>NC_137864.1:46582468-47877468 GCF_963924005.1 Protomyctophum bolini
AGCCACAACAAAAGAAAACATTTTAATGGCTGCTGTTTCTGGAAACGAAAGAGGACCACTTGCTTGGCATCACTTACTTTTTCTTATCAAAAGGAAGAAAATATACTTAATCAGCTCCTTAAATCAATGGCAGTTTCTTTCCCATGTAGCCAAAGCTTTGAGCCTCGCCACTTAGCCTCCGGCAGACACTCACAGAGGGAAAGGCTGGTATCCTGAATTAGAATGAGAACTTTTAATCATGTTCCCTCATGATTAAAAAGTAATGTATCAGTACCACACAGACACAGATAATTACCGTATAATGCCTGAAAAGGGTTCATGTTGGTATTTCTGATGATTGTGCACAATGCAGGTGTTATTAAGCCTGAGTTGGTCGCGTATCGTGTCAGGTTTCCGGGAATAGCTGGTATACAAGCTCACACCGTGTCGTACAACAATGCATTGTGAGCTTGTAGATCAGCTATTTTCTGTGTGTGACACCGGCATGCAACCAAGTATAAACCAGGCTGTAGTAAGGCCTTACAGTACTCTACACGGATTGCTGTTACTGCAAGATTGCAATAGATATACCGAAAGGTCCTTAATTGATTCTCATGGTGTGGATTTACATATTTATATATTTTATACTGCAAGTATCTTATCTTCTTAGCGATTATTCTATAGATTTACGATTAGTCGAATAATGGAGAAGTAATGCTTTTTTAATGTATTTATTTTGTTATAATTAACCCATTAGTAAGCCCTATTTTATACTTATATTTTGTGCTTTGTTCTAAACGTCACACAAAAATAGCAAAAATAGTCAATCTGCATTCTGCAAGCACACAATGGAATGTGACGCGTTCTTTCTTTCTTTCTTTCTTTCTTTCTTTCTTTCTTTTTTAACATGTTGTGTGTTCTATGTCCGCTGCCACAGGTGTCTGACTTCCCTGAAGAGCAGCTATTGGTCGCTGTGTTCCCGGGTGTTCCAACAGCTGCTGAGCTGTTCCTGTTACCACACAAGAACCAATCAGAGGGCAAGAAAAAGAGTGAGGAGGAGCTAGAGAGGGTATGGGATAACACTGATAACATAAATGAACAGACACCTGAGAATGGAACACTTTGCTTCATCCACATCATCATCAATATCATCGTTCGAGTGCCCTCGAGATCTGATTGATTGATTGATTGAATACTTTATTAACGGTTTTCAGAAGTAGCAGCGTTGGGAAAACTGTCTTTCAGACTTCTTAACAAAGTAGACAAAGTCTGTTAAAGTGGGAGGCGCCGCACACTGGAGGCACTGTCTAATTGTGAACTGAGCAGACTATTATATGAACTGTACTAAGACTGACTAAGCTCAGCTCAGTGGCCTTGTGGTCCCTGAGATTGGGAGGTCGGGGTTCAATCCCTGGCCGGGTCATACCAAAGACTCTAAAAATGGGACCCAGTGCCTCCCTGCTTGACACTCAGCATCAAGGGTTGGATTGGGGGTAAATCCCTGGGATATACTAGCGTCATGTCCAGGGGGTGTACTTGTACATCAAGCTGCCTCACGCTACAGAAACAGGAGATAAGCTCCTGCCCTATGGGCCTCATGGCTCGGCAAGGCTACTTACTTACTTACTTACTAAGACTGAATATCCATCGCCTTATTATTTTAATATAATTTTTGTTGTATTTTGTTGTTGTTTTTGTATTGTTTACTTTTGCATTCTCTGTTTCCCTTTTTTTATGCTTTATGTATTTGTTTCGACATTCTTGCAAAAAGAAATTCTGTTCCCTGTTGATTGAAAAATAATAAAGTATTAATCATATTAACGGTTTTCAGAAAAAGCAAATTAATTAATTGATGTGAAATATAAGTGACACTTTTTGCATCAGTGTGTGAATAGGCCTACCTTCATCTGTATATATTAACTTTTATCTTTTCAATAGATATCTGGAATCATTGTGAATGCCCTGAACCAAAATTTGGTGGAGTTTGAGCTTAAGCCTGGCGCGAGAGTGATTGTGTACATCACGCAGTTAACACTGGGTAAGAAACCTTCCTACCCACTGCATTTTCATTGTTGGTTGTCAGCCACAATACCATAATGTATGTGTAATTAAATTATGTCCGCTTTTCTTTCACATTGCCATGAAATTAACCTATCACTATCTTACACATTTCAGTCAACCAATTAGAATCGATGTGTGTCTGCCCCAGTCCTGGGCAGAACTAGCCTGGCTAACGGCTGATTCGGTCTGGCTTATTAGCCAGGCTAGGGCAGAACAACACAGGGGAGTGTGGGAGGGGATTTGTTTTGAAGTGGAACTCCTTGAGACGTATCTTTTTATGCCTGCGAACATCTGTTCTCTCTCTTTTACAGCCAATCAACCACAAAATTAGTGTTACACTGAATATAATTATGTTGATTATTTAGTCCTTGAGAAAGAAGGGTGTGCCGTGTAAAGAAATTGGCTGCATTTGAGCCATTTAACACCTCAACACAATTCTTTTTTAAACTGGCTCAATATCAGACAAATTCATAAATTGTATGAATTTGAAAGGAAAGTACGTGCGTGCGTGGGTGGGTGCGTGCGTGCACAAACACACACACACACACACACACACACACACACACACACACACACTGACCATGGCTGATTTTGAGTGCTAAATCAAGTCTATACAGTCAGGAGGATTCCCTGAGCGAATAACGACTGTGAAATTATCCTCAAGAATTTTTTGTTCTGGGATACCTCTTCTAGTTTAAAAGTCAACAGGCCTCAGAGAGAGCAATTTGGACATGGCAGACTCCATTAGCGGTCGAATTCCCCAGTGGAAAAGAGCTGGAAGCATGCTGGACTGCTGGTGTTATTAAGGTTTACAGTAACACATTTCACTGTATGCCTTTCCACTGCAGCATACTTTATTTAGTATACAGTACACACAGAAATATAGTCATCATTTAAAAAGGCTATATGTTCCACCTAAAGAATCATTTTATTTAGTTCATGGTTTTATTTGCAAAGCTCTTTGATGAATCACAAATGTGGGTATGTCTTAATATGCGAACATTAGCCAAAGACATATTGGAGTATAGGCTTCAAGTGGTTAAGCTTTCTTTATAGAACCATACAAATAAATGGTTCTTTAAAGTTTGAAGAACCTTGGTCTGAAAGGTTATTTTCTGGAACCGAAAACCTCTATGCTATGGCATCATTCTGAAGTACCAGTTTTGCACCTTCCTGTTTGAAGGTGGACTGCAACATGGAGCACACGGAGCCCAGTTAATATTTAACCCGATGCTACATAGATAGATAGATAGAGTTTTTATTAAAGTGTCCTATACATCATAAGATGCCCAGCCCGCACGGGCTGGGAAGACACTCACAAAATTGTACATGTATAATAATACATATACACAAATAGACAATTACTCATGGATACACCGTTCTCCAACGTAACTGCCATGCCTTCTCTATGAATTTTCCAAAAACAAAAACTTCATTACTGAACAACCAATTTAACATAAAACACTCAGACATCCAAAACAGATCTGGGTTCTTATCCTGATTATCTTTTTTTAAATAAAACGTTTCTTAAATCAGGTCAAAGGCTTCATGGCTCTATTGCAAGTCTTGAAATGCAGGAATATATAATGTTATAATTAGAAGGAATCGCTCTGACATTCATTTTCAGCGTGTTTGTTAACTTCTAAAGATGTGAATTACTGTCCTGCAATTTTGTTTGGCAAATAATTAGAAACAGCAATTTCACGCTATATAAGCCTTAGACATTTGAGATAGTAAAAACAACAGCAAGGTCTCGTAATGTACTCATCATTGGCTCACAGCCAACCTTCGAATCATGTGAAGACCCAAGCACTGTCATTGTGAATCTGCTGTCAAGAAACAAATTAGGCGGAATTACATTTTGCATGTACAGCACGTACAGAAACAGCTGAAATGGAAACGTTTCAACACTCCTTTGACAAAGCCTCATTAATGGCTGCACTGTTGTCACAGCACTGGTTCTCAAAGTGGTGTCCCGGGGCCCCTTGGGGCCCTTGAGGGGATTCCACGGGGTCCCCAGCTAAATAATAGATAGGAGCCGTGTCCACCAAGACATTTGTTCCCCTTCCTGAACAATGGCAGTGCCACTTTATATAGCCATAGGAATCAAATATATTTACACATAAACCTGAGATATTACTGTATATAAGTGTGCGTGAGCATAGCAGCAGATGTATACTGTGCATTAGATATACTTATGGACGTTAGTTACGATGAATGCAGACCAAATTAAAATCAAAGGTTTGAGAAGCAGTGTAATTATAATCAAAGGTTTGGAGGAGCACTGTTTTACAGAATATGCTCTTTGTTCCACATGGCCTCCACCCCACAGCTCCCTCCCCTGGTGGACTCCAGCCCGAGACACAGCAGTTCTGTTTTACACTGTTTTACACTGTTTTACATGGCCTCCACCCCACAGCTCCCTTGGTGGACTCCAGCCCGAGACACAGCAGTTCTGTTTTACACTGTTTTACACTGTTTTACATGGCCTCCACCCCACAGCTCCCCTGGTGGACTCCAGCCCGAGACACAGCAGTTCTGTTTTACACTGTTTTACACTGTTTTACATGGCCTCCACCCCACAGCTCCCCTGGTGGACTCCAGCCCGAGACACAGCAGTTCTGTTTTACACTGTTTTACATGGCCTCCACCCCACAGCTCCCCTGGTGGACTCCAGCCCGAGACACAGCAGTTCTGTTTTACACTGTTTTACATGGCCTCCACCCCACAGCTCCCCTGGTGGACTCCAGCCCGAGACACAGCAGTTCTGTTTTACACTGTTTTACATGGCCTCCACCCCACAGCTCCCCTGGTGGACTCCAGCCCGAGACACAGCAGTTCTGTTTTACACTGTTTTACACTGTTTTACATGGCCTCCACCCCACAGCTCCCCTGGTGGACTCCAGCCCGAGACACAGCAGTTCTGTTTTACACTGTTTTACATGGCCTCCACCCCACAGCTCCCCTGGTGGACTCCAGCCCGAGACACAGCAGTTCTGTTTGACACTGTTTTACACTGTTTTACATGGCCTCCACCCCACAGCTCCCCTGGTGGACTCCAGCCCGAGACACAGCAGTTCTGTTTTACACTGTTTTACACTGTTTTACATGGCCTCCACCCCACAGCTCCCCTGGTGGACTCCAGCCCGAGACACAGCAGTTCGGCCATGTTGATGCTCCTGTCCGTGGTGTTCCTGGGCCTTGCCGTGTTCCTCATCTACAAGTTCAAGAGGTAAGCGTCTCTCTCTCTCTCCCAGGGATTAGCTCTCGCCGGTGGGCCGCCAACACAGACACTGCCACTATCTGGCGTCATCAATAATGGATAACACACATTCGATTAATATATTATATTAATCGAATGTGTGTTATCCATTATTGATGACGCCAGATGAGAGCATTCTGCATCCATCGGTGTTGATCTGATGCCGTGCGTTTGGATATTCTGTTTCATATTTTCCTTCCTCGAGGTTGTAGACAGGTTCCCAGCACGGCGATGCGATGACGCAGGGAGACGTGTCAGTCAGCCGATGAAATGCTCAGGGAAAAAAAAAAATGGACGTCAAATTGCTTAATATGCTCGCCGCCGTGGTTCAACAGTTACCGACTGAATAATTGATGTGTACTCAAAATGATTTTTCTTGAAGAATTCTGCAGGAAATGGAAAAGTTATCATTAATTATGGATGTGGCAATTTTTCCCATTAGTGTAAGGAGGATGCACTTCTTAAGGAATGTCACAGTCGACGAAGCAAAACAATTAATAATCAAATTGAATGGTAATTTGAAATGGATTGCGCGGTGACAGAATAAAGATGTGTACGTATTATTATAGCATGAATATAGATCGATTAAACATGTGACCGTTAATGCATTCTGCTTGTGATGGAGATGTCTGAAGTGAAGGACACGTTGACCGTACTACATCACACTGTTTCTCAACATCAAACAGGGATCAAACTGGGGGGTCCTTGAAATCAGAAAGGTTGACTATCACTGAACTAAACTATACTAGAACCACAATGTCCTCTGTGTTTAGTTAACCCTGAGAGGGGTAACTATGCACTGTAACACAGTTTGTCATGAAACTTAAGGTTGTCCAGATCAGATCACGTGATTGATAATCCGGGTCGATCACGTCATTTTCAAATGATCAGAATCGGATCTGGAGAAAAGAAACGTGATCAGGACATCCCTAATATCAATATTGCATCCATATCATAATATTATAGACTGGATATTGTCCGTGATTTTGGATATTGTACAGATACTCAAAATCAAATGATCTGAATCGGATCGGGAGCAAAAAAAAAAACCCCGATCAGGACATCCCTACGTAAAATTAAATATCCTGTGGGAGGAAACGTTAGTAAAATTCGCATATGTAGGCTACCTATGATTCCTCATTTTGCCAGTTACGCCTGGCCAATGCATTACATGTAATATTATAGTGGTTTGAGACTAGATATAATATTATTGTGACAGGGCTTGTGTTGTTTTGTCCTGGCTTTAATCGTGCATGCCCAAATGCACTATTTTAGTGTAAGGAAAAAATGTTCAATAAAAAAATTGGTGATATTTCTTTTGCTCATTTGTGAAGAAAAATCCCCTGGATCAACATCTATGCGGAGGTGAACCAGGAGAAAGAGCAGGAGATGATTGGTTCAGTGGGACAGGCTGACAGCACGCCTAAAATCACCCTGAGTGAGTTCTCCACACCCAAAGAACTCATGGAGAAGGAGATGGATGCAAGGGTCAAGCGTAAGTGGAGCAGAATACTCTGAAACTGCCTACAGGCATGTAATGCAGCTAGATATGTGAGCATGGTGTCTGAATACTAAATATTTTTTAACCTATTAACCCATTTTGACCTGAGATCAGATTCTAAAAATGTCTGTTTGAAAATGACAGTTTTCTGAAAAAGCTATGTTTCTATGTCAGTCGTTTCAAAAATAGCAGACCTACAAGCTCGTAGCGCGCCACTCGGTGGCGCGCTATGAGATTGTAGATCCGCTATTTTTCAATAGCTAAAGCATAACATAATGCTAACACCAAAAGATTGTAAATTGTATGTTGCTATAGCCCCCCATCTCAAAATATTATGTTCCAGGGTCTCCCAGAAGCAATGATTTGAGTTGAAAATGCTTCAAAAATATATTTTGAAGCATAGTATGTCTGTTGTGTAGGGAGATCCCTACACAACAGACATACTATACGGCACGCCTCCTGCCCGAAGGGAGGGAGATCCACACAGATCTCCACACAGATTTCCACACAGATCTACACACAGATCCTACACAACAGACAATGTGTAGGATGGGTGCCATCTATCAATAAATGCACCACGTCTCTGCACGGTGCCCGCTGTCGAGTCGGTCGGACCAATGGCTGTCCAGAACCACCACAAAAGGCGGATGAAACTGTACTTCTGTGCTTTTTTTGCAAACTGTTAATACAGTAATCAATCAATCAATCAATCAAGATGGCAGGCAGGCTTGTATTTAGACTTCGAAGAGAAGAGTACTGCCGAAGCAGACAACCTGCAACACAGGTTAGAGAAAATCAGGTGCAATTAAGCATTGATGATGCATATAATAGAATGAAGAAAATGCCAGCACTCAATAGATGTTCTTTTCCACATGATTTTATTTGCCTCTGACGAGCAGACAACGTACGCGTTTCGGCCTACTCGGACAAAGAGCTAAAAGTGGTTCATTCATGTTTTGTAATAACAAGCAAAGTCAAAGTCAAAGTTACTAGTAGTCACTACAGTTTTCTAATTATTGTAGTGGAGTAAAGGCACAATATATGTCTCTTGAGATGTAGACTCAGAGGAATAGTAGTAAAAGTATAGAAAATCTGAAATACTACAGTAAAGTAAAAGTATATCCCACCGCTGGTCTGCATGCAGTTCCCTTTGATGCTGCGCTCCGCACACCTGTAGAAGGAAGTGAGTACAGGGCTGTATACGGCCAGCCCTGATCGCTTTAGGCTCCTCAACACCTTCTCAGCTTGTATAAAATGGAAACGTTTGCCCCAGAATAGGGATGGTATAGCTTAAGTTGTGACTAAATCTCTTTGACTCTGTTTACATTTACATTTTCTAAAAAAGTAACAGCCATCGACATACGGTTTCCACCCGACAGTGATTTAGATGCATTGCTTACAGATGTTATCATTCAGCAGGTATTATAGTGAATGACATGCAAGGGTATTGGGCAGGCTTTGCCTTTTGTAACACATACTGCAGTATGTGTTACGATGCTTGATAAGGACATTCAAAGACCATCAATTAACATAAGGGTGTCGGTGTCAAATAACGTATATTTGTGGCAATTATTTAAAACTGGCATCAAAGCGCCTATGCAGGACTTTAACCTTCTTTGTTCTTGTTTTAGCTTTTGTTCATTTATTCAATTATTTATTTATTCATTAATTTATTTTTCTGCTTTGTTCAGGAGGAGTTGGAAACGCCTGTGAGAGCACAAGGGAGATCCCCAACTGTACCAGCGTGTAAACGCGTGCAGCGGTTGGTGGACAGAACAGTGTCGCCGTGTTGGGGGTTCTCTTTTTTCTGTTTTGTAATTCTCACAACACAATTGATGTTAATAGTTTTCTAAAAAGGGATCTCATTTATACAGATTCGCAACATCCATGCAGCGGATTTTAAAATCCGCTCAGTGAGACACCATTGTAATTATTGGCAAAACTTATTCAGTTTTGTGGATGTATAAGCTACATAAATAAATGTATTTGCAGAGTGAATTATCTTAATTTCTTGAGCCTTTGTCAAAACATTATGAGGAGAGTTATGTACATTTCTTAAGAGTTTGCTTTCAAAAATCGTTTTTGCCTATAATATATATAAGACCACTATTGAGTCTCCGATCAAACAGGGAATATTATCAAAATACATGTATATTATCATCTGTTCTGTTATATATTATATATGTATACTTACTTTCCACATGCTAGTAATCCAAGTATGGTGGCAAAGACAGAAGACCCAACCCATGGTCTCTTTTTGAAAACATGTTAAAAAAGTCAAATATGACTTAAAGAATCAACTTTATTTGTTTTGATAAGGTCCTTGACTTGTGCATGTTCTTATTGAGGACAGTTTGTGTTGTACATAAGCAAGTGCTGTAAATATGTATTTTCTAATCACCCAATCAAGTGAGCCTAATCGATTTCACATTAACATTATATACTGTAGTATAGTGTCAATGTCGGGCAGAAACCTTCTCCATTTTGTCAACTTTTTATTTTATTCTTGTAAATTGAATGCCCTACTTCATCATACAAGAGCGCAAAAGTAGCAAAAATATAGCCTTTTTCCCCCCTATTTTTGAAAAAAAAACATTTAAATTGAAAGTAAAAGTGTCTCTGTGGGTTTTATAAATATTGAACCAATGAAAAGTATTAACAAGAGCTTGTGACAAAATAATAAACTGCATTGGATTCATTGGCATATAGTTTTTATTTTAAACAGTTTTGGACATACAAGGTTTCCACCCGACAGTAACACTGTACTCATATTTTGGTTAATTAACTGTAAGGCAACAATGATCTTGTACAAAGGGTTTACGTAGCTGTTAACATGAATATAATTTTATTGACAGAATACAGGTTTAACTCATATAATGCTCTTTGGAAATAAATGAAATTACATTGTGTGTGTGTATATATAGGCAAAACATTTCCATATGCTTTATATTTGTTTAAATAACTAAACATGCTTGAACTCTTTGTACCATGTGTTATTTGCCTTTAGTGTCAGAATATTACATTCGCCCTCAGTCAAAGAGCAAAGTGCTGTATCTGTAAGACGGTTCATATTGTAGTTACTGATGATCAAATGGTACAATACCCAAGAAGATGTGAAGGGTATTTACTTTAGTAAAAACGGGTCCATGCTTATTCGGCTAAACCCGAAGAATAGAACATTAGCACTCAATTCACTTAAATGCTTTAATGAGGTGCAAACAAGCAACTACTAACGGTTTGGGTTTGCCGTTAAGAAGAGACTGAGTAAATGTCCTTTCTGAGAGCACCGACCTCTGTTTGGGGAATGTGCAAGTCCCCTACAGTGCAAGACCCCTACAAGTACACTTTAGTGTAGACTACATACTACATGGTCCTTCAAGTATACTTTAGTTTAGGGTACATACTACATGGTCCTTCAAGTATACTTTAGTGTAGGGTACATACTACATGGTCCTTTAGTTTAGGGTACATACTACATGGTCCTTTAGTTTAGGGTACATACTACATGGTCCTTCAAGTATACTTTAGTTTAGGGTACATACTACATGGTCCTTTAGTTTAGGGTACATACTACATGGTCCTTTAGTTTAGGGTACATACTACATGGTCCTTTAGTTTAGGGTACATATTACATGGTCCTTTAGTTTAGGGTACATACTACATGGTCCTTTAGTGTAGGGTACATACTACATGGTCCTTCAAGTATACTTTAGTGTAGGATACATGCTACATGGTCCTTTAGTTTAGGGTACATACTACATGGTCCTTTAGTGTAGGGTACATGCTACATGGTCCTTTAGTTTAGGGTACATACTACATGGTCCTTTGCTCAGGAATTTTTCTCTTCTGTCAATGACTTCACATCATCTTCATATGAAAAATATACTTTCACCACACATTTCTTTTTGTATCATCTGTTAAAATACATCACCATTGCACTCCAAAACATGCGCAGGCCTGATTGAGCGATATTGGCTGCCAATTCACTGCTTCTGTTTGTCCCTCACAGCACGCAGTACAGCTACTGTATGTTAGTACTAGTAGCAGTGGTATAAAACAGATACCATCTGCTTTATGTATTCGCCCACACTGGCGCACCTGGGATCATCTCCCCTTTTCATCGTGGCTCTTATATTGCCGTCCAACTGTTGACTCGGGCTTCACCTCAGTTTAGCTTACACGGGGGAGCAGTAACTTGCAAGCCTGTGACGCTCCACCACTGTTCTGTGGCCTGCATGCTGCCGGGAGCCAGCCAGCTCGATGCCCCAAGCTGACACGCAATGCTCTCTTGGTGCCTGGTAATAGCCAGTAGGACAATATGAAGAGATGGGGATGATGGTTAAGCAGGGAATACTCTGTGCATCACCGTCCCATAGTGCAAACATGGCACAGAACTAGAATGAGGGATATGGACAGTATGGAGTGATTACTGCACAGTATATACTGTAGCAGTCATAGATAGTATAATAACTTCGAGAGGGTATACACACACTCTGAGTTACAAACGGATAATTCAACACTGCTGCATGTGTAGGGCAGGCTACTGGATAGAAGTGTCCTAAACAGTGCAGCTCTGATCAAAAGTGACTGTCACGGGGAAAAAAACACAACACAATACAACTCAAACATTGTCCCAGTTTGGTTTTGTGCCGGACTGCCAGTGTTATTTTTCACGGTGTTCTCAACATCGTGCAAACTTTATTCCCACATCCATTAGCAATAATAGCTAAATAAGTTTAGCTGAGCCGACCAAGGAGGTTATTAGAGTATCCTCATATATACTATTTTCGTTGCCACCCAGATTCCTAAGGCAAATTTTGTGCACTGCCAAACAAAAGCTGCCATCTTGTAAGGACTCATTTATGTACGTAATGCCTTCATTTCCCCTGGACCCTTTCAAATGGTGAAAAATGTAAGCCCATTATATTGGTCCTGTATTAATATCCAGATCTCATAATGTGTGCAGCAGCAATGACTGTTGCTAGGAATGAAGTAGACATTGGCACGTTACCACAGATAACCTTGAAAGTAAAAACTAGCTGTAGTGTACTGTAGGTAATGTTGACTTGTACAACTGCAGACATACGGATACTGTACTGTATATGATTATCCGGTAATCGTTACAGGTATGCGGAAAATGGTCGGGACATTATTTGCATTGGATGCTGATGCCCACTATGTCAATTAATCAGTGCTTTGATCATTGGTAATTGCAATCCTATTGGATATTTTAAAACAAGATACAGGTTGAAATCCTCAGGGAAATCAACCCTGAGTTTATGATGTTTCAGAAGGAAATCAATTGTAATATTCTTCATTGCACAAATTCTTCAATGCATGCGTCATCAGTAATGTATTTCATCTTAATTTCAATATTTCTACGGTTAAAGAAACTGTCATTTTGAAATTGTTTCAAATAAATGTATTTTTGTACATCAAGTATTTTGTCTATTGTATACAATTGTGTTGCAGATTAAACCTTTTCATAGATTTCATAGATAGTTTCATAGACAGCACTATCATTTTGTATAGCTTTGTGTTAAATTCATGTCGATGTGTATTTTAAACCCTCAATACTTTTGTTCCCCTCTACACCAAACCTCTTTGCCGAGAATGGCCAATCTACAAGCTCACAGCGCCTTGCAGGGGAGGGGGGGGGGGGGGGGGGGAGTTGCACCACTCAGTTCACACAGGTGTGATTTATTTTATAGAGGGACAGACAGTAGGCTGACAGGAAATGGGGGAGAGAGATGGGGGAGTGACATGCAGTAAAGGCCGTCGGGATCGGGAGTCAAACCCACACTGCCAGACTCGGACTACCGGCCAAGCCGGTGCCTGGACCGCTGAGCCACGGCCCAGGCCCATATGCTATAGGTTTGGACCTAGTCTCGTTGAACGGGTTGCCAGGTTGGCATTGGGACAACACATAATGATGTACTGAACTGATTGACATTTAATTGCCGCCACTCACTGCCCTGTCCTTTGCAGCAAACTTCAACATCTATACTGTAGTGCTTAAGTCTATATAATAGTATTTGACCCAGGTCTGGCTCATAATTCAAAGGCATGTGTCCATACTCATTAGGACAGAGGGGAAAGAAAGAGAGAGAATTATATAAATTGTGTGTGTGTGTGTGTGTGTGTGTGTGTGTGTGTGTGTGTGTGTGTGCGTGCGTGCGTGCGTGCGTGCGTGCGTGCCTGTGAGCGTGCCAGAGAGAGACCTATAGATAGATAGAAAGAGATCAAGAGAGAGATAGAGAAAGAGAGAAACATTTATACAATAATCCTTGGCCAGCCATTGACTGGAAATGAGCCCAGAGTATACGCAGCAGCAGTCCTCTCAGCTTAAAATAATTAATGCACAGCAGGAAGGGAGAATACATCCTAAGGAGTTATTAGAAGAGAGATATATATGTCCCTTGTGATGGGCTCAGCAGTCAGCTCTGTTAAACATAAGCTGGAATGATATCAGTTTGATAAATCCACATGTAGTGTCCTATTCTTATATACGGTAAATGTTTTTATATGCTTTCTGTCGGTTAAAGCCAAGTGTATTTTTTCCACAAACTGTTCTTACGGCAGTAAGTCACTCATTGTAGAAGCAATCGTTATGAATCCAAAAAAGTGTGGAGGTACTTGTCTGAGGACTGCTTTATTTATCATCGCAATAAATCTGTCAGTGAAATATGCGATGGCACATTTTATCAGATGTGGTTTCTCCCTTCTCTGGACCTTGACAGGTAAACCCCCCAATTATTTGACGGCTTCTATGTGACAAAGCTGCTTACAAGCGCCCAAGTCAACAATGAACAACATCGAAGCCAGCGGATTCCTAAACCTTGTCTGATTCAGGGCCCACATCAATATTGTGGGCCTAAATAGTGTCTGCCTAAATACAGCAGTAGATGGTGTATAGTGTAGTAGTGGTCACATGGGTGCAGAGCCGAAGAGTTCACGTTTTACTGATGTCTGTAAATGGGATGAATTACTCCAGTATGAAAGACGCCTGTCCGTGTTTTTGCTAATACAAAAACTGCTTAATTGATATAAGTGTAACCCCTAGAGGGTAGTAGAGTCCTAAGTGAGACGTATATTTAAGTTTGTTCTGGACAGGCAGATGACAGGACGTCAGTTGTGGGTCTCACAAACGCCGTAACGTTCATGCGTTGTGAGAGGTATGCTCGGCTGCAGACTTGTCATTTGGTAAGCCTATATGCTCCTTTTGTAAGCCTATATGCTCGTTAAATATGTTTTGTATGATCTATTCTAAAAATGAGAGTATTGTCATTGTCAGGTCTACACCACACTTCTGCAGTGCGCTGTAGTGTAGCCTGGGAGGTTCACAGACAAATGTTTGGGGTGTGGCTTCTCCATTCGGTGTAGGACATTAACGTGAGGAATGTGAGTAGCCTACTGCCGTATGTGTGTTTGTGCAGGGCAGAACGATGGAATAATGTGCGGCGTTCTGTTGAATGGTCTAATCTAACGCATGTGTATCATTGTAACGGCTACAGGTGGAGATGTTGGCCTGTATGACGCCAGTGAAAGACAGTGCATGTGTTTGGAGTTACGAGACCTGGTAAGGCGATACTTTTGGTTGTGTTGCCTAGTATTATGATTTCTGTTCTGTATTATTATTAGTGTGGTTGCCCTAAAGGGGCAACCAGACTCTTGTACTGTATCACTTTATTATTATTTTTCTCTCCACTACTGGAGTAAGACAAAGTTTGGCGCCCTACAACAACAAGAAGTTTTGACTGTACGCACTTGAGCCATATGTCAAATTGACCGGAATCGAGTGCTTGTACTGTGCGAAGAGAAATGTTGTATATTTTATTTGATATGAATTTATTAGTGAATTAAATTTCCCCATTGACATGAATGGGGAAATGCAAAAAAACACATTCAAGTATTTTTCCCTCTGAGACTGTAAGCACTATAGTTACAAAACTTGGAGGAATATTTCCTAATTATCACTAAAATTAATTAAAAATATATTTTTTTAGGTCGGCCTCATGGTGGCGCTATAACATCCCACTTTACCTTTTGGCTCATAACTCTTGAACCGTAGGTCGTAAAATCACAATTACTTTTACCCTGGATTCCTTGGGTCATGACGCATCTCCCCATATAGGGGAGACGCCCTTTTCCGCCATGATGGATTTTCCGCCATTTTGAATTTTGTCCAAAACACACTTTTTGCTTTTCCCACTACAGATTTTGTCCAAATGTCACAGAAATCGGCACACGTGATCTCTGGACCCATCCGATTAAAAAACCAACTTCAGAATTTCGATAGTGCGTGTCGTTCGGCCGTAATCGTCGTCCGAAGTTAGTAGGAGGGGCCTATATCACGAAAAATGCCATAAATCACGAACAGAATGTCCAATCCATCCAAAATTTGAATCGCATGTCTGGGGTGGTTCGTTAGACCGAGTTCCGAAAGCAATTCCATTTTCATCCATAGGGGGCGCCGCAAACGCGATAAATGTAACAGTCTGTCGCGAAAACATGAATTTCGGGGGTCAAATCCCCTCCGAATGACTTGCACGCGATCTGAGGCGTGACTTGAAACTGTAACAGGCTGGCAATATCAGCGGGAGGGGTATATATGTAAGCCACTGCGGCAACCACACTCTGCAATTTTGTAAAATTGCGACCTTTCTAGTTGTTGTTATTATCATATATTATGCTGCATGAAATGGTGACTGTTGGGCATTATATGGGATATATTGTAATCAGTAGAGTTCAGCTGTTTGGTCAATGCATAATGGATGTAGCTATTCTGTGCACATTACTGACTCGAAACGGCCCTGTAAAGGACTGTTGTCCCTTTTCCTTATTTTATTAATGCTGTATTTTGTGAAACAACCATTCTTCCACATTTTATAAGTCATCTCAACTGCTACTTTTAACTACTTTTGATATACAAATAAAAGCCTTTTGTACCATATTTATAAATAACACTATTATGCTTGTACCATACTTCTGTATCCTGTCCGATCTATTTATTTAGCAGGTGTTACATAAGCATCAAAGCAATATTTTAAGTAGGCCTACTTTTTATTAGCAAGTGCATTCCATAGCGCTGGACCACACATGGACATCACAAACCTGCGACGGGAACAGTTCCTATGTAGTAAAAGATTATATGAAAGAAAGAAAATATTTAACTGGTTTATATTTTACAATTTTAGTTATAGATGGCAAGTATAATGTTAAGGAATATTTTTCTTATTAGCCAGAGATCCTTTTAAAATGTTTCTATTACTGTGAGATATGGTCAGCTTCTGATGTCTTTCTTTCTTTCTTTCTAGATGTAGATGGAGATGACCGTAGATGCTGCTGGAACACTGAACCTGGTCTCCTGTGTGAACCACCCCATCCTGGCTGGCAGGCTGCTAAGATGTCCATGTGGACATTATGAGTGTTTGTATAGAGAGAAGCATGGCTGAAGAGCTTTGCATATCAGTCGTTTCTTGCTGCTGCCAAAGTCAAATTGTGATATCTGTAGGCCTAGTGTTTAGTTCATGGCCGCTTATGAGATGTAGATATAAGTACACCTGACTGGTGGAATAGCCTTGTGATACATACTGGGTGTGCTCTTTGGTCGTTGACAAAACAAACAAACAAAAAGCTGCACAAAAATCACACATCAAGGGATGTCCGACAGTCAGTGTTGGATATTGTCCAACTCCTAATTGCCGATATCAACAGATACCGATATATATATATATATATTATATGCAGGCTTTTTCCAGTGGTGGAAACATAACTCAAACTTTTTACTTAAATAAAAGTAGGCAATACTGCAATATAGAAATACTCCGTTACAATTCAACATGTACTCGAGTAAAGGTACAAAGGTTTTGGTATAAAATGTACTTAAAATACCAAAAGTAATTATTAATAATTACTCATTATGCAAAATGTCTCATCTAAAATGATCTAATCTCTCACAAGCTCACATGTGTCTTATTGTATTGTGAGCTTGTAGATGTTTTTAATGTAAAAGAATAAATAAAGTAAAATTAAGGGTTAGGGTTATTAATTTTTAATGCCTATATCGGACATCCCTAACAAAAACATATATCAAACGTGTCAATACATTTCAAAGAATGCCACAAGTGGCACTAAAACTTCACCAATAAATAAAGAAACATCCACATGTTCCATAAATTAAATGCCACAAAGGTTTGCCGAAAAAATGAAGAAATTACAAAAAATAAGTTTCTTAAACATCTTCTGCCGTATGTCCATAGAACTTCAGCTCTGTTGCAGCAAGCCAGTACAATGTGTCATTGTCTAGGTCACCTAAGCCACGATCACCATTCGGTGGCCGGTATTTGGGGCAAATGGTCATTACGTGTTCCACAGTCTGTAGTGGATACTCTCATTCACAGTGGGCACTGTCCGAGATGTCCCACTTCTGCTTTGAGGGTTGTCCACTCCTTGCAGGGGAGGTGCTGGCAAAGAACATATTTGGGGTCCTCGATGTATTCCACTGGTCCCTCTGTCTTGCCTTCACCCAGGATGCCTTGGAGGTGTCAGCTGGTGTTGTGTGGAGCAGTTCCTGGGCCTGTGTGGCAAAGGGGCACAGTGACTTGAGGCACGTGTGCTGTGGCAAAGGTCGCCGTGACTTGGTGTGTGTGTGTGTGTGTGTGTGTGTGTGTGTTGTGGCAAAGGGCACCGTGACTTGAGGCACGTGTGCTGTGGTGTCTCTGACGACCTTGTGGAGGAGATGGCTGGGATTCACTCAGCTGTGCCTTCCCGGTGAGGGCCAGTGTGGCTGCTTCTCGTCTGACCTCTGTTGGAGTGATTCCAGCGAGAACAGGCAGGCAGTTTGTTTGGGGTGGCCCATCCGGTGTTGAGGGCAGCATCCAGCTTCTTGACATGAGAGCTACGGCTCCAGACTGGGAAACAGTACTCGGGTCGTCTGCATAGCCATACTTCATTGATGTTGTTGCAGGGAGGTCATGGATGTAGCTGTTAGTGTTGAACAGCAGTTACTGGTGTGGAACTGAAAAGCTTCACAAACATCCCAAAAAATTCTAGTTTTGAACCTTTTTAATGTAGTTTATTTTCAAATAAATTTGTTTTTACTGTTTTGTGAAGCAACTTTGGGTACCTTGAAAAGTGCTATATAAATTGTATGTTTTATAAAAAAACAGACACACAGCAATTGTCGCCACACAGACATCACAAATTCCTATTGGCGGCAGCAACAAGTGAGTGAAGTGATGAAGCCATTCATAGACTATGCACCATGTCTTCATTCCAGATGCTGCGAGGCTCAACCGGAGCCCCTACAGGTGGACATCTGCAGTTCTCGCTGTCCATGGATGAATCTGCATGGGGGGCTCTGAAGGCGGCTCAAAGTAAGAAACCACTTAGACTTTTCTATTACTGTGAGTGGTATGGTCGGCTTCTGTTTTAAATGTTCTCTATACATTTTGTGTATGATGTGAAAGGACACAATGTATGTATATCTGGCTCTTGGTCACTTAAATTTATCTTTCTTTCTTTCTTAGGGTGGATGGGTCGTGGTAGACGTCGTGGAAGGACAGAGATCCCGGGGGTTTCCTCTGAGGACTTCTGATGAGCTGTGAGTAGGAATATTTCTTGTTGGGATCTGTTGTATTGTTATGGTACGAAGTATAGCATGGCAGTATGATTCCTCCTAGTGGCACTGGTTGAATGTCTGTCAGCTCTCCAAGCTAATCAAAGTCTTAATGACACTTTTTTTTTAACCACTTCAACCCCAGCATCTCTATTCTGGGGGGAGTGTTGAGCCAAATTAGCAGATCTACAAGCTCACACCGCATTGCAACGTGTTGTGAGCTTGTAGATCTATGTTTGGCAAATCAATTTGTGTAGAGTGAAATCGGAGCATATACCAAATGCTCTCTTTAAAGGTCTGTTTTATCAAATCTATAGAGGGTTTAAGTGGTTCTGAATATGCAGCTCAACAAAAGCTAATTTAGTCCTCATTTCTTTCTTAGGACTGAGATCTGTGTAGATGCCGGAGGACTTCGGACCTGGGCCTGCCCGGTGAGGAACCGCACAGTAAGAACCGCTCTAGGCCTTTCACGATTATGAGGTTTCTTTTTACTGGACGATTATTGTCGCTTAATTAACGATTAACTGTCTGGGCACCTATGCTGCCAAGCCAGCCAGATGGTGTGCTGCGGGTTCGACTCCCGACGGCCTTTGCCGCGTGTCACTCCACATCTCTTTCCCCCTTTCCTGTCTATATACTGTTCACTATCAGTAAAGGCATAAAAAGCCCCAAAACCAACATGAGGGCTACTGCTCCAGACTGGGGCACAGTACTCAGCGGTGGGGAACACCAGAGCCTCGGTACCGGCTGGACGCCGTATCGGTGCGGCACAGGCAGTGGTCTTTCTCTTGACGCTGTCAGGTGTTGTTTAAAGGACAGTGTTCTGTCCAGCTTCACCGCAAGATATGATGGGGAGGAGTGGGACTGTAAAAATATACAAATGACACCACTGCTATCACCGAAGAGCACACCCTATGACCCTAATTGATCACGTCTAGGAATTTCAACAATTTAGGCAGTTCTCACATCCAGAGTGACTTACAGTAAGCAACAACACATAGTAATGCATCAAATTCATAAACAATTGTCATCAAGAATAAGAAGTATAGACTATCCAGACTATTGGCGGCAACAACAAGGGAGTGATGTGCGAAGCTCTTTTCTATGAAGCCATTCATAGACGATAACGGCCATGTCTTTCTTCCAGATGTACTGCAGGTCTCTCCAGGAATCTGCATTCCTCTGAAGACGACTCAAAGTAAGACCCTGTTAGGCCTGTCAAAAAGAACCCTAACTGAAACGTTTATTACTGTAAGTGATATGTTTAGCTTCTGTTTAAATGTTCTCTATAAATAAAAGTTTTATGTATATATGTTGTGACAGGATAGAATATATATCTGGCTCTTGGTCACTCTAATCAATCTTTCTTTGTTAGGATGAAGATCGCGGTAGACGTCGCTGGAACGCGGCTGCTGGACAGGGAGTGCACACACATACACACACACACGCACACACACACACACAGAAGGCTAATTTGGTGTGTTGTTTTTTTTTCTTTGTTAGAATGGAGATATCGATAGACGATCTGATGTTCCCTGGACAGAGATCCGTTCCAAAGCCCCCCCCCCCCCCCCCCCCCCCGGGGGCTTCCTCAGAGGACTCTGATGAGCTGTGAGTAGGAATAGTTCTTGCTTGTTTCTGAGGATGGATAACTGCTTTTGTACTGTTGTACAACCACTTCAACCCCAGCATCCCTATTCCGTTCAGCAAAAATAGCAGATCTACAAGCTCACACTGCAACGTGTTGTGAGCTTGTAGAGCTAATGGTTTCTTTCTCTCTCAGGATGGAGATCATAGACACAGCTGGAGGCTGGAGCCTCTAGAGATGGAGATCTGCAGGTCTGTCCATGGATGGGAGGACGGAGATCTGGGTAGACGCTGGACGACTTCGGACCTGGGCCTGGATGGATGGGAGGACGGAGGACGGAGATCTGGGTAGACGCTGGAGGACTTCGGACCTGGGCCTGGATGGATGGGAGGACGGAGGACGGAGATCTGGGTAGACGCTGGAGGACTTCGGACCTGGGCCTTCTCAGTGAGGAACTCAACGGTACGAACCGCTTTAGGGTTAGGGCTTTTTTAGGCTTCGTAAAAAGCCAATAATCGTCTGTTGCCGATAATTGGTCGATCCCTATTCTTAAACGTTACTGTAAGTGCATGTGTATGTTGTGACAGGACACGCACACACAGCAAAGCTAATTTGGGCTGTGTGTCTTTCGTTCTTTGTTAGAATGGAGATCTCAGCCGATGCCCGATATCCGAAGCTTTCCACGGGTGTTTCCGCTGAGAACTTCTGGGTCGCTGGGAGGCTCGGACGGAGCTAGAAGGTTCGGTAGACGCCGCTGGAACCTGTTTAGGCCTGTCAGAATTTAAGGTTTTATAATGGCCGATTTTAATTGTCGCTCAAATAAATTACAAGTAACAATTTAATTGCGTCATACTAACATTCTAAATAAAACTTTGGCTTTTGTAGGCTTTGTAAACAAAAAGATGCACATGGCATAATTCAATAACTTTATACACAAAAAAAAGAAGTAAATTACAAAGTGACACATTTAGAGCTTGTAGATCGGTTGCTTGCATTATTTCTTTAAAATGAACATTTTCAACATGGAGACGATTATAAAACTCTAAAAAAGTATCTCAAATACATGGCGATTAGGTAATTGTGACAGGCCTAAATCCTTCTAGTTGTGTTTTTTTATATCATGTTCTGTAATCAGTTAGGGTTGACTATAGACTTTTTTTTTTAGGAACAAGATCAGCATGCCGGTGAAGAGCACGTTTCTAGCCGATGGAGCAACTATTTCTGATCACCTTTGGAGTTGCATCACAGCAAGGTAACTAACACACGCACACACACTATGATCATGACATGACATCAGCTTGTGACTGCAACTTGTTCCTGTTCGCAGATGACTCGGCACTGCTAGTCTCGGACAGGAACAAACTGCAGGTTGAAAAGGCCCTCAGCTCTGAACTCGGTAGAATCTGCACCTGGCTCGCTGATAACAAACTATCTTTACACCTGGGAAAAACTGAATCCATTCTCTTTGGATCCTAATAGTAATCTCAGCAAGGCAAATGGCTTCTTGGTTAGAGTTGGTGACAATGTTATCACACGTAAAGATGAAATTACCTACCTAGGTTCCATCCTGGAGGCTAATCTTTCCGGTGATAAAATGGCCACCAACGTAATCAAAAAAGTCAACCAAAGAACAAGATTCCTTTACAGGATCTCCTCACTGGTCAACAAAAACACCTTGAAGACCTTAACAGGAGCCCTCGTACAAGGTTTCTTTGACTATGCATGCACCTCCTGGTACCACAGCACCTCAAAGGCCCTTAAAACTAGGCTCCAGACCTCTCAAAACAAACTGGTCAGGCTCCTACTTGGCCTCACCCCCCGAACCTACCTCACTCTTGCCCACTTTGACAGGCTGGAATGGCTTAGGGTCGACGACAGAGTACAGCATCTTGCAATGGGTCTGGTCCACAAGATTCGATACACCACCAAGATACCCATGTACCTGTCTAGATACTTCCTTTATGTTAACGAAGTCCACACCCACAACACCAGAGGGAGTGCAACGAACCATGTACAACCCAGATTCGGCACAAACAAGGGACTAAATTATTTTCACTCCTACTGTATGCCACCAAAAATGTGGAACGCCCTACCAACAGTCATTAAGACATGTGAATCCCTTGACTCCCTTTTTCCCCTCACTGTATACGTTTATTTTCCCTTTTTACCTCCTTTATGATGAATTCCTGTTCTGTTCTTTGACTGTATAGAAGTGTCTTATTTGTACGTCTCTAAATGTTTTGATGAATTGAACATGGTGGACCCTCTTGTAAACAAGTGTAATGCTTAATTGGGTCGTCCACTTACAGTTAACAGTCTTTGTATTGAGTTTGTGCTTGACATGTACTGTAATTCTGCAAACTGTTAATAAATATTTCAATCAATATTGTTTTATGAACAAAGTAGTAATGAGCATTTCTTTCTTTTCTTTAGGACGTTGCTGGTCTCCTGTGTGGCTCCATCTGGAGGTCACCAGGGTTCTGAGTCACTCAGATCCTGACTGGTAGTGGTGATATGTAGATGTGATCAATCAGGGCTCAACAATAAAATAATAAACCAATATAAATAACTAGATAATAATATAAATAAATGGATAAAACGAACGATAAAAAAATAGATTATAGTAAAATAAAAGTAAATTAAAATAGTAAATTAAAATTAGTAATACATAAAATAAAATTAGTAATAGCATAGTAATGGATAAAATAAATATAATTAGTAATATAGACAATAATACATAAAATAAATTAAATTATCAATATAGTAATGCATAAAATTTGTAATAACAGTAATACATAAAAAAAATGCATAAAAAATAAAATTAGTAATAACAGTAATACATAAAAAATACAATTTGTAATGCATGAAGTAAAATTAGTAATACATCAAATAAATACAATTGGTAATATAGTTATACATAAAATTAGTAATAACATAGTAATATATAAAATACAATTAATACATAAAATAAATTCAATTACTTTGTTGTTATAGAATGACTTAAAAAAACAAACGAATCAATCACATCTACATATCACAACCAGGCTATATTGCCAGCAGGCAGGTGGACTGTAGACTCACTACAGCTGTCACAATGTGGTATACTTTGTTTTGACCCAACTGGCCTCCAAGGAGAGGCGAGCATGGAGCCGGACATCTGATGACACACGAGAGAAGACGCCATAGTCAAAAAAAAATGTAATAAAAGTAATATGTTTCATGTTGATTGTAATTTATGCATGATGCCATATATCTGTAAATATTCATTATTTTCTTGTTAATAAATTATTGCATTTATACCCGGGTGTCCATTATGTGTCCATTACCCTTAGATCGCGCCGCTCCGGATTTATTTATTTCCCAAATGGTCTAAAAATGAGTTGGCATACTTTTACCAATGAATTAGCCTATACACAGACAACGACTGATTAGCCTATTTTGGACGATATGGGTCTTTTCTCGAGTCAGTGTGTAGTCTCACTATAGTCTGTGTAGATTACCCGGCGGTGTTGCTGCCCCTCCTCCCGGGAGTCGCGGCTCATGGCTCTTCACAGACGGCACAGAGACAGCAGTCACTCCGCTGAACGTGTCAGTGTTGCTGCAGTGGTGTGAACTGTGAACCGTCCGGGCACTGGTGGTGGTGCTGAGTTCTGACAGCCGAGTCACAGCTTCTTCTGAATTACTTTATCTTTGCCTTGGAAAATACATTTTGCGTTTTGCTGTTTCCCAAAACAAACCAGCGCGCGCTACTGTTTGCTACAAAGCGACTGGAAGCGGACGAGGTTTACAGACATACCAATAGTAGCCAATCATATGCTGATTAGGCCAGTTGCTGTATAGCCTACCTACCCGATCACCAGGGAGCAGCAACAACACACACACACACACACACACACTACACACACACTACACACACAATAGCCTTCTATATAATGCTGCGCACATATATTATATATATTTAAAAAAAATACCCAGCATAATTTTTTAGCCTTACACACCCGCAGCCTATATGGGCACTGTACTGTAGGCATATAATACCTGGCTAGGTGAAAACAAAAGAAACCTGATTAGCATTTGAGTACTTTTAACACCTCTGAACAGCCGGCGGAGAGGTTCACATTTTCGGAATTTTGCGACAGAGTCACAGAGGGTCAATAATTCCCAGAAAATCTGTAATGTTAATATAAAATCTTCATGGGGGCTAAAAGGGGCTATTTAATTATTCATGGGGGCTACAGCCCCATAGCCCCCACAGACTCGACGTCGCTGCATGGGTGGGCTACTTAAGTTCCTATTTATCGGCATCACAATGAAAACAAAAATGTTCAAGTTTTTAAAGAAAAAATACCATGTCATTGTTTCACTTTTTCTATTATTTATATATTTATTTTACTCTTAATGCTATATTGTCTTTAAACTCTCTTTAACCCATTGAGACCTGGAACGCATCTGTGTCACCTTTATAGCTCTTAACCACTTATTAACCAATTATTTTAAACTTTAGCTATTTTTGTGAATATATGTGCCGCAAATCTTTTAATTTTATATTCTTTCACAGCGAACGTTTTTAACTCAAATCTTTGCTTCTGGGGTGAAGAGGGTCCCTGCAGGTCAGGAACAACGTATTTTGAGGCGGATCATTTTTACATTATAATTTTTTGGGGGTCCTTGACATGAACTATAGTTTGAGCACCAGTGTCAGGATTTAGAAGACATCTTGTAGAATCGGCAGCCTCAGTCCTAAATGTCTTAACCCAGTGATACTCAACCTCAGGCCCGCGGGCCACATCAGGCCCGCGGGACCATTATGACTGGCCCACCAATGAAAATCTAAAAAAAAAGAAGAAAAAAAAATCTGGAAAATGAAATAAAAATAAATAAATCTGAATGAAGTTATCTTTAATTACATTATTATAAGTAATACTATTAGAGTTGTACTATTACTCGAACGAAAATAAAAGCTTGGGGGGGGGGGGGGGGGGGGATGCAATGCAAATGAAAGACATATACTGTGTATCCCTATTCCCTGACATAATTTTATAGCTAAACAGACAGAATTCTATTTTATTTGAATGATGAAACCCAGCTGCCATTAATAGTTGGAAATGGAAATGGAAATTGCGGAAATGGTAATTGCGGAAATGGTGGAAATGGAAATTGCGGAAATTGCGGAAATGGAAATTGAGGAAATTGCGGAAATGGAAATTGCGGAAATTGCGGAAATGGAAATTGCGGAAATGGTAATTGCGGAAATTGCTCTTCAGTTATAGCTATCTATTTTCAGGTAGATTGTTTTATTTTACTCAGTCAGCCATATCACTACTCATTTTTTTTCATGAAAAAGGTCATAGCTGGGTAATCTATTTTCAGGCAATTGTGTTTATTGTATTTTATTTTACTCAGCCATAACAATTTATTTTCTGTTGACCAACTTGCTGGCTGGCAGGCAGGCAGACAGCTACTCATAGACAGGCAGACAGACAGACAGCTACTCATGGAGAATTGGACAGGCAGGCAGTCAGACAGCTACTCATAGACAGGCAGACAGACAGCTACTCATGGAGAATTGGACAGGCAGGCAGACAGCTACTCATGGACAATTGGACAGGCAGGAAGGCAGACAGCTACTCATAGACAGACAGACAGCTACTCATGGACAATTGGACAGGCAGGAAGGCAGACAGCTACTCATAGACAGACAGACAGCTATGGACAATTGGACAGGCAGGAAGGCAGACAGCTACTCATAGACAGACAGACAGCTACTCATAGACAGACAGACAGCTACTCATGGACAATTGGACAGGCAGGAAGGCAGACAGCTACTCATAGACAGACAGACAGCTACTCATAGACAGACAGACAGCTACTCATGGACAATTGGACAGGCAGGAAGGCAGACAGCTACTCATAGACAGGCAGACAGACAGCTACTCATAGACAGGCAGACAGACAGCTACTCATGGACAATTAGGCAGGCAGGCAGACAGCTACTCAGACAGGCAGACAGACAGCTACTCATGGACAATTGGACAGGCAGGCAGGCAGACAGACAGCTACTCATAGACAGGCAGGCAGACAGCTACTCAGACAGGCAGACAGTAAGACAGCTACTCATTGACAGACAGACAAATAACTACTCATGGACAGACAGACAGGCAGGCAGGCAGGCAGGCAAAGAGCTACTCATGTTATGTTATTATGTTATTATAACAGCTACTCATGTTATGTGCAATAATTTGTGCAGTTATGGAAACAGCTCTTTGTGTTTATGCAAGAAAATGTAACACATTTATTTATTTACATATTGTGTGCATGCACATTGTACTTTGATACATTTTGCGAAAATAAAGCAATTGAAAGAGAGGTTATCAAGTATTATTAATGTCGTAATTTTATCTACTGGCCCCTGGCCCCTTGCCATTTTTGTAATGTGGCCCACAGTCAGTGGTCAGTGGTTCTCAAACATTTTCATGTCAAGGAACCCCAAAAATTATATGTAATTGGCCACCGACCCCCATCTGAAAATATGTTGTTCCAGGGACCCCCCCCGGCCCAGAAGCATAGATTTGAGTTAAAAACGTAATAAGGCAGACGTTCACTCTATTCTGTGATGCAGGTTATTGGCAGACACTCCCTAAGCAGGCTTCACGCGCGGGCTCTTTAAGGGCTTTGGTTCCCTCCCCCCCCCCCCCCCCCCCCCACACACACACACACACACACACCTGCACTAAACTGACGAGTGTTTGTCTGACTCAAACGCCTTCGTGTTTGTTAGTAAAACAGTGAAATAATAAATAAACAAGTTAAAACGTACCAATAACTTCCACCTCATGGAAGATGAGGAGAGTTGTCAGTGTTGTCAGGGAGTGGAAACTGCCCAGAGACATGACGGTGACAGCAGGAGGAGAAGTTTAATTATCGTCCTTGGAAAAAAAGTCCATTCCCCAAGAGACCAGGTGAGTTAGCTTACCTAGCTACTACCTATAAGTTAATTAGCTGCTTTAGCATTCATGGTTAATAGAGGTGAATTGTTTGTTTGTGTGTAATGTCATGTCACTAATTATATTTACAAAAAGTAAAATGAAAGAACTAGTCAGGATATAAAGCATTGTTTGTGTGCTGTGCCTGTGAAGTGAATAATATTGTGTTTGTTTGCTGTTAGGCAGAAATATCATATCCCCCATTTAGGCCTGAAATTAAAAAAATCTGAAAAACCTCATGTTTCTATATCAGTGGTTCTCAATATTTCATGTCAAGGACCCCAAAAATGATATGCAATATGCCACCGACCCCCATTGAAAATATGTTGTTCCAGGGACCCCGCAGAAGCAAAGATTTGAACTGAAACTCTGAAAGAATATATATTCAAAGATTTGAGGCAAATTTTCACTTTTTTTCAAAAATAGCAGACCTACAATTTCATAGCGAGCTATGAGCTTGTAGATCTGCTATTTTTCAATAGCTAAACTATAGCATAATGTTTAACACCAAAAGGGGTTCCCGCCCCAAAATGGCTTAATGCCCTATACTTCTTCATACAAGACTGTCACACTAAAGTATGAGAATATGCATTTCTATAAGCTATGTGCAAATGTTTTTTTCAAACAAGTATTTCAACTATAATTAATATTATAAGTCAATGTCAAACAATTTACAGTAATAAAACCTACAATGTAAAAAAAAAAATACTCTACTATATTCATGTAAAGTGTCCTTGTTTTTTTAAGGTGCTATATAAATTCAAGTTATTATTATTTATGATTTATGAACCCCTAATGGCTCCTGATGTGCAGGTTGGTGCCTTCCTTGCATGGTTTCCGCCGCCATCTGTGTATGAATGTATGTGTGAATGGGTGAATGTAATGCACTATCTATGTAAGGCGCCTTGGATAAAGGCGCTATATAAATGCACCATTTACCATTCATGATGTCCGCTCTCCTATATAGCTGTGAATGCTGCTGGACCCTGAAGCCTGCTCTTCCGTCCCTGGCCCCACTGTGCTACACCAGAATGCTACGTGCAGTGCTAAACATCAACCAGGATGAACACGTTACCAACATGCATCTGTATGGAGTGATACCGAGGGTGGGTGAGAGAAGATGGCCTCCAGGAGGAGGAGAATGAGGCTGGTCGGTGCCATTGACACTGGGATTAAATGGTAAACGGTGCCATTTATATAGCGCCTTTATCCAAGGCGCTTTACATATGCATTACATTCACACACACACACACACACACACACACACACACATTCATACACTGACAAGCTGTTGCTGTCATTTTAGGACGCAATGATTGGGTGGCAATTAATGAAACATGTTCAGTCAGTGACTGTTTGTGTCTCTGGGATTGGATGCTGCAGTCTGTGTTGTGTTGTGTTTCTGATCTGGGATTGGACGCTGCAGTCTGTGTTGTGTTGTGTTGTGTTGTGTTTGCCACTGAACAAACTGAGTTGTTGTAACACAGAATAGTATTATCATGTGGATCTTGGCCACTTCAATTAGCCTTTTAAGTTCAAGCTAGAGGTTTTGGGCTTTCACATGACGACAGCCATCATTTAAAAATGAAGACTGATGTTCATCTACACTACAGTTAGTAGATAGTTAGTTATTGTTACTAAGTGTGCGGCTGCTGTGTTGTGGGTGTGTTGAAGATTGTGTGTTGTGACGGATGGCTATTGTTTAATGACTGGCTTGACGGCAAAACTTATCTCTATGTACTGGTCAATTCCTCATGGCCCGCCGTGGCCATAATTATTTCTTCTTCTTTTCTTGCTCTCGCTCTCTCTCTGGTTGGTTCATATGACGCTGGCTTGTGTCAACACCTCTGTCAATGTAGGCCTTTTCTTAAGTCCTGCCAAGCATGTAGCCTCATCCTTCTCTCTCTCTCTCTGCATGTAGCCTCATCCTTGTCTGTCTGTCTGTCTGTCTGTCTGTGACCCGACCCTACCCCTGGTATACTGTAGGTCCCTGTAGAGTAGACAGAGGTTCACATTTCTGGTGTGGTCCGTCCGTCTTGTATGTGTAGGACATGTTAGTGATGCGTGACGCGTGGGTTCATACCGTATATGTCCAAGCACCCAATTATGTGACAATTAATCATAAACTTATATTTGTAATCGTTACAGCCCTACCATTTGGTGTAAGAGCGTGTGTCCTTGTTATGGAGAGAAAGTGTGGGTACCTGAGGAATAAAAAAATAACATACAAAAAATAGCGGCAATACAAAATGCCATCCTACAATATTTTTTAAAACAATATATTTATTGCGTTTTTCTTTTTTTAACAGACAATACAACAAAACAATACATAATACATCAGACAATACAATTACTTAAAATGAAAAACAAACAAACAAAAAGCAAAACAAGAACATGCAGTACATACATAAATACAGTATAATAAAATAAGGGCACTTAGAATGGTAACAACAACAGAGTCCTTATGGCCACAAGACCAAACAGCTGCAGAGAATACAATTAGACCTTTTCAGTTTCCACCATTAAATAAGATAAATCATTAACCGTAATATATTGGATAAACCGTCCCCATATCTTATCAAACATCTTCTGTTTATTCTTCAATGTATAAGTAATTCTTTCCAGAGGAAGACACAATGATAACTCCCTAAACCACTGAGCAATACTGGGTTTGCCTATCTTTTTCCACGATAAGGCTATAGCCCTTTTGGCTTGTAGTAAACATAAATCTAGAAATCTTTGTTCGCTACTCTGAATCTTATGGCCAGGTGGGTAAAGACCTAATAGAAACAGTTTCGGGTCAAGCTCAATATCTATCGACAAAATCTTCTGAATCTCCCTCCTCACTTCTTCCCATAATTCTTTCACTCTTGGACATGCCCACAGACAATGGAAAAGTGTACCTTTGTCCCCACCACATCTGATACAAGTATCTGGAATATCTGCACTAAGTTTATTTAATTTTTCTGGAGTGATATAGACCCTCATCAGCCAATTATATTGCAACAGTTTTAACCGAGTGTTACCCGTCTGGGATTGAGCATCCATACAGGCTGAGCTCCACTCTTCCAATGTCATTTCCTCTTGTAGATCAGCCTTCCATGCGTTATATTTGGATTCAGAGGATTCAGGAGAGAATTCTACTAACATAGAGTATAAATCAGAAATGATGCCCCTATTAAAAGGTTATTTTTCTATTATTGACAGGGGAGGGAGTGTCAGAGAATTCACCTGTTTAACCCCTATAAAGCTTCTGAGTTGTAAGTACTTAAAGAAGTGTGTACGGGGTATTAAATATGCTTTTTGATTTAAATTATTCATGGCACTCATATTACATTGAGTTTGGCAGTACAGTAGGTAAGGAATTGCAATACACACACAGAGTGTTGGTATCAGTTTTTCTGTCTTGAGTCCAGGGTTCTCTGTCTTTTCAGTTCAGTTACTATTTGTATGAAGACCACGACCACCTCTCCAGAGATGGCCCTCCTGATCACTCCTGGTGTTCCAGATCTTATTGACCACAGTGCAAACCACAGCCCAATAGAAGTCTTGTTCCATAGCAGACATGTTTTTCATCAAAGACTCCATACGATACTGCATTATAAGTAACGTTATGTTAAAAACGATCTGTGGCATTTTCCCCCATACATCTCTAGACCTCTGACAGTCCACTAGCAGGTTCTCTATGGTTTCATCTGGGTTACAGTTTGCATCCGGGCATTTAACAGTTTTTACAAAACAACTCCATTTGACCACCTCCCTTACTCCCTTAATGACATCCCTCTTTTTTATGGATATACTTTTACTACCAATGTTCTTTAAACATACCTGTTTTTGTTTTTCATCAAGATTTATTTTTTTCTAACTTGTATATATATTGCCATTATAAGCTCATTTACAGGCAATTTGTTTAATTTTATAAGACATTTTTCTCTCAGTTCATCATTTTGTTTTTTAGTGTAAATAAGTGACATTACACTTTAACCCATTTTGTTATACGTTAGCTATTGAAAAATAGCAGATCTACAAGCTCATAGCTTGTAGAACTTGTAGGTCTGCTATTTTTGAAAAATCGTAAAAATGCGGCACAAATCTTTGAATAGGTATATCTTTCAGAACGTTTTTTTTTTTATTTCGACGTCAGGCCTGAATGGGTTAAACCCCTTAAAAAAAACATTTACCTATTATTCAGGGACCCACCTGCAATATCCTCATGGCCCCCCATGTTGGGAATCACTGATATAATATACCCTCTTCATCCATTCAGCGAGAGGCGACATGATTGGAGGCAGGATATTAGTTGTTTGATGAAAGACTTTTGTCAGCGCTGGTGACAGTGTTGTGGTCTCAGAATCAGATCCAACAACAACTCCCCCTCGCCATCTCCTTCTCCCCCTCGCCATCTCCTTCTCCCCCTCGCCATCTCCTTCTCCCCCTCGCCATCTCCTTCTCCCCCTCGCCATCTCCTTCGGGGCCATGCCATTACTTTCACCAGCCTATGATTACTCTGTCACTTCATAAAAAGCCCCCTTCAATTGCAGTTCCTTTAACTTCTTTTGCCACTTTCCATAGCTATGGTGGGACCAGATTTGTTCCCAATGCTGGCTGGCAAGGCTGGCACAAAAAAAAAAATCATTTGTCTTTATTCACTGGGGAAGTAAAGTCTGAGAGCAGACTCATTATACTGTGGCTTGAATTGAATTAATCTCTGGGCCCCCGTCTCTCCCTTTTCACCTGGGAAACCCTGCTGGCACAATGTATTATAGATCTCTTAGGTTACTCCAACCCCTGGCAGAGGTCACTGATAGACCTATGCATGGGTCGGGAGAAGAGGGAGAGAGAGAGAGTGATGGGGGGTGGGGGGGGAACAGGACAAGGATCTGTAGTAAGGATGTAACGATAATAGTAACTTCATCGAAACCAGCAGGAAGCTGTCACGCGCTTCCTCCTGTTGCCAGGAAGCAGTCACACTTTCCTGTTAACGCTTCCTGTTTCTCTCTTCCTGTAACTCTCTTGCTCACACACACACACACACTCACACACACACACACACACACACACACACACACACACACACACACACACTGCTTAAGGTTGTCCATCGTATCCGATGATGACAATCCATATATGTCTTGTGAGTGCTCATGTGTCTATATAGTCCAATCCACACGATCTGCCACAAACAGGGCGGGGAAGAGCACTGACTGGGGGTGTGGGTGTGGTTCTGGCTTCATGTCTCCTTTGACGTTTCTTGGTCCGTCGATCACCTCTGTCCTCCTCAAGCTTGCGCACTCCTTGTTGGAGGAGCTGCCGCCAGATGGTGCGTTGAGCTGCAGTGACCTCCAGCTGAGTCGGGTTCAGGCCGCATTTCCTCATGGCAGTCTTTGTAGCGTGCGCGCGCGCGCGCGCACACACACACACGCACACGCACACGCACACGCACACGCACACACAGATCAGCTCAATTGATGTCGAGCACACCTGAAACTCTGATCAGTTTGGTAGAGTATCTCCATGTGCACATCTTCTCTGCACTTGTCCTCCTCACGTGTGCTTTGAAGAGCCTTAATTGTCCTCCTCACGTGTGCTTTGAAGAGCCTTAATTGTCCTCCTCACGTGTGCTTTGAAGAGCCTTTGCTTGTAAGTTTTCATGCTTTAGTTGTAGTACTTATACTGCTGCATTTCTGTATTTTGTGCGAAAGTTTAAATAATTTGTAATTCATATGGCTTTGAGTTAAAACATTTCATGATGCAGTTGTTAAAACATCCTAAGCAAAGTTGATTATAGCTACACTGACACATTTTTGAGTGTTGTTTCCCCGTGCCCTGTGGCCGTTTTTCGCCTTAAGGCGTCTTACTGGTAAATAGTTATTGTATCCATTTCAAATCATTGAATCATATAGTATCGTCAACCATGTATCGTGATACATATCCTATCACTGCTAAAATGTATCGTTACAACCCTATGTTGTACAGTAGGCTAAACCCGGAGGTTTGCTTTATATCTGGTGACTCTGAGCATCTGGATCTCAGTTTTCTCCATTTTCTGATAATATCACTGTGGATAACTGGCACCTAGGTTCCTATAGAATTCTATTTTATTTGGCCTGCCAGGTGGACAAAAGGTATACATTTTCATTCAGTCAACATTTTGGAACAAGTGTTTAAGGGACCAAAAATGGGAAACGGATCAAAAGGGAAAAACTGTGCTTTGCATTAAAAAAAAGGCTAAAACTATTAAATAGCTAAATCGAAAAGCACACAATCTATCAATAAGAAAGTTACCTGACATGCAATGCCTTAAAATGGTGTAAGGCTAATCAAGATTTGAAAAGAGCCTCTCTCTCTAATGATTTTAAAGATTTGGGAGCATTATTAAGGCTCCCATATTATCGACCACCTTTCCTAAAGGGATTAGACTAATCCCTTTAGGAAAGGGGGTCGATTATTTGGGAGCATAATTAAAGAAAGCTGCAGGTCCAATTTTCTTTTGGTATAGGGTTATGTATGTCTAGAAAGACTGCAGTAGAGGCTCCCTCTGGACTCATGAAGGACCATAAAACAACAGGGGGCCGGCCCTAACCCGGTGAGAGCTTTATAAACAAGAAGGACATTAAAATTGACTCGGGAAGGCACAGGGAGCCAGTGAAGTGATGAGTTCTCTCTTTTCTTGTTTTGTTTTTGTTAGCAGTCTACAACAGAGTTTGTAGGAAGACCAGTAAAACAAAAGTGCATTGCCGTAGTCCAACTTGAGATAAAACTAAAGCATGACTTAGTTTTCCAGCATCTTGCTGAGTTAGAAATGGTTGCACTTTTGGCGATATTTGAGGCGACAGATGCTGTTTCAGTCACTTTGCTTATAGCTTATGGAATATGGCAGGGTGGCACGTATGAGTGCAAAGAGAAATTCGATTGAATTAATAATTATTCTATTACTAGACCTGTGCCCGTCAGGCACCGGACTACTTGGGAACGATGCAAGTTGGGAACAATGAAAATCGGGTACATGGCTGGCAGCATTGCTACTTTTACTTAAAGGAGAATTCAGTGATTTGGAAAAAAAAACCCGGTCCGCCCGGTAACAAGATCTGCACATGCACGCTCTACAAGTGGACACACACACAACAGGCCAACGGCACGTGCACCAAGGCCCGCCCCCACTTGATCATGATTGGAGGAAGACCCCTCTCATCCTGATTGGATGAAGGCTGGCTAACCCTATAGTCATAAACGAAACCTACTTTTTTTTTTACCCCAGGGGTTAACTGGGGACAGGGAGGAACTCCTTATATGGTCAGCACACTCTATAGTAGGGATGATTGGTTGTGCTGTATGTATAGCATTTACTGTAAGCTGCCCTCAGAGCAGCTTTATCTGCCTGCAGAGCAGCAAATTACAGTGTCTCATTCTATCCAATCTATGGATTCATGTACATGGCTGGGGGGGGGGGGGGGGGGCAGATTCCTCTGCTCTGTGGCTTCTTAAGATCTTCCGGGAGCCCAGGTTTCTTTTAGCAGGTGCCTTCATTACAGCAGATAGCATGCCTATAGCTAAAACTACTTTATTACAGCAGATAGCATGTATTTTATTTATTTATTTATTTGACAGGGACAAAGCTCATTAATCAACATGTCAGTTTTCACATCATGTAAATGGACCAGAGTTAGCCGAAGCTAAATTTCATCTGTAGTCCCTGGGCAGGCTCTTAAAAAAAAAAAAAATGAATGATAAAAAAGGACAAAGTGTAGTGTGCCTGCACACAACACCATGCGTTGATGCCATGTGTGCATATGTGCAAGCACCCAACACTACGTCCATACAAAAACACAATGCAATATAGGAACAGATCGACATGGTACAGGGGACAGAACAACGGCAAGTGAAGTGAGAAATGACACCGGTGGTAAATACTGTAGTGCTGATAGTTAGTTACTGATGATTACAGATTAGAGTTGTTTTTAGCCACCTTTTCAGGTTGAATTTGAAGGTCAGATAGTTGGAGGTCTCTCTTAATTCTGTAGGGAGACTGTTCCAGTGATGGGAGGCTCTAACAGAGAAGACTGTTTTACCAAACACACTACGTCTGATTGGCACTTTACAGTCCCCTCTGGTAGCCCTTGTTGTTCTGCCACCACTGTCCGTTCGATCTATGAACTGTTTCAGTGGTGGAGGTGCAAGTCCATTTAAGATCTTAAAAATGAGGCAGGCATCTGCAAAGTGTTTAAAACCGTCAAAATTAAATAAACTTTTGAACTATATGGCAATGGTGGTAACGGTTGGGCTTTTGATCCAGTGTTTTTAATGTCTGTTTGTAAAGTGATTCTATGGGTTTTAAAGTTGTCTGATTTGTCTGTGACCAGGTTGTGAAACAGTAGGTTATGTTTGAAAAAATCATAGCATGCATGAAGAGTTTGGCTGGATCTGTTGTTGGATATGTACGGTCTTTTATGTGTCTGAAATTGGATAAATTGAATTTGATTTTATTGGCTACATTTTTAACATGCTTTTTAAATGTCAAGTTTGAGTCTAGTGTAATTCCAAGATATATAAATTCCGATACTACCTGAATACTACTACCTTCAATAAGAATGTCAGTGTCAGGGTCTGTGGAGTTCCGTGAAAAAAACATACCAACTGTTTTTTTTGTATTCAGATGCAAGCACGAGTTCCTCAGCCAGTCAGATACATGGACCATTGCTGCAGTTAATTTGTCTGCTGCTAGTTGTTTGTTTGTCTAGCTAAAACTACTTTATTACAGCAGATAGCATGCCTAGCTAAAACACATGGATCTGTGAACTCGTAAAATGTACGACTTTAAAGCATTCTTGACGACACCACCGCCAAATGTGATGGACCTAGTAATTAAATGAAGAATAAATAAAATAAAACATGTTGGCATCATTTTCTTCAACGGATGGAGGGACGGATGGGGGACTCTATTGTTTCATAGTCACACCCCATTGGAGTGGAGTGAGTGCAGAAGCCATTAGCCTGGATAGCAATCATAATCCATTTATTAAATCTACCACAAAATCACATTTGAAGAAGCATGTTACATAAACATAGGCAGACGCTCTGTGCCATTCAAAAGCCTTGCACGCACGCATCTAGTACAGCAAGGCATGGTTTCTAATTAGTAATTAACCACGTGACATATCCCTTGCATCTTTCTGAGCATGGCATACATAATCCTTTCCCTAAAATAGCTGATCCATAGGTTAATCTGCTATATGGTGTAGAGGGAAAAGGATGCATGGACCAAGTACAGAGCCCTGAGGGACACCGATCAACTAAGAATAGAGGTGGAAAATAGCATATCTACAAGTTCACGACGCGTCCTGTAGCAATGCATTGTGAGCTTGGAGATCTGATGTGTGCAGAATGTTTTGTCTCAGAATAGAAAACGCTATAGGGTTCATGCAGTTTAGTAAACCGAGATTCACAATTTAATTGGTAAACACTTCCATTCCACTAGCGTGAGTTTGATGAATGCATCTTGCATGAGCAATATCCGTCAGCCCTATCCCAAACACCAACAAAAAAGACTTATTTATTTATGTTTCACAATTTATTTCATTTTCTTTTTGAGATTGCATGGACGGCCTAAAAATATCTGTTGAGAGAGCCGAGAGGAAACTCTATTGTTTACCATTCTCATAGGCTCTGCTACAGTATGAAGCGCATACTGTATCATTGTTGACTGGCAGAAACCTCTTATATCCGTAACTTTCTTTGTGTTTTTTTTTGGCAAATGAACGCCCTACTTGATCATACTATACAGTGTCACACGAAATTATCACGAGTTGCAGATCCGCGGCGTGAAGCAACCCAGCTTGTGGATATGCTACTTTTGCCCTTTTGAATCCTGTTTTGGATATACTGTACGTATGAGGTTTCCACCCTACAGAGATGGATATGCATGCCATTCCCGCTCCTCAACTCTTTGAAAATGTAGACTATTATGTTTATTTATTTATGATTTTACACTCAGCAGATGGAAATTATAAATATGTATCATCTACCTCATGTCAGAATGGAGCTGTCAGAAAGCCAGGCATTTGTTTTGTTTTTTATATCAGTTAGTGTGGTACGCCCAGGGCTATTTGTAGTAGTTCAAAGACTGAGTAGTTATCATTGTACCATATTTAGGTAAACTTTGGCAGAAGAAAGTCTCCCACTGATTACATATCATTGTAATAGGATTATAGGAATACATTTGGGTTTTATCTTTGTGAGTGTACCACACATACAATGTTACAAAATTGTAATACTCGATCTGTTGCAAGAAAAAGTCCAGGACCACTACCAGTTGACCTGTAAGTCTCATGGTCGGGGGGGTAGGACCAAGTCTCATGGGATTTGGGATTTGTTTATAAACATTTTGGTATTTGTTTATAAACATTTGGGATTTGTTTATAAACATTTGTGATTTGTTTATAAACATTTTGGGATTTGTTTATAAACATTTGGGATTTGTTTACAAACATTTGGGATTTGTTTATAAACATTTGGGATTTGTAAGTCTCATGGGGGGGGGGGTAGGACCACTACCAGTTGACCTGTAGTAAGTCTCATGGTCGGGGGGGTAGGACCAAGTCTCATGGGATTTGGGATTTGTTTATAAACATTTTGGTATTTGTTTATAAACATTTGGGATTTGTTTATAAACATTTTGGGATTTGTTTATAAATATTTGGGATTTGTTTACAAACATTTGGGATTTGTTTATAAACATTTGGGATTTGTAAGTCTCATGGGGGGGGTAGGACCACTACCAGTTGACCTGTAGTAAGTCTCATGGTCGGGGGGGTAGGACCAAGTCTCATGGGATTTGGGATTTGTTTATAAACATTTTGGTATTTGTTTATAAACATTTGGGATTTGTTTATAAACATTTTGGGATTTGTTTATAAATATTTGGGATTTGTTTACAAACATTTGGGATTTGTTTATAAACATTTGGGATTTGTAAGTCTCATGGGGGGGGTAGGACCACTACCAGACAAGCCTATTCAAAATGCTACTTGAGTAAAAGTACAAAATTATGTAAAAAATACCGTAACGTAATTGTTCAACAGGTCACAACACATCGAGACATTGTGAGCTTGTAGGTCGTCTATTTTCGAAGATGGGGCTCAACTGATTTTGTAAAAAGTGTAAAAAGTGCAATGTTTGCGTCTAAGATGTAGTGGAGACTGGAGAGTATAAAGACATAAAATTAAAATGGAAATCAACGCAAGTACCTCAAAATTGTACTTGTACTTGCGTGAATGTACACATATTTACTTCACACCTCTGCCTATAGGCCTATGCAGTATAAGGTGTGGGTGTGTGGTTGACCAAACAGTGACACCGTTTCATTTTTTTTTTGTCATTTCAACACTGCCTGCACTCACCCAGTTTATTTCCAGACAAGCTAATGCAAGGTCTCACTAACCTAGAACATGACTTTGCAATGCTGTGGCCTTCTTAATCAATTCCTTTCTGAAGTACAGTAAACTTACCTCTCAGCTAACGAACCCATGAAACGGCTACTCTACATTCATACAAAACGAGGGCAGTCCGCCGTGCGTTGAATAGAAGGTCAGAGAGGGTCTATCAGAGGCTTCAGGCATCACTGCAGAGATTGATGAATTAGATAGGTAACAGATTGCGACGAGACATCAATATGATTTCCATAATATAGATCTTAATTTAGATAGCTGGATTAGCAACACGCATTAAAAGATGAGCACCATAGATATTGAGGCATTTTTTGCTGAATTTGATCTTCTTGCAGTCAAACGGACAGAGACTTTAATCAAATGGAGTCTTTAATCAAAAACTGCTTGATAATGCAGATTATCTGTCCAAAAGTGAATTTGTGAAATTGCTGTTGGAGAGATAATTGCCAGATCTCCGTACTGTTTTGACTCAAGGATAATATATAAAATCATCACCGTCTGGTAGAAACATTGCAGCCTATCTCCATATTACTACTGTGTGTGTGTGTGTGTGTGTGTGTGTGTGTGTGTGTGTGTGTGTGTGTGTGTGTGTGTGTGTGTGTGTGTGTGTGTGTGTGTGTGTGTGTGTGTGTGTGTGTGTGTGTGTGTGTGTGTGTGTGTGCGTGTGTGCGTGCGTGCGCTGTAAATTAATGCAATGTCATGTCACACAAAAGTGAACATAGGCATTTTACTGGTCACAATGTGTCGCATCACGACCTGATGTATTTTATAATGTATTTCCTGTCCTTGTATATGTGTAGTGAAAGAAAATGAAACATACTGGGGAAATAACAAGAGAATATATTGGTTGAAACTATGGTTGAATATTTAACACTGAAATGTAGTGTACAGAGAATATATTATAATGTGTTTTTTTAGTTGAACCATATAGAGAACATAATATAATGTGTTGTGTAGTTGAACCATGGTCATAGTCATACAGTACATTTTCTGTTGACAAAATGAAAACGTTTGGTCATAGGGGGCGCTGTGGGGAAATGTAGGTGAACACTATAGTTCCAGCAATGGTTCCAATTCCAGGAAGTGAACTGCCAGGAAGCTATAAAGGAACAGGAAGTGAGGTGCCGAGCTGGGTTTCCATTATGGGCAGTTAGAAGAGTGTTTGGTGTGGTCGTTACTCATTTTGTCAAACACTCTTTTCAAGCCAATACTATAATATAATATAATATTAAGCTAAATCAGAACTGAACTCAAACCACCCAGCTAGCAAGTTATGGCGCGCCGCCTGCGGGAGGCGGTCGCCGCGCGCCGCCGATCGTGTCCTCCGCCGGGCGCGTCGCACGATGTGGCCGCGTCGTTCTTGATCAGCGTGTGCCGTGCGCGCCGACGCGCGTGTAGCCGGCGCCCCGCTTCTCTGCCGCGACTCGAACGTCAGCTACGACGGCAGCAGCAGGACAGCGTGGAGCTGTCTTATGACAAACGAACCACTGGCTTCTAAAATCTATAAAACACCAACTTTCCTGAAACCACCAGAACATGTTGGATAAGATTGTGTCCACATTTCCACAGTTTTCTGAAAAACCTATGTTTCTATATTAGTGGTTCTCAAATTATGTTATGTCAAGGACCCCAGAAATATTATGAAATTGGCCGCAGACACCTACAGTATCTGAAAATATGTTGTTCCAGGGACTACCCAGAAGCAAAGATGAGTTTAAAAACGTTTGCTCTGAAACAATATATATTCAAAGATTTGCACATTTTCAGGATAAAACTAAATAGCAGACCTACAAGCTCGTAGCGCGGTCCCTGGAACAACATATTTTCAGATTGGAGTAAATCGTTTGAACACCAATGATACAGAAACATCTAGGCTTTTCAGAAAACAGTCATACCATTCAAACACTTTAACCATAATTTTAAAAGCTGTTAGATTGTTGGCAGATTTACAAGCTCACAAGCTTGTAGATTTGCTAATACTAAAATGTGGCCCAAACACAGTGAACGTTTTAACTAAAATCTGCGAGGATTTAGAAGACATTTTGTGGAATCAGTTCAAGTTTAATTTCTATAAAACACCAAGTCTATTCTGTGTGGAGTTAGTTATGTAGGCCCAGTAATGTTGCAATAACAGTTACACAGCAATAAACAGAACACACAATCGAGATTCACCTTTTGAGCAAGAAATCGTGCAGCATACATTCAAGAGTCCATTTGGAAACCCCTATAGCGGTGGGTTTGAACCCTTTTCATGCCAAAGTTATTCACCATTTGAGCCACGGACCACCATTTGATGAGCTGCCTGCCGTGCCTGTCCGTTTCCTTCCTTTATGAAGCCTGACTGGTGGTGGCCGCCAGCAGAAGTTCCAAAATGCACCCTGTCCAACGTCTCCGGCTCTCAGACCCCAGGTCCCTGTCACTGAAGTCCAAGATCCCCTGGTTTTAGCCACTTTAACCATTATTTAAAAAGCTGTAAGCTGTTGAAAACGAGTTTGTAGATTTGCTAATTTTGAAACATCGTGAAAATGTGGCACAAATCTGTAAATATATATTATTTTGCAGCAAATGTTTTAACTAAAATCTGTGAGGATTTAGAAGACATCAGTTCTCAAGTGTAAGTGCTTAAGTCTTTAAAACACCAATTCTCTTCTGAGTGGAGTCAGGAGTTTCTGAGCGTAGCAATGTATGTATGTCCCCATGTCTGTATGTCCGAGCACGGAAAGCTGGGTGCGTTCCTTGAGGTCTGGATGTTGCGTATAGTAGAGGGTCAGGGAAACCCGACTGGTGGTAGCCTTTCCAGCAGAGGTTGCATTTGAAGTCGATAGGTCTTCCTCCAGCGAAAGTTCGTCTGAAATCACAGAATTAATTAAATAAATTATTGTGGGATAACGTTTTGATGGCTGTGAGAACCACTGCCTTAACCCATTTAGACCTGAGGACGCATCTGTGTCGCCTCATAGGTTTTAAACATTATTTTAAAAGCTGTTATCTGTTGAAAAATAGCAGATCTACAAGCTCATAGTGTGGCACAGAGTGCCACAGTACTCATCATAATACACCTCAGTCATTTAAAATGTTATGATGGTAACAATGGTACACAGTTACACATTGTTGGGTGCCAATTTTCTGTCCTTGGTAAAATGAACAATTACCTTAAAATAAAGAACGATGTCTCAGCTCTGTACAGCATGTCACCTTGTCTGTAAAATGAAATCAAATTCAAGTCAAATTTCTTTCAAATGTAACAGCAAACTTGAGGCAAGAGAGCTTGTAGCATGCAACCTTAATTCAGTGGTAGAAATGTTCTTACCGTTTGTACGCCCAACAGATCCAAGTCCTGTGTCTGAAATCACAGTAACAACAAAATGGTAAACATTGTATGTACATAAAAATCAATTTGATGAAAACAGAAGATCTACAAGCACACAATGTGCTGCGAGCTTGTAGACCAGCTATATTCAGCATGCAACCAAGTGTAAAAATCAGGCTTAGAATAAAACAACAAAATGACTAAAATGACAAAAATTAAATCAAAATGTGTTGTAATTAGACAAATCTTTATTTGCAATTGTGGCCTAGCAAAGTTCCTTTAGAGGAGACAACAGAGAGAAGAGTAAAAGAAATACCTGCATGGCAATGCTCATTTTGGTCACTGCATCTGCACCTATAATAGAATAACAAAAAAAGTCTGTTTTAAACATTAGCCTACTATGTGATATTTTTTACATTTGCAAGACAGACATTTGACGAAGATTTAGCCTTGCAGACCCCACATACACACAGACCCCATGCTGTATTGATGTGGTACCATAGGAGAAGTTCTAAAACAAAGAATGACAAAAAATGTGATTTACAGCTAAATGCTGTTTATGTAGTCTACACAAGCAACGTATCAAATCTTATCTAATTCGAATAATTGTGTTTAAGGACTTATCAACACAATAAGAAGTTACCTGTTAAAATAGCATGAGTTATACGTTTGCTAATGCTAACCTTATCCCCTCGTCCAAACAATAGATTGCCCAGGTAGCTAGGCTAGCTAGCTAGAGGGAAACATACACAGATAAAGATCGAAACGATTCTAACACGGGCAATTACACTACACACGGTAGATATCGGATATAAAAATACACTGACCTTTCAACTGAATTTCTCCGGAGAAAAACTGTGTAAGAACTAATATAAGCATTTGTTGGAGAGTCTTGTCTTCTGCGACTGCCTCCACCCCCGTACGTCGATTCAACAAAAACAACAACACTGCAATGCATGCCGGGTAAAGCCTCGGCTCCAGGCTAGGTAGGCTAGCCTGAACTAAAGTTATAATTATTAGTCTGCAGGTACATATTATTATTATTATTAATAACAACAACAATAATAATAATAATAAATATAACCGCAAGAAGAAGAAGTAGAAGAAGAATCCACTTAATTATATTCAATAGTTAAAAAATTATGTATTTTATACATATAATGCACATCCTTGTCTGAGAGAGAGAGAGAGACGGGCGGGGGAGGCAAGCCTTACGTCAGCGTGAGGAGGGACTGTAAATCGCTGTAAATTCACGATCGCATTAAAAAGTAACTGATCGCGATCGTTTGACGCGCGGACAGCGGGGGGAAGTCCAAGCCAGCCCGGGCGTGCTACGCTGTGAAGGCGACAGCGGGAGGCGGTAGCTAGCGGGGAAATGTTAGCTGGGCAATATGCAGTTTGACCTGAAGAACTTTGGCTGTGGGAAGAAGTGAAGTTTGGTCGGGCATTTCTGAAGCTTTAAACTCTAGGCAAACAATTCAGTGTTTGTGCACAAAGGAACCAGCTGAGGACTCCTGACTGGTTGGGTGAGGAGGATATACATACTTTTTCTTTTCTTCCAGTTAGCAATGCATTGCCTTTTTGTTTTATGTAACTTTTTGTAACTTTTTTGACTACTTTTATAGGATCTACAACGCTTTGTTTACTTGGATTACTTTTTGGGGATTACTTTGGGATGTCTTGACTCTGGGACACATTTAAAGGGACATTGTAGGAACAAACAATCTGAAGTTTTCAGTTACATTTTGAAGAGACTATGGGCTGTATTTTGCGTGTCTTAAGTACCAGGTCTTAAGACGTGGAGGACCATAACGGTTCCATTTGTACTCTGAGTTAAGTTGACATTGATTTTTGTAAATAAAAGTTATAATAAATTGAGGTCCCACATAATTATAAACGGCATTAAATGGGGGTCAGTAGCCTATGCATGTCAAACTGGGCATCCTTCAAATTAAAAGATGAAAACCCCTGCCATATCTTTTCAAATGGGATCTGGCACTGAAAATGAATACATTTTACACTCAAGAGTTAAGGTCTAAGGGTCCATTTGGTTACCAACTCCGTAATTTAGCTGGAGACCACCAGGAACCCCTTCAAGGACCACTGGTGGTCCCCAGACCACAGAGAAAAAAATGTGCGTGCGGACTCGATCCCCAGCCTGGTACCCTAGTCAAAATATGGCCCTTAAGGACAATTTATTGGGGACCCTGCTGTAGATCTCACTAGTTTTAAAATTATTGAAAATGTTAGGAAGTTAATGTGAAAGTGCTTACGGTAAGTGTTTTAATGTTTAACAAACAAAACCACTCGACAGATCACATAAAAAGCCGTGAGTGATGTGCTAAATTGTACGGTATGCCTGTCGGAAGGTGCCTCTGCTCAGCAATAGCAGTCCGTCCTGTTGCCTTATCACGACAGTCCTAAGACTCTTTGTTGAAAGGTGATCCCTGACGTGTTACGACAGCATCTGTTACTCTCATTTTCAATGTTGTTGGGACCAAAAGGCCATATGGAGACTGTCTGAAGCTATCGTGTCAGATATACATTATGCAGATCACCGAGCACTTCACAATGCTGCCGAGGCTGCAACCTAATGACTTCTGATTTGGCACAAAGCAGACACATTGAGTTTTCTGTCTCCACCATGCCGAAGGCCGTGGCGTGGCTGCATGAAGACATGGAGACTGCTAGACACACACACACACACGCACGTGCACACACATGAGAGAGAGACATGCACGCATGAGAGAGAGAGAGACACTGTATTTGGCATGCTGCACATATGCACGCCAACCAGACAGAGAGACGGAGAGAGCCGGAAGTTGACGTTGCGGTGTCGGAGAGAGTCAATAATTGGTGTGTTTATATGCCGTTGTGATCCCAGTAAACTTGTAACGGCTTGGCTTGATGTTATGCTTTTTGGGGTGCCAGTTAGGCAAATGCCTAACACAGTTGGACCACTTTGGGGACAACTGCTTATTATTTGAAGCCAGCCTTACAATGGTTAAACAAGAATAAATATATATACATATACACATGAACCTGTAAACCATAACCAGGGATAGGTTCCCCGAAAAATGACCTTCACTCAATGCAACAGAATTCAGTAATTCACACAGACACAGTACAACTCAGTTTGTTTGGTTTGTATTAAGGTTTCCAGCCCACACCCAAAATCCAGTCCAGTCTCTTTGTACCACAGTATAGCGTCCACAATATTCACAACACTTTCACTGTTGTTCAATACATAAAATGTTATTCCACCCAAAATAAAGATGCAGAAAGTATCAATAGGTTACCGTAATATAGTAGGTTAGTAGAATAGAAAATGGTTATAGGCCTATGCATTCTCAGAACTGGCGAGAAAGACATAGACAGGCCTATCATATGGCATAGATGTCAATATGTGTTCTTCTCTCTCAATGTCTGGAAAATACATAATACTTTTGATTTTCGTTTAACCTAAACATATTAAATAATGGTCATTCACAAGCAATATGAATGAAGAAAGATCTAATCACAATGCAAAGTATGTAAATTAAATCATAATTAAATAATCAATTAAAGATAGCCACAGTGATGTCCAATTAGAAATGAGCACCAGGCACCTGGTTGATTCAAGGACAGGTGGTGCTGCCATTAATTGATTTAGTTATTTTTTTAATTGTGTCGAGTCTGAACATCTCGGGATCGGGCCAATGTTCTCTCTTCACCTTGTGATTTTCAGAAGGTTCCTGGGCTATTTCAAAGCATGTTTATTTGGTTTTTGATGAAAAACCATTTACATAAATAACAAACACTGTGTGCAGAGTGCAGATGCTGTGCGCTGCTACAGAATTACATGAAAGAATAATGATGAAAGACATCAGGCACTAATGAAGCATCTGGAATTGCATATAAAGAGGCAACCTGGTGCATTCCTTCACTCCCTGGGAGGTTGGCGCTTGTCCTTGATGCTTTGCGCTTCGCAAATATGGATGCAGTGTTTTGGTTAGCAAATGGGATGCTGATGCTTATCTTATTCCCATTTCCCCGAGTTGCCTTTGGTAGTCTACTAAAGTCTAGATGAATTTTAACTACAATCAAAATTTCCTGGCTCTGTTGAGCTACAGTATAGACTTTCAATGTGAAACGTTTCGTTTGTGCATGTATTGTAAATAACATTTGTTCCACCCGAACACTGACGTGCTCGCACGCACGCGTGCACACACACACACACACACACACACACACACACACACACACACACACACACACACACACACACACACACACACACACACACACAATTTAAATTGTAAGCATTTTACAGTCTAATTAATTACAGTTATTCAGATTGACAGGGAGCAACGGGTTTAGGGCAGCGCACTGTGGATCACTTATAGGGCTGAAGTGGTTAATGTATATATGAGGTTTTCACCTACAGTATAACATCTCACCGGAACATCCACTGCTGACAACAGGAGGCACTCTGCTGAAGGAAGGCACGGGCTTCAAGTACCTGGGCTCATGTGAGCCAGAAAATAGCAGCCAGGAGAATGAGACTATAGCAGGACACAAGACATCAAGAACTGCCAGCCAGCGAATTGGTGCTGTGGGAACCAACACACGGGCATCGATCATGAGGACGGCCCACACTAACATACGTGCATGTACTCAAGAACGACGCAGGAGCGCAAAGTACCAATGAACTGGCCAGATGTATGGAGAACCGGGATGACTGGAAGCGACGATGGAGGGCTCGTCTGAGGACGACCTAAAGATAAATCAACAAAGTAACTAGTACAGTAACTAACATTCTCATCAAATAATTGTAGTGCAGTAAAAGTAGGCTACAAGTAATATTTGCATCTGAGATGTATAGCGGAGTAGAAGTAAAAGGAACAAAAGGAACAAAAAGGAAATACCTAATACAAACATCAACGTGCAGGCTACTACTACTTGATGTACAGTACACTTAGTTACGTTCCACCACTGTTTGATACAAACTTTCCCCAATTTAAATCAGGGTTTGGCTATATGGCCATGCATGGCATCGTAAAAACAACACTTATTGACTTGACTATACAAAATAATCCGTCAACTCTACTGCATGGCATTTGCTTTGTTATGATTGTCTTTAAAATTAAACATATGGTTAGGCTCTATAACAATTCATATATGGTGCACAGTAGAAGAGAAAACAATTGGCCTTGTGCTGAGATGAATGAGGTGCATATTGTAGATAAAGCATCCCAAATAATCGACCCTCCCTACAGACTGAATCTTAGAAAAAAAACCCACACAAAAACAGCAGGGGGATGCAACAGATAATTGCAAAAATTACAATTAGTTAATCATTTAACTCTCCGAAAAATGAATTAGTCTAATTGGAGTTATTGCGGTAGATGGACCGACAGAAGGAACAGTGGGCCCACATTGGTAATTCATCTCCGTGTTTGAGCAATCCCGATCGGTCAGCAATCCCATTTCCATTCCATCAATAGTGTGCCTCACTTATTTTACAAGGTGATTTGTTCATTAAGTTGAAAATGGGCTACAGCCTTCAGCAGTTAAGTACCTACTTCAAAGGGACTGGAGGCATATCAAGAGATAGACATCAAACTTCCATGGTTGTTGAACTATGAGAGGGTCAACACCGAGTAGAATGGTTTGGGTGAGTTGGTTGTAACTTGTGTGCCTACTTTAGTGGTGGACAAAGAACTCAACAGCAGTAGGCCTACTTGAGTCAGTCATAATCCTGGTCAATTCAACTAAAGGGAAAGATGCTCAGACAAATTTGTGCTTGAGTACTAAGTACTATAAGTATTCAAAAGTACATAAAATATTTTGCAAGGATTTCCAAAACATAATTATCAATAATAGTGAAAATGGAACAACTACAAGCTGCACGTGTCACATTGCAACATGTTGTGAGCTGCTAGATCTTCTATGTTCACTGTAATAAGGCATACAGTAAGTGGTTGATTCATAGTATACCTTTTGATGTCTGTTTTGCCCTCCAATATATCAGTTTGTCGTTTTTTGTGTGTGAAATGTCACAGCCCCTTTAGCCTGGCCTGCAGGGCCTATATGCTGTCTAAATGTTCTACTGCCCTGTGTGTATCTCTCCCACAGATCACGGGGTGTCGGCCCGGAGGCTGTGTAGCTTTCCCTCTTCCATAAAATACACAGTATACAGCCTGATTTGTGACGGTGTATGGAAAATGTAGGGCCGGCAGTGGCGTGACCATGGAAAGGGTGGTGGGGTTGCGCAACAACGTGCCGTGATTGGCCAGTAGCCACTGACAGTCGGGGCTAACATTCTCGCAGGAACATCATGTTCGCGACCAGGGCTGAGTCGGCTAAGCGAACTTTGCAACGTTTGACACGGCAATTGCGTGAAAAGAGGGATTAACGGGGAAATTATGCGCACTAGATTTGCCCGTAAACCTCACATTTACCGGTAATATGTGATGGTAGTTTACCGGAGTTTGTTGGTAAATTTACCGGGTATTTCCTGGAATATACTCAACCGTATTCCATGCTTTTTGCGCAGTGCAACTCGCGCACTTCAGTGCGCTCTGTGGCGTCTCTTCGTCTAAAACTGTACTTCATCCCGTAGTAGGAGGGCGGCGTGACCATTTGTAACTACAATCATGTGTGTGTGTGTGTGTGTGTGTGTGTGTGTGTGTGTGAATTTTGGGTGACATTGTAAAGCGCTTTGAAGCGTACTGTTTAAGGCACTATATAAATGCAGTATTGCAGACTCTGTCAACAATTTATTTACTCAACAACACTTTTTCTTTTCAGTCAACTCATTTACAGCCATGTCATAAACGCTATACTATGACATCTTCAATAAGGTACATATAGTTGTCTGAGTTGATTAAGATGCAACGAAGAAACCTGCAGTGGATTATTTCGGTACAATCCTCGCCCTCTTGGTCCCACTGCTGCTAAATGATTATGGATTCTTGGTCAGTTCATCAACCCCATTAACATAGGTGGAGATTTCTTAAGTCATTTAGACCTGAGGACGCAATTGTGTCACCTTATACAGTAGCTTTTAACCATTATTTTAAACTTTAGCTGTTGAAAAATAGCAGATCTACAAGCTCATAGCACAGCACCGAGTGCCACGCTTGTAGATCTGCAAAAAATCGAATATATAGTCTTTCACAGAAAACGTTTTTAACTCAAATCTTTGCTTCTTGGTGGTCCCTAGAACAAGATATTTTAAGATGGGGGTCGTGGCCAATTACACATAATATTGGGGGTCATTGACGTGAAATAGTTTGAGAACCACTGAGAAACATTTTTCAGAAAACTTTAGAAGACATTTGTAGAATCTGGTGTCCGGTCTACATGAGTTAATGTGACCAGAATTACTTCAGATAACTTCAAAGCAGAGCAAGTCACTCTACACAATTAAAAATTCAATATCTAGTCCTCTCGTTTGATTATTCTCCCTGTGGTGCGAGATCATTGTAAACGTCCCACAGCAGTCCGTTAGGGACACAGACTGACAGAAGGAGAGATATGCGCCATTGAAAGTCGGCATTAATTCTCTGAGCTGCTTGCTTCCTATAATCACTATTTTTTATCACCTGGAATTTCATGGGCTAAAGCAGTGGTTCTCAAATGTTTTCAATTTCAAGGACCCAAAATAACTCTCAGAGTTTCAGTAAGGGTCCATTTAGATTTCCCTTCAAGGATGCATGAAAGTCCATGTTCCCACGTTGCAAACCTCTGGGATAAAGAAATTCTATGCAATGCTATGCAAAAGATTGTTATAATTTGTCATTTTTGTCCCAGCGGTGTGATATGTCCTGTTGCACATCGGCACATGGTGCCGCATTTTGGCTTTAAGCTCAAACCGCACAAATTGGGTCGCCATGCAACTCCTTGCAACCTAAAAATGGCCATACTGTATTATTACACTGTGCCACTGTCCGTGGTGCTGAAATGTCTCCCCACACGGCACACAGTTGTTCTCATTGGTGTCCCCTTGTGGAGAGTCTTGTCATGACCAACAATCCACAGGCTATTCTAGAGACACTGTACTGTATGCTTTTGGTTCACAAAATGGGGTTCGAGGACCCCCAGGTGTCCTTGGGGGGGATTTGATGTGCAGGATTTGGATCCTGCACATCAATAGGTTTGCGATCCACTGCTGTTTCTGTATGCCATGATAGGGCTGTAGTGTGTAGATTTCTCCCATCATGGGATTGGAGGTATATATCTTTCATTGGAAATAAAGGAGGGATTTAATCTGAGACTTTCCTCTTCTGAACATTTGCAGAACAGCTCAAAAAAAAGGGCAGGATGACAGTTTAGCTGCTATAGGAGCTGCTGTGCCTCCCCAGCCTCTGTGCCAGGGGCCAACATGACCACACACACTGCAGCTGAGGGGAGTGGCTGCTGGCACTGTGTGTTGACTGCAAGCTCCTGCATGGATGTCACGTTGATTACAGTGGTGGACAGTTTGCTTGAGCACTACACTTTTGAGAGTTATTCACTTGAATATTTGTATTTTTTAACACTTAAGACTTTCACCCTATTTCAAAGACACATATTGTACGTTTTGGCTCTACTACTCTTCGTAGAAGGGAAAAAGTAGTACGAACATTATGAATCACCTAAGCCCTAATAATAATAATATAGTGAAAATACTGTAACACAAGTGATGCGAAGAATTGTGAGCTTGTACTGTGTAGATTGGCTATCGTCACTATTCATGATATTGTGTTGCAAAAGTCTATATTTTGTAAAATGTTGTGAAGTGCTGCTGTATTGTACATTTCAACACAGCAATGCATTGCAAATGTACTCTGCAATTTGTATTTTTGGTACAGCATGCAGGTAAACCAATACATTTAGTTTAGGTTTGAAGGGCATTGTATCATTATTTGAATTATACAGGTAACAGGTTGCTGCATTGTCATCCGTAGCTTGACATTATATTAGGGGATGGCAGATCATTGGTATTCATGACCATGAGCATGCTCCTCTGAATATGTACTTTAGTTTGACTTAAATGTAACTTTTTTATGGTTAAACTTTACTGAATTATTATCCCTGCAAAGCAAGATATGCCAAATGTAATTCCATTTGCAAATCCCCAAATGTATGGCATTTTTTATTTTACTTTTTTGTTGTCTGCAATTCTCGTTAGTTTTAGAAAGTGCTGCCAATAATTTGATTATTAGTGTGTGAAAGCACAGGCTAGCCATGTAAGAATTAGAATTTGTATCATAGGAAACTTCTATTTACTTTTACTGAGTATGTGCAAAATCATGTGTGACAAAATTACTGCAACTTTTTGCTTTTTGCTTTCACTGTTTATCATGTACACTGTATAGCTAAGGAGCATTTTCCTCCTACAAGTTGTGTGGGATCTATTAATAAGTGGGCTACCTGAGACAGCTAGGGCACTATGTGCCCCCTTTATAATGTATGTTTTAGGCTGAGTAAATTATAATAGTGGTCAATTATTTAACATTTTCCAGCCATTATATTACAGCATGCTGAAAGTGCTGCAGCTCTGATAAAGAGCTGTAAATATACACAACCTTATATTATCTGTGATGGCCGCAACACAATGTGACCATAGGGGCCGGGTGCTCCATTCAGGCTCCAGCACAAATGGTCCTGTTTGCAACGAGTGGGAAACCGGTATTAGTTTGTATTCTTTGCCGCTGCACTAGCGACTCCTTGGTCATGGAGTGGAATGAGGAGGCATAGGGCTGTATTTTGCGTGTCTTAAGAACCAGGTCTTATTCCCTAACTTGAGTAAACTAAAGACCTGGAGGCGTGATCAATGCTCTTTGGCCACTCAGAATAGCCAAATGGCATTGATCACACCTCCAGGTCTTTAGTTTACTCAAGTTAGGGAATAAGACCTGGTACTTAAGACACGCAAAATACAGCCCATAGTGTTTTCCCCCGCACGCACCATGCCCTATTGGTGAAACTCTGCAGCTCCATGAGTATTTCTCCCCATGCCATACATCAATGTATATAGGGCCTGGAGATTTAAATGAAATGTGATGACTTGTAAAGTTGGAAGTTGAACAACTAGAGGAAATCCATCTTCAACCGCTCATCCGTAGTCGGGTCGCGGGGGCAAGAGCTCCACCGGAGAGCTCCACTGGACTTCCCTCTCCAGAGCAATTCTGCAGGATTGCATCTTTCTAGTTCTAGTTTGTTATAGCTGCCGGACATTGACCAAAATGTGTCGTCCCTTCATCAACACCATGATGTGATGTGCATGGTATTCAGCAAGCATAAAGGACACAATCTACACTCTGTGATTAGAAAGATATTAGCAGGACTCGTGACTGTGATTAAATCAAAGTCATTAGTTTTCTTTTAAAATTCAAACATTACAACAGTACTTATTTTTTCTTTAAGCTGAGACACAAAACCCATGATTTCCCAGGAGTAAAAATGTTAGGCCTGGGAAGCCAGATTAAAGATCTGAAGGAGAATAAAATAAGAAAACAAAACAAAGGACCTTTTAGGTTGAAATCCACTTTAGTGCACATCCACTAAGCTTTATGAGTCATTTACGCTGATCATTACCATAAAACACCAAGAAGAGAAAGTGGAGCACCGCGATGGTGAGAAGGAATTTACCTTGAGATGACCTTGCTGAGCCTCTCTTTGATTCTGAACCATGCTAGATATATACAGTGCACTACGATGGAATGTATTCATATCCTAGTCAATTAAATTACCCTAAAATACATAAATTACTAGTTACATTTACTATTTTCCTCTTTCAAAAGGCTGTATGTCCTTGCTGTCAGGCAGAAACCTTGCATCTCTTTTTGTGATGAAAATAATTATAAGTGGAAGTGCGTCTGTTGGTTTTATAACTATTGAGCCAATGGAAAGAGCTTGTGACTATAACATTTGATGAATTAGACCCTTCCTCACCCAGGAGTCAGCCCAGCTCAGTCATGTTGTAACTCCCTCCTTACTTCTTTCGTGTATCATCAGATGGCCAACACGGTGTCATGCAGCCATGCCCTCGTCTCTGGTCCTAAGTCAAAAAGGCCAGCTTCTGAGGGTGGGCTGTGCAGGGGGCAGTCTGTGATGATATGCTCGGCAGTCTGTTCAGGCTCGCCACACTCTCATGCCACACTATCCGATAGGCCCCACTTCTTCATGGATGACTTGAAGCGTCCCACCCCACAGCGCAGACTGTTCAGCGAGGTCCATAGATGGCGTGGCATGCAAACTTAAGCCTCTACAATTGATCCCTTCTGGCTCCAAAACTATATGCAATGCACTTCCCATTGCAATCAGAACTGCAGACTCACTCTCAAGTAACTTCTTCTACTATGGCATTTCCGGGTTGTGACTGCGCTGATCCACTTGGATGCATTTTATTTCATGACAAAAATAGTGCATTTTAGAGAGAAGAACTGAGACACACGCAGCTTTGAGAATAGACTTTTACCAAGGTCTAGCAGGCTTTGTTTCAGTGAGTAGTTACGTTGTTTTGTTTATTTTCGGGAATTCCAAAGCCTTGCACGGCAGTGTGAAAATTGCTACAGAGCAGTGGATGGGTGTCCGACAGGACATCAGTGAGAGACTCGCTGATGCTGATGTAACACACATGATTTAGTGGATTACAGTATAACCCTAACATATAGAGACAAGCTACAGTTGCCTTATATGTGTGCTTTTGCCTAAGAACTAAATCTAAAGTTACTATGTTTAGTGACTCTGTCTAAAACCTAACCACTGAGTGGTGCAGAGATTTGTTAAGCCATCTAAAAATCACTAGATATCAGAGACAGAGTGACATGTGGTTCCACCAATCAGCAGTCAGTTTAGGCCTGGCTGATATGCTGTTCCAGCCACACAGTAACCTGTTGAAGCAGTGATTACCATATACCTGCAGTGCTGCACTAATCAAGCCCAATTGAACTGAGTCAGTTCAGCTGTTGAGGTTAGAGACAGAAAGACAGCCAAACAGCAATGCACAGCACATGAGAAGAGCACAGAACAGAGAGAGAAAAAGTGTGCTACTGCTACTAGAAGAGTTTTATGAGCACAAACCACAGCGAAGCAAGGTAACTCACCACATCTTATCAGTTAATTTAAGAGTAACAAATAATTGGAAATTACTTTGGTTTTTGATGAGTGGTATTGTTTATTTCTAGAAACCATTGTGGATTCACTGGGGCAGCCATTGCATTGTTTGTGCCCAGCCTGTTTCACACAGAATCGGTGAGACAGTTCATTTAATTTCAATGAAGGGATATTGTTATTTTTTCACTTTGCAAGTGAACACTTTGAGAGTGTAATACTACTAAGAAGTTTATGTTTGTTTACTAAAATGGATGTAATCCATTTCATGATGCACTTCCTACAAGTGTACTGATGTGAAGATGTGTGTTGTTTAAAATACATAATGTGAAAAAGTATGTACAAAGGTTAAAAATGCACAGTGTTGCATACAGTATTTCATTTGTTTTCATTTAAAAAAAGTTCATGTAATGCACATTTCATGGTTAAAAACTAATCAACAGACAGTTGATACTTTGTTACTGATTAGATTTCTCTGACCCTGTCTGATGACAGGTCAGGTTTTTTTTGTTGGATTGGATCGTTTTCCAGTTGACCATTCCAATAGATGGCGAGCTTCCCACCAGGATCTAGAGATTGAGCGACAGCGAGTATTCCCCCATACGCTGGTGACCACTGGACAGACTACTGCACTCTACGGTGTGGTAGGCCTAATCTGCAGACTCCCCCACTCTCAGCTGCAGTAATCCCAATTCCCCCTCTCTTCCTCCACGCACACGCATGCACATACATTCCCCTGGAATTGGAACTCTGATTCTTACAGTTTTGGAAACCATATAGAACTTTGACACATACACTGATACATACCTGGATGGTTTATCCTTGGAACTCTGAACCATAACACGTATACTGATTTTGCATACATACCTTACCTTACCTTGTTCATTAATTGGGAGAACAGTGACTGAGTGGTCAATTCATTACCTATTGAACAGGTGGATATTTGTAGATTGTATTGTCCTATTTTGATTGTTTGATTGAACTGGAAAGAAACAACTTGAGTTGAAGGTTTAAAGGAGATAACTGAGGATTCAAGTTAGAAGGGTGCACCCTTTAATTAGAATGGCACAGTGAACTGTGAGAATTGAAAGTGGCCAAGGAGCAACTGCTATTCAAGAGTTGGTACCAATTTATTTCTTTTCCATATTGTATGTTTGTATGTTGTTTGTTAATTGTTTTTTTCAATATAACTGCCGGCAATCATTTAACATTTAACCTCCTTGTGTCTGAGTCTCATTTAAGCACTCCCCATAGCACCAGCAGTCGAACCTACACAATAACTAGTCCAGATTTTGCTATAGTGCCTTATAGGTGCTACAAGTTACTCACAGAAGTGTCACTCGCCCCCGTTTGGCACAAGTTGGTATTACACTAACCCTTGACAGGCCCTATCCAACACTACACTTTTAAATATCTTCTGAATATTGAACTGACCAGTACCAGGTCCTGTGCTGTACAGCACTGGCACACTTGTGCGCAATATTAACCACTCGACAACAAGGTAATCTACAAGCTTGCAATGTGTCTAATCGTAATACATTGTGAGTGTGTAGATCTGCTATTTTTGAAAAAGTTAGAAAATTGTTTAAACTTTTTTCTTGAAAAAAGTGGTTGAACGTGGTTGAACGTGATGACAATTTTGAATCTCCAAAGCATTTTCAAACATTTTCTCTGGCGTAAATTGTGTGTTTAATATTTGTGTCTAACAAACTTCAGCACTCAACACTTCAGTCTTCAGCACTCAACACGTAATTAAATCCAGCCATGTATAGTTTACTTAAGTTGACTCAAGTGTTGGTTTTTCAATGGTTGGGAATAAGAAACAACTTTACTGGGCTTAATTCCAATTCTGTATAGGGCTGACAAAACCTTCACAGTAAATGTTGTGTTTTGTATTTGTTTTTCTTTTCATGCATCAAAGGTTCAGATCGGGACTTTCTTCAGCATTGGACATGGTGACAGTGGTGACAGAGAGCCGGGGGTGACATGCAACAGATGACCCAATGTTGAGAATGGAATCGGCGACATGTGGTACGTGAGTTTTAGAAGTAACAGTACCATAACGGCTAATTCATGCTCAATCACACACTGAACATCGCTGAATTCTACGAGCTCACAACGCATCACATCGTGACACATTGTGAGTTGGTGGAGTGGCTATTTTAAGTATTGTCTGTGCACGATACCTTCATAGAACGAAGTGTAAATCAGGTTCAAGGTGGTACTTTTCCCTCAACGACCAAACACACAAACAAAGATTGTTGCCAGGGGAAGTAGGCCTATACTGTAAAGTGAAATTCCTCTGGGAACTTGAGCGTTTCAAAGGAGATTAATAACTAGAGCCATTGCAGATGTCCCGTACAGGTCCCGAAAGGCTGTTTCAGCAGCAATCTATTTGTTCAGTGTCAGGTGAAAATATTAAATTGAGGTGATTAATCTCTTCATTGTCTGGAACACCAAGTGATTCTGCAGACTGCTTTGTGGTCTTCCAGGATTTGGTAATAGTACAAATACATAACAAAATAGTGTCAGTCTGTAAGATTTGAATGTCAACAATAATAATACGCCATATTTATATACTTTTTGCATCACCACTTTTCAAAATCTACAAAATATGTAATATTTCACCACTTCTGTGGTGAAATATAAAGTTTTGAAACTTTTTGAGCATGTCTTTTTTTATAATGCTTTTTTCTTTTGCTTGTAGAATTATCAATAATTCCTTCCATTTCAGTAGGGCATTGTACTGGTCCAGTGCTCAACTAGTGAAGTACTATAGTGAAGCTTGTAGTGACCAACAATGACCTGCTGCCTCACATTCATGTTCCTACAGTATAGTAGAATCACAAACATGCAGTAGTGGAAGAAGTTCTTGGATTTTGGACTTTCTGTACTGGATACAACAGCTGCATATCAAGTTACCAATAATGATGTTGTTGAGATCATTGAGACAGGAAGACAACCCCTTCTTACTGTGACCGTCTAACAATACATCATAGCTTTTAATAATTGCAACTATTCACCATTGGAGTATGAGTATGAATGAGTATGAATATGTCACGTACATTAACTATGCAGCCTATGTAATGCGTCAAAGTAAACGCATTGATGATGAATGAATAAATAGGTAAAGTTATAAACAAACTGTCTAATGGTTCTAACCTATCATGCACGTCTTACTATTTCTAAGTAACCTAGCAGGATAACATGATGAATAATAGATGATGATGATGATGATCTTGGCGAGAGATTAGATCAAATAAATCTGTCTGCCTGCTAAACGGCAGTGTTGGAAATCAGAGTGGTGAATGAGGTCTCAGGTTAACCCAGTGACCATGTCTGTTTGGTCTTTTAATGGCTGGTTTTATACTCTGTGATTTGATTATATGGTTACAAAACGTCATGAATAGAATGGTGCATCGGGCTATAACAATATAAAAATCACACCCGTGTGAACTGAGTGGTGCAACTCCCCTCTCTCTCCCCCCCTCCTCCCTCTCTCTCTCTCTCTCTCTATCTCTCTCTCTCATTAGCAGGCAACAGTACAGCACTATCTCTCTCTTTGTTTCTGGCATAACAGCACCCCTACTTGTACTAATAGTCATACAGTACTCGTGCTCATTAACGTCACATACATACTATTACTAGGCGTCGCATACATAGGCGGACGACACATAGGCGGACACGGACATTGCTGTTCCTTGGAGTGGTTGCACCACTCAAAAATCAGTCACATCGGGCCTGGGCCGTGGCTCAGCGGTCCAGGCACCTTGGCTGGTAATCCAGTCTGGCAGTGTGCCGCGGGTTCGACTCCCGATCCCGACGGCCTTTACTTTAATGTCTTCCCCCCGTCTCTCTCCCCATTTCCTGTCAGCCTACTGTCTGTCCCTCCATAAAATATATAGAATAAAGGCGATGGCCACAAAAAAACATATATATTTAAAAATCAGTCACATCGGTATGTTTTGACATTGTGATAAAATAAAAGGCATTGCCGCGGACAGCTATACGCATTCTGTCGCTGTGAACAACATCTGTCGTCTCTCTGTCGTCATCTGTCGTCTGTCGTCTCTAATGTTGTTGCCTTGCTTTTCTTTTATCCTCCATTTCTCTGTAAAGCACTTTAAGCTGCATTTCATGTCATGAAAGGTGCTATACAAATAAAGTTTTATTATTATTATTATTATTATTATTACGGAGACAGTTGACGCGGTCTGAAGACAAACTGGAACAGTGGTCACATACTGTACATATAATGTAGCATAACATAAAAGTGCTCGTTTACAAGTAAAATCCCTGCATTCAAAAGTACTGAAGTATTGTTTTTGAGTTGTGCAACCACTCCTACAACCAGCAATGTCCACCGTGTACACCTATGTGGTGTTCACCCATGTACGTGACGTTAATGAGCACCAGTATATGACTATTAGTACCAGTAGGGGGCGCCAGAAACGGAGAGGGGGATAGTGCTCAGAGAGAGAGAGAGAGAGGTGGGGGGAGTTGCACCACTCAGTTCACACGGGTGTGATTTGTTTTGATTTGACTAATGAATAGACAAATTATTAATAATCACACAGTAACTAGTTACTAAAGCTGTCAAATAATTGTAGTGGAGAAAATACTATAGTAGTTACGTCTGGGATACAGTACAGTTTGTAAAGTACAAAGCATAAAAAAATGGAAAGATGTGCTTCAGAATTGTACTTAAGTACACTATAGTTTTGTAAAAGTGCTGATCAAGTTACTTTCCACCACTGTAAACATGGGTCACTTCATGGCGCTGGCCGGCAGCAAGCTTTCATTGCTATTTGAGACCTCAACAGACGTTATCGAGAGGAGAGCGTCATTCATTCATTTTCAATATTCAGGATTTTCCCTTCAGTGTGGAGATTCAATCTGGTGTCCCTCACAGTATGCATCTATCTTGCCCGCATCAAGCATATGACAGATTTAACCCATTCTGACCTGAGATCAGATTCATACGAGGTTTCCACTGGACACACACTAGGTCTGATTAACCCATTCTGACCTGAGATCAGATTCTAAAAAATGTCAGTAGTTCTTCGATTTTTCAAAAATAGCAGACCTACAAGCTCGTAGCGCGCCACTCGGTGGCGCGCTATGAGCTTGTAGATCTGCTATTTTTCAATAGCTAAAGCGTAACATGATGCTAACCCCGAAATGGGTTCCCGGTCAGAATGGGTTAAACAATGCCCTCCTTTCCTTCACATAACACAGCTATCCATGTATGGTATGACAATGAAACGACGGATTGTGTGCAATGCATTTTATCCACTTGCGCTCCGCTGTCTAGCGGGTTGGAATGTAAAGGGATTGTGTTTGCATGGTTCAGGTGCTCAGGCAATTGGAAATCGATGGAGTTTTTAGAGCGATACATAAATTGTAATGAAAGCAGCTATACAGTAGGACTGCTGATCAGATTCTGTGATGCCACCGAAAATGGTGTGAGATTCACCGACATGTCCTTGTGGAGTTATGGAGGCTATCCATCTTGTTGCAATGTAAGATGCAAATAATTGTTGCATGTTTGCCTCTTCCTTTTGTGTTCAGCAAATGCCTGAATGGCAGCATGCCTCACACAGTATCGTGAGTTTACATTTGTAGCATTGGTATATATAGCCCCAGAGGTAAATGCATAACCTTGACGGTGTTCGTGCAATACTTTACCCATTGAGCGCTACACCGTTCAGATGATCACTAATTGTATCTGGATGGCATGTGGTGGCATTTCCTCTGAAAAATGTGATTCCACTCATGTGTTTGTGGTCCCCATTGAACAGTGTGTAAAGTGTTCACTACACATACGAGTCTTGTTTGGTTCAACCTACCCAATGTGCATTTTTACGGGCTATTAGACATCTAAAATACGTCTGGGTTACGCTAATGGCTCTTGCACTTCTTCTTTGTACTGCATTGCTGTGCAGCTGATGATAAACACTTTGTGAGCTGTATGTTTAGTTTTTTTTTAGACTTTATTGTCCCCAACAGTGATTTTTTTTTGACAAACCATTCAATACAGAAACACAAAGACATATCGGAGAAAGGAGAAAGTACAACGTTTCGGCCTCAGGGGCCTTCATCAGGTATCATACCTGACGAAGATTGTCAATTCATTTTTGGGAGCTTTTATGTTTGTTGCGTGGAAAGTGGATACATACAGTATACTCCAGGATGCTAGGAAGAAGTATATTTGATACAAAGTGAAACCGGATATTTGTCTGACACATACTGTATACATATATATATAATGCAAAAGAGTGAATTGTGTCAGGACAGGACAGGTACAGTAACATACCCAAATATGCATTCACACAGTCTAAAGACCGTACAATTAAAATAAATCGATGATAATCTGGTGTTGCTGATTCCATGCATACAACTAACTTGGATGCTGACATAAACCTAAAAGGACGCCTCATCCATCTTCCCCATCAACATGTTTTACTGAAGAAAACAACATGGAAACAGGGCGATACAACAGTGCTGTAAACATACTGGGTAATTGGTGTAGCATTTTGTCAACGTATGAATTATTCATTGTTGGTCGTTGCATCTGTAAGTTGTAGCTACCTCGTCTAAAACAGTCCAAGGAGAGATTTATCACTGTGCCTGCTGTCATTTGAGAATATATTAAAGTGAGGTTTGTGGATGGCTTCAGAGATAAATGCCATTTTTATAATGCGCTCTGAGAGATGTTGGCAGCTGATAATTTGCCTTCTTGATAGCCGCCCCAGTGCTGACTTTGAGTCTGGTTTGCCCAGAGATGGATGTTTAAAAATAATCGTCAGAGCATAGTGATTGGAAATGAGTAATAGAGTGAAAATACCTCGGAGACGGGAGGATGTATTGTTTAGGATCGGAGCAGAAATCCTATTTGTGACTGAAATAAAATCAGTTGGGGGGGGGGGGGGAGGTGGCACAGTCGGTAGTGCTGTTGCCTCACAGCTAGAATGTCCTGGGTTCGATTCCCGCTGGGGATGCTGTGGGCGCTGGTGGCGTGGTCTCTCCCTCGCGTCATCAGTGCCCATACCCGAGGCGGGGTTGGCGAAAGGGCTTTTCTGTGTGGAGTTTGCATGTTCTCCCCGTGTTTAGGTACCCTAAAAAAAACATGCAGCAATCCTGGTCTCTAAACTACCTCTCCCTGGCCAGCCGGGTGCCTGATGTAGGGGAAAGGAACTGGTCGGAAAAACGTGTTCCATCCACACGCTACGTCTGGCCGGGGAAACTCTCCCCTGTCAGGTGAAAAGAAGCAGCTTGGACTCGTGCATAGAAGGGAGCATGAGGTCAGTCCGTTGCCCCACCAGGTTGGCAGAGGAAGTGTAGCGCCCAGGATTACATTAGATAATTGACACTGGGTGAAAACATGGGTTGCAAAGTCGTGGGATAAAAAAATATGTAAAAAGAAAATAAATAAAATCAGTTATCTGTCACTCAAACACTTTTCATTGTTGGTCGTTGCATCTCTAAGTTGTAACTACCTCGTCTAAAACAGTCCCAGGAGAGATTTATCACTTTGCCTGCTGTCATTTGAGTATATTAAAGTGAGGTTTGTGGATGGCTTCAGAGATAAATGCCATTTTTATAATGCGCTTTGAGAGATGTTGGCAGCTGATAATTTGCCTTCTTGATAGCCGCCCCAGTGCCCCAATTATGTAAAAAAGAAGAAATAAAATCAGTTATCTGTCACTCAAACACTTCGACCCTATACTTTGTCGTATGATGAAAATAGCGCAACTACAAGCGTACAACCCGTCAAATGCGCTATGCATTATGAGGTTGTAGGATTTTCTTTTTTTTATGCTCACCTGTCCTAGTATGCCCCAAATAGGTACACTGTACACCTGCAGTACATTTACATGGTTTAAGTGGTTACCGGTATTATTATGACCATTATTCAGACCATTTCTGACCATAGTCTACTAGAGGCTAGAGCATAGAATTGTATTGGATACACAGATGAAGTTAGATTAGACATCACACTCGGCATTCACACATTCATTCCATTCATACTGTTAGACATTTCTTCTGACAAGGATGTTGTTTTGAGCAAAACCAGCCTATCTGAGTGAGTTCTTTAACCTTTAAATAAATAGACCTTGCAGTATATATTGCTACTGTCAGATCTGTAAAAGTATACATTATTGACCGCTTTGATCTGTCAGTTCAGTTGCCCTTTTGAGCTCACTAAAGGCAAAGAACAGGCCAGACTTTTAAGCAGTGTTGGGGAGTAGTGAACTAAAGATCATTGCATGGTTGCACCTGGGATGTATCCTCAGTGATGTATCCCGATGGTTGCACATGGGATGTATCCTCAGTGATGTATCCCGGTCCTGGGTTTCGGGTCTCACAACATCATCTCACTCGGGTGACCTGGCCGGGGTGATCAAGTCCCGACTTACGTCCCAGTAGCTACCCTCGATCAGTCCCATTAGGGGAAAAACCAGGGACACACAATCCGCTGCTCCAGAACTACTCTGCCGGTACTGGGCGGACCATCCGGCCACCAGGTCCACTCAGGACATTCCCAGCATCAGACACTACTATGTACATGGGATCAAAGTAACTACGGTATTGGTTTAACGACATTGTGCAGTTGCTTGCTGGTAGTTCAGTTACTTTCATATTTGCATAATGATTCAAGTAATTAAATTACAATTGTTATGCCATTTCATGTGTATAACTACTGAAACTATAAACGGGGATAATTGTTATTTTTTCCATTGCTTCTCTACTGCAATTGAACCCCCTCACACCTGCGATTTACTCTCCTCTAAACTGTAACTGCGATCTTATTCTTTCGGCCATGACAAACACTTAATGGTGAGAGTAGGAACGAAGGTCGACCGGTATAGGGAGAGCTTTGCATTTTGGCTCAGCACTGTTTTTGCCACAACAGTGCCGTACAGCAACTGCAATTCCACTTCCTGCATGCTATCCGGCTGATTAACCATAGGATATAATGTCACTCCTGCTGCTTAGAATAAACGACTAATCTCCCGGGAGCATAATGTTTCCCGGGTTCGATGTTCACTGCTTACAATCCTATAACCCTCAAACTGACCCCTAACCTTTCGGTAAGTGGGGGAACATATAGGGACAGTCACGACCCCTATCTCCTGCACCCAGAGCGGGGAAATAAATCTGTGTCCGTGCTCGACCGGGACCAGGAGATTCTCATCCCAGCCACACGTGGCTGCATCTTCATATGTTTTTGAAATAAAACTCTTAAGTTGATTTTAGTGGCATTTTTGCTTGCACGTGACATTTTTTTGTATAATATTTTGTTATAATTGCATATCACATTTACAGTACAGTGTCAATTATTTTGCTTTTTTTTTTGTTTTGTTTGAGCTATAAGTAGTAAACATAAAGTGTAAACTCCCAACACTGCTTTTAATACTTTCCTTTGCTTATATTGTGACATTTAGACTCTTTAACACATCATGGAGACAATAGTGGTTGTTTTGCTGTCACAGTGGGACTCTTATAACAACCTAAATTTCTTATTTTTGACCCTTTGTGTGAAAACAAATTATACTGCCTTTGTATTCTACATATATTGCAAACTTGGACTTCAGGGTGTCTAGACAAAAGTTTCACCGTGTCTTTATAAACGAGCACCCGCTGGTGTAGGTTTCTTCAGAGTCATGGTTGCGCTGTCATAGGGGTGTGTGTGCAGTTATGAATGGAATTCCCCCAGTGGTGACGATCATGCCACGCTTGTTCATTTTCCACAGTGTTCCCTGTACTGGGGATGATTTACAATGGCAGGGCGTAAAAAATGACCAGTCACATAAATCACACCGTCGTGTAATGAAAACTCTCTGTGAATACGAGGAGTCACATATCAGGTTGAGGCTGAAGTTTAGAGTTGCGGCACGTACAGTACTTACAGGACAATACCTTCACGTGTGTGTGTGTGTGTGGTAGCCTATTGTACCTGACATGTCTGCAGACAATACCTTCATGGCATTTGACCGTATATGTGCCCATGCTTCACTGTATCTATTACTTAGTTACGGGCATGATTCAAGTTCCTAAAGATCGACGTATAATCCTTGGAGTTTGTCAGAGCTGAAGGTTTTAGTTTTTCTTTTACAGTGGCTCTTCTTTTTGCTGATGTGGAACAGATCTCGCTGGCATCTCCTCCTCCTACAACATTAATTAACCCATTCTGAACGGGAACTCATTTTGGTGTTGGCATCATCTTATGCTTTAGCTATTGAAAAATAGCAGATCTACAAGCTCATAGCGCGCCACAGAGTGGCGCGCTACGAGCTTGTAGGTCTGCTATTTTTAGAAAAATCGAAGAACGACTGACATTTTTTAGAATCTGATCTCAGGTCAGAATGGGTTAATCAGACCCAGTGTGTGTCCAGTGGAAACCTCGTTATGAATCTGATCTCAGGTCAGAATGGGTTAATACTAAAGCTCATGATGGACGACCTCAGGCCTTGCTACCTGACTCCCATTCATCACGACACGCGCGTAGGAGGATGGAACTCAAAAGCTTTTCTTTCACTCCCGCGCTGTTTTCTACACCGGCACAAGCAACACTCGTTGGGCCTCGTCGCTTTACATCGGAAAGTGTAAAAACATGCCGATTTGCAGCACATTCTCCATCTCATCGTGTGAGACTTCGAATTAAAATCAATTATTATGCTTAACTGTGTGGTCACTGATGAATCACATTTAACAAAACACACTTTGTTATAGCTTAAAGTGCAATTCTTTAATTTGCAATACTTTTAATTAACTTAATTTTCATTGAACACATTTGTTTTTGTTACCTACTGCAGTTAACATTTTTTGTTGCATCATTTAAATGGTTGTTTTGACTATTTTAGGATGGCATCACGATATTTTTCAAAGAGAAAGGTGTGAGGAGCACAAGTGACAGAGGTAGAGACAGAGACATAATGACACTGCTATGCAGTGAGCATGCAGGGCATGCAATTATATTTTCCTCTTGATAAGAATATAATAAACTCAACACCTTTCAAATAATTATGTTATGACTGACAGTTAAAAGATGGTGATTCCCACTACTGTCTCGGCCAATAGCTGTTTGGTTTGTGATTTTTTTTTTTTGTACCATTCACTCTGGATCTGAGATGTTATTTTGTCAGCAGACTGGTGTTAGTTGGTATGGCAAAATGTCTACTATCCATTCATTAGCATTACAATTAAACAACTAATAAGTCAAACATGGAGATCCTTCTTGTCCATATAGCGAGTGCATTAGACAAAAGGGAGGTATTGACGTAGGCAAATAGTATAGGCCCCACATTCAGCCGCTGGTATATGTAACACACTGAAAGATCCCTTTTAAAAGTGTCGGAACCTCAACCTCTGTTCAATGACGGCTGACCTCCAGGAAAATGAAGTCGGGCCTTTTAATTACGGCGTCTAGATGACACTGCTAATGATTACCTGTTAGCTCCGCCAGTCTGAGATAGATTGAGTTGGCCCCAGAGGTGCACGTCGGATAATGTGTGTCTCTGTTGTTTGCATATCTAGCTACCTACTGTCCACCTCAGTGCCGGGAGGTGCAGAGATAAACTCATGCATTGTGCTGTTATCATGCAGAGTCACACGTCACTGCAGACAAACCCCTGATTGTGTGTGTGTGTGTGTGTGTGTGTGTGTGTGTGTGTGTGTGTGTGTGTGTGTGTGTGTGTGCCTGCCAGCCTTTTGTGATCCCCCCCCCCCCCCCCCCCCTTTTTGTTTTTTTTGCAGATTCCACTTCTTCTTCATTATAGACCTCTATACCAAACAGGCAACTCCTGTCCGGTTTGCTATATGGTTTAAGTGGTTAAAGCATGTGAAGGTGGTTTAACTTCGGGGTTGTTTTTGCATGGATGCGTATGAACATGAACCCATTTAGACCGGGAACGGCTATACACAACTATACCTTTCAATCCGGCAACCCCTTTTGGGGTAGTTGTTGCTATGTAGCCTACAGTAGTTTACATATTTTTTTCTGTAAGTGTAAGTTTTCACAGAGAACTTATTTAGAAGGCTTTTTATTTTGTATTTGCTGCAGGTCTAAATTGTGAATTGGTGACTGCTTCACTATAGGACAGCATTATGTAGTTTCTTTGTCTCAAAATACATTTCATAACATTTCCTCCTACCTTAAGGCTTCACCAAATGCACACACACACGACATTCTTTGACAACTGTCAGTTTGTGCCGTGACATTTTCAAACTCATAATTCTATTGGCCTGGAACATTAAAGGGTAAGACCACTTTTTTAGAGGTTTGGGTTTTCTTACCTTATTATGGGCAAACTATTACATTCCATGAGTTATTTCACTCCGTTGTGATTAGCAATTTAAGAAATAAAAACTAGGGTCCATTGATTTGGCTTAGGAAGCCGTGGATATGCACGGCTTGGGATACACTGCCATGTCTTCCTTCTCAGAATGCATTTCTTTCATGTGGATTCCAAGGGGTTCGATTTCCCAAAAGTTGCGTAACTGATCTGACAGTGCCTGTTCCTCTCCGACGCTGATGTGCATCACTTCAATGTCCACAACTTCAGTCATGATATTTAGCGTGGTGACTTCTCCTTGCACCAGCCATCCAAATACACTTTCCAGTGCAACTAGTCCTTCATTCAGTCTCTCCATTTTTCCTGTGACCATTTTCCAATATTGGTCTCCGCCAATTAGGACTCCTAATTCCACTGCATCCATCCCTATGATGGGTACATCTGCTATGGGCATTTATTTTGCTTCCAAGTCCCTCCTTATCTTTCCGTTTGGCGCTTTAATCATAGAAGAGCTCAACTTGGGTGTTTAAATGGGCATCAATGCTTTGATTGTTTTTAATATTTCTCAAACGAGCCTTCACGTTCCTGCAGGTAATTCTCTGGGGTGTTTTGGAACCAAACACATACATATTCAACGTTTCTTTACCTATAACTGGCAGGTTAAGTGCTCTGGAAATATCCTCTTTAATGAAACTGCGGGTGCTACCCCCATCTAATAGGCACCTGGCTACTTGGCTTTGCGTTGGTGCATCTATCCAAATGGTAGCTGTCTGCAGTAATAGGCCTACTGTAGGCTACTATTGTCAGAGTTGCTTGCTACACTAGCCCTATACTAACTGCATCTGCAACACTGTGGTCAGCCTGTCTGTCGTTGCCGTGGTCGGCGCGTCTATCATGCGTTGTATATTGACTATGGCTGTTTGATTGCAAACTGTTTTTTTGGTGTCTGCGCCCGCACTCTTCACAGTGAATGCCCTGCGTTCTACAATTACGCGCGACATGCCTGCCTAGCATTTTAATGGCATTGTCATAACTCTGGTCTGATAAAGCCAATCCCGCGACTACGTAGCCGCTGTTCCTCTGCCACTTAAGAATGACTTTAAATATGTGAATTTATCAGACTTACTGAGACTCGTGTTTTTGTCTATTGCTGTCTCAAATTGACTCCAAAAGCTTTGCCATTGACTCACATCTCCAGTGAACTTCTCCATGGTCAGTTTAGGCACTTTGACGGACTGTTGTCTTGTCACTGTATTTCCCGAGGCCGTGGATACGATTTCTCCTTCCTCATTTCTCACATAAAATAACTAAGCTAAAAATGCATCACAATTCATTTTGAGCTTGTAGATCAGCTATTATTTGAATCCTTTGTGAAAAAAAAAAAGGATTCTGACAGCAATGAATTGTATTGTGATCTATTTGTAACGACAACGGACATTTGTATTATACTTAATTTATTTGCTGAAATGAATACATTTGAGTTTTGAAAATTATGTAGGCCTAACTTAATTGTAGGCCAATTAAGTTAATTTGAGGTACTTTTATACTTGTACTTAAGTCATTTTCAAGTAGAGAATCAGTACTTCTACTTAAGTAAAATATTTTTGTACTTTTTTCTACTTTGGTAGAAATTTGTTTTTCGTTCTGCAGGTGAGTTGGCTACCTACGCTAGTGTGCGTAGGTAGCCACTAGCGTAGTGCGTGCGTGAGAGGGTGAAATGAACAAAGAAGTTGCTTTAACCCATTTTGAGTGGGAACCCCTTTTGGTGTTAGCATTATGTTACGCTTTAGCTATTGAAAAATAGCAGATCTACAAGCTCATAGCGCGTCACTGAGTCGCACGCTACGAACTTGTAGGTCTGCTTTTTTTGAAAAATCGTAGCGCAAATTTGGAAACATAGGTATTTCCGAAAACTGTCATGATTTAGAAGACATTTTTCATACATACATACGTACATATGCAGGGCCTGGCTGTAAACAAGTTATTGAGCTTAGTCCAGTTACCCTGGGTAAACATGGTAACTTTGCTTTGCTTAACCGTCTCCTTCTTCTGCCAGTGCGGAGTCTGTCATGTAAAGTTTGTAAAGTGACATGGTACGCTGAGTGCGCTCCCAGAGTGAAACACATTCCACATGAGAAAGATAAAGTATGGCTTCCACAGGGCATAACATCATCATAATGATGATGATTGGTCAACATAGGGTAACATACTGTAGGGTAACTTTAGGCCTGTCTGTGCATGGGCAGGGCATCAGTATTATATTGATATCATTAGACAGGATATTGTCTGTGATTTTGGATATTGTACTATTGGCATTAAGAGTAGAGCTTAAACACAACTGGACCAGTGACAATATAGGGAATATTTTTTCCTTGAAAACAATGTGTCTGAATTGGAAAATCTTATAATGTTTTAAAACCTTTATTTTTTATAAAGTAACTAGTAACTAGTTACTTTCATAATGTACTGTAGTAACTAGTAAAGTAATTAGTTACTTTTTAAAAGTAACTTGAACAACACTGTAAGTGTGTATGTTGTGACAGGATATAATAGTCTATTGTATATGTTGTAACCGGAAGTGTGCAGTACATACAGGCTGTGTATGTTTGTCTGCTATAGTGAGTTGTGAGTGACAGGGTACAGTTTATAGTGTGTGGCAATTGGTCAGCTTGCTTGCTTGCTTACTTACTCAAAGCTTATGGTGTCCCTCTCAACCTGATCCACAGGTAAACAAGCCAGGGTGATGACCCCAGACCCCAAGCTCAGCTTCTTCTCAGCCCTGATATGAGTCTGTTCTCCTGTGACATTCTGTGAATGCTGGACCCTAGCGCCTGCCCTAAATCCCTGACCACTGCACTACACCAGAATGCTACAGTATGTGCAGTACTAAACATCCAAGGCTGTGTGAGAAGATGACAGCCAGGAGAATGAGGCTGGAATTGATACTGGGAGGAAAGTACTGGCCAGCTAGCCAAATGTATGGAGGATGGAGATGATTGGAGAGGCCGCTGGAGGCCTCATCATGAACTGAAGAGATGGAGGCTCTATCTCACTATCCATGGCTTCCAAGTTCGACCGTGGCATCACTTACACAACTGATTACCGGTAAGTCAAGTAGGAGACGCCTCCAGGTAGGAACAGTTTTTTGCTTCTTTGCTGCTTGTGTTTGACGCTGTGTGATTCAAGCTGGTGGGCTATTGCTGTCATTTTGGGACCCAATGACTGGGTGGCAATGAAACATGTTCAGTAGGCCTACTGTTTCTGTTTGTGACTCTGTAATTGAATGCTGATGTGAATCTTCAGTTTGTAAGTTGTGTTGTATCTGCCGTTGAAGGTATGAGAGTTGTTTCAGGGAACAGTAGCCTATACTGTATGTATGTGACTCTTGCACTTCAATAATCCTATGAGTGAATTTGCTATTTCCTTTTGGTTCGAGGTAGAGGTTTGACATGACGACCATCAATCACAAAGCTTCATTTTCTAATTTCAATTGAAGACTGATAAACAGTAGTTTGTGTGTTGTGTTGTGGTTGCTAAGGTTTGTTGTGAGTTGTTGTGACAGGGTGGCTGTATCTGTGTCTAATCTCTTCTCCTAGTCCTCTCCCTATTTTTTGTCTAGTTTTTATTAGTATGAAGAAATTGTCATTATATTTAGTCTTAGTCGTCATAGCGTAGTTTTAATTGCATCATTATTTCATCAGTGAAAAAAGGTAGTTGTCATAGTGTTAGGACGGAATTAGCACATCTTGGGTCCAGCCCATCTCTTCCTGCAGTTAATTTGTGAGGCTTTTCTTCCAAAAGGTCAGGAAAATACCAAAAACCGTCTAATAGATAAAATGTGAAGAGCTGGTTTATCGCTGTGGAATAATTTGGAGTGAAGTCATAAAATAAAGCATTGGCAGTGAATTGTTGTAGCATAACAGGCTCATTTCTACTATTCAGGGCTATTTCAGCCTATAGTAACTTTTTCAAAAGAAATTTTCTTTTTTATAGGATCTTTCTTTAATTTTTCTCTGAAAGAGGGCATGTTCAGCTGTCAGAAAAACATATTTGTATTCCAATTATCTCCATTTATATATATATATATATATCTACGTGTTCCGCACCGGACCGTTGGGATTCGAACCACGGAGAAAACCGTTTCCCGCACGGGCTGTGTTAATCGCAATAGTTTTTGCCACAATAATAATCGTGACATGTCATTTTCATATTGTCCCATCCCTACGACCAGCACACCAATCAATATGTTCAACACCAAATCTGTGACCCCTGGCCAGTCTGTGTTGGTTCGCACCAACAGTCAGAGAATGAGGCCACATGGCCTATAGTTAACGTACAGGTGTGTTCACATTTTGATTCCAATGTAGTCTAGACACTTTTGTCTGTTGAAAATGTGTTATTTTTGTCGAGCGGCACTTTGTCAGCGAGGCATGAATCAGCCTCTACTTGCCATTCTACGCTCTTCTGCAACTGCCATTACATGGATGTCAGCAGGGGGGAAAAGGGAATAATAGTGGTCAGGTTTATAATGTAGTCACAGTGCACAGTGGCTATTATCCTGCTCTATAGCTACTGACTGAGGTGCAGGCCTGTCTCTGGGTCCGGGAACCCTCCATGATATAGAATTGATTTCCCAGTGAGAAAGATAATTACTCTCGGTTGCACAGCGGAGGAAATGTGCAAATAGGGCTGTTAGTCTCCACTTGCTGTGACAGTGTGTCTTTTTACGCAGCTCACTGTCAACACGGGCCGCCTTCTCCCTTTGCACACGCAAATAAAGGCTGACGACGTTAGGCACTATTACCGCTCCTCCTCTACAAGCTGCAATGACCTGCTGCAGTAGAGTAGACCACACACACACACACACACACACACTGTTGATGCTTTGATGAGCATGCAGGGCGAAAGGGGGAGGGAGGGGGGTGCGTGTGCATGTGTGCGTGCGTGGCTGCGTGCATGTGCGTGCGTCATCTTCAAAGTGAAGATTTTCTTTTCTCCACATCTCCCTTATCCAGTACAAGGGATGTGTCTGCGTCAGGTAGTTAGATTTAGGATTTGGTTTAGATGTATTATGTAGCAAGTGAGAATTGGGATTTATAGGTTCAGGATCAAATTCAGGGAAAGAATGTAGCCCACTGATAGGCCTATGAAATGTGCGTGGGTGCATGTGTGCATGCATGCATGTACAGATCTGCATGCAGGAGTGAACATGGTTAGTACAGTGAATAATCTGTATTCCCTCGTGTACGTACATGCCCATACAGACAGGCAGAGGAACACATTATGGACAACAGTGAGATAATAGCTATGTTCATGGTGTTGACATGTTTAAGAGGGCAACTTTCTCATCGTTATCATCATTCATATTCATAGCTGCTTTGCATCATTCCAAAGAAAATACTCGTTTGTAATGTATAGACAAACGACACAACAAGCATGCAATACAATTCAGTCACTGCAGGGCCATGGCATGGAACCACTTACACATTTGAACTTTAAACAGTTGAAGCAACAATTAGCATTTTTCTGCAGATGCATTTTAATAAATAATCTCTGAAGCTTCATATGCATTTCCTTGAGTTGGACCGCTTTGATTCACTACCCTGATTTACACTAGCTCACATTACACTAGTCATGCATGAAGAAAACAAAAGGAAAAGTCAATCCGACGCACAATATAAATCATTAACATTTCAGCTTGGTAAAATCACTTGGCAAAATCAAAGGTCGGTCGGTCGGTCGGTCTATCCAACAATGTGTTCCCAAACAACACATCGTCGCTGCCAGGCAGGCAGAAACCTTGAACATCCTCCTAGCCCCTTATTTTTCGGAAAATGGAAAACAGAACCTCTGTTCCAATTGGAACCGTTGTAGTTGATGATTTAGTCACAAATCAGATTCTTAATATTTCCCATTAGTTAAATATTTATAAACTAAGATAAAGCACTGCAAAGCAGAAAGCCTGCAAATGAAAATGAAAGTCCCAAGGTGCACGGCCCGACAATAATGTCTGGGTGAGGCATAATAAATCTATACGTGAAGAGAACATTCATTGAGCGTTGGCTGTTTTCGTGATATAATTCATTGAGTGTTGGCTTTTTCCTTGTTTTAATGCTAGGCAATTATCGTGAAAACACTTTTCACAATTTAACCCATTCTGACCGGGCACCCATTTTGGTGTTGGCATCATGTTATGCTTTAGCTATTGAAAAATATCAGATCTACAAGCTCATATCGCGCCACCGAGTGGCGCGCTACGAGCTTGTAGGTCTGCTATTTTTGAAAAATTCGAAGAACGACTGACATTTTTAGAATCTGATCTCAGGTCAGAATGGGTTAATCAGACCAGTGTGTGTCCAGTGGAAACCTCGTATGAATCTGATCTCAGGTCAGAATGGGTTAAATTGAATATGCCTCACCCAGACAGAGTGACGGACGTTATCTATACTGTATATCTAAACTATCTATACATGCAGGCCACGTGAAAGAAGGGCCTACTGATTGCCAGTGGTGGAACGTAACTAAGTACATTTACTCAAGTACTGTACTTATAAGTACAATGTTGAGGAGTGGAGTATTTCAAATTTTACTTTTAGTTTTACTTTTACTCCACTACAATTATTTGAAAACGTATTAGTTAACATAATGCATTACCCACTTCAGCTCTATATATATATATATATATATACATTTCGACCATTTGGAAATATAGCAGATCTACAAGCTCACAATGCCAGAAGCAGTGAGTGCATTCTCCGGCAGCAGCCACGGCCAATTGCCGACAACAGCCGTGGCAGTGTTTCCTCTGCCACCGGCAAAGCCTCCTAATCTGGCGCCTGCCGACAGCCGCCGGCGGGTGCCGGCACCGCACACTCGCTGTCTCTCCACAATGCATCGCATTGCGAGCTTGTAGATAAAAGTTTGACATGTTGCATGTTGTGAGATCCTAGATCAACTACTGTATTTCTGCAAATAGAGGTTAGAGGGGAAAAGGAGTGAAGTACGTATATGGTTTAAGTGGTTAATTTCTTAAAAAAAAAGAAAAAAAGAAAAGATGAAATATGGAGAATGGAGATACATGTTTATGCCCCGACACCTTCATACTCCCAGGAGGATGAACCCAACATGGTGACTCCTGCATGGCAGAGCTGACATGTTCACTGTCTTGCACACAAAGATATCTGAAAATTGAACAGGCATTAGAGACTTGCTGAGAATATTATTCCATCTGCCCGGACAATGAACTTGAATGGCCTTGGCCTTTTCCTCCAAACGCCAAACTTTTTTAAACAATTTATAAACTTTGCAGGCAATATATCTCATTATTCTAAATGCAGATTGCAGCATTGATTTTGGTGACCGCTTTGGCCTTTCCTCTAGCCCCACCCGTAGGCCAAAATATCCACTTGCATTCTGTCTTAAAGGCTCGATCTTCATGGCTTTTTCAATATTGATACAATTTTTATTTTATTTTTTTATCCCCTGTCGTTGTTCACACAATGTGCTAATCCTTCAGTGAATATACAACCCACCACATAACACGCACACACAGCGACACGGCTGCCATGCTGTCCTTTGACAGCAGCTGTCAGAGGGGAACATGGACCACACAGAGGGTCTTTATGTAGGTGTCCACAGTGGTTCAGCTAGCCCATTCTGACCTGAGATCAGATTCATACGAGGTTTTCACTGGACACACACTGGTCTGATTAACCCATTCTGACCTGGGATCAGATTATAAAAATGTCAGTCGTTCTTCGATTTTTCAAAAATAGCAGACCTACAAGCTCGTAGCGCGCCACTCGGTGGCGCGCTATGAGCTTGTAGATCTGCTATTTTTCAATAGCTAAAGCATAACATGATGCTAACACCAAAACGGGTTCCCGGTCAGAATGGGCTAGTAAGAACGCTGACCGTAATAACCACAGTGTCCCTGTATCGATTCCCCAGCGGGGACCTGTGCTGTACCGCATGTCATCCCCTTGCACGGTTACAATCCCCAACTGTTAATTGAGCTCTGAGCTGCAGGGTTTTTCCTGTGTGGCTCTCTGTGGCCTTTCTGTCTCTCTTCGCTGTCCTGTCGCTATAAATCTTTAACACGCCATTAAAATAATCGGAGAGAAGGATATGCTTCATATCGTCACTGCATGGCTCTGTGCCCTTTTGTATAACAAAGACGGTACTCTCATCCACAACTTTCTAATTTTCTTTCTGTGTATGCTGTTGCCAAATTTCGCTTGCCATTATACCAGGCCCTCCTCATCGTGGTTTTATGTGATGACAGTCACGACACTGTAAATTCCTAATGTGTGTAGGCTGTCAAGCTAAGACGAATTTGACGACGCAGTAAAATCCCTTTGGATGGGCTTTGTTTAGCTGCCTACTCCAGTGATGGCATGGAGGCTATTGAGCCTCTACACTACAGTATACACCAGGGGTCCCCAGATAAAATACAGTAGCCTATTATAATGTAGCATCAAGTTCAGTTTGAACTACTTTAATCGTATTTTACTTTGGCTATTTGACAATCAAGACATATATTTGATACATATTAATTTGGGGGTTGTTGACATCAAGATTTTTGAGAACCACTGTACTACAGTATATACAGACGGCTGGTGATGTATAATTATATCTCAGATGCAGATGCAGGCTCCGCTTTATTCTAAAGCCAAGTGTTCAGTGCCATTACAAAACTCTCACCACCTGTTGTCGTACCTTGAGACCTTGGAATTTATCTTTTTTTTTTAATTGTTTAGTTGTATTACTTCCCTCCACCTTCGGAGGTTTACAGATTACAGCTAACCATGCATGTCCAGCATGTGGCATCATTGGCATGAGTCTTTGACCAAGTCCGCGGGGGATATTTGACTTGTTTACAGAGTTTAATAAAACCTTTAAACTGTCGTTTGTTATTTATTTATTTTTATTCTTAGTCGTAACTAATTATTGTCTCCACCAGGCCGAAGGCATGGTGAGGGAGGGAGGGTGTGTGTGTGTGTGTGTGTGTGTGTGTGTGTGTGTGTGTGTGAAACATACAATATGTATACATAGTCGTCCGTTGTAATTGTGAGCTAACATTCGATTCCATCGGTACGGACGTTTCTGTCTGTCCGTGTGTGTGTTTGTGTCCGTCCGTCTGTGTACAGCTAAACTCCGGCACTGTTAACCCGGTCGATGGCAAATTTTGCACACACACTCCCTGAATCTCTGCCCCAAGTTTTCCAGAACGGCCACCAGAAGGCCAACTTTTGAAAAACACATTTTCTTATATTACTCCTCCAGATTCTGTCCAAAAATCCCGCAAATCGTTACACACCATCTCTATAGTCATGTGTTCAAGAAGGATCTGTCCAATATTTCATATTCCATCCTAATTGGCTAACGTTGGCTTTCAAAGTTTGCAGGATTTGCCCGTTTTGAACAAAAAGCCTCAAATCATGAACGCAGCGTGCAATTCATGTGAAATCTTTCACAGACTTTCCTACTAGGCTGAGGAATATATCCCACCCTTTTCACATTGGCCTGTTATAGCGCCACCAACAGGTGGATTTTTGCCAAACGAATATTTGGAACAAAATGCCTCAAATCATCCAATTGCCATCCAAGGTGTAAGAAGAAATGGTACCCTTTTCACATTGGCCTATTATAGCGCCACCAGGAGGCCACAACCTGACCTGCCCTGGTGGAGACCTGTGCCCCGAGGGGCACCTTTTCTAATTTGAATGTCAAATTGGGTGCATTGAGTTGCAGGGTACTATTTCATGAATGCCATTTCATGAAAGCTACTTTTTAAAGCAGGACAAATGCAGAAAATAATAATTTTAGATCAGAAATTAATGAGAATAACCAACTGGCCCAAAGCCATGCAAGGGACAAAAACAGTTTTACAATAACAGGTGTGCTGAGGGGATCATTGCTTTCCAGGTGCTGCACCAACTGTTAGAATGCCTGCCTGGCCAGAGTGGCGTTGGAATGGAACTTGGCTTTTACCGCACACTGGTTTCTGAGATCAGACTTTTATTAGCTGGTAGTAAGCCAAGGCGCTCAGCACCTGCCGCTGGCCTCGCCTCCATTCTAACAGACTCACCGAGAATACCATAGGCTTTGTTGACCTTTGCTGATGCAACTCGGCTAAGTGGCTTCCCTTAGCCCATTGAGACCCGAGGCCCATTCTAAAACTCTCTCCTAAACTATACTGGTTCCCAAACTTTTTCATGTCAAGGACTCCCAAATTGACACTTATTAGCCAGGGACCCCCATAAGAGAAGATGTTTACGGCTCTAGCAGAGATTCTCAATTCCCATTTAATTTTAAGGACCCCCAGTTTGACATGCATATTAGTCTACAGACCCCCATTTAATGGCATTTCTATCTCTGGGACCCCAATTTATATTGTAAAATCAATGTTAATTTAACTGTGAGAGTGTACAAATGGACCCAAATGGACCTGTCATGGTCTATTTGGTTCCATTTGTACACTCTCAGAGTTACAGACCCATAAGTGTCCATTTGGTTCCAAACTATCATTCAGCTGGGGACCCCCTGGAACTCCCTCAAGGACCCCTGGGGCCCGGGTCCCTGGACCCCACTTTGGGAACCATTGTTGACACAGATGCTTACCCGGTTTTAACCGGTTAAAGTGATGGGATATACTGTAGATACCTACAACAAAAATCTAATAAACTGTAGCTTTGATGTACTCTTTTGAAAATGTTTCCGTAGCAGTGAGTGGTCTCGTAGGGTGAACTCTAAACACGATACACAAGAGTCAGGTCAGCTGTTCACAGTTGATGTTTGAAGCATTCTCACTTATTCCGGAGGTGAACCATCTGTCTTAGACACCATAGGGTGCTTGAGCACCAAACGTACAGCATGTGCACATTGCCATCTACTGTGAGATGTGAAAACTGCACAGCTTGAAATGTATGCTTCAGTCAATGAAGGTTGTACTCTGCCTACAATGCATGTTGTGACACATGTGCATGGGCATAGACGCACTCATTATACAAACAAGTTGACATTTACACAACAAATAATGACTGGATACAAATGAATCACAGATACTGCAGGCACGCACGTGCACACACAAACACGCACACACACACACACACACACACACACACACACACACACACACACACACACACACACACGCACTAAGTTGTAGTGCGTAGCTCTTTATATATTTCTTAACTTAAAATGTAATATTTAGTGTAAAAAAAAAGGCAACAGAGTTTAGGGATAGAGGGTATGCGCATGCCTAAAGTGAATGGCACATTGAGTGGCAAATCGAGTGGCAAAGCAACAGGCAAAGTGAGTTTAACATTGTGTAATGTTGTGTAATGCAATCAGATAGGACTTTTCTGTGTGGATGTATGGGCTGTCAAGGCCAGGAAGTAGTTTTTTGCCACTCAGTAGGCATTCCTGCATAACTTCCGGGTTTGATCATGATGTCACGCGCATACCCTCTATAAGGGGTTTAGCATGGACGGAAATCGAGCCTATGTCTGTCTTCCTAAAAGCGTGTTCTTACGTCAACAACAGTGCACAGAACTGTGCACATGATGCAACAGCAACACGGATACAATCAAGTCATTTTAATAGTGCAAATATCCTTCTGTTAGGACTTTTGCTGTCCATGGTGCTTACTGCTTAGCACAGGTCCTATGCTATGCTCCCTTTCCAGCACCATGGACAGCGACAGTGAGAGAAGAAACACAAATAATGGGTGAAACAAAGTCCAAGTATGATTATTTCTATGTGCCAATAACAGCATCAATACTATAGGCTAGAGTTGGCTTACTTCTGAAATCGCCTGATTGTTGAACTGAATGTCCTAAACGGCCTCATTATCACAATTATTTCTTTCCCCCCTTTTTTGGATAGCACTTACACCCCCTTTAACCGTTTAAACAATATAGCCTATCCTTAATTGATTGGAGTCCCTCAGGGGTCTATATGAGGACACTCCTTTATCCCTCTACAGTCGACAATGAATCTAGCCAGTCTAACCAATTAACCAATTAGCAACGCATGGTGATCTAGCTATGCCCAATAGTGATGCTAGGGTTCATCATGTGGTTAAGTTTACACTTAAATAGAGCTCCTACAATATTGTGCATTGACCTTTACTAAATCTCTATTACTTGGAATCCAAATAGGTAATCAGATTTCCCCTGCAGGGTTTCAGCTGTGCGAATATAGTCCATGCAGTCTGTTGAACTGACATAATGTTGTATGGAAGGGGGAGAAAAACCCTGAAATCCTATCCATTGACATTAAAACCTGCAGCTCAAACCAGCATGTCAGCCCTTAAGTAATGGGAGAACGTATATCAGTGTCTGCCACTTTAGTGAGCCGTGTACCGACTGCTAGGAGGATCGGTGGCTCTGCGTGGCGCACTCTTCACTGACACGGGAAGTCGCTGGAACATGACAGAGCCACATCTCCCCCTGTTGAGGGAAAAGCATAATGCTTGTCAGATCTCTGCATGCAGTGCTGTACCAGCCGTGGCTGTGTGACTGAAACATGCACTTTCATTCACCCCAGCCATCCGGTGAAACCTAAAAAACATCATCTGGCGACTGCTTCGTGCTTTATTTTTTTTACCCAGGCTGAGCGTGTTTCATTATGGGGCCTCGGTGGGGATGCACCGAGCAGTTAGAGGTGCTCTGTTACCCAGGCTGAGCGTGTTTCATTATGGGGCCTCGGTGGGGATGCACCGAGCAGCGTGTTTCATTATGGGGCCTCGGTGGGGATGCACCAGCAGTTAGAGGGTTTCATTATGGGGCCTCGGTGGGGATGCACCGAGCAGCGTGTTTCATTATGGGGCCTCGGTGGGGATGCACCAGCAGTTAGAGGTGCTCTGTTATTTCAGCATTGAGCTTCGGGTCCATGATTTGTTGTGTGGAAGGTCAGTGGTTCTCAACCTGGTGGACACTGCGAAGATATAGCAAAGTGGACCCCCCAAATAGTTGGCAAAACACAAAGATTGTAATGATAATATAACAAAATCACTCAGCTCCATATATGGGCACAAAAGCGGGACAGACAGACAGACAGACAGACAGACAGACACACAGACAGACAGACAGACATGATCTGCTAGGTCTCATAGTAAGTGCTCACTGCGTTCGCAATTAACATATATATTAATATGCACCATTGATCTCAAATTTATATGGTGCTTTTCTGTGTAGGCTACCCAAAGACACTTTACATGGGGGGCATGAGGAAACGACAAATAAAAACAGCTTTATTAGGTGGAAAATAAACTAGGACGATCAATAAAAAACGTGCAATGATTTAGCTGTGGAAAGTAATGTTGAAGAGGTGGATTTTGAGGGCCGTTTTGAAGCTTTGGAGGGCGGGGGCATCTCTGAAAGTTTTGGAGTGCATTCCACAGCAGCAAAAGCTATATGTCGCCCCAGGTACGATCATTTGTGGTCTTCTTGGGGACCTCAAGGAGGTTTGCGTCACCAGACCTGAAGAATCAGGACATGACACTTGAGATCAAAGAGGTAGGGGGAGCCAGATTGTTTAGTGCCTCGTAGGTGTTAAGTATAGTATTTTGAAGTGGATGATTCTTTGTTTGACCGGTAGTCAAAGTGAAGGTAGCAATCAATTTATTGATCATTGACATAAACATGCTCTGAAAATGGCCCACCCAACTGATGAGTGGGTCAACACTTTTGACATTTTCAAGTGGGCCGTGATCCAGAATAAGCTGTACAACTGCTTCAGATTAAACCGTGTATAGAGTGAATAGTACAAATTAACGCATTTATTTTTTACAGTTGATTTAATCATTATGTAGATTGTGACCGCATTCTCAAATGAGCCAATGGAGACAAAGCATTTAATTTGCATTCGTCAAGAGGTTTTGTCCCGGTGGGTGTCTGAGAGTAATACAACATGCCAATTACGATTGCTTGATTCCCTCTCTGTTAGACATTTGCTTGGTTCCAATTAATTACAACTCTTATGTGATTAATGTGATTAACGATTAACTGTGAAATTAACTGATCACTCAAGCCAATGGTTGTAACATCATCACTGTCGGCAGTTTCCCCCATTTGGGATTGGGGTAAGGTTATAGGCCAAATTCCTTTACCAATCCTTTATGCATTTAACCTATTAATATGAGTGACTAAGATATTCTAATCGCTTAGGCTACTTTGTTGTAAGTCAAATAAAATTTGTTCAACACACACACACACACACACACACACACACACACACACACACACACACACACAGAATGCACCGCTCAGTTCATGGGTGTGATTGTTTTTTGTCTATTATGACCGTCCAGAGGAGATGCTTGGGTCCATGTGGTTAAAGATCCCATATTAGTGCATTTTGAATTTGTTTTCACGTGCAAAGTCAGAGGATAGGAACCACACAAATCACTTGAGCCAATGGTCAAACATTCAGCAAAAATAGCAGATCTCACCTCATAAATGTCATATTATTATGCATTGTATCTAAAGCTACTTTCTGCAAAGAGATTGTGGAGGGGAAAAGGCACCGGGCCAAAGGTAGACCCCTGGGTCACCCCAGGCCAATTAACTATATTGGCGTCAAGTGGTTGATGGTATTTTAGACACTTTCGGCAGGATTGAAGAATAAACATTCATTCCAATGCTATTGCATTCAGTTTGGCGGTGTGACTCTGCTCCTTTAGTAAGTCGGGGGGGTAGGACCAAGTCTCATGGGATTTGGGATTTGTTTATAAACATTTTGGTATTTGTTTATAAACATTTGTGATTTGTTTATAAACATTTGGGATTTGTTTATAAACATTTGTGATTTGTTTATAAACATTTTGGGATTTGCTTATAAACATTTAGGATTTGTTTACAAACATTTGGTATTTGTTTATAAACATTTGGGATTTGTAAGTCTCATGGGGGGGGTAGGACCACTACCAGTTGACCTGTAGTAAGTCTCATGGTCGTGGGGGTAGGACCAAGTCTCATGGGATTTGGGATTTGTTTATAAACATTTTGGTATTTGTTTATAAACATTTGGGATTTGTTTATAAACATTTGTGATTTGTTTATAAACATTTGTGATTTGTTTATAAACATTTGGGATTTGTTTACAAACATTTGGGATTTGTTTATAAACATTTGGGATTTGTAAGTCTCATGGGGGGGGGGGTAGGACCACTACCAGCCAAACTGAATGCAATAGCATTGGAATGAATGTTTATTCTTCAATCCTGCCGAAAGTGTCTAAAATACCACCAACCACTTGACGCCAATATAGTTAATTGGCCGGGGTGACCCAGGGGTCTACCTTTGGCCCGGTGCCTTTTCCCCCCCACAATCTCTTTGCAGAAAGTAGCTTTTCAATGCATAATAATTTGATACTACACATTATCTGCGCAAGCATGACACTGAATCATACAATTCAGGCCCCATTATGGTATTCTTATTGCTTTGTGCTCAAGGCACTTCCTCCCGGCAGAGAGCACCTATTCAACTAAATAGAGATCCCATACAGCCAGGTTTATCATAGTTAAGCCAGTTGTGATGTGCAGTAAAAAGAAGGAAGTAAATCACTTTGAGCTCTCAAAATGGATGTTTACAAAATAGCCAAATCAATCTTTGTTCCCAAAGATTTTATGTTGTTCCATTGAAAGTGTCAACATCCTTGAATACAACTTTCTAATACTTGCCTTTGAGTAAATGTAATCTGCATTACAGAGCGCCTTTAAAGCTCTGAAACCTTATTTGAATTTTTATTCATGTGCAATACAAAGAGATATGTCTGACTCTCTTGATTGGATTTTAATGAGTGTCTGTCTGTCTCTGTAATCACTTGCACTTTCAATTGTTTGCAAGTTGCGTTGAAGGGAAAACAATCACAGTCCATAGATCTGACAGTGTTTGCGTGCGTGCGTGCGTGCGGGGGTGTGTGCATGCACACACATGTGGTTATTGTGACAGGCAAATCATGAAAGTATCTAAGGAATTACAGGTTCATCAATCACTATGTTAGCATGTTGGCGTGTATACACTGTGCAGCGCTGTGGTCTAATAATCCAGCCAGTAAGTCCTGTGAAGTCTAGATTTAACAAGCGGATTGTACGTTTCATTTGAAGGAGAACAGCATTAAGATAAGCCTATTAAAAATGTGTGGGTAGAGGCTTCTGTACGCTAATGATCTTGGGCAGAGGTGAGAGAGAGAGAGAGAGAGAGAGAGAAGGCTTGCATTATATTTTCCATATATCTATTTGTTTTTCTGTCTTGATTCTGTACAGTGGGTTTGTGTGAAGTTTATACTTTAGTCTGTACACTGTACAGTACAGGAAAATACATACAGTACATGGATTTACAGTAGATTAGATTAGATTAGATTCAATTTATTGTCACTGCACATAGTATACAAATACTTTGACAATGAAATGAATAGTGGCGTCCAACCAGAGTGCAATACAGTAATGGGAATAAATATACTTGTCGTTGAATGTACAGAATGTACAGTATGTAGAGTAATATATAATAAATAGGAATAAATAGAAAAATAGACAATGAAGTATAAATAGAAATGAGGAGTATGCATGTATATACACACCCACACAAGCCATAAGCCATAACATGCTAGTGTATGTATATGGTGTGAGCATGAGAGTTCAGTGTCATTGAAGAGGGGCAGAGTTCAGCAGGGAGACAGCAACAGGAAAGAAGCTGTTCCTGAGCCTACTGGTGCGGGAACCAATAGATCTGTAGCGCCTCCCGGATGGAAGAAGGGCAAATAGTCTGTGGTTTGGGTGAGAGGGGTCTTTCAGGATGCCTCTCGCCCTACGCAGACATCTTTGGCGCTGTAGATCCTCAATGGACGGGAGTTGGGTGCCAATGATGTACTGGGCCGTTTTTACTACCCGTTGCAGGGCCTTCCGATCAGACACTGTGCAGCTGTTGTACCAAACTGAGATGGTGTTTGTGCAATACATGCAGAGACGCACGCACACATGCTAATATATACATTACTTACGCAGCTGTTTCTTTTTGAGTGAGCTGTACATTTTACTTATTTCCCTTGTGCCATATGTCATTGTCAGCTTATTAATGGTATGGCCAATGGACAAACACACCCTCCGCAGTCAAAACAAAAGATCCATTTGAGCTGTAAGATCCATCCTCGCTTGAAAGAAATGGATATATGGACCTATACAGGAAGCTTGAACTATAAATTAAAGGCTAATCAGCAGAATGCAAATGCTCCGCTGTTACTGTTTGCTTATTCTGCGTTTCCAAACCAAAAGCTGTGATCAATTCTTGGACCGAAAATGTCACGTTTTTGGTTTGTCAAACGGTATAGCCTCCAAATACACGTATACTCATGAGTGGTAAATGACCTCTGAGAATGTAAACATGGACCGTGGACACACGGGTCCCTGGCTACATTTTACTGTAGGTCCGGTTTTTCTCGCATAACTGCTCTGAAAAGGACATTTACACTAAACACTTGTATCTGTAAACATGGACTGAATCACTGATGCATAAATCAAAGGTTCTGTACCCATCTCAGCAAGAAGGTTACAAACAAAGGTCCCATTTGCCCCTCCTGGGAAATGCCTCTTAATCAAATCAACCATTTTCAATGACAAATAATAAGCATGCAAATTGCCTGGGGTGGGGGGGGGGCTGGGGGGGTGGGAGGAAGGGGCGGCGGGGGGGCTGACATTCCTTTGATAGATGCCCTGGCTGTCCCGCTCTATCTCCGCTTTACTCTAGGGGAGAGAAAGACCCCGGGAGTGCAGCATGCGAGGGAACAGAGTGGATGGCTGGCTTGTTAGCCGTGGCCTCTCGCTGTGACCCTGCTTACACCAGAATCAGCGGGCGGAGGCGGCGCTCTGTGCCCTCTGTGACCTCCTCGGCTCACTAGTCTCTGGGGCTTCCTGGGAGACTGTGGGTGGTGGGCGGGTTGCACACAACGCACCCATTCAGGTTGTGGAGCTGCTGTGAGAAATACTCGCAACCTGACACCTAATCCATCTCTACAGCAGCGTCACAGGCTTGTGTTTATGAATCCCTCCAGTGACCCTGCAGTACTTATGGTTTAGGGTTACTTCTGGTCAAATATTGCTAAACTGTTACTATACTTACTGTTACTATATAGGTAACATGTTACTCGGTCTAAACGTACTGGATACATGCTTTTGATGAGCCTTGAAACACATTTAAGCATTAAAAAGGACAAATACGAAGAACATTTTATTTCTAATATCAATGCACCCCCCAAAAAATAAATAAAATTAAATAATTAATGAAATCAAAAGACATTAATAACAATGAAAATAGCATACATACAAGCGATTTTCTCTATACAATAGAGCTTAATATGTGGTTAGTTCATAATGTACTATGTATTTTGAAATGTAGTGAAGTGAAACTCTGTATCCAAAAAAACACAAATACTCAAACCATGTGCAATACTCAAGTAAATGTATTTCTTTACTGTCCACCAACGGTCGTGTTTGCGAATCCCCCTCAGAAGGAGGTAGGCTAGCTGTCATCCAGCCCTCCTATATTGCTCCTTCGGTATGCTAGGCCAGTAAACAGAGAGCCGCACGCTATAGTGACTCATGGCTTTGACCCCAGAGTCCTGTCATACGCATGTAGTCTATAAACTGACAGCGAGACAGACATAGCTGGATTTGTACAACGGAATGAAAATTGTATAGGCGATGCGGCGATAGACCACACACAGACACACACACCCCCTTCAAGCTAAAGTAACAATCTGTCCTCCTGCCATTCTCGCTCAGTTTCTATCTCGGATAATGTTACTGTAGTTCTAACCTAGGGTGATCTATTAAAGAACTGTCCCAGGACCCTTAATCACTTCATCTGATTTCAATAATGGCAAAAATACATGTACATCTGCTATTTTTTGCTACTTTTGACAATTTGTTTGACATTTTCTATTATCATTAGCAACTTTTATATACTGCATGTGTTGGCCAAGGGATCTGTCCTTTTTTCCCCTCCTTTTTCCACCCTCTCGGAAACATCCATATGTGCACACGCAGATACATAATAATAATAATCTTTATTGTCCCGAAGGATATACATCTTCACACACAGGTCTGTTCAACACCAACAACAAAAACAGCACATAGTACAGAATGGATGCCCAGATGATGTGCATTTATAGAAGGAAGAGGTCGCCATAATAATGTTTGAGTGACTCCCGGGGGTTATTACTTGCGCAAGCAGAACGCGCAAGTAATAGTTTTCATCCAGTGCCGTTTGATGCGTATGCGCCGTGCCATCAGCGTATGACGTAATGACTACTTGTGCTTGATATGGCACAGTGGTGACACAGTGGTGTCAGATTACATACATGTATACATAGGCGCATTTACCTTTAATCCTCCCAACACTAAAACATATTGTCATTACGTCACCATCGAAAACCAATTACACCCTGGCATTGGGTCCTTTAATCCACATCTTTATTACGTCATCATTGAGAGCTTGTTATACCAGTTATACCCTGACGTCATATGCTGCTACGATACATACGCATACGCAAAGTAACCACAGTATGCCGCTAATCAACTTACAAATGACATATACATAGAGCACCTCTGTCGAGTGCCTACTTGCTTGTAGGCACTACAGTACTTGCGCGCTCTGCTTGCGCACTATAGGCCATTTATGGCCTACTTGTGTGCAACAAGCAAGTAGGCACTCAACAGAGTGCAGTTCTAGTTACCACTGTGGCTATAGTCACAATACTCTGACTATAGCAACTGCCTGGAACTCCATATTTGGGCATGACTCATTGTGACCTCATTAAGATGACAACCCAGTCACACACTATACAAAGCACAGTGCCTGGCAGCTCCAGGCAGAGGTGCGTGTCTCTGACTTCCAGGTTCATTGATCTGAACTTCTGATCAGTCCGAGGGTGATGGAGACTATCGCCCAAACCCTTCTGAATTTGCCTTCCATTTCATATTCTGTTGCACTTGCTGGACATCCTTAACTGGTCTGTGTTCTGAGGTTGTTGGGTTAAAAACTCATGATGATTGTTCCAATAAAACACAACAGACATGGATCCCATGAAGGCACAGCAGCTGGTGGCGAATTTAACCCGAAGTTAGAGGTTTAGAGTGAGGAAGAGGAACATGGCTGATGTTCTCCGGCTGCTGCTTCAAGTGGCTGAGAAAGCCGCCAACGTGGCTCGGGTCTGCAGGCAGGAAGTCCCCCTCTTTCAGCTTCTGGTTCAAGAGAAAACTGGACAAAATGACAAAAACAAAGAGTTTGTCCCGGACTTCAAGACACTCGCGGATGTGGTGATCCAAGAGATGATCTGCCACGATGTCGGAGCCCAGTTCCCTGAAATGACCGGCTTCATACATGGAGAGGAGTCCAACACGTTTGAAAATGGGCTTGGAGAGAGTGTGACAGTGACCGTGTGTGCAACAGAGGTGGAGACTGCCGCGCTCCTGGCCACAGTACTGGGCGGTGACAAAATGGCAGCATCTCTCCTGGCACAGGCCATTCACCAAGACCCAGCGACAAGTGACACATTACCTGAGGATCTTGACGTGCCCCTCAGTCCCTCCGAGATCAGCATCTGGATTGATCCGATTGATGCTACTAGCCAATACATTGATGGTCGTGAGGAGGTGTTGGAAGAGGGCTGCCTGTCTCCATCAGGTCTGCATTGTGCTTTGGTTCTCATTGGGGTCTACCTGAGGAACACAGGAGAACCAGTCATGGGTGTCATCAATCAGCCTTTCAACTACAAGGATCCGGCAACTGGTTGCTGGAGAGGAAAGCATTTCTGGGGCGTGTCGCGTGGAAACGTCAAAGCCTGCTCGGTCTCCCGCCCCGAGGGCAGACCTGACGGGAGCAGGAAAGGAGGAGAAAGCAGAGGCCTGTCGGTGGTCCTCAGCCCCGGTGAGAAGCAGGTGGTGAAGGAAGCGCTGGCCCCACTGTGCGGTGGCCTGGACAAGTTAATGTATGCCTCTGGAGCCGGCCATAAGATACTGTGTGTGATCCAGGGTTTGGCTGATGCCTATGTCCTCTCAGAAGGAAGCACCTTCAAGTGGGACTCTTGTGCACCGCATGCTTTACTCCGGGCTCTTGGGGGCGGGGTTGTGGACCTACGTGAATGTCTGCGCCAGTCCAGCGCCGGAGAGGTCGTCCAGGCAGAAATGACCTATCACCAACCCTGCACTGAGAGTAAAGGGGCAGACATCTGGGCCAACCATGGTGGTCTTGTGGCCTATCTGAACCCTGCATCACTCCACATTGTCATAGGGGGGTTAAAAGGCAAGTAGGACATGATACCATGAGTCAGACACCCTAACCTCACAGGAATGTCAGGAGCCACGGGTGATTTTTAACCCATAGCACAGGTTTGTCTGACTAATGACTGGAGGACTGTTGGTATGTCTACCACCCCATCTATTTGAGGTATACAGGGGTCTTTGTACTCAATTCATGTAATTAACTTGTTATCTGCAAAGGTGTGGCATTTTACTATATAATACAAAACATCATGGGTCAGATCAATTTTTTTAGTACAGTATACATATTTTAGCTTTCTTACAGTATGAGCCAGAGGGGTGATACAATTAGCAAAAGAAAGGTTAAATAAAGCACATGAAGACGACACGTCCTGGCGTCTGACGAACCACTGCTCCACTGCCTTGTGTTTATGTCTGGGAAGACAATGGTCAAGGGAGAACACCCTCAAAGAGAAAGCAGGCGAGAGGACAGCGACCGACTTCTGTATTTAGCTTTGGTTGGAAACTATTGATTTTCTACAGCCAAAACACAAACTATACTTGATCCTCAGGAGCAATGCAATGTCAGGTACCAGTGCATGTCTGCCAGACAGACCCGATGATGGCGCTCTGTTAAATCCAACAGGGCGGGATGTGGCTAACAGGTGCCGGGCACCTGATGCAATACAATTTACAATTTACAATTTAGGCATTTAGCAGACGCTCTTAATCCAGAGCGACTTACATTAAGATGCAAGACGGACTCATATTTGCCACATTCAACATCTGGGATCTAGCCGCGACCGAGTGCAGAAAGCTGGGTGTGAACTGAAGAGCTAGGCGGCCAAAGTCTGAGGAGCTATAGCATTGAATCTTAAGGAGAGGTGAGTGGAGATATGCCGACTACAGGAGCTCAGGCAGGTACACAAGAAGGACAGACGAAAGAAGACACTAGCTGGGTGTGTGACCTCTATGAGGAGTCGGGGTCAGTGGGGTGGAAAGCGTCCCATGGGCAGCAGACATTAGCAAAATAACTTGAGAACAGATGGCCATATTTCCATGAAACTTGGCAGTAATGATCAAAAGGCTGCCCTGAAGATCTGATTCACTTTTTGAAACGGTAAAAGTTCAAAGTCACAATAAAGGCCATGGTAAAATAATAAATTATAAGGTATGGGTGTATTTTGTGTGAAGACATGGCATGACATTAAATGTAGTCCTTAATCCTTAATTGATGAGTTAATGAAGAGAGTTCCCAGCAACATTTTGGTATTGTTTAATTTACTGTCACCTTCATAGCGTGTCTCCAGGTGTAGCCATTTTTGTTTGTTTGATGACAATGACCCTGACCATCCTCATGGTATGATCCGATTCCTTTTACAGAGTGTCTTAACATTTCCTATCAGAGAAAATTGTTGCGAGGGATGCGACTGTAAGATTGTGACTGTGAGGTGTGCCTTACCTCTAAAACTGGAGCCAGGTCCTTCTAGATGGAAGATGGAAGGAAGCAGTTACTCAAAAATAAAGGGTACAAGACTATTGTTTAATCTGACAGTTTCAACATTAAGCCATCACCAGAGCAAGTTAAAAGAAAATGAAAGAAATTGTTTAATCTCTGACAGTGTTTTACAACCTTTATTTTGGAGTGCCGCTTTCCTTCCATGTTGGTGTGCCTTTCCTCTGGTCTGGAGTGGCACAATAACGTCCATTATGTTAATTGATGTTGGCAATGCTTGAAAAAGATAATTGGGTCACTCAAATGGCTAAGGTTTACCCTTTGCATGGTGCAGAAAGTGTCATGATAATCCACCTATGGCAACCCATTACATTTTTAGATGTCTTGCAAAAAAACCCCACTTGTCTTGCAAGTGGGAATTTGGCCTACGGGTGGTGCTAGAGGAAAGGCCACGATTGCCTTTTCAGCCTAAAGTATCCTCATTATGTTGTCCATTGTGGCAAATCCATCCTGCCTCCAAGTACATTGAAACGAGAACAATTCATGTGAATATTTGACCCAGCTCGTACCCTTACATGCATAGTAAATTAGTAATACAATAAATGATATAACATTTCCACAGGCATGTCTACAGAATCAGATCGGCTGCTATAGTAGATAGCCTACAGTACAGAACTCTCACTGTATAACATATTGATCTACAATGTCCTCCAGAAAAACGTGTTGCCTATGCAACATGAGAGCTTTTACGTCGGCTATACATTCGGCACGCGACACCGTCGTGCAAACCAAGAATAAATCTGCTTTTTCATAGTACTGACGGGCACATCGTAACATGTTGTGTAATCCTCCTGCTATTTACTTCTCCACCACACTCGTTCTCTGGCTCTCCTTCACGCTGTACGGCTGTGCTAACACCAGGCCTTATTGGCTGCAAAGGTCCCGTGAGGCCACTGCACTGCGCTACCTTGAGCTGTCAGCACTATCAGCCCCCGTTGGCATTGATCTCTGGGTAATCTGCTTTCCACCGGGCACTCGGGCATCGTTGGACCAAGAAAACGATTAACGAGTCCCTCGAGTTGTCACCCCCCCTCCAACCCCCATCCACGACTCCCTGTTCTCATGAACACTCACGCTTTGTATCAGACTGTGGCCTGCAGTCCCTAATTCCTTCTGATCTCGTTTTGTGAAGGACAAATGCGAGTCTGTGGATTTCTACATCGTGTGAATCATAACCATGACATTCGTATTTGGTATGTATTTTAGCCTGATAGAAACAGCGCCGTCATACTCATTTAGTTGATGTAGACGGCGACGCTCTGTTCTTAGTTGACCGGAGGGGTCGCCCAGGGCTCAATACTAGTTCCCCTCCTGTTTTCACTCTACACTAATTGTCTTTGCTGAAAATAGATGGTCTACAAGCTCACAACGTATCTGAGCGTGACGCATTGTGAGCATGAACATCTGCAATTGTGTCATGCGTTTTTTTTGTGGTTAAGTTACAGCTTGCATATAGCTGTAACTTTTCACAGCCTGAAAAGGTAAAGAACCACTGTATCTACTGTACCTACAGTATGTGGACACTTCTGATAATCAAAGCGAATCACAATAACAAGTCGTGTTTCAAAACATGATATAGTTTTACTCCCGATTCCTCTGTCAAAACAGACAAAAGCCAACAGACTACGAGTCTGCCAGGTGGAAGACTATCTCACTATCACTTTCATATAGATCATTGTAATAGCAATTTAACATGAAGAGTAGTCAGAGATCTGCCACAGCTGAGTAGCAGGAAGAATGTGAGATAAGGAGATAAGAGTGAATAAAGGTGCAGTAGGCCTACCTACTAAATAAGTGAAATCTCTCATTGCTAGAGTGTTTATTCATTAACACGGGGAGGCACGTGCACACATAGACATGAAAAGGGGCTCAGCACTCGAGCCCCTGCCCTTTTAACCATCGGTTAAAACTTAAAAGTGTCCTCTCCAGACCATGGATGCAGCACTTACTTACTATGGTGAAAAGAACACAAAATGCCCTCTCTCCATGCCCTACTTGAGGGCAGCATTATTGCCACTTTGCCCCAGCATTTTATGTTGAAAGAATTGCCTTCTGTAGAAATCCATGCCGTACGCCACACACCATAGCCAAGGTACAAATCCATAGTCGCGTTACAAATCCATAGTTAAATTCATAGTCAAGGTACAAATCCATAGTCAAATTCAATCATGGTACAAACAAATCCATAGTCAAATCCATAGTCATGTAAAAACAAATCCATAATGAAATCCATAGTCAAGGTACAAATCCATAGTCAAATCCATAGTCAAGATACAAATCCATAGTCTCAAATCATATCATAGGCTGGGAGTCATCGTGGCTCTTTGTCAACGTGCCTCATGATCAGGGCAACGAGGTTGTGTCCCACTGTTGTAGAGTAATACTGTACATGGCAGCTGAATTGCTCAATGCTCATATTATGTATACTGTAGAACATCGGTGACCACTTTTGTATGAATATTGTTCATGTGTTCATTTGTGGAGTTTTTCCAGTGTGATTTTTAAACCGAGATATATTCCTCTAAATCTGGGTAATAACGTAAAAATAATAATAATAATAATTATAATTCTGCCCGGCGCCTTTTGAAACTCCCTTTCTCTCAAAGCCTTTGAATAAACAGAGAACACATTTTCAGGTCCGGATACCAATTTGATCAAATCAGGAGAGAGAACTCATACAGGATAAACAAGTGAAATTGGAAGTGATGGCTCAAAGAAAAGAAAACTTGAGCACTAAATTGAAGATAATACATGTACTCTCTCCTCATCTGAGACGGGGAGACCCTTGCTTCTACTGAACAAACACTATAGCAATGATTACATTCAGAATAGAGATATTATGTTGTTGTTTTTTTGTTCTTTTTTTACAAAAATGTTCTTGGAGATGGAAGACAAAAATACAAACACCCGTTTGACTTGTTTTCTTTATAGGTTGAATATTATTTCGGCAAATACATAGTATTTCTGTACAAATATTGTAAGAAAATGAAAACACTGTTAACAGACTTCTCTCCATTTAATAAATATGATTGTAAATGCATAAAACAATTACACACCACAGTTGAGGTCAAACAAAAACATTGTAACACCTTAACGTCTGTTCTTATACAAAAGCTTTACAGTAATAAAACTTTTTTTTTAATCCTTATGAATATTTCTCTACAAAAATAATCTTGCTAACTCTATGGGAAGAAGAGAGAGAGAGAGACAGAGACAGAGAGAGTGAGAATGAGAGGAAAAGAGAGAGTGAGAAATAAGTCATCAGACCTCAAACTTAAACCCTACACTTTGTTGACCCCTGGCGGTCCCCAGGGGTATATACTTGGTCCCCTATTTATTCCCCCCCCCCCATGTAAAATACAGGATTCGAACCCCGGCCTCTCGCGCAGGAAGAGACCCTAAGGTCTTATCCACTGGCCTAAAGGGGACCCCCCCCCCCCCCTTGGCTGGGGAAGATAATAGGTATTTTGCTCTTCAGACAGAGGCTCGGGGCCACTCTGCTGGACTGGCCTCTACCCGTCCTCCTTTCCTGTGGCCTTCAAAAGCAGAAGCTGCTCCCGGGGTTCAAGTAGCACGTTTCTTCTAAACTCTGACGATCCCGTCTGGAACAGACTCGTGTCCTATCCACTTACAGTTAAAGCCACAATCCAAAACGTTTCATGTCCCACCCAGGATTCAAACAGAATTCTGATCAAATGTCTACGGCTCTGGGCTGGGGTTGGGTCAACTGACAGCATGCGCTTATTAGCTTCAGGCGGTACCAGTCGTCAACTAGTGGGTGTCCTACCAGTCACCACGGTTGAAATGTTTCAATGGAAGGGTAGGGGAGACCACCTCTGAACACTGCAGATAGTTTTATTGTATCAACAGACTCTAGCATACGGATTAGTTAAAGTTATGGTTTATTCATTAAAATAAATTCTGGATTGCAGCTTTAAGGATATAAAGATTAGAGCTTCTGTATGTGGTTACAAGCTACATGTACACACCATTGTGATCTGAGAAAGGTAAGCGGCAGATTGCCTGAAACAATGAGTCCATTGAGTTCCATTGACTTTAGCTCTCCTCTGGGGTATATGCAGTATTACAAATCATAGGGGGTAAATCAGAGTTGAATTGATAATGTCCCACTTTTTTATGTTGATGTAGAGTCAAAAGTCTTTGTTGTGAAATTACCCTCACCATGCTATTGTACAGTAGAAGTCAAATCATAGCAAGGCAAAAATGTCCTGCAACATTAGTATGACATATAGAACACAGGTAAAATAAAAGGTAAAGATGATAACATACATACTTGTTTCATTTTTACACGTGGCATCAAAATGTACACTGTTCATTTTAAACTGGCAAATTCATATTAATTATAACTGATGCAGGGGGAAAAAAGGCAAATGTATTAAATAGTAAATCACTGAATCCACACTAGGAACTTGTCAAGGGCCCAAGTCTCTTTTTTTTGGCATTTAAAGTGTCAGTTTACAATATTTTGTATTTTCATGATTTACATTCGTGTGTGTGTGTGTGTGTGTGTGTGTGTGTGTGTGTGTGTGTGTGTGAGAAACATACAATATGTATACATACAGTAGTCGTCCGTTGTAATTGTGAGCTAACATTCGATTCCATCGGTACGGACGTTTCTCCACAAAACGACAGTGATGGAACAAAGCAAAGAAAAACAAACGGAACAGCAGAACAGAACAAAGACTAAGCGTAGCAAAAAAAATGCTCCTTCTTTCAGAAGTTTAGAGAAGCGTCCATCACAGATCCACGTCAGACAGATTCTTCCTGCAAAGACAGCGAGGGCCTTGACATGTTGCACTGCTCCGGCTCTCCTTGTCATTCACAACATTCTAATGAGCTGGCAGTATGGATGAGGTCAGGACGTCTCAAGAGACAAGTAGACCTTTTGTACTTTTTACTCTGTTGAAAACTTTTGGATTCTTATTACAAATAAAAACAACAAAAATATATAAATAAGCCCTATTTTATATGTGGCTATTTGAAAATAGTCAACCTTGTGGATCTGCTATTTTCAAAAAATATATATACTTTAATTAAGTACACTTTTGTACTTTTACTGGAGTCCAATTTTTAATGCAGGACTTTGACGTGTAACAGAGTATTTCTATATTGTTTGGTTTTATTCTTACTCGAGTAAAAGAGAGAAAAATGTATCTGAGTAGTTTTTACAGCATTGACGGTAGCCTAAATGTGTCACCAACCTTACCCAGCCTTCAGCTTGCCTGCATGGCTGCATCAGCTATTAGCCTGTTCTGTACAATATGACACTCTAATGTGTTTTGTGTCCCCAAAAAGCACTGTTCCATTTCTCTCATCCCATCGTCTCTCTCTCTCTCAGTCCAACTCCGTCTGTCTCTCTCAGTCTCCGTCTCTCTCCGGCTCTGTCTCTGTCTCTCTCTCTCTCTCTCTCTCTCTCTCTCTCTCTCTCTCTCTCTCTCTCATGCTGTTTGACCTAAAATAACAGTAACTCTATTTCCGTCCAGCCGTCACTTTATATTTGTCCGGGCATACATTGTACTCTAGTCTGCCTTGGAAGGGACGTGAGCTGTGACTGGGTGGCGACCGAAGAAGACTTTTCCGCTGAGATTTTCCGCTGTCATGAAAACTCGCCCTGTGATATTCCCAATGCCTTCTGTTTCTGTGAAGGCATGTTCTGTCATTGCCAATGTGTGTGCTGCATTATTACAACTGGGTATTTTTTAGTCCTGAACTAAGTAACTGTGCAGTACCTTTGCCATTAAGTTGTCTTATTACCTTCAAGCAACAAAACACAAGGGGAAAAGACATTTATCCTTAAATAGAACGGCGATATTCAATGCAATTATAGGACAACCAAACCCTGCATCTAAACGAGATATTATTACTTTTAAAGCAACATAAAACATATGAGTACAAAATGTGCATTGTGCCATAATCAGCTTCAGAGACAGAACTGGAATGAAATGATCCTATTCATATTTTTATCACATTTTGTTTAGTCTGACATTTGTTATTAAAATACATACATTTCTAACAGACATTCATGATTTACAAAATAAACATGTATTTAATTTCAGTGATATACTTCATAAAAGTATATTCTTATGAATAAATAATCTACTACTGCTGTTAGCATAATAGCACAGCAAAACAATGTTGGATACCTAAGCAAAACCAAGAAAACGTTACTTTTATTATATATATATATTTTCCCCGCTTTAGTTCATGCTGGCTTTTCCCTCTAGATTATGTATTTGACTCGTATAAATAAATGTAATCAAAAATGTTGAATTCATCAGACATATTATGTAAAAAGAAGATCGGATCAACCTGTACACAGTTTCTTCTGGTTATCACGGAGCACAGTATGTGTCAGCAAGGTCCACCGTCATGCACAGGTTTAAAGCTCAAAACCATCGTGTCCCAAATGGCAAAAAACAAAGAACTAAATCCAAGATACGGCTGGACGAGTCTTCCCAGTCCAGTTTAAACGTTGATGTACGTGGGGAGTTCCGTTGAGAATTTGACATGTGCGTGAGGTTTCATACATCCTTGGAAAAGATGACAGAGAGAGAATGAATGGACGTTAAGAAAATCAACTGTTATAATCAGTAGACAGTAGATTAGAGTTATCAGTGTTAAGTTTGACAGCAGATTTTGATATAGTTTTAGTCTTTTGAATAAATGGCGGGCCTTGATGGCATCGTAGTGCCTGATACTGTATGTAGGAGGTGTGATTTGTATTTTCGGAGTGCGACTCGCACACACAAGTGAGCAAAGCATGACTTTTCTTAGTTCTACTGGATCTTCTCCACTTTTTACACCGTATTAGTCAACAAAATTAACACTGACAGTCACAGTCAATCTCAAGCCATCGCCTTTTCCCAATGTTTCTGGGCTTCCGTTGTAGCCAGATATCCAGGCCAAGAGAAGACTTCTTCTACTGTGCATCGGTCATTGTTTACAGTCTTGCTTAGTAACTTGCATGTTTTAATTACCAACTTGGTGTTTTAGGTAGCCGACTGTAAACTAGGAATTGTACTTTGGGAAATGCGCTCGTACCATATAGACTGTAAAAAATAATATGGACGAAGGGAACGGTGAGTCACCCATTGGTTTCTACAGACCCGTTTTGAAGCCACTTCTTTGGCGAATTCCAATCCTTGGAATTTCTGGTCCAGAAAGGTTAGCTGAAACAAATGCTATTGACTGGAAGGGCAGCGATTAAGGCAGGTATTACCCAGTAAAGCCGGTAGAAGCCCCAGAAGCATACCCAACCTTATCATCAACTTTAATATGAATGAAAAATATAAAAATGCATATTACCGTAATTGAAAGAAGACTTCAAACTAGCGACTGACAGCATAACATACATCATTGACATTTATTACTAAGGTAAACCAAGTGTAAAGTCTGGTCAAATCCACACTGTTGTGGTACTTCTGCAGCTTGAAGGGGGTAAATAGCGACCCATTCCAGGCCATTAATGAACACTGCAGTGCTGAAAAGCACTTCCATATTGACTTCCTATCCAGCAGAGTTTCCTTGGCACTTGATTCGTACTCTTTTGCGGCTGTTTAACCTGGATACTAATCTCACATCACAAAGCCTACTCGAATATGATTTGTCAATACTACTCAGACTATAAGACAAAGTACAAACTGAAACCAATGTTGTGCCTTGCTCAATGCTTACAGATTCTGTATTCATATTGCATATATCTGTTTATAGAGATGACAATCATTGTTATTTTACTGGGCAAATCAGCTAAAACCCAACTGAAGTTAACAGACCAGGAAAAGATAAGAATTAGGTTGGATATTTGCATTACAATAAGACGATGCAAGACAGGAAACAAGACAATAATACACAATCGGTTATGGGAAGAAAATTGTGAACTTGGAATAGTGAGGTTCCATTCGAATTTAGTAATTTAGAGATATGAAATTATACAATTCTCAGATTTTCACACTGATATATCCTTTAATCTAAAAACAACAGAAATCCATTATTCACATTAAAATAATTATAACCTTATAATTCCAAGAACACAATAGCAGAATGGTAGTTATTCCTCAGTTAGTGTGTCAGGCCATGTCAGAGAACATGATGAAAATGTAGTTAAAAGTCAAATATGGACAACGTATTACCCAGAAGTACATTAAAGTAAATACATTTAAAACCTCTTGAACTCGTCCCTGTTCTGGGCATGTCACAATAGGTGAACATTCTGCTAAATATCTAAAACATTCACCGAAAATAGCAGGCTATAGGATGGATGTGAGCTCGTATTTTACACAGAGACATTTGGTATAGAGGGAAAAAAGGAACTAGTGGCCCAAGAATAGAGCACCACAGAGGAACCACTGCGACACTTTGTGAGTGACCTTGTAGATTGGCTATTTTTTTAACATTAAAGTGATACAAGTTGACAATGTGTCACATTTGCACCATGTTGTGAGCTTGTGGATCAGCAATTTTTTTGATTTCTTTATTTTGGGTGGAGAAAAATAGAGCATTTTTCATCACCTATATAATGAAATGCCCCAAATAGGAACGCCAAGGTGAGTAGTTAATTAGGAGAAACAAAGTTGAGTTTTTATAAGAGAACATCCATCATACTTTCTCGTCCCACTGCTCAAACGTGGGTTATTGAACTGACCCCATTAACTCCTGGGAAACACAGGAAACAAAACATGAGTGCCATGGAATGACTGGTGCGTGGAAACAACACAAACAACAAAACAAAAACACAATAGTGGAAACCTTGTATGTCCAAAACGGTCACTTTCAGGAAATGGGTATCAATGTCAATATGACCCCCCCCCCCCCCCATGCTTTCTTAGGTGTGATTTGAGGCCCTAAGGATGAATACAAAATGAATATTAACATCATAATACTGTCCAATACTTAGATGGTGAAATTATGACAGGCAGTTTCTGCTGTCAAAATATGATCCCCCCCCCCCCTCATGCTTTCTAAGGTGTGATTTGGGGCCCTAAGAAAGAATACAAAATCTATCTCAACATCCAAATACTGTCCAATACTTAGATAGGGAAATTATGACAGGCAGTTTCTGCTGTCAAAATATCACCCTCGTGTCAAAAAATATGTTTTTTTTTTAATAGACACTCAAGCTTTCTAAGGTGTGATTTGGGGCCCTAAGATGAATACAAAATGTATATCAACATCCGAGAATGCACTCGCTCCCTCTCTGAATTTAAGCCTTACCGGTGTCTGTATTAATGGATACGCTCTTGTGCCACCTTAAATGTAATGTCGTAATGTTTCTAGTTCATAAACTAGTCCGAGTTTAGGCCTATTAACTAGCAGAATTGCGAGAAAAACCTTGTGAGTTTATTAAAAGCATATTTGCCACATACAAGTAAGACATTTCTGAGTTATGTGGCTAATCTGTGAGATTATAAAGTCAGAAATGTCCGACAAAAATCTCTTGAGACTAATGTCAGGAAATTGCCCCGCCCCCACCAGCAATTTCTTTTTTTTTTAGCAGCAGTAATACGTCATCATATGTGATTGTGTGATTAGTGAGTAATGAGGAAGGAAAAAAAGGTTGATGATGGACCGACCGACACGATAGTGGTGGTCCCCAGGTTGCTCTTAGTCAGGATGGTGGTCCCTGGGTCAAAATCTGTTGAAAACCCCTGCCCTACATGCCTACACCGAAGCTCACAGCGCGGGGCGTTGTGAGCTTGTAGATCTGCTCTTTTTGACTAATTAAGTGGTTAATGTACAACAAAAGGTTCCTGTCACACAAAGATTTGGTGGCCCTCATGAAGACCCCTTAGGGGTTCCGGACCCCATGCCGAAAGACCCCTGCTATATAACACGACGATGCAAGGCATTCATTTACGGGGAGGGTAAAAAAACCATTTCAAAGCTGAAATATGGAGATACAAGGTTCCTGCCAGACAGTGAAGAGATGAACATGTGCAGTATGAGGAGGGTTTTTTACCGATGGGCCGCGTGTTGAACTCTGTGTCCAGCATCTCCAAAGAAGTCACCAGGTCCCGTTGTGCGTTGGGTGTGCTCTCTGTTGGACTTACTGGACTTGGGATCATTTCTTGTTCTTTTTCGTTCTGCATCTGCGCATAGACGTTGAGGCCTGGGATCTTCCTTGAGGAAAGATTCACAATGAGGCCAGGTGATAAAGGCATATTAAGTCTAACTAATATAACGGAAAGAGGACATGGACTCTGCCTCAGGTTCAAAGTGATTGCAATGCTCCATGAAATCTTGGATTCGTGAAAACACCCTAGTTATGTCTGACCAGAACCTGAAGGTTGTCCTTTTTGCCTGTGTGTTTCAAAGATATCACTAATCAATATTCCAACATTTTGGTCGGGTCACGTGCGGGGGGATTTTTGTCCCCTTTTTATTTATTTTAGCTTTTTTTGTGCGACACTGTTGTATGAAGAAGTAGGTCAGAAGTGGCTTATTGACGGTAACACACGGGAGTCTGTCCCCGTAACAATGTGGCCTTGCTGAGGTGGAGCGCCACATCTACCATCAGCTACTGCTTGCCCGTGCCCGGGATGGAATCCATGAACTCGTGGTCCAAAGGAGAGAGCTATAGCCTCTACCGACTGAGCTACCCGGACACAACGTTGTATGACAAAGTATAAAATAGGGCTTACGTCGTAGTTAATCAATCGATATAATTTGATTATCCAAATAGAATAATAGTTATGAAACGGCACCGGAAATTGTGTCTTGATGCTATCGCTATTTCTCTGTCAGATATTGCTAAAAGCTGGTGTCCTTTTTTTTTAAGCAACTTGCAGAGAAATAATGTAATATTTCAGAAAGGTCAACCAGACAAGCTCAATGGGCTAAATATTGATAATGCTGCAACGCTGACTGACATTTAATTTGCAAAGAGTGCCGCCACAAAGGACTTCGAACAAGATTCCCCTTGAACTGAGAGAAAGGCCAGTTCTCTGTGGGACTTGAGCGGCTGCTGCGTTTACATTGACAGACAGCAGATCCAACTACTCTCCATCCCCGCTGGCAGCTTTGTTTACTGAGCTGCCAGGATCCTTCAAACCTGCGTACACAGCACTCACAGCCTTTCTATCAAAGCAGGGTTTGACGGCTAAATTGAAATGTCATGTCATAAACGCTATACCTTTTGAATTTGTAGATGACAAATACAGCTAAGCCCACAACCACTACCGATAGCAGCATTAGCAGGGCGGAGCCACTGTGGTTTGTGCCGGTGTCCACTAGGGGCGCTGCAGAGACAGGGAGACAAGAGTCACAAAGTATAAATCAATAGATACAAGGAACTGTATTTTCCAGCAGCAAGCTACAGTAAGCCATGCATTAAGCGGGCAACATGAAAATTCACCCCTATATGTAAAACAGTGTATGAATTAATTTAATACTCTCTTACTCTTTATCTTATAAGCTCTTAGGACAGTAGCAGCATCCCCAATAGGAAGAGGCACACATACTTGTAACGATGCTCACTCTCTGAATGTCTCTGTGTAGCTACATGTTGGGAGCCAATCACACACAGGGTTGGGGGTGGTTAGTTGACCGGGGCCACCGGGGGGCCCACAACACAAACCACCTGGCTGTCTTAAGGGCAGTCCATACTGTCTCCGACCACCGAACTTTTCGTCGGAAAGATCAGACTTTTACTTTTTTCTCCGAAGTAGAGTTCGGCGAGTCACAACATCTGGGAGTGCAGCTTTCAGAACAAGAATTGGGAGGAATGTGTTTCAGAAGTTGCGAGTGACGTCATGTTGTATTTGTACCGGAGCTTTCCGACGAAAAGTCCGATGGTCGGAGACAGTATGGACTGCCCTTTATTACTGCAGGGCTATATCTAGATGTCTCTAAAGCCTTCTACATTATTTTTTCTACATTTTCTCATTGTTACGCTCCCATTAGGCCTCCTCTTCAACTCTTATCAACATACATAACATGTGTAGTTAAACAGGTGTTGGGCCTTACCGGCTGACAGGTGTGCTGCGTACACAGAGACTTGGACCCCAGGCCGCAGGGTGAACTGGACTAGGTTCTGGTTCAAGGCACTGAGCAAAACCTCCGAGAGCTGGTGAGAGGGAGAGACGGCATCTAAATCGGTGTATTTATTACAAAAAAATAGCAGATCTGCAATCTTGTATAGATCATGCCAGTAGCATGATCAGTATGGTTAGTACATGTCAGTATCAGTACATAGTCAGTATCACTGAGTGACTTATAATCACGGTGTGATGCAACTTTGAATATAATACATTATAGCAGTGATTACAATGCATTATAGCAGTGATTATAAGGTATTACAACTGAGAATTAACATGGGATATTATAGGAAGAGTTACTTACGAGGGCTTATAACTGTAATTATACAGTCTTATAAGTCAATTACAATGCATTTATAATTGGCCATATAAGTCATTATAAAGCATTGTATATGGTTATTGTTATGAAGCATTATGTATAATAGCTTATAAATACTTGTGTATTATTATAAGTGCATTATATACATGGGATGCATAGCCAGTGTTAACCCGGTTTTTATTTGATTTAATCAAACCGATGACGATTGCTTAACCCATTCTGAACGGGAACCCATTTTGGTGTTAGCATCATGTTATGCTTTAGCTATTGAAAAATAGCAGATCTACAAGCTCATAGCGCGCCACCGAGTGGCGCGCTACGAGCTTGTAGGTCTGCTATTTTTGAAAAATCGAAGAGCGACTGACATTTTTTGAATCTGATCTCAGGTCAGAATGGGTTAATCAGACCAGTGTGTGTCCAGTGGAAACCTCGTATGAATCTGATCTCAGGTCAGAATGGGTTAACTAAGAAGCCCCACAACCCACTGAAATGACAGATACTGCACCTACGTATATGCAGGAACCCTGCACGATTGCACGCCATTCTGCTAGTTATGTCTCTGAGTGCATCCACGTTCCACTGCAGTATGAATGCAATTAACGGCACACCTAATGCTTTTTAGAGCGACAAGAAACATTCTGCTCTAAGAACTTGGAAGTTTGACACGAATGAGACAGATTACCCTGACCTGAAGGTAAACTATGAAAGAATTCAAGAGTTCAATCTTGTAGGTCATAAACGTTTTCCCCACGTACAGTAGCTGGTCTGATTCGTACTATGATAAATCTACACCCCGAAGGGCTGCAGTGAGCATAAAAATGACATAGGGTTTCTTTTCATATACGATATCGGTATATCATTGAACCTTTACCTTTTCCATTTCATCTCCAGGCGTCATTCATGCCAAAAGTAGGGTTGCAAACAGAGGACATGAAAGGACTGACTAAACAAATCCCTTAAATTTCTCTCACCAAATCCTCCTTTCCTATTATAAAGGCTTCATTTATCTTATCTGCCTCATTTGCCAAATTAATTGTGATATGAGTAATTCCTCTACCCCTTCATTTCCCTGTATTTCTTAGTGGTTTAAATTTAGACTATGCCATGAATAATTAGTTTCCCCCCACTGTATAGCAGGGTCAGTAAATCTATTATACATTCTAATAAGCAGTCCACGCATTACACTTTCAAGATGTCAACCTTGAATGAAGATTTATTGCATGGCTGTGCAAAAGAGGGGTCTTGCCATGCAATCAGCCAGGTGTGTGTGTGTGTGTGTGTGTGTGTGTGTGTGTGTGTGTGTGTGTGGGAGGGGGAGAAATCAAATTGATTTCTTTCCAGTTCCTTTTCTCTAGACATGCCTGTGGAATATTTCCTGTGAAGAGCAGATCTCACATTATTACCAGTCGCTATCTATTATGTTACGCTTAAAGCTAATGCAGTCCATCTTGATATGCGTGTGATTCAGAGGTCCGATCAGCTGTGACAATCTCTTTGTCTTGGATTTCTATATGCTCCTTTTGAGACTTCCCCCTCCTCCACCCAAAGATGTGACTTGAGGGGGTTTAAAAGTTGTTACCCTTGATGACTTGTGAATACTTGTCAGGCTTATTGATGAATCTATCGTTGAGATTCCTCAGGCGTGTTCCGGAATTAGACTCTCTTTTTTTGCATAATATACCCCGGTCATGCATCAGTGGAACAACATTGACATCTGCTGGAGGAGAGAAGAACTCGAGCTTTGGGGGTTTATTTTAAGGGGGAGCAGTGACTAGAAGCTTGGCAGCAGTGACACCACACAGCAGCAATAAAATAAAAAAGAACATGACATAATCTGCCAGGGTGGCTGGCTCCTGTATAAACACTTCAAACATCATCTGACATTGAATAAGATCAACAAAGGTTACTTTCATCCGCATCCACTCAAATGTGTTGTCGCACGCACTGACAGTTTTGATTTAAATACTGTAGGGAGTGGATATTCATTCAGCCACCACCAGCGGGGACATTACGATTTCAGTAATAATATAACATTCATAAAAAACTGCCTGCTTAAATTTAGGCTCTATTAATATATTGTCTCTGTCGGGTGGAAACCTCATGTGTCCAAAACTGTTCAGGATTCAAATTCAATTCAAATTCAAAAGGGTCAAGTATTTTCATGCTTTTGTGTGACGCTGTAATATGATCAAGTATGACATACATTTATGGAAAGAGATTGAAAAGGGTGGGCGCCCGCTGGCCAAGTGGTCCAGGCACATGCCACATACTGTATAGGCTTTGGCCTGACAGTGTGTCGCGTGCTCGAGTCCCGTTCATGGCGACCCTTGCTGCATGTCTCTCCACCTCTCTCTCTCCCTCCTTCCTGTCCATCTTCACTTGATACTATCAATAAAGGCAGAAAAGCCTAAAACAAATCTTTAAAAAAAAAAGAAATTGAAAAGGGTAGAATATGGAGAGAAGAGTTTTCTTTTGCACGAAAACCACTCCTTGGTGAGATAACCTCACACCTTTATTGCTTGTGGAAACCCCCGTTTAGTAGCAGATCCACAATCTCTAAAAAACAATCTGCTACCTTTGATAGTTTTGAGTGACGCTGTAGGGCGTTCATTTACAAAAAAAAAACACAAAGAATTAGAATACGAGGTTTCTGCCCCGACAGCAACGATATGGTTAATAGCGTTTCCGGGGGTGCCCGCTGGCCTTGTGGTCCAGCTGGCCTTGTGGTCCAGGCGCATGCCACATATAGGCTCTGGCCTGTTCCAGTCCCATTCATGACGACCTGTGCTGCATGTCTCCCCACTTCTCTCTCACTCTTTCCTGTCAATCTTCACTTGAAACTATCAAAGGCAGAAAAGCCAAAAACAAATATACACTATATATGTATACAATATACATTATGAACAAAAATAAGTCTGTCATCCGCGTATCCCAGAGAGGGGAAAACATTGCGTACCTGATCTAAATGAGCAGCGCTCTTCTCTGGCCGGGCCTCGGTGAACTGTTTGTCCGGCACCAGATAGAACTCGGAGGCAGTGGGCTTCCCTGGCAGGATGGTGACCAGGAGCAGGTCTTCTCTCACTCCTGTGGCCTGGTGGAGTCCAGCGGGAAGAGGAGAGGTTATGATAGTTAGGGACAAGAAGAACAGGGTCAACTGAACCACATGGGGACGGGCTCTTAAAGAGAACTTTTTAGAGATTTTTCGGCAGCGGGGCACGCTTGTATATCTGCTATTTTTGAATAGGATATTAAATGGATAAAGTGGTTAATGATTGTGATGCTATCTTAACTACTTTTTCGCAAACATTTTTTATGTCGAGGACAACCATCAGAAAGGATTTTGTGAGAGGGAGAACACCTAGGCCCAAACGCACCAATGCTTTAAGGACACAAACAGTTTTAAGGACATGTCACACCAATGCAACGCCTTGCAACAAAACAGTTTTAAGGACATGTCACCAATGCAATGCAACTCCTTGCAACAAAACAATTTTAAGGACATGTCACACCAATGCAACTCCTTGCCAGCACAAGTGGTTATACATGGTACTATATCAACTAATTTCTCTGGGGAACTCTGCCCTATATAGAGCGTCCAAATTCTGGTAGTAGAAGACAATCATTCAACGGAAAATAGGCGGACCATTGGCAGTTCTACAAGCTCACAACTTGCATATCAGCTTTGTGCCAATGATATTTGCCGTTAAAGGGGGGAAAGGAGGGGACCATGACAGTTCAGACATCTAGGGCACCTTCGTTAAAGCACTATGTACTGCACTATCAATCAATTATGGTGTGTATGATTATAGGTGAAGCTACCCGGTATAACAACAATGCATCCTTTACCACCTGCTACTTCAAACTGATTAGCGCATAAGTGCATTATTCATTCATATGATTGTGAAATAGGTCATTTCTGCGTAAGGTCCATTTCAATAACAACAATGTTGTACTTTTACTCAAGTAATATGTTGAATGCAGAACGTTCTCAATGTCAGTGGTACGCTACTTTTACAAATTAAACAAGACAATGAAAACAAATCTGAGTACTCCACCACTGGATTTATACGTATTTATACACAATGGATGGATTTATGCACAAAACAAGAAAAAAACCAGGGCATTTTACAGTACAACAGAGTTGCTAGGACCAGTTTTATTCTGTTTAATGTGTTGAATGCGTACAAGGTCTTCTCATGCTAGCTCAGTGGTTCAATAAGTACTTGAGGGGGTTCCGGGCCCCAGCTAAATTATGTTCATATAGCATAAAATATGTATTAACACAGTAGCATCAGAAGAGTCAATTTAACCACTTTATACTGTATTCAGCTGTTTGAAAATAGCACATCTCCAAGCTGAGATTGGAGATTTTCTAAACATTTTGTGGAATATTGTGAAAAATGTGGGGGTCCCGGGGACACAAAATATTTTCAGACGGAGGGCCGTGGCCAAAATATCAGTTTAGGGGAGGGGTTTGATATGAAATTTTATATTTTTCAAAAAGAGCAAATCTACAAGCTTGCGTCGCGGCAAGATGTGAGCTTGTACTGTAGATCTGCTATTTATTGGAATAGCTAATGTATGATAAGTGGTTAAAATGATTGATGGGGGGGGGGGGGGGGGGGGGGGGGTGTACGTTAACTAATGGTCTAGTTGACGTACAGTATTTGTGGTGTTGCTTTCAATCAGAACAGAGTCATGTTAATCTGTACTACTGTACAGTATGTGTGTGTGTGCTGCTTTTATTTTAGACAGTGCGCCTGCCTCCATGACTCACCGCAATTTTACATTAAGTATAAAAATGCATAATATTTGTCATGTATTTCATTGGCACTTCCCAGAAGAAATCGATTGTGAACCGAGAATGGCGTCACTCTATTCCATAATGGACCAGAAAATAAATCAAGTATATTTTGCATATAGTGCTTTCAATCTCTATTAGTGGCCTGTGCATGAGATGTGACATAGAAATAATCTTTTCAATACCTTCAAAGAAAATAAACAAATAAATAAATAAATCCATACACTATACACAACATCTTCGTTTGAACTGCACAAACATGGCCCTGAACTTTGAGCTAACGGTAAAGCCCAGTTCTACGTTGATGACAGGCCAGGTCACCGCCATAATGTCTGATTTATACTCGGTTGCTTGCCGTGTCACGCAACTAAGTATAAACCATTCAGAATGATATCTTTTTTTCATCTTCCCTTGCCTTGCCATTGATCATCATAAAAGTCAGACTCATCTCTCAGAGTGCCGCGGGGTCACGCTCTATTCAAACGATCCCCCGTGGTCCCATGAAACCCAATGGTGGAAAGCAACTAAGTATGGAGTATTTTCCGTTTTCTGTACTTTTACTTCTACTCCACTATACCTCAAAGGCAATAAAACCTTTGCTGCTAGATACTTTGCAGATGCAAATTGTTATAAAACATACATTAACCACTTTAGACCTGTTTTATACATACTAGGCACTTTTCAAAAGGGGATCTCTCATGATGACGTCAAAGAAAAGCACCCACACACTGTCAGGAACTTTTGCAATTTCCTGACAGTGTGCGGGTCCTTTTCTTTGATGTCACTATCAGAGATTCCCTTTTGAATATATGCACTTATTATTCAATAATTAAATACATAAATACATAGGACATTTGGACATAGCCGATCTACAAGCTCACAACTCGTCACATTGCGATGCGTTGTGAGCTTGTAGATCTTGATTTGATGCCAAATACCTTTGTACTTTTACTCGAGTAACATTTTGAACACAGGCCTTTCATTTTTAACAGAGCTATTTTTACATTGCGGTATTTGCTACTTTTCCCTGAGTAAAACATACGAGTACTTCTTCCACCACTGCCGGCGGGCGGCGGTGCTTTAGCGGCCTGGTGCGGCCAGACTCATAGCGAGGGTTCACTATATGCAGGGAGGAAACGTCAGTGAATCCTCGCTATGAGTCTGGGCCGTGCAAGGCTAGCGGCGCTATGATTCTCGGCCGCGCCAGGCTAGCTGCGCTATGAGTCTGGGGCTAGTGGCGCTATGAGTCTGGGCCGCGCAAGGCTAGCTGCGCTATGAGTCTGGGCCGCGCAAGGCTAGCGGCGCTATGAGTCTGGGCCGCGCAAGGCTAGCTGCGCTTGGCAGCACTATACCTGGATCAGAGCCTTCCTCAACACGCGGCTCACGTCCATCCTCCACTCCGGCACGTCTGGGTTGTGGTCGTCCAGATTCGACGAGAACGCCAGCAGATGCGATCTGAAGTACTCTGCAAAAAACATAATACAAACTAATAAAAAGCAGTGGTGGAAAGTAACGAAGTACATTTGCTTAAGTACTGTACTTTAGTACAATGTTTTTGAGGTATTTGTACTATACTTGAGACTGTCAACTTTTCTGTACGTTATTCCTTCTTGGGTGCATACTTAGTTTAGACTAGTCATTGGTTAGACATGGGTTAAGGTTAGGTTTAGGTGTGCTGCCCCGTGGGAGGTTAGGTTTAGGGTGAGGGTTTGAGATAGGTTGTAGTTGTAGGTCTAACCAATGACTAGTCTAAACCAAAAACTGTCTAAACTAAGTAGGCTACTGCTCAGAGGGGGGTGCATACTTACCCCTCAGAGGCAAATATTGTACTTTTACTCTACTACAATTGTTTGAAAATAGCCGATGGTATTAGCTGGTATTTTCAAAAGATTTTCATTCATTGGAAAACATTAAATGGGACATTCTGCATAATGAGCACTTTTACTTTAGGTATTTTAAGTACATTTTGAAGCCACTACTTTTGTACTTTTACTCAAATAAATGTTGAATTCCAGACTTGTAACAGAGTATTTCTACATTACAGTATTGGTACTTTTACTTAAGTAAGAAATGTTCGCACTTATTCCCACCACTGATAAAAAGCCTTGTCGAAATAGGATTTCATTCCCCCTCCTGCTGCCATTAAATGCAAGGGTTCGGCCATTAATTCACCACCAAGGGAGCGAGCTAAAAATCTATCCGAGACTGATAGTATTTACTTTGTAAACGAAAAAAAGGGAAAGTTTAATTAAAGTGGACCCTGGCGGCATTCCTTGGGTGTGTGTGTGTGTGTGTGTGTGTTTTTTTGTTTTTTTTTCAGCGCTGTATGAAAGTCCCAGTGGAGGAGGGAGGTAGGAGGAGGAGGAATAGTGGGCTCACCGTGGACAGCAATGTTTTTTCTGTCCTGCAGAATAGCGCTCCCAGCGGACACCTGCACGGTGACTGTGTTTATGCCTTCCCGGGAGAACGTGCACGCCACGCTTCCCTCCAGGGTGATTACAGGCTGAGAGAGAGAGAGATATGAGGGGATAAAAAACAGGGAAGGTGAGGGAATTCCTATGGGAGACCCTTATCAACGCCTGGTTAATATCTCATGCTATACTGTTATTTACACTACAGAAGTGTCATCCAGCCAACCACTGTGCACGCACGCAAGCGCGCACGCACGCATGCATGCACATGATGCACACGCACACGCACAGTCGCACACACACACAAACACACACACACACACACACACACACACACACACAAAAATGTATTTACCATTTTTAACAGAAACCCTGAAGCTTAAAATTACAGATATATAAACTCACAACCTGACGCAATGTGAGCTTGTGTATCTGCTATTTTTGGTGCTCGAAAAAAAAAGACCAACCTCCAACCTCTAAATTTATCTGCGCTCGTGCACACGCACGCACACACGCGCACGCACATGCACGCGCAGTCGTAAACACACACACACACACACACACACACACACACACACACTACAGTCTCAGAGGAGCCACATCCAGCCCGGTCCACAGGGAGTTCCTGTGTGACACCGCCGGCTCCTGCTGTCGTTTTTCCACATCTCCATTTGATCTTCAAATGGCTCAGAGATGCTAATACTGCCTCCGTTTATCATCGGGCGCCGCCGAATAAACACATTCACTGCAATTATAAAGACAGATATGTTTCTAGGAATGAGACACTAGTGTCCCACGCACGCCATAATGTATACTATATGGCAGCCAGGTTTAGATTTAACTGTGGCATTCAGAGCCACGCGTCAACTCTTGCATTACAGGCCCGCTATACACTTGGTTGTGTGCCGGTGTCGTGCATATAAAATAGCCGAGCCACAAGCTCACGTGACATGCGTTGTGCTGAGATACGTTGGGAGCTTACAGTACATGTACATCGACTATTATCAATGTGCGACAACAAAGCACAACTGTGCATAAATCACCAACTTATTGCACACACATTTATCTTTGAAAACCAGTGCTTCATCATGCATGAAGTAGTGACAGTTTATGCGAGCAGTTTAGATGAATCACGTTATTTATCATTTAAGTCTCTGGGGATTGATCAACTTAGACCTTAGTTGGAAGAGTGTAAAAGTAAAAAAAAATAATAATAATAAGATGGACACACTTCAGTGGCTATCAGTGATTGAAGCACGGTTGTGTGTTTTAGAAGTCAGCACGCCCTGCGACTATTTATCCCATTCTGACCTGAGATCAGATTCATACGAGGTTTCCACTGGACACACACTGGTCTGATTAACCCATTCTGACCTGAGATCAGATTTTAAAAAATGTCAGTCGTTCTTCGATTTTTCAAAAATAGCAGATCTACAAGCTCATAGCGCGCCACCGAGTGGCGCGCTATGAGCTTGTAGATCTGCTATTTTTCAATAGCTAAAGCATAACATGATGCTAACACCAAAAGGGGTTCCCGCCCAGAATGGGTTATCAGAGTACAGCAGATTACCGTGGCCACAAATTGCAACCCTCTGCACAGAGGCAGTCGAGCTGAATTAAGATCCCAACTCACGCATGAGAGCGCGAAGAAGTTGGCAACGCCGTTAATTACAAAAGCAGCGGCTGCCAGGAGGAGAGGAGGAGGAAAAAAGAAAAGATGCAAACGTGGAATGTAATAAAAGGTGCGAAAGAAAGCCTCCGAAGACGTACCTCGGAATTATTTCCGATCCACCAGATGTAGGTGACCGTTCCCACTTGGCTGGGCCACAGCACAGCAGTGAGGTTCACCTCCTTATTCTTCACGGCCACAAAGGGAGCTGAGAGATGGATGTGCTCCAGGTGACCTACTCAGGCACACAGATACATCACGGAGTGAACTCGCTGCTCTACTGCTGTGTGCAGCTCTGTCTGCACACAGAGACCAAAACACTGAGAGACAACAAGAACAACGCTGCAGTCTCTCCAATGCAAAATGTGAAGCGACGAGGGTTAGGAGCAGCGGCGTGGACGAAGCACGCAGACCTAAAGGACCACTTCACCCATGTTTAATATCTTCGTATAATTCATGGTCCTCACTAATGCCCATTAAAATTTGGTACCATTTTTGTCTGGTAACTCTGAGGGCTGTGGACAGCCTTGCAGTGACGACATCGATGGGGAATCCAAGCTAATAGAAGCTGCAGGTTTTTCTATTCCTGGAAAGTTAACATGCCATTAATGGATGCCATTGTATCTGCGTTAATAAAAAAAAAGAAAATGACCCTGCATGGCCCAGAAGAAAACCGCTCTTTTCAGGACATTCCCCAATCAGGGCATTGTACAGTACTTGATTAAATTGAATCCACCACTCGGTGAAACGCCGTTGCGAAGAGAACAATTTCACAACAAGGAAACGGCAACTTTGCAGTCTCTCGTTGCAAATGTGAAGCGAATGAAAGGCGGGACGACGGAGGGTTAATGAAAGGGTTGAGCTGTGTTCAGAATCCCTTCCCTGCACGGGGGACTGTTGGATACCATCTGCGTGTTATTTTTCATCTCGTGGCACTCCCTCCCGGAGCCCCGCGGTGGCTCTATTTGCACTGCTGGCACATTGGATTGACAGACTGGAGGGGAGGGGGCTCAGTGCTCCCTGATCAATAAGTCTGCTCCATTACATCTGTCACCCCCCCCCCCCCCCCCTAATACGCTCGGGGTGGTCACGCCCATCACGTAGCAGACAGCCTGTGGTTTGCAACACGCACCGGGGGTTGGACCGCTATGAAGCGTAAGTCGACTGGAGTGGAATTGTAATGTATTTTTACTATCTGGTGTTTGTTTGGTTACGGGAGAGAGGAGTGCGCGTGCTATAAACAGATAAGGTTTGTGTCACGCTGGGTACACGTTGACATGTGCAATTTCTTGTGTGTGTGATAAGGCCATACATAGCCAAAGAGCAATCGAAGAGAGGCCTTGTCTATACGAGTAAAACGCGGAATACGTTTAAGAACGGGTGGGGGTGTAGGGGAACGCGGCCTCGTGTGAAGGTGAGGAAACTCGTATAGACTGTAAACACAAATTCGCACATGCACAAAACGTTGCTGCCGGGGCAGAAACGTTCTCTTTCAACTTTTTTTTGTAAAATGAATGTCTCAAATCATCGTACAATCATTGTGCAAAAGTAGCAAAATAGCAGTTCTACAAGCTGACGACGTGTCTTATCGCCATCCATTGCTTATAGATTTTTTAATAATTATTAAAGTGAAAGTGGTGTCTGTGGATTTGATAAATCGTGAACCAATGAAACGTTTTAACAAGTGCTTGTTTCTGAATCATAAACACATTTGATCGATTGGAACACTGGATCTTTTTTTCCCATTTCGTTCGTATGTCCAAAACTGTTACTTTTCAGGGTTCAAATACAAAATTAGCAAATGTAAGCTTGCAGATCTCCTACTTTTGTGCGACACTAAATGTAGTACATTTACATTTACAACACCGACATAACATACTTATAAACCCTCCCGCGCACTCAGATCAGCCAACGCAGGGAAGCTGGAAGTACCTTCACTAAAAATGCCGGGACAACGCTCCACACGTCCCAAACTCTTCTCCCTTCTGGCTCCAAAACTATGGAATGCACTTCCCATCACAATCAGAACTGCAGCCTCACTCTCGCCGTAGTCTGAAAACCCACCTTTTCAGACTCCATCATGGCCCATAGCACTTGCCCTAGCCCCTTAGATAGCACTTTATGTAGACTTAGATAGCATTTTACGTAGATAGCACTAGAGTTGCATTTTATGTAGTCATAGCACTTTATAGTACATACAGTATGTATGTATAGTTTATATATATATAGTTTCATGATATAGATACTCTGTTTCATGACAACTACTTTTTATATATGTGATGTATGCCATGCTTTTTTGTTATTGCTTAATGTAAATCGCTCTGGATTAAGAGCGTCTGCTAAATGCCTAAATTGTATTGGCCGGTGGTGGACAACACCGACATACATACCCAGCCGATCGCAGTACTTGCTTGCGCAAGTAAATATGGCGATAAGAGGTGTCCGCCCGACTGTAAAAAGTAACAGTTTTGGTTTCCACCCCGACACAGTGACAGTGAATGGAAGGGTGTCTCACGTACACGTGACGTGCAGGTAGAGCACCGTGCTCTCTGAGCCCAGGCTGTTCTCTCCAGTGGCCGTCACCCGGTAGATCCCCACCGACTTGTACACGTGTTTGATGCCGTCCTCAATGGAGCTGACGTTGGAGTAGGTCAGCGCGTGGCCGTCACCGAAGTCCAATGTAATGCTGGTCCGGGTGCCTTCACCCTGCACGGGAGGGACACACATTGTTAATGGAATATATGCTAAAGTGAACTGCATTCACATGTTCTTGCCTTTTATTGATCGTGGAAAGTGGAGACAGACAGAAACGAGGGCAGAGAGACAGGTGATGGTTCTAATTTAACCATTATGAGGAGAATGTTTTTAGTTTTATATATTATTTTGGTTTCAACACGGGGTTTTCTGAAAAGGTTAGGGTTTAGGGTTCGGTGGTACCTGGTGGTCTGGACGTATTATAATATAAGGTCCTGGTTCAGACTTACATTATTCACTTAAAATATATAAAACTAAAAACATTCTCCTCATAATGGTTAAATTAGAACCACCAACGGGGAGTGACATACAGCAAAGTTCTGCATTAGGATCTTCCTATCCTGTGTTTAATATTAAAGAAAAATAATGGCCAGAACTCAATCAAAAATTGGTGAAAGCGGCCTTTATTGGCCATTATTTCTGGAACGGAAAGTCCAATCTGCTCTGCTCAGTTCAAAGCTTGTTGGATGTGACTTTGAGGACATTTTCGGGGGCTCTAGCAACTCTCGGGGGGTCACGTAGTTTGCATATACGGCGGACCGGCACTGTGGTTGCCTGTAACTACCAGTACATGCGTCTACTCACAGGGAGGAGGAGTTGGCGAATCATTGGTGTGGTTAATTGGGCTTTATCCAAAACCCACTGTACCCGGTCACCTACTATGACATCATATCGATGTCACGGATCTCCATATATGGGCATAAGAGGGAGACAGACAGACCAAACTTCCTTCCTATACAGCACATCACTCCCCTGGGTAGTACACATGGCAAGTTTGAGGTTGTTCAGGTGGACAGTTCTCAAGATATGCAGTGGAACACACACACACACACACACACACACACACACACACACACACACTCACACTCACTGGTGCATTTATAGAACACATTTGAAATGTCAAACATGCCCAAAGAGGACACAAAGAGAATTCTTCACAACCTCAACTATTTTATCCTTCTGTTACTTTGTTTTACACTGTTTTGACAGCACCTCAAACAGCTTTAGATAGTATTATTGTTAGAGGTCCAAGCCGTGAAATACAGGAACCCTGTTTTCATGATTTTCCTCTGATAAAAGTGTGCACGACCTGGAAAGACCTGAAACACACAAATTGGCCGGTGGGTTGCAAATTCCACCCACTATACTATAAAATGACACTCATTAACCTCAAAGCAGCGGTTATAATTATCGCATTTACGTTTTCACAATTATCTCGAAAACAGCTTGGCCTGGAGTCAAAATGATTTCATAATTTGAATCTTTCCAGTCACTTGCATCTTTCCTCCTGTTCTTTTGTTCTGATTTCCAATTTAGAGACGTTTTTTCCTATTTTCAACATCGCGCCACAAACCAATGGGCCATCCCAAAACAGTGATGATGCCAAATGGGAAATGACCCTTAAATGATCGTACCTCCTCCAGATAGACGAGGAAGGTGACATTGGTACCCAGTGTGGCTGTCAGACTGCCCTCACTAGTGACCAGGTAGAGCCCCCTAGGGGCCTGGATGGGGCATTGCTGTCTCCTGGCAGTGTACTCAGCAATCACTCCTGCTGTGCAGTTGTTCGATACTACCTTCCTGTAACTGGAGTCAAACACATGCATTATGTACAGTGCAATAGTGCATACACAGTGAAATCCTCAGGGTTCATGTATCCATTCCTGACTTACATATTATTCTTATCTTACAGTATTATATACTCAGTTGCATAGTGGGTAGGTTGCCCTAATAATCTATCAACTAATTCTAGAGATTGCGTCCTTGGCTAGAATGCGTCATCAGACGCATTCTTGCACTGTGATTGGCTGAGCATCGCATAACGGGTGTGCCACATGAGGGAGAGAGAGGATGGGGATAGAGAGAGTAAGGAGTACAGTACAGTACAGTACAGTACAGTACAGTACAGTACAGTACAGTACATGCGTGTGTGTTAATTTGGCTGTTCTTAAGCCTCCACAGGGTATGGAGTAGTAGTGCATGACAATTGATCAGTTAATATGTTTTGTATTAAAGGTCGTATGTAGTGTCGTAGAAGTATAACGTATTAAAATTGGCTACTTTCACTACTTTTGTGTGACACATAAAAACATAAAAAGTAGAAATATGGAGATATGAGGTTTCTGTACACACACGTATGCATGTGCACGCACACGCACCGCGCGCGCGCTAATCTGCTCATAAATTATCAGCTCTCTGTTTTAAGGCCAAATTGTGCTCAGCCAGCCCTCGTTTGAAACGAGACAGCAATCAATGCGCCCTGAACTCCTCAACTCAATGCAATTCACTCAAGGCTGTAAGGTCTGTGAGTCAGCGGCATGCTAATTCCATCGGCCCTCACTTACCCCGTGCTGTTGACAAAGGTTGTCCCAGTGGCGCAGCTCCTGGACGTGGCTGACGGATGGAACCAAAAGGCCGGCGTGCACTTGCCGTCCGTTCGCCTCTCGTAGCCGTAATCGCTGCAGTGACACAACCATGCCAAGGGGAACAGTGGTCAGGCAGTGCAGAGGAGTATTTTGTTGTGTTGGGTTTTTTGTTTGTTTGTTCATTGTTTTTTTAAAGCATCTTACTAAGACAATGTTTCTCAGACATTTTTCATGTTAAGGACCCCAAAAATTGATAAATGTTTGGGCGTGGAGCCAACACTTCCTCTGTCCTTGGTGTTGAGCTAAACTACAGAAGCTGAAAAATCTGTGATAAAAACAGAAATAAAAGGGCTCGCAACTAACTTTAGATGCTCCAGACTTAATTAAACAGCAGCAAAGATTATGTTCCGACCTTGCAGCCTTATTCAGGTTACTGAATTTGAAAACATTTTGTACACGCAGATTTTTTTTTAGAAATAGCAGATCTACAAGGGATGTACCACACTATATACATTCAAGCTATTATTATTATTATTCAGTGTTAATGCCGCACTCTGGCAACTCATTTCTACAAATTAAATGTTAAAATAACATGTCAAACAATCTGAGCATCTGCACAAACACAATTGGCCTGTGTTCGGAGGAGGAAAGCGGGGCAGAGAGGCTAATATTTCTCGCTACGCATACTCGGGGCGGCTGGCATGCACCTGTCAGCTGCAAGTGTTGGGGGGGAGGAGCAGGACAGAGGATTTACGTCCTCCCGGTGGGGGCTCCTCACTGGTAGGTGATGGGATACAACAGTAGTGACAACACAGAAATGTGTGAGGGGAGGAATTCATTGGTATAAAGACTAAATGGGGATAAAAAGAGGTAGGAAAAAGCAACTAGTACATCTGCAGTGGTTGTATAGGTGGAACCTGGTGGCGGGTAGAGCGCCTACCGGCTGACAACTGCCTGAAGTGCAATAACTCCACTGTCCAAGTGGGGATTGCCTTAGAATGGTTCAAATCCCGAGGTAGGACATAACAGTTACAGATTGCAGCTTTAATTGAACCCTCTTACGCTTTAAAATGGATACTGTACACATTAACACTGAGGAATTGACTGTGTATATTCTTAAGCTTTTTAGTCTCAAATACATTCAAATCGGTCCCTAATCTGACAAAATAATTGATCAGCACAGCATTTACTTTAGAAGGAATTGCAAATTTCAACCCCTTTGGGGGAATGATGAACTCCTTATTTGTTAAAACAACATTGACGCCAAACAACTGCGCTTTCTCCATTAAGTGCCTTTAACACAAAGCCCACAAGTTGTTTGTTCTACAAATTAGACGGCACAGCGCTGCGCTGTCCCCAAAAAGATAGAAACAAATTGCCCCAATTAGTGCGACATGCACACAGATGCAAAAGTGTTGTGATTGTTAATGAACGCTATTAGGCCGGGTGACGAATGGGTTCTGATGGAAGCTCGTTCCATACTCCCTCACTCAAGGGGCCTGTATATATTTGGGAATAAAACGAAGGAAAAAAAGGAAGGAGAGGGGGGAAAAAAGGGCTACATTTATAATGCTGATATTTCAAAGAAAACAGGTTGCGTAGATGAATCTTTAATGAAAAGAGCCACAGGCTATGGCTACAAAGGCAGCTTGTGAAGTACGGCGTGACGTCTTCCCTAATCTTTTAAGAGGAGGTAGAGGGATGGCAGACATTCAGCCACGAGCCCAGGAATACTGCGGTGATGCATCAATGCACACATTGTTGTATTACTACACTACACTTGTGAGTACATCACAGAGATTTTATGAATGCCATTATTTGTTTTCTATTTGTTAACCCCATAACATAGCGTTAAACGCATCGGGCTGCGACGTGTACTGTAGATCATCTGTTTTATGTGCGCAATAACGGCATGCAAGTATAAAACAGGCAGAACTCTCACCCCAAGCCATAAACCTAATGTCTTAATAATTGTCTAATCCTGATCCTATATATACCAAAACCTGAATCCCCAAACCTAAAAAAAATAATAAAGATGATTTCATAATTACGGGGACGTTGTTTGGCCCTCACAAGTGTAGTAATATAGGTACAACACACAAATATGCATGCACGCACATGCACATGCACGCCTGCACACACCATCACAGCTTGGTGTGTAGCAGTTGAGTGGTTTCATTTAGCTGGGGCAGAGCCTCCAGGAGATTACGGCAGCCCGAGCTGTTCTACAATTCTAATGTGGAAGACTTTATCCATGACGGTGATCTCCTAACTGTTCATCCTTCACTTTCCTTAAATCCCACTGCCACATATTATTGCCAACGTATTGAACAAGACGGATAGGGCTTTAGACCGGTGGTTTCCGAAACTCATCACCCTTGAGTTAAGTTTGGTGTCTTCCCGGGACACGGACGGACGGACGGACCGAAAAATACATCATGAAACCACTTGAGTCCTGTTTTAAAAAGAAATAGCTACATTAGCTTGAAGGTATACAGTATAGTGACAAGCTCACATGGTGTCGAATCACAGAGCTTATACTGCCCTACAAAGTCAAAGTGCAGTAACTATGTTTTTTGGACAAAACAACTTTTTGTGTATCCTAATGGTAAAATTAGCCCTTTGGCTTTGTACTGTACTGTAGGTCAGTAGCCTATAGAGAGTATGCACATTAGGACTGTCAAAAAAAATCGATTCGAGTTAGAATCGCGATTCTAATGCCGTCCGATTCAGAATCGATTCTCATTTTCCTGGCCTGGGTTTCTGCATAGTGCATTTACTACCAGCTAAGCTAAGCCTGCCAATTGTATTTATTTTACACCTGTTAATATTAATGTATTGTTCTGGTATTGAGTGAGAAGAGATTTTGTAACTTTTGTACTGGTTCAAATTTGTGCAAGCTAAATACATGAGACATCTTACTCTTGGATTTAACCTTTGTGTGTTTAAATCATTCAGTTGATAAAACCTTTACAATTATACAAGCTTTTTACTAAATGTACTCTGCTTTCATGCCAGAAGACTGGAGTAGATCATGCTAAAATTCTATTTAATTGTTTTTAATTTAAAAAAAAAAACTACTTTAGAATCGAAAAAAATCTTTTTTGAATCGAGAATCGAAAAAATCGAAAAGATCGTTTTTGAATCGAATCGTCACCCCAAGAATCGGAATCGAATCGTGGGACACCTAAAGATTCGCAGCCCTAATGCACATGCATGATTTGCCCATCAGGACACGCCCCCCTCATCTAGACTGAGTGGCAAAACATTGAGCAGCATGTTGGAGTGTTGGAGTTTAGAAGCGCTCGTTGGAAATCACTCAACCGTCCTGCGTACCACCTGTTTCTAAATGTCACATAATGCAGGAGGCAGCTAAATGTCATTGAAAACAAGCACTTCCAAACTCTGGCACTTAATAATCAAATAATCAAATGCAGGGCATTTCTTGACAGACAGTAGCTCATAACGTTTCTATGGTGGATTTCTATGAAACAAAAGGATAATAGGATAATTCTAGCTTTTCGTACAGCTGCAATGTTGGTGAGTTTAACATTGTTTAATGCAAACAGACAGGACTTTTGTGTTTGGATGAACGGGCTGTCAAAGTCATGTGTACTACCCAGGGGAGTGATGTGCTGTATAGGAAGGAAGTTTGGTCTGTCTGTCTCCCTCTTATGCCCATATATGGAGATCCGTGACATCGATATGATGTCATAGTACTGACTTTCTGGCCTTGAAAGTCCATGTTTATTTATGGATTTTGGAATATTTCTGAAAAAAGTTTCTTCTTTCTTATTTTAAATAATAATTACATTTTTATTTTTTAAGGAAATAGTGATGTTTACTAAATACCCATAAGTTGAATGTTGTTGGAAAAGAAAGAGCTTTTTGCCATTTTGTCAGAAACGTTTCTGTTGTTGGCTCGATGGTGAATGTGGAAAACTGGCCCACCATCACTATTCTACCAGCCAGCCAGGCTTTGTAAACAAATCATAACCTCAACAGTGCGCGCACACAGTAGAGTCACGAGGATGCAAGATGCAGCTCTAACAGGCGTCTCTTTCCAGCGTCATTTCCATCCACCCGCTGTTTAAAAACCCAGAGAGACGCCTGCTCTAAGCTGCATCTTGCATCTCTGCGACTCTACTGTGTGGGCGCACTAATAACTGACCAGGATTTGGCTGCTGATTGGTTGCTGACAGACTGCTCATAAGCCATTGTGAAGAGGGGCTGAACTCTGATGTTATTTGACTCTACTCTACTTCTATTGAAGTAGAAGTAGCAATACCACAGAGTGGAATTACTCTATGTTAAAAAGACCTGCATTCAACATGCTACTCGCCTGGTATAAGTACAACATGTACTTACTTGTGTGTAAACAAAATTGACAAACTATAAGAATAGCACATTTACAAGCTCACAATGCGTTGCGATGCTACAAATTGTGAGCTTAAACACTTAAGCCACTACAGTACTTTAGTATTCAGCAGTAAAAAAATAGTCGATCTAAGCTCACAACGCGACATGTTATGAGCTATTTCCGAGAAAATAATAATAAAAAACAAATGCGTCAAAATGTAATCTTTGCCGCTGTTGAATTAAGTCTGTATAAGTTATTTGCAAGCCCTTTTCTTTTGCTATTTTCTCCGCTTCTGCAGTTTGGCTCAGCAGCATCGTTATTTTTGTCTTTGAGCGTCCATTGCCAAACACGTATCAAAATGCTTGAGAAACATGGACTTAGCAAGAACAACGTGAAAGATGTCATCTCACCATTCAAAGTCAGCCTCGGTGCAGTCGCAGGGTCCCGATGTCATCGTCACAGAGTAGGTCTTTCCCATAACGCACCTGGCCGTGGGCTTCAGTTTACGGTAGATTCTCTTCACTCCCATGAGGCACGGTTCACCCTGTGGGCCAATCAAAAGGGCATCAAAAAGTCAGTTAATCTTATATCTATAAATGCACCAAGTCTCTGTGCGTAGTACGTACACGTGTATGTCTTTAATCCACATAACTCGGAAACCGTTCACCCCACCGACTTGAAATTTGACACACGCGTTCCACACCACCACAGGGAGTGCAATAATGGCCGGTGTCGAGTCCGTCGCATAGCCAGTTGTCCAGAACCTGCACAAAAGCCTCTGCCCGGACTCTGGACCTGATCACTCCTATACTGTATCTCCATATATGGAGCTGGCCTGTTCTGACATCACAACACTGAATTCATATTTGGGCATGCCTGACACAGAACTCCATATATAGGAATAAAGGGACACAGAGAGACAGATACATAAATCTCCATATGGGCAGAACGGGTACTCTGACACGGGTTCAACGGGTATTGCATAGCCGGGTGGGGCATGGATCTCTAACTTCCATCGTTACCGACTCGGTGCTCTACAGCCTGGCACCGGTCTAGTTGAACTAATTGATTATAAAAAATATCAATCGATCTCACATGCCTTATTTCAAACATTGTACACTGTACATTCAAACAAACGATGCCAAAAAAGAAAAAAACACTTACGCACTTGATATATAAACATTTTTCTTTTAATAAATGTGCTTATACTGTAGATTATTTGATTAATCAAAAAGGTAATTGATTTTTGCAGCCCAGAGAGAGCGAGAGAGAGAGAAACAGCTGTCGTCATAACATTTCATTTAGCATGAATATTATGCATGGTGGCATTAAGCAATTGTGTGCAACGCGGCGTAATATGTGAAAGGGACCGCTGCCTGCCTATCCTCTGGTTCGCTGTGCATTCACGCTGTGTTCACGGACTCATCATGCTGTGTGTTGTGTGCATGTAGTAAAGTTAACAACTACTTCTACTAGAATCTTACACTGGGGAGAGTGTGTTGTGTTTTCATAATGGGATGGGATTATACAGTAGGATTATTTATTTTATTTAAAAACTAAAATGTGCGACATACGTAGGCATATAACAGACCGAATGAACGAGATTGTAATTCTGTTGCACAGCTACCAGTATATTATCATAGTTCTTTGGCAATCAATTTACGATTTAGGCATTTTGCAGACATGCTTAAATCCAGAGCGACTTAACCACTAGAACCTGAGGGAACATTAGCCAAAAACAGCCGATATACAAGCTTGTATATTGCAACTTAACCCATTCTGAACGGGAACCCATTTTGGTGATAGCATCATGTTATGCTTTAGCTATTGAAAAATAGCAGATCTACAAGCTCATATCGCGCCACCGAGTGGCGCGATACGAGCTTGTAGGTCTGCTATTTTTGAAAAATTCGAAGAACGACTGACATCTTTAGAATCTGATCTCAGGTCAGAATGGGTTAATCAGACCAGTGTGTGTCCAGTGGAAAACCTCGTATGAATCTGATCTCAGGTCAGAATGGGTTAAGACTAGAGCCGTTAAAGAGTGCAAGATTGGTGTGGCATGAGCCCACCCTAGGAGTCATAAAGTAGTAGTAGTAGTAAATGGAGTGCCAAGAAAACAATTACACTGTTAGCTCCACAAAGTCACTAGGTATTGATCAACGGGGGAATGTGCGTAGCAGGTGTGTTTAACGAGCCAGTCAGACTGCTGGCTTTTTATAGAAGAACAAAAGACCCCAAAACGGACCTACAGTACACTTAAAGCACCGACGTATTTAATTTAAATTAATTGTATCATCTATCCATACAGTATATGAGATTAGTTTTAGCTGTTTTTGAGAAAGTTTTTAAAGTGGAAGTGGTTAATTATCATTCTTGTCTGTGGATAATATTCAACCAATGAAAGGTATAAAACAAGAGCTTGTGACTAAAATATAATAATAAAAATAATAACAAATAATAATCATATCAATAACCATAATCATAATAATAATAATAATAACTATTGGATCCCATTGGAGGTTTCACCAAGGATATATGTTATAATGGGGGAAGTGATCAAACAAGATGAGAAGATTGCAGGAAACTGAACGCTCCGTCCTAAATCATTCTGTTTCTGTGCTATACGGTAGGTGTCACTGGTGAGATGTGGGAATTCTCTCTCTCTGTGTGACACTGCTGAATTCCACAAAGAGACACAAAAAGACTAATAAAAACTTGAATGCTCCCAAAATAATAAACATTTACATTTTATTTATGGGCTAAATGATCCACTTTGTTCTTGAGTTGACGATATAGGGCTTGTCCTTCTCTTCAGGGCTTATTGTGCAATTAATTGGCATGAACCACAGTCCGCCTCCATGCTATATGTTGGATCGTTAGCCTAGCCAGAGCATATGGTTGTCTGAAACTATTACAGCGCTGGATGCTGAATAAAGGAGCACTCTAATGCTCTTTCTTGGCTCTGGGCCTGAGCAGGTTGAGTGGAGAAGGTTTAATGTATGCAGGACTTGATTCACAAAGATCACTGAGAATAAATGGAGAATGTGCAAAAGTGGTTTTGGAGCAGAGAGACATGCAGCAGCTCACTCCACTTCTTAACTAATTTCTATCTAAGCCAATGATCACACACTATATCCTGACCAAGTTGACTCCGTCTCCTACATTTGATTTGAGGGATCCTATATCCAACAACGCCATAGCATGCAGAGAGATCATGCTTTGATTGAAATTTGTTCCAAAGTTGTTTGTCATCTAGAAATAGAAGCTACTTGTTTAAACAGCAGAATGTGGTGTGAATGAGTTAATGTCTGTGACTATGTACCTTATACTGTTTACGAGCTACTGTACTATAGATGCTTTAATGAATACTAATCTAGGGCACTAGTGTGGCGTCTTACCTGATCATGTAGGTGCCATGTCTGATAATCGGCCTCTGTGCACCTCCTGTTGAAGATGGACCTGAAGTCTATCTTCACCAGCTGCCATTCAGAGCGATGACTGACATGGCCGAATATCCTGGAATATAGCCAAGCACACACGGTCAGGTACAGTGTATGTCCAGGAAAATGCACCGAGTAGCACTGGGGATCAAAGAGGCACAAATATAACAGGAGGGAAAGAAGTAGGCTTATTGTCTGTATCATGCCGGTAATACATGAGATCTGTCCCCGTAACAATGCGCTAGACACCTGGGAATGGGAAACTGCTGAGGTGGAGTGCCACAGATCCCAGTACTTCCCGCACAACTTGCTGCACCCAACCTGTGCTACTCATACGCTGAGTTGGCGGTGCCCGGGATCGAACCCATGTGATGTGACCTTGTGTTACAAAGGCGAGAGCTCTTCCGACTGATCGAGCTACCCGGACACAAACACGTGCGCTGACACGTCAGACTATTTATTCTCAGGTTGCCCGTTGGTTTATGTTACTGCCAAGTCCACTATCCAATGTTACTTTGACATTATCATTTTACTTTAGTTTGCTTTTGTGGATTAGTAGTTTGTGATTTATCACAGCATGTTGTTGGTTATCATCGACTGGAAAGCACTTTGTTTGAGTCAACTGTGCTCTAATAAATAAAGATGACTTGACGTGACACTGAGCGAGCCAAAGGTAAAACAGCTGACTGGCCTCTCTACACACCCACTCAGTCACTCACAACTTTGACATCATCAAGCTTTTGCTGTTAAGCTGAGAAAGCACAAGCCTAACATTGTGAATATCAATATTTTCCTAGTCCAAAAGAATGATCTGAATCCAAGGTTATGAGACATAAGCAGATAAATATTCTGTCACAAACTAAATTGGGGGGCGTGTTTCTTGGTGCTGACCGCCTCACTATTCAAACCATAGCAAATTTATCACAATCAATCTGTCAATTAGCTTGCGAGGCGCACTGCCATGACAGGCACTTACTGTAAAAAATGAGTACAAATTTATTTATAAAAAGTGCATGATGGTCTTATGAGAACTAATGGTGCGTCTGCTAGCAGAGAGCCTCAAGATCTCAAAGAAAATACTTAACGAAATCACCATTTTCTTCCGGCATTTCCTCAAAAACAGTCCTGTCCCCATCCCTCCCCGGCTAGGCTTGCAAGTCTCATCTGCATCAAAGGAAAATGCGAGTGAGTAATCCCCCCCATTGTCTCCCAAATCCCTTTATTCTCTCGGTGGCGCCTGATCTGAACGCTTTGTTGCTCACCGACAATAGCCGATCTACAAGCCCACAACGCGTGGCTCTGTGACGTGTCTGTGAGCTTGTAGATCGCTTATCTTTGGTGCGCAAACCAAAAAGTATAAACCTGCCATGAGCCTCTCTGCCTGTCATCGGTGCCTCTCTCCAGCTGTGTCTCTCCATCGTTCTCCCGGACTACTGTCACTCTGTCCCCTTCGGCAGGTGCCATAAAACATTGATGTAACTGGATGAGGAAACATTCCCAAACGTTATACATCTTTGCTGCATTAAGAGGAGTGACGCCGGGTCATGCTGTGTGTAGATTAGAGTCTGCGCCATTCGCTTTGCATTTTAAAAGAAGTTACAGGTTTTGTAGCGCAACTTTCTTCTGTTTCTTTTTCGATCTTTCCTTTTTTTTCCCCAACTGATTGTTGATTGTTTGATCACTATGATCATTTCCCTCATGTTCTTCAAATGGACAGTTATGCTGTCGCCGGCTGCCGCAGCATTGATCTGAATCCAAGAGACGGACAGTTTTGATGTCAGCTAGACCTTGAGAGAAATCTTTCTTATTCATGAAAGGAAATCAGGCAGTCAAGAATGCTGATTCCGTGTGTCTGTCTGCCGTGTGTGTGTGTGTGTGTGTGTGTGTGTGTGTGTGTGTGTGTGTGTGTGTGTGTGTGTGTGTGTGTGTGTGTGTGTGTGTGTGTGTGTGTGTGTGTGTGTACGTGCACACATTACTGTACTTGTGAGGACCTTAATGTCCAAAAGTATACTAGAATATGAAGAATAGACATGAGTACCATTTTCCTGGTACAAATATTCAAGTTAGGATTAGTTATAGAGGATAGTCTTAGGGGTTAGGGTTAGATGTATGCCCGTTTTATATACTGAGTTGTGCACTGCATGGTGTCGGGCACTGGAAAATAGCCGATCTACAAGTTCACATTGCAAGTTGTCCATGCCCTCAGTTTCTGTATCAACTACGAAATTAGGGCTTTCATTTTGGTAGGATAGCGGGTGACACTGGACCAAAATACTGTTAAGGGACGGAGGAAGCTCCTATATTCGTAATTTTCGGGCAGCGGCTGAATTGCGGGCCGCATTGCATGGTAAAGGTGGCGACGAAATTGGTGCCCGTACAGTATTACTACTAATTGTGCACGCACACACGAACACAAACAGTTTGTTTTCAGCTTCATGCAGGCGGGCAGATGATTTGCATCCATCTTCATCACTCACGTCATAATGAGAGTCTCCTCCCCGGGCTCTCCAAGCACCCCGTCCACAAACAGAGGAGAGTTGGTGAAGCTGTACTTGTTCCACTGCCGGCCTTCATCAAAGCTCAACCTGCAAAAACACAGCACAGCATTAACCCATTTAGGACTGAGGCCGATTAAAAGAATATATATAAGTCTAAGTTCTAAATCATAAAAGTTTTCTGAAAAACCTATGTTTCTATGTCAGTGGTGCTCAACCTTTTTCATCACCGACCTGCACCAGAATGATCTGTATTTGGCCGCGGACCCCCATATGAAAATATGTTGTTCCAGGGACCCCCACAGAAGCAAAGATTTGAGTTGAAAACATTCGCTGAATGATGTGGTTCGGAGCACTTTCAGAGCAATTTTTACGAACGATAGAAACACTGACAATCACAATCACAATCCATCAGAAGGACATCTACGATGCAATCAGTCTCTCTCACCCTCTGAATCACATTAGTTTTATAATTAACGGAGATGAGGAGACGATTATAAAGATGAAGGTAAAGATAAAGAAAACTTTATTGTCCATTAAATGTAACATGAAATGAAAATGTGCCCTTGGCAGGCATAGCTATTATGGCAACACCTGGTACAGTAGACTACAACTGTTTCACCTTCTTATAATTAGCCAATTCAGGACGGGAAACCCTTTTCGTGCTTTAAGCATTATGTTACTTTTTAGCTATTGAAAAATATTTTTGAAAAATGTGGAAAATGTTGGGCAAATCTTGAATATATATATATATTCTTTCAGAGCAAACGTTTTTAACTCGTATCTTTGCTTCTGGGGGTCTCCCCGGAACAAGGGTCGACATAGAAACATACGTTTTTTTCCAGAAAACTGATTTAGAAGACATTTTGTAGAATCTGTTCTAAGGTCTAAAGGGATTATTCAGATAAGATTATCAATATACAGTATCCTATTGCATGTGTCTTTCAGCACCACTGTCACAGAGGCGTGTGTGTGTGTGTGTGTGTGTGTGTGTGCGTGCGCGCGCGCGCTCTCCCCCCCACGCAGCTGCAGACGTCACAGTGTGTTTCTGCCACCGTTAAACAGAGCGTTATCGTTAATTGTTCATCAGTGTGGACGCTCATGCAATTATCATTATCGTTATCATGCTTGGTGTGAACGACCGTTTACAGTAATACATTTCATGAGCTAATAATGACCCTTAGCCCTTTTCATTCCATTTTGATATGCAATAATTAGTCCACGACCCATGTTTTATACAATTTGAAATGCCTTTTATTGAGCTCCTTACAAAACTTGGTTCCACTTATACAGTTTCAGAGTTAAAGCCCGTTCAAAGCAGTATAACTATAATGATAACCATTATCATTCACCATATTGTCTTTGTTGTATAGTTGTGATGTGAATTCTGCCACCCACTTGAGTTAGGATGATTTTCAAAACGACATCTTTATAGTCATCCATATAGTTACAGTACGTACCGGTATATTGCTTGGTGCGACTGGCCCCTTTACAGACCTGCAATATGCCTCAAGGACCACCTGGGACTCCCCGGACCCCCCCGTTGACACTCAGTGGACGGTGGAGAGGACAGAGAGCTACAGTACTTCCCGAGTAAAACACTATCCTCGCCATAATGGGTGAGAAGTTGAACCGAGCGACAGACGGTCATCACAGTAGAATAAATCCCACGCCCCGGCAGGGTTTGTTAAAGTAGAATTAATTACTTTTCCCGTGCTTTGAGATGTACTAATTTGCCTGCGTTTGGCTAACGTGCAGGCTCGGAACTCTCTCCTTCCCTCCCGGGGAATGAGTCACACTGTGACAAATGGCGGCTCCCAGTAATAATGACTCACCACAGGTGTCGGATGGGGAGAGGAGTGTGTCTTATTGCCACCAGGGCTCCTCCTTGGTCTAGGTACAGCACGGCATACTCCTCATCAAAGATCTGCACGCACGCACGCACCCACGCATGCACACACACATGCACCCACGTACGCACACACAGAATGCACGGGAAGCAGCTCATTAGCACAGTATACGTAGCTTTTATGAATGACATTATATAGAAAGATTTATATAGATACGCGCACACACACACACACACACACACACACACTCTTATTATTAGTAGTATACTTGTGAGGACCCCATCATTTTAGAATGGTAATTTTATGAATAGCATTGTTAATCCATTCTGACCGGGCACCCATTTTGGTGTTGGCATCATGTTATGCTTTAGCTATTGAAAAATAGCAGATCTACAAGCTCATATCGCGCCACTCGGTGGCGCGATATGAGCTTGTAGATCTGCTATTTTTGAAAAATTCGAAGAACGACTGACATTTTTAGAATCTGATCTCAGGTCAGAATGGGTTAATCAGACCAGTGTGTGTCCAGCGGAAACCTCGTATGAATCTGATCTCAGGTCAGAATGGGTTAATGGTTGAACTATATATCCGGAAATAGCCTGAGCTTGTCGCATCAACATAATATCGCGGTGCTGCTATTTTTTGTGTAGGCATAACTCCAATCCCAACCCATAACCTCTTAACCCATTCTGACCTGAGATCAGATTCATACGAGGTTTCCACTGGGACACACACTGGTCTGATGAACCCATTCTGACCTGAGATCAGATTCTAAAAAATGTCAGTCGTTCTTCGATTTTTCAAAAATAGCAGACATAGCGCGCCACCGAGTGGCGCGCTATGAGCTTGTAGATCTGCTATTTTTCAATAGCTAAAGCATAATGTAATGCTAACACCAAAAGGGGTTCCCGTTCAGAATGGGTTAAATGTCTAATTCCAAACTGAACCTTTTCCTAAAACTCCCCAACTTTTGTATTCTCCTTTTTTATTTTTTATATTTTAACCATAAAACAACCATTTCTCTTGTGAGGATCACAAAGCAATAATGCCAGTCAGCAATAATTAAATTAATTGCACTATTTACACGTTCACACGTTCCTCCACGTGATCAGTCGGGCAATGCAAGACTATAGGAACATTTGGTCCTCACAAATATAGCGATACAGGTTCACACACAAAGGTACATGCTGATGCATTCATTTACAAAAAGACACAAAGACAAATATCCAGGCATGCGTGCAGCGCCAAACTGGGACTTCCATACAGGTCAGGAGGCCCACCCCCACACAGACCACTCTGCCAGTGGCCATATAGACCATACAGGTCAGAAGGCCCACCCCCACACAGACCACCCTACCAGTGGCCATATAGACCATACATGGGCACCTGGCGGCCCGGCAGCCAAATGCAGTCCCCACCATCACTTAATGCGGCCCGCAGGTTAGCAGAATACAGATTTTTTTGTCTCATAGCTGGTGGTGACGGAGGCGTTGCATAGCAACCGGATCAATGTTAACAGCTGCTATGGGGCTCAACCACTAGGGGGTACGAACATGTTCGTACCTGGCAGAGAAGGAACCGGTGGGCGTGTGCACGTAAAAACGTCATTTTAAGAAATACTGTACATGGAATACGGATGTGTATATTACAGGAAACTCCCGTTAAACTTTCCAACAAACTCCGGTAAACTCCCGAATTGTACCATCACACCTGTATTACTGTATTTGCCTGCTAAACTTGAGGTTTGAGGTCTCAAAATCTAGTGCGCATAATTGCCCGTTAACTCCTCTTTTCACGCAGTAGAATAGAATCCTTCTGACCAACCACCACAGGCACGCGCTGAACCAAAACACACCCATCCATCCATCAACTCTAGATAACAGCCAGTCTATGAGTTGGAGTAGCCTAGATATGATAAGAGTGATTTCCTCTGCATGTTTTTCAGTGACACAAGGGAGAAATCAGTCTCTAGGCAGGCCAGGCCATTGGGAATTGTCCTCAATTTCCCAAAGACCATTCAGGTCGCACGCACACATGCATGCACGCACGCACACAAACACAGGCGCATGCACACACACAGACACACGCGCGCGTGTGCGTGCATTACGTTGCAGCCTTGAAATACAAATAGTAGAAGTTGTTCTCCCACTGGTTTTACATCTCTAATTATTAGAGATCCAGAAAAAGTGACAAAGTGTGGAAAACACTGCACGCACGCACGCACACGCACACACACACACACGCGCACGCACAAGCACACGCCCACGCACACGCACACGCACACGCACACACACTCACGTCTATTAGGATTAGATCTTGTCATATCAATGTTTCAGCGGTTACAGAAACAAGCATCCTAATGTGATGTTGGCATAAGAGGAGGGTCGCCCCCGGGTGCTGTGTGCAAGAACTGAATCTAATTACTGCTAAGATTTCATTTGATTATCGCCCACTAAAACACTGAGCAGGGTGTGAGGATAGATATCAACAAAGTGGCACATCTGTCGGTCTGCTGTACCCCCCAGCTGGATACCACAGATTAGCTACTTCTTTTGAGAGGGACACAATTGTTTTATTATGCTTTAATCATTAGACTTTAATGCATGTCGGAAACACTGATACCCATATCAATCAAAGCATCTAAACTAAAGCTTTAATTCAGAATGAATCGCAAAGCGGTGTCGCACGATAAAAATTGTCAACGTACAAAGCTCACAACGTGGCACATACGTGTCGTGTCGATAGCTTGTAGATCTGCGATTTTGGTGAAGCATAGAATTCCGGTTTGGGCGGTATTGTCAAAATGAAGATATCACTAAAACACAAACATTTCCCGGATTTCAACATTGACCACCAAATTGTCTTTGTTTTCACCACAAATAAATTAATAATATTTATTGCTTATAGTACATACGTAGGCTACAGTACATGTATCATGTATTTTTGGTGTCACAAGTGTGCTAAGCGTTAAAATAATTGTTTCCATCCTGATGAAAACAACAACAATAAATTGTCAAAAGCTGCGTGTTTTTGTGTTTCTGAAAATAATAGTCAATTTACACATGCTCTGCATGTGTGTAAAGATAAAGCCAGCAGCGGGCTTCCACCCACAAACAAGAGCGGCGTGTTATTTATCACACATTAAAATAAGTGCTCTCACCTGTCTCCATGTGTTGCCTGCGTCCGAGGTGATAAACACGCTGACGTTGCTGGTGGTGAGCTCTGAACCGATGGAGCCTGGAAACAGAATGCGAGGGGGGGGAGGGGGCTCTTAATATAGTGGAATAGATGGGCGGAAGCAGGCTAAGCGTAGGGTCAGAGGTCAAACCACTCACCAACCACAGCACTTACTGTACTTGTAGGTAAACGGTGAAACGCATATGAAACTAGATTCACGATAGAAGGTGTGGCGATATAGTCTATATAGTGTGTGGGATAAAAAAGGCCCCATAAAATGCTTTATAGATTTTTGCATTTGTGTGCGTGTGTGTGTGCGTGCGTGCGTGTACGTGCGTACAATACATTCTCACATAACTCGATACCGTACGACTGATCTTCAAACTTGCCATTCAAGACCAGCGGTTGATGACAACATATCTGTCTCTCTGATTCGCTTCTATGCCCGATTGCCTGCCCCGCATATGGATGTCTCATTTTCTGGATCTGTCTGTGTCTGTCTATAGAGATCCCTGATCTGGGATCAATATGTTGTCATACTGTAGTACTGACGTCATACTGGTATAGGCTACTGCTTTAACCCTTAGTTAGTTAGTTAGTTAGTTCCTTTAAATGTGATATTTTCACGATTTGGGTCCTGATTTCTCTTTTGGGTCTCAAGCTAAAAAGTTTGGGAACCACTCCTTTACTGTAGTTTCAACGTTGAAATTATTGAAAACTTTTCCTTGTGCGTGTTTTCAATGTCCAATGTCCAACCTTTGTAGTACGTTATTGTAGTACCGAACATTATTCAGTCAATGTTGTTGACAGTCAAAGTATTTTGAAATGAGTCCAAAGCGGACAGAGTGATCCAACATGGGTTCCAATGCAATAATACAGTGCATTGGGGCACAGTACATGTCAACTGAACCAACATTCATGAACACACAGTATACTATACAGTATACGGCCAATTCACATTCCTGCATTCATTCCTCAACCTCTCTAACCACGTTAAGGCTTGAGCGGTCCTAATGGTGGCTAGACTACAGTAATAGCTTCCAGCCAGTAATTGGCACCAGGTGGTTAAACACAAGGCCTGAATACAAACGCAAGCGAAGCAACATAACAGCCCCTGGTAGCGTAATAAACTCCCACAGGCCCAGTTAGCTTTGCACATGATTGCACACTTAAGAAAGGGTTACATCTTCATGACGGGTAACATAATTATTATAGGTAAAACTAAAAGTCATATCAAAGTTAATAGTTGATTATCAACTTTCAGAAGTAAACCCCCCCTCTGCTGCCAACTCACTCAACCATCTACTACAACCACACAGCAGCACCCACACAACCACCCAGCACCTACACAACCACCCAGCACCTACTGTATACAACCACCCTGCACCTATACAACCACCCAGCACCCGCCCTATACACCTAAAGTACTGGCCACATCAGGGGACCTATCCTGTCGTGCATATGTGAGTCCGGCCGTATCCAACAGTGGCTAGACACCATGGCTAAAGGCTGATAGACACTATGGTTACCTTAGGCTACCTAGGCTTCTGTGATGTGATGAGATCTGGCCCTGCTCAACTGTGAGATAACATGCTGTCAGGTTGCCTGTGGGAAATGTGGACCGCTATTGAAGTTTCAAACAAGTGAGTGCAGGAATTAAGGTAGAGATCAGGATTGAAGGCAACTGCAGTCTCAACGATACAGAATAATGGAGTTGGAAACTCAGCCAATGTAAGATTGCACTGGTTGCTCTAAAATGAGGAGTTCCAGAATTCTCCGCTGCTGTTTCCACCTGGCAGAGACAAGGCCATATCCCATAGGGCAGTGATACTCATATCTTATCTTTAATTACATTATTATAAGTAATACTATTATAGTTGTACTATTACTCGAACGAAAATAAAAGCTTGGGGGGGGGGGAAATTGCGGAAATGGTGGAAATGGAAATTGCGGAAATGAAAATTGCGGAAATTGCGGAAATTGCGGAAATGGTTAAAATGGAAATTGCGGAAATGGAAATTGAGGAAATTGCGGAAATGGTAATTGCGGAAATTGCGGAAATGGTAATTGCGGAAATTGCGGAAATGGTAATTGCGGAAATTACGGAAATTGCTCTTCACTTATAGCTATCTATTTTCAGGTAGATTGTTTTATTTTACTCAGTCAGCCATATCACTACTCATTTTTTTTAAATATTTTTTAAAAATATAGCAATTGAAAGAGAGAAGTTATCAAGTATCATTAATGTCGTAATTTTATCTACTGGCCCCTGGCCCCTTGCCATTTTTGTAATGTGGCCCACAGGTAAATCTATTTGAGTATCCCTGCCATAGGGGAATACCACTCATCCCCGACCTCCCCACCCCCCCTCCCCTCTCCCAGGCCAACAACACTGACAACGTCATGTGGAGCAGAGAGCATTATATGGCAAATGTCAAATGCCATTTCTCAAATTTCCCAGCCCCCATCAACCAAGAGTCTAAGACAGTTATGGAAAATTATTATATTATTAAGCATTGGAACACACATTTTATTTCACTTTTAATATGTCCATTAATTTCACGTTATGTGAATATTATTAATATTCACATATTGTCATCCTAAATATGGGGCCAGAGCCCCCTACTTATGTGTTAAATTGCAGATGGACAGAGAGAGGCTTCCGGACTCATCTCAAATCTCGCGAGAATGTGTTGCTGGGATAAAGAAATGTCATTAACAAAGTAGATTTTCTCCTGATTTGTCTCGCTAAAAAAAGCCATTTTACTATGAATATCTTGTAAATATTGTGTGCCTTGTGATGATTGGGTCCAGTATTTAGTTCAGTGGCCATGGAGTTAAGGAATGGTTCAGAAGCTGTGTTCACGTTCACTCTCCCGTTTGGAAATGAATAAACTAATAATGTCACCGCTCACCTCACGTAGATACGGGAAGTAAAGCAAAGTTGGCCCCTCTTGCTAATTCTTCTTCTTGGGATAGTACACCGACGTGATGCCATTGATCACATGACCCCAACTTCTCGACCTCCAATTATTATATAATAAATAGATGGATTATAATCGCAACTGTGATGTATTTACAAACAAAACTGAGTCATTAACCCATTCTGACCGGGCACCCATTTTGGTGTTAGCCTCATGTTATGCTTTAGCTATTGAAAAATAGCAGATCTACAAGCTCATAGCGCGCCACCGAGTGGCGCGCTACGAGCTTGTAGGTCTGCTATTTTTGAAAAATCGAAGAGCGACTGACATTTTTTAAATCTGATCTCAGGTCAGAATGAAAACTGTCAGGATGTAGAAGACATTTTTAGAATCTGATCTCAGGTCAGAATGGCTTAAGTTATTTTGAAATTCCTCCCCCCGCTTCTACCGTACGTCGAGCACTCATGCTCATCCGCTGGGTGGAGCTGCTAAGAACTAGGGTCGTAGAAATGCAGCCTCCTGTACTGCGGCAACATGCTACTCCAGAGGTTATAGCTCACTTCACCTACCTGACGCCACAATGATCCCAGGGGCCGAGTCCTTGCTGGCTATGTTTCCTGACGTGTAGGGGTTAGCCGACACATGGAGATGGAGGTGCAAGGAGCAGTAGGGCTGTACGTAGGACGGCAGAACAAACAAACAAAACAACAACAATTATATACTTTATTCCAGATGCTTACTGTATGTCCAGAGAAAAGTATACAATGCAAAACACAATTACAATATACCGCTAACCCTCAGGAACGAAAACTCCAGGATCAAAACCACAGGAAATGTATGATATGAAACAGTACTGTACTGCATGTATATTAGGGCTGGGCAAGTAATACATGTAATTAATTAAATATATCAAAACCAATATTTAGAATAACCGACTTCTTTATATCAACAAATCAAAATACTTTTTTAAATCAAACTAATAGATTTTTTGATTATCTTAACACTGTATTACACTTCATTGTACAAGGGTGGTGTATAGGCCTACAGTACACACAACAGAAAATTGTCACATTGTGCCACTTTGCTATTTTTCACAATAAAAAATACATTATTTATCATAATCGAGTCAAAAGTATGAAATAATCCTGATTATTGATTTGAAGTCATATCGCCCAGCAGTATTCGACATTTCAACTAAAAAGTTCAACCCTAATTCCCAAATCCAAATCATAAGATTCTTCAAAAGCATAGTGTCCCTTATTAAGTTATTGGCTTGTCTCACCATTCATTCTGATTGGGATGACCTTTACTGACACGGCTCTCATTACCAGCCAGCAGAATGCCAGTGGTGCGCGCCATGTTGTGACGGGCCGTTTAGAGGTTTATTAAAACTCTGACATTTCCTGACAAATGACGGTATAATGTGAGAGGATAGCGAGGCACGCTACAGGATTAATAATTACTAACAAACTAACAAACAAGCTTTGTCACCGAACAGTTGTCAGTAACACTGATCCTAAAACATACAGTGTATGCTAATCATGAGATTCTATTTATTTATTTATTCTTCTGTCTTGGCACAACTCTTCACAAACACATCAGTAGGCAATCAGCTTGAACCAGCAGTACATGATACAAAAAAAGAAAAGAATAAGCCTCCCGCGGAGTAAAGGATAAAGCGAAATTGCGAACTTTGTAAGCGAGCTATAGGAACCTAATGTACCATGAGAAACATTGAGCTCAGGGAGGCTTGTTAGTCAGAGAAAATGCTGTCTTTCTCTTGTCTTTTGATGCCTCTTGCCTGCCTTTGGTAAATGGGAGGACATCTTATTGGGCTGAATGAAAACATCTGACCTTTAAGCCCAGCGGTCTCGGAGCAGCTTTGATGGGCGCTGCTCTTTCTGAGAGCTCCATGCAGCCTCATCAGCGCTGGGATCAAGAGAACTTCTGATAAGGCCTATAGCTTTGATGGAAACTATCACACTGCAACATATCCTCACTGTTTATCCTGTCGTATCCGCTCAGATATACAGTATATAAACCTCATGTAGAATAGATGCAGCATGTAAACACACACTTACCAAAACACAGTGGATATTGTTTCCTTTCAGGCCGGTGCTTGGAGCCTGCAGTAGCCTCCAGTCTCTGCCTCTGTTGTACGTGATGTACGTCTTCACCTGGTTTTCTGTCCTCTTGTTGGCCAGGAACATCCCCTTAATCCCTGCCACCTAGGAAATATGAACCGCTTTACAATTGTATGAGAATCAACAAAGAATAGTCAACAATAATAAGAGTGTTACAGTACATCGCACACGATCGGCTATTCACACACGCACGTATAACAGTACATATAGGTTATTCATACTCTGATGGAAATCACAAGCCCAGTGACAAGGACACATCCTTACAAGCTTACCACTTCTGTATCTCCAGGTAAATCCAATAGTGTTACATACAGCATTCTGCGCAGGAAATGACTGATTGTCTGGGGTCTCCTGCAAATCGATATGTGTCTGAGAGAGTGTGAAAGAGTCCATGCATGTTCTGGGTGGCGTTGGAAACAAGCTTTGGGGATACTGGCAACGTGACTCGTGAGTCAATAACAGTGGCATCATCTGGTGAAACACCGTCCTCTCGACGAATGACAGATGCTTCAATGTGACCTGGAGCAGCGTAATATGCTAAATGTCTGCTTCAGGCCACATTGAAACATATTATGTTGTGTTTGAGGTGGCGACCCCAATCAAGCCAATGGATTTGACTGCGGGGAAATGGAAGTGGTTTTCAGGCGTGGGAGGTATCATGATGAACAAGTCTAATTATTTGATTCAGAGCTCATATTTTGACTCCAACTAAATTGTGACCAGATTTGACTGAGAGCCTGCCATCGCGCAAATTCCAGCTTTTCACCAAAGGAGAAAAACTTTTTTTTCCAAAAATGTGTTTATAGCACAGGCAGACTCTTCACATACTACAGCATGTCTGCAATAAGTGTCAGAGCTGAAATCGACATGTAAATATGAAATAAATGTGTATGTTAATGTTAGAGACCACAGAAGTGAACCTTTCAAGCCTGTTTTCTCAACTCGCTGTTTTCTGCAAGACATTACTCTATAAGCCATATCTCCAAAACTGGTGGGTCAAACTGAACAACCATGCAATATGTACATTTTGAAGCTATGATTCCCTGCTTTCATATGACACGAACAAACGAAATTTAAAAAAAATCCAATGGCAGTCCCTCAGTCAAATTACAAATGTCTGATGCTGGGCTGCAACTGTTAATCAAATTAATTGTTTAAATAAAAAATTCCAAATTAGCGAAAATAGACAATAGACAATGTGATGCATTTTTTTGCACAAAAAAAAAAGGATTAGCATGATTATTGTTTTCACATTGACTATACTATACGATAGAACAATCGGGAAGAAAAGAATGGATAGTTGCAGCCCTAGCTGATGCTGATATTTCCTTCTTGGAAACACGTAGAATGCTTCTACCTAGCCTTGCTTTTCTATCGGGTACATTTGGCGAACTAATATCAGCAGTTATTCATCAAGAAAGGAATAATCTCAACCCCCCCCCCCCCCTGACAAAAATCTATATCCTTGGCCCAGTCTGTTATTGCCTTTGTTGGTGTCAGCACTCTGAAAGCTGCTTCGTATTCACACAATGTGTTCTGCAAACAGTAGACCTATACCTGCAGCAGCAATATCTACTTCCAAAATGAGGCGTACATTTCATTCTCTATCTCCCATAGTGCTGAAATATTGATCCCTGGCTATAATAACCCTCCATGCTGGGCAATCGTCAATCAAGTGCATTTTATTTCTAATATCAGAGAAATGTGCCAAAATGGAAACAGCGGGAACAGAAATGTCGACCGCTGTTACAGCACTACTCTCCTAGCGCTGCATTTCTAACACACAGTAGTCGCATGATTATATAAAACAAAAAGGATCATTTAGCAGAAACCTACTGTCTAAGGTTTTGTTGTGAGAAACACTTATATAAAAGATCCATAAGGTATTTGATAGAAAAATAAAAACAATAAGTAAGGTATGGTACCATCATATATCTTTTTTTTTTTAAATATATTTATATATATTTTTTTACTTTTGATAACTGGAAGCTCTTTAAACCGGCATGTGCTCAGTGTACATGGTTTATGCCCACCTGGAGGAATTTATAAAACGGAAGCTTGACACGGGCGCCAGCATTGTTGTTGAAGTTGGCCAGTTATGAACCATGCACCTCTGCCACAGTATTCTCACTTTTAAATAGTAACTCCATTGATTAGGAATAGACAAACAGGCAGACAGACAGTCAGTCACATACCTTATATATTTTACCTAGCTGGGGGGACATTAGTGAAGAAAGTGGACAATACAAGATGGCCATTGCTACATGTAACGGGTTGGTTTGTGGAGGTTTTACCTCATAGAGGTCGACCATCACGTTGCCCTCCAGACCCATGCTGCTGACCACGTTCCCCAGGGCCAGGGTGTAGTAGACGCCTGCCGTTCGGGACACGTACAGGTTGTAGGTTTCATTCTGGTTCCACTCCTGGACGGCTGCCACCACGCGGTTGTCGTCTGTACTGATCACATGCAGTTCCTGGTAAGAGACACAGACCCGGAAACAATGGATGTTAAGATCAAGCCTGAGTTATACTACAGTGAGTTGCGGGCGGATGTGAAATAGATGATCTAACAAGCTCCTGTATATCTACAGCATACTCTGGAGACATTTAGCGAGATATAGGCCTACTGTAGTGAGACACTTAGTGAGACGCGTTGTTGTCACTCCAAGCATAAATTGGCCTTAATTACAGTCACTCACTCTGTCGCCAGAGATTGTTGGTTCTGAAGTGACTGCGATGTACACCTCTACTGTCAGTGTTGTTCATTTATATTCATTTATATTTTCAGTAATTTGTTATACTTGTCCAGTAGCATGCACTCATGTAAATGGCAATGATTACCTACTTGTGCAATTATGAATGATGTACAACAGGGCTATTCAACGAAATTGTTCAGGGGGCCACATTGTCCGAAACGCTAAGGGACCGGGGCAGGACTGAGCTTGTAGATTGCCTATTTTCGCTGCACAACACAAGTATAAAATAAGGTTAAAGTTATACAGTAATCACAATCAGAATATTTAGCATATTCACATATTGAATCTCTAACTTTGAGGATATTGCACTTATTATGAGATGATTATGATTGTCGAGTAGAGCTTACGCAAAGGACTGCACGCTGTTCTCTTGTGTGTTTAATTTACCCCTGACTGTGCCAACAACACCTTGGAGAGAAACGACAGCGACCGTGACGAACATGGCTTGATTGAATAAAACATGTTTATTTGTCAACGGGGGAGTGACGAGTAGGGCCATATGCACACAAACAGAGCTGCCCAGAATAACAAGTCCATAGCCAGTGTGATTTCATTTTTTGGCCTTGATTCAAACACAAAATATCAAAGATGGCGACAAGCAGAGCCAGCTGTGAAGCGCTCTAAGTTGAGCCAATGTTTCAACAGAGACGGACTTTGTTGTTCCATGACAGCTGAACCTCTAAAACAACACGGACATGGATCTGTGGAATGTGTTCCGTGGAAAAAAAACCAAAGCAAAATAGAAAATGCAACAACATCAAAACATCTGTCAAGTATATATTTTTTAACAGAAGCTTTTCGACAGCTTTATTTCGATGTTGTCAGTGAGAGAGAGGCAGGACAGGTGTACAGAGAACAGGGCAATAAGACACACAGGATAGCAAACATGCAGTCCAGCCAGCTGGAAAGCAAACCAGGCTGAAGAAGGTATGTTGTGGGGTGGTTCCATTCATGTACTGTACTTTAAAGTTCTCTATAATCGGCAATGTGTGAGTGATAATTATGTATATCAAATCTAATTGTATTAGTAGGCAACATGGCTCTTCCATGGGAGAGGGAGAAGGCATAAGATTTCACTGAGATTAGGGTTGTGCAGTCTGGCACGGTGATTCATTTTAATATTGTAATGCCCAAACCACACCTATGCATAATGTAATGGGTAGCAAGCCTAGCAGGTGTTTTAGGGATAAGGCTGGTGTCTCAAGCTAGCGACTTTTGCACTGGAACAGCCTTTGCACAATGCTAAATCCCCAAGTAGTGGGATTAGGGACTTATATTATATATTAGGCTCTACTGAAAATAGAGCCTAATATCTCCATATTTTAACATTTTTGTGTTTTTTTTGTAAAGGTTGTCCTACTTGATCGTACTACAGCGTCACACAAAAGTAGCAAAAGTAGCAGATCCACAAGCTCAAAATGTGGCATGAAGTTAGTAACATGTTTTGAGCTTGTACCCTATTTTGCTGAATATAAGACTACGTTTTTTTTCCAATGGAAATATCCTAAAAAACGGGGGCGTATTATAATCGGGGACTAGACTATATTTGACATTCAATGTTCTTTTTCCACAAATGAGTCTCAAAAAATGGGGCTCATCTTATAATCAGAGTCATTTTATATTCAGCACAGGTAAACACTACCTTTGAATTTGAATCCTGAAAAATAACAGTTTTGGTGAGATTTCCACCCGACAGAGACGATTATGTTAATCATTAATGTAAGCTGCATTTTGACCACTTCAAATGAAGGGACTTCAATACTGGAAGTGATAATTAGGACATTTGATTGATTGAATACTTTATTAGTCATAAAATAATGTAAACAGCATGTGGCACAGTAAGACATTAAGGCTAAAACTAGGGGTGCACAAATTATGAAATTATGACCCATATCCGATCTCCCATTATTTGCAGCCAATCTACATTGACATGTTGTGGCCATTTTAACTATTAAAACAACTATGTTGTTTTGCAAAATAGTAAAAAGGGGAAGAAAAAAAAGACAAAGAAGTTTAGGGATAAGGGGTTTAGCGGTGACGAAAATGGAGCCCTTTATAGTGTTTGGACAGATTTGTGCCAGACAGTGCAGTGGAACAGTGCTCACCTTGGGCAAAGTGTACTTGGGCAGCTTCATGGGTGTGAACACGTCTCTCCTGGCTGACACATAGTAGATTGGCCGCCCACCAGTTGAGACCTGAGTGTGATGAAACCATGCAGGGAAAACACAGAGAAACAGGCAGTCCAGGCACTCACACGGTCCTCATTTATTTCACACTTGTGGGACCGATTACATAATGCCATAATGTTCTGGGGTTGAACATAGCGTACTCATGTCCGCACCACGGACATGAGTACGCTGTTCAACGCCAGCACTTGAGTCAAAGTAGCCTACAGATACTCCTGGTCAAACATTAACAACAAGTGTAAATTGATCTGTTCAAATTATGCTGGAGTTGCCTTTGCCTGGCTCCAGCCCTGAATCACTAGCCATGAAAATTCAGGCTGAGTGTCAGGCTAATACTGGAGTACTTGCTTAAAAAATATGAATACAAAAGTACGTACATGCTTTTAAAATGACATTCTCTCAAATGTCTCCATGGAGACGTGAATTCATGGTCATGTTTTTGTTTTTGTTGCATTCCTAAGCAAATAACTCATTTGTGTCTCCTACCAGAAACACAGTAGGGAATCAGCCAGTTATTGGCATAGGAATGCGACAAAACTAAAACAAATCCATGAATTTATGTCTCCAAGGGGTGAGAAATCGATAGGGGAAAAAAAAGTCATTTTGTGGGTGAACTACTCCTTTAAGTATTCAAAAGTACAAACTACATTTTCTTTTTAATATCAATGCATCTGGCAGAGGGAGAGGAAGTGTAGCGCCCAGGATTACATTAGATAATTGGCACTGGGTGAAAAGAAAACTGGGTTACAAAATCGTGGGATAAAAATTAAGTTAAAAAAAAAATGAATATCAATGCATCGTTGTAGGTTTTCCTGAAATCTTCCAAAAACGCTCTACAAGCTCACGGCATGTCGCATTGCACCGCGGTGTGAGCCTGTAGATCTGCTATTTTCATAGCCATGGTCCATGACGCTTGTCCGTCAAGAGCGCCATGGCGGAACTTCAACCTTGTTTATGCACTTGCTCCATTCGGTGGCCATTTTATCCGTTTTTTTCACCATAATGAACAATACGGAACATAAGGGTACTTGTATGCGCCCGAGGAGAATTGTAACATCCGTTACAATTCTGTAAAAGGGCTGTTCTGTAAACGGGTTCTGTAAGGGCTGTAAATGCAGCAAGTGTGTAAACCAGGGTGAAGTGTTTCATTCATAATGTGCTGTGAACGTATTAAGTATAAAACAAAAACAAGGAAAGTAGAACAGATACTGTTCACAGAACAATTGTCTTAGCGGCAATTTCTTTCGTGTGAAACCCGGGAAAATGTCCTACCTGGACGAAGACATACTCATCTTGCACCACCAGGGAATTAGGGTCAATGTAGCCGGGGAATGGCTTCCCCTTGTTGGCCTCTGTGCAGTTCTGCAGCTTGCAGGTGACATACAGCGCCTCTGTAAAACACACACACACACACACACACACACACACACACACACACACACACACACACACACACACACACACACACACACACACACACACACGTCAAGTCATGGCACAGATGACAGTGATTGATAACCAGCTACATCCAAACTAATCCATCCACCCACCGACCTCATTTAAAAGGGAATACCACACATTTTCAACATTGAACTATGTCATTAATATACCTTAGGTATATTTTGTCCTACACAAACATTCATTGACAATGAATGGACAATTTTGAGTGTCCGTGTAAAAACAAACATTGCGTAACACACAAATTGACGACGAAGGTGATGTATTTTCTGATGCCAGAATGAGATCATGTAAGATGATGTACGATGATACGATGATGTGATTTTTATTATTTCCACACAACAACTCTACAGTAAGTTATATTAAGGACATAGTTCAATGTTGAAAATGAGTGGTATTCCCCAGTTCCTTATTGATAGGACACCATCATATACTCCTTTGACGTTCCTCTGGTTCCAAACGCGCCATTATGTGGAGAGAGAAAAAACCAGCTAAGTGTTCAGGCTATAGCCTTCACCTGGAGTGCTGAGCGGACCTTGGTTCCATATGTACTTTCTCAAGGGTTTAAATAAACCCGACGTTTTTTCAAAAGGGCATTAGGCCAGTGAAGAAAGGCAGCCTTCACTGAGCGGCCTCCATTGGGTCCTTCCATTTCCAGTGTCAATAAGGTGGCCTCAGTGGACAGGTAGGCTGTGGGGGGGAGACAGACGGCCAGGGGGCCAATTGCTTTCCTTGCCTTCATTGGCAGTACAGAGAGAGTGGCTGTCCCACAGTATTAGCCTCTGCCAGCCACGTGTCCCCTTTGACCACATGTTCATGATCAATAGTGATGGCTTCTGAGAGAGGGTGGCTTGGAGGTCTGACACCGTGTGTGTGTGTGTGTGTGTGTGTGTGTGTGTGTGTGTGTGTAGACGGCAGAGTCTATTGCCTCCAGGGCTCAAGCCGTGATTTAACTGCAAATAGGTGACACGCCTGCACTGCTTTGCTATATTAGACTGAAAAAACTAAACAAACAAAAACAAACAATCTTGAGTTTGCTACTAATATTTATTTTATGTATGCATTATTTAGATTATAATAATAGGCATATAACAATAATCAAGAAGGAATATACAGTTGTGTGTGTGTGTGTGTGTGTGTGTGTGTGTGTGTGTGTGTGTGTGTGTGTGTGTGGCTCATTCAACAAAACGAGTGTCCCAGTTGTCACTATCGCTCATGAAAATGAGTGATATTTCTCCATACACAAACATGCACGTGCACACATGCGCGCACACACGCACATGCACAGCTTCAGAACACATTCTAATACATGCATTACTTTCCCCTGCAGTGTCACTGTGTGTCCCTTCACCTGGGCATTCCCTCTAGACTGTCCCTTCATGTTAGCCGTCAGAGGCACGCGTACGGCACACACCACTCCTTCTCTACTCTAGTACAACACAGTACCGACACGCCGTGGAATGGAGAAGTCAACTCGGAAAACAATTACTCACGTCCTTCAGAGATGCTGGTTTCCAGGTGAATTAAGCCTGGTTCTTTGTCCAGACCCATTTTCGACCTGTAAAGGGAGACAAATGTGTTTTCGTGACCATCACCATCGCTCTATTTTGGCCAGGGAATAAGGGAGCATGCGACGGAGCTAATGGCATCAATCGTAGCTATACATGTGCAGTCAGATCTGGGAGATAGAGCGCCATGCGGCGATGGCAAAATGAATTCATAACTACAAGGTGGCAACTGTCAAATGCCATGATGGCTGTCATAAACCAAGTGGGTTCCGGGGGAACCTCAGGGGTCCTCAGGGGGAGTTCCAGAGGGGTCCCCAGCTAAAAGGAATATAGCAGCATCAAAATGTGTTTAGTTTGCTCCCTATTCTTTTTTATTTCTGAGCGGTGCCTCTGCTCCATTATGCAGCTATGTGTGTCCCTATGTATGTATGTACAGTACAGTACAGTACAGTATGTGTACGTGTCCCAGCATGGATGCGTGTCTGAGCACGGAAAGCTGCAACACAATAACTCTGTCATTTCACGACCGCTTCGGACCGTTTGTTTGTTTGTTTGTTTGTTTGGGAAATGCAGTGTCCAATCATTTTTCACATCCCTTGAAATCCAAAAAATGAATTAGGTATAGTGCAATTCCCAAAGCTTCTTTGTAAAGTTTTAAAGCTTATCTTAAAGGGACTGGAGAATCAGAAGTGAAATAAAGGCACCGTCATAGGAGAGAACGACAGAGAGAGAGACCATAATCACCATAAATTCTAATTATTAGAGTCATTGCTACTGTACTGTAGTTAGACGGTAATATCCGGACTGTTAATTAAACTGACCCTATGGGTCAATTTGTACACTTTGAGAGTTGAATGAACACTCTAGATTTTGCTGTGGTAGTGTAGGTGAATTTCTAAATCACAGGGCTTCAATAGGGGGTCCTTAGAGTTACCACAAGGGGGCCTGCTAAATCTGTGTGATAGGAACGTTGTTGATGTGCACATTGTTAGCTTGTAGATCAGTTATCAGTGAAGAGATTTGTTGTAGAGCAAAAAAAGAGCAGATCAAGTACAGAGCCATGGCCAAGTTTATTATTATTATTTAAAAAAAATATGTAAACAAATAAACGTGAATTTACTCTTGAATCTGTGTGCCATAATCGCATGTTGTCTCACCATGACTGGCCTGGAAAAGATATTATACCGATCCATTCATCGCGATAGATGTTGGATACTCAAAATGACACTATTCATTCTAAGAATAAACCTAAATAAAATACTATACCGTATATAATATATATCGTACCATATATAATTGATAGTGCTGTCATACAAGTCTGCAACACAGTTTTATAGAATATGTATAAAACTCTCAGGTAAGGAGTCTGAAATATGTTGTCCCCCGTTCCAATTGAAACCCATCTCTGAATAAGCTGGCCTAGTTGAGTTCACTTTGCTTATGTCCATATGTCCATTTACCACTGAATAATTCAGTCGGGTAGCCAGAACCATAGCTGTTGTTAAAACTTTTCCTTTTTACAATAGTTAATGGAAGGTAAAACTCTGCTTCAGCTTCAGCTTTTGGACTTATAACACCAGTGGCGCACAATATATTATTTATGCACCAAAAGCCAGCCGGTTCCATGCGCTGCACAAGGTGCCCTTTTTTCACTTGAGCACCTGCCCCTCTGTCTGTGCACGCCACTTCTGGGTACGACATTGAATTTGACAGCTGTCCTTGTATCCCAAGAGATCGTTTTGCTGTAGGACCAGCTGGGAGGGGGGGAATACAGGAGTGGTTTAGTCATGAGACGGAGCTGTTTCCTCATAAAAAAAGAAATACAAAAAAAGAAAAGAGAGGCAGTGCCAGATGTTTCCTTGCCGATTGGTGTCATTTTCATGTCTGAATGTCTGAAGAAGTGATTATCCAAATACATACTTTTTCAAGGTTCATGGGAGTTGTTACAGCATGCAACCAACGTTTTGATAATAAAAATGTATAAATATATCATTGAAGTTGCTGGCAAATCAATATAGCACTCTACTGTATATTCAACACTGATTCAACACATGGAATTTAATGGACCAAACCACACGAAAGGGTTGAGAACTTGAGACAGTTTTAGTGTTAACTCCTTGCAACCGTTTGGACCCAAGGAGTTGCATTGTGACCCTTTGGTGTGGTTAGGGCTTAAGGGTTGCATCATTATGTGAGGAATCGGATCAGCGTCTCCAAATCTGAGGCCATGGTTCTCAGCAGGAAACCAGTGGATTGTGCAGTCCGGGTAGGGAATGAGGCATTACCCCAGGTGAAGGAGTTTAAATATCTCGGGGTCTTGTTCAAGAGTGAGGGGAGGACAGAGAGAGGAGATCAGCCAGTGAATCGGAGCGGCAGGCGTGGTATTGCAGTCACTGTACCGCACTGTTGTGACGAAAAGATAGTTGAGCCAGAAGGCAAAGCTCTCTGTCTACCGAGCAATCCTCGTTCCTACTCTCACTTATGGTCATGGGTGTGGGTCATGACCGAAAGAATAAGGTCGCGAATACACATGGCTAAAATGAGTTTTCTTCGACGGGTGGCTGGCATCTCCCTTAGAGATAGGGAGAGAGGTTCAGTCACAAGAGAGATACTCAGTGTAGAGTTGCTGCTTCTACGCCTGGAAAGGAGCCAGCTTAGGTGGTTCGGGCATCTGGTTCGGATGCCTCTCGGGCGTCTCCCTAGATGCCTCCTGAGGCACGTCCCACTGGGAGGAGACCCCAGGGCAGACCAAGGCGCAGTTGGAGGAAACACATCGACTCACTGGCCTTGGAACGTCTCGGGATCCCCCAGGAGGAATTCACTAATGTTGCTCTGGAGAGGGAAGTCTGGAGCTCTCTGGTGGAGCCGACTACAGATAAGGTTGAAGATGGATGGACTCTACATTTTGCAGTATAAAGATGACAAATGTATTCCTGTGAACTTCGTGTATAGGCCTACTTGTATACTTTGTGTCACTCGCCAAAAACAGTCGATCCACAAGGTCAGCGAGCTTGTAGATCGGCTATTTTCGGCGCACGACACGACCATGCGACGAAGTACACATCATGCTGGAGAGTTTCTTGCTTAGCCTCATTACCGGGGTTACCACTACACTTCGCAACCCCAGTATGGATCCTAAAATAGAAACTCTGCCAGCCATTGCAGCAGAAAGCAGCCCTCTGGGCTCTCTTCACTCCTGGCTACCCGGCTTGTTAACACTTTTGACAGTTTCCCTACAGCCCTTCGAACAAAAGCTTTTTGTTGCACATTACTACAGAGGCCAGTCATTCGGAGGAAAGTATTCTCCCGTGTTGTGATGGTCTGGTCGCAAAGACCACAAGTAAAAGAATGGGTCGAGTTCCGATATGTATTATTTATTTGCTTTTTGTATCGATTTAAAATGTTTGTTTTTTTGTCTCACATAACACAATGTGAAGATGAACGTGTAATTTTGGGTATTCAGGGGTGCACGCAGGCAGAACAATGGACATTATTACTTTGCCTCAAGAAAATCTACAAAGCTCTACAACAGTTGTGTACTGTTTCTTTACCAACTTAAAAGGAAAGCAAAAGTACAGTATTAAGATTACACGCAAACTCTAGAAATACAAAAGTCATAGAGCACCTATATACAGCCAACCATATACAGCCGCTATTGACAGAGAACAGTCCCTATTTTGGCCATTCTCTGTGTTTCCATGATGCAATTTAATGCAATCCTTCCCTGACATGATAAACTCATTTTGTCAGGGGTTCCCAAACTTTCTCAGCTCGAGGCCCAAAAGGGAAATTTGGTGTCCGTCCGACAGACTCCGTCAGACTTGCCAAAACCCATTATTAAGTTATTCTGACTGGCAGTGGCGGTGTATACCTGGTAAATGTGGTAAGGTAATACATAATATTCCTATAAAAACAGGACATTAATAACAATACGTTATTGATATTTCATTATCCAGATTTCCTATCATTATCCAGATAGTATATCTATCTATCCATCCGTCCGTCCACTCAGCACAACAGCACATTATAACTACCAGACAACACTTATATGTTGTGTCTATAATACATATTATGGGGGTCCCTGGCACTCAAACTCTTAAAATGGGGTCCGCGGCCAAATGCACATCAGTTTGGAAGGCTAATGTCTTACCAGCACACCAGCACACACATAGTACTGTAAATGCATGCAATCTCTGTCTGAAGCCCTCCAACCGATCAACTTCAGCAACTTGGCAAGTGTAGTGCTGAGTGCCAGAGGGAGTTCCATCCAAGTGGGAAGTTGGTCAGATCAGCGCTTTTCCAGGAATATCTATAAATCAACGAATCTCTGTATCCATCTTGTCTGTTTGTGTCCCTTGTATGCCCGTATAGTATATGGAGATCCCTGTATCTGTGAATCTGTATTGTCTCCACCAGGCCGAAGGCATGGCCGAAACTACGTTTTGCCCCCGTCCGTCCGTCCAGATGACAGAGCAGAACCTCTGCCCCCAATTTTTTTCAGATCTGACTGTTATAGCACCACTATGAGGCCAATTTTTACAAAACATTTTTTTTTATATATTAGCCTACTCCCACAGATTTCGTCCAAAAATCACGCAAATCGGTATACATAGTATCTCTATTCAGTATTTAAGTCTGACGTCATTTTGTAGTGCTACGTTACATCCGGGTCCAAGTGGCACCAGCTCCCGTCCGCATCTCATTGTAAATAGAAAAATGGGTCTTAATGCTTCCAACTCGAGTAGAATTATTAATGTTTTGTACAAGTGTCCATGGTAACAAAAATATATGATGTGGACACAATAAAGACTATTATTATCATAATTATTGAAGGTGGCAACAGCCCATTGCTCCGTAAAATATTTCGGGGGCATATTTAGAATGTGTGCAGGCTTGAGTATGTTGAATGTAGTTTGCATTAATGAGGATTTAGTTGACACAATAAAATAAAATGGCGATAGTATTCCATGTGGGGCCAGATTTGGGAGAGCAGCGCAGCTTTGTTGTTGCGAGGAAAGCTGTAAAATTTGACTTTCATGGTTGTTTTCGTCTCAGATTTAGTCCGACGGAGCGTCACAGTATAACTCTATGGGGAGTGGGACCCGGAAGTATCTCAGGAGGGGGCGATCACGTCACAGCTAAAATACTGAATAGACCTGCAATCAACACGCTTCTGTCCAATTTTCCATATTCCATCCCGATTGGATTCCAAAGTTTGCATAATTAGTCTGTTTTGAACAAAATGCCTCAAATCATGAACATAGCTTGGAAATCTGCTAGATTTTCAGTAGGCCTATTTATATTTTTTATGAAAGCAGGTGGCTTGCATCAGGTGAAATCACCTGATGAAGGCCGTTCACGGCGAAACGTCGTGTCCTGATTAGAATGGTGTTTTAACAAAATAAACACTGTTGGAGCAAAGACTGTGTGCGGACCACTCCTCTCTATTTAGATTTTCTACAATAATAATGAATCACATTTTCCCTCAAAGTGTCGAGTCGGCCTACTTTCTGCACCCTCAAAGTTGATTAAAAAAAAAACATTAAATCAATTAAATTGATACGTTTTAACATATATATGTTATATCTATATGCAGTAAAATTCTCAGAGTTACTTAAAATTAACATTTGGCTACATTTGTACATTAAGAGTAACAATTGGACAAATGTTATATTGTTACGTTTGACTGAGTACAGTGGAATAATTACATGTTTTGATACTGCTCAACATCCTCCTCCAACGCCTTGCCCCCTCCCACTCCCTCAGGTCTGGTGATGCAAACCTCTTGGACATCCCCATTACAAAAAACGCACCTTGGCTGACGGGCTTTCTCAGTTGCAACGCTCCCTTTGGAACTCACTCCCACCTCACATCAAAGCCACCAGGCCTTGCCCTGTTCAAAGCCTCACTCAAAGCCCACCTTTTCACACTCGCTTTCCCAGCCTAATTCAAATCCCTTTCTGCCTTTTAGTCTAAACTTAAAGTTTTTTTTTTCTTTGCAAAATGTTTAGCCTTTTAACTATTTCTAACTATTTAAAGTAGTTTTGTTGTAAAACGACTTTGTGTACTAAGAAAAGCACTTAGCGCTATACCTATACAGTATACACTGTATGTATTTCTAGTATTAAAACATCTCAGAGGCAAATACAGAGGCAGTACTTTTTACGCAACTACAATTATTATTTGACAGCTTTGTTCAACACGGCTAGTGAAAATCATATGCTTACCAATAGAAGCGATTGGGGGCCACTCTCTCGTGCACCAGCTGCCATCTCCTGCCGAACTCCACTGAGCTATAAAGCTGCAGGAAACAAAACAAAATAAAAAATACACATAGGTTTTAGTCAAGTCAGTAACATGTTAACTCAATTATAATGTGTCTCCAATTTTCAGCCGCAGCCAGGTTTATGAAAGAAACACACATGCACCCACCGATTATACACACCAGGAGTGTGAGTGTGACGAATAAAATGATCCGAAAATGTGTAACAAATATTTCACGTTAAACTGTTAATTTGGTGATGCCTCATACCTTATTTTTAAATTACGCACGCACGCACGTATGCACACACGCACGCACGCACACAAGCACACTGTTTTGCGTAGACGCCACCAAATTTGATTATTTTATCCAAAATTTTAAAAGATGCATTATTTCTCTTCCCACACAAGCCGACATTTAACCTGCCTGCAGATTGTGAATCATGCTGCAGATACTTAAACCATGCATGTTCACACACACACACACACACACACACACACACACACACACACACACACTCACTCAAGGCTGAACACCACCGGGATTTAAAATATGAAGCTGTTAAAGGAAGGTGTTTTTAGGTGTACTGTAGGTATTATTCCACAGGAGAAATCGTCAATGTCGGGCAGAAACCTCGTATCCTGTATGTTGTATGTTGACATACAAGGTTTCCCGACGGTGACTAGATTGTGCACCCTCTAACAAGCCTGTGGTTAGACAGCGGGGTGAGGAGAGGCTGACCGCAGTGGTCTGAATGCAACCATTGTTCACCAGTCAGCAAATTACTGCTCTGCTGAGATTTCACCACCAGTTATCCATGTCATCAGCCATACTGATAACCGCTAAGGCCTATTTTAATTTATCCAAGATTCATCATTCATTCAGAATTAGTCCTATATGTGAGCCACATATTGTACTGTACTATACGCTGTATTATTTAGCTGCATTTTCAGTGAATAAAATGCTATTTTTTCCAGTATATAAACTTATACAATTGGAGTGGTCTCCCTGCTCTTCTATTGAGACATTTAGATCCAGTGTCTAGGATGGACACAACCTGTTTCTGGTCAAAATGGTATTGTTCCCAGTGAGCGAGCAGGCATTATTAGCTCAGTGGTAACAATGCCAGCACAGAGGAGACCCATGGGTTCAAATCCAGGATAGAACAGGAAAGTTACAAGTTTGTTGTTTCATATTCATATTTTGTTGACTGATCATTAAATCAACAAACTTGTCAGAAAGACTAATTATACGTTTCCTCTGTCAAAACAATGCTGTACCAGGACAAAATGATAAATCAGTTCACTATAAATTACAGCTAAAAATGTAATGAGCCATAAAACTTATTTCGGCATTTCAATTAGGACTATTTCCACTTAGAGCACGAGCAGCCATGCGTGATGTGTAAACAGTCATTTATTAGCGAATAACTCAATATTCTGTTTACATTTAATTATTTGCAAATGTTGTATTTATTTACTCTGTGCTGAAGGGTGAAGTCTGACTTCAACCTTCAGCACAGCGTAAATAACTACAAAATTTGCAAAGCCAGCACATAAATACTGTTTGATGTTGACATTACTTTACCTGCAAACAGAAAGAAGCTATTTATGATTCCATTCCATTTTCAATTGCCAATGTTGCCCAGCCAAGGGACAAGTATAGTTCTGTGTCAGATAAACAATCAATCCCAAATTCCCAAATCTTCCATCGACTCTGATCAATCAACCATGATAAACCCTTTGTGACATAAGCTATACAAAAGGAACGTTACCGTGTGTGTGTGTGTGTGTGTGTGTGTGTGTGTGTGTGTGTGTGTGTGTGTGTGTGTGTGTGTGACTGTGCGCGTGTACGCGTGCGCATGCTTGCGTGTGCGTGCACGCTTGTAAGGACTGTATCCAAGTGTATCCAACAACGAGCAGATGCAAACTATTCCCTGCGAGTGTTGAATATTGGACATAATTATACGCTTCCATGAGGAGATAAGCACCTGCAGGAGGGAGAGGGACTTCCATGTTGAACAGCGTTAAGCAGATGGGCGAAAAGTGTGCGATGGAGGATAAGGCAGGTAATCACAGCTGACTAATTATCCTCCAACACTGAGTAAACACTTAGTCAGGCGAGTAACAAGAAGCCACGTGATGGAGGAGGGAAGGTTGAACTCTCACATATAACCACCTAAACCCTATGCTTTGTTGACCGGGGTCCCCCAGGAGACTTGAACTCGGCCCACTCCTTGTTTCCCTCTACACAACATCTCTTTGCGGAAAACGTGCAGACGTGTTTTGAGCTTGCGCTATTTTCGGTGAATGATTGTTTGCCTATTTTTTGCAAATTGTGTGCATTTTTTGACACATGGACACTAAGATCATGTAACCTCTTCCCAGGCTTTTCTCAGAAAAGTGGAGAAAAGCGTAGTAACAAACAGGTGGGACTTCAAAGAGAGACAACTATTCCACAATCTCCGAATGCTACAGTATAATACTGTATATTGTACTATACTGAGTCTGACTGGAACTACACCTCCCAAAAGCAGAGAAAGGAAGTCATCCATCATTTCCGTGCAGGATCATATATTTTAAAATATCTTTAAAACATATTTTTAAATCACATTTGTGCTAAGCAGAAAAGTTATGCTTCAACTAATTTGTAATTTATATTCAGTGATTCCGTGCTCCGGACTGTGTGATGAAAGCATTAGAAAATTGTGTGAGGCAAGAGTCTGGCTCACGAGAATAATCAGAACATAAAAGGTGGAGTTTGAGTGACTAGTTGCTGGGAGACAACAAGCTCAGATAAATGAAGGGTGGCATCCTGATGGTGAATTAAACTACCTCACCAGAAGGCCACGCATTAAGTACGACATGAGAGTTGTGTATACATCCCATGTGGTGGTGAGTAATACTGGAGCTGCACAGGGGACAGTCATGTTTCCTTTTCTGTTCACCTGATACGCCTCAGACTTCTGCTACCCTATTCGGGTGCCTGTCACCCCCAGAAGTTCTCTGGCGACAGCTACTGTATATTGTGGGGTGTGCGTTGACAACGGTGACAAGGAGGAGTACAGAACCCTGGTGGAGAAGTTTGTGCAGTGGGACTAGGAGAAACACCTGTAGCTGAATGGCAGGAGGACGAGGAGTTGTGTACAGTGTTGGACGAGTGTTGGAAAGGCGAGCATGGTTCGTTCCTCGGGTTGAGTACAGAGTGACGTAGAGGGTGCACTGTGACTGGCCAGTCGCTGTGATTGACAGCCTACACCTAAACCTAACCCTAACCGTAACGTCAGTAAAACTATACCTAAACCTAACCCTGACCCTAACCTTAACCTCAGTAAAACTATACCTAAACCTAACCTCAGTAAACTATACCTAAACCTAACCTGGGGGCGTTTCCAAGAACCCGGAAGAACGACGGAATCCGCGGGAAATCCCCTCCTCGTGTTCGAAAGAGCCCCTGACCCCTTGTGGTGGTTGCGGTCTGTATGGACAACACACCGAAATGGCAGACTTTCTGACCATATAATCATTATATGGTCAGAAAGTCTGCCATTTTATATTATAATGTAACAAACTGCTTTTACCCTTGTATCCCATCAGACGGGGGGGGGGGGGGGGGGGGGATTGCATTAAATTAGACTATTAATGGAGAGAGTAATTTGGGCCAAATTATCCTCCATCATGGACACTGTCACCAACCCTTTGTACAGGGTACTCTCACAGCTGGTACACTTGCAGTAAATGGTTCATCTCGATGAGGTGAACTCAAAATATGTCCCGCGATAACCTGGTTGTAGGTAAAGTATGGACCATGGAGTCAACAACACGAGGAGCAAAGGAAAGAGGCATACGTAGGTTGGACACATTTCTCAATGTGAATCTACTACTTTTGATCATTTTGTGTGACGCTGTAGTATCATCAAGTAGGGCATCTATGGAAAAAAATATATACCGTACATGTAATATAATATGGAAACTCTGCCCTCTCTCTATCGACAGCAACGATATGCATCTGTCTTTATTAACCCATTCTGAACGGGAACCCATTTTGGTGTTGGCATCATGTTATGCTTTAGCTATTTAAAAATAGCAGATCTACAAGCTCGTAGCGCCACCGAGTGGCGCGCTACGAGCTTGTAGGTCTGCTATTTTTTGAAAAATCGAAGAACGACTGACATTTTTAGAATCTGATCTCAGGTCAGAATGGGGTTAATCAGACCAGTGTGTGTCCAGGTGGAAACCTCGTACGAATCTGATCTCAGGTCAGAATGGGTTAATAAACTGCTGAGGAACAGTGAGCCCAGCCCACTGGGTCCTGGTGCTGTTCTTTCTGTCTCTCTGTTATTTGGGTCCCTGTGGAAATATTGAAGGAGCAGACGGGACTTAAAATGTGCCGCGGGCGGGAGTCTGGCAGTCAGAAATAAACAGGTCGGGTACAGGATGAAACCATTGTGAGAGCGGGAAGATAATGGGGTCAGAAATACAGCAGAAATGTGTGTGAGCGGAAAGGACAATCCCACGCAGAGCAGTCTAAGGGACAGTACTTCAACACCATTAGTACTAATAATAATCGACCATAATGGTGTTGACATAACGTGCTTCTCAATTATTTATTAATCAAAAAAGTACTCGATAGAATACACGCTAAGAAAATAAGTGTTAGTTGCAGCCCCCCCCCCCCACAAATTGTTCAGCTTTGTGATAAGTGTGTGTGCGCGCCGTGTACAAAATGATGGTGTTGTACCCTGTTCTTTACCACAAGAGTGAAATATACAATTATAAACACTGTCAAACGTATCATTGAGCTTCTTTCAGCACTATAGTAGGAGCCCGGTCATTTGAGGCTGGATCGGTGACTCAGACAGGTCTTCGCTTGTTCTCATTTAGCCCAACCATGTACTGCATACCAGCTCAGTGTAATTGACAGGCGGCTGGAGCGCGAGCTGAATGCTAACAGAGCTGCATTAGAGTAAATCACGTAGTCAAAAACGAACATGAAATAAAAAAAATGACGAATTGCTACAGTCCAATACCTGTACAGTATACAAAGTATTAAGTGTAACGGTGTGAAGGTTTGTGTGAAGTGAATATGCACGTGCTGTATTATATGTGCATGTGTGTGCACATGAGGGATTGTACAGTCCCTGCACAGTGCAGGTGTGATGTGTATGCAGGTCCAGCAGGAGTAGCCAACTCAGATCCCCTTGAGGGGCGTGTGCATGCACGCATGTGCACACGCATGCACGCACACACACACACACACACACACACACACATACACGCACGCACGCGCACACACAAGACAGGCCTCCTCAGCGGAGAGGAGAAATGCCTTCATTATTCATCAGAACTGAAACATTAGGCTCAAATGGTCTTGGCCCGCAAGGAAGGCATTTTATTAATGCAAATGGTCATTCCTTAACCCATTCTGACCTGAGATCAGATTCATACGAGGTTTTCCACTGGACACACACTGGTCTGATTAACCCATTCTGACCTGAGATCAGATTTTAAAAATGTCAGTCGCTCTTCGATTTTTCAAAAATAGCAGACCTACAAGCTCGTAGCGCGCCACTCGGTGAGCTATGAGCTTGTAGATCTGCTATTTTTCAATAGCTAAAGCACAACATGATGCTAACACCAAAATGGGTTCCCGTTCAGAATGGGTTAAGATGGCTATAAATTGCACCTCTGAAGCAACACTGGAATATATATCCACTCCACATTACCATCTCTGCTGTACTATAGTTCACAGATAATTACCTTCACCCAGACACTGTCTCCTGTATTAGATGTCTAGATGATTATTTATTTGAAAAACATTTAGCAGTCCATCTCCATCACTGTAACTCTGGTGATTTACAGTTTGATGTATTACACCTTTGACTTATAGAGTGATCTATATTGGCTTATTAAACCACTGACTCATGCGGAGGGACTATTAGGTTAGTCTAGGCTTTGCATGTGGGATAAAAATGGTATTGGCTCTTTTTGTAAATCGCCTCATCCCTTATGCCTAATTTATGCTCTTTCATACGGCGGAGTCACCGACCGAAAATACTGTATAGCCGATCCATGAGCTCACAATGCATTGCATCCGAGACACATTGTGAGCTTATAGATCGGCTAGTTTCGGACCGCGGCACTGTCTGGCGATGAAGTATAAGTTGGGCTTTACTACAGTGTGTTACAGCAGTTGCCGTGAAGTTATTGGAACGAATCCCACATTTAATGGGAGGGGAGCTTAGACGGCTCTACGGGGATTTGTATTCTTAAAGAAAGGACTGGATATGGTGCTTTGCCACCATATCCAGTCACTGCCTCACTGCCTTCGAACATGAGCTGTGCTGTTTGGACTGAGCTGTGAATACAAATAATTTGGGGTACAGTGTGGCTTCATTTTTTTACTCAAAGATACAATTTACTATAGTTCAGTTAACTAAAACTGAAACTAATTAAAGTGGTCAGAATATGTTTTTGTGTCAATAAAACATATGGAATGTGGCCAGTACATCTGTACTGGCCATATATGGAGCGTGTCTTGAGTGTACAGGGTTTGATGTGTTTATTTATTTGTCATGTCTGCCCTGTGCATTTTTTTTTATTATGGGGCATTTAATTAATATATTCCAATGTTCAGTGCCAAAAACACAATTACATTGTTAATCACAATTATTAGTGTGACAATTAATCATCAACTTAAATGTGTAATCAACAGTCCTAATCATAACCTGAGAAAAAGAGGAGAAAAAAAAGGATTCTATTCTCCGGATGGAACTCTTCTTTTCTCCATATTTTCACAGCTTGTCAAGTGCAATCTTATGTGCTATCTTGAGAATATAGGAATCCTTCAGCCACATTAAATCTGGCATGTTTATTTTCGGCATACGTACAGTAAACATTTAAAAACACACAGACAAGACAATAAGTATATGAACCAAACCACCCCTTATACAATTATACTCCCAGAATGCTTTGGTGCTATACTTTGAATGCTTGGATGAAAACCTGACTAACATCTACCCATTAAATGTAGACTACAGTTCGCCACCTAGTCGTGATCAGAGCCATAGAGTAAGACCCAGTTCTGACAACTCCGTTCACTTCATGGGGCAAGCGGCTCTTTGTACCTTTTCAGGCTGCATGAAGCCTGAAATTGGCTAGAAGTATTGGCTAGAAGCAGCCATACTACGTATATCCCTGGCAGCCACGCAGACTGCAGACTCGCAACGCAGATCACTCACCAGTCACCACAGTCACACTCACAGCTTGATCATACTAATATGGGGGGCAGAACACAGCAGAGACAGCGCTTCTTTCACCTGACATTATATCACTATGTGATTAATTCTCGTTTTTTCTTTCTCCGAAGTATAAAATAGGGCTTAAGTAGTTAAACTATTTTTCTAGAGCACCTACAATACATTCAAGCTGCTGCAGTACAGTGCATAATTTGACGTTAAACGTGTCGCCCAGGTCGAATGGATTTATGGGCTCGCACATTTTTAGTTCAGCCACTGTGGCTAGGTGTCATTCTTTAAAGGCCTTATTTTTAGAGGCATGCTCTACCAGCAAAATATACACAGTATGCAAGAATGATCCAACACCTTTCACTGATGCAGTTACATTTAGAACACGGTCTACACGATACACTATACACAGCTTTTGAATCATCCCAGTTATAGGAATGATACTATTGCCTGTTACAGAACAATCTGTGTTACAGTGTGGCACTGAAGGGACCAGCTTCATAGAACAGTGTTTGTCCAGAGCCATAGAGTAAGACAGAGTTAGGACATTGAGGGGGCAGAAAACAACCTGGTCACGTGGTTCATGTACTCGCATTCTGTAAACCTTTAAAGGGACAAACCAATAGAAGTCTATGTAGAAGAGCCTGGCCCTATGAAGTGAACAGAGTTGTCGTAACTCTGTCTTACTCTAGAAATACAACTAGTGTTGACTAATCATTACAAGTGGCTCTTATTTTGAAGAGGAAGAGGAAGTCGTTTCGGTTGTGGTCAAGCTGTCATGACAGTTGTTATGATGCCGGCAACAAGAACCCCGTTGATTAAAAGCGTTTAGCTTGTGTTTAATCCATAATGTTTACGATATGAAAACCATGCATCCGTGACTAAAACAATGTACACACTTTGGAAGTACATTAAACATGGAATGGAACCTCCGTGGCATTAGGTGAGTAGTTAATTGTATAAGTTTCATGCTGGCTCACACTGGTAAAATCATCAACAGCTGCTGCTCAAAAAAAACATTAACAGATAGGCTACTCTTAAATTAGTACAGACTGTTACTGTCACTGCCTGCAAAAATGTGATGTTAATAATTGAAGTTCACTTAGCCTGCTTATATCATAACCTTAAGTGCTTGCACTTGGAACTGTTTGGCCGCCGTGCCAATTCTTATAAACATTTTAGTTCATTGGTTGAAGTGGGAACACCGTGCACTGTGGTGCTGAAATGTACTGTAGCCTACCGTATGTTTCGGGTGACTTGAAAATGGGATGCAATAGATCTTTAACTTCTGGACCTGGGGTAATTTTTTCACCTTAAGCTAAGGCACGGCTGAATTAACGAATGAATCCATTCATTAATACGTGGCACTGAATGTGTTTAAATAAATAACAACAAGTTCACATGTTGCATCACGATGCATTCTGATGCTTGTAGATTGTAGCCAATTTCCAAATTTGACGTCAAGTAGGGCTTACGTGGTTAAGTCAAGACTTCAAACGAATACGTCTAGTGTAGATTAGAGGTGGTGCAGTAAGAGCTCAGCACTATTAGCAATACAGTATGTACAGATACAAGAGCATGTCGGAATGAAAGCAGTGGACACGGAGGCCTTATAACATCTCCATTAGGGATTCTCCAGATAATTCCCTTCCCACAAGGGAGACCCGGGATTGAATCCAGGTGCGGTTATGGCATAAACACCACAGGGGATGCTGGCACTGAGCCCCTGGTGGCATGTGGGGTTGGCAACTTGGCACAGATACCGTGGAAGATAAAGAAAAGGCATCTGAGATAGGATCTAATGATGATACTGTACTTTATTTATTATAGCTATACTGAGTGGGAAGATTAGAAGATATATATGCTAGTGGTGCTGGGCCGTCTGCTGCACAATGGACACTTTTCCACAGCAGCCAGCCTGGCGTGTCATACAGTAAAGGTTGAATGCAGTTTAACCAGATGAACCCCATGAACAGTAGCTCTACAACCTCTACAACCAGGAAAATACATTTGGTAGGGGGGAAAAGGAACCCCTATTTTGTGTTTTAATTAAGCATTATGGTATACTTTGGCTATTGAAAAATAGCAGATCTACAAGCTCATAGCTTGTTGCGAACGCAGTGAGTACTAACTATGAGACCCTGCAGATCATGTCTATCTGTCTGTGTGTCTGTCTGTCTGTGTCTGTCTGTCCCGCTGTTACACCGCCTGCCCGCCTGTTACACTTAAAAAAAATCTTAAAAAACCCCAAATATGTACGAGCTGCGTTCGCTCCCCGCGTTTGCGCGTCTTACTTGTAGGTCTGCTATTTTTTTTTAATCGTAGAAATGCGGCACATGGATCTTTGAATATATATTCTTTCAGAATACTTTTTTTCTTTTTTTTTTCAGGTCAAAAGGGGTTAAGGTAAAAATATCATTAATTCCTGTAATGTTTCATTAAGGGGTCGCTGTGTATACCGGCATGGACAACTCCTGTACACTTCATAATTACTCAAATTAGAAAAAGCTCTATATAAACACGTACACTAATGTGTACTTTACCAGGTAACAAAACAAATCATTCAGGCAGCTTTTACTTCCAGTACTGATTATGGTGATATGATATCATACTGGATCACCAGAACACAATAGTATTTGTACTGAGGTGTCCTTCGCACGCATCATTGTTTAATGTATATGATTGGTGATTTCCCAGAACTGAGGCTTAGTAGAACCTCCTAAGAAGGTGCCCAAATTGGGTTCTGAGAAACGTATCTGAAATTGAGCTGCATAGCTCAATATGCAAGCAAATCCAGAACCCGTGAAATACGAAAAGAGCCTTTATAGACGACACACTCAATCATCTTTTCATGCCGTGGTCTCTGCGGGAGACTGCTGTAGCTGTCTATAAGCCGTCTGTGTGTCTGTCTGTGTGTGCGGAGCTAATCTTGCAAACCGCTGGAGCGATCAGCGCCAAATGTCTTATGCACATCACTGCCAGAAGGCCACAGAACTACCTCCACTTTTTTTCCCTTCCACGCTTTATACTTTTTGAAATATTTAACTTTCATTTCATAATGAAAGTCAATGGGTCTCTTATATAGGACTGAAACCTTGCCCAAAACTCTGTCCATAATTGCCACCGCAATTATTTCCGACTGGAACGAGGGACGTACCGTATACAGCACACGTCAGAGCTGCTCTCTTCTGTTCACTATGGCTACTTTCTTGTCTACTGTCTGTGTAAATTTCCACCTGAGAACTTGATCCTTCAACTTGCCGTCATATTGAAACTGTTCTTCGCATCCATATGTGTGCCATTTAAAGTGCAGACATACAGTACACTAGCTATACTGCAACGAGTGAGTAGCCTACTGTAGTTTCACAGAGAAAGGGGGGGAGGAACAATTGCTTTGATCGTTCCATTTATGAGTTCTAATGACAGTGACAGCGAGTCCCCGGCTTGATTCCCAGCCAGCAGACAATTTGCTGCATGTCACTCCCATGTTCTCTCTCTCTCTCTCTCTCCGCTCTCCATGTTCCGTGTGTCCCCTATACACTGTCAAATAAAGGCTCAGGAAAAACTTTAAAATAAAATAAAATTATAAGTTCTAAAATAAAATAAAGTTGTACAAGGCTGGCTGGCACAGGAGTTACACACCAATTTGTGTGCCTCTCCTTCCCTCCGATCAAAGGATGCTCGGAGCGCTTGCTCACATTGAAGACAATGCCAAAAACGCAAATGCCTTTTCACCAATGAATTGTAATGAGAGCATTTGCATGAAAGCCTCTCACATCGATCCAACGCACTCTCGGGACGGCATGCTTTCTTTGAGAGACTCGGTTGTTCAGCGGCACCACCACCACCCCCACAAACATCCCTGAGCACGCACACACACACACACAGGCTCCGAGCTCTCACCTTCTGGTCGTGGCTGTAGGCCAGGATCCAGTCCTCCTGCTCTGGGTGGAACAGCAGGCTGAGGATGTAGAAGCTCAGCCGGTACTTCTGGTAGGTGGCTCCCTCGTCGGAGCTGATCAGGAGACTGCTCTCTATCTCTGGATCCGTTAGCAGCATGATCTGAACCAATCAGAGGAAGAATGGAGGGCGTTAAAGGTGAAGAAAGTGATTGTGTTACTAAAATAAGTGTTCAGCTCTTCATTAAACGGACATAGTTTCCATTACCTTGGACGGCAGGGAATTTTAGATTCCCTAAAAGGGCACTTTTGGCAAAAGAAAATTCAAAAACAGGGGATCTACAAGTTCACTCGACACGCTGAGAGCTTGTAGATCAGCTATTTTCAGGGCGTGACCCCACACTCTTTACCTATACCTGAAGATGACATGGATTTCTACACATTGAACACAAAATGTTCGTCTCTTTCACCATAGTAAAACATAGTACATAACAACGTACAACGAGGGAGGGCTCGTCTGAGAACGACCTAGAGAGAGAGAAAGGCAGGGGCTGAAGCCACCTCTGATGCCTATGTGTGCACGTGCATGTTGAACGGCCGCAGATGATGTGATCGGTAGACAGGTTTCTGTGTACCTTCCACAGATCTGCTCTGTGACACAGAGTGTAGACAGAAATGGTGCACTTATTATTTTGTGCAAATGTGTGTCATAATGGCTATTTCCCCTACCATAAGCCCTCAATGTTGGGTTTTAGTGCTAATTCGCTTATTTCCATCGCTCAAAAATCATAATTTTTTTAATATTCAGTATATTCAGTCCGACGTCATTTTGTAGTGCTACGTTACGTCCGGGTCCAAGTGGCACCAGCTCCCGTGCGCATCCCATTGTAAATAGAATATCTAAACGCGTGAATCTTTTTACAATGACGTTCTTTTTCAGAAAGGAAGCCATTGAGGGTTAAAATGGGTCTTAATGCTTCCAACTCGAGTAGAATTATGAATGTTTTGTACAAGTGTCCATGACAACAGAAATATATGATGTGGAGACAATAAAGACTATTATTATCATTATTCAAATCCCTGTGAACCATGAAACGTCTCTTATCAGGGCTGTGTTAGGAGTCCACAATGCCTGGATGCGTGTTTCATTTCTCTTTTTACTTTCTACTCGACTATTATCCATTTGCTCTGTAAAATATTTCGGGGGAATATTTAGAATGTGTGCAGGCTTGAGTATGTTGAATCTAGTTTGCATTAATGAGGATTTAGTTGACACAATGAAATAAATTGGCGATAGTATTCCGTGTGGGGCAGACGGCCTGTCACAGCCAGATTTGGGAGAGCAGCGCAGCTTTGTTGTTGCGAGGAAAGCGGTAAAATTAGACTTTCGTGGTTGTTTTCGTCTCAGATTTAGTCCGACGTTCGTCACAGTATAACTCTATGGGGACACAAAAGCGACACAAAAGTAGGACCCGGAAGTATCTCAGGAGGGGGCGCTCACGTCACAGCTAAAATACTGAATATCCTCTGTCATAATGTAAATAGTATCCCAAGTGGCACACTTGGAAATAAGCTAATTATTTCCATTTTAATTAGGGGAAATTTAGCCAATAACACACGTTTGCACAAAATAACACCTGGACCTCTTTGGTGGGGACGTAACAACTACAAATAAAGGTAAGAAAGCCTTCTAGTCCGAAATTCTCCTTTAATGGGAATTTAATATTTGTGTCGGAGCGAAATAGCCAATTTGCTCGTCTACATATGACGTAAATTCTCCATTCATTGTCAATGGCATTTTATGTTTGTGTTAGGACAAAAATCTACACTATGAGTATGAGTGCCCCTCAAAAATGTAAAGAGTTAGACATGGTGTCATCTTATAATGAGCATTATCGAGGCCCAAATCCATGAAGATAAGGTTGAAAATGGGTAAATGGAGGGATAGGACAGATGGTGGCCGACATTCCTAAAACTTTGTGTCTTGTTTGGTTCTGTTACTTCTTCATTGGGTAAAGCCCTTTCAAGCTGTAGGCAAGTCATTCAAGACTAATTACCACTTCAAAACATTTACTCTGTGAAATGCATTATAATGACTGCTGATCCCCATTAGTATCCACAAACTTAACATTTTCTTGCTGCCAGATATTCACCGGTTATTAAACAGCTCAATTATTAATTTAATGTGCTCCATTCAGCTTGCTGATATCGCAGTCGCTGTGATACAGCCACTCTTTGATGCATCCTATCTCGTAGCAAAATATGTGTATATTTGTGTCAACAAAAGGGGCGGTTTGTCGTGTTTGTGATGTTTGGGGGGGGGGTGTGTGTGTGTGTGTGTGCGTGCGTGTGTGCATGTCTGTGCATGAGTGTGTATCTGTGTGTGCGTGTGTGTTGTTAACTTGTGTGAGTGCCTGTATGTGTGTAACTCATTCTGATTTCTCCAGTGTTTTTTCCCACTTCTTTCCCTTCATTCTCAGCGTCTATGCTCAGTCAGGCCTTGAAAGCATTAATTTCCCATGAGCTTTCTTTATTTCTGGGAGGTCCACCACTCTTTGAGGCCATGCCAAGTTGAGAATGGTAAAGGGAGAAAAGGATTCACAGATAAAATCAGCCACAAATATAATTGAATCATCGGAGCTGAACAGTTACAAACGGTCTTATCATTAGCATAGATGTATATAAGGAATGCTTTTGCATATGTGCATGAATCATGTATGATATCTGGAAGAAGTACTCCGATTGTTTACGTAAAACGACAGTAAAGGATGAACAAGTGCAATTGGTGGAAAGTGATGAAACAATAAATGAGCACGCAAAATTGAAACTGGTAAATCAAGGTCTCTTTCCCGAATGGACAACATTCGGGTCCCACCTGAAAATGGATTTTCTACGCTTGCTTGTTGGGGGCTTGTGGGGGGATATAAGCCCCAGGGGTGCCTATTGTTTGTAATGATCCATTAGTGACTCCAGGTCCCCCCCAAAATGGAGGTGTTGGGTGGCCTTTGTGTGACAGGCTATTTAACTGGTCATTGTATCCGTGCGAGGCTGCATGAGGCTGATATTCTGCAGAGCCAAGTCACTGGCCATGTACACTCAGAGTTACAAATGGATGTTATAAGTAAAGTAACACTGAGGATGTTACTGTGCAGTGGCAGCCACCTTTAAAGAGACTTCAATATAATATTTCCATCCATCCATCTTCAACAGCTTATCCGTAGTCGGGTCCTACCTCCTGGGGGATCCCGAGACGTTCCAAGGCCAGTGAGTCGATGTGTTTCCTCCAACTGCGCCTTGGTCTGCCCCGGGGTCTCCTCCCAGTGGGACGTGCCTCAAGGACCTCCCTAGGGAGACACCCGAGAGGCATCCTAAGCAGATGCCCGAACCACAAGCTGGTTCCTTTCCAGGCGAAGAAGCAGCGGCTCTACTCCAAGTCTCTCTTGTGTGATTGAACTTCACCCTATCTCTAAGGGAGATGCCAGCCACCCGTAGAAGAAAACTCACAGCTTGACACTTCAGCACTTTTTGCATATACCTGGCCTACAGGATTCGTCCATGGATTCGTCTATAGGAAGTGTCTGAATATCACATAACCAAATACTGAATCGAGCAACTTAACAATTGTCTGGGGTGTTCACAAATGCCAGAGTAGACGATAAAATGATAACATTTTTTTACTTTTTTTAAAGATTTCTTTGTGGCTTTTTATGTTTTTATGATAGATAGGACAGTAGCCTGACAAGAAATGGGTAGGGAGAGATGGGGAGTGACATGCAAAGCAAAGGTCGCCTGGATCGGGACTCAAACCACAACGCCCTGTCAGGCAACTCATGGGGCATGGACCGCTACGCCAGCAGTCCAGGCCCAAAATTATTTTGAAAGTGAAATATCCCTTTCAGTAACAAATCTGAGCACATCTTTGACAACTTCTTTACTTCTGCAAACCTGTGAAGTGACAATAAAGCTGATTCTGATTACCGTATTTAAATGTTCAGGTTCTGCCCTATGAGGGATATGTATCTAATATCATGTCCATGTCCAATATCATGTCCATGTAATATCTGTGTATCTTTCAGGCTCTGCTTCAGGGAATTTGTGATCTCTGTGTCACACTGCTGAACACAATGCATTTTCATTGAAATATATGTGTTTCATGTCGACGAGAGACTGACTGAAGTACAGTAGAATAGCGCTGAAAACCACGTTATCCCAGAGAGCGTGTGTCAAACCAGTTCTTTATGCTGTTTCTTGGTTATTCTGCTATCTTATTCTGTTATCTATCGTGACTTGAAATGTCCTGACAATGGAGGAAAAAGGCTGTGTTCATATTCCCAGGCCACTGCAGCACATTGCGGACAGATTTACAGAGAGGTCTCACAATCCAATTACAAAAATGACTGTGTGAAATTGAAAATATGGACCTAATTTCATTAATATTCTATCTCTGGCTATATACAGCAGCGGTGAAGTTAACTCAAGTATTTCTTACAGATACTGTATCTTAAATGTCCTCCTCCAGTTGGCATAATCGCTTCATTAAACTTTGTCATTTTAAACCTCTTTGGCCTCATAATTTACTGTCTCTTGCATGCACACACGTGTGCAAGCATAGCCACACGCACGCACGCATGCACACACGCTCGCTCGCTTCTACCTTCTTCCCATTGTCTCCCAGAACGAGTAGAAAGTAAAAAGAGAAATGAAACACGTATCCAGGCATTGTGGACTCCTAACACAGCCCTGATAAGAGACGTTTCATGGTTCCCAGGGATTTGAATCCAGACTGCAAGTCCTTGGAAAAAAAAAAACGAAAAAAACATTGCATAATATATGCTGAACAAAGACACCACTGGGGGTGTCTTTCTTTCTTTCTTTCTTTCTTTCTTTCTATAAATGTATCTCTAATTAGGTTTTATATGTTTTTCACATGGTTTTGGACAAGGCGATACAAAATATAATTATTTTAATTATGTTTTATATATTAGTTTGCTCTGTAAAATGTTTGTATTCTAGCATCGCTGTCCACATAAGGTGGATAAGGGTCTTGGACAGTAGGCCTACTTAGCTCTTCCTTGGACCTACCTGTGGATACCAGGGACAAGAAGTGACTCACTTAACTTTTTCAGTCACTGACTTTTATCTTTTTGCTTGTGTGTTTTTCTAGCATCTTAACTAATGTTCATAAGTATATCATGCACATTATACATCTGCTGCTATGCACCTTCATATCTTATCTCGGGCATATGTGTAGATAAATTGTCTTTTTTTGTTTTCTTGTTTGATCTCCTCTCTACCCTCTTTCTTTTTCCCCTTCTTTTCTTGCTATGCTATACTATAATAATGATACGATGGGAATCATGCACGAAAACTAATTTCACCCACTATTGTTTTGACTTCTGTAAACCCTTTCTGATTCTGACTCAAATCACTCAATCAATCCTCTCACAGTGTGCACTGGGAGGAGGAGACCAGGTAAAAATGAAAGTATGGAATCTCTAAACAGCTGTTTGCAAATGACTTGTTCAGCCTCTTTTGCATGCAGTCATATTAAGAGACTATGGGATTTCAACGAGGCAAAGGCCGGCACACTTGTCACGCTGTTATCTTCAGTAGATGAATAACATTAATCCTGTAACGATCAGCGTCATGCTGCTGTCCTACTGAGTCCCTTTTTTCCACCCTGCTTAAAATGAAACTCATCGCTGTCAGACAGAAACCTTATATCTCTGCATTTCTTCCTATGATGTTTTCTTTGTAAATCAATGCCCTACTTCTTTGTACCAGAGTGTGGCACAAATGTAGGAAAATTGGCCAATCTACAAGCTAACAATGTGTCAAATTTTAGAAGATTAAAGTTGAAGTGGATCTTGGAGCTTTTGACTAAATAATAACTATATTGGATTCATTGCAACCACAGGTTATTTTTTTTTTTTCCTGAAAAGTAACAGTACAAGGTTTCTGCCCAACAGCGACAAATGTAAGGTAATTTTACACATTGTACTGTAGGTTAAACTTTAACGCATAACAATCCCAAAACACAACCTCACGTGATAAGGTTGCAAATTTACATAATGTTTTTACATGCTACAACTAGAGCCTAGCTATTCATCATTTCCATATTCCATATTCCAGTTCATTTTGTAAATCATCCCACAGTGGTGAGCATTGTATTTAATTGTATTTGAGAGTTGGCGTTTGGGTGTCTTTGGAGTGGTCGGCTGCCTCAGCATGTGCCTCACGTACGAGGCACCACAGTGATTGATGAAGTGGTGTTTGAGGGTCTGGTCTGCGTACCATGGCCACCATTACCCAGCAGGAGTTTAGCTAACAAATGACTAGCAAATGACCAGAGATAGTTAGCATTATGGCACCGTGACGAGAGAAATATTGACTTATATTGAACAGGGGTTCTCAACCTTTTGCGACTCAAGGCCCACCTGGGTATGGGTCAAGATGGTGCAGGGCCGGCCCACATAGGGCCCGAAATAAATGTAATACTTGTATAAAGAGGAATTATTCAGCTTTTCAAAAGGCTTATGATCAGACTCAGTCCCTTTTTTTTTCTTTTCCTGATGTTTGTCCATAGCATAGAGATTTAATTGTGGCTGTTTTCTGAGTGTTTCCAGTGCATTGGGAGTGGGGCCCACAGTCTGCTGACCAGCACTGGGTGTGACAGACCCCCAATTAAATCACTGTTGTGATGTTATTGGCACATTTTGTGCTTGTTAAGCCTCATTTGACTATGCCAGTAATTTGTCAGCTAAACATGAACGTGTCAATGAAGAAATCTAGTGTATGCATTTTAATTCATAGTATAAGCTATTTGGGCAACACCTGCCTGGCCCACTGGGAGGTGCTCTGGGGCCCACCAGAATAGGATGATGATAGAGGCTGCCGTGCCCATGGCCATATAAGTCCCTATGATATTATGATATGTGTATGTGTATGTGTGCATGGTGCCTTCACTTATACACTGTACTTTTAGATAACTTACTGCAGCTTATTTTCAATTACTGTAGTAAGACTGTAGTATAAAGAGTTAGGACTATACTCTGGAGTTGGCATTATGGTGGCAATTTTTTTGTTTTTGTCTGGGCAATAATTCTTAGGATTTTATGTGCCTCTTATAGACTGCTTGGCTCTGAAAGAGAATAGCAGCAGATGCTATTAACGCTTAACACTGGCTATAGTCCATGATTATTTTGGTTGGCAGTCAAACAGGGATAACATTGATAACGGCATGACATCATATACTGTACATCATCTGTGCCCAAACTTGGTCAATGTAAGCCCCATTGTCTTCTATTATAAAGTCAGGTTTTTTGAGAGGCACTAGCCCCTCCTATGTCCAGCTTTTGGTGTGTGTCCACAAACTTTGTCCTACACAGACATTCCATTCCCATTGACAATGCAATGAATGAAGAATTTTCTTCACGTCATAGTGTCAGTGAGCAAATAGACAGTGTCTATTTTACGGCATGTGTGCGTGCGTGAGTGAGTGAGTGAGTGCGAATCAAATGAGGGCCCGTAGCGTAATGCATAACATGCTGGGGGTAAGATCATCCTCTGGGCCATGCAGAACTGATTGTCATTATTGGAACAGGTCTGCTGAGGAGATTATATGAGCTCTTTTTCACAAGCGAGTGATAAATGTCAGTAGTAACTAGTAACGAGGGGAAGCACAGAGTAAAGGTCTCATCATCTCCAGGGACCACCGCCTTCCCATTATCAAAGAGGCTGAGAGAGAAGAAGCTAAGAGATGGGTATTAATGCAGTGTGACACATGCTGTACTGTACATATACAAGGAAATATGTAGCTGATAAAGCAACATCTGTCACAACACAGCTTTGTCGTACCATCATGTCGTTATATTGATTTTAAGATCTATGTTCATGCTCTTCTGCCCAACACGACACAACTATTTTCCAATATATTCTTGCTTGTCTTGAGCCGGTTTCACACAACGCACTGCAACTCTGAGCGTGCGCGTGCGTGCGTGCGTGCGTGCGTGCGTGCGTGCGTGCGTGCGTGCGTGCGTGCAACTCTGAGCAATGCACTGCAACTCTGAGCTTACCTAGACATTCCACAGAGGCACTGATGAGAATTCAAAATGTCCGGATCGCTATGACCCTGACATGCAGCAACGGACGCTACTGCGGCTAAGTAGCCAATTAAAGTAACCAATTAAATATTTAGTGCTGGATTGGGAGAATTGAATTCCAGCTCCAACATGCAAGACGCCGCGCCATGAAATGCATTCCTTTCGCCATCCATATGATAATGTCTGTTTGAGTATGCTAAACCTGCCCATCAGACAGTGGCCGTGCATGTTTATTAGCACCATTAGACACCATGAGGTATCGTGCACAAAGGGTTGTGTGTTTTGTTTTGTTAAGTAGGGCGGGGGACCCAGTGGGAGATAGCAGCGTGATAGATTGGACTGAGGGTGTATCTTGAGGGGATACATGGTTGTGAATATTATTTATGTAATAAAGTAAGGATAAAGCAGTTGAGGCAGTTAATTATTTTGCCAGTTTTTATTATTAGTAGTTAAGTTTCATATTCGAGACAAATACAGGTTTGATGTATTTCAACACCGTTTATCGTTTATGTCTTTATTTTTGCATAAAGATATATTTTCCCCCCCGTATTCCCCCTCCGCTCTTTTTCATAAACTGCACGTGCATTATCTTAATGTTATATGTACAACACGCTTACATTACAAATTCTTTAACGGTTTGACTGAACTTTATTTACAAAGTCCTTGGTGGGTTGACGTGCATTAAGGGTGGATCTATGAGAGACTCCGTGTCAAACAGTTCACATTCCTGTGCATATTTATTTCACATCTCATTTTCACATCGGTCGTGTCCTGAAGACGGAAATTAATAAAGAAGAAGATTGCATCTCATCCTCACATCTCTCCCTGGTGCCGTTAAGGAGCTAAGCAGTGTGCCTCCTGCACCCTTTCATAAAACAATATTTCCAAGAGGAGAAAACACATCTACCACAGGTTACAAATTACAATATCTTCTGCTGTGTGTGAAAGGCCAACTCTAGACAATGTCCCCCGGAACTCTGATTCTCTGGACACTCTCAAGACTCGGAGTTCATATTGTCATTTCCTTTTATCTCCTAATTTGATTTTTTTTAAATTATGTCTGTGAATTAATGCCGTACGTACTTACGTAGTTGTACAAGAGTGTCACGCAAAAGTTGCGAAAATAGCCAATCTACAAGCTCACAATGTAGGTGTCACATCGTGACGTGAAATTGTTTTATTGTTTTGTTTAGTTTGTGAAAGTGGTTGCATGGGTCTTTAGGTTTTATACATAGCCTATTTAACCAATGAAAAGTATTAACAAGAGTTTGTGACTAAATAAGATCTACATTGGGGCCACGTGGAGAACACATTTCCTGAAGAGAATGTTTTGACATCATTATGTGAATTGTGAAAATGACTTTGGGTGCAGCGGGATGGACTGAATATAGGACAACCAATACTCTATCATGAATGTTTGATTTCTGCCTTTTGCATGTTCTGTAGTGGGATTCCACATTTACCACTCTCAACTTTCCTGCTGTCTAGCTGTAGAGAGGGAGAAAGACATATTGTGACAAGTTGCCCACTCTTTTGAAGGATCATACCAGCATGACGCAATGTCTCTGCTCCTCACACGGTGGTTTGCAATGACTTTAACATTTTCTCCTGCCAACTTGATACTTACTGAAACTTACAGTAAGCCTACCAGGGCATACAGCACCCCATAGTCTACCTCACAGTCTCCACAGTGCTTCTGAAAGACTCTCGACACAACTTGGACATCCACAAATGGCACACAATTATTATGGTTACCTACACCATTACATGTGAGAAGTAGTTAATCTCTTTTAATGCTACTAACCTCAGGTTAGTAGCAGTAACCTGGCACCTTCCAGCAGCTATGTACTGTATTAGTGTACCAGTGGTTCCGGGGATCACCACCAGGGGTCTTTGAGGGAGGTCCAGGGATCCTCAGCAAAATGAGGAACAGTTTAACAACCCTCAACTGTGTGTGTGTGTGTGTGTGTGTGTGTGTGTGTGTGTGTGTGTGTGTGTGTGTGTGTGCGTGCGACTCTTTTTAAATAATTTGTGGGGTAACTCTGCCAGTTTTGGGGTCCTTGACATGAAAATGTTTGAGAACCACTGGAATGTACATTATAATACAGGACCTCACAAAGTATAGTCACTTCCAAAATTGTAACTATACTGAATGGAGATATGGTTGTAAGGAGGCATGGAAAATACTCAAGAATACCTTTGCTGCATGCTCATTCAAAGCCATGTGCCCTCCACACACATAATGCTTCAGTGCAAACAGCTTTTTAAATATCAAATGAGATACAAGCGCTACTGTATATATTGATCCAAGGTAGTTGAAGCCTGCAGGCAGTCTGATCACTCCCTGACATTTTAACTCACACTGACCTGCTGCACTACTTCATGCTTTTAATTATTGCGTTTAGTTATTTCTCATCATTTTGGACCATGGGCTATAGCTCATATCGTACGGCATACTATAGCACATACGGCATACTATAGCACGCCGTTTTTAATAATAAATAATGGTTAGAAGCTATTTTTCAACAGCCAAAAGTGTCAAATAATGGTTAGAAGCTGTTTTTCAACAACCAAAAGTGTCAAATAATGGTTAGAGAAAGTTTAAAAAATCAAAGCAAATACAGGTAATTCGAAAATGTTATTTTTGTACTTTTGTGTTTCTCTTCTTTATATATTACTTTACTGTTGAAATGTAAAATTAACATTTTAACCAAAGGACCTGTAAATGACAACACAAAAACTAAGGCACTGGTGTCGTACTTCTGGTTTACCGGAACGGGGTGCAACTCCCTGCAGTGCCCTGCTCAATTTGTTGTATTTACATGGTTCATTGGTCCATGGTCTCAGAGGTCATCGTTATAGTCTTCATCATTTTTGAGGATTTAAAAAAGGTGAAAATCGAGGAAAATGTTGCGGAAAATTGCAGAAAAAACGATGGGTTATAGCCCATGTTTTTAGATTCTTTTTTATTTTTTATTGCGGAGTATTGCAGAGTATTGCGGAGGAATTACGGAGTGTTGCGGAAAAATTGCGGAAATTGCGGAAATTGAAAATTGTGGAAATTGCGGAAATTGAAAATTGCGGAAATTGAAAATTGCGGAAATTGGAAATTGCGGAAATTGGGGAAATTGCGGAAATTTTGGACCGTGGGCTATAGCCCACGATTGTCAAATCATCAAAAATGATGAAAAACGTCGTGCTATAGTATGCCGTACCATATGGGCTATAGCCCATGGTCCAAAATGATGAGAAACGAGGATAACTTTTTTTTAATTTCTGGATCAGGGCTGCTGTGTTAAGTGGTCAGATGGGTGGGCCGTAAGCATTTTCAGAAAATGCTTATTTTGTGCCATATTTTATATTATGATCACTCGATTGTGTTCCGGCTTGGATCAATGAAACTAGTACTGTACGTCAAATTCGTATTCATCAGTATTGGGGTGACTGTGGCTCAGGAGGTATGAGCAGGTCGTCCAATGATCCATGGTTCGGTGGTTCGAATCCCGGCTCCTCCTGTCTACATGTTGAATAAACTTTGTTCAAGACACTGAACCCAGATCCTGATGTGCCTTGCATGGCTTCCGCCACAATCGGTATATGAATGTGTGTGTGAATGGGTGAATGTAATGCGCCTTGGATAAAGGCACTATAAAAATGCATATATAAAGATATATATAAAAAGGCACTATAAAAATCCAATCAAATGAGGCCAGGCCTCATTTGATTGGCTTGGCCACGCTGCCCGTGGAGAACACACGCGTTGGAAGGCTTATAGATCTGTGTTCAAACGGTAATGAGGATTCACACAAATGAAAGGAAACAACACGACATGAACAACATGTTTGAGTTCATTAACTGGAGGCATCACCAGTCGCAAGTGGCGTGCTGAAATGCACGGGGTCCAGGACAGTGCTCATTAATAAATAACAGCATGCAATTTGATGGATGCTGTTAACATACATTTTGTCAGCAATTTCTTCTGTCACAGCTATAGCTATTTATAACTTGCATAGCTTTATTTGAATCAAACATGGAAGATGAGCTTGGGATAAAGTCTCAGGACTGTTTATGTTTAATCTCTTAATTTATGCTGCTAGAGAAAAAAAAATGCTGTTGTCTTGGATTAATGAGAAACCACCAACAAAGACCGGCACAAAATAATCATGCAGTGCATGCCATTGGAATTTTTTAACACTTTCCCTCACATTCACAAGTTACACAAGTTAATTGATGTAGAACAGCTTCCCTCCTGAACACGAGTTACGTTTCTACAGGCATATTATATACGTGCCTGTAGAAAATACCAGGGGTGTGGGCAGGGAAACAAACCTATACCTTATGATGTCACTGAGCATCATGAAGGTATACTGAAAGACCCACCCACCTCAGACCTCAGCAACATAACAAAGTTACAACAAATATACTAATCGTCCGGGTGAAAATCACCCGTGTTTAAGTGTTCTAGGGTTACACATCAAAATGACTACACTTCCCAGAGTGCCCAGAGTGCCCAGAGTGCAGCTGCTCGTTAGTCAAACAAACACCAGAGAGAACAAGCTACAACTGAACTACTTGCAGGTTCGATTCAAAAGACAATACTGTAGTTGGTGTAATTGTTTTTTGTTTACATGCTTGTTGTTTGAAATGTTGCTGAATGTGTTTGGTTTTAACTGTTTTAACTGCTACAGTTTTAAGTTGGTTAAAAGGAACACATTGCAGCATTTGTGTGTGTGTGGGGTGGCACACTTGTATGTTCAAACACAAACACATCTATAGGACAAGTTAGAAATTACAACATTAAAAAGGTTTAGTGAAAACAGAGCCGATCTAAGCTTGCAGATCAGCTATTTTTCTTAAAATGTTTAAATGTTGTTCATTTTTTTTTTTCTCTATCAAAACTGCAGAAATAACTCCTGGACTGGACTAGTTTGCCCATAATAAGGTAAGAAAACAACACAAACTGTGGTCTTACCTGTCAACACACTTTTACTCTATGTCCTGGGGTGAAGGCAAAAAGTGATATGCACAAACGTACATGTTTTTGTTCAACGGTATGTCACAACCCACATTAATAAAGTCCATCCACTCAGTTCTGATGTCCTCATCCTTAGTTGGGATGATGCAGAGAGACTGGTGTTGGTCTTTACAGCCTCTAAATCACAGCAGCCTTTTCTGCACATTCAGTGTTCACAGAGCACTGGGTTTGTTATACCTCAATGATTTAGCTCCTGTCCCAAGCTGGGATCACCAGGATCCACCAAAGGGATCCCACAACATACAAGCCCTTTGCAAAGACATATAGGAGCGAATTGTAATGCTCATAAATTATATATAGTAGCAGGAATTATGTTAAATATATTAAACCGAGGCCAAGCCTTCTTTGTAACCCAGAGGTACAAAATGGCACGGGTGGGGGGGGGGGTGCACAAGCCGCACGTTGGCACCTCGCCCGAGTGCAGTGTAGTTGAAAGTGTTATTGAACCAAGTGTTACAACCTGAATTGCACATCTAGATTTCTATCTCTCAATTTATTTCAAGGCATACGCTAGTCCAGGCATGTCCAAACTCCCCACAGCTTCCTTCCTAAAATCCATTATTTATCCAATATAAAACCAACGTTACGTATATATGTACACCTACGTAAGTACGTATACTAGTGTTCTAGGATATATAATAGGCTATGTAGGCCTACTGTATACTACTGTGGCTGTGTGTTTGTCTGCTGTTGCTAGTGAGTTGTGACAGATGGGGTACAGTACAGTATGTGGCTCTTTCTTTCTTTCTTTCTTTCTTTCTTTCTAACTTACTTCTACTCAAAGCTTATGCTTATGGTGTCTCTCTCAACCTGCTCCACAGGTACACGAGCCAGGGTGATGACCCCAGACCCCCAACATCAGCTTCTTCTCAGCCCTGAGTCCATTCTCCTGCGACACGCTGTGAATGCTGGACCCACTGCACCACACCAGACTGCTGTGTGTGCAGTACTAAATGTAGCACCCAGCCAAGACCCGGCCCGCAACAGCCCTGCCAATCGGGCTCTGCCCAGATAGCCAGATGTACGGAGGATGGAGATGACTGGAAACGCTGCTGGAGGCCTCATCATTGACCCGGGCATCACTTACATTACACAACTGATGAAGTAGAAGATGGCTCAAGGTAGGGAGTTTGTTTTTTGCTGCTACTCCTGCTGCTGCTGCTGCTTGTGTTTGACGCTGTGTGTGTACTAGTGTGATTCAAGCTGGTGTACTATTGCTGTCATTTTGGGGCCCAATGACTGGGTGGCAATGAAACATAACGTAACTGTTTGTGGCTCTGGAATTGAATGCTGATGTGAATTTAGAGTTTGTATGTTGCGTTGTATCTGCCATTGAAGGTATGTGAGTTGTTTCAGGGAACAGTAGGCCTATATGTGTATGTGGGGCTCTTGATCACTTCAATAATCCTGAGTGAATTTGCTATTTCCTTTTGGCTTGAGAGGTTTTGGGCTTTGACATAACAGCCAATGATTTAAAATGTTAATTTTCAATTGAAGACTGATACACAGTAGGTTGTGTTGTGGTTGCTGAAGTTCGTTGTGAGTTATTGTGACAGGGCCGTATTGGTTCATGACTGGCATGGTGGCGAAGTCTTCTTTCTTTCTTTATTTCTTTGTCCCGTTCTTAAATAGTTGATGCATTAAAATGTGTCTGTATCCTACACAAATCTTGTGCCTTGGACAAAACTATAGATTTTGTTTTGTCCAGCTAATGAAGAATAGCCTGTGATAGTGTGAGTAACACGGAAGAAAACAACCCTAATCTTTAACCCATGGAATGGGTGTCACCCAACACAATAGAGGTGGTCCCCAGGTTGCTCTTAGTCAGCTATAGTGGACTGTCCCTCTGGAAGCTGAAGTGACGAACAACATAAAATATTAGTTTATCCAGCAGCCCTGAAGGAAAATGGTCAATGATGTTAAATGACCACTTCACCACTTTTAAACCTATCTTCATATAAATGGTCCTCACTAATGTTCATGATAAAATACCGCAATGGTTTTCCGACTTGGTCTGTGTCTCATAGGAGGGCTGTGGGCAGTTCAGAAACCCGTCCAACAGTGACATCATCGTTAGGCAGATTACTATTTTTTAAACAAGATTTGTTTAAAAAACATTTAGATTTGTATTATCGTGATAACGATGGCTTCCATTTTTCACTGGTGGATGGGTTTCTGATCTGCCCACAGCCCTCATATGAGACACAGAGTATAAAAATAATTGTGCTATTTCATCATGAACATTAGTGAGGACCAATTCCATATCACTCACCATATGCACTCCTTTTTTTTGCTATATTAAAAAGTATGATGAAAGTATCAACACATCGACACAAAAATAACCGATTTTGTTCTAGTAAATGCCGCAGCCCTATTCCAGCATACCGGTAATATCTAAATGACTGCATTAATAGATGAATAATAAATGCTGGCCTTGCAATGACCTCTGCCAACTCACTCACTCACTCACTCACTCACTCACTCACTCACTCATTCACTCACTCACTCACTCACTCACTCACTCACTCTATCTTTATCACACCCTCTCTCTCAGCCTTTCCCCTCCTATCCGTCTGTCTTTCTCTCCCTCAGCCTCACTTGGTCCTCTTCTCCTGGGCTCCAGCGTTCTGTTCTTGCATCTCCATTGGCAGCCATTTGCAGATTGTGCCTTTAGGGCTGACAGATGCTCAATCCCCTCCGGCGGCCCCAACCCCCCCCCCCCCCTCTCCCCATCCTCTGTTAAGTTGTCTCCTCCATCATGTAACCATCACGGCGTGCGTGATCCGCCAACAAAGCATATAGCGTTGATATACACACTTTCACTCATTACACCTGCACCGGCAAAGGTAAACGTTATTACCCCGCGCCCACGGTGTGTGTTGGCTTTCAATTTGGTGTTTGAGCTCGGCAAATAACCCAAAGAGATAGCAAAAACCATAATTTAGATCCTCTAACCATCCTTGATCTATGTAGTGTTTAATCAAATAATCGAGAAGCAGTTTTTTGAGTGGTGCAACCACTCCTACAACCAGCAATGTCCACCTGTTTGTGTACGTCAATGAGTATGTTACTTATTTATACCAGTAGGGGGCGCCAGAAACAGAGAGAGGGGTAGTGCTGTGTCTCTAATGAGAGAGAGAGAGAGAGAGAGAGAGAGAGAGAGACACACACAGAGAGAGAGAGAGATGGGGGGGGGGGGATTGCACCACTCAGTTCACACGTGTGTGATTTTTTCTTTTACTTTTACTTTGTATATTACTTATACTGTGTATATCAAACAACACAACAGAATCATAATCGAGGAAAAACGTTGAAGTAATTGTGAGATTGATTTGACGTCATATCACCCAGCCCTATAGGTGCTCGTTGTGAGAGGTTAAGGAATGGACATGGAACAGACTGATCGCTGGTACAATACAGCAATGTAGCAATTAGCTTCTAGATCAAGCATTCACAGCATTTTATATAGCGCTTTTCTCCAAAGCACTTTCCATTACACCGTACCCCATTCACACACCGATGACGGAGGAAACGGCTCATTAGGAGCATTTAGGGGTTCGGTGTCGTGCTCAAGGACACTTTGCCAGGAGGAGCCGGGAATCGAACCTGGAACCTTCAGATTCCGAGGTGTGATAGACTAGGCTCAGTATGTTTACTGAAAACAAAAGGAGCATAATTACTGTATATAAACACAGACAATGTAGCCCAGAAGAGGATAAACATTGAGTTTACTCCACCTATTCTTATCGGGGAAACATCTCTGTGCAGTGTGCACATCTCCTCTATCGCTTTTGCTCATTATATACACAGCTTGTGTATTAGTCGACAATTCATCCAAATAAACGTTTTCATTTACTGAAGACATGCAGTTAAACGTTAGTGAACATTTCAACTTTTAATAGCTGTCGGGTCTTCAGGACAAAAATGTGCTGTACATTATTTTATTTATTTTGCCATTTTGAGTGTGATTTGGGGACATGGAACACTGCAGTTGAGCTTTAAGTCTGAGTATAACTGGAATCTGAGCATGTTACAGAGGAGCGACAATGAACAAAAAGCCTTTGAACCTCCACAGTGGGAGGGATCTCATTTGTGGTGAATTCATATTCCGCCCACCGGCCTGTTGTTGCCGTCTGAGTCTCACAAGGCCGTAATTGGTTTTGAGCGCTGTGCATACAAACCGCGCAGACACGGACACGCAGACGGAAGCGCACCCCAGCTCCGACAGACTTGCAGAGATTGAGAGGCGTACGCACTTGCATGCGCGCGCACACACAAACACACGCACGCGCACACAACGTAGAGAGGCCTTTTGCCTTGAAAACACTTAGTCTGGCAATTAGTCTGGCTCTCTTTATTCTTGTTTTCAATGATACAAATAATATTTGTATTTCATTTGAGAGGCATTATCTCTCATGCCAGTGTGTGGAAGACAAACATTCCAATGGTTTTCAGTTGTGGAAAGTAACTAAATAGATTTACTCATGCACTGTACTTAAGTGCAATTTTTAGGTACTTTGACTTTCCTTGAGTATTTTTTTATTTTATTACTTTTTCTCTACATCTCAGTACTTTTTCAGCCACTGTTGTTTGGTTTCTGCTGAACTGTGTCCATGAGTGACCCCTGGGTCATCTCTGTCTTTCACTCATCTCTCTCTCTCTCTCTCTCTCTCTCTCTCTCTCTCTCTCCCCCACCTTCACATTAAAGTAAAGAGAGGATCTTTGTTTGCCACCACAGCAGCAACAGTCACATGGTATCACGCCACCAACCTCCACCCCATTCCATATTTGTGAACCATTGTGTTTGCGTGTGCGTCACAAAATATATGTATAGTGCGTGCGTGCGTGCCACATGCGTGTGCAGTGCCTGTGTTTTGCGGTGCTTGTGTGGGAGTGGCACATGTACAGTACTGTATGTGCATCCATGAACGTGTGCATGAAGGAATGAGGTGAAACATGCAGAGTCTGAGGTTGTGTACGTGTGTGGGTGCGCTGCTTGCATGTACTCCGTGTGAAGTGAGAGACAGACATTAACAACCCGCGGAGCTGTTTGCGCGTCCTCGCGTGCTGCAAGCACTCGTCGTGTTTCGACACGACGGAGGCTGTGCTGTGGCCAGCTATACTGTTCACCGAGCTGGAGAGGCGGGCATGTGTGTGCCTCCCCACCGTGCAGCACTCCTCCGTGCCCCCTAACAGAGCTGCTGCCTCATTAGACGCACTCCACACCGTCTATTGTGCATTACAAGTGACTGACTCCTTCTCCGGGAGCAGTGCTCAGTCCCGCAGAACACAGCCTGATAAAGCATTCATCTGAGGATCTAAAGGAGAACACCAACAAAAGGTAGCAGACGAAAAGGATATGCTATCACCCGGTTCCCACTGTCGTGTCGGTTTCCTGCTCTCTCTCTCTCTCTCTCTCTCTCTGTTTCTCGAACTGTGAATTCTTAAATTCAGTTCATTGTGCGGGCGCCTACAGGGATGCTACACTTCGCCAAAATACATGGGGGATAATACTGTGGGAGCAAGCCAGATAATAATAACCGCACAACGGGGGGTTGCTAGGGCTGACTCAAAGCATATAGCATTGCTGCTGCTCTCTCAAACTGAGAGTGCATTGTCGCGCTTGTACTGTACCACACAGCTCAATTGAAAAACCTCCATAATAATTGCCAAACATATTCATTATTCAATTTGGAAAAGTCTTCTCTAGTTTGTATTCACTTTCATTGAGTCGATGGTATATTTTTGTTAACGGTTGATGCCAATTATGAACCAAACAACTTCCTGGCATCGAGTCATTTCAGTATGGCGTGTGTATCATTACCTCCTGTGATGACAACATGAATACATCCCTGTCAATCTAGCCTGAAAGTGCTCGGATCAAACCAGCGCCGCAGGAAACGGACGCCGGTTCCCCATTGGTTCACCAACCCATGTTATTAGCTGATAATTAACTATAGCAGGAGGAAAGGATTTCTGCTGATTAGTCGCATTAAAGGAAAAACACGGAAAGGGCGCATTGAGGAGGAGGAATAGTGGCAGATGCTTAATGGCTTTCAGCTACAGCATGAAACATATTGCTATAACACAAATGTCCTGCGTGCATAATCGCATCGGTAATTCGGTATCGGTCAACATATTATTATGCATGTAATGTTAACATGTGCACCTGGGGGGGGCAGTGTTGCATTTACTAAAGAACGAACTTGCAAAACAGACCCTGAATAAGTCCCCCACACACATTGCATTGCAGGGTTTTGTGTTGTTTACAGAAATGGATACAGCACAAAGGTCGGCAATGGCCAGTTATTGGATGTGTTGAAGCAGAAGTTTGTGAGCGCACACATTTGAAGAGTGTGTGCATTTCATCAGCACCACCAAGACAAATGAATAGCATTCTGACTACAATAGAGTGTGATGCTGTTCCTTCATTAACCCATTTTGGGCGGGAACCCCTTTTGGTGTTAGCGTCATGTCATGCTTTAGCTATTGAAAAATAGCAGATCTACAAGCTCATAGCGCGCCACCGAGTGGCGCGCTACGAGCTTGTAGGTCTGCTATTTTTGAAAAATCGAAGAACGAACTGACATTTTTAGAATCTGATCTCAGGTCAGAATGGGTTCATCAGACCAGTGTGTGTCCAGTGGAAACCTCGTATGAATCTGATCTCAGGTCAGAATGGGTTAATACAAAAAAGGAAAATGCATACTTTGTGACCTACAGTAGTTCTATACTTTGAACTGAGAATGAGACTGCAATGAAATGATTACCCAGTTACAATACAGATGCACTGTGGCACTGTATAGGCCTGATGCCAATTGCTAAAATTGGGTTCTGGAGAAGAAGACTCTTAGATGCTGTAACTCAATATGGGGGAAACTGCAAAAACTGTATAGTACTATACTGTAGCTGTTCATTTCTCATATAATTGGGGGGTTTATTACGGACAGAGAATGTCTGTGTAATGTCAATACAAAAATGTAATGGAAAAAAGTTTAAAAATATAATATAACCTCTCGGCCGAACAGTGGGGCCCTAGCGGCCTACAGTTTGGGAATCGTTGATTTACATGACCTGAAAACTCCCTTAAACCTCCCCCTCCCTCACCTAGTCCATAATTGATTCATTCTGGGAGAGCTGGAGAGAAAGACTGTACTACAATGATTAATATTAACATTTGGGGAGTATTTTCTGTGGCTTACTCTCTAGTTGGTTTATTATATCGTTTGGTTTTTTTAGAATGGCTTTTCTTAGTGACGGAGGAAGAGTGAGGCAGAGTCGGTGATGATGATAAATGCCTGGTTGCTGGTTATTACTGGTTAGTTATATCGTCGCCGCTGTTGGGAGGAAAGTGGAAAGCTTGTATGTCCAAAACCGTTTTCAGAAAATGGAGGAAAAAATGCTTTCCAACATCTTTCCAAAGGATCCAATGTGGTACTTTGTAAGTTTAATTGTTTTAAATATTTTATACAACCACAACCCACGACACACTTAACCACTTTTACTTCAACTTTCAAAATGTATAAGAAATGGCAAAACAGTTCACAATGGTGCAATGCAACGTGTTGCGAGATCGTATCAGCTATTTGTGCTACTAGTGTATATATGGAGATACAAGGATTCTGCCCGACAGCAACGATATAACAATGATATAAAAAAAAGCACATTACCTTTCTCTTGTTATTGGGGCTGACGTACAAATAGCTGAGTATTGTCTTCGATCCCACCTTCTCGTTCAGCTTCTGGTAAGTGGCGCCGTAGTCTGTTGACCTGGAATTGAAATCAGAAGAGTAGGCTGATAAACAAACACTTGATGAATTACACTTGTTGCAATTAAACGTTCCCTGGAGAATTCCAACGTGAGAGAAGCGGGCAAACGATGAAGTCCCTCTCGTGCTCCACACAGCCGCACACCGGGAGCACCAAGGGCCAAACGATGAAGTCCCTCTCGTGCTCCACACAGCCGCCTGCACCGCGGCGGCACGCCGGGAGCAGCAAGGGCCAAATCGTTACGGTCACCCCGCGATGACCTCGCTAGTATAATTTACATTAAACATGGCTCCGAATGGCATTAAAAAAAGGTCCCATTCTTCAAGATGCAAATATATATTTTTAATTAGTTCTGCATTCTAACAGTAGTTGTTGGCTGTTGCTTAGAGTGTTTGTTCAGTAACAGGGGTCTCCCAGGAGACCCCTTACATCTCAACTTACATCTCAGTGAACAACCATGAGTACTTACACTATGTGCATTCATGCACAAGCGGAAGCCTCTGCAATACATGGACATCCATTATCATCACACAATAAATGTGCAACATGTTGTCTTGGTGACACTGGTAAAATGGAATATTGGCAAGATACATACAGTTCAGTCAGATAACTCACAAATAGATTGAACACATATACTTATTATAGAATGAGAATACAAGTGTGCATATAATTTAAGTGCTGTCAAACAATTAAATATTTGAATTGTGATTAATCAAATCTAGTCTAATCAGTTTCACAATGTACCACAATGTTGCATTTCACGGCATAAACAGCAGTACAGATTGATATGAGCTAGGTGCTCAGGTGGAATTATAACGGAGGGGAGATAGAGGCACGCTCTATAAAATCCTCTGATGTGGGAGTGTCTCGTCATTGGTAATGTGAGCCTTCAAGAATATGCAGAGAAATCTCGTCATTGGCAGGCAAGAAGCAAGTACTCCAGTACTTAGTGCAAATTTCACTTAATGTACAGTAGATGAGTAATATTCAATATTTGGATTGAGTACTTTGAAAGGAAACATAGTTGGCATTAATTACCCTGATGAATAAATCAAGTTAATTGTTTCCAGTGCAATAGGTTGTTATTTTAAGAAAGACGGGTTAAATCAAGCATGCTGCACGAGTAGCTGAGTTCAGTTCCTCTTCATGTTTCATCTCCTTTTGTACCAGAAGAATCTACTAGATATAGTCAACTATACATTATACGTTCCTATACTCGGTGGTGGACAAAGTCCTCTTCTTTAGTTGTTAATCGTTATGCCAATTGATTTCTCCCCACACACATTGCTGTGTTGTCACTGCTGTTGTATCCTACTGACTCACCTGCCAGTGAGGAGCCCCCCCCCTTCGTCCTACTCCTCCCGCCCGGATTTCGGACCTGGCTAAAATGTGTATGCACTTAATTTTGGAGAGAATATCTCAACTGTTCTTGGCTAATATGACCCCCGCGAACAACTTGGGAACTGTAAAAAATTCTCTATCCGTGGCGGAAATACCCGAAAATGACCACGCCCTTTTTTAAATGACCACTACCTCGAACATGACTCTATCTTCTCTAAAACGTTGGAGCTACGGATTTTCGGAGGTGCTCAAAATGTTCAGAATACTCATGTTTGTTGAATCCGTGCCCAAGTCAGCAACCCTCCAGGTCATCATAGTGGCCAAATCCAAAATGGGAATCAGTCCGCCACCTTTTGCTAGAACTTTTGAACCGCATGAGCTATGAATGCAAACTTGTGCAGAAGGACGCTGAGGTTGGAACTGCTTTTACTCGAGTAAACTTTGACTTTTGTATGGCTTTCAGACATGATGTCATGTGGCAGCCAAGTCTATGGACTTAATGTTTGGGAACCAGTTTCGGGTCCAGTTGAGGCTCACACAAACAAACAAGCCCTAATACCACCACTTTTATACTGAAAAACATCCCTCCATGTGCAAAAAATGAAGGCCCTGTGAGTGGCCTTGTGAGAATAGTATTGTGCATTTTGCTTTGGCAATGTTATTCTCATGCCAATAAAGCCCTTTGAATTGAATTTAATTGAAAGGAGGCAGTCTAGCATGGTGAAGTGCTTACGTTCTGTTTGTATTAATGAATGGCATTTTTTTAAAGCTCTTATGATGTGCTTCATTATAATCAATAATGGAGAGTTATACCTTCATTCAGCCCAGGACGCTGAAGGACAGATGAAACCGGACATGGAGAAATTGGAAGACAAAACTAGCTAATGGATGTACAGTAGAAGGACAATTCTTTCTTGGAATAGTGGAGTGCAAATCACAAAAAATTAAATTCTTAAGTAAAGTACAGAAATAAATAAAAAATTATGCTTTACTGTCCACCACTGCCTATATGTCCATTCTGATGAAATGGTAGTTGCTGGTTAGGCTGCAAGCATGTTTTCAAATAATTTGTATTGCTTATTGGTGGGGTGGAACGTGTGTGTCGAATTTGAAGTCGGTGGGGCGAACGGTTCTCGAGTGGATTACAGACGTACACACAAGTACGCACGCACGCACAGACTTGGTGCATTTATAGCTAGATGTGTTTTATTGTCATTGCATCTTTGATTAAATGTGCTATCATAACAGATTCAGAGAGGGTGAACTTGGGTGAGCAAAGCTTAACTAAACATTCATACCACAAAATATGACAGAAACAAAAGGCCACAACTATTCCCAACACGCATGATCCCAACACGCATGATGTTGTTGTTGTTAACTATAATTGCTCTTCTTGGCAAGCATCAAAGAATCAATTTATTGTTCTTTTGTTTGTTGTCTTTAACCGCATGCACAGTCCACATACAGTAATTATGTAATTCACAGACATCATTTATCACTGATCAGCACACAATGAATGCACAATAATGCATTGCACAATAACTTGCCTTGGTGACACCGGCAAGGGACATACAATATCAGCAAGCTACATACATTACAGTAGCACCGTGATTCTAAACCTGCAATAATGCTAGTAAAAATCTGCAAAGTAAAAAATAACTAAAGCTGTCAAATAATTGAACTAGAGTAAACTTTTACCACAGCTCAATGTACAGATAGGTGTCATTACGTGTCATAGAACTCTCTAATGGATATAGCTTCCATTTTGCCAACCACCACACTACGCATTCAGTGCCCCAACATTTTGTCATTGAGACATTCCGACTGACAGACAGACTCGTAAGGACGGGCACTAATATGAACATAATAGCTTAGGAATCGTGTGTTTGTGTGTGTGTGTGTGTGTGTGTGTGTGTGTGTGTGTGTGTGTGTGTGTGTGTGTGTGTGTGTGTGTGTGTGTGTGTGTGTGTGTGTGTGTGTGTGTGTGTGTGTGTGTGTGTGTGTGTGTGTGTGTGTGTGTGTGTGTGTGTGTGTGTGTGTGTGTGTGTGTGTGTGTGTGTGTGTGTGTGTGTGTGTGTGTGTGTGTGTGTGTGTGTGTGTGTGTGTGTGTGTGTGTGTGTGTGTGTGTGTGTGTGTGTGTGTGTGTGTGTGTGTGTGAGTGACTGTGTGTGTTAATGTGATGCTAAGAATAGACTGTGCACCGTCTGAGTGCACTGAAGGGTTTGTAAACTTGTCTGGAATTCTGCCATGCCTTCAACCACCCAAGCTGCTTATCATGGCAGGGAGGACGACTCATATCTCCTGCCCTCATATGAACTATCCCAACCACGCCTTTTCCCACCTCCTAATCCAGTGGTTCCCAACCTTTTTTCCCACGTGTGTACTATATGACGTTACATGTATACATATATGTAGCTGTCTAGCAACAGGTGCATGTGCGCACGCTCCAGTGGAATGCGTTAGGTTGACTATATGGCTGTGAAGGTGGAATTGGCTTCATCGTAATAGCATTCATAATTTCTTCCATTTCTCTCAGTGAGTCACATCATCTTCATAAATGAGTTTGTGTCCTCGTAGGATGTTTCATTAACTTCACCTCATTCAGTGGACAAACTCAAGTGGTGACTCAGCTGTAATAATAAGCTGCGCTGCTGGATGGCTTTTTAAACCCACACAGCCATGTCTATACTTGCCTTTCACCAGTGGTGGAATGCAACATTTAAAGTCATTTACTGCCCGAGTTTATCTACAATAGTCGGCACACACTGCCAACAAGACCCACAGAATATTTTGTGCTATGACTGTGATGTAAAAAACGAATTACTAGCAGTGTACGGTAGATAATGAAGTATTCTAATGTTTGTTTATATTATATATATACTGTGTATATATATATATACTGCAATCATGTATTTGGGAGATTTACTACACTTTTGAGGTATTTCCAATAGTTTTACTTCTACTCAGAGGCAAATATTGTACTTTTACTCTTTACTTTATTTGAAAGCTTTATTTACTAGTAGTTACTTTGTAGATTTTGATTATTATTACAAAACATACATTAACCCATTCAGCCCTGAATAGCCTACATTTCGGACATTTGAAAATGGCCGATCTACAAGCTCACAATCGCGACGCATTCTGAAATCCAGTCCAACATCAGACAAAATGACATCTGACCTGTTTTTTAAAGTGAAAATACCGTGTGAAGTGAGGGGCGCTCTTATCATCGTACATCATCATGACGTAAAATACTAGACACTGTGACACTTTAAGACATGCACTATATATGCCTATTTGCTCAGACACTGACGGAAAATTCTCCATTCATTGTCAATGGGAATTTAACTAATAGCTGAATATAGGAGGGACTGGTGCAGTGGCGCCCCTCGCAAAAAGTACTCAAACTGAGTACCTATACCACAACTGACTTTCACAAAGCACTGGCAAAGAAAGTCCCGCATTGAGGCGCCTGCAGAGAATAGACGGACGAGTTTCACTCAAACTCATCTGTCCTTGAGAAGCCATCATTTTCTATTTAATGTAACTTATTTCATCTTCCCAGGGATCTGGCGAGGCCGTGGGTGATTTTTATCGGTTCATGTGGAGAGTTGCTGTAACACTAAAAATAAGTCATTGGCTCTTAAATCAAGCAGCTCTGTGATAGGGTCCTCCGTGGAGCCGATCAATAGCCCGATGATGTCATTGTCTCATGGGCCCTGAGTGTCGATGGTTAATTCTTTGATGAAAGACGCCAGAATGATCCAGCCCAGTTCAACCCGTTGCAATGCGTTTCCTCACCAGCAGCGGTGGAGATGTCTTTTATCTTGGATTTATTTCTATTTTATTTAGTAAAAGTAGCAATAACACAATACAAAAACCTTTATTAAAACTTTGACTTCAGTGTGTTAACATTTAATTGGCACCAAAGTAAAGTAAATTTAAAAATCGCATCGCTGGTGGGGAAGGAGGAGCTCCATAATAGCCGGAGCAATGCTAAAAGGTAAACAGACGGACGGCGCGTGCATATATGGAGTAAACCGTTGTCTACGAATATACACGTATAGCACCAGTAGGTACCATTAGCCTAGCTACATTTACAAACGTAGATGGCACAGAAAAAGTTAAAGGCTTTAAAAAAAGAGCAGAGCAGAAGTGGGGGGGAAAGGTGCATTAATGCAGTGCATAATTACCATCCCCTGTAAATGTAAAGGGCGAGGTTGCGCGCATGCAGGGGCGGCGGTGGACCAGGGGTAGAGTGGCTGGATGGGAACCGCAAGGTTGTCAGTTCGATCCCGGGCTCCCCCAGAGTTAGTGTCGAAGTGTCCTTGAGCAAGACACTGAACCTCCTAATTGCTCCTGATGAGCTGGTTGGTTGGTGCCTTTCCATGGTTTCCGCCGCCATCAGCTTATGCATGTGTGTGTGAATGGGTGAATGTAATGCACAAACTATGTAAAGCACCATGGATAAAGGCGCTATATAAATGCACCATTTACCATGCAGCCGTCTGGGTGCCAGCAGACTGGCTGGGCGAGCGCTGGCGTTTTGGCATGATGAGTCAGATCAACATATGTAATTAATTCTGTACTGGCCATGCATATATGGAGCGTGTCTTAAGTATAAATGTTTTGGACATGGTTTCCACCTGACAGCGGTAATGTTTTAAAGAAAGAAAAAAGTCACTCTTACCATGAAATTAGAATAGCTCTTTCATTGTACCTCATGCATCTCAAAACACATTAATACAAATGCCAAATTGTAACGGCACACACATTTCACATCAGCACCTTGACCGACATTTAAATACTATTTCGTTTCAAAAAGTATTTTTGATTCAGCAAGCATAGCTCATTTCTATGTAAATCATTGTCTCTGTCTGCCAGTGGTCTTGGACAAGAACGATTACTCTAGAGGCAATATGATTTCTATTATCTATGTTCTGTGTAAGAGTCTGAGTGGACACAGACCAGAGTTTTTCAGATAACGTGAACATTTTTGAAACTTTACTGAAGATGCTTCCTTGTCACAGACTCAAACACAAGACTCACAAACCGTCTTCTAAACACATGGGCCCCTACAACGCTACACCACCAATACACCAAAAAATAATATATATATATATATATATATATATATATATATATATATATTGGTATGAGGAGCTTACCTCCATAATGAACTCTCTGTGACGCTGTTGAGGTTGAAGTCAAACAACTTGGTCAGCATCAGAATCACCTGCAAAACAAAAAAAGAGAGAAAAGATAAGAACAATTTATTGTGACTGAACGCCTGGTTTTAATTATTACACCTCTACTAGCCACTGAGTTGAGGGGTTGCTCATCCGTGTGTGAGATAAATGAGCGAGACAAATATGAAGCGGTTAAAAAAAAGAACAGCTGACGACGACAACTTTTTTGTACGATAATCAAAAGCAAGCCCAAATAAGTAACTACAGTACTACACTTTAGAAACAAGCCCAAAAGGCCACAGCCTGCAAATAATATTTGCAAGTGACTTCACACAAAAAAACAAGCCCAAAGTCGCTTAAAATTAGCAGACATATGGCAATACCGCTTGTAGCCTGTTGTTTTGTCACTGCCAGTGTGAACATCTGGTTGGGGTAGGGGTTAGTTAAGGTTTCGGGTTATGATAAGGTTTGAGGGAGGTGCACAATTAAAAAAATAAACCTTGTAAAAGAAAATCACCCAGTGCTCAGACCGCATTACGACGGCACGCCTCAGTGCAACACAATGCTACTCAAACATTAATTTCACATTCCTCTGTGGCTCTAATTGTCTTATACTCATTACTAAATCATATCACACTGATTTTAAATACTGCTATCCAAATACACCTCGTGCAGTTAACACCCCCAAGACGCCCGGGTTCAGAAAGAAGTAGGCCAAGCTGCTGACGTCTTTGAGGGAGGAAACGGAGGCAGAAGAATCACATTCCATCCCCGAGCACAAAAGAGCCACAGCAGGATGGCAGCTCCCCATCTATTTACTTTGTGACTGGGTGGATATTTCACATTGCAATCAAATTCCACGGCAGAAATGAAGAGTAATATTCACAGGGAGACTCGGTCTCATCTTCAAGACTGTGGTATTTTAACCACTTATGCCCTGTTTTATACCGTTATACCTCGTTGCACAGTTGTCAGTGTTGCATGGAAACAGAGGAGATAGCCATGAGCTTGTGTTATTTTAATAATATAATGTCAATAATCTAAACTTTGTCGTAAGAAAAACAGCTAAAATTGACAATATCAAACAAACAATATCCATAAAAAACTGTCCTATTCACTTTTTGGCCTATAACTCTTATGATCGTATATGATCAAAAATATTTTTTTCCCTAGACTCCTTGGATTATGATTCAACTTCCCATATAGGTCTCGACTCTCGAGTTCTCGACCATTTCCGATTTCAAGATATATATATATATATAAGAAACATAACATACTGGGTGATAACAAGGGAATAATATATTGGTTTAAACATGGTTGAATATTTAACTCAGAAATCAAATGTATTGTATGGAAAATATGTTTTGTTTAGTTAAAACATGGTCATTCATTTTCTGTTGACAAGGTTTGAACATAATGGGGGAAAAATTCAAAAGCATGTGAGCAATAGTTCCAGGAAGTGAGAAACCAAGAACAGCTGTACAAGTACAGGAAGTGAGGCGGTCGGGCACATGAACATGGTATACAGTACAGTGTGTCAAAATCTAAAGTTGCAAAAGTTATAATTGGTCCCTCACTGTCCCTCACCGTGTAATTAACAGACATATAATATACTGTACATGCCCTTGGCCTATAGCAGTGTACATACACATGAGGAGAAAGCGTTATAGTATGAGAGAGGCAGGCAGATATACAGATATACAGAGACAGACAGACAGAAGAAGATAAAGCGACAGTCAGAGAGAGAGAGAGAGAGAGAGAGAGAGAGAGAGAGAGGTGCTGCATGGTGCGAGTGTGAATTGAGCCTCCAGCTGGGCATCTAAATGGACCTGGTAGCTCATTAGCATGCATGGGTGTAGTCCGGACATGTAAGGTCATTCATTCCCCGGGCTAATTCTTTCCACACTGGAGAAACAAAACACACACACACACACACAAAAAAAAAACTGGGCTACTTCCTGAATCACTCTTGATCAACAACTTTTGTTTTGGTCTAGTTGCTGTCTGTCTTTTCCCACTGCACCTCCTAAACAACGGCCCAAAGCTTTTTCCAGCCAGCCGCAGGTCGGCCCAAGTGCACCACATGTTCGGGTGTTGTGGGGACGCATTTGTTAGTGCATACTTAATAAGCACCAACCTCGCAATGTAATTCTCCCCTACCCAAGGTGCACCTGTTCTACGTGTACTCACAGGAGCCCCCATGCTGGCGGAACTGTTTCACAAAGTCACACGAGTCGTACGGTGACTCACCGGCAACCTCTCTAGCAGCGGTGTGAACACAAGGAGACACAGTTGGATGTTGCCCCGAAGCCCTGCATGGCACCTGACTTAAAGGCACATACAAATTGCATTGGCATAGATAGACTGGTTGTTTATTTTACTCTTTGCACACTGTTGCACACATCTGCTATGCATTTCACCTGAGTGGTGCGCCTTATTTATTTATGTCAGACACACTTAAAGGCAGCAATCTTAACCGGCCATGCATGTGTCTTAACCGGCCACGCATGTCTTGCTGGAAGCCACGGGTGAATCTTAACCGGCCACGCATCTTGAACTGTTGCACGTCGGACTGTTAGTACGTCAGACCAACGTCCCCTGTTGCATAGACTGATTGTTTATAGGGCTGAAAGCAACTACTGACTAAAATAACCAATCCTTTTGCAACATATTGTCAGATTGTAGGGTTGACTGTAAGTAACAATTTAAATGTTTTCCCTCAAGAAAAGTGTGTGTGTGTGTGTGTGTGTGTGTGTGTGTGTGTGTGTGTGTGTGTGTGTGTGTGTGTGTGTGTGTGTGTGTGTGTGTGTGTGTGTGTGTGTGTGTGTGTGTGTGTGTGTGTGTGTGTGCATATATATTTTTATAATCGATTGCATGGTAAATGGTAGTTACATGAATTTCATATTTATTTGTATGTACACTGGGGCACATCTACTGTATGCAGTTCACTTGAGTCATGCCTACACAGCATTATCTCAGACAGCAATGTTTGAGATAAGGGTGTTTGTTCCTGTGCATAGCGAGCAATACTGTATTACATGAATTGAATACATTGTGTCACACACAAGCATAAGGGTCGAAAGATAACTGTCAAAGTCACAAGGACTTATGCTTGGAAGTTCCATGCAGTTATATCATAGCGAGGGTTCACTGATGTTTCCTCCCCGCGGGAAGAATCTTCAGTGAATCCCCGCTATGAGGCTGGCCAAGCCAGGCTAGTTACAGTATATTGAGCTCTAACTTGACAAATTCAGGAGCAAGACCTAAGAAAGTGTGCTCCTTGGAGCTTCATTATTCAGACTGAAAGCCCTCTCCACGGCAGCAGTTTATGGGATGGGCGTTGTAAAAGCGGCAGTCTTCGGTGATTGGTTCATACCAACCACTCAGAATAGGAAAGCAGATGACGTTGTTGTCAATCATGAGGCTATGGCTAACCCGCATGCATACTAGCATGCACAAAAGCGGTAAAATATGTCGGATGATGATGTTTCTGTAAAGAAACTATTTATCATACGCTGATTTAATATCCAGATTGATACAGTCGTGAGTCACCGCAGTTGGGGCAGCCATGTTTGTTGTCTGACGCTGTTGAGTGACTGGGCTGATGGCCAATCAGCTGCTGTGATCGTATTTTCGAACGACACTAACGCCAGACTCCAGACCTGAATCGCCAGAACATATTTTCTTAATGGGCGTGGCTAGCGAATCAGGGCTGGAGCCAGGCTAGGTCCGTGGCTGAAATGCCAAATAAATACTGGGGCTTGATGTGAAAAAGGTTGAAAACCTCTGCTCTAGAAAGGCTGAGCGGCGACATAGTGTAGAGGCTTGGTGAAGGACCGCGTCCAGGACCTTCTGTCTGCCACATATGGAGACTAATGTGGGTGGCCTTCAGTGTCTGTTCATGTCACATGGGCTCCCAACTGGAAAGTACATATGCTCAATCACTGACCGTGCCAATTAGGTATGTTGTTGGTTTCTAGCACTGTAAGCATGACCCGGTCAGAGGACATGATGTCACCCCATCCGGGCCAAGCAGGCAGTTCATGAAGAGGCACGCTTGCGTAACCTTCATCTTGATACAGCTGCGACTATAGATTATTTTTGTATACCGATTATTCTGTAGATCATTTTTTGTATTTTATGGGAGTTATCGAGCATTACGTGTTTTTATTGTATTTGTTTAATCTATCAAAGAATCGGTTAACCACTTAAGCGTTTTATATTTGTCGCACAACTGTATCATGCAAACTTTGTGAAAATACCTGCTCTACAAGGTTGTACGATTTAGTATAAAACCGGCATAATGATAGGACAATTGAAAATGGGACCTTGTTGCTGGTGGTGGCATTTTAAAACCATTAAATTGTGTAATTATTATGCGTTTAAAGATGGCGTTCGATGGCGCCCATCCCAACGTGGTGAAACTTAGCAGATTGTTTTAGGTTTACAAACACAATTTCTCAGAAGAGACCAGTGTTGCAATATCGCCGATGCAAATGGAATTCTTAACTCAAGGCTCAGATCATTACAGTAATAACAATATGCGCCATGTTTGGGGAGCTGAAGGCATCACCCCTCCCCCATCGTTCTTCATTAAAGCAAGCCTTTTTGCCCGCTAGCAAACAGTATTATCTCTTATACTGTTGGGTAATTGTCCTTGGTTGGAGCAGACAAAATATCATCATGAGCTGAGATCCACAAACATGCATATACAAACAAGCATTATTATATCCTAGGGCACAACGAGGCAGAATAAACAAATATGAGACACGGCATCTCAGCATATCTGGACCTCGCTAATAAGGAAACGTGTTCGGATCATGTCCTGCAGGCTATTATCAACTATTTATTTATCCTCACAACCATGTTAAATTACTCTTGATTACTCTTTGTTTTAAATGAGTTTATGTTGTTGTTGTTTTTAACAGGGTACCCAGCATTTATATTAACATATCTAAAAATAGTTATACTCACTCCATTATGACAATCCCTATGCACTATCCCGATACCTCTTCAGTCAATGATATTTAGCCCATTTAGGCCTGACGTCGAAATTAAAAAAACGTTCGCTCTTAAAGAATATATACCGGTATTCAAAGATTTGTGCCGCATTTTTACGATTTTTCAAAAATAGCAGACCTACAAGTTCATAGCGCGCCACTCGGTGGCGCGCTATGAGCTTGTATATCTGCTATTTTTCAATAGCTAAAGTATAACATAATGATTAGTTAAAACACCAAAAGGGGTTCCCGTCCAAATTCCGCGATTACCTACAGTATGTTTTGACGATGTGTTGTGTATATCAAATGTAATCAATTTAAAAACATTTGATTTGATTAAAGTTCTTAAAACATAGAAACAAAAATGCTACCTACAATAATAGGTACACAACGCGTCGTGTTTGATCTTGTATATCAACTATTTTGGAATATATATATATTTTTTTTGCTTTTGAAAACATTCTTCTACAAAAATTATAATGAACATTCACAAAATACTAGGTTGAAAGTGGTAAGAAAAATGATATAACGTTGCTGTTATATGTATAACCATACTGTATATCTGATCAACTAACTTTGTGTTTTTTTTCTTAAATGAATGCCCTACTAGAACATAATATAGCGTCACACTTGACTAAAGTATCAAAAGTACAGTATAGCAGATCCACAAGCTCAAAACGTGTCACGAAGCGACATGATTTGCGCCTGTGTATCTGCTATGCTTTTGCAATTTCTTTGCAATTTGAGTCCTGAAAAGTACTGTAACAGTAACAGTTTTGGACAAAATAATGAGGTTTCCACCCGACAGAGACGATATAAATAACGAATGATATGTATCAGCCAAACCGATAGATGGGTCTGGATCTGATAATACTGAGCGGCGAAAAAGTGAGTCAAGTACACCCATATAATAATGCAAAAACACCTGCTGAGACTCTGAAAGGGCCAACACTGGAGGGCTGTCTGGCTTTTGGTGGATCACTGAAGCAGGAATGCCTCTCTGTGAATTACCACATGCCATACGTCTCCTTTTATAGTTTCATATAAAAAGTGAAATGTGCCGAGGAATCAGGATTTGCACTCAGTTGTCCGATTCTTGAATATCTTAAAATAATAATGTCTTCATCAGTATTAAAATGGATGAGTCTAATGAGAGTCTGACTCCCAGGAAACGAATTTGAATAAAAATAATTATGCTGTCATAATATGCTAATGTTTGTGATTGTTACTTTAACATGCAGAACCATTATTATACAGTATAATTATAATATTATATTTATTATAGTTTTGTGCATAATTACCCAGAAACAGGTACTCAATTAAAAGCACTTAAAGATGGAGTGCTGTGATTTTTGTATTTTTCCAGTGTTCATGGGGTGACAGTACTTCATTAGAGTAGACCTGACCTGCACTTTTTCTAGTTCCTTCTGCTATTGGAATGTAACGCTCATTGTGAAGTGCTTTGGAGAAAGGTGCTACAGTCAGTGCACCAACTTTAAAACTTAAAAAAGTTAGAGCATTATTGATTTATTTGCACTAAACTTTATCTCCAATAATAATCTTCCATGCCTGAAGACTACAAAGCAACTAAAGAGTCACGAAAGACTGAAGCTAAACTTTAAGTGGAAGTTGGTGGTTATAATAGCATGAAACAAATGTTTGGCCATGTTTTTAATGTGCTGTACATTATTATTTTGCCTCATGCTAATTGTATTACATAGCGGGGTGAACAATAGCAGAGCTACTGGTCTCCCTGTTTCATTTCAGCTCAAGCGTATACTGTTGCACTGTGTTATGAATTATGCATATACAAATGTGTGTGTGTGTGTGTGTGTGTGTGTGTGTGTGTGTGTGTGTGTGTGTGTGTGTGTGTGTGTGTGTGTGTGCGTGCTCACATATATATATTATATCCTTGCTGTCAGGCAGAAACGTATCTCCATATTTAAACTTGTTTTCTTTCTTTTTAGTTTTAATACTTTTGACACTTTATTGTACAACAGTACAAGGGTGTCACGCAAAAGTAGAAAAAAAGCTCACATTACAACACATTGTGAGCTTGTAGATCAGCTATTTTTGAGAAATTGAAAGTGTAATGTGTTTAGTCTGTCTGGGACTTTTACACCACAATTATTCACAATGGAAACAAGCCCCTTAGGGCTTTTTGTGTTATCCTTCTAGCAAAACCATTGACTGTACCGCTACGAACCTGGTAATAAACTATTCAATAGGGAATGCAAGGCTGACGTCACGGTAGGCTAGCTGTCACGCCTATACCGGCGCCATTGTGATTGTGATGGCCTATAAGCCCTACATATTAGATGTGCATTAAGTGTATTAACCCATTCTGATCGGGAACCCATTTTGGTGTTAGCATCATGTTATGCTTTAGCTATTGAAAAATAGCAGATCTACAAGCTCATAGCGCGCCACCGAGTGGCGCGCTACGAGCTTGTAGGTCTGCTATTTTTGAAAAATCGACCAGTGTGTGTCCAGTGGAAACCTCGTATGAATCTGATCTCAGGTCAGAATGGGTTAAGTTGGTGTTTTATCAATTAAAAATAGCTTGTGACTAAACAATAACTAAATTGGATCAATTGGAATACAGCCTACACAGGTACACTTATCCCCATTTCCTGAAGAGGTTTTGAACTTACAAGGTTTCCGCCCGACAGCGCCCGACATTTGCATGATATGCAAATGTTTCCGTGTTGAATGCGAGTGTTTTCGCTGTGTGTGCACACTGTGCACAGGCTGTCTGTTTGACTGCACACTGCGTGTGCACGTTAAGTGCACAGTGTTTGCAGTAGTACTTTAACCCATTCTGACCTGAGATCAGATTCATACGAGGTTTCGTATGAGACCTACAAGCTTCGGTTTCGTAGCAGACCTACAAGCTCATAGCGCGCCACTCGGTGGCGCGCTATGAGCTTGTAGATCTGCTGTTTTTCAATAGCTAAAGCACGACATGATGCTAACACCAAAATGGGTTCCCGGTCAGAATGGGTTAAAATGAGTGATGTGTCTGAAAATAATGTGTATTCAGGTAATAAATCTCTGTTTAGTACTAGTACATAAGGGGGAAGATAACACTTGACACAATTATTGAAATGGGATTCATGGACACTCCCTCTGAACTGATAGCAGGTAAACGTTCTCTGTACTGAGCAGAAATAGATGAGCAATGACAACACTGTTTTTTACAACTTCAGAAGTAGGTTAGGCATCACATCTAGCTTGAGAGAGTTGTGGTTACCTTCTTTTGATAATGTGGGCAAATAAAACGCATACATGAATTTTAATAACCCCGTTATGGGATGTTGCTCGTACGCAGTAATAAATAAAACTTTGGACCAAAGTGGCAAGCATGCAGAGAGAGAGAGAGAGATTTCTGAAGTACGTATGTATACTATGTATCTACCGGTACATACATTTATTATACTGTATGCTTGAGTACCTTTGCTTGAGGCCCGCGGTGGCTCAGGGGTAGAGTGGCTGGATGGTAACCGCAAGGTTGCCAGTTCGAACCCGGGCTCCCCCAGAGTTAATGTCGAAGTGTCCTTGAGCAAGACTCTGAACCCCGAATTGCTCCTGATGTGCTGGTTGGTGCCTTGCATGGTTTCCGCCGCCATCGGTGTATGAATGTGTGTGTGAATGGGTGAATGCAATGCACAATCTATGTAAAGCGGCTTGGATATAGGCGCTATAATATAAAGTAATATACCCTGCACCATTTACTTGAGTACTTTTTTTTTTACATTATTTTAAATACTTTATACTTTCTTGACTGCATCTCAGTGGCCAGTACAGTGTTATACATTTTACTCCACTACAAGTATTTGACAGCTTTAGTTTCTACTTACTGTACTTTGAAGATTCAGATTATATTTGACAAAATATGCATTCACCATTTAAGCCCTATTTTATACTATTCAACAATAGCCGATCTAGCTATTTTGTCTGACAAAAAAAATAATTTACTACTTTTACTTTGGTATACTACTGGTGGTATATTTTGATACTAATACTTTTGTACCTTTACAAAGTAAAAACTTGAATGCAGGCCTTTTACGTAAGAGAGTATTTTTATATTGTGTTATTGATACTTTTACTAAACCACCCTATGGTTGAGTCCCTCAGCTTTCAGTGAAAATAGTCAATAGTTTACGCCGATCTGCTATTTTCTGCCAAAAGCTTAGCATAATAAAAAAGAACATATAAAATCTAAGATGTACATCTTCCACAACTGGAAGCTACTGTATGTGAGAACGGCTCAAAGGCAATGAAAAGCCCCAGAGCAACATGTATTTGTCCCAAAGCACGGTTGCTATACAGAACCACAAGTTGTAATAGAATAGAGAAATGAAATCCATGCACGAGGCAACAATACAGTGCTACTGTAGTGTAGATATAAAGACCTTCAAACCCCTCGGAGAGTCATGGAGTTCATGTTCATGCCTTTCTTTGGCCGGCCTTGAGATGACTACGTAACATTGCTATCGCAAACACACTGATGAATGTATTTGTTGGCCCACATTCGTATTGCTATATGCTGTATGTAGACTGTATTCAGTACTGTTAAAATTTACTCTCAATGTTGATGGTACTGTATGTGTATAGAGGGTATGCGCGTGAAATCATCATCAAACCCGGAAGTTATGCAGGAATGCCTACTGAGTGGCAAAAAACTACTTTCTGGCCATACATCCAAACAGAAAAGTCCTATCTGATTGCATTAAACAACATTAAACAATATTAATCTTTGCCTGTTGCTTTGCCACTCGATGTGCCATTCACTTTAAGCATGTGCATACCCTCTATTGTCTGTACTAGAGGGGTTACATACAGGGACCCTCCCTGGAATCCTTGAGGGGTTTCCAAATGGTTCCATTTTGTGCAATGTCAGAGTTAAGGGGGTCTTTGAAATCAAAACATTAGAACCAGTGCTGTATGTCTTGCGTCTGTGGGCCTATACTGTGTATATATATGGACATGACTGACATCACAATACTGATGCCAGGGCGGAATTACATCATAGACTGGCATCAAGCTACCATGCAGTAGAGCTCTTCACGTGTCCCAAAAAAATAGACCCGGCCGGACCAGAAATGGACCTGTGAAATGTGTGACGGCACAGAGCCTGTCTTCATCACCTGAATTACATTGTTTTCATAGAACCTTACATTAATTTCAGTACCGGCTCTCCTTTGTCCCAATTATACTGAATCAAAGACTCACGTTTCCATCATTTGCATGTAATTAAAGGTGATTAGATGAGTATGTGATGGAAAACATAACATCCCCCCCCCCAAAAAAAAACCAACCACTCACCCCACCTCCGCTGTAGCATAATCACTTCAAGCAATAATACAGGTCTGACACTGACCTCCTTTTGTGTTGTTCCTTTTATTTTCTACCATTGAACATGATGTCAGTTGACTAGTAAATGTACCATGCGTAGTTTATTTTTAGGCTACAGTATGTGATAATAAACCATGGTGAGAATGACAGAAAAAATTCTGCCTGGCAGAAACCGTGTATCTCCATATACAGTCTTTTCACGTAAATAAATGTTAAAAGTTAAACTGAAAGTTTTAGTGTGTCTGTGGGTTTCATAAATTTTACATCAATAGGGAAGGGAATGTGACTAAATATGAATATTGAATCCATTGGAACACAGGTTCATGATTTCATGTCCTGAAAGGTAACCGTTTAGGACATACATGGTTTCCACCTGACGGCAACGGAGATTCTAATGATGCAATTCGCTGAAGGATGATGACACACTGGTTAAATAGACGGCACTGCATGGGAAAGAGAAATGCAATCAACGCGGGTCCTGACCTTGTCTCAACGCCACCATAATGAGATGATCAACCGCCGTCCCCCAGAGCCCTGAAAACAGCCTTTTCTGCTTGTTCGTAGACAGCTGTATCGATACCCAAACCACTGCTATCTGCTTCAGCTCAGTAATAGAATTAGGCTACACGTGCTGCACACAAATACAAAATAATGTAGACACCATAGACAATGCGTGTAAGCCACAATTATTCGGTGTTCGTGTGCGCATTAGTGTGTGCACATGCATGCATGCGTGCGTTGCCCTGTCGTTTGTTTACTAGGGTTCGTGCCATTCACTCTGTTCTTGCACTCGTAAGTCGATCTTGATAAGTGCTTCTATTAAATGCTTGTAAATTCTAAGTGTGTGTGTGTGTGTGTGTGTTTGTAATATTACTAGAAAGGTCCTCAAAGTATAGTATAATATACCGGTAGTATAGTAGTACATCAGAAATAGTCATTGAGATGACCATTTTCCTGGTTATTCAGAAATGGTTCTTTTATTTTTTTAGATATAGGTTTGATTTAGACCTACACTTGCATTTTGTCACACACCCAAAATAGTCGATCTACAAGCTTCTAGACCAGTGCACGAGAGAGGGTATGCGCGTGACATCATCATCAAACCATTTATGTGGGAACGCCTACTGAGTGCCAAAAAACGACTTTCTGGCCTTTACAGCCCATACATCCAAACAGAAAACTCCTGATCTGTTTGATCTGATGCATTAAACAACGTTAAACTCACTTTACCACTCGATTTGCCACTCACTTTATGCATGCACATACCCTCTATTAAATCAGGCATTAAGCAAAACATGGGGAAAATGTCCTCGCAGGTATAGTACTACCAGTAATACTTGAAGTGTGTGTGTTCTCTGAATACAGCATGACCACGTGGAAGGACTAAAGTTAAAATGGTGGCCAAACAGCGGGGCTGCATTTGGGTGAAGTTAACCCTGGCATTTGATCCATCTGATGCCTCTTGCGACTAAGACTTCGACCTAGCCCACACAGGAAGTCATTCAAAGCCAGAGCATTGTGCCAGCCTCATGCCCTTGGCAGGGAAATGCATAGAGCGGGAGGGGGTACAACCTTAGGCAGAAGGAACGCCTGCTTCCCTATTAGAGAAATAAAGCCATGGAAAAGTGAGCAAAAGCTTAGTAGGAACAGGACGCAAAGGACAGCAGCCGGACCAGGAGAATTATGTGTTCTTTGCTGCAGTGCCGGAATTAGTCACATTAGTTACTATTAGTCATTCAAACTTATTTTTTTCTAGCGCACAATGCATTGCGATGCGCTGCATTGTGAGTTTGTAGATTAACAAACACAGGATATGATGTTATTATTATAAAGTGCCTTGGACTCTGCATGGCATTGGCTCCTCCCTGAGCCAAGCTTGCTTATACCATCAGAAACATCAGAAACAAAAGAGTATATAAGTTAATTTGTTTTCTACTAATAATCTAACTATAAAGTGACTAAAGCTTAAAGCTGTACAATATTTGTAGTGGAGTACAATATTTGACTATGAGATGTAGTATAAAGGGTAGAACTAATAAATGATCAAAAAATGTTTTACAATATACTTAAATGTATATACCAGCTCAGTGGCCTTGTGGTTAGAGTGTCCGCCCTGAGACTGGGAGGTCGGGGTTCAATCCCAGGCCGGGTCATACCAAAGACTGTAAAAATGGGACCCAGGGACTCCCTGCTTGACACTCAGCATCAAGGGTTGGATTGGGGGTAAGTCCCTGCGACATACTAGCGTCATGTCCAGGGGTTGTACTTGTACATCAAGCTGCCTCACGCTACAGAAACAGGAGATAGGCTCCTGCCCATATGCGCCTCATGGCTCGGCAAAGGCTACTTGAGTAAATGTACCTAGTTACTTTCTACCGATGCTTCTCTGTCGTTGTGCCTCTGGGCTGTTTGCGTCAAACACAGAATCCATTTACAGTCGGCGTACAGTCGGAGACATTGATCAGAATGGGTGTCATTATCGGCCCGGGTTAATGTACGGGACATAAGTAAACACGATCAACATCGATGTCTCACGGCCTCTCGGCTTTACCTTTAACGACAGGAGAGGCCTTAACCCATTCTGACCGGGCACCCATTTTGGTGTTAGCATCATGTTATGCTTTAGCTATTGAAAAATAGCAGACCTACAAGCTCATAGCGCGCCACCGAGTGGCGCGCTACGAGCTTGTAGGTCTGCTATTTTAGAAAAATCGAAGAGCGACTGACATTTTTAGAATCTGATCTCAGGTCAGAATGGGTTAACCGTAAACCTCAATGAAGTAGAATTTATGGGAAACTCTTGCCGCTGTGATTACACGCAGGATATCTCATTTTGGCCTTTCCTTCCCCAAGGTGGTGCATTATTAAGGTAATAATTACAGCTCTGCCCCTTAATGCAGACCTCTGTAATATGTGTGTGGATTTATGTTGTGGTGTGGGTCAACACAGCCATATTTGTTTACTGCAGGAGTGTATGGGGACTGTGTGGGATCGAGGCAAACTCCTATTAAAAAGCTTTAAGGAAATGAGTTGTGTTGTATGGGCGGGTTACTTGCGGTTTGGAAACAAGAGTGATTGATCGTAGGCCTGCTTCCGTCCGCCCCTTTATGGTTTTTAATGGCATTCCTAACACCATCCAATTACTTACTGTGGTATTATTTGGACTTGCGCTGATGAGTAGATGCCACTGGAAAATTCATACTGGATGCGTTCCAAGTTAATGCATAAATTAATAGGAGGGTAAGTGTGGGGGATGTTATAGGTTTATTGACAAGGAGAGGATAGGCAGAGATACTCTAGAAGGAGGAAGTGCACAGTTGAACTAAAGCAATAAACCTCACAGTTGTTGGTGAACCATAAAACTGTGCATTTATCTGCAAACTTATTTACTGCTCATTGTGGTTTCATATAGTGGGGAACACAAGCTCAGCTCAGCTCCCTGTGCTTCAGAACCAGTGGAGGGCAGGAGTGAGATTCTACATTGTCAGCTGAAACTAGAAGATGGGAGTCCATGGGGGGGGGGGGGAAACCAGCCAGCCAGGGGCAGATTATAGAACAGGGAATTAACAATTGACAGATGCATAACTAGCTTTTAAGTTTTTTATCAATTGGAGTATTGACAAAGTCTCGTGCCAAGACGAAATGGAAGCTGGCTGTATACTTTGCCAGACTCATTTCACAGATATTTGAAGAAATATTGGGATTGTTGTTAAATCTTCAGTAAAATCCCTGGAAGCGCCAACACAAATATGAGCCTTTTTCTAACTATAATATTTGATTGTAGGAAAAGTTAGAGCAGTCAGTTTTAATGGAAATAAAGGCTCTCCAGCTCATGACCAAATCAGAATGTGAAAGCGCACTTGCTAGTTTTGTCAAAATGTACAATATACTCTGGGAACAAATTGATTTGTGAGCTTTGGGAATCCCAGAGAAGTCTGTCCATTCATGCTGAGAAAATTACATTAATGTTCTTTATCATCACAGAAGTTGGGCCTTTTTTAAATTGTACTTCAGCGTTCAGTGAAATGTAATTACTTTTGTGTCCAGGGGATAGTGATTAGGACCAACCCCATGCAGTCCAACAATTCATTTTCATATCTCACCGATTTTGCCTTATCAACACTTATAATTAAGCTTTCTGGTCTATTTACTTTCCTTAACTATATGTTTGCTAATGAATTGATACCCAAGGTGGAAATTGTTACTCATGACCAAACCAAACCAGGTCCTGTGTAAAACAACTGCCAAATTTGAAAGGAAATAATGTTATAATAGACAGACAAAGTGGTAGCTCCAAGGTGCTAGCATACATCATACAGTAGCCTATTTGACAAGATTACTACAAATCAATACAATGTAAAAAGGCTGAATTCCAAACATGATTCATGTTTAACACTGGGCGGATGACATGATACCACCGGTGTTTTATAGGACAAAGTGTGTGAATCTATCTATCTATCTATCTATCTATCTATCTATCTATCTATCTATCTATCTATCTATCTATCTATCTATCTACAATAATGCTCATGAGAATGAGGAAGGAAGTAACAATAGTTGGATTTCCATTTTAAAGTCTGTGAATTCATGCACGCTTCCATCCACTAATGGCATGCACATTTTAGGAGTTGGTTCATCAACATGAGCGGTATTAAAAGCTCTCTCCAGTCAGGTGAGAAGCACATCATTAGACATTAACAAATGTCATTATTGCAGTTACTTTGCATGCACATTCCCACTAGGAAGAAATTACATCCTTTTTTATTTTATTCTTTTCCAAATCAGAGTTATAGTGCCGATATAACAGGCCGATTCACTGTTTTCCACTCCAGAGAGAGAGAGAGAGAGAGAGAGAGAGTGTATGTCCGAGTATGACCTATTGACCCCTGCAGCTGATGCTGATTGGGGTCGCATTCACAGGTCTCTCTCTCTCTCTCTCACCCCCCCCCCCCCCCCCCCCCACACACACACACACACACACACCCCCACAGATTGGAGTCGCATTAGGTCACACAAACACACGCACGCACGCGCACACACCCGTATGAACTGGGCGGTGCAACTGTGTGTGTGTGTGTGTGTGTGTGTGCGTCACATTATCATCACATTATCTCTATAGTCATGTGATCAAGGCGGATCTGTCCAATCGGTCGTCTAAAAAAACTTTCTGATTTTTCATATTGCATCCTGATTGGCTGAGATTGACTTCTACTACCTGTAGAACTAGGTTACTCTTTTTTTCTTTCTCTCTCTAACTAAGCATCCTTCGCTGCTTCCCGTTAACTCCTCTTCTCACGCAGTGTATTGTATCTGCTTTTAATATCACCACTTCTGTTTTCATCGCAGTAGCATTAAACCTTGACGTTGCAGACGTTGTTGATACTTATGTGTAAGTGCATTTGCATTTCACATCAATAAAATGCTTGACAGTATCCTTGTGCAAACTCTTTTTGACATGATTTTAAGCAGTCATTGATTTTCACTTGCACATAATATAAGTATCTAAAAATATAGTAGGCGGATTGCCACGAAACTTAATTTGCATTGAAAGTACATCAATGTCCTCCACAGAATAAACACTAGTGCTTTTGTCTACCCCATGGCCATGTGTGGATGGTGCCATTTAGACCAAAGTGGAATTAGGCGTCTGTTTTATTTAATTATCGTTCTTTATTTTCTCCATTTTAAAGCTTTTGGTGATGTTTACAATAATGTGTTGATCCTTCAGTGACTATACAACTATGACCACCCACCACACCGTCTATATTGGTGTATGTTGCTGTTGTTGGGCAGAAACCTCTTAACTCCATATTCATAAATGAACGCCCCACTTGATCACACTACAGCGTCACACAAAAGTATCAACGGCAGCAGATCTAAAAGCTTGAGCTTGTAAATCCACTGCTTTTGCTACATTTTAATTTTAATCGTGAAAAGTTACTGTTTTGGATGTTTCCACCACGACAGAGACAATATTTTGTTAATTATTGATGGCATTGGCGACGTGTCTTTTGAGTGTGATATATTTTACTCTTGATGTATATCTACACTATCTAAACTACTTGCCCTCGAACTGTATCTTAAGATCTAAATGCAGTAGTGCCTTTGGTGACCTTGCGTGATCAATAAAGATCTTATCTGAAGTTATTTGCTTAAAGTAGCAATACCACACAATATGTTACAAGTAAATTCAATGTTTTTGAAAATAGCAGATCTACAGACTCATAGCGTGCTCCGTGCTAGTAAATCTGCTGCTTCTATTTAGCCAAAGTGTAATTTGGGGCCGAGTGCTTTATTTATGTTTTGTAATAATAACCTAAATCTACAAAGTAACTAGTGACTCTAAAGCTGTCAAATAATTGTTGTGGAGTAAGAAAAAGGATAATGAGGATGCACTCACGCACGCACGCACGCACACACACACACACACACACACACACATGCACACAAATATATGCATGTGCATGCATGCATTCATACGTTTAAGTTGAAACAGTACTCTTGTTAAAACATGCGTTGTTGGAGTCTTTCGACTACAAATCTGATAATCAGTGAAATAAATGCAATTAAAGGAATAAACCCAATTAGCAGCATTGTCGGCTTATGCAGTCTTTAATATATGGATAAATTACATCCTTCACATTGCTGCTATTGGCTAGTTTATAATTGCACAACTTCAGCCGTTCTTGACCTTCTCTGCACAAGGCTTTTTATCCTAATACCTAATTTCTGTGTTGAAAGCGACATGAAAGACAGGAGCGTTACTACCGCCTTTTAACTAGGCATCGTTAAAAGCCTTAAATAACACGTAGAGCCCAATTACTGAGTGACTTCAAAGAGGAGAGACAGAAGTGGAGCTCGGGAGATGAGCGTATATGGCATCAGCACTGCAGCGTTGTCACGCTGACTTGTCCACGGAGGCCAACAGATAAGCCTGGTGTCCATGCAGTCAGGCAGAAACGTCTTCTTTCCATATTTCTTTTTGACACACTTAACCCGTAATTGCTACAACCTCCACGATCCTGTGTGGGCAGCACTCAATAGATGTAAAAATTAATATTTCTCTAGGTCGTCCTCAGACGAGCCCCTCCATCGTTGCTTCCAGTCATCCCTCCTGCATACATCTGACCTGCTCGTTGGTGCTTTGCGCACCTGTGTCATTCTTGAGTACATTCACATACTGTATGTTAATGTAGGACGTCCTCGTGACCGGTGGCCGTGTGTTGGTTCCCACAGCACTAGTTGTCTGGCTGACAGCTCATGGTGTCTTTGGCAGTGTCCTGCTATAGTCTCATTCTCCTGGCTGCTAGTTTCTGGCTCCCCCTCGGCATTCCCTCATACAGGGTATTGTTGGTAACACAAAAGTCCACTTGCACCCATCTAGAGTCTGCTGCATGGTTGGCTTCAGGGTCCAGCATTCATAGCCGTATTATCATCATAAAATCACATTCCATGCTCATCCAATCATATCACCACAAAGGTCATTCCGGCCAATCACTTTTGGCGTCTTGACCGTCTTCACTTTTCTGCCCTCACTTTTATCTTCAACATGTACTTTGCTCAGCCAATCAAATGGCCACTCTATGGAGTGGCCATTCACAAGCCAATGTTTATGTTCACAAAAATCCGGAAAGATGGGCATAGCCCCTCAAAAATATATAATTTGGGTCTATGTGTATACTCTCTGGCCCTCATTAATCAACCGTGCGTACGCCAAAATATGGGTGCACGCCAAAATTACCGACATTTTCTGCATTTACCATTTCCTCCAAAGCTTGAAATTGAACTTGAGTAGGACAAAAAGTCACGTCTGGTCGGGAGCTGTCGTATGCTTTGTCCTCGGCTGTTTTTCTGTCGTACACAAGCGGAGCAGCATTGTCTGAACTGCTGACACGCTGTCACGGGCATCTAAGCATATGTTTTCACTCCTAAAATGTTAATATAATACTATGTGTATACGTCAAAAAAAGAGAGATTTCCAACTGTACAAGTAATTAAATTTGCGCAATTAAAAACAATATAACATGTTTACAATGTATTAGTTTGTGCTTAATCTAACAGTGCTTTACTGGCCTTGTTATGCGAGCGCACTTGTGAGATGATTTGGGAGCACATGCGGCATGACATCAGATGCCTATATCACTGTACTGTCTGTGAGTGATATTATTTAAAAAAAGGCATAAATGGACTGCACGCCTTTATTTCCAAGTGACAATGACAAGCATATACAGCTTGCCTATTTGCAATTGTAGCAGGCTATAGGCGTAAGGGGCTTAATCATTCACCATTTAAATAAGTGCTTTGACAGTTCAGATAAAAGAGATATCATTTTAGGGGGTCGGGAGGACGGGACCGCGGCGTGCGTCGCCAACACATACCAGCACACATGCAAGCGGCAAGCCTTCATCCATATGTTTATGATTCGTACAACGTTGATTATGACTGCCTTGACGACATGATAGCATATCTCTCATGCAGGCAGCTGACACTCACCCACAGGACTTATCACAGCAGTGCGCAGTCTCACACCTTCACCGTGCACTGCGCACGAATGGGTAAAATTAATATAGGCCAGCCTACAAACGTATTGCATTCATGGCGATGCGATGTCGATGTGTCATGTAGGTGCGTGCGTGCATGACAGCAAGGCAAGCGAGGTGAGAGGGAAACCGACAGGGTAGGCCTACAACTTTATTTAATTCATGCAGGTGTTCGTTCTTTATTTAACAACACACCAGTTAGTTGGGCTTGCAAGTTCATGCGTGTGCGTCTGTGTGTGTATGAGAGAGGGGGGTGAGGCGGGCAGCAAGGCACGGGAGAAACTTTTTTTCTTCCTGTAACCATGGTTTCCAGGACGTATGGCAGTTGTTCATGTCGCAAAAACGAGGGCGAGGCTTGATTTCATAGGGCGTGCCAGATAGATTTCAGCCGTCACATTTATTAACGTCAGAAGGAAATTAAGGAAGGATCAGCTGTTTGCGATCACTTTATAAATGCCGTGGCGACGTGGGTGTACTACGAAACCCACACTCGAATTTGGGGCAGATTTTACACTCAATTGATAAATGAGGGCCTCTGAATTACAGACCCGTAAGGGTTCATTGATCCCCTGGTTTGGTCATTTGGACACTATGTTGAGAACCAGTGGTGTAGAGAGAAACAAGTAGGGGACCTATACCATGGCGGACACCAGTCAACAAAGTATATCTAGCGTTTAAAAGGGATTAAAAATGTTTAAAATCCTCACATCTGCGATATGTCAGGAATAAGCAAAGCCTTACTAATTCTGGCCTGCTTATTATTCCACTCGAATGCCATAGTCCTTCAATTCCCTGATTATCACACTCTCACACAGCAATCTCATCTGGTCTTACATTCAGACACATTCACTCTGCTTCCATTTTCACCAGAACCAAAGCATTTCAGGGCCTGTTTACTTTGTTATTTTACTCTGTGGCTGCTCTACGGGCAAGTTGTCAAAATACCAGTCTAGTGTTTTAAGTAGTGAAAAGTGCAGGTCTACAATTGAGCTTCTAGATCTGCTATTTTCACTATTGGTCATAGAAAGACGTGTACAGGTTCTAAATGTCCGGTCCAGAAACCCCCATGTGTATACCAGGAGGTCCCCAGCCTCATGAGGCGCTACTATAAATATAACATAGAATTATTACTGGGAACACAGAAATCGTCATGTGCTTTGTTTTCAGGTATAGTTCTGTTTATATAATGGAAACTGAAATTGATCACAGAATTTCACATACTTCAGTATTACTTAGTTACCTTCCACCTCTGCTTCTGATTCATTTCTGCATAACCTAACTGTCCTCGGTGTCAGAACAAAAACCTATTATCTCTATATTCTACGTTTTTCACAAAAGTATCAACATTTTTCAGATCTACAAGTTCGAAACACGCCGCAAAGGAATGTGTGTTGTTGAGCTTGTCGATCTGCTACAGTACTTTTGCTGCTTTTGAATTTGAATCCTGGAAGGTGTATACCCGCTTTGGACATATGAGGTTTCCACCCGACAGCAACATTCTAATGGTTATAAATGGAAACGGATACTTCAGGTACTTCAGTAAAATGCACTTAGTTACTTTCCACCTCTGCTGCTAGGTCATTCCTGCATAAGTGATGGTGAGCAGATGGCTTAGTGTGTGCAGACATCTCTGGAGAGGCTTAACCCATTCTGACCTGAGATCAGATTCATACGAGGTTTCCACTAGTGGACACACACTGGTCTGATTAAAACCCATTCTGACCTGAGATCAGATTTTTTAAAATGTCAGTCGTTCTTCGATTTTTCAAAAATAGCAGAAGTGGCGCGCTACGAGCTTGTAGATCTGCTATTTTTCAATAGCTAAAGCATAACATAGTGCAAACACCAAAATGGGTTCCCGTACAGAATGGGTTAAAGACGGAGTGCCGTGATTTCTTCCCCCCCCCCTCCCCTAAAACATGATCATCATGTATAATTATTGCATGTATTAAAGATTTTTTTTTCAAAAAAGTGTACAGTATTTGTGAAAATGTCGTTTGTTATGTGGACACTCCCACCAGTTCATTAAGTATGCCTGGTTTTGCCTGGTGGGTGGTGGTGAGTGGTGATCCACCTGAACTGAAGCCGCACCCACAGCTGTTTGTTGTGGTCTGTTGTATGATTTAAGGGGGAGGGATTTGGGGAAGGATGATATTGTGATATCCCTGTTTGACTGTCAAGGTTTCAGCCTCCAGGAAGAAAGCCTAAATACAAAGGGAGGACATCATTGCACGTAACACAACCATACCAAGGGGTCTAATGAAGTACTGTCACCTCATAAACAAAAATGTAGAAATCACGGCATAAAAATTCCAGGCATGATCAGTTTATTACTGTATGTATATCATTGCTGTCGGGCACTTATCTCCATAATTTAACTTTTTGTACTTACTGTACTTACTGTAACTTACTCTACTACAGCGGCACATAAAAGCATCAAAGGTAGCACATATATAAGCTCGAAACACGGTCCGAAGCGACACGTCTTGAAGAATACTTTTGAATCTGCATTCTAAAGAGTAATAGCTATGAAAGATATGAGGTTTCCACCCGACACTGACTGTCCTAAACATCATGCAAGCAATGGGTAGGACTTGTGAAAATGATGAAAGATTTGACCAATCTTTCCAGAAACTGTCCACGCACACACACACAGACAAACAACATGCACGCACGCACACACAGGCACACACACACATGTGAGCTGCAGTGTATTATCACTGCACATCCTTTAGACTAGTAGCAGAAATGCATGAATGAATGGGTCATTTAATGTGGCCTATTATTGCGTGCAGCCCTTTGTAGGACGGTGTGTGAGCTCCATAAAGATTCAAGGACTTTCCTTATCACTGTCTGACACAGTGGCTGACAGTATAGTGTCTTACCCAAACAGGCTGCAATGTGTCTTCATGACTTGGCAAAAACCTTAGTGTCAGATAAACTCATTTGCAAGGCTCCAAGAGCATGAACATGAACATTGTGATCAGGAGATAATTAGGGGTGCTTGCCTTGCCTTGGGTGGCGCGCAGGCACGGTGGTAATGTTCTGAGTATTAGTTACAGAGTATATACTGTAGATGCTTTGTGGAGCAATCTAAATGATATACAAACACCCGTGTTCTGGGGAGCCTAGAGGGCTTTCTGTGTTATCCTTTTAGCACTATTGTATAACTCTACCTCTGTACTTCGTTGTCCCTCAATCAATCAGCCAGCCTGCGTAGTGCAGCTTCGCCACTGAACACCACATAGTGATCTGTGTGGTTTCGTTCACACAAACTGCAAGCATGGCAACTTGATATGACTAAACTAACGATCACATCGTTATTAGACTCTTGTCTTAATGCAGGACATTATAACTGCTGTTGGCCCACCGGCGATCCCGCTCCTGCATCCCTTCTTACCTGTGAATGTTTGTTTAACTTAATCTGTGGCATCAAACCAGGATGGAAGTATTTTTATTCAGTGCAGTAATGTGTGTACTACACAATAAGACTATACGACTTGTGCAAATGTGGCCCGAATCTTGCAATGGAAATCCACCAAAATAGAAAATGTTGTGTGTTGTACCCAACAACGTGTTAGCACATTGTGAGCGTGTTAATTATAAAAATAAATAAAGGGGGGTTAAGCTTTTATCAGTACAAATAAACACTTGATTAATTGAAGTTACATTTTCACAATGACTAGAGGGCTCCCTCAATCCATCAAGTAGATGTGAAGAACGCCTTTCCTTCACTTTCCAGGTTACTGACTGTCAGCATGAAACCTCATATATCCCAAACTGTTACGTTTCAGGATTCAAATTCAAAAGTAATTACTTTTGTGTGACACTGTAGTATGATCAAGTAGAGCATTAATTTATGAAAGACAGAAAGATGTAGATATAGAATGAATCCATGGAGTGGTGCCCTGTCTATAGATAAATATTGATTTCTGGAATTTTCTGTCCGACAGCAGTGACATCCATAATATCCATATTCATCCGGATTGCTTCCATGGATGCACACAAGGGCCAGGACGCCACACTGTCCACACTTTTTACTGTCGGCATGCTAGCTTGTGATGCCTCTGATTCTATAGGATCTATGATTCTATAGCCTTCTAGCATTATTTATACATTATTGCCTGAGGATTATATTAAGCTGCAATCTGACTCTGGTCTTCCTCACAAGCAGGATTTCTACTAATACTATATGGACAGGGGAGATACAGTATTACACTGTGACGCGTCATGATCGAAATACCTGTTAACAAGCAGGTCAATAGGGTCAGAATTTCTCAACAGAAGAGCAGGGAGACCCCCAACTACCACATTTGTGTTAGTTGTAGGCTACTGTAACATACTCTACTCGACCTACACATTTGTTAACATTAATGTTTTATTCACAAAGAAAGAAAATTATGGATTCTCCCTTGCAAGGACGTCCGCGGACGAGCCCTCCAGCTGTATCCTTTTCTTTTCTTTTTCTTCGTTTTACCCCATTTTAGTTGTTATGCCAATCGATTCCTCTCCACACACACACACGCGTTGTCACTGCTGTTGTATTCTACTGCCTCGCCAGTGAGGAGCCACCACCGGGAGGACGTAGTAGAGCCTTCGTCCTACTCTTCCCACCTAACACCCCGCTTTCCCTCGCCCATACAAGGGCCAATTGTGTTCGAATATAGACGCTCGGCAAAGTCTGATGCACCGCGGAGGATTCAAACACAGAACCACAGCGTGGTGCAGGCACAGCGCCACCCATCTTGATCCTCTATCTCTGGCTAGCTCGCGAGTACTTTCTGTAGGACGCCCTCATGATCCATGCCTGTGTGTTGGTTCCAGGCCAGCCTCATTCTCTGCATTACTGCGGATTTCTAACTTTAAGATTTTTGGTATCAACTTGCTTTATGTTTCTGATCATGTTTAACGACCAATTAAAACGGGTCACTTCATGCCACACTGCAAGCTTGTACATCTTCTATATTTGAACAGTTTTGAAAAGTCTTGGTGTGAGAACTATACTTTTTTGGAATAAGGTATTCAGCATCGGCCTCAGGTCTTAATGGGTTAAAAGCAATGTGGTCTGTTTTGCAAAAACCTGAAAAAGGTATGCACATATCATTATTACAATTAGCTGAGGCTGGACTTCATTATGACAAATGTTCAGTAATTCCCAGAGCGCACCAAAAGGCCCATGGTAGCCAATTGGGCCTCTATCTTTTTTATAAATAGAGCTCACAGAAGGAGTATATTAACTCATAAGGAGGATGGATCATTTCATATTGCTGTAATTTATGCAGCCCATTTTACAGTAAGCTGGAGATGTTGGGCTAATATCTCGATCCAGAAAACTGCAGGTGTAAGCAGAGATGCCAACCATGCACAAATTAACATGGCCAAGCTGGTCTTTACCTCCATGTTAATCAACCACCCATGAAAAGTTCTAATTAACAAGGTCTAGTACCAACTCATTTTGAGTGCATAACCCCTCTTCAAAATGGACCAAAAGGTTAATAGGACTTCAAACACCAACACCAACAAAAACATAAACAATTCAGTCTTTGCTCTACTTGCAGAAGGTGAGGGGTACGGGAAGGTGAGAGCACAGGATAATTTTCTTCTCTACAAGTCATCCCCTCTCTCTCTCGTATTATATATTTTGAACTTGCACTTTTTGCATTCTCATTAGCCACTAGAATACAATATTTTCTGACCATTATATAGCGGGTGGGCGTGGTTTTCTGGATCCACTGAAAACTCTCCAATAATTTTTTTCCCCATATGATTTTTTCCATATTCTAAGCCTAGAATCAATAAGCCATCCAGGATCCTGGTGAATCATGACGATAAAACCTTTGATTCTGCGAGGAAAAAAATATATAATAATAATAAAATAATAATATGCAATTACTGTATATGATATACTACATTTAATAAATACCCTTTGTTTAGTGTTTTTCATTTTCCTTTTTTTCCACAGAATCAAAGGTTTTCTGGCCATGATTCACCAGGATCCTGGATTGCTTGATTCTAGGCTTAAAATAATTGATATCAATATTTCTACTTTTTGGGAAAAATGAATGGCCGATTTAAATCCACGCCCACTGCTATGCTCCATTTACTGTAGGTCCTGTGGTCTATATTGACATTTTATTTCCTTTAGAGGATAGCCCCTTAACCCATTCTGAACGGGAACCCATTTTGGTGTTGGCATCATGTTATGCTTTAGCTATTGAAAAATAGCAGATCTACAAGCTCATAGCGCGCCACCGAGTGGCGCGCTACGAGCTTGTAGGTCTGCTATTTTTGAAAAATCGAAGAACGACTGACATTTTTTAGAATCTGATCTCAGGTCAGAATGGGTTAATCAGACCAGTGTGTGTCCAGTGGAAACCTCATATGAATCTGATCTCAGGTCAGAATGGGTTAAATGAGTTGAGGTACAGTACATAGACAAAACAATACATTAAACATGTCGACACAGAACAATACACTTACAACATCAACAAAACATAGATGCTCTCCAAACTACTCAAACACTACATCATCTATTAGAACCTACAGCCTGAAGGTCCCTTTAGTTTACAGGCAATGCTCTACGCATCTGTGGTAGAAATTCAGCAATTCAGACCAGGGTTAGAAATTAGAATCTCGGCTATAGGATATGAAAGGTACACATCTATAATTTGTCTTCCGAGGAAGCTTGCAATACATTGTTGATCTGCTATTTTAGCTATTGAACATTTAGAAATGTGTGAATTTTTTTAGGTTGAAAGAAATTGATATCTAGACACGGACATGGTGTTCTACCGCCAACTTGGGTGGAAAGAAGTTTTTAACCCATTCTGACCGGGCACCCATTTTGGTGTTGGCATCATGTTATGCTTTAGCTATTGAAAAATAGCAGATCTACAAGCTCATATCGCGCCACCGAGTGGCGCGATACGAGCTTGTAGGTCTGCTATTTTTGAAAAATTCGAAGAACGACTGACATTTTTAGAATCTGATCTCAGGTCAGAATGGATTAATCAGACCAGTGTGTGTCCTATAGTCGAAACCTCGTATGAATCTGATCTCAGGTCAGAATGGGTTAAAGTAAGCCACATTATGACTGTTCTATGGGGATACGATCTGGGCCTGGTTTCTTACATTCAGATGTATTACCTGGGTATCACTGCTTATGAATTAAACATCCAAGTGTATTTGAAAGCAATTTTATGAATTTAGGGATTATGGCATGCGGCTAAAATTCTTAAACCGATCCCATAAAACAACCACTTTACATGCATTGTTCGAGCAACGGAAGGAGTCGGGCCACAGACACCACTTTTCCGTATAGCTCTTCAATTTCAGAGAAAACATTATGAAAAGAAGATTAATGGTTTGCATTAAACAAAAGCACAGGAGGCAAATTGCCGTTTTAGAATAGCAGCATATCATAATGACAAATAATGACATAAGTGTTTTCCCCTAACCACTTGAACCCTGTGTGGGTCTGTATTTAAAGATGGAGTGCCACAATTTTTGTATTTTTCCAGGTTTCATGTGTCTATGAGGTGACAGTATACTTCATTAGACACCCTGGAGTCGTTTTTATGTGCAATTGTGTATTAACTTTGTATTTAGGGTTTCTTCCTGGAGGATGAACCCTTGACAGTCAAACGGGCCAATGAAATAAACAATATAGGGACATCACAGCCCATATCAGCCCCTCCCCTAACCCCTCCCCCTTTATCATACAACTACAGCTGCTGTGGGTGCGGCTTCAGTTCAGGTGGATCACCACCAATCACCACCCACCAGGCAAACCAGGCACACTTAATGAACTGGTGGGCGTGCCCACATAAAAACAACATTTTAACAAATACTGTACACTTTTTTGAAAAAATTATACCTCATTATATAACAATAAGACCTGATGATCATGTTTTAGGGTGGAAAAAAATCACGGCACTCCATCTCTAAGTACAATTTTGCTGTACTTTACCCTTTTCCAATACTTCATACTTCTATTCGCCTACATCTCAAAGGTGTCTCATAATAAAGTTACGTAAAACACAATCTGAGTACTTCTTCCATCGCTGCCTGCCTGCAGCCTGCCCCCCGTAGAGAGTCTGCACTGCAGCACTTTGAGTTGAGTTCATACTTAGCATCACGACTCATAGACAACCAGTCTCTGGAGACCGACTGCTGGCTCAGACAATTATAAAAATGCTTCCCTTCCGTATAAGGGCTGCAAATGGATAGAAAATAAAGTGCATTTCCCGCCTCCCTCCAAACTTCAAATAAAACCTTCAAATAAAACCAAATTAGTTATAGCTATCTTGCTGCTTAGCAATGGAAATAACCAAAAATATAGATCATTTTGAAGATGTTAAAATATATTTTCGTGAAAGGTAGATGACAAAACGGATGACAGCTTCCCATCGGAGGGGTTTGCGATGGCGGAGCTACAGACTCTGTAGCATTCGAAGATTGTGGAAGAAAAGTCTAGATTGAGAGATTCCCAGACAACTAACACAATTACCGGTAGTCCAGAATCACTTCACTTTTATCCCCACTTCTATTCCTGTTTTAAAATGTTGTCGTAATTTGTAATATAAGACAAAAAAAAGGCTGGGTTGCATGATCACAAATCCTTTCAAATGCAGGCATTAGAGCAATTACTAGCGAGCGAGGGACTTGAGATGGAATAGCAAATTCTTAACCTCAAAAGCGAAACTGCTTAGCATAATATAGCGGATCAAAATCCCTCCCCAACGTAATCAATTTAAGGGGAAACATCTCGTTAGGGGCTCCGCAACAAAAGCCACCCGTCCCCCCATTCGACAGCTGGTGAGAGTGCCATAAAGAAGCCATGCACAGTAAAAACCCAGAGTGCCCGTTTAAATCTTACGTGGGTCCATTTGCGTGTCCATTTTGACTTTCTTTCTCTCTTGAGACTTAAATGAAAGCCCAGATTTAACCTCCTTGAATGGCTGTGTCGCTTTGTGAAAATAGCCTGTAAGCTCAAGAGCTTACAATATAGATCTGCTATTATTAGCACGCGGCACAGTCGTACGGCAGAGCCTAAATTCAGCTGCGCACCCCAGATTTTTTACTGTGCACAGCAGATGCTTCTCACATTAACATTAAACTTATGGACAGTGTGGCGCTTCTCCAACGATATCTTGAACCCCACCATTATGACTGCCAAGGTCATATCTGATGAAAACATGATGAAGCAGCAGTTTATCTTTCGCTCTTCTTTTTTTTCCCTCCCGCTTCTCCCTTTCACCTTCTCCCTCTCCATCCCTTCCCCTTGCTCGCTCTCTCTCTCTGTCTCTGTCTCTGTCTCTCTCTCTCTCTCTGCTGGCGAGGAGTTATTGAACAGTGGGGTACCGCTGGATTTTAATTACAACAAGATCCGCAGCATTAATTGAACATAACACTGGCCCCCTCATTTCACGTTACAGCAAATCAAGATGTTACTTATGTAAATGTTGCCCTGCCCCACTGAGGGAGATGGGGACTTTTAGCAGATGCTGAAGTCCTGTAGTGTACCGGTACTCTCTCAGCATCAACCCCTGGAAGGACTTTATGAGCATACATGCACTCTATATTGTTTTAACTAATATATCTATGAGTCTACATACAGGCACTCTATATTATTCAACATTTTATATCTATAAGCTTTATTGCTTTCGCAGGGCCAGTACAAGGCATTGTTCTGACTGCAGGCAAATCTGATCTTTAGGACTGCACTGCCCACACTATTATTTTGTCTCTGGTCGGGTGGAAACCGCATGTAACTGTTACTGTTCAGGATCCAAATTTCGAAAGTAGCAAGAGTAGCAGATCTACAAGCTCTGCGTTTCGAGCTTGTGGATCTGCTACTTTTTATGCTTTTGCGTGACGCTGTAGTATAATGATCAAGTAGGGCATTCATTCATGGGGGGAAAAAAAGAGAAACGATATGGAAATCAGAGGTTTCTAGAGACTAGAATCTGGCTCTTTCTCATTCACTTGACATTGATCACAGAGGCTCTATTCCTCAAGTCCATGTTAAATACAGTAGGCCTACATATTGATTAAGGATGGAAGGCACTGGGACTGGGTGCCGGGTGTGGACCCGATGTGGGTGCAGGTCTTGCTGAGAGGTTAACATAAGTTCTGAGAAACGGTTTCTCGTTGGGAGAATGCCTTCTAAATCATTCAGTCATTATTCAAAAATGTCCAGAAATAACAGATGTACAAGCTCACAGCGTGGCACAAAGAGACGCACTGTGAGCTGGTATAGATCTGCTATTTTTGGAACGCAAAGATCTAAAATGACACAGATGCTTTCCCGGTTTTAATGGATTAATACTGTACACCCACATGTCCTTTTGGGCTCACACTACAACCTATAGCTTCATAAAAACGTTGGTTGGAAATAAAGGATCATAACCATCCATAACACGGGGAGAGTTTAAATAATACCAATAATATGTCAGAAGTGGGTGTCAAAGTTCCACATTCACATGAATAGTATACAACCATTCCACATATTAACAGTCCTTATTGTTCCAGTATATCAACAAGGATATGTCCAAAACTAAAACACAGAGCCAGATCAATGCATTATTTCACAGCAGGCACTAATTGTGGCCATTGTGGTAGGCCACTTCTTTAGCCACTCTACTGTATACTTCTTTGACCAAGGTTCCCCCTGGGGTCGACTAAGCCCACTTCTTTTTTACCCTCTACACCAGCGATTGCAACAAGTAGTTCCCCAAAACATTGGCAAAACACAATGATTGATAAATGATAATGACCGTGATGATATAATAACCATAATCAGAAATATGTCCTGACCCTGATGGAGTCCGTCATGCTACACAGAAGCATCCAAATGCCGCATTGTGTTCCGATCTGCTACTTCAATTTTCTACTTTTTGAATTTGAATCTTGATCAGTTTTGGACAGGTTTCCACTCGGCATAGACGTTAATTTAAGCTTTATAGAGGATATGTGTGTGACATCATCATCATCATACCCGGAAGTTATGTGGGAACGCCTACTGAGTGGCAAAAACGACTTTCTGGCCCATACATCCAAACAGAAAGGTCCTATCTGATTGCATTAAATCATGTTTAACTCACTTTGCCACTCACTTTATGCATGTCCATATACCCTCTATAGGCACTCCTTGTCGCTGTTGGGCAGAAACCACATTTAATCCTTTCTTGTCACAATCAACATGTGACACACTGTTGTGAATGTGAATTTGTAGATCTGCTAATTTAGCTTTTTTTTTTTTTATGTTTCAAACATTTCAGCTCACCTGTAGGCCTAATGATTATGCCCAAAATAGGGGCCCAACACCAAGACCATGCATGTTCTAGTTGAGTCCACCCAACACCAAGACCATGCATGTTCTAGTTGAGTCCACCCGACACCAAGACCATGCATGTTCTAGTTGAGTCCACCCGACACCACCAAGACCATGCATGTTCTAGTTGAGTCCACCCAACACCAAGACCATGCATGTTCTAGTTGAGTCCACCCGACACCAAGACCATGCATGTTCTAGTTGAGTCCACCCAACACCAAGACCATGCATGTTCTAGTTGAGTCCACCCAACACCAAGACCATGCATGTTCTAGTTGAGTCCACCCAACACCAAGACCATGCATGTTCTAGTTGATTCCACCCGACACCAAGACCATGCATGTTCTAGTTGAGTCCACCCGACACCACCAAGACCATGCATGTTCTAGTTGAGTCCACCCGACACCAAGACCATGCATGTTCTAGTTGAGTCCACCCAACACCAAGACCATGCATGTTCTAGTTGAGTCCACCCAACACCAAGACCATGCATGTTCTAGTTGAGTCCACCCGACACCAAGACCATGCATGTTCTAGTTGAGTCCACCCGACACCACCAAGACCATGCATGTTCTAGTTGAGTCCACCCAACACCAAGACCATGCATGTTCTACAGTAGTTGAGTCCACCCAACACCAAGACCATGCATGTTCTAGTTGAGTCCACCCGACACCAAGACCATGCATGTTCTAGTTGAGTCCACCCAACACCAAGACCATGCATGTTCTAGTTGATTCCACCCGACACCAAGACCATGCATGTTCTAGTTGAGTCCACCCAACACCAAGACCATGCATGTTCTAGTTGATTCCACCCAACACCAAGACCATGCATGTTCTAGTTGAGTCCACCCAACACCAAGACCATGCATGTTCTAGTTGAGTCCACCCAACACCAAGACCATGCATGTTCTAGTTGAGTCCACCCAACACCAAGACCATGCATGTTCTAGTTGAGTCCACCCGACACCAAGACCATGCATGTTCTAGTTGATTCCACCCAACACCAAGACCATGCATGTTCTAGTTGAGTCCACCCAACACCAAGACCATGCATGTTCTAGTTGAGTCCACCCAACACCAAGACCATGCATGTTCTAGTTGAGTCCACCCGACACCAAGACCATGCATGTTCTAGTTGAGTCCACCCGACACCAAGACCATGCATGTTCTAGTTGAGTCCACCCAACACCAAGACCATGCATGTTCTAGTTGAGTCCACCCAACACCAAGACCATGCATGTTCTAGTTGATTCCACCCGACACCAAGACCATGCATGTTCTAGTTGAGTCCACCCGACACCAAGACCATGCATGTTCTAGTTGAGTCCACCCAACACCAAGACCATGCATGTTCTAGTTGATTCCACCCGACACCAAGACCATGCATGTTCTAGTTGAGTCCACCCGACACCAAGACCATGCATGTTCTAGTTGAGTCCACCCGACACCAAGACCATGCATGTTCTAGTTGAGTCCACCCAACACCAAGACCATGCATGTTCTAGTTGATTCCACCCAACACCAAGACCATGCATGTTCTAGTTGAGTCCACCCAACACCAAGACCATGCATGTTCTAGTTGAGTCCACCCAACACCAAGACCATGCATGTTCTAGTTGAGTCCACCAGACACCAAGACCATGCATGTTCTAGTTGAGTCCACCCGACACCAAGACCATGCATGTTCTAGTTGAGTCCACCCAACACCAAGACCATGCATGTTCTAGTTGAGTCCACCCAACACCAAGACCATGCATGTTCTTGCCAGGGCTGTGAAGTTGAGGACAGCAGAGGTGTGACATGCACGAGGTCACCGGAGGTCGGCGGGCGCGAGGTGTCTGACGATATCGGAGCCTTTTATTGGTCCATTACAGCATCAAATGTTGAGTGCAATAGAGATCACAGGAAAACACCGCTGCATGCTATTGAGCATTTTAATGAGATCAAATAGATTAGAAAGAATCCTTTACTGCTGACGAGGTGTTAACTGCAGATAGATTGGGACTTAAGACCCTTTTCAATATGCCAAGGACTAACGGGAACACCCTTCAAATCCCTTATCCCATCTGGAAACAATTTGGCACAATTACATTCATCTATACACAAAATCGTGGACGCTGTCAGGGTGATTAGATTTTTGAAGTAATACAGATTTTTAACCAATTTAACCTCATATATGCTTATAGCCTTTCGTGCACGTTATGAAAGCACAGGGAGGGGTATTCTGTTGTTTATTTTGTACATTATTTATTATGAGAGTCTTTGCATCCACAGTACTTTTGAATCTTAACTGCCATGCCTTTAGCGACTGAATTTCCACCCACGGGACAGGATCAATATCTTATCTTATCTGAGCCGAACAAGGCCCCCAGGGCTCATTGAAAAGAGATTTAGTGTAGAGGGAATATAGATCTACAAGCTCACAAAGTGTCACGTTGCGACGAGCTGTGTTCTTGTAGAGTGTAATCCTGGGCAAAAAAAAAAAAAAAAAAACACAGGAGGATGCACCAAATGTGTTTATTGAATTAAGCTTGCTGAGGGACTGATTGGCTCCTGAACCGCAGACAGCTTTTCGATTAAGGTCCCAGGACTCCGAACGGAGCGCCAGTGGTAGAGCCGGAGGAAGCTCAACTCAACCAAGTTGCCCATACGGTGTGTTTGCACTCCGGACCTCATGGGAAATCCCCATGCAGCTGCAGGCATGGTTGATAACAAAGGAAAATGCTCTCTCTCTCTCTCTCTCTGGCTCTCACTCTATCTCTTTTCCTCTCCACAAGGACCTTATCTTAAATACCTTGAAGTGGATGGGTTTGTGGGGAGCTGTCAGCAAGGCTCCAGTGTGAGTCTGTAGGGGTGGATGGGGAGTGTGGGCTGGGTAGTTTAACAGTGGTACCCTATACACACCACGAGGCTGGCTGTACCACACAGCTGGAGCCTGCACTGTACAGCTTGTAAATGTTTTATAAGCTGCAGCGGAAGGACCCTGCGCTTATACCGCATGTGGGTTCTCCAAGTTGTATACCAGTGAGACAAGTTAGTAGGAGTTGGAGGAAGACTTTTGACCATCGAAGGTCAAACAGCACCCCCTATTGGTTGCACCACTCAAATTGGATGCGGTGATGACTTTTTCAGCACCACAGGAACCTTCCACTTGAGAAAGTGGCTTTTAGCCGATTGTTTTTTCATCTCATACAAAAATAATTTCTATCTCTCCTATAAAAATTGCCAGCTATTTTACCACCACAGCAGTGTCCTCGAATAAGTATATTAATAGAATAAGTATAAATATACTATATATTTTTGATGAGTCATTGAGGTTAGAGACATTGGACAAGAGACGGCAGAGGCTAAAGCATGGTACTTACTACTTACTGTAATTGTCAAACTGCCCATTAAATTTGCATGTGAGGGTCATGCAGGGCAAGCAGTAACGTTCTAGAGATGGCATTGGAGAAGTCTGAATTTTCAGTCACTGTGTCATACCAAAAGAACCCGATAGCCTAGTCGTTCCCAAACCTTTCTGGATCATGGCCCACTTTAAAAAATCTCAAGTGTTCGGGGCCCACCCATCTGACCACTTAAGAGGTGATTGGGATGGGTGGGCCACATGCATTTCCAGAGCATCTTTGTTTTAATGACCAATCAATCGATTGTGTTCTGGCTTGGATCAATGGAACTGATCTTACCTGAAATTATGTTCCTATTTGTGAGCTTGTCGATCTGCTATTTTCACTACTTTTGTGTGACACTCTTGGATGATGAAGTAGGATATTAATTTAGAAAAATACATAAAAAGTTGAAAGTCACGATAAAAACACAATTGTCAACGTTTTACAGAAAATAAATTGTGTAGTTGTTTTATATTGCGACTGTAGGTCGCAGATTACTATGAAAACCCACGCTCCATACAGTATATGGCCGTATATGAAGATCATGACACTGACCTCATCAAACCCTGCATTGCCATACATGGAGAAGACTGGATCATCACCTAAATCTGCATAATGGAGCCGGGCAACACAAATTCTAAAATAACTACATAATCACCTTTGGCAGCTTGACATTAACGATGTTTTTCAGCCTATAACGCAGTGTGTAAGCTCTTAAAAGCACAGCGTGATAATATCAATTTGTAATATCTGTCATTTGTTTTATGGCACATAAAAAAGTAACTTCATACATACAGCTTTAGCTACATGTACAACTTACTTTGCAGATTTAGATTATCATTACATTAATCACCTAACCACTTAAACCACAGCATCCATATTGTGTATAACTATTTCACAGAAATTAGCAGATCTAGATCTAGACTCCAGTCAACCAAGGTTTTAAGTGGTTATGCCCTACTTACTATTACTTAGTCTTAGGCTATTCGAATATAGCCGATCTACAAGCTCACAGCGCGTTGCAGTGTGACGCGTTATGAGCTTGTTAATCGCCTATTTTGAACGAATTACTTTGGTACTGTGACTACTACCACCACTGGTTACTATACTACCAATTACCAGTGTTCAAATGAGAGCAAATAGAGAAAGGTTTTACTGGTAGAATGAGCAAAAATAATGCTCATATTTCCTGAGGAACAATGAAAAGGGAGAAAAAAGGTTTTGGAAAAAGAAAACAGCCAAGTTCTCTCCCTCTCTCTCTCTCTCTCTCTCTCTCTACAGAGACTAATTATTTTCAGAAGTTTTGCTCTGTCCCTGTCACTGTCCTCTATATTTAACATAACAGATTTATAAGATGGAGGGGAGGAATGAACGGCAGAGAGACTGCTTTCCTCTTGACTTTTATTTATATTCTGTCTCCCGGGGTTTCATTGCAACGTTGCTTCGGGTTTATTTATCAAGCTCTTTCAGTTGACATACGGATTTCAGGGGGACACGAAGAAAAAAAAAAACAGGAATGCGTAGAAAGTATTTGCTCAATAGCAACATGCTGAGGAGGAGGAGGACCCCATAAGAGATTTTTTTAAGTCATGTGTGCTGGAAGGGTTATGAAACATACACATACTCATGGCACATGAGTGCGTGTGAGTGTGTGTATATTCGACTAGCCCATATATCTCCGTATCGTCTGTCAGGGAGAATCTTTGATATGTCTAAAACTCTTTGGACGTGGATTCAAGTTCAAGTAGCAAAATAGCAGATATACAAGCTCAGAACACGTCACAAAGCTTTTGTGTGACGCTGTGATCTAGTAGCTCATTAATTTATGAAACAAGATAAAGTTAAAATATGGAGATAAGAGAATTCACTGTATTTTTTTTACAACTTGTTTATAAAACAGCTAAAATAGAAGACAGGCTCACAACCCATCACCATTTTTGTGCGACACTGCTGTACAATGAAATAGAAAACCGGCTAAGTTAAAATAACTCTTACATCAATGGAAGGACAAAAACAAATAATTAAACCACGCTCGATTATTCAATGAATCATAAAAGTAATTAATATTAATCACATAAAGAAAATGATCGATAGTTGCAGCCTTACTGCCATCAGTCCAGACATGGCACGTGATAATCTCTGAGCCTTGAGTATACCAACAAGTTTTATTTGTCTCCTTTTAAAAATATCAGGCTCAGGCAAATTGCGAGTGACAAGATGTATGCGCTTGCGTTTCGCCGGGTAACAACACATCTCGGGCTAAAATGGGAGACTAATTTGCACCCAGGCTCACACACAATCGCCTTCTCCGTAATGATTGATAATGTTTTATTAATGGACAGATATTCTCTGTCAAGAATCCAAACAAATTGTGGCAATTAAGTCTTTCCAATGTGGGGTATCAATCATTCCCAACAACAAATTATCATGAATCACTGTCATATTTTCCAGCAAAAGGGGTAATATGCCTTGAAATAGCAGCTGCACACACAAGCTGAAGAAAATGGACAACGTTCTTCAAAGCAGGACACTTTCTAAATTGTTCTTTATTGTTGTGAATTACTTATCTGGCCGGGACCAAAGCTTTGATTCTTTCCTTCCTTGTGTGTGCAACAAATTCCACATGTATACTTTAACCAACTTTCACCTGGAATCTCTATTTTAGAGTATGTCTTTGTGGGTGGAAATTGTCACATTTTCCAAATGTTCAGAAAGGAAAACAAAAGAAAAGGAAACAGAATAAACAGCTTCTAGATCAGCTGTACACTTCATCATACAATGAAGTGTACAGGGCTTTTGAACACTAAATTGTTAACAGAAATGATGAACCAAATGTTATTAAAAAAAAGAAAGATTGGAAATATACAGTATAGATATAGGTACTGCTGATATTATGGGTATACTTGATCCCACCTGTATTACACGTACGGTATTTAGGCCATTAAATAAATACATTTGAAAGAGCATGATGTATGTGTGTGTATAGAGTATACTTGTATGCCCTGGTGGGCTACAAATGGTGGGGGTTCCTTGTAGTGCTGTAACCCAATAACTAATAATAACAGTTTTACTGTGTACCATTTTATACTTTGTCGTACAGCAGTATCGCAAAATAGTAGCGAATATAGCTGATCTACAAGCTCTCAACGCATCGTGACCTGACGGCTATTTGCACTATTTTATGAAAACTGATTATTAACTCGATTCTCAATCAATTTATATTATCAAGTAGTTTGATTCACTTCTGTACCCCTAATAACTATGCATAAGCGCCACAACAAGCAAAATAGTAGCGAATATAACTGATCTACAAGCTCTCAACGCATCGTGACCTGACAGCTATTTGCACTATTTTATGAAAACTGATTATTAACTCGATTCTCAATCAATTTATATTATCAAGTAGTTTGATTCACTTCTGTACCCCTAATAACTATGCATATAAGCGCCACAAGCTCTCAACGCATCGTGACCTGACAGCTATTTGCACTATTTTATGAAAACTGATTATTAACTCGATTCTCAATCAATTTATATTATCGAGTAGTTTGATTCACTTCTGTACCCCTAATAACTATGCATAAGCGCCACAACAAGCAAAATAGTAGCGAATATAACTGATCTACAAGCTCTCAACGCATCGTGACCTGACAGCTATTTGCACTATTTTATGAAAACTGATTATTAACTCGATTCTCAATCAATTTATATTATCAAGTAGTTTGATTCACTTCTGTACCCCTAATAACTATGCATAAGCGCCACAACAAGCAAGCTTGTATATCTGCTATTTGTCCCTGGCACAAAATATTTTCAGATGAGCGTCGGTAGCCAAATACTGTACAGTATATGTAATGTAACTGTGTCCTAAAACGTTTGAGAACGATTGAGTTTTTTTTTTTGGCGACAACTCTGAGCTAGATACATTTGGTAGGCTACTAACCATGCTGAATAGGTGGCGATATCTGCTCTTGGTCAATGGAAAATGTCCTAAAAACGTCCCTATGTTGTTCACAATGACAAATGCCAACATTGTTGCACATAGTGTTACCCAAATAGGCTAAATGTATCTTTTCAGCAATCCTCATTTGAACCTCTTCTCTTTATCTCTTCACTCTCAGAATAATAGATTAATCCAATACCAAATGCCAAGTGAGAAAGTAAACCATGGCTTTAAAGCAATGTCCCTATTGTTGCTGTATTGTGTGTATCTGGCTGCTGTGTCACATGAATATTCACATCATGCCTGTGTGTGTCTGCTCACTCCTCCTACCTTCCGGACTCCATTAACAGGTCTATTGTTTAATGGAGAAGCAAAGCAGGCTGCACTCTGCGGGTCAGATCAAAGGCCTGGAGAAGCGCAGTAAGAGGCTAAAAGCCCCACTGGCTACGCCCGACCAGAAGGAAGTGCATTTAATCGACCGTCATTTCCATAACTAAAATGAATAAATAAAAATTATAGAATAATGGAAATGATTATATCATTAGTGCCAGAATTGGAGGATGGGGTCTATACTGAAGGATTCATTGAAGGATTAACACATAAGCAAGAACAAAATCTTGAAATACTTATACCACTATGTTGACTGGGGTACCCCAGGGATCTGTACTACTACACCCCCAACATCTTTTCACCAAAGATATCCAATCTGCAAGCTCACCAAGTGTCACACTGCAATGCATTGTGAGCTTGTAGATCTGCTATTTGTAACGATTGTTTGCCTATTTTTGCCAAATGTGTGCTTATGTGACATGCCCAGAATATGGGACCCGAGGATTCACGTGATAAAGTAAAAATGAACAAATAAACTATCATAATTTTATGATAGTTTATTTAACTATCAAAAGGAAAGGCCATAATATAAGGTCACTAAAATCATTGGTATTTATTCTCCAGGGAGCATTAATGTACTCCGCAAGGTTCATGAAAATCGGTTGTTGCTATAGAGGGAACCAAATTATAGGTCACCAAAATCACTGTTGTGTTCATTCACTGCTCAGGAGGTAGGTAAGTAAGCGTACCTTGTGTGGTCTCCTCCGCCATCCGTGTGTGAATGTGTGTGTGAATGGGGGTGAATGTAATGCACATTGTAAAGTAGGCCTACTTTGTATAAAGGCAAAGGCGCCTTCCATAGCATAATTTGATGATGATGATGTTGGAGCTGTGCGTACTAGTCACGCATTCGTGTGAGTACAGACAGTAGAGGAGAGGTCTCAGCATGCAGCCCTGAGGGGCTCCCGTGTTTAGGGTCAGTGGTTCTTACAGTATGTAGTGCTGTACATTCTCACCATCTGGCGACAGCCCAGCAGGAAGGTCGGAAGGAGGCCCAGATCCCTGCGGTTTGTGTCGAGCTTGGCAGGAACAATTGTGTTGCATGCCGGGCTGTTAGTCCACAAAGATTGTTCACACGCAACAGTTACTCCCCGCCAGGTGAGAAAGGGTAGTGTAAAGAGCCCTGTGTTGTTGATATCGTTGCTGTATGGTAAACACCTTCCGTTCATTATGTCATATTGTCTCTTTATTGTTAATGGCGTTTAATGTTTGTGTTGGCACAATTTGTTTTACATCACCATTATATCACCTAATCAGCATGAGTTAGACTTTAATATATTAGCGCCCCTCACTTCACACGAGTGGGATTTCTTTCTAATATTTACTGACAACTGACAGGACTCCAGCCATTCAGTTAGATGTGAGTGCTTGGGGACATACGTGCATTGGTGGACATCTTGACCATCACCAATAATCTACGGTTTCTGTTGAGATACAGTAGGACACAGCAGTATTTCAGTAAACTCCCTCGGATATGAATGGTTGCCACGTCAGTCACCTGACCAAAATCAGTAAGGGCCATCCTCTGGGGAGCATGACAGTGCACCGCAAATTCCAATTCCAGTCAATACAGATAGTTTTCAAGATTGATTGATTGAATACTTTATTAGACAGACATGTAAACAGCACAAGGCACAGTGAAACATTTCGGCTAAAAGGATAATACGAAATAAGTCCAGGAAACTGGTCCTTCCTATGTATTCAATTCATCAACGTTGAAAGACTAAGGATCAAAACGGCGAATGGATGTCATCACCATCCTAAAAGTCTTTCATGAATCCTAAAATTCTCCCATGAATACAAAAAGATGCTTTGCTCTTGGGACTATGTAATCTTATAGTAATCTAATAGCACGCATTCTGACTGCAAAATAGTTATTACCTCTATCAGCAAAATCGGCGAGTATTACCGATATCCATCTAGAATATGGCTAGCATTCAGCCATGAATTATGCCTGCCATGCTGACCTTCATATAGGTCCGTCTGACTCGCAGATCGGAGAACATGGAAATGTATTTCTCAATATGCCATTTTGAGAGGCTCAATCACTCCAGACAGGTCATGCCTCTCAGCGACGGAGAGAGAGCCCGGGTCTCTCCCTGAAGAAAGGCACAAGGTGCCGGAGGCTAGAAGCCTTGGCTGCTGGCCAGACTGGGAACTCTAGGATTAATCATAGAGGTGTATGGCAGGCTGCGATGGAGCACTGGATGGATGGAGGCAACTGGCATGGAAGCAGGGATGGAGTGGAGGATGAATGAAAAACAAAACAGAAAAAAAGTCCTATTTCGTTATTTGCAAAACACTTTGCTGCTCATTTAAAATTTGTATAAATGTTCATTATGTCCATCTATTTATGATTGTATAGGTCAGTGATTCCCTACCTGTTGGCCGGGAATGATGAATGCATCGCGACAGACCTATAACAACCTGTGTCGATTCATACTGAGATGCCCTTATAGAACTCACCACTGTTGTATGTATGAGTCGCTAAATCACCTAAATCTCGAAGACATTCACACTGGCTGCAATTTATTTTCAAATGCATTTTCTTTAATTATCCTCAGTATCTTAAACAATTTATTGTGATACACCATCACACAACCTAAGGCATACTGATCATCCCTACTTTATCCCAAGGGGTTTATCCTTTCAATAAAGGCATATAATAATAATAATAATAATAATAATGTTAGTGCCTCGTGGACCCCCAAACAATTGGCCAGATGGGCGGGCCGCAAAAAGTTTGGGATCCACTTGAATCCTGGTAATAACTTATGCAAATATAAAGCACATGGACCCTAGTGGGCCTATTCTGTGACCAATATTCAGCGAACATAGCTATATGATATTCTATATTACATAACATACAGCATATGTATTGCAGTCGCTTTTGTCACCTGTACAGTTTTCTTTTTAGTTTATTGTGTATGATTTCACCATTGTCTCCTTCCAGGGATAGAAATATGTTTGCACTTTGCAGCCATAATTGACGGTATTATTCACACCGTGGCAATCTTCCTCTGTCTGTGCTTATGGCAGGCAAATGATGAGACGAAGGAAGGAAGGAGGACAATATGGCACTGAGTTGGATCGAAGGCGCTTTCATCTCGGAATAAGGGGAGTGAAGGGAAAAGTTCCAAATGTTGTTGTAACACTGTTTAAAAACTTGGGATCCTCGTCTGTGATGGAGGAGGGGAGAAACTGTATGTGAATCGTGACTGTGTGTATGTCATTGATCTATTCTAGGCTGTCACAGGTGCTACAGGAAAGGTTTTGTCTTGCACACAGGAGTCACACTAAGCGAGTTCATCCTGAATTAGTACATTTTATTGCTGTTGGTGATAGCAACATTGGACTGATCAAATTGGTTCTGCCTGACATAATGTCATAAATAGTTTTTTCATTTGAGTAGTTCCAATACAGGACGTAGTGGACGAATTACTCAACCCCAGTGCTTGAATCACTGACTGGTATACGTATACATACTCAATACTGGTCAAATATAATAACTACAAGCGTCAAATGTGTACTAAAAATCACACCCGTGTGAAGTGAGGGGCGCTCTTACAATTATTCATCACACATCATCTCATGAACAACTGAATTTACATGATTGGCTAGCCGATTTGCTCCTCTACATATGGCGAACATTTTCCCTTCATTGTCAATGGCATTTAATGTTTGTGTTGCCACAAATTGACGTCATATTTGAGGCACATATGACCACATGTCTCCTTTCATTGTCAATATTGAGACATGTGGGGACAAAAGCTGTATAGGAGGGGCTAGCACCCCTCAAAGAATAACAACCGTGAACATACCAAATCTACAAGCTCTCATTGTGTCTTTCTGCCGTGTCTTTAACTAATAGCCTGACAAGAAGCAAAACTATGCATTAATGCCACAGTAGGCCTACAGTAAGTGGGATCTGCTCGTAATTCCGGCAGTGCATTAGTCTGACAACGTGGCTTTGCGTGCGGTTAGGTTTTGGGTTAGGATTAGTAATGGTGAGAGTCAGACCAACGCACCATCAGAATAATGACGCGGACCCACAGTAAGTTGCCAACAGCTCAGTGGCCTTGTGTTTGGAGAGTTCGAGATTGAGACGTCGCCAGGTCGGGGTTCGATTAGCTGGTCGGCTCATACCAAAGGTTGAGTCATACCCCATGCTTCCATTCTTGGCACTTAGCATCAAGGGTTGGATTGGAGGTGAGTCCCTGCGACATACTAGTGTCATGTCCAGGAGGTGCACTTCATGACTGATGGATGTACTTGTGCATCAAGCCGCCTGACACTATACAGAAACAGGATATCGGGTCCTGCCCGATATGGGCCACATGGCTTCACAAGGCTTAAATACAGTAATTCTCACAGTGCCACAAATAATCTCTTACAGTAAAGACACACTGACCACTAAACGGCTTTAGAAAATTCACAATTTAAAAAGCAATTAGCTTGTAAGCAATTTACAAAGTAAAGTTTTCAAGATATATCATATCTGGCTCTCCAGTAGCCGTGCGTGATCAATATATGTTGAATTAATGGCCACGTTAACAAAGCCCTTAAAATCTTCTTAACAGGGCTGATAAAAAACCCAGTGAACTTTGAAAGGTAATGAACATTTTTTATCTCTATGAAGTTGCTGGCTTTATTAGCTGAAAGAAATGGAGTAGGTACTTAAATCAGTGCAACTGGATTTTATTTTTGAGGCGCAGAAAATAGCAGATTAGCATTTTGCCATAATGTATGTTTCCCCAAACTTCTTTGCAAGTTCTTCACAATGACAAATCAAAGATATAGTCTAGGCCTGCAGATTGAGAATGGGCTAACATTTAGAGAACCATGAAAAGGCATGTCCTGACTGGGCTAGTTTCCAAGATGAGTAGACGAGGCTAAAGCGTAGAGCATTCAGACAGAACCGTATATTTAGAGTCCGGCCAATGCCGGTTTTGGGGCCAATACCAATTCCGATTTTTAACAGTCCTAGACCACTGCTTACCGATGTTTGGAATATTGGAAATATCCTACCAATTTCATATTGACATTTGATGATGTTGATGTATGCCTGTTAATGATAAATGCTGATAATTGCGGCGATCTCACCGTACGCCCCTTATTTGGCCTACACCACATTGAGACATGAGGACCTATTTGTACATACTAGAGTAGGGGGAGTGGTCACCTGCCTATGGGAGAAGTGATATTGATCTCTCCCTTTGGCCTCCTGAAAGGTGGATTTTCAGGGATGTGTTAAAGGAAGCCAGTGATCCGCATTTCAGGACACGTCGGCTGCATAATTGCTGATGCCAACGTTGTCAAATAAGGCAAATCTCCCTCATCTTGGCTGAGGATCCATTTTTGCGACCATAGGTTGCATTTACTATGAAAACCTGCATCTCTCGTCCGTTAGTCACCCACGCTATATATGGTCACGCCTCATGACATCACGCCTCCATATGGTCACGCCTCACGACATCACGCCTCCATATATGGTCATGATCACGCCTCGTGACATCACTCCTCCATATATGGTCACGCCTCGTGACACGTCACGCCACCATATTTGGCCAGTCCATATACAGTATGAAGATCACAACACTGACCTCATCTAACCCTGGATAACCATACATGGAGATACATAGATCTGCATATATGGAGCCGGCCAGCAACTCTACATCTGACATCAAACCTCAAACCCTTAGATCTCCATATGGAGCTGACCTGCTGACACATTCCATTATGTTGATCTGACCTCATCAAACCCTATACACTCAAGATACGTTCCATATATGGCCAGTACAGAAATCATTCCATATGTTGTACCTGACCCCCCCTCCATGTTAACCCATTCTGAACGTGAACCCCTTTTGGTGTTAGCATCATGTTATGCTTTAGCTATTTTTGAAAAATCGAAGAACGACTGACATTTTTTAGAATCTGATCTCAGGTCAGAATGGGTTAATCAGACCAGTGTGTGTCCAGTGGAAACCTCGTATGAATCTGATCTCAGGTCAGAATGGGTTAAAGCGCCAGCACTCACCCTCGCTCACTCTCGTCTGCCGTCTGCCGTCACCCATGCAGGCAGATATGCGTGCACGCTTCTCGCCCTCAGGGCGTCTTACTGGTTTACGTATGTAATGGGTGCAGGTAACTACTGTCTGTAGCAAAGAAAACTATGGTAGAACTGTTGTAAACACTGCCTGATGCAACTTGACAGTGCCGTTTGTGAACACTTCTTAAAGTATGTCACTGTGCAGAGTGACATACTTTAACTTTAACACACTAGATTGATTTAAGTTTTAATATATAAAGGTAGTGTGTAGATACCATTGCCCTAAGGGACTGTTATTGCGCTGTGAGTAGGTGGTTGTCAGACAGTTAGTGTTACGTTATACTGCACTCCAAAGAAAGCCTATTTTCAACTTCAGACCACAAAGTAGCCAAAGAAAAAGGCTTAGAAGCTGGTGGGTTTCTTTGCTTGCTAGTGCTAATGATAATCATGATTAATCCATGTGGTTGCACACCTGTACCTTTCAAGCATAACAGGTTTATTGGTCATTCTATGTTGGGAAATTGACTCAACAATGCTTTAAAATTATCTTAATATGATTCATTTTAAACATCTACAGTATAATGGTAAATAAAGTAGCCTACTCAATATTTAATGGTATTACAGTACGGGAAACAAAACAAAACAGTTGAGCGGGACAATTCCATTGAACAGTCAGATGAACAGTGGTGTGCCATGAAACATTTAACAGGTTCTGGACAGTGGCGCCATCAGTACGTAAAAAGTGTGGGTGGGGGGGTTCGAGTTGAGACTATGGGAGACTGTCTGTAGCACATTCCAGACAAACACTGTTCGCTGTAGGTGTCATGACATAATGTCTAATTAGGCATTAACTTTGCACTGTCCTAAATGCCATTCAATCTGTCAAATAGTCCACTGATGTAACAGCACTAAAGATTAATCTGATTTCTCAAACTTAACTCACAACCAGTCAATCAAATTGTGAGATAAATTAATTAACTGTATTAATTAACGTGCAACAAGGACAACATCATCTACATAATATGTATTTCCCAGAAATACACCTGCTAACAGTTTAGTACCGCAACATAAACCTCGGATATGCCCTCGCATCTTGCGTTAAAATTCTGGATGGAGAGACAAACTTTGTTTGGCAAATTGCACAGAGCTGTGATGGGATGGGATCCCAGCTCCCACAAGCAGATGGCTCCTTTTGCCATCATCAGTGTGCTAAACACTGGATAATACAAACTTTAATGAGTTCAATGCTAACTTTCTCTCATCCGCTCACGGGCGCCGGTGCCTCCGAAGTCACAAATCAATCCATTATTATAGGTAAAACAACACCAGAGAGAGAGGGAGGGAACGGTGGTCATTAGTGCTGACAAATGAAAGGCCTGGGTAGCCGGGTGGCTGGGTAATTCATCTAACACTGAATATTCTGCTTGCAGAGCCATCAAGGGCCAATGTTTTGGACCCGGCGTTTCAGATCACACTTCACATTATGTTCTTATATCAATTCATAAAGTCGCTGCCATCACACGGAACTCTCCCTGACTGTAACATTTTAGAAATTAACCCTGAAGTGCCTACTTTGGGGCGTGCGTCTGTCTGTCTGTCTGTCTGTCTGTCTGTCTGTCTGTCTGTCTGTCTGTCTGTCTGTCTGTCTGTCTGTCTGTCTGTCTGTCTGTCTGTCTGTCTGTCTGTCTGTCTGTCTGTCTGTCTGTCTGTCTGTCTGTCTGTCTGTCTGTCTGTCTGTCTGTCTGTCTGTCTGTCTGTCTGTCTGTCTGTCTGTCTGTCTGTCTGTCTGTCTGTCTGTCTGTCTGTCTGTCTGTCTGTCTGTCTGTCTGTCTGTCTGTCTGTCTGTCTGTCTGTCTGTCTGTCTGTCTGTCTGTCTGTCTGTCTGTCTGTCTGTCTGTCTGTCTGTCTGTCTGTCTGTCTGTCTGTCTGTCTGTCTGTCTGTCTGTCTGTCTGTCTGTCTGTCTGTCTGTCTGTCTGTCTGTCTGTCTGTCTGTCTGTCTGTCTGTCTGTCTGTCTGTCTGTCTGTCTGTCTGTCTGTCTGTCTGTCTGTCTGTCTGTCTGTCTGTCTGTCTGTCTGTCTGTCTGTCTGTCTGTCTGTCTGTCTGTCTGTCTGTCTGTCTGTCTGTCTGTCTGTCTGTCTGTCTGTCTGTCTGTCTGTCTGTCTGTCTGTCTGTCTGTCTGTCTGTCTGTCTGTCTGTCTGTCTGTCTGTCTGTCTGTCTGTCTGTCTGTCTGTCTGTCTGTCTGTCTGTCTGTCTGTCTGTCTGTCTGTCTGTCTGTCTGTCTGTCTGTCTGTCTGTCTGTCTGTCTGTCTGTCTGTCTGTCTGTCTGTCTGTCTGTCTGTCTGTCCGTCCGTCCGTCCGTCCGTCCGTCCGTCCGTCCGTCCGTCCGTCCGTCGGTCGGTCGGTCGGTCGGTCGTATTTGAATATTAACAAGAGCATGTGACTAAATAATATGAACTACATTGGATCCATTGGAACACAGGTTCCATTTCCTGAAAAGTAATGGTTTCGCACATAATACATTTTCAGACAGCGACGATATCTTGAATCTATTTGAAAATATTGCCTCATCTTTTGATTATAAATCCAAAGGCTGTACAAATATTGATTCACAGGCTTAAAGGCAACCCAACATCACTTCATTAATGCAACACATTCACCGCTGACTGTAGTGTAGAGCACTACAGTACAGTTGACTACACAAAACCCCACGATAGCTTACAAAAATCCACATAAATCATTTGGTGTGTGTTGTGGAAGCCAGCCCAGAAGCTCCTGGTTGAGTTTCTGTCTAAAGAAATATAACATTTACTTAGCTGTGGTCTGTGGTGCTGGATCTCCTGGGCACTGAGACAGATTCAAGAATGGCAGCTAAAGTTGCTGTTACTTAGTGCTTAATTTAGTTTCCTAGCATTGTTGGCTCTATACAAGGAACTATTATTCCAATGTCTCTGAACTATGCTGTCTTTGTCAATTGTGGTAAATCACATGCATGCTGTACAATCTTGTTTAATGTTATGCACTAACTAAGTATCAAAATGTCTTCATTACACATAAGAGTAAAAAAAAAACTACGTAATTTCACCTCGACAAAGCTGGATGGTGAATTCAATCCCCAGACTTGCCACCCTATTGCATTATCTATAGGCAACTAAGGCAAGGTGTTGGCAAAAGTCCCTGTTTATATTTGAATAACTGTTATGTTTTATTTTCATTTAGCAGAAGCATCCTGACCGGTCCATGTCTCTGTTCTCTTAAAAAGAAAGAATGAAGTAAAAGATATTAATCTTTGTCTCTTATCAGTAAAATGCCAAACCAGCATTAAGAAGGTTGATATATCACTACTATGTGGAGTATAGTATTAGTTTCTTATACATTGCCCTTATCAGCACATATTGTATTATTTCCTGTATTCAAGCCACGATGCATTGTTCAAATAAGACTGCCATAGCAGTCCATTGAGGCCACACTGCTCCATACATACTGTATAATCAGAGCCAAGTGGTTTGAACCCTTTGACATCTCCATCTTCGAAGCTGTGCTCTCACTAGTGGAGCTAAAAATGAAGAAAAACTGTAAGTGGAGGGGGGAGTATTGGCGAGATAAGTGCCCTTTAAGGCCAAACCACACCAAAGGGTCGAGACGGGACAAGACTGTTTGTAAGGTCAACCACACCAATGCAACTCATTGAGTTGCAATGAGTTGCGTTGGTGTGGTTGACCTTAAAACGTTTTTTTGTCCCACGGAGTCCCTACCGGTGTGGTTTGGGGCCAAGGGGTCACTAAAATCAGTGGGATTCATCTTGCAATATTCCATTCTGAGATATCTTGGTTGCAAAGCTGACATTTTGGCCTGAGGATGGCATTAGAGAAAAGGTCATGGGGTCAATCAAATGGTTATAGGGTTAATCCTCCTGGGTAGGAGATATATTAGCCTTAGCGTGGCATTAGAGGAATGGAATCACTGGTATCAGCAATGGTGTTTTTAGTAAGACGATCTGCCTACACTGATATGGCTTTGGACATTTTAATTGAATATAAAGGCTTGAACACTGGAGCCAGCTAGTGCTCACAAAACTAGGCTGACTGCTTTGAAAACCCATGCTGATACTGTCCCAATATGAAGAAGGCCTGTCCTAAAGTATTTGTATTGGTTCTGAAATGATGTTATTGTTTTTCCTGAATTGTTTCCACACAGTCTTGGCCCATTCTTTAAATGTAGGTTCAGTAGGTCTCTGCTTGCATGGCAATGTTGTTATAGTTTGTAATTTTTACATTTTTCAGTTTAGTTTAGGTTGGCTGGCTGGCTGGCTGTGTCCCTGGCTGGCTGCCTGTGTCCGACCGAGCCTGAAAATAGTGTTTGGTTGGTTTTCACCACCAAGTGTCACTGTTGCGCAGCCTAACACACACACACACACACACACACACACACACACACACACACACACACACACACACACACACACACACACACACACACACACACATTAACTGTATATATGATGATTTCGGGTGTGACAGTACAGTACAGTGACAGTACAGTGACAGTACAGTTCAGTAGAGCGACCCCCTGGGGATCCCCACACGGTAACTCACGGTAACTGTCATTTCTCAACCAATTCGGATGCGGGGCGGCTCGCCGGAATCGAGCTGCCCCCCTGGGCGTGTTACTCGGGGTCTGGATGTTCTGGGGACCCCCGGAGACCCCCACACGGTAACTGTCATTTCTCGACCGTTCCGGACACGGGGCGGCTCGCCGGAACCGGGCCGGTACCCTGTGCACGTTCCTGTGGGTCACGTCACACGCCACATTGCAACACGTTGTGAGCTTGTAGATGAGCAATTGTGGCTGCTATTTTATATTTTTTTTGAAAACTATCAATAAGCTTCTGACAGAAGCTTTGGACATTTTCTCTATAATTTTAACTCATTCTTCAGTTTGTTTTTCGTTCTGTAAATACAATGCAGTTTCAGTTAGATATTAATTTCTGTTAACAATTAGTTTTTTTCAATTCTACTTATTTTTGTTTCTAAAGTAGTAGACCAATTGACAGTCATCCTTATTAGCACCGCTTCTAGCAGAGCTGAAAAATACCTGACAAGTTTGCATCACAGTAACAGTAATTGCACCGGAGACCAAACATTTCCCCAATGAGCTGTTTAGAACAGGGTGACATAAGATGGAGAATAATTTGGTGTAATTACGCAGAATAGTATAGTTCTCCACTGCTTTGATAGGCCATTAGGACACGAAGTGCTCTCATTCATCACAGGCCTTAATCCAAACTCAGACTGGGTGAAAGGGATGTGTCTAAACGTCAGTAGGCTCACGCAGCGTGGGGAAATCAAAATGTAGTATGGCTATAACAAATATGTTGTTCCAGGAGGGACCCCCCAGAAGCAAAGGGGTGGGTTAAATTTGGCCAACAGGCCGATGGGTGGGCAGACGGGCCCAATGGCCCGCCACTATAACTCAGATAATATCTGAGTTATAGTGGCGGGCCATCTAATATTTCCACTACTTAAATATTAGAATGTTAGAAAAGTTTTTGTTATATTATAACAAAAACGTTTAAGTAGTGGAAATATTAGATCTAGCAGTCACCGTGCCCGAATATGTGAGTCCCGGGTGAGTGTGACAAATGAACGATAAATGTGAAATATTTCACATCAAATACGGGGCACAGGTCTCCACCAGGATAATTGCGTTTGTGATGTTTGGACAAAATGTGTAGGAGTAATTTTTTTTGTTGGTTTTTGTGCTGTCTGGTGGTTGTATACCAGGGCAATAAAAATAAATATATACTGTAACCACGTAACAGTGTATTCACATTGTGTAGTAGTGCACATACAAAGTTGTACACAGATCGGTGCAGTTATATATACGTAAACATTTAAGTCCTCTGCCTTGTGGGAATGTGTGTGCATAATTTCACAGAAATTGCACGCTGCGTTAATGATTTGAGGCATTTTGTTGGAAATGGACAAATCCTGCAAACTTTGGAAGGCAATCTTAGTGATTGGGGATGGAATATGGGGAACAGGTCAGGTCCGTATTGATCACATAACTGTAGAGATAGTGTATAGCAATTTGTGTGACGTATGGATAAATGATGAGTAATATAAAGAAATGTGTTTTGTTGAAATCGGCCTCATGGTGGCGCTATAACAGGCCATTGTGGAAAACTTGGGGCAGAGGTTCGTCGTTGGCATCCAGGGAGTGTGTGTGCACAGTTTGGCAACGACCGGGACAACGGTGCCGGAGATTAGCTGTACAGGACGGACGCACGCACGCATGCACGCACGCACGCACGCAAGCACGCACGCACGCACTGACGGACGGACGGCTAGCACCCCTCAAAAATAAGTATTTATTCATATCATCTGTGGACGTCCTTATGACACAAACAGCAGTTTAGATTAATGCAAATTAATCGCACAGAATAAACACTCTCGGACCGGTAGAGTAAAGTGTGAAGGACAGATACAGTACTACACACACATCACTCATGTGGGTCTCCAGCACAATCAGTAAATATTGCATTAAAATCAGTATCCACTATTAAACCTGTATCGGTTATTTGAAAATACAAGCTCACTACGCGTTGCAATGCAAATGCGAAACATGGAATATTTTTTCAACATCTTAACAACACTTAATCTTGTGGGCACAAAATCTGATTTGGGTCCGTGGCCAAATACACAGAGAGAACATGCTCCCACTTTTAGATTTCAGAAAACAGCAGAGCTTTATCTCTTTACACAAGCCAAGGATAGATTAAGTAATTTGCTTCTAATTTTCACTGCAACCAAAGGAAAATGGCTTCCTGCCTGAACCTATAGATTAAATGAAATTGGCTTTCTTGTACAACTCACACCACTTTAATTTAAGAAATTGCTGATGTGACGTGGTTCTGGAAGCATGTGCGGTACTTAAGGTAAAGTATACTGATGCACATCATGAGTGGATACTATGTCTGTCAACAGTTTGCTAACAGTAACAGATAAGGGTTATCCCTCTTACATCTAATTTGAAGCAAGGTATCTGAGAGACCTTCTAGTCCGTTTTACCACAAACCACACAATACTCCAGTTTATACCTCAAGTTACAGTATGTTCCTAATAAATAACTGATTAATATAATGTGCGAGCACACAGCCACACATTGCAACAAGTTTGCTCCAATAAAATGCATCTATAAATGCACCATGTCTCTATACGTCTGTACGTGTGTAATCCACGTAACTCGAGAACCGTTCGACCCACCAACTTCACACGTTCCACACCCCCACAGGGAATGCAGTGCCCGGTGTCGAGTCGGTCAGACCCACGGTTGTCCAGAACTGCCACAAAAAGCCTCTCGGTACCGACCCAACGTTTCCGGGCCGAGCCGGACCCGAAAGCGCACTGGCAATGGCATTTCAGCAGCACGCACTGCAGGCAGCACAGCACAGAGAAGTGAACGGTGGTTGTTGAGACTTGCTACCGCAGTCTGGCCTCTGGTTTGCGCAACAAAAGAGCTTCTAACCAGTTAACTTGCCATATGCTTAAATGTTTTATAAGATCAATCGGATTATCACACGATAGCTGAAGCGTCAGGTTTTCGTCATGTTGCACTGAGCTATCTCGTTAACCCAGCTGGCTGCGATGAATAACCTAATCATTAATCAACGTCACCAGTCACCAAACGATCCATATAAGTGAACTCTGTAAACGCTACACGTAACAAGCAACTTAGCAAGTGTATGATGACCAGGCGATGTTGCAGTCCTCTGCAGGCTACATGCTATTTGATTTGATATAACCGCCGTACGTTATATGTGCCCAAAATAACAGATCTGTAAGCTGTCGAGAGACTCGAGACACGCCACTATAGCCAAGTTGGCAGTTGATATAATAATATTGTCGCTCTGTTCGGGACTGTTGCACAACGGTGATGATTGCACTTTGCGAATCAGACAATACTTGGACATAAACTGCTTCACTTCAGAGGAAACTAAAGGGATCAGCTGCTATTCATTGTTTACTCACCACAGCTGTCTGGAATCCATTAGAATGATGGAAATGTAACAGCCTAACTAACGTGAGTTACATAAATCATTTATTCCGGCGATAAGTCTCACTCTCACACTGAACCGCGGCGCTACCACGCCGCCATTTAGTGGCGTTTTTTTGTGGGGGGGCTTCGGGCTTAACATTAAGGTGATTTTTAGGGTCGGGCCGAGCCTCGTCAGTTATAGGGTATGGTAGTTACAACATTGCAAAAGTAGCAAAAATATAGCCGATCTACAAGCTCAAATAGTACTTTGCCTATTTGGATTATTTTCAATCATTTGAAAGTGAAGGTTAAAGTCTGTCTGTGGGTTTTTATAAATATTAAACCAATGGAAAGTGTTAACAAGAGCTTGCGACTGGATCCCCTGGATACACTTTCCCCATTTCCTGACCATGAACGGTTTTGTGGCATACAGTACTGTACGTATAGGTTTCCACCCGACAGCGACGATGTGCAGAAGCATTAACCCATTCTGACCTGAGATCAGATTCATACGAGGTTTCCACTGGACACACACTGGTCTGATTAACCCATTCTGACCTGAGATCAGATTCTAAAAAATGTCAGTCGTTCTTCGATTTTTCAAAAATAGCAGACCTACAAGCTCGTAGCGCGCCACTCGGTGGCGTGCTATGAGCTTGTAGATCTGCTATTTTTCAATAGCTAAAGCATAACATGATGCTGAACACCAAAATGGGTTCCCGTTCAGAATGGGTTAATCTCTCCACATGATGGAACCAGGAAGTGTGGCGGGTAACAAACAAGTATGAATATACAATATGATGTGTATCAGACAGCTGAAGCTCCTATCTGCTTGATGATACCTGGCCTGATGTACTGGCTGCTCAGTGACTGATGGATATCCACACATACGGTATAGCTGTTCACTCTTCTAGGGTCTGAGAGCCCGAATAAAAGTGGCCAGTGATGACATTATAAAAGGAGCTATATACGGCACTCCAGGGGGGGAAATAAAAAAAATAAAAAATAAATGGTGCTGCTATCCGCAGTGCTGCAAGCGACAGGACTACAGTCCAATAATGCCATCCCCATGAGCTGGATGAGCACGGAATTGCCAAAACAGACAACAGACAGTTGAATCTAAATGAGTAATGAGTTGATCAAGCGACAACCAACAAAGCCTGGTTGTATATGTCAGTGGTTTTCAAAGCGGGGGGGGCTGCCAGATTACAGCCAGAGGCTTATATGGCTGTTTTTGGTCCTTTGCATGGAAATGTTTCTCGTATATACCGCTGGTATACGAGAAGAAAACAGAGTTTTTGTTCCATAAGATGCATGAAACACGCTGTATAGTGAGTAGATCACAACTCGAAATTCCACCTCTCATCCTGTCTGGTACCAAAGAGTCCACATGAAACGCTGTGTGGATAGTTTTGAAACTAAAGTACCGCACGTCCACGCAGGTCTGATTAGCTGATTGAAGGTTCAGGTATAGACTGTCTTTATGTATAATTCAGCAATATAAAATCTCCATATCAATCGACAAGCACATCTTCCATGTCTTTTCACTGTACAAGGGCCTCGGTGGCTATTACACGGATATGAAAATAATATCCTTGTTCACGTATGAAGCACTGGAGGTAATTACAGACTTGATGCTGGACGCTTTTGAAATGGAATTTCTATTTCCCATTTTTTTATTTAGCTTATTAGTGTGGCAACCAGACTATAGTTATTGTCACACTTTACTTTTTCTGGAGTAACCTACCTACATTTATTCAATAGGCACGCATTTAAATGACTTTAAAAGTGCTTAATTGTTAGTAATCAACAGCTATTTATTAATGTAGTTGTTTGAGAGAATACCTTCCACAACATAAATCACCATGAGCATTTACTGCTGACAGCCAAACTGTTTGGCAAAAACTAAATGCATTGCCATTGATCATTAACACTTGAATAACTTTACATTAATGCACTTAATGTTGACACCAGAGATGTCAACATTGTTGTAACATTACGTGCTACACATTAGGCCTATACTGCACACAGACAGGCAGAAATATCAAACGAGTCTGACACCAACATAAATCATTGAGAATATCAATTAAATGATTGATGGCAGAGAACAGCCCCAACTAAATTTATTAAGTTCCATTAGCCAACTTCTGCAGCATCTTGCTAAATGTTAGAGATATCCCTTTTACCATGGAATGGACACATGCGCATGCGTACATTCTCTCTCTCTCTCTCTCTCTCTCTCACACACACACACACACACACACACACACACACACACACACACACACACACACACACACACACACACTTCTTTCTTTCTTTCTTTCTTTCTTATCCGTACCATTTAGCTATCATCAATGCGGAGACTTTCCCCGTCCTCCATTGAAAACCAATTATAACCACTGTTATTATCCAGCATACAGGGAGTTGAATGGCAAGAGTGAAAATGCCATACACCATCTAATGACCCCGGTGTCTTCATCATTCTTACCTAACGGATGTATAATCCCTCTTTTCCCAGTAATTAAAACCAGGGGAAGTGATGCCAGCAGTGCTCACAGCATGCCTGAAACTTTCATCTGAGATGTGCAGTACCTTGGCTTAGATTCTTTATTTCTACTTATTCTTTTTAATATACCGTATATGTATTTATGTATGTATCTGGCCTGGGCCGTGGCTCAGCGGTCCAGGCACCTTGGCCGGTAGTCCGAGCCTGGCCATGTGCCGCGGGCTCGACTCCCGATCCCGACGGCCTTTTCCTGCATGTCACTCCCCCATCTCTCTCCCCCATTTCCCGTCAGCCTACTGTCTGTCTCTCTATACAAAATATAACATAAAGGTGGAAGCCGCAAAAAAAAACATTATCACTTTTTTTTAAATAATATGTATGTATCTATGTATGTATTTATTTCTTACCTCAGATCAATTCACAGACACAGGGCATAGGGATCAAGCATCATGACGATTTGCTTGAGGTATGAGTCTGAAGGAGTGCTTTGACTGAGGAATACGGTAATAAGGCCTCCATTTGAACTAAGCAGGCTCTCAAAAAACCCTGGGCGATGGGGGGGGGGGGGGGGGGTCGGGGGGAGCACGAGGAAATCTCATTAGGAACAATATCAGTGCCTTTTTCTACACAGGCTGCCTTGTCATAGCGTCGAGCTACAGAAACCAGGTTTAAGAGCGGCGTGCAGAAAGAGGCAGCAACCTGAAGAAACGGCAGTCTGCCTTCATACTGAAACAAATGCTTTTTTTGTTTTAAATAGCTGCCGCATTAGCAAATTTCCTGCTGGTTAAAAGTGCTCAAAACAGCATATTTAAGACTCCCAGGTGGAGCAATGGAAGCACTTGCACACGAAGCACATATATACAAAAATAAATCCCTATGATGAAAATAGATTTCTTCAAAGACAAGACTTTGCTTAAATGGGAACGAGATGGGTTGAGGCCCGGGGCAAACGGGAACGAGATGGGTTGAGGCCCGGGGCAAACGGGAACGAGATGGGTTGAGGCCCGGGGCAAACGGGAACGAGATGGGTTGAGGCCCGGGGCGAGCGGGAACGAGATGGGTTGAGGCCCGGGGCAAACGGGAACGAGATGGGTTGAGGCCCGGGGCAAGCGTGTGACGCCGAATAAAAGTCGGTTCGGCGCTGTAGAGCCTACAATGTGTTATGTGACGTCATTTGAGGTTCGGGGGGGCGGGTACCGTCCTAAAGTCGGCTCTTCGGTGCTACTGAAAATTTCTGACGAGCCGAAATCATTTCGGCACTACAGCGCCGAAACAGCGGTAAAATAGGAGTATGAATCGGCCCTTAGATCAGTGGCACTAACGTACTGTATAGTGTACTTTAAGTTCTCATTCACATCTCAACAGTGGGCCGCCAGCCCACAGGTTGGGAATCACTGTGTATACACATTACACACGAAGTGAAAGAACATGGAAACTTAAATCAGTAGTATCACTTAAGAAACTAACATGTGTATGAAAGGCAATGTTCTGTTATTATGACTCATGCAATTCAATCGAAAACAGAAGTCATTACATGTCAGTCAAAGTTTGTCTGTAAAGAATAGAAATACTGTTTAGTCAGAAGAGATAACTGTGTTGCTACAGGAATAGAATTCCACTCTATTGTGGTTCATGACATCACAATACACTGCATACTATTATCACATTATTCTGGGAGGTGTTAAAAGACTGAACCAAATATAAAACACCAAGGTGACAGTGAAATGAAGATAGAGAGTAGAGAACGCAATGTTCCTTGTTTAATGCAAATGTCTTCACAAGCAGAAAGACAGCTTCTTAATGTCAATACAGTATGTGCATTGTGCATCAGATTACATCATAACAAATCACTAAATGTCAAAACTGCTCATATAAAACAGAATGATATCATAATCACACTGCTATCTGCAAAACTACTTTGTTTCCTTTTGATTCCATTCTACAACATTTACAAAGCAGACTACAGTTTGCATAATAAAACGTAGGCTTTTGGCAGCTGTTATTACCGTTTTATTAATGGTTATTTTCCAATTAGCATCTGGATAACTGACGTAGCCTGAGCCAATCTGCAATCTTCTCTCAGATTACTCCAGCGCATCTGTACCAGAAGTTCGTTTTTTACCGGTTACATAAGTTGTTGTTTTCTTGCTAGTTTGTGCATCTCAATAACAGAGGAGGGCAGATGGATTGTCATTTTCATCACTGATTCTTCTTTTTCCCTGCCTCCCATATCTAACCTGATTCAGTCAAAATCTGACAGCAGAGTGAGATGGAGGGAAGACACATGAGAGAGAGAGAGAGAGAGAGAGAGTATAGTATAGAACAGACACAAAAAGCATATACGGTTCCATCTGCTGAAGAATGTGAGAGGTGTCATGTTGAGGGCAGTAGGCTCTTCATAAGGAACTTGCTATTTTTCTTCTATTCCCCAGAAATGTTGGAATTGTTGCTCCCATCCTCTGCTGCGAAATATGGCAGACCTTTACAAGTCGAGACAAGATATGTGGCTATATGGAACCGAGTTTACATTTGAACCAGCTGCAGTCACATTCTGAAATGAATGTACTAACTTCAGTATCTGACTGAAATCTTCATTTACTTGAATTTGACTTTGGCAACGAGTCAAAGCCAATCTATAGGTCTTTCAACAACTTAACCCCTATACTTCATTCTACGATGAAGAGAGTTTTTATTTTAATTATAACATCCCCAAAATAGGTGTGCCAGGTTAAAAGTGGTTAAACACCCGGTGTTGTCTTGAGGTGACATATAAGCGTTTAACACTGTTTAACTGGTTATCTGGACACAGTCTCCATCTGTGAGCAGATAACACTGTGGCAATTAACAGCACTGCACTGCGAAAACTCAAGAGTTATTTCACAAGAGACAACCACCTGAGGTTTATTTCAAGATGTGAAGTGACTGAGATGTGCTTGCGCAGTTGATTCTGCCAGTGACCGTGACCTTGGATGAGCCTAGAGGGGAGTGTGCATTATGTGGGGAGAGAGGCCAGCTTAATCTGAGCCCTATAATTTCCCTCAGTGTACAACTGTATGCCACTGTACTACTACTAAAATCTCTCATCTTTATTTTTTAGTGCAATCAAGCACTGAAAGGCCTTTAAATGTCCCATCATGTGGTGTGCTACACAATGCATTTAGCTGTTAACGACGAGCCATTCTGACTGAAAATGATTCACGGCAGTCATGGACTGCTGTTGAACTATCTTTCCATGTTTGAAAGCAGCGTCCAAAGTGTCCCAGGCAACTAAATGCGGTAGTTCCTAGGACGTCTGTGGACGTCTTTGGGCATATATTGTGTTAACTTATTGTTATCTATATGGTTCGAGCAACAATGAGTCTTTGATTTTAAATATTGCGTTCTGATTGCTCAAAATGTCCCAGGCATTCTTCATGTGAATGGGCAGTGGTCGCCAGAAGGGCTCAGGGGGAGGCATAGCCAACATAAGAAAGGCCATCTGGCCTGGGTAGTGCTGCCTCTGTGCTACCCGTACACCAGAGCTGGGGCTGCAGGGCACCTGGCAAAACTGGCAATGTGCACCACGGTAGCTTGCCAAATATGGAAAGGTAATACTTTGATTTGGATGGAACAACTCTGCCTGGAAGCAGCGACACACAGAAAAAATATCAATAAAAAAATAAAATCAATAATAAAGTGTATTCATACAATTACCAATGTACAAGACAAAACAAAAAAACAACATAGATTTATGGAACCTGCTGCAGCTCATTGGTTATAGGTCCATGCTGCTATTCAGCCAGCTCTTTATGGAGTAATAGTACTATAATGGCGTGCAGGTAACCCAGCCAACTACAGTATCATATGGCACAAAGGGTCAAGCAACTAAAATGATGAATTCAAGTAAGAAAACAAAGTAAGCTTTTGATGCCAGCCTGCATGGGACGAGAAAGCATACTAAAAGTGTAAAATGTATTGTGCATCGCTATTTCTAGAAGACAAGGAAATAAAGCACATATAATAACAGTATAGGGAAAATACAATAATTTTTAAAATCTGCAGGTATAGGGGTTGTTTTGACTATGTGAATTTCAACAGATTAATCAATTTACTCTAGCACTCATTGAGTCCTTCACAAACAGCATAACACTTTTTGGTCAAATAGTCAGCCAACACACTGTGCCTCCATTAAAGCACAGGCCAGCTCCTACTGAAAACAACATTTCAATATCAAAAGACCCACCTGGTTCTTTGAGGGGGGGGGGGGGGGTTCTGCTGCCATGAATGTATTATTAATGTATTGATTATAAATGTCACCTCCTTTACATCCTCATAGCAGCACATAAATGGTTCTCTATTAAGTTGCAGTATACTCCCCAAATCTCCCTCTCCGCCCCACGCACCCTGAAATTGGGCAAGTGGTGAAATGTGAAAGATGTGAAGTGCCTTTACTGCACGCTCATGCAAAGATAATAAAACGGCGTATCACCGTGGCGCACACAGTACGTGGCACTCAAGTTTGCTGCAGGCATATCCCTGTCTCTCAGAGCACTACCCCAACGGCAGAAAGAACTATGAAAGCCGTAACACTGACAATCGAGACAGAGCTCAATTGGGCATGACCACCACACATTTTTATCCTAGTCTGGGGTGCAGGTTTCGCTTTAGACCATCTCTGCACATGAAAAGACTTCCGTGTGATACAGCTTCGCTTTAAAGGGTGTCTGGCTCATCCCTGGAGTGTCTCCACTCCGAGGGGATGAATTAATTAGACCCCAGGATTCCTGGCATCCAATAGGAAGACCACAAATACTAATGAGCTAATGCCTGATCTAGTCAGACATATCCAATATATCATTCCACCACCTGCACTCCACTACTTTACATATAAATTACACACCCAAAACAACCATCAATTCTATCTTTATTCTAGGCACTAGGCACTTTATTCTAGGCACTAGGCATTTTGCCTTTATTGATAGATTCACACTAATAGTTTGACAGGAAAGGGGGAAAGAGATGGGGGGGGGGAAGACAGACAGCAACAGGCTGGATTACCAGCTTGGCCGGCCCCCAGGCCAGGCACATTTTATATGCAACATTTGGATGTGGAAATAGCATCTGATAGGGAATGAGTGGAAGTGAGAATGGATGGCCGTGATTATCCAATGCTGATCTGGTCGTGCCAGTGACTACAACTGGGCAATGGACATTTTCAGAAGCCTGATTAACACATAGTTGTGTTCCCGTGTCACGTAGCCAATCTACAAGCTCACAACCCATCATGCCGCAACACATTGTGTGCTTGTAGACTGCTTGTAGGCAACTCTGATCAATATCCAAAAATCACACCTGTGTGACGTGAGGGTCGCTCTTATCATCGTATATCACCATGATGTAAAATAGACAATAGGTCTATTTGCTCAGACACTATGACGTACATTTTTCCATTCATTGCCAATGGGAATTTAATGTTTGTGTAGGACAAAGTTTGTGAACATACACTAAAAGCTAGATATAGGAGGGGCTTGCGCACCTCAAAAAAATGTATTTGCATCAAAGCCCAATACAAACGACTTGCCAAACACTGACATTACTGTACATATTGGATGCATGTCCACCCGACTCCGGTCCACCCTTCATACTTCGTGGGCCGGAGTCCCACAGGGGTCTATACTTGGTTTTCTCCTTTTCCCCCCTCTACACCAAAAATCTCTTCGCCAAAAATAGCCCATGTATAAAGCTGTGAGGTTATACTGTAGATCGGCTTGCAGATCTGATACTTTCAACCAAATGTTTGCCTATTATAACATGCCCAGAATAGGGGCGCTAGGTAGTTAACCCATTCTGAACGGGAACCCGTTTTGGTGTTAGCATCATGTTATGCTTTAGCTATTGAAAAATAGCAGATCTACAAGCTCATAGCGCGCCACCGAGTGGCGCGCTACGAGCTTGTAGGTCTGCTATTTTTGAAAAATCGAAGAACGACTGACATTTTTTAGAATCTGATCTCAGGTCAGAATGGGTTAATCTGACCAGTGTGTGTCCAGTGAAAACCTCGTATGAATCTGATCTCAGGTCAGAATGGGTTAATTACAGATGAGTAGCATTATGCAAATGTGAGCCCACTGTACACTACTGTAGGTGCAGAGTCAACAGCATTCCTTTGCTGCCTTCTAATGGGGTGTGATGGCCTGAGGCCGGCTTCAAGGGCGGTGGCACGGCGAGCGGGACAGATCAAAGCCCAAATCCGAGGGCTATATGGTAATTGAGCCAGTGATGATAGGCTTGAGCTAAACCCATTCTGACGGGGACAGATGTGGCAGGTACTGTACCTCCAGATGTCTTCATCGGTGCCTGGCGGCGAGTCTTTTCAAAAGATGGCGCAAGACACAGATGGAGCCTGCCAAAAACGCAGCAAGTGATTTCCTCTGCCGCTGTTCTTGTTTCACAAAACAGACACCGTTTTTCTTTTCTTTTTTGTTTCCTCCCTCATCTCCCTCCCAAACACCGTCAACGCCAAGAACAAGCAGAGGCGTGTGGTGTAGTAAAACTTCTCACATTCAAAGCCTGTGCCATAAATCAGCCTTTACGGAAAGGAACATATTCATCAAAATCAAACAATCATTTTGTTTTGGGGCTCAGTGGTATTTAATCTCCAGTGGTTTAGGAAAGAGAATTAAGTATACTTTTCTGGAACTGATTTTAATGGAAATATTAAATCCACACCTGCCTTTGAAATGTGTCTCGCATTTTACAACATGGAACTCACCCGCACAGCTGTTTGATGTTGCTTTCCAGTATGTTTTTGTTTTTTTTGTAAATTCTCATTTAACATTAATGCCTCTTCACTCTCTTAGCGGAGCTGCTGAGCTGACTGAGATCCTTAAACTGTGGGTAAAACAGAATTGAGCCCTCTGAGCACCAGGACAGCTGATGGAGCATTACCTTTCAAGCCAATAATGACTCAGAGGGGAATGGGAAATTACACCAGTGTACTTTTTGCTCTCAGCTCATTAGGCGCCCGTGTGTTAGAGCTCCATTGTGCTCTATGCTGCCCCCGCTGAAAAAGAAAGGGAATTGTGATAACGAGACTTTCCCTTGAGTCTTTTAGTCTGGTTCATTTTTGTTACGCCCATACCCCTCTAAAACCCACTTAGATCCATAACTACAAAGGGCCTTAAATGGCCTTTCGGCCTTTCAAAGGCCAGTGAAAAATGGACTAACATTGTGTGAATTATCCAGCTATACATAAGGGGAAAACTTATTCATTTCAACATGAGCTTTTTTTTAGGGGTCAGTCCAAAAATGGGATCGGGACATCTCTACTTATGACACACAGTAGCCGTTATCACTATATAATACAATAAGATAGATAGAACATGGACCATATTTATTGCGCATTTACTATGAAAACGAGCAGTAACACTGTAACACACTACGCAAAACCGCATCACGCTCAACACATCACGCTCTAAACAAACAAAAAAAACCTAATTAACATGTCAGTTTCTGTTGTGCGACGGGCAGCTGCAGCCACCCCGCCTACCCAGAAATGTAGTATCTGGGTTGTTTGACTCATTTCTAGTGCTTATTGTGTTACTCTTTGGGTATATTTGTACATTTCCACCTTCAGTTGATGCTTCATATCCATATGAGTGAAAAGGCCGGGATGATCGGTTTATTTTTCAAACACAGTTCTTATATGAAGAGATCTAAAATCTGGGGATTTCAATGCAAATAAAAAGTACACAAACATGTTGACTGGCGCCTTCTACTGACAGTCGGTGCTCTATACAAATAAATAAATACACAAACCCTTGGACTTAGCGCCCTCTAGCGATATTGATGTTGATGATGAAAATATATTCAGGGCTACAGTCAAACACAAACAACCAAAAAAACATCCAAAACTAAAGCTCTGTTTGCCCGGTCCACTGTGGGCAATATGTCCTTAACAGGTTTAGCAGAATTCCAAGTCATGTGTATAGAAAAATGTATTCATAAATTATCACCGGACTACAGAAAATAACTCATAGATTAGTGTGTTTTGTCTATTCCCAGATTGTGAGAACATGGGAGGCGCTCTTATCATCATCATACATCATATGATATCATCTCACTCATCTCATTCCAATTGACTTCCTCACTTTTGCCTTCAATGTTTGTGTTTAACACGTTTATAAATGACTGTGTGAACTTCTATCGCTGTACCATTGAGAGTGGGTCCTGACAAGCTCTATCACGGTGTGGTTTGGCAACCTGCAGCCTGCTCATGCCCACAGACTGCTACAAAAGGACTGTGAAGACAGCAGTAAAAATAATTGGCACAAACTTCATAACATTTACACCATTCACTGCAGAATGAAGCCCACAACATCATTAAGGACAGACTATAGCCACCCTGCTCATGTTCTGTTCTCGCTCCTTCCATCTAAAAAAAAAAAAGAAAAAAAAGAAACGCTACCAGTGTCAAATCACACACCACCCGTCTTACGGTAGTAACAGTTTCTTTCCACAGAAAGTCATGCAGGCTGCTGAACAGCAGATTTACCCGTGCACCGCACATTATTGTACAATATGAAATGTTTTCCTGTGTACCGTGTATTGTGTATATAATGAGTGCACTTTGTACTATGTAGGTCTAGTGTTTATTATGATAGTTTTAGTATGGTGTGTCAACTGTCAAGTGTCAACACAATTGCGTTGTGTTGCGTTGCGTTGTGTTGGAGAGAGCCAGAGCCCAAGTATTTCATTGTATTTTAGTATATATGAAACTGAACTTTTTAAGATGTCTTAATAGCCTACACACATTCTGTTTAATCCTGTGAATATGCATATGGTTAAAGATCTTCTCATGAGATGAATCTTATACTGTAGCATTGCACCTTTTTTCTAGATACAGCTCCGAACATAGTTTGTCTCAGACTTGCAAAACAGCCAAGGAGTTCAAAGAATAGCAATGTTATTGCTCATTAAAATATTACTGGAGCATGTCTATGTACACAGCAGCAGTGAATGTTTTGGCTGGTGTAAAGAGAAGATGGAAAAGTTAGATCGGAAAAGGTTAAATGGTTTAGTTTTTTAATGCAAAGTACTTGATATGCAGATGTCAAGTATAATGAAGCATTAGGTCTTATCAGTGTGACTCTGTTACTCTCGAGAATTACACACTCACTTGTGAAAAAAAACTAAAATGTCTTGTGAGAACTAATATTACAAAACCCTTTTCTGTGAGATCTGCACTGTATCATATCTGCTTGTTAGATCAGACTTGGTCAATTAACTTAACTGGCCATCTCATCTGCTCCCCTCAGTATAGCTGTCCGTCCAAAGCAGTAATGGTTTCTGCTTTCCTGGTACCTGTCACATATTCCTCAGGATTACAGATTGCCAGGGATTCAATTTGTGCCACGGAAATGTCCCATACAATTCTGCACCTGATCAGGTGCGAGATGGGTATTCCTCCTGACTAAAAGCGACCCCTGACTATCTTCGGATAGCAGCAAGAATTTGTTCTTGTCAAATTGAATTACCCTGAGAAGACAGAGGTTCCGGAGGAAGCATCTATTGTATACAAACCTAAAGAGCCATTTAGATTGAACATCCACAGAAACCTGGCATATTTCCAGTCCACTGCCTTTGCAGTTCAAAACTACTCATATTTCCCCAATTTCTTTGCAATGCCTGGCCTCAAATATTTCAACAAATGGTAATTTGTGTGTGTGTGTGTGTGTGTGTGTGTGTGTGTGTGTGTGTGTGTGTGTGTGTGTGTGTGCGTGTGCGTGTGTGTGTGTTTCTTTCCTGAAAATGTTATACCGGTATTTCGTTTTTTCATTTCCTGAAAAATGAACATTTTGGAGTTAGCTGGTTTCTGCCCGACAACAGAGACTATTATTATAAGTCTACACAAACTTAGACATTAGTGCTGCACAATTAATCGAAAAAAAGATTGCGATCTAGATTCAGACCCCTATGCAATCTAATTTCCTTTTTTTTGTAAGAATCGTGCTGCACTAGTTGGCTGTCCAATTCATTTTAGATACTCTTGTGTTTTTGCTACAAGAGAGAGACTTTAGGACAGGTTTAAGTCAAGCATGTTGATGTTTAAAGCCACAATAGTTTGCTCCAGGTGCCGCCCACATTTTGAATATAGTAATAATGTTCAGCAACTACAGACTTCATGGAGAAAATGATCTCAATACACACACACACACACACACACACACACACACACACACATGTACATACCGGTACGTAGTGATTTGAAAAGATCATATCACCAAGTTCACAACAAGCTTGTAGATCGGCAGTTTCTCTATTTGTCATATAAAGACACAACAGTATATATAGGACTTAAGTAGTTCATCACAGGGCTATATGGGGACTTTGAAATAACTTAGCTGTGTCACAGATGACACGTGTGCAGGAAAAAAGTGTACATCTGTTATCTATTATCACTATTTCAGGAAAACTGAAAAAAAATTCAACTCGTTTTCCATTTTTCATTACATGGACCCATGAATGGAAATATAATATAATATTTTGACGAGGAAAGTCACGCAGCACAGTGATAACTAGTGAAATTGAATGATCGGGATTTCATCTGCAATCTATTTAATTTGCCACCAGCAAACTCACCTTCTTGACAGGCTTCCTACCCATGCACAGCTTGATTTAATCTATTTTTGGAAGATGACAAATTTACACCACAAGGCCACGAATCGACTGAGTCATCAAAACACAGAGAGGAAATCATATCATCACATGATTGAGAGAGCTCAACGAGGGAAAGAAGAGAGAGAGAGAGAGAGAGAGAGAGAGAGAGAGAGAGAGAGAGAGAGAGAGAGAGAGAGAGAGAGAGAGGGAGAGACAGGGAGTCGTGGGGTGGTCTGGGGGGTGTTCTCAACGGAACATCTAAGGGCACTTACTGAAATGAAGTATGCATACCAGAGGCCTCACACAGGCTTGGATTAGAGTGTGTAGGCATATTAGTCACAAAGTGCATTTTATTTGTCTGAAGCCTGCCTTTAAAAAGATACTGACTCCTTAAAAAAAACAATGGCTTTATATAGCTACTGTCTACTGACGTAAGGAAATTATAAGTAAGTCCCATGGGAGAGCGACTGCATTTAGGAGAGAGAGGGGGCAGTAACCTGGTGTGCACTTGGGCACACGGAGCCCGACAAAACAGTAACCGCTGACACGCGGAGTGTGACCGCATCTGCCCGCCTGATCATTAGACCCAGCATGTACTTTCTTTCTCTTATGCTCATGCCTAATTCATGCCCGTCATACAACTGTGTCCTTGCTGAAAAATAGCAAATATCCAAGCTCACAACACATCACAGATGCGATGCGTTGTGAGCTTCTATGTCAGCAATTTTTGGTGTGCCACACTGTCATACGAAGTATAAATCAGACTTAGTTCCACAGAAACTAATGTGTACAATTGTTATTCCCACTCGATTTCTTTGATCATCTAACGATGCCAAGAAGCATTGAGTGACAGCTCTCAATGGGGAAAAATAGAAAGGAATTGGCTCCTAATGGCTATCCAATGCCGAACTGGTAACCTTGTTAAAAAATGTCCGTACATAATGCAGATGTGAATAATGTAATGGGGTGGTGGAGGACAATTGGAGAGAAGGAAAAAAAACAAGTCATTCAGATGCAGTTGAGAAGTTAGAATTCACAGAGTAATTGCCATTTTCGTTCAGCCCAAAGATCTAAAAAATCAAAATGAAAAGTGTAACTGTAGTCATGAATACTGGATTAAAGAAAAATATTGTGAGAGAAAAGTTGTTTGATTACAGGTGTAGCCTACAGTACAAACGTTTAAAAAAGAAAATCAATTAAATAGACAGAGATGCTTTTTTTTTTATCTCTTCACAGGTTTTAATGAATTGCCTCAGAAAAAACTATATGCAGGTGTTGGTTCAGGCACAGTAATATACAGTACCTGAATCCAATACTGTATGTCACATTAGTAGATTCAGTACAGCAGTATTGAGTTATATTATACACGACTCGATAGCGCCTGAGATCTGTATGGGGAACAAGGTCTCTTGCTCTGACATATAATTAGCTTTCTATTAACCTTGACAAGTTCTAGGCAGACTTTGCTATGTTTCTATGGCTACAGTAGAAATGGATGTCTTATGGCATTCAGCATTATTGTTTTTTTGTGGTTGTTTTCCTTTTTTTCTTCTTTTTGTTTTCTTTATTAAATGTAAAATCTATGTAATACATACCATAATTGGCAAGGAGGAAGTCTACATAATTGTAAAAACAGTTCATTTTGATACCTTATGTGCTACAATACAATACAATACAATACGGGGGAAGAAGTAACCACTTTAGGAGGGAAAATCACAAATTATGGATCACTGGATATAGTTACATGTGCAATTTCTATAACGGCTATTCCCTGTACTGCAAATCTGACAATGTATACCTATATTGGTCAGGTTGTAATTTTGCTTGATTTATTGCTCACTCTATATAATCTTGTTTGAATATTATAGAAATGTATGAGGGGTTTACAGTAACAAGCTGATCAATGTACTATACTGTGTAGTTGAGAAGTGAGTTTAGTTTCTGATATGGCTAGGTTTTTGCCATAAAATGAGATGCTGCCACAGCTACAAGAATATACACGACCATAAATAGATTCCCTCAACACCTACAGCGTTAGCGTGAGACTGTCGGGTCAGACATCTGGTACGAGCGCATTTCTCACACAAAGACACCCAAAGCTGGCACGCACACAATCCATTAATTTGTGACACAATTTTCACGTATATTATTATTACAATAATAGTCCTGTACTACTACACTACAGTATAGTTACTTTTGAGTATGATGTTTTGTTTCTGTGTGTTGTTCTGTTCTGTTCTGTGTCTGTTTTTTTTTTTTTCTGCATTCAGATTGGTTCCATAATTTGGGGGTTTAGATGTCAAAGATTTAGGTGACTCGGTGGTGGATAGTAACTATCTATAGTACATTTACTTGAGTAATGTATTTAAGTACATTTTTGGAGTATCTGACTGTACTCTACAGTACTGGTATTTTGTATTTTGGGAGACTAGTTCACTCCACTACATTTCAAAGACTACTACATTTCTAGGAAGGGAAAAGGTACCACTTTAAGCCATATAATGTGAAAACTTAAATGGGAATACCACTAATTGTCAACAATTTACTATGTCAGTTTCAGACCTTTTTTTCAGCCCTAAGGTATATGTTGAAAATGAGTGGTATTCCCCTTTACCGTAAGTATATATTCAAAAGCAACATTTGACGTAGCAACCTTCGCTTGTACTTTAGTAATATTCGAACAGAGTATCTATACTTTGACTCAAGTAGGTTACTGGAGCTGAGAACTTTGTCCACCACTAGATATAAAGTATTTGTTTGAGAGGCCCTGGACTATAATTTATTCAGAGTAGTTTGAGGACATGCAAAACACCTCCAGGCCACTAGGTGTGTATGCTTAAAACAGCATAGAGAAGAAGTGCAGTCATGTTTATTGTTGTTCTGAAGGTTGAGTTCATGACTAAAGTGGGTATAGGCCTATTAAGATTATTCAAGACTGCAGAAAGTAATATGGCATGATTGTGTTTCATGCTCCAACTATGTGCTTGTTTATGTTATTGCCTGAAATTTAGTTAGTAATATTTGAATTGAACAGAATATACATTGACTCAAGTAAGCTACTGGAGCTGAGAACCTTGCCCACCACTAGATATAAGGTATTAATGTTGGATATTCTTCTCCTGCAGGCTGCATATCATCCTGTAAAGTACATATGATTTGGTACAATCTCGTTAAAGAGGCTTATCAGGATTCTAGTTCAAGTAAGAGGGTTTTTTTTTTCCTTGTTTTCTATCAAAGAGCAAATCTGGAAATGGAGTAATGGACAGAACTATATTGGAACTAACAAGCTACGTGGCTGTACTGGTAAGTACCCTGTGTGACATAACATCAATTTAATTAGATTTGAACAGGACATGCTCGGGTGAGGCATGTCCTACATCTCTTAACCCATTCTGACCTGAGATCAGATTCGTACGAGGTTTCCACTGGACACACACTGGTCTGATTAACCCCATTCTGACCTGAGATCAGATTCTAAAAATGTCAGTCGTTCTTCGATTTTTCAAAAATAGCAGACCTACAAGCTCGTATCGCGCCACTCGGTGGCGCGATATGAGCTTGTAGATCTGCTATTTTTCAATAGCTAAAGCATAACATGATGCCAACACCAAAATGGGTGCCCGGTCTGAATGGGTTAAAGCAATTGAAGCTCAAGAGTAAACATGTTCGCAATGGACCCCGACAAGCAACCTCTCTCCCTCGCCATGCTGAGAGCGGAGCTGCAATCGTCTCGGGAGGCAGGGCTCTGTGAGATAAAAACTGAAATAGCAACCATACGGCAAGAAATCAAAAACGATATCACAGCACTCCGTGAAGAGGCAAAAGCAGAATATGCCTCCATTCGCTCGGAAATAGCACAAGACCTCACCTCGCTGTCTTCCAAGCACACAGAGTTAGCTTCGGAGCAGTCAGACATGGGGAGATCTCTGAGTGATACTATGGACCGTGTTGCTGTACTGGAACATTCACTGGGCTCGATGGCAAAGGAGAACAAAGTCTTACAGGAGAAATGTTTAGATTTAGAATGCAGAAGCCGTAGACAGAACCTAATTTTATTCAACATAGCTGAAAATTCTGAAGCAGGTGACCCGGTTGGGTTCGCAGCCAACTTCTTCCCTACGGTGCTCGGTGCTGAGAACTTCCAGAACCCCATCGTTGTTGACCGCTGTCACAGACTAGGGGCAAAGTCAAATGATAAGAAGGACAGACCTCGCATCATGATACTACGTCTACACTATTTCTCTGACAAGGAAAAGATCCTGCAGCTGTCCAGAAGACAAGGCAGCCTACGCTACAACGGCTCTCCAGTGTTTATTCATCCAGACGTGCCCCAAGTGATTACAAAACTTCGCGCAACGTATGGCCCGATTAAGACCAAGTTGCGCGAAGCTAAACGCCGTCTCCCGGGCCTAGATTACAGTCTATATCACCCGGCCAGATTCACAATAACATTGGACGGGATCCGGTACTCTCTCAACTCTCCTGAAGCGGCTGAAGAATTCTATCAAAAGAAAATAGCATCCGCGGCAGCACCGACTGTTACAGCCGATGGGGAGCCTGCAGAAGACTAGCTGGCCGGGACATACACCCTGAACAATGATCACAGACTTGCTTTCTCCCCGTGGACATTACTCTGTCTGCACACCCTCCACTATCATTACTACATGGATACAACGATGACAAATTCACGCTCAACTTTAAAAAGAAGGTAATGTTTGTGTGAAAAGGATCTGGCGAAAGCTACTACTAAGACTAACTTTATCCCTTTAATGCTTGGAATGCACATAAACACCGTAATAATTATACTTTGTTTATCTATTGAATTTATTTTTTATTTTATTTTTTTATGGTTATTGTATTTGATCATTCGTATTATCAGTCTAAAAGACGGGGTTATAGTTTACATTACTAGTGTCAGTATATAGCAGCTTTGCTAATGATGCTATTATGGAGTCACCATGGAGGCCGCCATTTCTGTTTTATTTATTTTTGTCCACTGTAGTACTGCGTTCGCGACCTGCGGTGCATTTGTTATCTTGTTTAGTACAAGTGCTAGCATCCTTGCTATTGCTGTTGTTGTCATGTAGCCTCCATGGAGGCCGCCATTTTGTGTACTATGACGCTAGCAACCTACGGTGCGCCTCGAGGGACAAAAAGGACGTCGTTTGTAATGTAGTGAGGGAGGGGAGGGAGAGACGTTAAGTTACGAACGTAACTATGGTTATATGAGTGAGATTCGCCTCCACTTCTGCCGTTTTGGATATGAGGAGATTGCCTTGAGTTCTTTACATTCCTCTTTAGATCCATTTTATTGCCAACATTATGGTTTTAAAAGATATCATTTGCTAAAAAATACTTTTGAGCAAACAAAAGTGGGAAAAGTTGTTACTTTATAATTAGGATGAGGGATTTTTCATTTTTTCATTTATTTTCTTGTGAAAGTATGTGTTCATGCGTATGTGTGTATGCATATATATATACAAATTGGTTTGTTTTTCCTTGGTTTTTGTGAACTAAGTTGCACTGACTGTGGTTTGTGTCTGTCTGTTTGAATGTGGATTGTGTGTTTTTTGTGTCTGTCTTTGTTTGTATACCCCTCTTTATTTGAACGTTAAATTGTATTTATATATTAATACATGTATATAAGTGCAGGGATATGTTTATGCGGGGATGTGTGTGTGTGTGTGTGTGTGTGTGTGTGAGAGTAATGATCATCTGGTTGTTTTGGTTCAAAATAAGATTGTATCTTTTCATTTTATTTAATACATAACAATGGACGGTTAGCTAAGGTCTTCCCATTGTAGTTTTTTTTTGTTTCTCTATTTTCACTATAGCTGCTTGTGTCTTAGACATAGAAAGCTGGTTAGCTTAGGCTTTTTCTTCTGTGACTGCTATTTGAGAGCAGGCATGGAGGGTTTTGGGGTTTCTCCCGTTTGTTGTTTTAATGTGTTTTTGTGTTTCTCTGTTTTTGTTTTTGTTCTCTTGCACTTCTATTCCGAATTCAGATTGATGTCGGCATTTACACTCAGTCCTTTTTTTATATTAATTCCTGATTTATACAATGGCTAATTCTATTCCAAATTCTAATATTGTAAGAGGGGAAAGCTTGGTTCAATACACTACTTGGAACTGTAGAGGTCTGAATGGAGCGGTGAAACGTGGCAATGTATTGGCTCATTTAAAGAAGCTGGGGACAGAAATTGCTTTTTTACAGGAGACTCACTTACGGAATCAGGATCATAACCGCCTACGAAGAAATTGGGTAGGCCAAATATTTCACTCCCATTTCAATTTCAAATCCAGGGGCACAGCAATACTTATAAACAAGAACATTCCTTTTATACTAAATAAAACTATCCAAGACCTACACGGCAGATATATTATAGTTACTGGAAAGCTTTATAATTGTCCTATTGTTCTGGCTAATATCTACGCCCCTAATCATGACGATGAACGATTCATATCTTCTTTTTTGGCTACTTTGCCTGACCTTGACACTCACCAATTGATCTTAGGTGGAGATCTGAATTTTATTCTTCATCCTACGCTTGATAGATCTTCACATAGACCCTATACTCTGACTAAATCAGCTAAAATAGTGAATACATTCATGGACACATTTAAATTATCAGATCCATGGAGATTCTTAAATCCAGCTCAACGTAAATATTCGTTTTTTTCTTCTGTACATCACACTTTCACAAGATTAGATTACTTCCTTATAGATTCAAAACTTCTTCCCTCAATAAGACACTGTGAGTATGAAGCAATTGTAATATCCGATCATAGTCCCCTAGTCCTCAAACTAGCATTTCAGAACAGACATATGGCCAGGACTTGGAGATTTGATAACACACTAATAACTAGGCAAGGGTGTGTGGATGATATTAAAACCCAAATACAGTTCTATCTCTCTACAAACGACACACCCGATGTATCAAGAAGTACACTATGGGAAGCACTTAAAGCGTATATACGGGGGCAGCTTATTTCACGACAGGCTTTAATCTCCCGTCTACGTAAGGAACAAGGCAAAGCTCTGACTGATCGATTACTTGAAGTAGACCTACAGTATGCAGAATCTCCTTCTCCTGAATTATACAGAGAAAGGGTCTCGACTCAAGCCGAATTCAATCTCCTATCCACAAATGAGACAACTAATTTGATGACACGGTCACGCCATAGGTTTTATGAACATGGGGATAAGGCGGGCAAAATACTTGCACTTCAAATTAGGGAATCAGCTGCTTCTAGATTAATTACAGAGATCCATACAAACACTGGTCAAACTACTATTAATCAGCAGGAAATTAATGATGTATTTAAACGCTTTTATTCAGATTTGTATACTTCGGAATCACTAGGAGATTCTAATTTGATTGATACTTTTTCAGAAAATTTAAACATACCTTCCATTAGTCAACAACATAAGGTTCAACTTGAAAGAGCTATTACTTTAGATGAAATACATCAGGCAATCTCACAAATGCAGTGCTCAAAAGCCCCAGGACCCGATGGCTATACCTCTGAATTTTACAAGACATTTACTGAACTCATATCTCCCCTTTTACTTAAAGTGTTTAATGAATCTCTCAACGCCGGCCACCTCCCACCAACTTTCTACCAAGCTAGCATCTCTGTTCTACTTAAGAAGGATAAAGACCCGCTTAATCCAGGTTCATACAGGCCTCTGAGTCTTTTGAATGTTGATGCTAAAATTTTAGCAAAAGTTGTGGCTACACGCTTGGAAAAAGTGCTCCCAACTGTGATACATACTGATCAAACGGGGTTTATAAAAGATAGACATCTATTTTTTAATCTTAGACGCCTATTCAACATTATATATTCTCCCAGTAGCACCCCCCAAGATACGGAAATACTGTTATCTCTTGACGCCGAGAAGGCCTTTGATAGGGTAGAGTGGGACTTCCTCCTCTCGACCCTGTCAAAATTTGGGTTTGGTCCAACCTTCACTTCCTGGGTTAAACTACTTTATGCTTCTCCATTAGCTTCTGTACAAACAAACGGATACAGGTCTGAAAACTTCCCTTTGAATCGCTCGACCAGACAAGGCTGCCCTCTCTCACCACTGCTCTTTGCCTTATCTATTGAGCCGCTTGCAATTGCGTTGCGTGCTTCAGACACCTACACTGGTATCTTCAGAGGAGATAGAGAGCATAAAGTTTCACTTTACGCTGACGATTTATTATTATACATATCCAAACCGTCCACATCAATTCCTAGTATCATGTCCACCTTGGAGAGTTTTGGCAGGGTTTCGGGGTATAAAGTCAACGTTTCCAAAAGCGTTTTATTTCCTATCAATACACAAGGCAATCAAACTTTTGGCTCCCACCCATTTAATGTTACAACCAGCTTTCGATATTTAGGAATCATAGTAACCAAAGCACTTAATGACTTGCTCAAGCAAAACCATACAAAACTTTTTGAACGTACTGAACAAGACTTAACGAAATGGTCGAACCTTCCTATCTCACTTGCCGGCCGAATTAATATAATTAAAATGAATGTCCTCCCTAAATATCTGTTTCTATTCCAATGTATTCCAATTTTTGTTAACAACACTTTTTTTAAGAATCTGGATAAAATTATCTCCAAGTTCATTTGGGATAAGAAACACCCTCGAATAAAGAAAGATTTTTTTCAGAGGCCTAAATCAGATGGCGGAATGGCATTACCTAACTTCAAACTCTATTACTGGGCGTGTAATTTACGTGCACTCTCATTTTGGCTCCAAGATCAATTGCCTACATGGGCATTTATTGAAGGTCAATGTTGTCCCCCAACATCGTTGTCAGCTTTAATCTTTTCCCCAGTGGCCTCAAGATACACTAAGTTGCCAAAGAATTCCATAGTCTCGCATTCTCTCAAAATTTGGCTCTCAATACGAAGGCATTTCGGTTGGCACCCGGGCTCTGTGCGCGCACCACTGGTCGCTAACCATGCTTTTTTACCGTCCCTCTCTGACTCATTATTTAAAGTATGGCATAGAAATGGTATTCACTCCTTCAAAGATCTTTATATTGATGGGTTATTTCCGACCTTTGAACAAATACGACGCAAATTCAATTTACCCCAATCACATTTCTTTAGATTTCTACAGATACGACATTTTTTAACACAACACACTGATTCATTTCCAAACATACCTCCCAACTCATCAATGGAATCTATATTTCTACCAGACCCACTGCTCAAAGGAGGTGTTTCTATTATTTATAACTCTCTCTCATGTTTGGATAATAATGCCTCCTTGGAGTATTTAAAAACTGCTTGGGAAAACGACTTAGGAATATCTATCACTGACGAGCAATGGTCTACATCTCAAAAGTTTGTGCACTCTTCTTCAGTATGCGCCAGGCACGGTCTTATACAGTTTAAAATATTACACAGATTACATTTGTCAAAGGAAAAACTCAACAGAATGTATCCAAATGTGAATCCAGCCTGCGACAGATGTGGCCAATCGCCGGCCACTCTAGCTCATATGTTCTGGCATTGCACAAAACTAAGATCTTATTGGCAAAGTATATTTAAATCACTGTCAGACATTGTTGAAAGACCTTTTGACCCGGATCCACTGACAGCAATTATGGGAGTCACAGGGCCCGGGGTCAAACTGTCTACTTTCCAATATAACATGGTAAAATATGTGACTCTACTGGCTCGCAGACTGATACTGTTGAATTGGAAACAAGCACAGGTTCCAACTCACACTTCACTGATGAAAGATGTTATGCATTACTTACAATTGGAAAAGATTAAGTTTGAATTGAGAGGGAGTGAAGATAGGTTCTACCAGACATGGCAACCCTTCATTGACTATTTTAATAGGTGCACGCTAACCCCTCCTACACAATAGCACAATAGAAAATTGGAAAGAAAGAAAAGGAACTGAAAGAAAAGGAACTGAATGTTTTTTCTTTATTTTATTTTTTATTATTTAAAAAAGAATGTCTAACTTACTTAATTCACAACATGTTGGAAGTTTGAGAGCAAGAATGTCTGTCCTGTTGTCTGTTTTGTTTGTCTGTTCACACTTGTCATTGTTTAACTGTTTTTTGTTTTTTCATGTTTATCACACTTATGTTTTTTTGTTATACTGTATGTGGAACATTTACATTGCCTGTTATTTTTTTCATTTTTATTTAACTGAATTACTTATCATTATCTAATCTGAAATTGTCGAACAAAAATGCCTAATAAAAACAGTATTAAAAAAAAAAAGAGTAAACATGTTAAACTGACTGACAATACGTCAGCCTGTATCTAGCTAGTGCTGAGTGACAGACCAAAGTACTTAATAAACACCTGACATTTCAATAATGTGAATAATGTTTCATGTGCATAGTAAGAAATATTCCACAGGTCTGTCTATTGAGACTATTTTATGCCTGTAAGCTTCCATTCAGAACTTCAACACTGTAGCTAGGATGTCTTATCCTATTCAATGCTTGTTGCAGTCTCCATTTTTAATGTATGTGCTGTTGATCGTTATGATGAGGTCATGTGGATTTAATAGATGGAATAGCTTTTCTTGCTGAGTGATGCTAATGAATGCAAGATTCATCCTTTACATAAAACCTACTTTCTTTTTACAAGTTTCTTGGTTGGAAGCTAAAGGTTGGCATTAACTAAAATAGTCTGGTGGTGGTGGCTATATTGTGCACTGAGCCAAGTAAAACATGAATGAAGTTTCATAATGGTGAACTGCACATGGGGCTCCATCTTGCGCCACCCTTATCCCTTATCCCATTTTTACTATTTAAAAAAACCTTTGAAAATAGTTCAACTAGGTGATCAACATCGAGACTCGTGAACTTGTAGATCGGCTATTTGAACAATTTTTAAATGTTTTTTAAAGTAGTAAAAAATGGCTAATTAGTTAAGGGTTAAGGGGTGGCGCCTGTATGTATTTATTTTACACAATGACAAATGAAAGTATCTGGATGGTTAAAAAAAAGTCGGTCTATTTACTTGACCACATTTTGACAATGATGAATTGCGCTGACCAGATTAATAAGGGGAAGAAAATTGTTTATGTCCTTATCCTGTGATATTGTGTTCTCAAAATCACATGCAAATTGTGTGTGTGTGTGTGTGTGTGTGTGTGTGTGTGTGTGTGTGTGTGTGTGTGTGTGTGTGTGTGTGTGTGTGTGTGTGTGTGTGTGTGTGTGTGTGTGTGTGTGTGTGTGTGTGTGTGTGTGTGTGTGTGTGTGTGTGTGTGTGTGTGTGTGTGTGTGTGTGTGTGTGTGTGTGTGTGTGTGTGGTGTAGTGTATAGCAGTCCGTGATTCCTGCAACAAATATTAGGATAAGTTCCATTCCAATATAACATGTGGGTATTCAAGCATGTTGAATAACCTTGAGGTTGGATATACTGTACTGTAATACAGTACAAATATGCTATTTCACTTCTGTTCTGTGGGTCATTGCAGACACAATTTTGTCTATTTATATAGTGGCTCAGGTGGTGAAAACCATGAACAGCTGTTTCTGCTAAAAGCCACAACCTCACATATTTCATTTGGGATCCTCTACTCTTGTCACAAAGCAGTTTGGGTTTAGGCAAACCAAAATAAAAAGGGCAAAATGTTCCTTTGATTCATCAAGTTCATTAACAAACAAAGCTACAACTACAATTTCTAGAGTAAACACAAATGGAACAGATCTAGACTATTGGAAAAGATGACTCCAGAATGAGAACGTCGTTAGAAAAGTGTCTGGCATTTCAAAAGTTGCCTTTGTTTGCTGTGGTTTGCATTCTTTCTCGTCTTTGTGAAGGCTCCTCTCCGCTATAAGGTTAACTTCTGGCACTTCCTTATTTGTCAGACCCACAGAAACACCTGAGGCATAGGATTACATTTTCAGCCACAACCGAGCGGGCATGGAAACCGGTGATATGTGTGTCAGTGTAATTGGTTTTCTTATAAGACAGAGCTAAGTGATGTGTGTGTAATAAGGGACTGTGCAGTCCACATCAGCTTGTGAGAACAGATTTGGGACTGGAGACAATCGGAAGGATGTTGTTTGGACAGAAGGTGTCAAGAACATAGAGATGAATCTATTTATTTGTGCAGTGCCTTACATGTGTGTGACCTGTGTATGGATGGATGGGCGGGCAGACAGACAGACGGACACAAAGTATCAATGTTGTTGAACACAATTCAACCCTTTATACAGCTAAACTTATTTGCCATTTTTTACCATTTTAAAACATTTTAAAATAGTACAAATAGCCGATCTACAAGCTCACAGTGTGTCGATGTAGATGGCTAGTTGAACTATTTTTAAAAATGTTTTAAAATAGTAAAAAATGGCAAATAAGTTTAGGGGTATAAGGGGTGGCACAAGATAGAGCCGTAAGTACCATTTCCCTTCCATCACTCTATTCGAAGCAATGGGCATACAAAATAAGCAAGGCTGATAGAAACAAGCTTTGAAATGAATGAATGACAGCATAGTAAATATGACTAAATTGATGGCACTGAATCCCAAAAGCACCATCCAGCGCAATGCACGGATACAAAGAGGCATCCCTGTGCAGTGTGCATCAACAGGACGGACAGCTATGGGGAGGGTCAGCAGCCATGTCAGACGTCCAGGCTGTGATTCTCGCAGGCAGCCCTCGGGTGGGACGATAATTCCGGGGAGATTACTGAGGAAGCATAGCAGCAACTTTCTTACCTGCTACAAAGGGCCAGAGGCACCAAAAAAGTGGCCTCCTAAATCCAGAGGAGCCATTAAACCTGCCACATTGCAGTCCTGTTCTACTACACCTGCTGCCACAATCAAAGAGCCCTGTTCTCATTCCTGGATAAGGCAGTGTGATCTACTGCAGTGCTTCTCAACCTGTGGGTTTGGAGGGGGGGGCGCGGGGGGTGATACCGTCAAGCCTCAAATCTAAAAAAAAATTAACTAAACAAAATCATAACTTAATTATTATTGTCAACCATTTCATTTTTCCAGATTTTTCATTTTTTTTTTAAAGTAGCCAATCTATGTTGTATGAGACGTGTGTGTGTGTGTGTGTGTGTGTGTGTGTGTGTGTGTGTGTGTGTGTGTGTGTGTGTGTGTGTGTGTGAAAGGGTTGGGAAACATTGATCCACAGTAAGAGGCCAATGAGAGTATAGGCAAGTTCTTCTTGTCTAAACTCTGCTGGCAACAATATTCAGACCTATTGTATAAATCCACATCCACGCCTCATGACAGGTTAAACAATCAGGCATCTAAAACAGCTTCATTAAACCTCACTGCAGGGTTGTAGTCAGAGACAGAGCACTGTGCCCATGCTGTCCTGAAGAAAGAGGAGCAAAGTTTGTCACCAATTAAAAGGACACAAATTAAATCCAGACTAATTTCTGCTTAGTGCTGCAAGAAATATTTTCCAAATGCATGGTCCTATGATTGATCTAAAGTAAATCTAGTTTGAGTGCAGTATACATAATTCAATACAAGTCAGGGGCTTCTCCATCAATCAGGAATATATAAGCCCAGCCCCATAATGGATCTTGTCTCTTCTTAAGGGGAAGAGGTGGGGGGGGGGGGGGTTTAAAAACTTTTCACATAGTTAACTATTCACATTAAATGCCAAACAGTGTTACAGTAGCCTACGACGATATATCTATCCTGCTTAAAATTGACAACTTCGGAACGGGGCGCGCATTTGCTTGCCCAGTGCCCACCTTCTTTCTCCCCAAATCAGACGCGCGCCGTGACGCGCGCCCGGACACACACAGACACACACACACACACACACACACACAAACAAACACAAACACAGGCACACCACAATCATGCTGCTTGTTTCACTTCAGTGCGTCAAAACTAATCATGGCCAACATTAAGCGCGCGCTTCCCTAATGATGAGCAAAGTGCGGTGCGCGTGGTATGGTGGTGGAGGTGGTGGGTGTTGGGGGGGGTGTGTGTGTGGGGGGGGGGGGGGGGGGGGCAACAAAATGACTCATAATAATTAATAATTGACTTACGCTGCTGTTCTGGCCGGACCAATGCACCATGGCTTGGTTGTGAGACGAGTCCCCCGTCAAGGCGAAGGTTGAGCTGGTGAGTTTGATCTCCTCGTGCCTGCTGGAGCCATGCGGAGGACTCCGCCTGTCCTTCATGCCGCTCCAGCGGGACTCGGGACGTGGCGCTCGGAGTCCGCTCGGCGATGCCATGGCGCCTCGCGGCGGGTCTGCAGCAGCAGGTGCCGGGTTCGAGGATTTGACTTGGCGGTGTTGTTCTGCGGGAGAACTCGACGGCGTGTTCCTCCTTGCTCGCTTTTTGTGCGCCCGGCCGGCAGAGAGAACAGCAGCAGCAGCAGCAGCAGCGCCCGTCTTATTAATATGGTAAACTTTGGTCTTGTGCTGCTGTGTGAAGTCACTCTCGGCACCGGCGGGCGTTCCTTCTTCTTTCGGACGCAGCCTGTCGGTACTCCGTTTTGCTCTCGAGTGGACATATTTCCCTCCTTGGTTGTTCCGAGCGCATTCAGAGAAGCCTGCTGCGCAACGAAGCTGTCTAGTTTCAGCACTTCTTGCGGGATTGACCGCCCCTGCCCGGCCGTCTCCATCTCCCAAAACTTCCCCTGCAGCGGACCCTGTTGCGAATTCACTTGTGTCCATTTTCAGCAGTAATTCCTGTCTCCGCCAGTTAATCCCCGGCTGACATGTTCTGCAAGTTATCTCTGGTTTGGCGACAAGAAATACAGAGAATAAAATCAAAAGCACAAACCAAGAAGACGCACTGTGCCACTTAGGGCAAAATGTGACCCCCCTCTCCATCGCTTGTTGTATGTAGCAGATAAATTAATGCTCTGAATGAAAGAGCTTTCCACTGTGTTCCCCAGCTGTGCCTCTCTGTGGATCTAATTGACGCGCAGCTGTAGAACCGCTTCCCAAGTTGTGGCGTCTCCAAATGCAGTGTTGTAAAAAGTGCGGTCGGTAGAAGTGGTCCAAGTTGAAGGATTTGATCAAATGAAGCTCCGTGCGCATGGGGGAGGAGCTGGTCCAGTCCAGAGTAGACCTAAAGATATGGCACTTTCTTTCTTTCAGTTTCGTTTCTTCTTTCTCGTACATAATTGCAGGCCATCTGATCTGCTGTAAATAGCTTTACAATCTTTCATCGATTCGTTTCTCTTTTTCTATACATTCGGAACTATATACTTTTTTTTTCTGCCAGATAATATTTTATGGATTGGCTAGCTGGAGCCTCTTCAGAGTAATTCTCCTGGCTTAAACAGAAATAATCAGGCTATTATATATAGAAGTGCATTTATTAAAAATTAGAAAGTTATTATGACAACAACTTGCAATAGACTCCATTAAATTCAGTATTGCTATTGGGAGTGTCTGCTATAGTGCTCATTAAAAAATAATAACATATTTCCAATTAAATGCAATGTAAGGATGGCATCTATATGTTTTCACTTGTAGCCTGTTCAGCATTCCACATAATGAGCATGAGAATTATGCTACAAACTTTATTATTATGCTGCTGTGTGTAATCATGCATTATTGTATGATAGGTTATTAGGTTCCTGTATTATTGTGCAATTGAAGAAATGCAATCATGACAGTGGAATCAGAGGAATCACAGCGGGAAAATGGAACACTTGAGTCGATGCTAACATATTTTCTGAATGAATCCTTGAGGCTATAATTATAAGCCATCATATAGGCAATTATTATGCCATCAGTGAATAACAGCAAAATAAATGTAGCCACAACAGATGGGCTACTGTTTATTTTTAGTTTAGTTTATTTATTAATTTTAGTTTTATTTGATGTTGTCCTTTCCTCCTACTCAGTATAACCAACCAAAAAGGTTAAAGCCATCCCAAAAAGCAGAGCAAAACAGTTGAGTCAGTAAAAGAGGAAGCAACATTCACGCTGAGAGATCAGCTCTTTCTTTCTACTGCCTTCTGCTGTTAATGAGTGGATGCTGACGGAGGTGATTAATATCTCATGAGTGTTTGCATGCACAGAGGGAGATATCGTCACATAGCTGCCTTATTGTTTCTATGTAGTCAGAACCATTTACAGTAGGTGTCTGGTGTACAGCAGTGGTTCTGAAAGTGGGCACCCGGCCCCATGGGTCCTTGATGGTGGACCCCCATGCATGGGGGTCCACCACTCTGTAGCGAAATTAATTAACATACAGTAGTATAAAATTCTGTTTTACCACTCGTATAGGCCTACATAGGCTATTTGACGTATGGACGGTGGTCATAAATGGTCATCTGGTATATGAAAATATAGGCAATTACATGTGAGCTTTAATCGTTCAAATGCTTGAACATTTTTGAAACATTTTAACACATCTATACAGATGGGAGATGTGGCCAAATTCTCAGTAGCACCGAAGAGCCGACTTTACCCGCCCCGCCCGAACCTCAAATGACGTCACATTGTAGGCTCTATACAGAGCCGAACCCACTTTTATTCGGCTCTAAAATAGGAGTATGAATCACGCCTTACAAAGCCGACGTGCATTAACTATACGTTTGTGGACACACCGACTTATTTTTGTATCCCAAAGTTGAAATTAGCCTTTGTGATTTTGGGGGATAAGAACAGTGTAATATCACTTACTGTACATGCTGATATATCATTTGGCTGAACAGTTGAAACACGTTCAAACCCATGTTATGATATATTTCCTTTTTACTCATAGTTACTGCACTTTGGCTTCGTAGGGAAATGGACAGATTAAACAATGGATAACACTTTTGTCTGCAAGGAGAAAGACACTTTTTGAATACAGATTCATTCATTCTGCAGTTATTTTGACTTGATTGACTTGACTTGATTTCTCTCATCCTTGGATATTTCTAAATGTCCTACTGCCGGTGGGTGATGTTATGCACATACCGGTAAACCCAGTCTTTGACCGGTGGTTTGACCGGTGGTCTATATGTGGCTCCCTCCTTTTTACCCTCTACAGTAAAGACGTTGTGCGCTTGTAGATTGGCTATCTCTGCAGAATGTTTGCCCATTTTCACCAAATGTTTGCAGGAGGCATGTGGTTAAACCCTACTTTGTCCAACGACATTTTGTAGAAAAGGTTAAAGAAAGAAAAGCATGTGCGTTTCCTCTGTACTGCCCTTGGTTAAAGGACAACTTTAGTTTTTTTCAACCAAGGTTCATGTTTTAGGTTGTTATTAGAGAAACTAAAAGGTGAGTGTTAATTTTCTTTAATTTGCTATACTTTCTTTCAGTCCGCTATGAGGACCGCAAGGCGTTCATCCGCCTGGTGCAGAAAGCCCGGCTAGATGAGGGCAGACAACAGGTATGTTTTGTGAGAGCGATATATTGCTGAGGAGTCCACAGTGTCCTATTTGTAAGACTTCAGTTGTGGTTATCTGTGATTATGTTACGTGTATATACTGTACATCTATCACTAGACTGAATGATCGTTCTACTCTGTGTGCGTGCGTCAGATTTCAGCCATGCAAGCAGGCCTTTTGAAGGTGGTACCCCAGGCTGTGTTGGACCTGCTCACTTGGCATTCGAGCATGGGGCTAAATATGTATTTGTTTAAAAAATGTTATGGCGATTTCTTTTTATTATTCACTATACTCCTGCTAGACCCCAAGAAATTACATCTGGCCACAAAAGATCACAGATCTATTGAATGTGACAAACTGACATATTGAGCCTAAACAAAACGGTATAAGCCTTCCCCCATATACGTAGGCTACCTTCACATTCAGTAGATCCTGTGATTTTCCGTGGCCAGATGTAATTTCCTGGGATCTAGTAGGACTATAATAAATAATACAAAAATAAATCACCATAACATTTTGTACAAAAATACATATTTAGCCCCTTATAATTCGAATGTTCGAATGTCAAAAAGAGCTAAAATCCCTAAAACGAAAGAAAGAAGCAAATGAAAAGAAATTGTACACTCATCTTTTACTTTCTCTAATGACAACCTAAAACATGAACCTTGGTGTAAAAAAGTGGAAAAAGCGGCACTCCAAAATAAAAGATGCAAGACTACCTCAGATGCAATTTATCATATTTATTTGAGAAAGCTGACGCGTTTCGGCAAACAGCCTTCTTCAAAGGCTGTTTGCTGTTTTCCACAAACCTCCACATATTTTGTAGAATATTTACCCCGAATATGAATGCCAGGTTGAAAGTGGTTAAAGATAAAAACTACATGCCCTTTTCAAGGCACATAGCATAAAGAAGATGGATTGGATTGATGGTGCTGCAATGAACAGGCCTCACATGGCTTGGAGACACTTGTCAAGTGGTTCCCTAGAGGGTGTGTGAGTGTGCGTGTGTGCGTGTGCACGTGCATGTGCATGTGCGTGAGCATGCTGTGCATGTGATACTGTCTCTAAGAGCCCATCATCTCCTATCTCTACCCGGGCCCGCCATCCATTCACAGGGAATCAATGTCCTGTCAATAGCCAAAATGGATTCTTGAGAATGTTGCAGAATAAGATATTCAGGCCAGAGTTTGTGTGTCTGATTTGTATCCCTAGTATGTGTTCCACATTGGTATGCATGCACAACACAGCTGGAAGCCTCAGATATGAGGAATGGGCCACACAAGTGCAACATTTTCTTGTATGCGCAAGTGGAGGTTAGAGTATGCCCCCTGGCTGACCCATCTCTTCAGGAAAATGCTCCATGCCACAGTGAATGATTGAAAGCCTTCTCGGAGCAATGGATTGAGTTCCAATTCATCTTATTTTGTTTCTTCCCCCCCCCCCCCCCCTTTTTTTTAACACATGATGCATGGTGAACAATGGTCTCCTTGAAATATACAGTTTTGGTTTTAAAGGCCTATTATTTTCTGGAGCCTGTCATTGATCGACCAGATAACAGGGAGGAAAAAACTCCCTTTGTGCAAAATACCTATTCAAAGCCACGTTTCTGCCAAGTTTCTATAGAGTTTGTATAACCATGACATTCATGCAACTTCTAAGCCTTTTCCAACATCATTCTCCGTTGCTCAGCTCAAAAGGTTATGCCTATGCTATGTCATACGACCGACGGCCTCACGCACACCACGTTGTGAATTTTTGCTATTTGTGCTATTTTTGGTGTGTAGCACTGTGATAAGACGAGGTAGAAAAGCAGGCTTTATTCCTTATTAATTCCACTAATACACATTTTGGTGCATTAAAAACTAAATAAGTGTTGAGTTTGACAAAATGATGGTATTGATCTATTTTCTGTGTAAAACAATTAATGGTCAAAGAAAATGTATATTATAACAGAAAAAATAGTAAGAGAAAGCAAAACCGAGAGGAGAGACAGTGCGTTGTCTTTCATATTCACAGAAAGTCGCTCTGAAAAGAGATGTTTCCCATATTATATAATATACTTTATTGATATTCATCTACAGGGGAGTGCAGTCATGGGGTCAGGAGCAATCATTTCTGTTGTGTGCTCATGCTCATCGAGAGGGCTTCACCAGCTTTGTTCAGAATCTTTCGGTTTTTGTTTTTGCCATGTTTGCGTCTCCCATTAATTACAAAACTATCCAACCACAACAATATGTGTTTCTAAGATCAAGACTGCGGACTGTGTGTGTGTGTGTGTGTGTGTGTGTGTGTGTGTGTGTGACTGTGTGTGTGTGTGTGTGTGTGTGTGTGTGTGTGTGCTTGCTTATGGACTGCCATAAGCATGTGTGTGTGTGTGTGTGTGTGTGTGTGTGTGTGTGTGTGTGTGTGTGTGTGTGTGTGTGTGTGTGTGTGTGTGTGTGTGTGTGTGTGTGTGTGTGTGTGTGTGTGTGTGTGTGTGTGTGTGTGTGTGTGTTCGTGCGGACATACACGTATGTCTGTATGTATACATACAGTACATACATTATACATACAGACATATTGCAGTTAGAGAAGGATCAAATTTATAGGCGGCTGTGGCTCAGGAGGTAGAGCAGGTCGTCCAATGATCCCTGGGTCGGCGGTTCGAATCCCGGCTCCTCCAGTCCACATGTGTCGAAGTGTCCTTGGGCAAGACACTAAACCCTACATTGCCTCCAATGAGTTGGTTGGTGTGAGCTCGCCACCATTGGTGTGTGAATGTGGGAAGTGAGGACGCTGGCGTCGACTGTTCGCCGCTTCACCTCCCAATGTATGAATGTATGAATGAATGAACCATTGTAAAGCGCTTTGAGCACTTGGAAAAGCGCTATAAAAAAAAATGCAATTCATTATTATACTTCCCATTTTCCAATTTATGAATTGAATTTCAACTATAGTGTCTGCTCTACGCATTGGAAAACCAGAAATTGGATTATCCCTTTTAAGCTGCCAGTGAAACTGGATCTCCCAAATGAAAGAGGCAGTTGGTAAATCAAATTATATTATGATCTAAAACACAAAATCCTTATTATACTGTATCACATTAAACTGCATACAGATAGCATTTGTGTTTGGGCTCGTCTTATCCGAATATAATCCTTTCAGCATCTTAGCCAATACAGTAGGCATGCATTACCGTAAGTACAGAGCGTCATATGATGTAGATTGAGTGCAATTATTTTCTACAGAGATTAGCTTGTTAGCAGAGAGTGCATGGTTCTCGACTAGAGGTTGAACCCTCACCCTGCAATGGTTTCCAATGGTACTGCTACTATTGGAAGCAAGTCTCAGTTCTTTATCAGGGACATTATTGCACTCCCTTAATTCACTTAGATGAAACCTAAAAGCCTCAAATTGATCATGTTGTCTTCCAGTATTCTTAATAGCCCTGTAAAGTCACCATTGCAAATGGTCAAGCTGTGATTGTCAGTGAAGAAGAGAGGAGAGAAGGGGATTCTTTCTCAATTGAAAGAGGCTTTTCATCAGACAGTATCTTCATTCATAAGGTTTAGGAAATGTGTATAATTCATCGACAAAGCTCGCTCTCAGCCTCTCACTGTTTGCTTTCAAAACCTGCCTGTGATCTGCTCTGGCTCCCTGTAAACTACCCTTTCAACATCATGTATGGAGATAATTACATTATTTCAACTCTTCCATAAGTCACCAGTGATTTGACATTATAATCAGCGTTGGACTTAATGTTTTGAGTTGAAACTGGAGCCGCCTGCTGTGTATTCATTAACTTGGATTCATCCACAACATCAAGCATCCACGCCATTAACTTGTATTCAGCAGATTGGTGTTTTCATATAAATGGTAAATGCTAAATGGTGCATTTATATAGCGCCTTTATCCAAGGCGCTTTACATAGATTGTGCATTACATTCACCCATTCACACACACACATTCATTCATACACCCATTGAGTATTGTTGTGGTCGTACATGCGGAAACCCATTATGTCCAAAACTGTCACTTTTCAGTGTTCATGGATCAAATGTAGTTATTATTTAGTCATGCAGCTCCTGTTAATACTTTTCATTTGTTCCATATTTATGATGGGACTTTAGTGCAACACACACATAACAACAAACTAGGGCATTACATTAACCCATTCTGACCGGGCACCCATTTTGGTGTTAGCATCATGTTATGATTTAGCTATTGAAAAATAGCAGATCTACAAGCTCATATCGCGCCACCGAGTGGCGCGATACGAGCTTGTAGGTCTGCTATTTTTGAAAAATTCGAAGAACGACTGACATTTTTAGAATCTGATCTCAGGTCAGAATGGGTTAATCAGACCAGTGTGTGTCCCGTGGAAACCTCGTATGAATCTGATCTCAGGTCAGAATGGGTTAAATTAGAAATATAGAGATAGAAGGTTTCTGCCCGACACCGACAATATTCAGTTCCTCAAAAAGATGACGAGCAGTGCGGTGGAAGCAGAAACTGCAGCTGTCAACATTGTCAGATCCCTGAGCTGTCAACACTGCTTCCTACTAACATCTTGTATATCAACATCAGCCATGACCAGAAAAGTTTGTAGAAAAGCCAGGGAGACCAAGAAAGATCTGTCTTAATCTATGTCAAACACTAGATGAGTGACTGATTTAAAAGCTTTCCTACTGTGGTTAAAATATTCATATTAGCTGTAGATGAACATGACTAGGGCTCCTCCGAGTGATGAGGCAACGATAATAATTATTAATGAATCTCATTTTCAGACCAGCGGATGTTCAAAGCAACCACGACCTTCAGAAGTAGAGCAAAGCACAGCATAACCTAAAATCAGTAAACTAGAAATGAACAATCTGTTCCTGATTCTTCTTACTGTGGTTGACTTATTCATGTCAAACTGCACCACCTCAGAGGAGGGTTTACTTTTTATTTCAATAGGCAGTCTTGTTTTTCAGTCACAGACACAGCTGGGACTGCTTCACAGATCCAGCACCATTTCTCTGTCACACGGGGCATTGTTTGATAAAGCACAAGATGCTTGAAGATGCAAAACAGCTTTCCACTTACAACTTGGCATCTAAACAACAGCTGAGATTGTTATTATATGCCAATAAACTTCACATCAATCATGGGGACAGTTCTGCTGCCTATGCCTATCCCTCTCTCTCCTTTAGTTTCAACAAGTTGGATGGAAAACTCTAACAATCGTGGCATACACTGCAGTCAGCTAATAAAAGGAAATCTTAGATTCTGTAACATGTACCTCCATGCTAATAAGTGTATTTTTAATTGACCTCACATCTGAGCAGAGTCACTGGCCTAAGGGGATAATTATGAGTGAAGCTGAGCTAATGATGTCTTTATGTTTCAATTCCTCTTGCCCTCCTGACAACTTTGACCCGAGGAAGAGTATGTCAAATTATACAACTGTGAAAAGTTTAATTAAGCACTAACTTAACCCATTAAGGCCCGAGGCTAATTCTACAAATGGCAGCTTATTCTCACAGAATAGCAGATGTAAACAAATTGCAGATGTACAAGGTGTGGCACGAAGTGACCTGCTGTGAGCTTGTATATCTGCTATTTTTGAATAGCCAACACAAAACTAAAATTACACTGCTTTCCTGGTTGTCATGGGTAAAGTCACATACTGCTGAATTACCATTATGTTCTGTGTTCTGAAGTCACCTAGTGTAATAACTTCTGTGTGTCTCACTTATGCCCTGTTGCAGGAGCAGGCACAGCAGGCACAGTCAATTGCAATCTTGCCCAGTCTAGCTACTGAAAGACGGGGGGGCGGAAAAACAAGAAAAACAAGCAAAGATAGCGTACATTGGCAGTAACCTCGCGTCACCACACTTTTCACCTCACCTCGGAGTGACATTGTCAGCCCCTCACCTCTATGCATGCACATTCCTTTTGTGGCCAACTAGTGTGTCCAAAATCACACCAACCACAGCAAGCCGCCCTTGTTTTATTTTATGTTTATGTTTTTTGTGGCTTTTATTCACCTTTTATTTTTATATTTTTTATAGAGGGACAGACAGTAGGCTGAAATGGGGAGAGAGATTGGGGGTGACATGCAGTAAAGGCCGTCGGGATCGGGAGTCGAACGCACGGCACACTGCCAGACTTGGACTATACCGGCCAAGGCCAAGCCGCCCTTGTTTTAAATGGTCCCTCATTAGCAAGTCGGCAAAACCGGTTTCATCTATCGGCCGGAGTTGCGTGTCCAGCAACACCCCCCAAACCCACCACCCCCAACCCCCAACCCCTACCCTCGCCCCGTACGCTTGCGAAAGTTTTAATGCACGCTACGCTCATAATTATGCCCTGTTGTGAGAGTGAGACATGGCTGAATCATGACCCTAAAAAACCACACAACTAGAATGGTCTGTTTACCTATTAGTCCCAGTATGAAATAGCCTAATCAGCTTTGCAATAACTTGATTAGTGTACTAGTTTATATCTTCAAATGGGTTTTCTTAATTATGGGAATGAGTTTCTTCTCAATTAGAAATTGAGATGTTTTGAAATGTGTTCATTTCTCTTGACTAGTACCGGTAGTTAAGATGGGAAAAGGCTGGATGGTATCAGAGCTGTTATGATTTATTTTGCATGGAGGCTTCTGGCAACATTCCACAAACAACATTCTGGCACTGATCATCACAAGCACCTCATTTAACATCCTCATGTATTCCACCCAGTGATGGAAGAAGTACGCAGATTGTTTTATACCTGAGTAAAAGTATCTATGCCGCAATGTACTGTAAGTAAGTAAGTGCTTTACATGCAGAGAATAAAAACAAAGACAAGCAAAATACAACAGAATAGTACTGAACAAAAAACAGGAACATACAATTGATCAATTGAACTGAAAACAAAGCAGCAAAATACAACACATACATGGAAAACCTTCAGGAAATGCCTGTGCAAATAGCAGAGTTTTGAGTTTGTTCCTAATATGTCCACAGAGGCTGCAGATCTCAACACCTGCGGAAGCTACAACCTGAAAGGCTGTCACCTTTAGTTTTACGTTTGATGCTTGGAACCTCTCTGGCACGTAACGTTGGACTAGGTAAGTTAAGGTGTGTGTGTGTGTGTGTGTGTGTGTGTGTGTGTGTGTGTGTGTGTGTGTGAGCACGGAATGTGTGCATGTGTGCATGTGTGTATAAGCGGAATATGATGTATGATGATGTATGAGTGCCCCTCACTTCACATGAGTGTGATTTCTTTAACAGATAAAGTATATGGGGTTTGATTGGTTAAAGTATTAGTAATCTACAAAGAACCTAGTAGTAGAACCTAGTAGGAGTAAAAAGTACAATATTATTTTTGTATTGGAAAAAATTACATTCTCATTACTCAAGTAAAGTAGAAAGTACGTCAAAATTGTACTTAAGTACAGTACTTGAGTGAAATATACTTAAGTTATTTTCCACAACTGATTCCTCATTAGCAGGTACTGATTTATCGGCCATACTTACAAGAAGTAGGCAAGTAGCCACGCAAGACTGAATATTAGGACACATCTGTTATATTGAGGGGAAGCTGTTCCTGGGAGATTCTATGACCATGCTTTGCTTAATGAACTCATTTATTGTCGCTGTTGGCTGGAAACCTTGTATGTCCAAAACTGTTACTGTCACTTCACTTCAAAATGTGTTTAAAAAATAGCAGATGTATTAGGGGTGGCATTGGGGCACGTTGTGAGCTCATAGATTGGCTATTTTTGTGACTTTTGTGTCACACTAGTATGATGGAGTAGAGCATTTAAAAAAACAAATGTTGAAGGTTTTATAGCCCCTGTCTGCAAGAAAACACATTCAAACCGGCATTGACGGTGGGACCACACATTGTCATATTTTGTCCAGTGAAATATCGATTTGTTTCAATCACCAAAATGGCACAGACCATTTCTAATACCGTGAAAACAGATGAAAAACAAATCTCTACAAAAGAGCTGACTACTACGGTTAGCCTTCAGATTCCTTCACCTGAGTAAAATAAATACCAGGTTTGTTTCCGGTCTGGGTTTACAGTAAACTATGGCCAGGACTGTTTGTGTATATAACACCCTGAGTAATTGAGTCTCCCATGCATATTTATGACTAAATAGTCACCCTGTCAGCTGTTGGATTTATTAGTGGGAGTTGTGGTTTTGGCGGAGACTGCGACTCTGCAATCTATAGCTTTATAAAAGGGCTTTAGTGAGCAAAACAGTCAATCTATCATTTCTTTTAGCATAGAATATATCACTCGATTGGCTACGCTGTCAACAGATCATGTTCCTTTAGAATAGGCTCTCTAACACTTTACAGGAAAGCTGAATGATTTTAGTATTAGCTAAAAGACTGAAGCAGGAATGCAATGCATTGCAGCTTACTTTGCATCCATGGCCCAACAACTTTATGTACAATGAATTGTGTGATAGGAAGGAGTTCCCATCCTTGTTTTGGTTTAGAAAATGTAATTCCATCTGACATTACTTTTGCTTCTGAATACAACTGTACTTGCTCACATGCTCGAGCAAGAGTTATAACTCAAGTCCATTTCACTAAGGCTCGGGTTTAAGCGCTTAACCACTTACATTTAGCCGCCCTATAATGTCCAAAATGGAGACACCATGTTGAAAGTTGTTAAAAGAAGCATTTAAACTTATTTTGTGTGGATGTTCCCTTTTTTATTATAGCTGACCTTATACCTGCATTGATTTGGTTTCCTTGGCTGGTACTGTTAAATTATACATTAAATCAAACTGGTTATAAAAAGGCAAGACAAAACAAAGAGCCGACCAAAAGGCCATACAAACTATCTACTTCAGTACCATTTAGTATTTTAAGTGTGCAAGGAGCTGCTCTAAAAGTAATAGATTGAGAAGGAGCAAGGGCCATACAGCATCATTAACATGTGAATTGTGAATAGAAGGGTTTCAATCAGTCAACATCTGTCAAAATGTAGGCTCATTCATTGTTTAATCTACAGGCCACAGAAATACAGCAGGGAATGACAGATCGACATTATGAATGGGCAAATCAGACAAAGAACTAGACTGTAGTTTAGTTTACCAATGGAGTATTTATTTTGTGATGATGGATATGGCACATTTAAAAGACAATTAGATTAAGAAAAAAAAACATTTATAAGCAGCAGTCAATATTTTTAAAGGAAAATGAAAAATGATCATTGTCTACAAAAAATTAATCAGCATGGAAGAACAATGCAAGGCAGCCCGTGGAGGCTGTATTTGAACATTTGCACCCTCCCAAAATAAGATTGCTTTTTGACTTCAATATTGATGTGCTCCGCGTGATCTCATGGTATCCAGATGGTGGATGTTTTGTTATCATTGTGTGGGTTCAATTGTCTTGAAAATATAAAAATCGTATTTTCCTAAAGTATAATGCAATGGTATCAGGGGACTAGCCTTGTTATGAAAATGGATAAACTAATACAGTAAGAGTAACACCTGCAAACAATCACACTTTTCCACCAAATGCCAGGTGTTCTTTAACCACAAACATGAGCTGCACATAAGTAGACGTCACCTCACACCCGTGTAAAGTGAGTGGTGCAACTCCATGTGGGGGTTCTCGGGGGGGGTCTGCGGAAGTTCCAGACCCACAGGAACGCGGCCAGGGTCCGAAACGGTCGAGAAATGACAGAGTTACCGTGTGGGGGTCCATGGGGGGTCCCTGGAACATCCAAAGTCAAATGAAAAGGAAGTTCATAATGATATTTATACATTTAACTAGGTAATTACGCCAAAGTAATAAAGGGACTTCAAAGGAGTGAAATATATTTTTCTTCCATTCTGTAAAGACTACAAGTCAGTGGCACTGTGGTGTAATATTTGACAAACAATCTCCATACAGTGTAATATTTGACAAACAATCTCCATACAATGAGATACAGTGCGTGAGGCTGTATCTCACTGTAAACTCATAGCGTGTCACATCCGCTAATTTCGAAAATATTTGAAAGATATTGAAAATTGTTATCTTGGGGCACGGTGGCACAGTCGGTAGTGCCTCACAGCTAGAAGGTCCTGGCTTTGATTCCCCCTGTGGGCGCTGGGGGTGTGTTCTCTGCATCATCAGTGCCCATACCCGAGGCGGGGTTGGCGAAAGGGCCTTTCTGTGTGGAGTTTGCATGTTCTCCCCGTGTCCCCTATAGGGTAGGTACCCTCACAAAAAACATGCAGTAATCCTGGTCTCTAAACTGCATCCCCCTGTCCACTTGTCCAGCCTGTTGGAGGGAAAGGAACTGGTCGGAATAACGTGTTCCTTCCACACGCTACGTCCAACCAGGTGAAAAGAAGCAGCTTGGACTCCTCATGCATAGAAGGAAGCATTAGGTCAGTCCGCTGCCCCCCCAGGTTGGCAGAGGAAGTGTAACTGGTGAAAAAAGTTTCTTGAGTAGTAGTAGTTTATTTTTGAATACTTTACTTCTACTCTGGCACGGGGCAACGTTGCGAACCATGAGCAGTTGGTGGATTATGGAGGACGTGCGTGGTGGTGGTGGGGGGGGGGGGGAGACTTATAAATGAACCCATTAAGCCCTGATGCTTTGAGGGCAGGACTCCAGAGAAGAAGGGAAGATATAACCTCATTGTCAGCTCTGTAGCAGTGGCCGGCAAACTGTGTTCTTCTGAATTGGAAGTGAAGAAACACTGGGAAGGTTGCCGTATATTAGATTAGTCGATGGGTGGCTCTTCCAAGACAGATTTCGCGCTCTCATTAGAAGGCGGGTGTAAGTGCCATCCAACCGTTTCTCTAGTTTCTTTGAAAGTGTCTCGGAGCCATAGAGTAGAATCGGCTCAACGGTCTTCCTAAATATTTTTTATTTTTAACATCTTACTAAGCTGGGATGACCAGATCTTATGCATGTCATTGCAGGCTGACCAGGCCATACCCTTCCTAGTTTGAAAGTCCTTTTGGGAAGAAGATATATATGAACCCAAATACTTGTAGTCATCAACCTGTTTCAGAGGAGTGTCAAGTGTTTTTATAATGTGGTTATTGTTGGATTTGCATATATTTATGTATTCAGTTTTTGTCTCGTTGAGATAAAGACCAACACAGTTGGAGACCTGCTCAAGAGACTGAAGGAGAGCCTGAGTGTATTCCAATGATTGACTGATAAGCGCGATGTCATCAGCGAAGTCAGTGTCGGTTAGGTATTTAGCAGGTCGATGTTGCAGAGCTGTGATTCCTCAATAACCCTATGTAAGCATAGGTGGATCTACAACACGTCTAAATCAGTTTTGATTGTTTCGGAGTAGAGGCTCAACGAAGGGATAAGACGATTAAGGATGAGTTTGTTGTAAAGTTCAGAGGAAAAGCCCATAGCTTCTATTTTGAAGGAATTCCGGCACTGATTGTGTTAATGGATTAAGTTCCTGCGGTTTGAACTGGTGACCTTTGGGTAACATTCACTCTTCGCCAGGATTGCATTTTCTCCATTAAAAATGTATCTGCTCAGCTTTTTTATTTATACTAGACCGGTGCCCGGCTGTAGAGCACCAAGTTGGTAACGATGGAAGTTGGAGATCTATGCGCCACCCGTTGTACCCGTGTCAGAGTACCCGTTCCACCCATCTGTCTGTGTCCCTTTATTCCTATATATGGAGTTTATGTCAGGAATGCCAAAATATGTAGTGTTGTGATGTCAGAACAGGCCGGCTCCATATATGGAGCCTGGGCAGAGGCCCTGTCCAGAGTCCGGGCAGAGTTCTGGACAACCGTGGGTCCGACCAACTCGACACTGTCCACTGCACTCCCTGTGGTGGTGTGGAACGCGAATTTGAAGTTGGTGGGACGAACGGTTCTCGAGTTACGTGGATTACAGATGTACTTACAGAGACTTGGTGCATTTTACGACACAAATGCAGCTTCTGCTTAATTCTTAATTCATCCCAGTGGTCAAATGCAGTTAAACATTTATAGCATACATCATGTAGCCAGCATTAGGGCTACAAACTCATCCGTCCGCATGCAAGTCCAGCTGGCCATACAACAGATAATTATAATAGCTACTATAGTTATGGCTCATGCTTCAAATGTTCATTGCAAATAAATATTATTTTAATCAACCCCTTGTTTATGAATGCCTCGTTGAATTTGATAGCTGCTGCAAATGGACAATATTCCCATTGCCTGCCCTATATCATAAAATCTTGCTCATTACTTAGTTAGCATGTTGTACAGCAGAGCCCAGACAAGGGAAACGATACAAAGCAGTTTTAATTAACTCTTGGTCAAAGTGATACTCAATGTGCCGTGCTTTTATCAGGAGGTCTGAGTTGGTCTGGTGGGATTGTTTGACTAGAGGGTTTTATCAGGAGGTCTGAGTTGGTCTGGTGGGATTGTTTGACTAGAGGGTTTTATCAGGAGGTCTGAGTTGGTCTGGTGGGATGGTTTGACTAGAGGGTTTTATCAGGAGGTCTGAGTTGGTCTGGTGGGATGGTTTGACTATAGGGTTTTTCAAACCAAATCAGTGAATGTCTTCCTTTGAGGCTATGGAAGCTTGGTTCAGTATTCAGACTTTTAAAAGCTGCAATCTGGAACATAATTTAATTAATAAAACATAATTTTAACCAATCTGTGTGCCAGAGCATGTTAATACAATATAAGTAGTTCACTAAAGCAGTGGTTCCCAAACATTTTTAGCCTGTGACAGCCCGGGACTTCGCGCTGCATTGTGAGCTTGTACACGTGTGAAATAACACGTGTCTTCAGATATTGAAATGGATGATTCCAGGAATACGCAGTCATTCTTCTTCCCCTGTCCTAACATTGCAGTGCAGTGCACAAACGGGAATCATTATCATAGTTTAAGTAAGCCCCGGAGTAGCAATAAAGAAATATTGGCAACAGAAGAACATGTAATGTGGCCAGTATAAATGAACAACGAAGACAAATCAGTTACCCAGATTTCCTTTTTTTATCTCGTTCATTCTATCTGCATGTGTCTGGAGTCGACCACCACAGTTATGACACTGTGCAACACATCATTTTAACGCAGCCACTTTAAATTATTCACCACCTTTGCAATTTTCATGAGGTAGGTGATTACATAGTGAAATGGTACTGCAGGCAAAACGGGAAACTGTTTCTGTGCAGCATTAACAGTACTGTACGTGGCACTGACGGCCAGCTCAATATAACAGAAAAGTTACTTCTTTTCGAAGATATTCTAATTCAGCTCAGGCTGTTCTGCCATCTAAAAATGTCCTCCCCCGCTACTCATTTCAGTAACGTCTTCTAATGAGGGTCGTGACCCACGGCTGGGCACATGCAAAAAGCAGGAAGAGATTTTTGTGTAGGGGGGAGTGTGGGAGAGGTTCATGAATAATGGAGAGAGACATTTAAGTCCTTTTAAACTACACTGCACAGAGGGGCTTCAGTTTAATGGTTTGGTCAATGGCTTCAATTGTGTCAATGGGAGTTTCTAATCTGGAGGATGGTCCTGTTATCAGAAACCAGATCTTGAAATGGAAAATATAATCATATATGTATTGTTACATGTACTGAGTTAATTTTAAGAGTTGGTTTAATTCATTTCATTGTAAGATTAGGACTGTAGAACTGCGTGAGTAATACAATGTCACTGGTACAGTACATGCACGTTATGACCCATTATGAACTTGTGGATCTGCTATTTTAAGCGGAATGTTTGCCGGAATTGCCACCAGAATAGTGGTGCTCGGGTTAAAGTGGGTAAACACTACTGTACATAAGCATAACCTGGCAGCATGTGTAAATATCTGTGTATATGCACCAAACACTTTATAAATGAGAAACATATTATGCATTCAATATTCTCTGAGCATGTGACAATTTGTTTGTTGGATACATTTAACCATGGTCAGGTTAGAAATATATTTGTAATCATTTTTATTTTTACTAACTTACGTTGGGGTGGCAGGGGTAGAGTGACCGGATTGAAATTGCAAGGTTCGGGTTCCCAGTTTGAACCCGGGCTCCCTGAGCAAGACTCTGAACCCCTAATTGCTCCTGATGTGCAGGTTGGTGCCTTGCATGGCCTTGCATGTGTGTGTGAATGTAATGCACAATCGCCTTGGATGAAGGCGTTATATAAATGCACCATTTACCAGGCATTTACCATTTACTAACTGTGCGTGCGTGCGTGCACGCATACTTTAAAACTTTAGTTACTAGCCTATATATTACTTATAAGCTCGAGCTTGTAGATTTTCAAAAGATTTCTATACATTTGAAATTCTGCACAATGAGTACTTTAATTAAAAAATGTATTTTACTTGTAACAGAGTACACATCTACATCTTGCAGTATTGACACTTCTACTTAAGTAAAACATTTGATTACTTTTTCCACCACCGCCGCCTATACAGTAGATAATGGTTGTATAGGTAAGCAGGTGGCGGTGGAAATTACAAATCATCATCCTCTTGAGCCCAAAATTGCACTACACTCTACAGTACTGCTGATTTGCAAACGACACAACCCCTATTCCTCCTCTCCTCCCACACCACTGCGTGGGGAGTCCCCAAAATACCAAACACACGTAGGCAGGGGAAACATGTGGAACTTTGCCTCCAGAAATGGTCAATTCACGTGTTCGCCGCACACCTCAAAACATTCCGCCTGCCCCCAAAATAGTACTGTTATTATGGTGCTTGGCCTTGTACTTGGGTAAAGAATGCACTGAAGACTTAATCTATACTGTATGGTTTGCTTTCATAAAGGGGGTTGGGGGGGTTTATTGATCATTCTTAGTTTTTAGCTTACTGTTTTTCTCCCCCACCTCATGACATCATGCAGTGACTTCTTATGTATTCATATCTGTGTAAACACTGTTTAAAATATTATTTTAGGTTATAGGTATAAAGATATTCAACTGGCAGCCCGCTAGCTTTTGCCCGTCGTAGTTTTCATGTGGCCCTATAACACATTCCATATTATTTTTCTTTTTTTTTAATAATCTCGCATGGTTGCTTGAATAGGATGAATATTTTGAATGCTTTTGGTAAATGGTGCATTAATATAGCGCTTTTATCCAAGGCACATTTACATAGATTGTGCATTACATTCATCCATTCACACACACACACACACACACACACACACACACACACACACACACACACACACACACACACACACACACACACACACACACACATTCGTACACCAATGGCGGAGGAAACCTGCATTGTGACTGAGTAATTAGGGTTCAGTGTCTTGCTCAAGGACACTGTCTGACACTAACTCTGGGGGAGCCATTCACCATTCACACGTTTTGATGTTTGAGACAAAAATATCTATGCCACACCTTAGAAGGGTCTTTGTGAGAGGAATAGAGACTTCACAGATTTTCAGAGAGAGAGAGAGAGAGGAAGAGAGAGAGAAAAGAGAGAAAAGAGTGACAGGAGTCCATTCAACACTCAAAATTAGGTATGATTTATTTTGCCTATGCTCACTTAACACCCAGGAATCAAACCAGGGTCTCTCACGTGGAAAACCAACATCTTAACCACTAACACTGGCTTGGGGGAGATTGTAGACTTTTGAGGCCATCAGGCTGAGGCTGTGAGCCACTCTGCTACACTCATCTCCCTTTTGACCTCCTCCCACGGGGGAAACCCGATCCGGGTCACGGCACCAATGTCTCCCACATGGAAAGCCAACAGTGTAACCACTAAAGCTAAAGGCAATTGCCTATGGCTTGGGGGAGATATTATGTTAAAAATGTGTTTTTCACACTTTAGACTATCCGTGGTCATATATGCCAAAAAAATGGGAAAATCATTAATTTTACAGGTTTAATGTTTGTCTTCTAAAATGCATTGACAATGAAGGGAAAATTCACGTCATTTACGTCATATTGTCTCTTTATTGTTAATGGCGTTTAATGTTTAATTTACATCACCAATACGTCACCTAATCAACATGAGTTAGACTTTAATATATCAGCGCCCCTCACTTCACACGGGTGTGATTTTTTATATTTTTCATATCAAAAGTCAATACAAAAGTCACATGTTAATTACTTCCTTTGAATGAAAACGTGCTGCGTGATGACGTGTATATAGGCTCATGCATATTAATGAATCTTGATTAAATTCACCTGTTTGACATCACTATGACATCATCAGGGATTATAGTAAATCAGGGATCATAGTAAATGCGACCTGCTGTCGCAAATAAGCCTGTTCTGACATTCCATTATGTTGAACTTGATCCTTCCCCATCCATCCGTCCTCTTCGATGTCTCCCTTTTGACTGATACCGCCCCAAAGTTATTTGTGCAGCCGTGCCTGGCTGCCCGGAGTTCTCAACAGGCCTGAAAATGAAGTCCCAGCCCTACCTGGGCCCTCATCAAGACACTGCCACCCTTAGATCTCCATATATGGAGCTGAACCTGTTCTGACATTCCATACTGTATGTTGATCTGACCTCATCACCCTCAAGACACGCTTCATATATGGCCAGTGGGCGAGGTCGCTTCTCGCCCTCAGGCGTCTTACTGGTAGTTAGATATAGTGACATCTGTGGCGTTACGGTCAGAATTGACCCTTGCAGGAAAGGTAAACGCAAACCTTTTTATATACATTTTTTTTTTCTCTCTATCTCAAACATGTACATTGACTATTGACAATTTTGGGGGAATTGAGCCACACTTTGGAAGGGTTAATACTTGCCCCTGGTGAATGTCAAATACACATGGCAGATGTATGTGTGTGTTTGTGCGACTACCTTTGCATACATTTGTTTAGTGTGTGCTTTGGAGTCTCAGCACATACGTAGAGTGTGGGCCTGAGGCAAACAGCAGTTAGCATTTAGAAGAATTAAGGTCTGTCAGCCTTGCTCTGTTGGGCAAGAGGAGTCCTTAAATCTCCAAGCCAGGACGATCCATCTTTGTCCACAGCTTCAGCCAGAGAAAGATAGATGCATTCAATAAATGTGGTCTTGAGAAATCTGCAGGAAATGATTAAGAGTGATAAATGGGGACACGGGATTTTTGCAGGACCTGAGTTTCATTTGACATCCATTATATCATCAATGGCTGGATGAACTTTTCACAGCGTCCAGTGGCAATGGCGTAAGTTTGCTATTCACCGTTAAATTCCTCTCCCATAATCATTAGTTTCTTTGACAGATGCAGACAGGGCATTTTGAGATGTCAATATAATATGTTGTGCTGTTTGTGATATTAAAAAAGGTATTAAAAAGCATCACTTTATTTGGAGCACTTGCTGTAGCACAAATGTCCAAAATAAAGCAGTTCCATCTTCACCTAATCTCTTTGCAGAGGCAAACAAGCAAACATGTCATGATGTTCACCTATTATAATTCCCAAAGGGACACTGTGGTTCATGTGGTTAAAACCAATAAAGATTGTAATTGTGAGGATGGGCCTACTGTCTGTATGGGCTATGTCTTTGGGCCTGTATGCATTTTTTGGGAAACATTCCTATGATTTGCAGCAAGCCACCACAACTACCGCAATAACTATGTCCACCCCGTCCGACCCCAATGCTCCCCATGTTTGTCTGTCTGTCTGTCTGTCTAAATGAGTACGGCAATAGCGTTGGTTGACCACCAAGTGGCACGCACGTACACGCACGCACGCACGCACACACTTTAAAAAGGGCTGTATTTTGCGTGTCTTAAGTACCAGGTCTTATTCCCTAACTTGAGTAAACTAAAGACCTGGAGGCGTGATCAATGCCATTTGGCTATTCTGAGTGGCCAAAGAGCATTGACCACACCTCCAGGTCTTTAATTTACTCAAGTTAGGGAATAAGACCTGGTACTTAAGACACGCAAAATACAGCCCTTTGTCTCCTCTGTTCCTATAGTTCTTGATCGCATTGCATATAGTTCTGCTTGCACGATTACGGTTGTTTTGTTTTTTTCTGTTCCTACTCTGTAAAGCACTTTTTAAAAAGTGCTATATAAATAAAGTTTGTTATTAAAGTTTTAGATATAACTAAAGGTGGTGGAAAAACTAGTTCAAACTCAAAATACAGATGGGGGGGAAAAAAACAACAAGACGCAAGTGTCCCACAGCACCGTTGTTCAAATGAAATCTTTGTGGAAGTGGGCGGGTGCCTGTTGGGGCCATGCTGTCATATGAGTCAGTGTGTTCCTTTACAACTGTACTGTACGTGAAGACAGGGGCTAACCCAGGTTGCCAAACCTCCAGAGATCACAGAACCTATATATGAGGCTAGCACTTGCAAGTGGATCTGCCCCCCTTATACTGTAGATAGTGTGTGACACTTGCAGTTTAAAGAAGAGGTGAAAGAATAACAAGGAAAACAAGGAATTATACAGTATTCCATTATTAGTGATGCACAATATAATCGCCCATATCGGCTATAAAAATGCCGTATCGGATTGGTCTCAAAATAATCAAGATTATTTTCACAGACGCAATAATAATGTGACCATCACTGGCTCTGTCGCTTTTTCTTTGTGTATTTTCTAATGTTTGAAGGCAGCATAATCGGTATAATATCCGAATGGTCACAATCGGTATCGGGTATCGGCAGATATTACCCTGCAAATAATGGAGATAATCGGATATCGGTCATAATTTGTAGTGTCAATATAGGTGACATTAAACGAGGCAGTGAATTAGCATCGGGTGCCCTATAGAATGACAGCCACAAAAGAGAGTATTGTGTTAAAGGACAATGAAATGGGCCAAAAAACGCTTCTGGTGCAAGTGGAGAAACATTGCAAGTGATCAAATAGCAGCAGAATAGAGACTCATCTTGTGCAGGTGAGACATCATTCAGTGGCAGATATCAAACATGTGTATATTGTACATACCGCAGTGCCGGTTCTAGGCCTTTTGAGGCCCTAGGCAACATATTATACAGAGCCCCCCCCCCCTCCTGCTTTGCCACGCCGGATAAAAATTGTAAATTTGCCGTGAAAATGCTTCAATCTGGTGCACTTTGAGATCAAAATTAAGAAGCTAGGTGGGGGCCACATATGTTTATAAACAAATCCCAAATGTTTATAAACAAATCCCAAATGTTTATAAACAAATCCCAAATGTTTATAAACAAATACCAAAATGTTTATAAACAAATCCCAAATCCCATGAGACTTGGTCCTACCCCCCCGACCATGAGCCTTACTACAGGCCAACTGGTAGTGGTCCTACCCCCCCCCATGAGACTTACAAATCCAAAATGTTTATAAACAAATCCCAAATGTTTGTAAACAAATCCCAAATGTTTATAAACAAATCCCAAAATGTTTATAAACAAATCACAAATGTTTATAAACAAATCACAAATGTTTATAAACAAATACCAAAATGTTTATAAACAAATCCCAAATCCCTTGGTCCTACCCCCCCGACCATGAGCCTTACTACAGGCCAACTGGTAGTGGTCCTACCCCCCCCCATGAGACTTACAAATCCCAAATGTTTATAAACAAATCCCAAATGTTTGTAAACAAATCCCAAATGTTTATAAACAAATCCCAAAATGTTTATAAACAAATCACAAATGTTTATAAACAAATACCAAAATGTTTATAAACAAATCCCAAATCCCATGAGACTTGGTCCTACCCCCCCGACCTAGCACTTTGTGATTTGCAAACATGTTCAGTGTGTTATACATATAATAGATTATAATTGTCAATGTAGATACATAGATCATCTCGGCCTCCTGTATACAGGCCTGGTGAGTCCATGATCAACTCCTTGTGGGCCCTATTTATAGAAGCTCCATGTGCCGAGCCCAGAATGCAAGGTGCATTTTGCATCAACGGGGTTACCCCCGAAATTGCTTTCGACCATAGGAGACACATAGGGCTGTATTTTGCGTGTCTTAAGTACCAGGTCTTATTCCCTAACTTGAATAAACTAAAGACCTGGAGGCGTGATCAATGCTCTTTGGCCACTCAGAATAGCCAAATGGCATTGATCACGCCTCCAGGTCTTTAGTTTACTCAAGTTAGGTAATAAGACCTGGTACTTAAGACACTCAAAATACAGCCCATAATGTGATGTGACAAAGAGACAACAAAAGGTGTCTGCTCACTGAAACATCATATGGAAAGGAGAGGTGGGCCAAACGCAGTGGGCGTGCATGCTGCTGTGGACATTATTATCACCATAGCCATATGTCTCCTCATGTTCGAGACACATCTGTGATATTGTGACATTATATATCAACATATGCTCATTCTCTTTTATTTTATTTTTTTATTTGTTTGGATTAAAGCATGACAGATGCAGCAGCAGGCAGCGCATTCTGTGTGCCCTCTGCACCCTATTTCCTGCTACCCTATCTGCAGAGGCAGATGAAGAATGCTATGTTATTATTAATGTTATTATAGATTCATGACATTCTTACATGATGAGATTTGATCAGTACAAAAGTGTAGAGAGGCTACAGTGCTTTGGTCTTTTGGTCCCAGCCTTACTCATCTGCCAAGAGAAAAGTGCTTCGTCGGTGGATCTATTTTGACAATGCAAATGATCATGGCTTGATTGAATGTGCTATAGTCAAAAAGAATGAAACAGCAACAGAGGTACAGTAAAACATTTAAGCTGAAAGCATAACAACAGAAATGTACTGGGGATTTGTTTCCATTGTGGTCCTACTGTATTTATTCAATTCATCAACAGAACATATATAGTGAGGAAGAAGGCATGGAACAAATTCCCTGCAGTTCTCCAGTCATTCAGACATGATACCTATACAAAGTCATTCAGAAATAATCACTAACTTCTGCAGCGTCTGGTTCTCTGATCCAGAAGTGGTGTGTGTACCACTTCTTGCCAGTACCTCGATGTGTTATGCTGTGTTGTTGTGATCTCCTTTCCAGAATGGTGGAGATATTGAGGCCTCATTGGCTGCTGCAGTTCGTTGGAGCCAGGTGTGTCCAGTGTAAGAAGTGCATAAGGCCCACTGCGTCGCTGCAGCCACTCAAGTGAGTACTGAGGGAAATCACACACGTCTTTCCCGGGACTTATCAATTAACCCATTCTGACCTGAGTGAGGTTTCCACTGGACACACACTGGTCTGATTAACCCATTCTGACCTGAGATCAGATTCTAAAAATGTCAGCCGTTCTTCGATTTTTCAAAAATAGCAGACCTACAAGCTCGTAGCGCGCCACTCGGTGGCGCGCTATGAGCTTGTAGATCTGCTATTTTTCAATAGCTAAAGCATAACATGATGCTATCACCAAAATGGGTTCCCGTTCAGAATGGGTTAAATCCAAAGGAGCTTTATTGGATAAAACACACGTTTACATTGCCTCTGATTGGCCTACCGAACGTCCCCTTCTGTGACGCATGCAGAAGCACTTGGCAAGCTTCCGCTATGCTTTCGCACAAGAGCTTGCTTCCTCTCGAGAATACACACGCCCCAGAGCCCAAGGAGGCATCTATACCTTTTTATGCCTATGCCTGTGGAGAACACAGCCTGGGAGAAGGAGATATTGAATGATTGAACTCTCCTACCGGCTGGTCCGCATACGACGGGAATGCTGGGATGCTGTCTGGGCCTGCGGCGTAATGGGTTCACACGTAAGGCTCTGCACACGTCAGCCTCCGATATGGTTAATGGTCTGGACTCCTCGGGTGGTGCTGACACTGGCTGGTTGCGGTTGATGCTGTTAGTTTAAACCTGGCGAAAGAAATTGGGCTGGCAAAAAGAGAAACAAGGGCTTCTCTTGTGAACTTGTTTGGAAAAAAGAAAGAAAAAGAGATAAAGAAAATCAATTCTTTTCATCTATAATGTATGGTTATTTTTTTAACAGGACTAGTCTGGCTTGCACAACAGATACAACAGCTGATTTTGGCAGGTCTAAAGTGATTAGTGAAGAACTAAATTCTTAGAGTACACTTGATGCCGATAGCTGAGGTAGCTATATGCACCATATTTCAGGCACAATGTTCTTGACTGTTTCTAGCGACGCCCCCGTGGCTGTGTTTCATGGACAAAATGTGTTGCTAAACCTCCAACTGATTGTGCATTCATGACTTTGAGAAATGTGTCAATGGTACCGTAATCGTCATAATGCACCGTGAGCCAGTCAGTTATGAGAAAATAACTGCACTTCTGGGGAGTATATATGGCAGCACCCCCCTGTGATGTGGTTGTTTTCTCATAACTGACTTTCTCCCAGTGCAGCCAGCATCCCTTATATACAGTACAGTACAGTATAGCCTAATACTGTCTCGGTGATGTGGACATTATAGGCCGTATAATGTGCAGAGATTAGGTTTTAAAGTTATTTTCTTCCGGATGATGCTAGTAATATCTGAGATATAGTGCTGAAAGCATGCCCTGCTTCAGACTTTAGGGGAAAGGGAATGCTTTCTCAGGGACATATTAATTCTACAACCAGACAGCCTGGCGTGATTGATTCAAAGTCTATTCTTAGTTGGCATTTAGCTTAAATGATTTTCAGCTCGAACTGTCTCTCTGTCCTGTTCTTCCTCTCTGTTGGTATGTGGCTCTGTCTGTCTGTCTGTCTGTCTGTCTGTCTGTCTGTCTCTGTCTCTGTCTCTGTCTCTGTCTCTGTCTCTGTCTCTGTCTCTGTCTCTGTCTCTGTCTCTGTCTGTCTGTCTGTCTGTCTGTCTGTCCCTCCCTTCTCTCTTCTCTCCCATCTTCTCTCATTTGCTTCTTGTCTTCTCCCTCGTCCGCTGCACTCTCCTCATTTCTCAGTGTGAATAGCCGGGTGACCAAGAACAGCTGCCTTTCCACTAGTTGCCCAAGCTCTGACAGATCTGGGTAAAGACTCGCACAACCTGTTCCTTTTGTAGGTGTGAGCTCACGGCTCCTTAATTCACTCCTACGGGGTGCATATACTTATAGTTTAGACTAGTCATTGGTTAGACATGGGTTAAGGTTAGGTTTAGGTGAGGGTTTGAGATAGGTTGTAGTTGTATAGGACTAATGACTGGTCTAACCTACTACAATAACTACTCTAAACCAAAAACTGTCTAAACTAAGTACTGCACCCCACTCCTACAGTATTAGAAATTGGAATTGGGATACAGCAGTCAATTTCACTTGATTTCTGGCTAATGCGCAATAAAGTCTGTGTTCATAATTTTTTGTACTGTGTTGTGCTGTAATGAGACAGTAACTACAAGGTACACGTACATTTACTTGAGTACCCTACTTACTACTTAAGTTAGTATATGTTTGAGTATATCTGTACTTTACTTAATTTGACCTAAAAGAGCACATCTACTGTAAGCTCACATCGTGGTGCAATGCAACGCGTTGTGAATTTGTAGATCTGCTGTTTTAAGTATATTGATGTGTTTTGCCCATCACCAGCAACGCTTACAATATTGCAATATTGCCAATTGCCAATGAACATAATATTATGAGAGGTGCAGAATTAGGTTGAATGTGTTAATATGCAAATGTAATGTGTGATCTGCTCTATCCAGTAACTTTGCATAAATCTTGGTAATCTCATCTGCAAAAATACTGATGACAAAGCCATTTAATTATTCAGCAGTGGACATATGTGCTCGTTGAGAGCTGGAGGAATATGGTCCCTGTGGTTTTAGGGAGAATTACATAAAAATATAAGCATCTGCAGCTCTCAATCTCATTCTGTTAGATTTCTGTTGCTGTCGATTGGAAACCTTCTATGTCCAAAATCATCATGTACACATTTTTTAAAGAACCACTGCTATACACACACGTAGACTACATGTACATACTGTACTGTATACTGTATACATCTGTTACTAGATCATATCTAAGCACTAAGCAGCATCCAGTACATTACTACTGTATGAGAACAAGCCCCAGCAGTGTTATGTTTCCATAATGCATTTGATCTCCATGCCTCTTCATGCATGAGACAACAAGAAAGATGCGCAGATGCAGAGTGTATGTAGGTGTACAAACACCACACACACACACACACCAAAGGTGGGAGGGATGCTTGAGGAAGCGGAGATGCAACGCCTTGGCCCCAGATTTTGATCTAGAGGACTTGTGTCAAGGCGGTGACATAAATGATGTATCTCTGCAGACCCATCAATAACACCCAAAGAGGGCCTAATGGAGGTATAAAACTGGACAGATAAGAAGTTTGGCTTGGAGCGTTCATAAATCAGACACTCAGAATGACCTATATTAAAGTGAACAGCCGTGACAAGCTGCATAAATTACAAATGGATACTGTACCATAAGAAGTATGACTGTTATTATAATTATCAAGGAGCTCGTGGACACCTTAAGCACATATATTTAATATCCATGCAGGTAAAGTGCAGTGCGCTTTATGATACATGAAAGAGACATGCTTTATAAAGGTCATTTTCTCCCTGATGGAGCATTGTAAGGCATTGACTGATTGATGTGTCCTCAGTCTATGTATCAGGGGTTATAATCAGAACCAGAATCATCTTTATTGTCACATCACAGGTGTACCAGTGTAGTGTAACACAGTGGGTGGAATTAGATTTTGTGCATGTCCATTTTTGTCATTTGAGAGAGAGAGAGAGAGAGAGAGGGAGGGAGGGAGAGAGTTCCTATGGTAAGACTTTAGAGCTATGCTACTCTCGTCTTCCTGCATGAGCTCGCATGAAATGCAGACCAGCCTCTCAACTGTAGCGGAAAATAAAAATTAAGTTTTCGCTACTCACCAATACAAATACTTGTGTTATTAGAAAGCATAGTGGACGCACTCTGAGCCCCCCACCACACGTATAAAATGCACTTTTTGGCCAGAAAGGGATTTATTTTCACCGGAAGAAAAATACCTTTAGTCTTACTCCACTGCGCCCTCTACCGATATTGCCAAGAGAAAACCCCATAGACAAGATTTTGCATTGTATACGTGTGGTGGGAGGCTCAGAGTGCGTCCACTGCAGAAAGTAGGCTTTCTAATAACACAAGCCGCCTTTGTATTGGTGAGTAGCGAAAACATTTTTTTTTCTTTTCGCTACAGTCGAGAGGCTGGTCTGCATTTCATACGAGCACATGCAGGAAGACGAGAGTAGCATAGCTCTAATGCCTTTGCATTAGAGCTATAGACCAGAGCTATAGGGTATAGGTGGATATAATACGGTTTTAATATTTATGATCGTTATAGCTGAATACTTTCATAGAAGAGGAAATCAATATGTTTTTATTATGTGATCGAACAGCAAATCTTGGTATTTCGATCACAAACACACTATTCTTACTGGTTTTATGACTAGTATGAGCCATATCAGCAGGGTCCATTCCATTTGTGGAGCATCCTGCATTATGACATCATGATCTATATTAGCACCAGGCTCCTCGATCTCACAGGAAAATGACCTTTCAAAGCAAGGAACAAATAGGGAGGGACGCGGAATGAATTGCAAATCAGGATGTATTGTTTTCACATAACATGCTGCATTCTTGCCTTTAGTCACTATTACAGAAACCCTAAAATGATTGCCGAACCAAATATTTGAGAAGCCTTATAATATTGACCTGCACAGACTGCTCCAGGGCCGTTCATCATTAGAGAGAAGAGAGGAAGAGTGATGCTTGTTCTCTTTCTCTGGTATAAAATGGTCACACGCCTACAGGTATATCATTTTGGCAGTCCTGTTGCCTCTCCCTTCAGGCTATAGCTAGCTCAGCTCTTAAAGCACTCCACTCAGTGTACTTTTTTGTTTTTACTAGCACAACTTCCCAGAGAGGTCAAAGAAAGCACACTCTGCATCTTGTCAGTGGTGGCCAAAGTACTCAACCATGGTAGTTGAGCCAAAGTATAAAATACTTGTGGATCTTACTCAATTGTAAGTGGAAGTTGCTCTGTCATATTTGTTGTTGAGTGTAGCAATTGCTTTTAAAATTAAGTATTCAAAAGTGCATGCTTTAAAAAATACTTGTATTAAACACACACACACACACACACACACACACACACACACACACACACACACACACACACGCACACACACACACACACACACACACACACACACACACACACACACACACACACACACACACACACACACACACTTTGCTTATGGCAGTCCATCGATGTCGATGATGACGTTGCTCCAAATATATAGTTTATGAGATGATTAGTGTTGTGCCTGTCGTCTGTGCATATAGCCAGGTGGCAGTTCAGACCGATGCGTGATTCGCAGACTTTGTCACAGGAGGGGGCATGGGGGCTGACATACGAATCACATGCACGACCCATCACACACAGTACACATATACTGTATATATATATATATATATATAGTCTGTGATATATACAGTATATAGCCTATATATATAATATATATAGGCTATATACTGTATATATCACAGAGAAATATTAACTGCTGTTTGACTAAATGCTGGGGGAGAGAAGCCACAAGGATGGCACAATAATTGTGTAAAAGCCATCTTTATTAAGCCCTCCCCAGGGTCTTTTCTGGGTCCCCACTCTCTTGTTTCTGCTGGAGAAGGAAATATGATCTCATTGTTTCTGCCATGTAGTTAATAAAACACCAAAGTGCTAATTGTCAAATTTTGTTCACGTCAGCATTATTCTAAATAGGGCCCACAAAGGGAAAAGCTGCGAGCACAGCCAACGGCATTAATGGTGGTGGGGTGATGTTGGTTGAGCTGTGGCAGAGTTAAAAAGACTCCTCATTCGTCGTTGGGAACATACCGATGAAGGATCGGTGAACAATTCTGGAAAGCCAAAGCAGACGCAACTGGAGGTTCATCCTCTCAGTGTAGGCGAACCATTAGGAAGTCACCCGGCAGTCTCAGCCGGGAGATGGTTCCGCCCCTCTATGCCCAGCATATATAGATCTCTTTCAGGCTAGCCCGGCCCGGACAGACAGAAACACAGAGACATGTGAAAATTATTCCCCCTCCCCCCCTTGCCTTTGGCCTGGCGGAGATGGCAAGGGAAAGTTTTTCAACCATATTTCTGCTACCTCCCTTGGGGGACTAAATCCTTGAGCTTCAGATGTCATGAACTTGTTAAACCACCACGCTTTACTGAACCAGAAGTAACTGGACTGGAGCTGCTGTGAATCCATCAACCCAGCATCGTGCATGGCCACCATAAAACACTGCATTGAGACGTCTCAAGGCACACTGTGCATGAAAAGAATAATTTTGAGCTTCAACCCCATTAACATTGCCACTTGTTGCACTGTATAGCCTATACTGTATATGTTTAAAGCCTCATGTACCAGACAGTATACATACTTACTCTTTATGCTATGTGCATATACAGTAGCCTATAGTTGCTGTCGGGCAGAAACCTATTATCTCCATATAACTGTTTTCTTTTCCGTAAATTAACGGTCTAATTACAGTGCCACACAAAATCATGAAAAGTAGCAGATCCACAAGCTCGAAACACTCGAGCTTGTAGATCTGCTACTTTTGCAGTTTTTTTTTATTTTTAATCCTGAAAGTAACAGGATATATGATGTTTCCACCCCATAGAGACGATATGTAGATCTAATATCTTGGATTTTTTTTAACACATTTTTATCTCACGATTTATGTAACCCATTTTTCAACTGGTGCCAAATGGGCTAAACTGTAATCCTGGGCGCTAATCTCCCTCTGCCAACCTGGGGTGAGCCCCAATGTGAGTTCATGCTTCCTTCAATGCATGAGGAGTGAGCAGGCCGCTTCTTATAACCTGACAGGGGAGGGATTTCCCGGTAGGACGTAGCACCAGTTCCATTCCCCTCCATCAGGCGGCCTGGCTGACCAAGGGGAGGCAGTATAGAGACCAGGATTACTGCATGTTTTTTGTGAGGCTACCTACTCTAGGGGATACGGGGAGAACATGCAAACTCCACACAGAAAGACCCAATCTCACCTAGGTTAGATGTTAAAGGAGAATGCTAGAAGGCTTTCTTACCTTTATTTGTAGTCGTTACGTCCCCACCAAAGAGGTCCAGGTGTTATTTTGTGCAAAAGCGCTTTGTTGGCTATATTTCCCCTACCATAAGCCCTCAATGAATTGCATTGAATTGCATTGGATTGAATTGGGCTATGGGGTGTTATGCTATAATTCGCTTATTTCCATCGCTTAAAAATCAATATTTTTTGTATATCCTCTCGTCATAATAGAAGTGGCACACTTTACTACTTATTTCGATGGAAATAAGCGAATTAGCACAAAACCCAGCCCCCATTGAGGGCTTATATTAGGGGAAATAGCCAATAATGCACTTTTGCACAAAATAACACTTGGACCTCTTTGTTGGGGACGTTACAACTATAAATAAAGGTAAGAAAGCCTTCTAGCATGGAATTCTCCTTTCATTTTGACTACAGTTTCTTTCCTATGTTCTTCTCCATGCTCTCTCTGCCCCCCATTCTTCTTTCCTGCAAACTATGAATGGTTTTGTTTGCACAAAAACACATTTTACCCACTTGTAAACCTGTGATGTGACAAAGAAGTTGATTCTGATTCTGGCATCAGGTTATATCTTTATGCTTTTTCATCTGGATATTACCCAGCATTGTGTATAATCCATAGAATAATAAACACACTCAGAGATTGTATTGTTTGCTTGCTGCATATCTGTACATGCAAATAAGTACATCTATCATTCACTCCATTGAGTCATTCTCATTTTCTTTATAGATGGGGGTTGGCGAAACAGCCTTTATGTGTGGAGTTTGCATGCTCTCCCCATGTCCCCTAGGGTACCCTCACAAAAAAAAAAAAAAAGCAGTAATGCTGGTCTCTCTCTCTATACTGTGATGAGAGAATGATAAAATGAGTCAGTACGGTATATAGGCTATATTATGCAGCATAATCCATAATCTGATCAGCAAGCTTTTTAATACATTTCAAGAAAATAGTTCCAAATGTAGCAGGTCATAAAATTGTATTGGCTTATTTGTTGCTCAATACAGACAATAGTAAACAGTAAATCACATTAGAGAGCAATGGCATTAAGTGCACTGTACAGACCATTTAGCTGTGCCTGTGCGGGGGTTGTGTTTACCCTAGATTCTAATAAAGGCCAGGATAAGGCTTAAGGGATCCATCTCAGAGCTTTCCCCTTTAATAAGACAAGAAGGATGCCAATTATGGACCCTTTGCTGCACAACCAACTCCCAGACCTTACCCTTAAATTGGACACTTCGTCTGGCTCCGTGCGCAGAATGCTGTTCCTCTCCTGCACTCATGCTCAAAGAGTTCTGAGGGCTAGTGGGAGGGGCGGTTGAAGGCATCGATGTCTATTTGCTTTTCTAACCACTTAAGCCAGTTCATGGTTCTCAAACATTCTCACGTCAAGGACAACTCAAATTGATGTGTTTGGCCACGGACGTCCATCTGAAAAGATGTAGTCAGTGCCTCCGTAAGAGAAAAACAATGTTAAAGAAAACTATTATTCCAAATTCCTCCAATTGTTACAAACTAGAAATGCACTCTCTCGAGATGCCAACTTGCAGAAGCAGAGCACGCTATGAAATGCACTCACCACTAGGGATGGAGCTCATTCATTTTTATTGATCACCTTATCGATCAGGCTTATCGAACCAGGTTCTTATCGAGCCCACTATCGAGCAATTTCTATTATTTTGTGAAAAGACAGGAGACAATACATTCTGAACAGAACCAGTATATTTTACTAGGGCCTTCAAATACAGTACTTTTCTAACAGACAGAAGGCCATTGACCTTTTTACCAATAAAATAATATTAAAGGAACTGTTTATGTACCGCCACTTTAAAAGCGTAATTACCCCGGACAGCGCTGCTTGGTTGGCATATATTTCTTGATGGCCTCTTTTCTTGATTGTTTAAACATGACTGGGCCACTATACCGCTATGCTCAATAACAAGCTTGATAAGCCCAAAGCTTATACTCTCTGCTGTCTGTCTGGGTAGGGTACGACTGCTGCTTTGAGTCCTAGAGCTCTCTGCTGTCTGTCTGGGTACGACTGCTGCTGTCTGTCTGGGTATGACTGCTGCTCTGAGTCCTATAGAGCTCTCTGCTGTCTGTCTGGGTATGACTGCTGCTTTGAGTCCTAGAGCTCTCTGCTGTCTGTCTGGGTATGACTGCTGCTCTGAGTCCTAGAGCTCTCTGCTGTCTGTCTGGGTACGACTGCTGCTGTCTGTCTGGGTATGACTGCTGCTCTGAGTCCTATAGAGCTCTCTGCTGTCTGTCTGGGTATGACTGCTGCTCTGAGTCCTAGAGCTCTCTGCTGTCTGTCTGGGTACGACTGCTGCTGTCTGTCTGGGTACGACTGCTGCTCTGAGAATATTGTCATATCCCCAAACGTGTATGGATCCCCAAACGAGTATGGACTAGTATTTACTATTGCTGTGGACCCCCTAGAATCCCCTGGCCTAAAGGACCCTTGGGGTTCCCCAGACCTCACATAAAGAACCACTAACTTAAAATTAACATGCTCTGAAAATGCATGTGGCCGACTCATGTTTTTCAGATTTTCAAGTGGGCCCTGATCTGGAAAGGTTTTGGGAACCACTGGTAGCATATCGTCTCTGTCAGGTGGAAACCTCATACGTCCAAAACGGTGAGTTATCACCTACTGTATAACATCTCACCGGAACATCAACCTCTGACAACAACAGGAGGCACTGTGCTGAAGGAAGTCAAGGACTTCAAGTACCTTGGCTCATGGGTCAACTCAACCGAGCAAGACCTGAAAGTGGGGAAGGCACTTTGCATGGAGGCACTTGCATGAAGGCACTTGCACCTGAATGGCATGATCAGTGTATGGAACTCCAACCTCGCCCGTCAAATCAAACTCAGCTTCTTCTACGCAATGGTGGAGTCCGTTCATCTATACGGCAGTGAATGCTGGAACCTGAAGCCAACCCTGCAGAAGTCTCTTGACGGGTGCTACACCGGAATGTTGCGTGCAGTACTTAACATCAACAAGATTCTGTATGACAGAATACCACGTATGCCAGAAAATAGCAGTCAGGAGAACGAACGAGGACACTGCCAAAGACATCAAGAACTGCCAGCCAGCAAATTGGTGCTGTGGGAACCAACACACAGGCATCGATCACGAGGACGTCCCACACTAACATACGTGGATGTACTCAAGAACGACGCAGGAGCGCAAAGTACCAATGAACTGGCCAGATGTATGGAGAACCGGGATGACTGGAAGCGACGATGGAGGGCTCGTCTGAGGACGACGTAGAGAGAGGGCCGTGCAGAGAGCACTGAGGGGGCAGGTGCTCAAAGCCCACAAAAGGGCACATCTGTGTGCGCCTGCAGTGTGCCGCAGTTTTCGAGGTGGTCTTTTTGTGGAGGTCGCTCGTGTCATTTCACACCCAAAATGTAGTACATTGGATGTCTTATAATTATGCTAATGTTCCACAATAACTTGGCCCATCATTGGACAGTAAAATAAGCAATAAGTCCTCAATACCATAAAATTAAATAAAACGTAAAAATGAAAAGGGCCCCGGATGTTGGGCAGGAAAAGGGCACTTTGAGGTAAAAGTGCAGGTGCCCAAGCCCCAACCACCCCCCCCACCCCCACCATGCACGTGCCTGCTATGTGTTATGATTCGAGCTTGTGGATCTGTACTTTTAATACTTTTTGTGATGCTAGCAAAGAAGGCATTCATTTACAAAAAAAGCTAAATGTTAAAATATGGATATAAGAGGATTTTGCACGGCAGCAAGGATATACAGCATTGTGTTGACTATACTACGGTATAACTCGTCATCAACTACTATAATTCATTGCATGGTTGAGGCATTTCAGCAGGACGGTGCAATCTTATAACTACAGGACGTTCTAAAATGTAGAATGTGCCACTAATAGGATTAGAAGTGCCAGGATACACTCTGTCCCTTCCCTTCTTCTGAGATAATATATGCAGGGAAACTTGCTTATCAAAATAGGGTTGCTATCTATACAGTACCTGGATTCTGAGTGCAAAATGTAAATGTTGATATTCCTTCCTTCCTTCCTTGCCTGCCCTGCACATTCTTATCCAAAACAACATTTAGGCTTGTAGTTGCGACCGCACGTCGCAGTAACTATGAAAATGTGCAGGAAGCCTGTAATGCTTCCTTCCGTCATGCTTTCCCGTAACGCTGCTTCCGTCACGCTGCTACCTGTAATGCTTGCCTGTTACTCTCTATAGAGCGCCGCAGTCCCCGCCCCCTTTCAGAAAAGCGAGTGGCCCAGGAAGTGAAAGCCCCATGCATTCTGCCATCGGCACTTTTAATATAATTTATTTAAAGACGGTTACGCCGCGGACAAAGCCAATTCGGATCGTGACGAATCATGACAATGAACACAATATTTTGGGACGATCAAATCATTAGAAAGAAGAAAAGAAAGTCAGGAGACAACACTATTTGTTTTATTTTTCGTCTTATAAATTATTTGATCGGCCCAAAATATTGTGTTCATTGTCATGATTCGTCACGATCCGAATTGGCTTTGTCCGCGGCGTAACCGTCTTTAAATAAATTATATTAAAAGTGCCGATGGCAGAATGCATGGGGCTTTCACTTCCTGGGCCACTCGCTTTCTGAAAGGGGGCGGGGACTGCGGCGCTCTATATGGTTCTCTTGCTTGTAATGCTGCCCTTTTCCTCCTCACGTGTGCTTTGAAGAGCCTTGCCTTGTAAGTTTTCATGCTCCAGAAACCAGAGCCTTGTTTCTATACATTTTGAGAAGTTTATTTGTACAGAGGAGGCATCGCCCCAAAGTGACATGAGCACAACCTTTTCATATTGCCTCAAATAAGAACTGTTATCACAAAATAAACAAATGATCGTGGTGGTTTGACTCATATGGATATAAAGAATCAACTGACTGAGAGGAAACGCTAATATTACTGCCGTCGAATTATTAAAAAGTTTGCTATAAACAGACGCTATCAAGATCAAATATCACTGACTGACTGTGGTGGCGACACAGAGACACCTCCCGGCTCCCTGACAATATCGCTGAGACAGTTCATTTATCTTTGGACCGCAATGCACAATTAAAAATGAAACTTCTACGGCCCTGGACCAGTGGATGAGCGAGGATCAGGACTTGGGTAGAGATTTCACCGTCTGTCCGCTCCGCTGTAGTGCTGACATAATGAAGTGACATTATTCCGGTAGTGTCTCAGCCCTGCGGTCGCTACTCGCCTTTAAGGCGTCTTACTGGTTTACATGGGCTTTGTGTTTTGTGGTCTTTGCCACTACCACCGTATCAACCAGAAATCTGCTTATTATCTCAATAGCAAGGACAGGACTATGGAAAGGCCAATTCACAAAATATCTAAATGGTAAATGGTGCATTTATATACAGTAGCGCCTTTATCCAAGGCTCTTTACATAGATTGTGCATTTACATTCACCCATTCACACACACATTCATACACCGATGGCGGTGGAAACCATGCAAGGCACCAACCAGCACATCAGGAGCAATTAGGGGTTCAGTGTCTTGCTCAAGGTGTTCTTCAGTACTAAACATTTGTTGAAAGATTGTTGGACAACCACTTCAGAGGCTCTATACATCCACGTATGATAACAGCATCCTAAGGTTAGCACGGAATATCATCTCTAATACTAGCCACGTTTTGCATGGAGAGTATATAGGTTGCTGCCTTCAGGAAGGAGTTATGGTGTTCCAGCATACAATAAGGATTCATGATTGTTTTTCTGTCAGTTCATTTCTCATGTCAGCTCTGAGGCTGACTTACCAGGGATCAAAGCTTGCGTATATGTCTTCAGAATGCTTTAGTCTTCATACTGAATCAAATGATGGTCCCAAACCTCAAATAAAATATGTATGTGCCCAACATTTGTCAACACACACACACACACACACACACACACACACACACACACACACACACACACACACACACACACACACACACACACACACACAAATATGATTATATTACTCCTAAACATTGTGTGTGTGTGTGTGTGTGTGTGTGTGTGTGTGTGTGTGTGTGTGTGTGTGTGTGTGATACTGTGATACTGTGTAGCTGAAATATAGCTGTGTCCAGAACAGAACCATTCCTCAGGCATTCCGACAAATGACAGTATGATATTAATCCAAAAGACAAATTTCCCCTCGGTAATCAATAAAGCTCTGATAAAAATATCACTCAGATATATTTTTTTGACCTCTGCAAAGGTGGGCGAGGAATTGTTCAGTAGAAATGGCTTTTATAATATCCTTGCCCAGTTTTAATAGCCTTTGGTCTTGAGGTTGAACTTTATAAATTAACTTCTTTCTCATTATACACGAGGCATAGCCTATTTTATTAACGTTCAGTGGATCCATCTCGACGAGTGAGGGACACTCTTGCCAAAATAAGCTGATCTACAAATTCTTATGCAGTGTGTCCTGGCCTGGTACTGGTGACATTGTTAGTTTGTAGATCTGTCCATTTTGAAGCATGAGTAACGTGAGACCATAAACGTCATCACATTAGCATCCAAGATGGCCACAAACCGGACGTGCGTCACACTAAAACTCATACAAAAGACTCTGATCCGGTGGCACCCAAGCGCTACCTATTTTGTCCAACGGCTGGCACTCATTGTAATGTCCTTTTATGATGTTAAACGGGGCATGGAACAATGCAAATTAACTTCTCGGGAACGTGCTTGGGATTTTACGACAGCTGGCAGCCGTCAGTGACCTCACATTTCAGCGACTTACACGCCTCTTTGTGAATGGCATGTTGGTTTTTGCTTAAAGAAACGTCCTCCTTTAGTCACTTTATTCACACGTTATTTACAACCTGCTTGTGAATCTGGCCCAATGATTCCCTATACAGATGTAGTCATATCAGAGCTGTTACATTAAGACCCAGGCTAATATCAGGCCTAGAGAAAGGCCATCAATCTAGCCTCCCATACAGCTGTAGAAAATAGAAATCCTCCTAGTAGAGCTTTACACCTCTGATGTATTAAAAGCAACCAGGCGTAAATATCTTTAGGGAGTACAAATCAAACATCCCTCCTGTGCAACATGTAAGATCTACAAGCTTATTGCTGCCAGTGCCTAATATATTAGGCACTAGACCTTTCTTTGTCACTAAATTCACAATGAAACATTTCAATTATCTACAGGGTGGATTAGAACTCAACTTTATGACCGGTAAAAGGGTATTTATAATACGTAGCAGTGTTTCTAAGATGAATATGTTTTTTCCAGTATGGTTGCCAACTACGGTGAACTACCTGAAATTCCAATAAAGGATACCCGGGCGTCCCTTATGTCCAAGAAAAATATTGGACACACAGAAAAGTATACAATCTTATTAACCACTAGCACCACAGCATCCATATACTGGGGGGGGTCATTAGCCAAAAAATAGCAGCTCTACAAGCTCAAAATGCGTTGAAAGCGACACGTTGTGAGCTTGTAGATCGGCTGTTTTTGGCAAAGAGATTCCCTAATTGAAAAGGGGGGACCCTTATCCAATTGTCTTCTTCTACCAAACAGTTTGGTAGAAGAAGACGATCTGATAAACAGCCATGGTTCTGCCATAGGAAAAATACAATGCACTACATTGCATCCATGCAACTGTCCTATTTACTGTACACTTTGTACTTTTATGAAAATTCAGTCTTATGCCATAAATGGTATAAATGGTGCATTTATATAGCGCTTTTATCCAAGGCGCTTTACAGAGATTGTGCATCATTTGGGCACCAACCTGCACATCAGGAGCAATTCGGGGTTCAGAGTCTTGCTCAAGGACACTTCGACACCAACTCTGGGGGAGCCAGAGTTATTTATATTTATATAGATAAATAAATTAGTCAGGTACTTTACTGCAGTTATACTCTGTCCACCACTGCCCCAAGGCTCAGTGATTAGTTGAAGTAGTATAAGTGCTATATTTGTATCCTATTGATACATAGCATTAATAAGCCCTATAGCAAGGGCCACTTGGAAAGGTTGGGTGACGAATAAAATGTGTGGTGATGAATTATTTTCTCAGCCAATCATATCACTCATCTCATACCTTTTAAACAGCTGTGCAGAGCACTCTATTAAAGTGAGAAAGCCAAAGTTATCAATCGAGCTATTGAAAGGGAAGGAAAGCTCCTTAGCATATTCTCAAAGTATTGGATCAGAGTAGAGAATGAATCAATATGCATTTATGAATTAAAACGTCAGTACAATAAGTACTTTTCCTTGTGGATCCTGTGGACTTTACCTCTGGGAATTATCTGCATATGATTGATGTGAACCTGAAAAATGTGTTGATACAGACATACAGTACCTTTTGCACCATATGTCTAATCTTATACTCTTCTTATGTATAGATCTGCTGCTAATGTGGACCTACAGAAATCTGTGACCACCTTGCACCTTATATTTAACTTAATGTACATACTGTACCTGCTATACTATATATCTTAGATTTTTGCCTCTCTGTATTTCTATAATGTAGAATCGTTCTCCTTTCCTTCCCCTCTTCCTTTATTTTCTTACTTTTTTTGGGGGTTATTTTTGGTGCCTGTCTGAACATTTATTTGATAGGTCCAGTGTGAAGAGACAGGAAACACACAGACAGATAGGGAGTGACATGGAGCAAATAGTCCGGCCGGCTGGGAATCAAACTGTGGACTTAAGCTGTCAGTCATTAGAGCCATGTGGTATCATGCCTTAACCACTCGGCTATCCAGTCAACCTTTCCCATGACTTATTTTGGCAATGAATACCATTTAGGCATGTAATGTCTCTTGGTACTGTATGTACAGATAAAATGTACAGTTATCACCCACTGTAAATAATGTTTATTTCCAGCATGTATTTTGTTTCTAACTGAAAGCACCAAATTAATTTGCCGTTGCGTTGGCTTCAGACGTTGTGGGTTCTTATCCAGCTTCTCAAAATGCATTAGAGCCAGTGGTATGAAATAATGTAACCTCGCGTCAACAGGCTTTCCACCTCGGAGGAAAGCCTGGTCTGAGTTACTAAATTGCCGTGTGATCCGGTCGGGATGATATCGTTAGTACAGTGTATATCATGTTGTAGTCATTGTTTTGTAGTCATCAGGGTGGAACCTTCTAAACCAGAACATCCTTTCCCTCAAACCGGAAGAATAATACCTTCCCAATAAAAGCCTTGAGCGAGTCACGCTTTTATCATAAATCCAAAAAGGAATTGTAGCACCCATTTCACCACTAGACATTCCAGTCTTCTTAACACAAATAGCTTTAAGTGGCTGATCTTGCTCTCCACTGGTCCTTCCATGTGGCATAATATGTTGTGGAGAGTTCAAAGAGCCCCACAAATGAAGTGACTACTTGGATCCATTCATCTGTGTATAGCTATGCAAGTAAAAATATTTCATATCCAAAAGGCACAAATAATTGCAGGCACCTGCTCATCAGCTCATCATCACACTTGTTAAGTGTAAAAACGTATTCAAATCAGGGCTAGTAAGAAGAAGCAGTAAGCACTGTGAGGAGCCTTTATCTATGGCGTCCTGCCTCGCTGTCTTTCAAGAGGAGAGATGACAGGGCCCTATAATCTATCACACAGAATACTAACCGCTCTCCCTCTGCGAAGAGTTGAAGAGGTGAACTATATCCCCCAAAGGGATCTTTTCAGAGGGCTTTAATATGGATGAAAACATTCATCTTTTTCTGTGTTGCGCAAGGATAACGAGGATATCGATTAGGCGGAACTGAGGAGGATGTCCTCTTCCGCCGCAGACATCTCCAGTCACAGTGACTGCAGCAGTGTAAGCAAGCTTGATCTCTTTCGAGTAGCCGGCTATATATAACAACTAACAAGTCTGTTTTCAGATGAACAATTAAACTGGTAAATTACAGCTATATGTAGTGATGAGTGCAGGTTATCATTAACGAAGACTATAGTTAATTGGTACTGCCCCCAACATTTTATGAATTTCAAAGACTGGGTTGGTTTTCTAGCATGTCTTCCAATGAGTCAAACTCCTCTGATTAGTACTGTGTTCTAATAGCTGACTTTGCAACATAAATGGCTCTGTGGCTGGTAACTTTCTATTGTGTGTGTGTGTGTGTGTGTGTGTGTGTGTGTGTGTGTGTGTGTGTGTGTGTGTGTGTGTGTGTGTGTGTGTGTGTGTGTGTGTGTGTGTGTGTGTGTGTGTGTGTGTGTGTGTGTGTGTGTGTGCGTGTGCGCGCGCGCGTGCGTGTGCGTGCGTGCAGAGCTAAAGCCTGACCTGAACTGGACTTATAGTTGCAGGAACTCCAAGCAGCTCATTAGGATTATTCCTACTCTTTATTTTACAGCAGAGGCTGTAAAACAAATTGTAATTGATTCGTATATGCTAGTTAAGTTCACCCAGCCTTACTATAATATAATTACTCAAAAGAACATTCAGCAGAAAAGCAAACACACAAAGTCTATATTTGTGTTTACTATTTATTTAGTTATCTGGCAAAGTCTGACCTATAACAAGGAAGTTAAATTAATACATTTCTACCTTTTTTTTCTGTTGTGATTGCAGCACAAACAAAGACAATGTGCTCTAACTAAAGGTCAGAGGAAGCCATCAAAAACTACAAGCCAATTAGTGATCCCCTATTGATCTTTGACTGCTCCGAGGCAGACGCAGGCTTGAGTGATTCTAAATGACGGTAATTCTTCCATTTTGGAGAGCATAGGTTTGCAAAAAACATTTTTCTTCCACTAAATTGCTTTGCCAATGTTAAAGCTATTGCTGGGAGAGTTGTTTTAATTATGTTGGTCGAGGGACATAACTCCAGATGACATAGTAAATTGTGTTGTGCATACACATTTTTTATGCTATACACCAAGATCTTGAGACTTTGCAACAGCTTTGTTAAATGGCCTCAATTTTGTTTTCATAGTGTTTGGAAGTGGGTAAAAAGTGAATATGAGGTCACTTGCCTGTGATTTTTCATGTAATTTGTACTCATTTCTTATTGTGTCCCACTGGGCTCTGGGATAAATGTCTCCAATTTGAAACATTTCTTGAATCTGCATGCCAATACTATGTTTTATATTTACTACGTTATTTGTATGTCATTGATGGAAACAACCTTAGTTAATTGGAGTAACCAAGGGCTCTGTACTTGGTCCGCTATTATTTCCCAAATCTCTTCACCGAATCATTTACAAGCTCACAACGCATTGCGTTGCAACACATTGTGAGCTTGTAGATCTGCCATCTTTGCCGAATGTTCACTCCCCCAGAGTAGGGATGCTAGGACAATGCATGGTCCAGGGACGACCAAGGGACCATGATAACCCATGGGGGGGTCCCCAGCTAAAGTTGTTAACACAATATCACAATCAATTTAACCACTTCATCCATTTATATGTTGGCTATTCACCATGATGCTGCATGATGCGAGCTTGAGATCTTCTATTTCTTTTTTAATATATGAAAAATATCTAAAAAGTTTGGAAAAATCTTCTCTTCTGGGGGTTCCTGACACAAACCCTTTCAGATGGAGGGTCTGCATACATTTGTTGATCCTTGACATGAAGAAGAACTTCATGTCATTTCATGTGGTGAAACGATTCCTTCACAGCACCTTTAGTTTCTGTTCCGTTTGCTCAGATGGTGACAGAAAAGTGAAAACAATCCGCATTCAGTAGCATTGTTATGTTTACAGTAAAAGCAGCAATTCATGTTCACACCTGCAAGCCCATTTGTATTCCTCTGAAGTATTGCTGTTTGACCTTTCTGGGACCCATATGAAAGCATGCGTATAGGCTAACCTTATTAGTAGCCATTTATAAACGTTGAGGTGTATCCCGGTGTCAAAGCAGGGCATGTGTATGTGGAGAACAGAGGGAAGGACTGGTAATCAGGTTTCAGAACTGACTGTCAACGGCCGTATAGCAATCAAAGGTAATGAAACAAGCAATGGGGATCAATACGAGTCAGTGATGGTAGACAGACAAAGGTTGTTTAGGAGCAGGCAGTGCTAATTGAAATCAATGCCTAATCTGATGACAGTTCTTAACCCATTCTGAACGGGAACGCATTTTGGTGTCAGCATTATGTTATGCTTTAGCTATTGAAAAATAGCAGATCTACAAGCTCATAGCGCGCCACCGAGTGGCGCGCTACGAGCTTGTAGGTCTGCTATTTTTGAAAAAATCGAAGAACGACTGACATTTTTTTTAATCTGATCTCAGGTCAGAATGGGTTCATCAGACCAGTGTGTGTCCAGTGGAAACCTCGTATGAATCTGATCTCAGGTCAGAATGGGTTAACCTTTACACCTCTGAGGATTCATAAATGAGTGAAAATCAAGGCAGACGCGGGCAGGTTGCCATGCCTATACAATTACTTTCCGCCCATACATTTTTTTCTCCCCTTTTCTTTTTGCTGATTCACACTTCACACACAAGACGCCTATAGCTATAAGCCGTTCAATGAGGTCAAAATTGCTGGAGATCAATAGCGCTGAAATCACTGTGGTAAACGGTGGTTGTGCTGTATGTGAGGTCTCATCACTGAGGAGGGCCCTATTGTGGTAACGAAAATACCCAAGTGCGTGTGTGCGCTCATGTGTGCTCGCACGCGCGTGTGTGTGCGCGTGCGTGAGCGTGTGGTGATTGTGAAGTACAGTAGCCTATGTACAGTATGTGGGAGAGCTACTGTAAGCCATTTAAGGCACTAATTGATTAATACACAGAGAGATTGACCGTGTCAGATAAGGTCAAACCATTAAAAATGAATGAACAAGGGTCAGTTGAATGGGGCTGTCAATCTCCTGGGCTCGGATCCCATTTACATGCAATTACATGTAATGGCCTTAACACTTTGTGGTTAACCCATTCTGACCTGAGATCAGATTCATACGAGGTTTCCACTGGACACACACTGGTCTGATGAACCCATTCTGACCTGAGATCAGATTCTAAAAATGTCAGTCGTTCTTTGATTCTTTTCAAAAATAGCAGACCTACAAGCTCGTAGCGCGCCACTCGGTGGCGCGCTATGAGCTTGTAGATCTGCTATTTTTCAATAGCTAAAGCATAACATGATGCTAACACCAAAATGGGTTCCCGTTCAGAATGTGTTAATTGATCAAGGAAGCACAGTCGATGCTGTAGGCCTTTTGATAGCTAGTGACCAACAGCTCATCAATTAGGGCTGTGTCCTCCAAGGCCTTCCATTTGCCCCTGAGCGCAGCTGCCGCAGCATATGCTTAGATTGGTTTTTTTTCTCCAGTGGGAGCTACAGTATAGCGCTGCGGATTTACGCTATGCTGGAAATACGGTACCAGCATCACGATTCGCACCCATGTGCTGTGCGTCTATTCTGCGCTGTGTGGCATGTTTTATAGCTTGTGTTTTTATGTGGTCGGAGAGAGTTGAAATACTTTGGGTGAGTGTTTTAGAGCGAAACATTCAACAACAAAAGAATCATCTGTTGGGGGGGAGTGGGGAGTGGGGGGGGGGGGGGGGGGGTAAGCGAGTTGAACTCCAGTGAGTAGTGACAGCAACGGTGGTCCAAGAAGATCAAAGCAAGCAGCTGTGACCGGCTAGGAAGCTCAGAGACATGCAGTTCTCTCTGTATCTGTCTCTGCCAGCTTGTTTGTAAAGGATTTACACTTTTTAGTATACATTTATTTATTTAAGAAATTGGCCATAGCTCATAACAGTCTTAAACTGCTACTTTAAGACTTTGTTACAAATATTCGCTACTTCCGTAAACTATAGTGTTTTTCTGTATAGGCATGTAAACACACACACACACACACACACACACACACACACACACACACACACACACACACACACACACACACACACACACACACACACACACACACACACACAAAATTCCCCCAGTCCCAACACACATTTCTGTGTCATCACTGCTGTTGTATCCTACTGACTCACCTGCCAGTGAGGAGCCCCCACAGGAGGGCGGCCGTAGGGCCTTCAACGTCCTACTCCTCCTGTCCAACACTCCTGACCCAGCCCGTATTAGTACACGCAATGACCATAACAAATAATAGGCTATTATTCGGAATGCCGGGGTGTTATAGAAAAGAGTAAAACCCCGCCATTTCGAATAATGGAAGTCAATCTTCGAAAATGAGATGCATTTTTTTTTCTCCGGAATGCCAGGGTCTATATAAAATTAGGAAACACCGCCATTCCGAAACATGGAAGTGAACCTTCGGAATAGCGTTGTTTCGGAATGGAGGGGTGTACCCATTATGACTCTCCCCGCCCGGCTTCCCTCCCCCAAACATCGGACAATTCAGTTGTGTGTTTGCTATATACTCCATGCCTACTTCAGAGCACAGCGCACATCTGGTTAGATGTCCTGTCAAAGTTTAGCCTTTCTCGACATTGACAAAATTGCCCCTCGTCCGCCATGATAGTTGGTGTGTTAATTGTAAGTGCATTTTCAAGGGTGCTATAGTTAAAATTGCTTTTTTTAAATAAACATGTATGCATAATATATCGGGGGAGGAGGCCGGAGAGAAACGGCAATTAGTGACATGTGGGTTTTAGTACTGTACAATATCCACATTATTTTAAGAGCTACTTAACTTGAAGTGCTACTGAGTAGGAGTACACTACAAGACATTAAAGTACTTCACCATCCATGAAGTTTTGAATAATTCATCCACCATGAAACATTTAAAGATTATATTTTTGCCATTTACATTTTATATGTGATTACTACTGTGTGTGTGTGTGTGTGTGTGTGTGTGTGTGTGTGTGCGCGCACGCGCGTGCGTGCGTGTGTGTGATAATTTCCTCTCCTCTGCTGAAAAATGGATTTTCAGGCCTGTTTTAAAGGTTTTTTGTTTTTTTTTAATCATTGTGAGCTTCTAGATCAGCTATTTAAAAAAATCACACCCGTGTGAACTGTGTGGTGCAATTCCCCCCCCCCCCCCCCACTCTGTTTCTGGCGCCCCCTACTGGTACTAATAAGTCATAATACTCATGCTCATGGCCACATAGATACATTGCTGGTTGTAGGAGTGGTTGCACCACTCAAAAACGAAAAGTGAAAAATGTGAGTAGGCCTACTATTATTTGGGGATTTTGTTGCCAATACCTTTGCACATTTAATAAAGTATACAATTTTGAATATTGTCGCTGTCAGTTGGAAACCTCAAATGTCCAAAACTGTATCTCTTCAGGATTAAAAAAATCTGCTAGTTTTGATACTTTTGTGTGGCTGTAGTATGATCAAGTATATGGCATTAAAAACCCCCACAAAAAGTTAGAATACCGATATAGGAGGTTTCTGCCCGACAGTATGACAAAATGGATACTTCTTCCACCAGAGAGAGAGGAATGGCAGCAGGCAGCACAGAGACATGAACCCAGGTCAGCAAGCAGGATGGATTATATAGCCTTATTAATGTCGTACAGGTATGTGCTCTATAGCTGTGCTCACTGCTCTTTCCCCGTGATCTCTTGATAATGTGGTGTGTGTGTGTGTGTGTGTGCGTGTGTGTGTGTGTGTGTGTGTGTGTGTGTGTGTGTGTGTGTGTGTGTGTGTGTGTGTGTGTGTGTGTGTGTGTGTGTGTGTGTGCGTGCGTGCGTGCGTGCGTGCGTGCGTGCGTGCGTGCGTGCGTGCGTGCGTGCGTGCGTGCGTGCGTGCGTGCGTGCGTGCGTGCGTGCGTGCGTGCGTGTGTGTGCGTGCGTGCGTGCGTGCGTGCGTGCGTGCGTGCGTGTGCGTGTGCGTGTGTGTGGGTGATGACATGCAGTATTGCAGTAAAGAGCCTCAAGCTGTGCGAGATGCAATATAATCTTACACAGTGTGTGTTCTTACCAGGTAAGATAAAAATAATAATAATAATAATTACAAATAACATTCATAACATTCAAGTCGTTGCTTAAAGTCCCACTAGGGCACTGCAGGGAGTTGAACCCCGTTCCGGTAAACCAGAAGTACGACACCAGTGCCTTAGCTTTTGTGTATTCAACTATTTGGGTAACATGTGAGCTTTATCCTCTAATTCATGGGCCTGGATTTTCTTTTTTCAAAATTTCAAAAAACATGGGCTATAACCAATCGTTTTTTTTATTTTTTCATTTTTGTCAAATCATCAAAAATGATGAAAAACGGCGCGCTATAGTATGCCGTACGATATAGGCTATAGCCCATGGTCCAAAATGATGAGAAACGAGGATAACTTTTTTTTTCAAAATTTCAAAAAACATGGGCTATAACCCATCGTTTTTTTCATTTTTAGAATCTGATCTCAGGTCAAAATAAACAAAATCATACGTACCTGTAAATGCATATTATGTGTTTTCAAATGTCTGCTTTCACAAAGGTCATTGAAATGCAAAACCGAAACAAAGGATTAACAAGGTGGTTGATACTTTCTTGTCTCATTTGGAATCTGAAGAGAGCGTCTGTATTTGAACAGATCGAGCTGTGATTCATGCACACACACACTCCTTGATCCCTCTGCCTAATCCTTCCATTGGCTGGGACAAGGACACTTTGACAATTTAAGACCGCTTCTCTCAAACTATCTTCAATGGTCCTGTTGACCCATCACAACATAGTCTCCTGGATTTAGAAACATGCTTTCAATTAATCAGGTTGAAACTGGTTGATCTGACTGGGTAAATATATCCTCACCAAAATGCAAATGCCTCGGCATGGATAATAGATGTGACAGTTGATACAATGGAAAGTTCAGGTGTGTTATCAATTCAATTCAATTCAAAGGGCTTTATTGGCATGAGAAAACATACGTTTACATTGCCAAAGCAGAAAGAACAAAACAACAGTACAGCAATACAATCAAAACAAAAATGATGTACTTTGAAGGTCAGAATCTTCAATAGATCAACTTCTGTGTACCAAGATAACTCGATGCAGGTATAGTGCAGGAATATACACAATGATTAGTCTTTAGGGTGGTTGTGTTCCATTTGATATCCTTCTCCTATCACAGCAACTCACAAATCTTGCTGCTGTGTTTGCACATTGTTGTACTTCGCCCAGCAGATATGGGAGTTTTTTGTCATTGGTCATGTTTTCAAAATCTCCGTGTGTGGTTGTAATCTGTGGGAAGTATGTGTCTCTGATGTCTTGGTACAATGGACAGATGGTTAGGAAGTGTAGCTCGGTTTCCACTTCGTTTAGTGTGCAGTGGGTGCATAGTCTGTCTTCTCTCGGGATACAGGTCTGTTATCAGAGCTGGGCAAAAGCACATCAAAATACATTTGGCCTCAAACTATACAAATAGATCAAATCTATCAGCAATACAAGTTAAATTGGATTTTTGTGCTCGGAATTTATCACAGATTGTGTCTATACCTACATTTGCCCGTTTTGTGTCAACGTGCCCATTGTGACACCAATGAACATGTTGCATGGTGCAATGCCAATACAGCATTGTGTTATATTGGCAGAAGGAGCAGGGTTGCATTAGCGGAGGCTGCGGAGCCCTATAGTGCGCAAGTGTTTGTTTTTATTAAATCTTTGTTGTATCTACCAATGAGGATGTTGACACAAAATGGGCCCACCACCGCAATGTTTGTCTTCAGATAATATACTCTGCCTGTCAGGAAACTAAAGTCTAGGTAGTCACAGGGAATAATAGTCTCAGTGTTGGACTGCATGGCTGACCAGATCAGAATCCTGCAATATCTCAATAACTGGGAGCTCCTTACAAAGATGACACATTCTCACATGTCAGGCAGCACTGTCAGACAGTGAAAGACAAGACAAGCCAGCTAATCATGTGTTCAAGATGGATCTGTCCGATATTTCATATTCCATCCTAATTGGCTAACATTGGCTTTCAAAGTTTGCAGGATTGGCCTTTTTGAAACAAAAAGCCTCAAATCATGAACGCAGTGTGCAATTTACGTGAAATCTTTCCTACTAGGCTGAGGAATATATCCCACCCTTTTCACATTGGCCTGTTATAGCGCCACCAACAGGTGGACTTTTGCAAAACAAAGCCTCAAATCATCATCCAATTGCCATCAATGGTGTAAGAACAAATGGCACCCTTTTCACATTGGCCTATTATAGTGCCACCAGGAGGCCACAACATGACCTGGCCTGGTGGAGACCTGTGACCGAGGGGCACTTTTTCTAATTAAATTGTGTATTTTACTTTGACTGAATTGTCTTTTTTGTTTTAATTGAACAAACTTTCTTCAATTTAAACAAAGTCTTTCTCTTAGTTGTTAAACAGCTAAGTGAGACACAAAGTGTTCTTGTCAGACACTCCCTAGGTATAGAAGATGTGGTAAAGAGAGTGGAGAAGCACAATGAAAAGAGGGAAACAGAAAAAGAGGGAAGGGAAAATGGACATGGCATCTGTATATGTATGGATAAGACCCGGTTTCTGGCTTTTATTGCTATGGTGATAAACTGTGCTGTCGAAATCACAAGGAACTCGGAAAGAATAAAGATGGTGCTGGAAGCAGCCAGAAGATTCTTGGGTGTGGTGGATGTTACTGGGGAAGATCTGGACAGTGTGCTGAGGGAGGATTTCTCAGTGCCTGAGGGCCTGAGTAACTGAATGGAATAGGGGATGGGATGGGATCACAATGGGTGGACAGTTCACTTTTTTATTTTAGTCGTTTTGATATGGCAGTTAGTTTAAGAAAAACTCTTGTACAGTAGGTGGCGGTATGCACCTTTATGTTGGTGCGATCCGCCATAAAACTCAGAGAAGAAGAAGAAGAAGAAGAAGAAGAAGGTCTAGAGAAGATAGACAACCTGCAGAAGGAGAAGGAAAACATTAAACAACTAGTCTCCATATATATGTCAGGGACTGTAAACTCGCTAAAAAGGCATGTGTGACAATTGAAAGATTTATCGTCATGACAAACGGCACTGTTTTTGTTTAGTTTTTTCAATTGATTGGATTCTCCAGGACAGGTGAGTTACCTACAGTAGCTAGCTGCTTAGCATTAGCATTAAGCCTATACAAGCATTAGTGTTTACATTTCATATGTGCTTACTACAGTGTGTGTGTGTGTGTGTGTGTGTGTGTGTGTAGCTGGCATTAACTGATGAAGTCAAGTAGAAGACCGCTCAAGGTATGAAGTAAGAACCTCCTTATTGTTGTTTTATTTTGCTGCTGCTTGTGTATACTAATGTGATTCAAGCTGTTGTATCTTGCTGGCAATTGCTGCCATTTTGGTAGACTAGGCTACCCAATGACTGGGTGGCGAGGAAACAGTTCAGAATGTTTCTGCTGATGTGAACCAGACCTACAGACACAGTACAGCTTGTACACTACAGTGTCAGTATATCATTGTTGTGTTTTGTTGAAGATGTCACAGTATGTGTATAGTATGTGTGTATATATGTGGCTCTTCTTTCTTGGTCACTTAACTTATTCTATGTGTGAGTTTGTTTGCTATTCCCTTTTTAGTTCAAGCTATAGAGGTTTTTGGGGCTTTGATAGAACATCCATCAATTCCAATGTGGATCTATACAGTAAGGCTGAGGCTGTTGATGGTTTTGAGACTTGTGACAGGGTGGTTGGTTGTGTGTGTACTGTATGTTCATATAACTGGCTTAGTAGTTAGTGGCACAACGCTTCAAGGTCCTCATGGCATGGTTTCTTTCTTTATTTCTTACTCACACTCTCACTCACTCTCAGGATATATAATATATAAAAGGTCGGAACCTTTTGTATGTCTTTGCTGAGCTGCTGCTCACGTGTTGTATGCTGTGTATACAAATCCATAGCTGCTGGTAGTGAACTTAACTGTATGTATTGAATGGTTTAAAGAGGCGATCAGCTCCTACACTAGTGTGTGTGTGTGTGTGTGTGTGTGTGTGTCTGTGTGTGTCTGTGTGTGTGTGTGTGTGTGTGTGTGTGTGTGAGAGAGAGTTGTTCTTACTATGTATTCAATTCCACTATTCCAACAGTCTAAAAAGGATGTAGATTCATTGCACCAACAAACAGTTTTGGATACTGCTTATAGAAATATGTTGTTCTGAAAACATTCTGGGAAAAGCATTGTTTAGATGTTCGACAAGGATTCTCACACTTTATCAGCTCAAATTACATATTTAGATAAAAATGCTTTGAAGTATTTTTAGTTAATACTTCACCCACCCAACAAATGAATAATGGGTGGATTTGCCCCACTAAGCAATCCTTATGTTCCCTCATCAGTCTGAAACTTACAAAACAGCTGCTCTCCCACAAGAATAATAATCACTTGTAACAAAAGATGTTTTGTCCTCCCTGTCTCGCCACCGCCTGGCCGCCTACCCCTGAATTAATTGTATATTTGAATACCTGGAAGAAAAAGGTGAGAAAGGGCCTTTTGGTCTGAATAGCCATGGGCGCAAGAGTAAAGGGAGGAAAATCATTGCTGCAGCACATTTAAAGATGGAGTGCCGTGATTGTTGTACTTATTCTGTTTTGTATGTGTCTATGGAGTTAACATTATTTAATAGACCCCCCTGGTGTGGTTATAATATTCAAATATGTCTTCGCTGTGTATTTTTGGTTTCTTCCTGAAAGCTGAAAGCCATTGAGTCAAAAGGCCCAATTGAAATACACCACTTTTAGTGACATCATAACCCTCCCCATAACTCCTCCCCCAACAGCTGTGGGCGAGGCTTAAGTTCAGGTGGGTGGTGCTAGGGTGAAAACCAGTTATAGATCATAGCAGTGGGTGTGGTTTTCTAGTTCCACTGCAAAGATTACAAAGATATTTATATAAGTTATTTTAAGCCTATAGAATCAAGCCATCCAGGATCCTGGTGAATCATTCATGGCCATAAAACCTTTGATTCTGTTAAAAAATAAAAAACGCTTAACAAAGGGTATATTTAATGTAGTTATTGTAGTATATCATCTTTACTTTGCCTTGTCTACTTTCACCATATTGTAACACAAGTCTGAAATGCACAGCTAAACTTGTAGATAAGGGGAAAATAATCAAATTTCCACTGTAAAACTGGGATAGTTCTTTTTCACATTTCTTTGGCCTTGACAGCATAGCGAGGGATTATTTGTGTAACGTTAGTACTGATTGATTGTATGAAAGATGGACTGAAAAATGGTGACCAGTGAATGTCATCTGTGAACTCATAGCACAGTATATTGATATGTACGCATTATTATCATATTTGCATGCTGATTCCAGTTGTGATTTCCCTTTTAAGGGCCACATTGACTAATTCGAACTAGGGAACTCTAAATGTGCTTCTGGAGATGAGCCAGAGGGGCTTAGAGTGACTGAGAATACGAATGGCCCTTTTGTGGAGAATGTGTGGCATACAAAATACAAATTGAAATTTGATAGTTATTTGATACTGCAGTGCGACAGTTTCCTCGGGTCATGCTATCTTAACTGACTGATTCCAAAAGCCACTAGTACACAGTCACAGACAGACTGCAAATGGGTGATATAATATTATAGTCAACAAAACTTTTGGTGTACTGTACACTTATTTTAATAATAATGTAAGCAAAACACTTCTCATCCGGTGTCAGACTTGCCGCTAGAGCAAAATAAAGAAATAAATTCAAACTGAATGGAAAGAGCATACAGTACGTACGCTCAAATCTGTGGAAGTACAGCTTAGAAGTCCTGCCTTAGTGTAGTGCTGCCTGTACCGCTGGTAAAAATACATGGGCGACTGTGGGCTGAAAAGTTTAGTATTTTATTTTATTCAGGCAGTTAACGTTCAAAACATCCAATGTGGTGTTTGTCACATTTAAATAAATGTATCTTTATGCAATCCCTAAGGTGGTTGTTGCACACCGGCCGTGTTTTTCCGGATAATCGATGGAGAAACGCCGCTAAAATCCGAATTCGCGCCCGGTGTGTGGAGACCTTTACAGCTGCTTGTTGTATGGGTTAATTAATAGCCTAGGGCACTGCATGTCAAACTGTGAAGTAGTCATCCATATTTCACATTTCATTTTCACATATCTTATACATATATTCTCTGTAGAATGAAATCAATGAAAAAATATATAAATTAGTGTAGCAATAACTTCAAATCCAGCAACCAAAACAAGATGTCGTCATAAAAAAGTAAAAACAACAAAACGATACAGAACAATCCACCTGTGTTACACGTCATAAGATGTTGCTCCAAAACTATGCTTGTTAGACCAAGGATGTTCCATTTGGTAAATCAAATCCTCTGTTTCTCAAATGTTCTGACCTTGCTTCATTTGAGAGATCGCTTTTGTCACATTCAGTGGCTTCTAATTGCCACTAGTGTGCTCTACAAACATCTTACTCCTGCCCAGTCGAGTTGCCTTGCTAAACATGACAAAAGAAGTCAACACAAAGTTTACTGTGGTTGATCTCAACCAAGTTTCAAGTCTCCAAACCGTGAAAATCATATGGATCCGAAAACCAATAGCTTCCTGTTTCATTAGTATAGAATTCTAAAAAAGTGATGCTACTTAGTTTACTATTTTATGCTTTTGTAAAGAGTTGGCAATAATATTATAAATCGGATATACATTATTTGTAGGAGGCTAAAACACAAAAACAAAAACAATGACATGATGCTTCTGGAGTTTGGGAAATCTGAAGTTTCACCATATGATATCTGCATGATTTAACAAGCAGTGGCACTGCAGTAAAGTCTGACAGTGAGTACTTTTGATTCAAACGGCAGCTGTGCAGCAGAAGAAGTGAACTATACCCGAGGCACTGCTAGACTCATGTGAAATAAGACATCTGTTGACTGTTCCTCTCTAAAAATAACTAAGAAAGGGGCAATATCTTATTTATTTTTTTATCTGTATGTGTGATCCAGTTGCATGTGCTTGTTGTCTTCACAACTGATGGGAGGGAGCTGTGTGTGTGTGTGTGTGTGTGTGTGTGTGTGTGTGTGTGTGTGTGTGTGCGTGCGTACGCGCGTTTGCGTCATGACTGGCATCATCAACATATAGATCTCCATTATGTGTGCAAAAGGTGACCCAATCGGAATCAACTTGTTTGTCAATTTATTTATTGTATTGCTGATGGTTCTCCACCCTTTTGTAGTTTTTGTGAGGAGAGGGTGGTGGAGTAAGAGCAGGACACAACAGGATAGAAACCAGTCAAAAATCAAACATTCACATGTTTCAATTACACATGCAGAGATTCCTGGATTTATTACTCCTAGTTTTGCAAACTAAGAATCAAATCACGTTAAGCCCAGAAAAAACACAAGCAGAACAACTCACGACATCACACCGATAGGTACTATGAGATTTAATAACTATGTGGAACCAATCAACCTCATCAAATGCATATTAGTTTGTTGAATCATAAAGGAAATACTTAAGCACGTTAGAATACAAGCATTGATCAAGTAGGTGTCTTAATTCTCTCCTCGATTTAGTTGTTGTATTGCTATTCTGCCAACAAGGTACACTAAGTGGGTAATTACAGGAACCGTCTATTTTATAGCTCTCTGGACATAATCCCAAAGTCTAAAGGTTTCCTCAGTGTTCCTCTTACCATGCTAACTCAATAGCTTTATCCTCCTACACTACACAACTATTATCATCCCCATCAGGGCAACGGAGTACCTGTCTGTCTGTCTGTCTGTCTGTCTGTCTGTCTCTGTCTGTCTGTCTGTCTGTCTGTCTGTCTGTCTGTCTGTCTGTCTGTCTGTCTGTCTGTCTGTCTGTCTGTCTGTCTGTCTGTCTGTCTGTCTGTCTAGATTGTGTGCCACTGGACATTCGACAATATGTAATTTTCTCCTGAACTTAGTTGCTAAAGTTTCCTTTTCATCCAAGCATCCTTTTAATCCATAAATGACAAGTTGTTAAGAGCGGAACACACAATGATACTGGGTCTGTAAATCCTTGTCATCATGATTGGTTTTCTCTGACAAGAAAAAAAGAAGCTCAAAGACATCCCGTGCCAAAAACACAAATAAAACTAATTAAAACGTAGCAACACCATCAATCTCCACAACAGTGTGCCTGCCAGGCTGGTCTCTGCACTGAATTAACACTGGGTGGTCTTCTGCCTGCCCAAATGGTTGATTGGCCGGCAGGATCTCCACCCTTTTTTTTTATCTGGCAGAGACTCAAAGCAAGACGCCTTGATTAGGCGTGAAAGATCGCGGGGCCCTCGACTCAATGGTATCGCGGAACTCCAGTCCGAAGATATCAATCTGATGATGTTTAAACGACAAAATAAAATAAAGCGAAATGTAAACTGTGTATATCACATGGCACTGAATGACACCGGATGAATTGGGAAGCACAGTAAATTGTATAATACTGGGTGTCTCTCAAGGAAAGCTTCACAGAGTGATCTTATTGATTAGCCATTCATTTCACCCCCACCGCACAGTGTACTATATCACAGTTATGAGCATGCTGTTTCCACATGTGGTTGCCGTGGTCTGCCAGGGAGAACATGATCCCGTGAGTGCCAGCTCGCATCTTCGTGATAGGAAAAAATGCAAAAGCAATCAAACTAATCCATGCATGAAATCTTGTCTTACAAAATGCATTTACCCAAAGCTTGTTTCATTAGCCATGTGTCGGGTGAGAAACATTACCCTCAGGTTCCTCTCACACCTTTTAGTCCCACGGCGATTGGAACACAAATGTGGGAATGTGTCTGATGCCAGTCTATAGCGCACTTTTCTTTTTTAAACACTTGGTGAGTGTCTATTTGATAAATGTGATCATTTGATGTCACTCAGGTTAATTAAAAGCCTGTCACACCTGAATAGTAATGGATATTGGGACGAGGCAAAATAGACCCAACTTACAGAGAATTAATTCCCTTGTATACTATGAAAAGGAACAGATTGCGTGGGCTGTGTTTTAATGGTGTCTATACCAAAAGGGTTTCATTACATATTCCGCAGCTGATTATACATACCTTATTGTGGTGGTGGGGGTCGCGTCTTATGTTTGGAATTAAATTCTTTACCCAGTCTTTGCAATTTATAATGGTGCCGTTGAACGTACAGTACGGCGCTCTGAACCAGAACAACTTATGTAGTGGGATTTTGGAGCAATTAACCCATTCTGACCGGGAAGCCATTTTGGTGTTAGCATCATGTTATGCTTTAGCTATTGAAAAATAGCAGATCTACAAGCTCATAGCGCGCCACCGAGTGGCGCGCTACGAGCTTGTAGGTCTGCTATTTTTGAAAAATCGAAGAACGACTGACATTTTTTAGAATCTGATCTCAGGTCAGAATGGGTTCATCAGACCAGCGTGTGTCCAGTGGAAACCTCGTATGAATCTGATCTCAGGTCAGAATGGGTTAAGTGCCATGAACACTAGGCATGCCTCAAACAGGGTTAAAGGGATGCGTAATTAAGAGTATGTACTAACATGTAGCTGAAGCAGAACAATTGCAACACTTGAAACATCATACAGTAGACATGCACATGTACCATATCTAAATAATATATTTAGCGTCTGTGAACCAGTAAACTATTTACTTACTCACTGTAGCATCCTACTATGAACTAGAAAAAGTGCCCTTCTAGGAACAGGTCTCCAGTCCACCAGGAGTGTGTGTGTGTGTGTGTGTGTGTGTGTGTGTGTGTGTGTGTGTGTGAGAGAGATGTTTGGCAACAACACTAAAAGGCAGAGTTGAAAATGTGTGTCCTTCCTTGGCCTGTAGGGAGTGTGCATACGTTTTATGCAGATTGGTGCATGTAAAGACGTGACTTGACCTGTTATAGCGCCACCATGAGGCTGATTTGAAAAATGTCAAGTGGCATTGCTTCCTGCCTTCCTCAGCCTAGTGGGAATATGCATGCACCGTTTCACAGCATTCATGATTAATTGCAACATTTTGTACGAAATGGGCCACTCCTGAAAACTTTGGAAGGCAATCTTAGCCAATCAGTGCAGAATGTGAGAAATCCAACAGACTCATCTTGATCACATGACTACAAAGATCATGTGTACCGATTTGTGTGATGTAAACAATGTGTTTTGCAGAAATCGGCCTCATGGTGGCGCTATAACCGGCAGATGTGGAGTGGAGGGATGCAGGGAAAATGTTTTTTCCATGGCCTCTAGGGAGTGCGCATACAAAGATGTACACAGATCAATGCAGTTGTTGGTAAAATTAGGAATTGCCCTGTTATAGCACCACCTTGAGGCTGATTTGTAGTACCAGGTCTTATTACCTAACTTGAGTAAACTAAAGACCTGGAGGCGTGATCAATGCCATTTGGCTATTCTGAGTGGCCAAAGAGCATTGATCACGCCTCCAGGTCTTTAGTTTACTCAAGTTAGGTCTTGGTACTTAAGACACGCAAAATACAGCCCTTTGTGTGTGATTTGTGGCGTTTTGTTTGAAACGGACCAATCATGTGAGCTTTGGAAGCCAATCTTAGCCAATCAGGATGGAATATGGGAAATGGTGCAGGTCCGTGTTGATCACATGACTATGGAGATAATGTATATGTATGAGGAGGGATTCTACGGTCCTGACTGACTGTCGTTGGAAAGGCAGGGAATCAGGGATAGACCATCACTGATCGTAGTGTGAATGTATTATAGGGCTGGAATCTGGATCATATCCTGCAGGCAAGGCCAAGCCCTTGACCGCCTTGTAGGTCATCAGCAGTGTTTTATTTAATTGGATAAGAGCAGTAGAGAGAGCTCAGAAGGGGAGAGACAGAGAGGCGTCTTTAACCCATGCAGCATTTAGACCTGAGGCCTATTTTTAAATATGCCTTCTAAATCCTGACCTACGTATTCTGAAAAACATAAAATATTTATATATATACAGTATATATATATATATATATATATATATATATATATAAAACAAAGAAGGGGTTCCTGTCCTAAATGGCCGGGTTAACAACTTTTCACCCTGGTGCACTCATTCATGTAGGGAGTGTGCATACGTTTTATGCAGATTGGTGCATGTAAAGACGTGACTTGACCTGTTATAGCGCCACCATGAGGCTGATTTGAAAAATGTCAAGTGGCATTGCTTCCTGCCTTCCTCAGCCTAGTGGTCATTTTGGACATTTTGGTCATAAAGTGAACAACGGTGACATGTGCGTGGGTTTGGTGTAGGGTGGAATTCTCGTATCTGACTTTTGTTTTGTGAATCTTATAGGCTTTTAGCTTCTGCCTATTCCTTTTGATCATCTTCATGTTTTGTTTTGTTTTGTAACGGCTTCCATTCATTGTCTTTAAATATTGTATTTGAAACTGAAGGATGATCAAATAAACTAAACTAAACTAAACTGAAGTATAAGTGGTTATGTTATGCTCTTGCATGCCAGACTGTTGTCTGCCACAATTTTCAAATGCTTCCATCATACAGTCTAGAGCACGGAAGCTCTGAAAAGGATCGGATGATAAAGTGGATGTGATGCCTCCTTCCCGCTTCTTTACAGTTGCACATTCGTCCTAATATTAATCGATATAATCAAAGCGTAATACAGCTTTCTGATTATGGAAATTTGAAAATAAAATGTCTATTTTAATTTTCTTTTTTTTTTGTGGAAATGCTGAACAGATGACAGCTTCTGTTCTTGTCTTTCGGGATGTGTAGTTCCAGACAATGGCATTCTGATATTGTGGAATAGTTGGCTGGCTACCCGTATATGTGTGAGACTGTGTTTTATTAAAACATTCACATGGTTATTGGTTAAGCAGGTGGTTTCAGTCTCCGCCAGGCCCCCTGTCTGTCCGTCCGTCTGGCCTGTGCACTGCACAGTGCACACACACTCCCTGGATGCCAGAGAAGAACCTCTGCCCCACCATTTTCACATCAGCCTGCTATAGCGCCACCAGGAGGCCTATTTACGTAAAACTCATTCTGTGATATTACTCCTACAGATTTTGTCCAAATCGGTACACATGATCTCTAGGCATCTGATCAAGATGCATCTGCCCACTGTGTGGAGTTTGCATGTTCTCCCCGTGTCCGCCTCATGGAGGGGAAAGGAACTGGTTGGAATAACGTGTTCCTTCCACTCGCTACGTCCAGCTGGGGAAACTCTCCCCTCCAGTGAAAAGAAGCAACTTGGACTCCTTATGCATAGAAGGTTACATGAGGTCAGTCCGCTGCCCCTCCCCAGGTTGGCAGAGGAAGTGTAGCGCCCACTCGATGGATGGAATCCAGGATTCCTGGATCTCTGCCCAGCCTGCCCTCCACAATTTCCTATCCAACATCAGGTTCTTGAGCTCTGCAGTGTTGTCAGCCAAGCTGTCGCACCGCAGCACGTCTACATGGGTGGTACGCTTCTTTCCCCTCCTGGCTTTGCCCTGGGTTGGCTCCCATAGGGTCAGATTTACTTGCCTCGTGGGATAAAAATAAATGAATTTAAGATGCATCTGTCCAATTTTTCATATTCCAACCTGATTGGCTAAGCTTGGCATCATCAATGCAGCAACCGATTGCTGTGAAACTTTGCAGTTTGAACACAAATCCCACAAAGCAACACATTGTGTCTGTGCAATGACTTACAACATTAACATTGATCCCTCAAACAACTCTATAATGACATTAATTGAAGATTGCTGGCCCACAAAAACATGCCTGACCTGACGGAAACCCTTACTTTGCCTTTCGTCCCCAAAGGAGCATTTCAATAATTTCAAGTAGATTCAAAACAAATACCTTAACTCCCCTTGGCAACGGTAGTTAATTATACTCATCACTGTTTGCACATAGCAAGCATAGGAATCCCCCCCCCCCCCCTCCTTCCCCACAGATCATCTCCGTTTTTGTACTCCTCCTATACTTCCTCGGTTGCCAGACAACCGAGGGATGTTTGTTCGTACCAAACCCCCCGTCACTCCAGCTGCCGTCTAATGCCACCCTATTTTTCCCAGAGCGTGAGGTAATTACCCCTCTCTGAATTCAGCAATGACTTGATCTGCCGCTGATATGGTAAAAATAGCTGACAGGGATTTTGACATAATAGTCACATTGTGAAAAAGGGGCTTCTGATGAATTTCTGATGAGGCCCACCTCGATAATTATCTCCATGTCATTCAGATGGGTGCCCAGATAAGACATTTTGTTTGCTGCGGCTGCCGGTGATTTTTGAGCAAAAGGGAGTCGTTGCTGACTTTAGGACAACCTTAGTTGGGAGTTTATGATGACTTTGTCTAGAACGAAAATGCTGTACTGCAAGATATTCTTGAATGATATTCATTCATGTGTCTGGTACAATGAATTACCTGTTGTTGCGCATGGCCATCTTTATTCACTATATAATGACAGTTAGCAAGTTTCTATCAGTTTGTTTCCCCACATGAGCCTCCTGCATTGAAGTCAACTAGACTATACAGTATATATATATGTATATGTGTGTGTGTATATATATATATATATATAGATAGCCTACAGCATTTGTTTTTATTATGCGATCGCATAATCAGCATAATCAGCTAGCATAATCATCATAATCAGCCAAAAATGTTTGTGTATTTTGCAAATCTTCACATATTCTTTTAACTTTCCACCACATAAAATCACATAAACCCACATATTTTGCAACTTTTCACATTTTTCCACATATTTTGGCATATTGTGCAACTTCCCCCATATTTCACCACATACAATCACATTATAACCCTGCATATTTCACAACTTTTTACAAATTTCTCGAATTTCACAAATTTCTCGTATTTCACAACTTTTCTCGTATTTTACAACTTTCATTCAGAAAAGATGAATGGACTTTCTTTCTGTGGAACAACAAAATGTCTGCCACTGCTATGCTCTATATGGAGTTCTCTGTATCTGTCACAAGTTTCTTTTTAGGTTAACCCATTCTGGCCGGGAACCCGTTTTGGTGTTGGCATCATGTTATGCTTTAGCTATTGAAAAATAGCAGATCTACAAGCTCATAGCGCGCCACCGAGTGGCGCGCTACGAGCTTGTAGGTCTGCTATTTTTTGAAAAATCGAAGAACGACTGACATTTTTTTAAATCTGATCTCAGGTCAGAATGGGTTAATCAGACCAGTATGTGTTGAGTGGAAACCTCGTATGAATCTGATCTCAGGTCAGAATGGGTTAAAAGTGGTCAAAGGCACTTCAGACAACTATTAGCCCCCATGGGGTCATTCTATAGAAAGCTTCATTGATTTTGACAAGTGATTTTGTGTCACAAGACGGTACAAATTCATTTGCCTGGTCATGGTCATTGAACTTTCACGCATTGAGAAGGATAATTGCATGTTTGATTTTACAATTTACTGGAACCTGGGGGACATAAAGCTGTTCAGAGAACAAGAATCGTAATGTCTTGAAATGATGTGTTCTCAACATATCTGCATTCTGCATACGGTCATTTGTTTTGTGACAAAGCACATTTTCAAACTGTTCATTTGAAATGCTGAGTCTATATTGTACGCACTATGCCCGAGGTGTCACTCTCACCCCAAGGGCGGGCATGGTCAAGTGACGCCATGAAAGATGAGTATGTGTTGGCGCCTCTCAGGACTCTCTGGAGCATTGCTGGGAATGTTAAAATAAACTGTATTTGGCCAAAGCCTAGCCTACCGTTATCTCCCCTAACTAGGCTAATTTCCATATATAGTTTCTCTCTCGTCTTGAGAAGAAAACTAACCCAAAAATCTACTGTATCTTCTACCAATTAAAAAATGTGACAATTATGCACCATTGCTTGCATGTTAAATGTTTTGGCCTTTCGAAGTAGGGAAACCTGCAATTGAGAGGCAAAAGTGAAGAAGCCTTGACGTGAGTTTAATTAAAAGATGTGTTCTTCTGTGGCTGGAATCTCACGGCCTTGTGACGCACAGAGAGCATAATTAAATGACACACAGATTTAGCGACACATCATCCGTGTTGCTTAATTGATACAGCACGTCCTGTGCAGCTTGTTAGTGTTTGTGTTCAAAGTAAAATAAACGAGCATCGCAACATGGCGTCCAGTTCTGCACTGTCAACATGAATGCTCTCAAGGATTCCATTGAGATGTAATGGATAAAAAGGAGGGTAGCCACTAGCCTAATGAATAATTTATCACAGTGTATTCATTTCATGGTCCACTTGCACCCTGGACAGTAGTGTGATGTGTAACATCTTAGAGAGGACAAAGCATATTGTGTGGCTTTCCCTCTTGGCAGAAGGCTTTGCATTTAGGATGTGTCTTTAGTAGTGAACTAATGAAAACCGTGTCTATTTTGTTCTCAGTGCTAAAATACAGTAGTATAATGTTATTAATCGCATGACATTTATGTTAATATTTATTTAACACCTTGATAATAAGGACTATGCCTGTGTGGCTAGGGCTCTTCTTAATCAAATCGTGATTACCTTAGTTTAACCACAGCACCTAGATCATATCATATTAATATAGCTACAGCTAAGTTGATCAGTTCCACTGTGCAAGGTCTTTTTTATGGAGATTAGTGATCTTCATTAAGATATGACTCAAGGTGCCGTTTCTATTGCCAATGTGGAATAAACTGCACTACCAGAATGTGTAAAAGAGATTATGCTCCGAGCACTGTAAGAACTGAATGGGTCCAATTGATGTCAAACATGCCATGCCATATCTAATGTGATAGAGTAAGAGTTTATTACAACAGTGCAATGAATTGCCTTAAATTAATAACGCGTCAATCTTTATTCTTATATACTTTATTACTTGGGAATGTAAATGGCACATGGTACAGTCGCGACATACTAATTCCTACACGGGTTGCGCTATGTGCAAACAGTGATGAGTATAATTAACTACCGTTGCCAAGGGGAGTTAAGGTATTTGTTTTGAATCTACTTGAAATTATTGAAATGCTCCTTTGGGGATGAAAGGCAAAGTAAGGGTTTCCGTCAGGTCAGGTAGGTTTTTGTGGGCCGGCAATCTTCAATTAATGTCATTATAGAGTTGTTTGAGGGATGTTAATGTTGTAATTCATTGCACAGCGCTTATGTAGTTTTTTCTGCCGTCACCCAAGCGGATGCGTGCACGCGACCATTTAAGGCGAGGTCGCTTCTCGCCCTCAGGGCGTCTTACTGTACAGGACAGCAGCATGGAAACTCTAAACATCTTCTTAGTTGTGGTGCTGGGAGTACACTTTTGTGTCAATGTTGTGAATTTGTTATGTTGAGCTTGGGGCACTGGTTATGGTGTGTTAGATTTAGGCGTGCCAATGGAAAAGGGAGAGCAAGAGAGAGGTGTAACATGAGGGGATCATAAGTAACGGCAACAACCACACGAGATTATGTCAAAATGATGTGTGAATCCGCCTGCCCTTCCGCAGAACGGCCTGAGGTGTGATTACTGTCAAGTGTGCATTATGTGTAATAACAGATTTAGGGTAATGCATTGCAATACATGCATCAGAATCTTCTTTATCGTCACGTCACATGTTTACATGCAGGTGTAAAGAAGCGAGTATAATATTTTCTTCTGAGTGCGGTTCCATCATTTGTAGTTTTCGTGAGAAGAGAGAGGATAGACTTATAGGGTAGAGCAGGAGAGGTAAGAAAAGGAATACTGTTCAAATAGTCAGAGGTAAACATAGGCCTAGAGATCAGATGGTGTGTCGTAGCAGGTATGTGCGTACATGATGTTTCGAACACTTAAGGAGCAGTTCAATAGACCAATAATGAATTGACACGAACTAATCAATAGTTGTTAACATTGTTAAATAATGTATACATGTATTAACAAAGCATTACATGCCTTTAGATTGATCTTTAGTGATCTCTGTGGGATCACTAAAGGTGTCATAGCGACAACAGCAGTAAGCACACAGGATCAGTCATCTTTTTATTTTATTGCACCTTAAAATTCTAAACTGTTACTTTAGGCAGATACGGGTAAAATGCTGATGGTGTATAATATGCCATGCATAATTCATAGAACATACATTGACCTAATTTATTATGTTATTAGTATTAGTCTACTGATTCTTTTTAGTGTGGTTGCCCAACAGGGCAACCAGACTCTTGTAATTGTAACACTTTATTATTATTCCACTAGTCTTTATTTTGACGCACTACTCCTCCCTCAGTTTTGACTGTATGCACTTGAGCCATATGTCAAATTGACCCGAAAAATCGGGAATCGATGGTGTGTACTTTGCTAAGAGAAATGTTGTATAGTTTAATTGATATGAATTTATTAGTGAATTAAATTTCCCCATTGACATGAATGGGAAAATGCAAAAAAACACATTCAAGTATTTTTTCCTCTGAGACTGTAAGCACTATAGTTACAAAACTTGGAGGAATATTTCCTAATTATCACTAAAATTAATTAAAATTATAATTTTTTAGGTAGGCCTCATGGTGGCGCTATAACAGCCCACTTTACCTTTTGGCTCATAACTCTTGAACCGTAGGTCGTAAAATTATTTTTTCCTCTTGATTCCTTGGGTCATGACGCATCTCCACATATAGGCCACGCCCATTTCCGCCATGATGGATTTTCCGCCATTTTGAATTTTGTCCAAAACACACTTTTTGCTTTTCCTCCTACAGATTTTGTCCAAATCTCACAAAAATCTGTACACGTGATCTCTGGACCCATCCGATTAAAACACCAACTGCAGATTTTCGGTAGTGCGTATCGTTCGGCCGTAATCGTCTTCCGAAGTCAGTAGGAGGGGCCTATATCACGAAAAATGCCATAAATCACGAACGGAATGTCCAATCCATCCAAAATTTGAATCACATGTCCGGGGTGGTTCGTTCAACCGAGTTCCAAAACCATTTTCATCCATAGGGGGCGCCGCAAACGCGATAAATGTAACCGTTTGTCGTAAAACCAGAATTTCGGGGCTTAAATCCCCTCCGAATTACTTACACACGATCTATGTGACTTGAAACTGTAACAGGCTGGCAATATCAGTGGGAGGGGTATATATGTAAGCCACTGCGGCAACCACACTCTGCAATTTTTTAAAATTGCGACCTCTACGAGGTTGTCTAGTTTGTTCTTGTTTTACTATTTTAAACGTACAGTATGCTGCTACACTCATTCTTCCGTTCCCAGACAGCCCTCGACTCTTCTTTATTGTTGTGATTATTATTATCATTTTATTTTCACCCAGTGTCAATTGTCTAATGTAATCCTGGGTGCTACACTCCCTCTGCCAACCTGGGGAGAGCAACTGACTGACCTCATGCTTCCTCAGTTTTCACCTGACAGGGGGGAGTTTCCCCTCCAATCAGGAGCCCCGGGCTGGCCAGGGGGAGGCAGTATAGAGACCAGGATTACTGCATGTTTTTTGCGAGGGTACGTACTACCTACTACCTACCCTAGGGGACATAGGGAGAACATGCAACATGCCCTACTCGCATCTCCCCACATTCACCTACAGCAAGCACACTAGTTCAACTAGTTCAGCTGGCACAAAAGGAGAGAAAATGAATGGATGATGAGGAGAACATGGATCCTCGTTTTAAAGGCTGCCATGATGTAGGCACATGGTCCGACGGAGTTAACATTCTATCAATAAACATAATGTCCTCATACTGTAAATACATGAGGAATCTATTGGGGGGTTAATTCAGCATCACAATATTTTTTACCACTTTTATATGTTAGCTAATTAAAAAATATCAGATCTACAAACTCACAGCTTACACTTTGTACCACTTTGTACTTTGTACCAAAACCTCTGGGGGTCCCTGGCACAAAAACCCTTTAGATTGGGGTTCGCGACCAAATTAAATCATTTTGGGGGTCCTTGACATGAAAATGTTTGAGACACTGCCATAGACGGATCTCAGATAAGTGTCAGTCTGCTGCCCTAAAACACACCCTCAGCTTCCTGACCACAGGCCTGTATGTATGATGGCACAGCAGGGGCCGGGGGTTCTTGGGGTTCACGGGGCTGACGGCTCAATCAAGAATGACGGCATTCTTACATTGAATTGTGTAAGTAATTTGTCATACTTTAGTAGCATTGTATGTACATATTCACCAGTATAAGGGGGCAAACATAAGTAACTTGAAGGGAGGGGACTGTAAAAGGTCTAACTATTGACAATACTTTTGACTATCAGTTGGCATTTGGCATGATTACTTTTACTTCACTGTGTGCCAAGCTAAGCCTTGCCCTTCATGAGTTCTAACCTTTAGATGACAGCAAACCAAAATAATTGCTTACATTTTAGTTCCCATAAACTTGATTAAGAAACTTGAGAACTCGCTCAGTTTTTAATCTGTCGATGTTTAGGTCTTTCGACCTTTGTCAATTGTCAAGACAAGATAAGGAATGTCTGCCTTTGACACAGCCTCACATTTTAGCTTGAAAACAACTTTAATCTTGATTAAACTTTAGTTGGATTATGGACTTCTTAACATGAAGAAGGTTATTTGAGGACCACCATCAAGGACGGACATATTACATTTGCCTGCTTCAAGATGGAACACAGAACGCATGGGCCTGCAGTTCGGTGGTGCTCAGATGCAAATCTAAAATTATTAAGATAAATAGTTGTTGCGAACATAATGTGCAAATGGAATCTTAGACTTAATAATGTGAACAACACTATGATGACTGTCATTCATTTCATCAGTTTTAATCTTTTCTTTGATTGGCTGTTTTGGAACCACTGCTAGGAATTGAACCTTTTTCTTTTTAATCTTAAAAAAAAAAGAAAAACATCTACTCAACATGTTTTTCTTCAAGTGACACTTCAAAGTCAATTGACTGTGGTTTAGATTTTTTTCCCTGTTCTCTCCTGTTGTAAGGAATCATGTTCCTTCTAGTCAGACAGATTATGTGTGAATCCAATATATCTACAACCACCACTACCACCAAACCACATGCATGCATCCATCCTTCCCACATGACCCGGATGCTTCTCAAGTCTCTGTTCCTCTTCCATTCTCATAATTGAATTCAGAACAGAAGACTAGAAGCTGCCAGGTTCTCCCTTATCTGTTCCCCCACTGAGTTAGATCAAAATCTTTTTTGCTATTATCTCCGATTGCGGAAGCCTTGTGTTTATCTTATGGATGAGCAATGGCCACCTCTCAAATCTTACACCTCTTTTCTCTATGGGCCAAAACACAGATGAATACAAATTTCATTTCTTCATGTCCCTGTCAGCATAGAAATTCAGGATTAGAAAGTAATCTAGGAGAGTTTGTGGATTAGCTTTACCATGTTTGTATGACTTCTCTCTGTGGTGTTGCATTGTAGGATAATGTACAACAATGGGACTGAATGTACACAAGCCATACAAATCCAATTTTTTTTAATTTAGCGGCTACATGAAATGCATCCATGTGTGTTTTCCCTACAGCTGAAACCTCAAACCTTAGATATCTCTACATGATATCAGGAATAAATTGGTATCTTCCTTCCTTCTTACTATGTATGATATGAGTGGATTAAATTTAGATGCGTTTCCCCCAGACTTGCTGAAATAGAGAGTGACGACAATCTTTGATCTCGCTGTGACGCAATCACATGGTTGATCATGGTATCATGCGTGCACGATGCATCATTCCTCTCGCCCATTATGAGGATCCAGTGTTTGGAACAGACTATGCAGTAGTGTGTCCAACTATTAGTCACCAGGTGACTAATAGTTAGATTGTGTTAGATTTGCATTCTTCTTGTTCTTGTTGTTATCCCTGAGCGTACGTGGCACAGCAATGTAGCTTGATCTCCTGCTGAATATGACAACATTTTATATTCTTCTCCACCTCTTCTCCCGATTCCTAAATGATCACCTCCCATAACCCATTCTGACCTGAGATCAGATTCATACGAGGTTTTCACTGGACACACACTGGTCTGATTAACCCATTCTGACCTGAGATCAGATTCTAAAAATGTCAGTCGTTCTTCGATTTTTCAAAAATAGCAGACCTACAAGCTTGTAGCGCGCCACTCGGTGGCGCGCTATGAGCTTGTAGATCTGCTATTTTTCAATAGCTAAAGCATAACATGATGCTAACACCAAAACGGGTTCCCGGTCAGAATGGGATAATCATCTTTACTACTTAAATTCAGTTTTAGTCCAGCAGGGGGGTATGACCAAGGCTTGGTCCACAACATGTATTGAGTTCACCCCCACTGCTTCTTTGGCAAAAGAAAATAGTTTACTCAATCAAAAATTACTTTTGCTGTACCTTTTGATATTTTTTTTAATGAATAAATATGAATAATTGCGAATAAGTGAAGCAAGTGACGCCATGATTAATCTCATCCAATCATGGAGAAATTAGTTCCACTCTTTATGGAAATGCATATATAATACAATGCAGCTCATGGTTGAATTTCTCTGCTGCCTCCAGCTAGTCCATTTAACGTAGGCCTACTGTAGCTGTAGCTTAATGAAAGATAAATGCTAATATTGAATTCATGTCATTAGGGCTGATCATAGTAATAAATCTTAGATGTGCTATTAATGGCATGAAATTGTTTAGTCCCATTTATAGAAACCCATGGTATAATTAACCATGGCCACTGAAATTGAGGATGATAACCAACAAATATGACAGTTGGAATCCATACTTAAACAGGTGCGATTTTGTATTCTGTACACGTCTCATGCAAGTGTGGATGCTCGGAGACAAAGTAACTTCAGCTCTGCCTGGACTTGGCATGTCATGACATTCAGAGGCTTGCTCGTGGGATCTTTACATGCGTACATTATATTGGGAATCAATATTTTGGGGCCTCGTGACCTTTCTACATATCTGAACCTAGCAGTGAATGACAAGTTCATTGATTCCCACAGCGTGTGCCTGTTTCCGACTTTCCGTCATAAGTGAAAGCAGTCAGCCACAAAGTCCATCCCATTATTTTTTACAGAATAGCGTACTAGCTCTGACCATTTCTATTGATTACGATTCAGCTGGTAACATTTACAGCACAGTTGTCAATGCTAATGTCTTCTCACTGCTTTGTTATTAGCATCTGTAACAAATATTTGACATCTCTATTTGGGACCAGATTTGGTCTTCTCCTGATGAATTCTGCTTCCTCTCCCATTCTCAAAATTGAATTCACAAATCAGAATATAGAATATAGAAGAAGGTTTCACCCTGGTAGTTTTGGTTTCGCCCTGGTAGTTTTGGTTTCACCCTGGTAGTTTTGGTTTCACCCTGGCAGTTTTGGTTTCGCCCTGGTAGTTTTGGTTTCACCCTGGTAGTTTTGGTTTCGCCCTGGTAGTTTTGGTTTCACCCTGGCAGTTTTGGTTTCGCCCTGGTAGTTTTGGTTTCGCCCTGGTAGTTTTGGTTTCGCCCTGGTAGTTTTGGTTTCGCCCTGGTAGTTTTGGTTTCGCCCTGGTAGTTTTGGTTTCGCCCTGGTAGTTTTGGTTTCGCCCTGGTAGTTTTGGTTTCACCCTGGTAGTTTTGGTTTCGCCCTGGTAGTTTTGGTTTCGCCCTGGTAGTTTTGGTTTCGCCCTGGTAGTTTTGGTTTCGCCCTGGTAGTTTTGGTTTCGCCCTGGTAGTTTTTGCTGTAGGTGTTCTCTTATCTGTCCAATGTAATCTCTTATCTGTCCAATGTAATGGGTCCCGGGACCCAGGGGTGGTCTTTTACATGGATCCCAGACTCCCAGGGACATTAAATGACTCATAACATTTTTATGAGTCCTACTGTACTTCATCGACTTTAGAGTACAGTACTGAGTACAGTATTGCATCCCAGCAGGACCCCCGGAGGGTGATATGATTGCGTAATTTCTCAATTTAGTGAGTAAGGATGCAGGATGCAAGCCATTTGCATCACTGCACTTGCAAGAAACATAAATCACCCATTATTTAATGATAGGTGAAATTTGAATTATGGTTCAATTTAACACACTTTTCAAAAAAATTCGGGGGCTGTGCAAAAAAATAAAAACACCTACCTAAATGTGTATGCCAAATACCTACTATAGCTATGAATATGGGTTGATTGTGTTCACACTTGTTATTTTATATTGTAGCAACAGTGAAAACAGCACATTATAGGTAAACGGTGCTCTTATTTTACATTTCACAGATCAGAAGACTGAAGCACTGAGAAAACTGTTGCGCCTTTCTTCGTCCTTTTTTTCTCTTTAAACTTGACTACGGTAGCGGTGGTCTCAAAAACATAAAGGAACTTTGACAGGAAAAGACTCGCTCACCGTATAAACAAAGAAGTAAAACTCCTTAGACTTGAGACTTAGAAAAATATATTTTCTTTTATTTTAAGATGCTGTGCTCATGGTGCTCTGTGCTCATGGTGAGATTAAAAAGCGAAACGTTTTCGGTCCTCAGACCTTCGTCAGTGCTATGGTTTTTCAGACCAGAAGACAGCACTCTGGCGGCGGCTACGTTCAGGTGTTTAGACAGATATCTCGTGTTGTGTTTTATAGACGGTTGCGTCCGCTCTCAAACGAGCACTCGCCCGGTCGGGGCAACCTGAAAGAAACCTCCACCAGCCAGAATGTTTTATTTACCTGCCAGGGCCAGGTTGCAGCCCGTCAACGCCTCTTTTCTTATCCCATTCTGACCTGAGATCAGATTCATACGAGGTTTCCACTGGACACACACTGGTCTTGATTAACCCATTCTGACCCGAGATCAGATTAAAAAAATGTCAGTCGTTCTTCGATTTTTCAAAAATAGCAGACCTACAAGCTCGTAGCGCGCCACTCGGTGGCGCGCTATGAGCTTGTAGATCTGCTATTTTTCAATAGCTAAAGCATAACATGATGCTAAACACCAAAATGGGTTCCCGGTCAGAATGGGTTAAGTATGGTCACCTCTCAAATATTACACCTCTTTTCTCCAGGAGCACAAATACAAAACAAAAACAAAAAAAAACTGATGGATGCAAATGTAATTCCAACACATCCTTTTCAGCATATAAATTGAGGATTAGAAAGTAATCTATAGGAGATTTTGTGGATTAGGTTGTCCTTTTGTGATGGCTCGGTGCAGGATAATACACATAAACAATTGGACAGAACAAACCATTCAAATCGTTCTTTAAATAAATGTGCTCCCACAAATCACTTTAGTGAGTTCTATGCTTCAGTTACAGACACAGTTTAATTTACACACAAACTTCCCTTTTTTCTTTGACTTATGGTGCTTTTAAAAAAACAAGTCTTATACCATTACCAAATAGCTCTTTATCTGTATGTGACCATAACCCCTCATCGTCCATTTTCTGGGGGGGAGCATTAGATCTACAAGATCACAATGGGTTGTGAGCTTTTAAATCTACTATTTTTGGCAGAAGAGATTTGGTGTAGACGGAAAAATTGATCCAGTTCTCTGTGGTCCATGATATTTCCCTTCTGCAACACTCACCGACTAATTTAGTTTTCCGCCTTATTAGTAAAGGCATGCAGCCAAGAAATGATTAACACACTAGCCACCACCTGTTTCATTCAGACAATCAACATTTCTTGGATATTGTGTATTTATAAGTCTCTTGTCAATTCACAGTGTATTAGGGTGTAACTAATCAGAATTCATGTTTTTCCATTTTCTGTTGATCTCAAGGATCTTCTGATCTGAATTATGTGATAAGGGTCCCTATGTCTCTGTTTTACACTGGTGTGTGTGTGTGTGTGTGTGTGTGTGTGTGTGTGTGGAGACAATCCATGTTGAACATTTGATAATAACTACTGAGGATGTTGAGTGTAGCTTACTTGTGTGGATGGAGTATGGTTCTGTGTGTTGTTGGGGAGGGGGGGTCTATTTTGTGTTGCTATTTTCTATGTTTTAGAAAATGTAACATTTGATGATCACACAAAGAAAAACAAATAAGTGGATTAAACTTAGATACTGGATGTTTTCCCTGCCAAGGTGGGCTCAGTCATCCTGAACCCCTGCTGAATGGCCATAAGCCCCGACCTGGACTGGCCATCTGGTGTTCCGGTGGGCTGCTGTGCATTTTGGTCCAGTCTTGTCCGGTCTGAAAACGAAAAATTAAATGATAAACGGTGGCTCGGTTAAAACTGGTCCTGCCCCCTGGCCAAGACATGACCCAGACGTGACCTAACGCAAGTTTGATTTATACTTGTGCGCTGGACTTGCTAATAAATGATATAGCCAATCTACAAGCTCAATGAAAAATACAATTGAAAGTGTGTGTGTGTGTGTTTTATAAACCTGCTGCATGGTGGCATTCCAAATCACGCTGGGGATACTATACTAACTGATGCATTCATGGTGCGATATAATAACCCACCAAAGCTTGACCTTACATCACTTTAAAACAAACAAACACTTGAAACACAGGCCCACAATTGAGGGTCTGCTTGGCAGGCTGCAGCAGTTTAATCTCTCACAAATTAAAAGCATTTGATTTTGAGGGTTAAGAGTTCAGCACCACACGGACCCACTGCAACTAATGAACTAAAATGTTTTGAAGAATTGGCACGGCCGGCCAAGTGCGGTAAAAGTACACACTCAAATTCCTACTACTCGCCACAATTTGAAGGGCATGATACAAACAGGCTATTATCAGAATTTCATCACATCACATTCTTGCAATGGATTATTTTATTTTTCAGTTTTGATTGTATGTTGATTTCAGTTCAGTTCAGTTTTGTACGATTTGTCACACGTTACCGCAGTGAAATTTCTTCTCCGCATTTGACCCGTCTATTGGAGCAGTGAGCCGCAGCCAAGGAGCGGTGAGCTGCAGTTGTGCCACGCTCGGGTATAATTTGATTAGTTGATTTGACCCCCCAATCCAACCCATTGATGATGAGTGCCAAGCAGGGAGGCATTTGGTCCCATTTTTACAGTCTTTGGTATGACCCGGCCGGGGATCGAACCCCGATGTTCAGGGCGGATACTCGAGGCCACTGTCTGGTTGATGACGATTTTACGCAAAATACATTTGGAGACAATGGATTTGTAAATGTGCATGGGCCCTCCACCTACTGTTGATAGTTGAGTGGGTGTGATGATAATGCTTTAAATGGGCCTGCTGCTCGACATGCCAAGAGGCAGGGCTCGCAAAGTGTGGCCAAGTAGTAAATTGTCTGTGATCATGATGTAATGGCTGGGTGGGCCTCTCATCTTCAGTCTTGGTCCATAACCGGGTGTTGACTTGCACACCCGCTGCTTCTTGGCCAAAGATGTTTGCACAATCACCTATTACTATTCATTAGCCATTACATTAATAAGTGCCGCAGTAAATGAAACCATGATTCATCTCTTCCAATCTTCGAGAAATTAGTCTTATGGAAAATGCATTACTTTACAATAATACAATGCAGTTCTGGCTGAATTTCTCAGTTGCCTCCAGCTATTCCATTGTGGCCATTATAGCTTATAATGAAAGATACTGTAAATTCTAATGCTAATAAATGCTTGTTAGGGACAAAGCAGTGGTAATGAAGAAAGGGAGTTAGATAGTACGCCTACAATGACAAATGAGGGAACATAGAGTACGAACAGGTGACGCATATTCACCTGTTTCGACCAACCTTCCAAAACACTTCACATCCAGGATTTGGAAAATCTGCAGAGAATCTGCTGCCACATTCCAGAGGCAAGGAGAGAGGCCCCTTAATTGACTGCCAAGGACTTATTTAACTTATTTTTCATGATGTCCTAGACTGCCAACGACGTGTTTAACGCCTTTTCAACATGGGGAAAAAATAAATAAAATAAAATAATATATTATTATGGTGGCGGTCTGAGCCTTTTGCCTGAATGAGGAGAATTCCATCAAGATGGGACCAGTCCAATGATCCAGAGCCTGTCTACAAACACAAATCACTAAGATTTAAGAAATGGGAGGACGCTCATGCAACCTGTGAGTCATACAAAAAGGCACCAGATGTCCTTCCTCCCATGAGGTTAGAGCGGTTGGAATCTATCTATAAATGCACCAGATCTGTACGTCTGTAATCCCTATAACTTGAGTTATATAGGGATGCAATTAGTTGCAATCAGAACTTGCAGTTCTGATTGCAAAGGGAAGTGCATTCCATAGTTTTGGAGCCAGAAGGGTTAAGAATTTGGAGCGTTGTCCCGGCGTTTCCAGCTTCATTGTCGTGATCTTCATATGGAGATCCAGGTGATGATAGTCAGTTTTGGCGCTTGTCTTGAGTGTACAGGCCAGGGTTTGATTAGGTCAGATTAACTGACTCAACACCGGGCACTGCACTCCCTGTCAATTCCCATTGACAATGAATGGAGAATCAGTGTCTGAGCAAATAGCCATAGTCTTATTTTACATCATGACGTACGATGATAAGAGCGCCCATGACCTAAAAAAAATCATTAAAAGTAGTCCGGCAAAAAAGACAGAGGTGAAACCAGCTGGTCTCAATAACTGTCTTAAAAACTTTTTTAACAAAAGAAAAATGTGATTTCCCATCTTTTTCAGAATACAGCGTTCTAGCTCAGACAATTTCGATTGATTCTTTTTCAGCTGGTAACATTTACAACACATTGTTCAATGCTAATGTCTTCTGAGAGGTCTCACAGTGGCATCGGTAACAAATGATGTCTTCTGTATTTGGGAGCAGTTGGGGGATTCTTTCTTTTCCTGAGGAATTACAGATTAAGACGAGGCCGGTCCTTATCTGTCCAGACAAGAGCCTCGCCAGCTGTGCATATGCTAAGCAGTACTTTCTTCTGGGATTCAAATAACATTGGCAGGAGGGCCTATTGTCACAATGAAGAAGAGCGTTGCCGTTGCAGGGGACATAAATAACCTTGCGGGCTCTATTGACAGCTTGTTACTCAGTCTTTATTAGTGAAAGGGGCCTATAAATCATGGCCTTGGAAATTATTAGCTCCACATATGAGCCTCTGTGCATGTCAGCCTGGCAGTGTGAGAGAAATAGACTGAACTTGAACACACACACACACACACACACACACTTTAAAAGGAAGTCCTGTAGCATGGTGTTTGGTACACAGTACACCACAGTCGAGCAAGCTCTCTTGAAGTACGCATACAGTTCTCAAATGGCACTCGGCTTGAGAAAGTTTCAACGCATATACTGTACAATATACTGTACACTGCATACTGTAGAAGACAAATATATATTGAGTGGACAAATGTTAATTATAAACATATACTATGTATCCCCTAATGAGGGTGTGTGTGTGCATGCTGTGTATGTGTTTTTTACCTGTTTTATGCCTGCATGTGTACGTGTAGGCCTAATCTATACAGCTCAATGGGTAGCAAGGCATTAACTGCAGGAGTGCAGGTTAAGTCAATTTTATTTATAAAGCATATTTAAAAACAACCAAAGGCCGACCAAAGTAGCCTGGCTAATAAGCCAGACTAATATATCACACTGGCATTTGTTTGCCAACGGCTGATTCGCGTCTGACTTATTATTAGCCAGGCTACGACCAAAGAACACATAAAGAAGCAACAAATACACTACATACAACAAATATAATTAGGAGCACATGAACAGTGCCCAACCATTTCTCCAAGGAAAGGAGGTTCATTTGAAAGGCCTGGAAGAACAGGTGCGTTTTGAGTCTCCTTTTGAAAATGTCCAAGGAGGCTGCAGTTCCACAATTTTGGAGCAACGACCGAAAAAGCACGGTCACCTTTGAACCTCATGCGCGTGCGTAGAACTTTTAGGAGTTGCTGATCTTAGGGCCGATTCATACTCCTATTTTAGAGCTGAATAACAGTCGGTTCGGCGCTGTAGAGCCTACAATGTGACGTCATTTGAAGTTCGGGGGGCGGGTAGGGTACCGTCCTAAAGTCGTCTCTTCGGTGCTACTGGAAATTTCTGACGAGCCGAAATAATTTCGGCACTACAGCGCCGAAACAGCGGTAAAATAGGAGTATGAATCGGCCCCTAAGTGGCCAAGTGTTAACCGGGGGAAGAAGCAAGCAGCTCACATAATGTAAGATGGTGCCAGCCCATGGTGGGCTTTATAGACCCATACTATGTATATTTTTAATCAATTCTGTATTTGACTAGAAGCCAGTGAAGGGAAGCCAAGATGAGAGTAATGTGATCTCACCTTCTGGTGCCAGTCAGGAGTCTATAGCAGCGTTCTGGACAAGCTGCAGTTTAGAGAGAGAGAGAAGCACTATCAAATATAGTATGGTGAGTTGCAATAATCTAGGCGGGAGGAGTTGAGGGCATCAGACACGGTCCTGTCTGTACATACCTAGTACGATCTGGTATCTGCACGCTCGCTGTCACTATCTGTTCTTTGGTTTCCGCGGCCAACATTATCTTTGAGCTATACTGTAGGAGTCATGGAAAATCCTTGCCTGTTCATGTCATGAAAGTTGCTCACCCAGCATGCATACTCCACCTGGAAGTACACCCTCCTTCTGAGATATATGCATCCTGCTGTTGCATAATAGTTTATGCACACTCAGGGCCCAAGTTTGCAGTACCAGAGTTGGCCATTTGCCAACTTTAGCTTCAACTAGCCCTCACGGTCCTGGGGACCCCCACGGCCCTGGGGACTTGGGCATTATCCGGGTGAATTTGCCATCATAGCTATGAGGCGTGGCCTAACTAGTTGCGGAAGTTAGGTTGAAAATGAGGTGGCATCTAATACTGGGGAAAGGAAAGGAACTGGTTGGAATAACGTGTTCCTTCCACACGCTATACGTCCAACTGTCGGGTGAAAAGAAGCAGCTTGGACTCCTCATGCATAGAAGGAAGCAGGTTGGCAGAGGGAGTGTAGTGCCCAGGATTACATGAGATAATTGACACTGGGTGAAAAAATGGGTTGTAAAATGGTCCTTATTTTGGGTGGGAGGTGGTGGGGATGCAAGGGGGTGAGCAGGTGATGAAACGTGGCTATGCAGAAATGGAAAGTATCATTTGGCCTTTAATCTGCCTGACGACTTAAGTTTATTGAAATGGTTTGGATACAGTTTTATAGAGCATAATGGTTGAGAGATTCGTACATGTGCGCTACTGTAAAATGCAGCAGCGTAACTAGACTTCACTATAGCCCCCCCACGCAGGCTGGTCAGTGCGTGCCCCCAACAGCACGTGTCTGTGCTCAAGAAAGATTCTGAATTGCAGAATACACAATGGATGGCGATTGGGTTGACTACAACCAGTATCAATTCACAGTGCTGTACAACACAAGCATTGTTAGGTCATTGTCAGGTTCTGGATGTACCCGTTATAGCTTTCCAGTATTCAAATGCACTAGGCTCAAAAATGTATTCTAGTCTCAGGTGTTTCATATAATGTCCAGTACGGCTCCCGCCCTTCCAGAACATTTTTTAGAGACTTTAAAGTCGTTTGCCAGCAATGTTTGGACCTTTTTAAAAAGCTTCCGCCTCTGTCTGCATCCCCAGGGGACCTTGATGGTAACGTAGCCCTGGGCATCATCAAAGCCCTTCTGCAAATCCCTGACATGAGAATCAATGAGTGCCACATTCTGCAGGCCATGAACCCCCGGCAATGATAGTTCTGGAAATGTCTGCCAGCTTTACGCTGCAGGTAGTAATGAGAGTCCCATCTTGTTTCCCACATAACCTGCTTTTACTTGACGGCTTATTTCCTTATGTCACTCTTCTGCTTCCTGTCAGGGCTAAGCTGACAGTAATACTGCTAACTAACAAGTCCTTGTGAAGATCACTGTCTTAGATCTTCCTGAAATAGCAACAACTTTAACATTTTACTTTAATAATGTAGTGTGTTGTGCTGTGCAAAAAGAGGTAGTCTAAATGATGTATGGTGTAAAATGTTCCAGTGCTCAAGTCTTCATAAGCAAAAGACTTTGTTCAAAGATATATTTTTCTTTAAACCCTGCCAAGGTGAAATGCATCTTATCACCTGGAAATCATTTGTTTATCACATGCCCAAAGCCTTAAAGCATATTGGCGTTTAGCATTTGAACAGTATTCTTACTTATTGGTTAAATAAATCAACATTCACGGAATGATCATTTTCTTACTCACTGAACAGCATAATTAGTATGGAATAAATGTAAATGTAAATGTCTATGTAACTATAATAATAATTTAATGTAGTGCTTTGCACTAGAATTAATTACTGTCACATGCCTGTCGTGGTGCAGCAGTACTGAATACTGATGGATTCAATTGACTGGGAAAAAATATATTGATTTAAACTATATAATTATTATAATAAAATATAATTTGTATGAAAGTATAAAAATAGGGCTGAAGTGGCTAAATCAGCCTAATCAATTTATTTAAAAACAAATGCTTTAATATATATATTTTCCATGATACAAAAAAATCTTGATCTGATTAACCCATTCTGAACGGGAACCCATTTTGGTGTTGGCATCATGTTATGCTTTAGCTATTGAAAAATAGCAGATCTACAAGCTCATAGCGCGCCACCGAGTGGCGCGCTACGAGCTTGTAGGTCTGCTATTTTTGAAAAATCGACTGACATTTTTAGAATCTGATCTCAGGTCAGAATGAGTTAATCAGACCAGTGTGTGTCCAGTGGAAACCTCATATGAATCTGATCTCAGGTCAGAATGGGTTAATTGGAAACGTAATCGATATAATCTTCTCTACAATTTACAATTTAGGCATTTAGCAGACGCTCTTAATCCAGAGCGACTTACATTAAGCAAGAACAAAAAAGCATGGGTATACATCACATAAAAACATTTATCATGAAACATGCGTAAGCTAAGAAAGTAACAGTGGAATATCTATAATGAAACTATACATATAAGCTATACATCTATACTACTATGCTATACATATGTACTATGACGTGCTATGACAATAGCACATACACATCTCTAAGAAGATATTTGATCGATTCTGGCCTACTACACACCTGCATCCCGTTTCCGCCAAGCTGGGTTGACGATGTTCTGTCAGAATCTGCTGTGTGAGGAACTTGAACATCCAAGATTCCATTCCATGTAGCGCGGTGGAGGCGAATGAAAAGGTGCTCCCACTGGGATTTCCTGACGGCAGCCAATCACCACTCTGCCATTTGACCTGTGAACAAGATGGGGATGTCTGATTGGACTCGCATGCAAACTATTGGTCTCATCTGGCCGAGTATTGATATAAGTGCATGTGCTTGCGTGCGCTCGCAGACGTGGTGCCCCAATACGGCTGCAGTAGTAGACTTGTACTTTTTTAAGACGGGCAGGACATTTTATAATATTTCTTTGGCATAATTCTCTTATAATTAATATTCTCTTATAATGAAGTATTCAATTATAATGCATATTCATAAGATGGACCCCATATTTAAGCGCACAGCGTGGCAGTGACACTGGACATTCAAGCAGTAATTTGTATTACTGCACTGATATGCCGTTCTGCTTCCATATGCTCCCACTAATGAGGTCAGAACAAGTCTCACAATTTGTGGAGTAGTCCAGCTGCTGCTTTATAATAAGACTGTACGTTTGTGTATGCTAATGATGTGGCCACTAGATGATGTGGCTCATCTAGAAACTCGACAACACTTCTTTTCAGATAATTGACATGTCTTTGTACGTATACTTATATTTAGATCTCTAGAGATTTATTTCTATGTAAGATTATGGTGTGTGTTTACCGTTCAAGCAACCATATTGTCAAGTTTGCGGATCACACAGCAGTGGTGGGGCTATAATCTCCAACAACAACGAGGTGAAGTACAGGCGTGAGGTGGAACTCCTGGAGTCGTGGTGCAGAGCAAACGACCTCTGCATCAACGTCAAAAAGACAACGGAAATGATAGTGGACTTCAGAAAGTCCACTTTTTCATCGGTGGAGATGCTGTGGTCCCAGTTTTAAATACCTGGGCGTGCATATTGCCAATAACCTGACCTGGAGGCTCAACTCGGCCTCCTTAATAAAGAAGGCCCACCAGCGTGTGTACTTCCTGAGGAGGCTGAAGAGGGCGGGGCTGGGTATACCCCTGTCCTTACCTCTTTCTACAGGTGTGCAGTGGAGAGCATCCTAACATCCTGCATCACCGTCTGGCACGTTAGCTTCTCTGAGGCAGATGGGAACGCTCTACAGCGGGTGGTGAAGTCTGCCCAGAAAATCACCGGATGCAGCCTTCCTCCCCTCAGTGACATTTACATCAGCAGATGCAGGAATAAGGCCGTCAGCATCATGAAGGATGCCACCCACCCTGCACACGGTCTGTTCGTCCCCCTCCCTTTGGGCAGGAGGCTGCGCAGTATTAAGGCCAGCACCACCAGGAAGAAAAACAGCTTCTTCCCTGCAGCTGTGAGAATCATGAACTCTAGACCTCTGAACTGTGACCTTTTGCTAGTGTTCTGCTGATCACACATGAACTCTGCACTATGAACTTGAGCCGTGACACATGGTCACAACGGTTTCTTTTAATGCTGTTTTTAGTGCTGCTGCTTCTTATGGGCACGTGCAATATCAGTGGGTTGTGCAAATGCTTTTTTGCACTATAGGTTTTTAATTGTTTTTAGTGTTTTTAGACTTACTGTATTTTACTTATACATGACGTCACCTATTGATCTGATGCCAGCTAACACAGGATTAGTATATTTAGAACGGTGCTGCACTGGTGTTTGATGTATCTGTATGTGTTGTGTCTTTCAGACTCTGAGGAAGAGTTGGACACCCACAGCAGCCCCAGCGAAGAAGACTGGTACGGTCAAAGCCGAGGAGGAGTCAGAGTAGGATGATGAGGGTGAGTTGTTTTGACTAGCTTTTAGTGAAAAAATAAGCAAAAGAGGAGGAGGTATGGGGTGAAAAGAGGATTTCGTTGTGCTATATATATAAAGATATATTTAGAGTTGCTTATCCCATTTAGACCTGAGGCCGATTCTACAAATGCCTTCTAAAACCAGGACCTGGCTCTGTACGGAATGACAATAAAACTCCTTGAACCTTGAATTCAAGGTAAATGTATTGCCAGCAAAGAATACAGAATATTCTAAAAGGATGTAGTGGAGAGATACAGTATAATAGACAGAGAGGGATGCAGGCAGACACTTGAAATAACTGAATGTGACGAATGTCATATAGGAATATTGCAAATGCATGTGTTGGATTGGAAACAAACAGAAAGGTAGGAGCGCACACCAGTCGTGGGGAGGTGCTGACCGCAGGGGATACAACTATGACTGAGAAAGGAGAGAGGCCGCACAGCTCGTAGTCACGAATCACGATGCCATCAATTTTTTCCAACGTTTCGGCAACAAGTTGCCTTCTTCAGGGAATGAAACGAACATATTGAATGTTCACCTCTGACCGCTGCAAGTTCTGCAACTATAATGCTCGCGGTAGTGCAGAGTTCCTGTTCAATGTTCTGCCTGGGATATGATGTATACATTCCACTGTTTTTGCAAGTCAGTCTTAGCTGGGTAGAATGACACTTTGATTTGAATGTGTGAATAACCCATTCAGAACGGGAACCCATTTTGGTGCTAGCATCATGTTAATGCTTTACCTATTGAAAAATAGCAGATCTACAAGCTCATATCGCGCCACCGAGTGGCGCGCTACGAGCTTGTAGGTCTGCTATTTTTGAAAAATTCGAAGAACGACTGACATTTTTAGAATCTGATCTCAGGTCAGAATGGGTTCATCAGACCAGTGTGTGTCCAGTGGAAACCTCGTATGAATCTGATCTCAGGTCAGAATGGGATAAGCACCTCATCACATTCTGCCCAGGCCACAATGCAAAGCCGTGCAGCTGGCCCACACTTTCAGCTGATAGAGGGAATATTCTCATAGTTAAGCCCGATATATTTCGTAGTACGACGCAACAGTGTTGTGTGCCAAAGAATAGCAGATGCACAAGTTCACAGCATGTTGCATTCGCAAAGCGCTGTGAGCTTGTACATCGGCTGTTTTCGCCGCGTCACACCTTCGTACGGCAGAGCATAAATTAACCCATTCTGACCTGAGATCAGATTCATACGAGGTTTCCACTGGACACACACTGGTCTGATGAACCCATTCTGACCTGAGATCAGATTCTAAAAATGTCAGGCGCTCTTCGATTTTTCAAAAATAGCAGACCTACAAGCTCGTAGCGCACCACTCGGTGGCGCGCTACGAGCTTGTAGATCTGCTGTTTTTCAATAGCTAAAGCATAACATGATGCTTAACACCAAAACGGGTTCCCGTTCAGAATGGGTTAAGCATTACGACCTGTAAACCATTGGCAGAATGCACTGATTTACGTGAACTCATTTTGAGAAATCCATATCCTGTCATTGAAACAGTTGGCCTCTCCCACCTTGTCAATAGTAATCAAATTTTCATTGCCTCTGCAAAAGAATGGAGAGTCAACATGCCATAAATCTCATGTATCTTTTTTTTTTTTTTTTACGTACAGTTGCCAGAATCTGAATCATGTTTTCAATTTAGATGCCTGCAACAATCGATAAACTCTATGCTTATGTAAGAACAATACTGTGACTAAGTAGAAAATGTGAATTTGGATGTAAACAATGACTACCTATGTCTTCCACAGTGTGCTTTACAAAACCACAAAGGACGTCAATAATAATTCATTTTGTGAATGTGAATTGGAGTAGCTACGTAGGCAGCGGTTTGAGGGATCATGAGGTAATATACAATGATATTGATGTAAATCTTCTTTCGCATAATTACTTACCAAAAAGGATATTTGAAATCATACGTAACGGTATTATTATCTTAAACCATTCTTTCTTTTTATTATTTATTTTACTTGTCAATGGGGCTGTTATATTGATTGATATATATTGATATGGGGGAGTCAAAACACGTGACCACACCTCAACCTCCTGAATCACCGTCACTCAAGATTAACCCATTCTGAACGGGAACCCATTCTGGTGTTGGCATCATGTTATGCTTTAGCTATTGAAAAATAGCAGATCTACAAGCTCGTAGCGCGCCACCGAGTGGCGCGCTACGAGCTTGTAGGTCTGCTATTTTTGAAAAATCGAAGAGCGACTGACATTTTTAGAATCTGATCTCAGGTCAGAATGGGTTCATCAGACCAGTGTGTGTCCCGTGGAAACCTCGTATGAATCTGATCTCAGGTCAGAATGGATTAATGTTCCCTCGGGGTGATTCCACATTCCTCCACATAGTATAGAGCTTTCATTCGAGTACCTTCCCATTGGTAGGGTTCCACTTGTTCCCAGGCCAAAAAGCATGTAACTACATTACTTTGACAACAATTGTATTGACATTTCTCAATGTAGTATGCGATAAAGTGATTTAAAAGCAGTACCGTAAGCATGTTTCCCTCTTTCATCGGATTGGTGGAGAAAAAAAAGGGCAAATACAGCAGGTTCTTGAGCTGGTGAGATAAAAGTGCTGATTCAGGGCGAATCCAACAGAATAAGAACATGGTAACAACCTATGGTAAAAGACTGATAAAATAACACTCCCGTTTAGACTCCTCCTGCATGCACAGACTCTAAAGTGAAGGTCTCATATCTTGAAACTATGTTAATATAATCACATTTTCGCATTCACAATCGCATTTTTTGTAAAAGCATCATTGTATGCTCGGTATTTTTCTCCTACTTGGTCTTACTGTATGTTATAGATACCACAGCATAGTCTGTATGTCGTTTATTCCCCCCCCCCCCCCCCCCCTCCCCTAAATTGCCGGCTATACACGAAATGAAGACAAAAAAGCCCCTCTCTGGGGAGCCATTACGATGCCAATGATTAGTGATTTTCCATTTCATGTGCCCTGAACCATCGCAGATACTCAGCTTTTCATAATGGCACCGCACTGCTCCACTTTATTCCTCAACCCTGATCTCTCCGTGTTTTATTGCATCTCATGAACACCAGTCCTGGATATCATTCACTGCCCTTTTTTTCTCTCTCTCCAGAGGATCTGCCGCATTGCATGTTATGGTATGATGAAACCCTGCCTCTATGGCCATGGAAAGCCTATATAGTCGAAGCTATACTTCCTCTGCTGTGTGCACAATCACCACAGAAATCAAACTGGTCCCTTCAGGTGTGTGTGTGTGTGTGTGTGTGTGCGCGCAACTTTTGCACCATCCAAAGGACCAAGAACAAACAGTAATGCGAGTTTGCTATCTGCCACTGAATTCCTGCCGTCTCCACATTGTCAGCTTCATTCACCCTGGAGACATTCAATGCCTCATTAGTAATGTAATGAAAACTGTATATGCTACATGGGCATTTAGACGCCTTTTGTATGTAATGCAGACCACAGCAGTTGTGCCTCACACAAGCATACATATACGAGCTGTAAAGGGTTTTGAATTATACATTATTCAGTTAAATAGATTCAGTAGTTGATTCAGGGAGCACAAAGGAAATGAGATTCCTAACAAGACATGGCCTGCCGCAGCTTATAATTGTGAGCTTAGTATTGTATTGCCATTTTCTTTTGTCACTGCTTGGTATTTTAATGGAACAATAAAAGCTCCAATCCCATTGTCATTACATAATGGAATGTGCTGAATTAAAACTTTTCACAGAGATAGCAGCACTCGCTTGCTGGAGAGGAAATGTTGAAATGTCAAAACAATTTTGCCCTTAATCAACTTTTCTCTTTTTTTTTTTTCTTTCTTTTTTTTACAAAATCTAGTTTGGGTTCCACACTATTTGTCCTTCAGTGTTTTAAGATGGCGAGGCACTCGACTCCTTAAATAGGATAGGATCTAGCATTGGTGCTCAAACATTTGCATGCCAAGGACCCCACATTGATATGTTTTTGGCCGCGGGCGTCCATCGGATGTTTGTTTTGTGCCAGGGACAATACACTATCTACTGTATCTGCTATTTTGCGCATGCAGTATAGTCTTTAAAGGAGAATTCCATGCTAGAATGCTTTCTTATCTTTCTTACCTTTCTTTGTAGTTGTTACGTCCCCACCAAAGAGGTCCAGGTGTTTTTTTGTGCAAAAACTCCTTATTGGCTATTTTCCCTACCATAAGCCCTCAATGAATTGCATTGCATTGAATGGGAATTGAATGGGGCTACGGGGTGTTATGCTAGTTCGCTTATTTCCATCGAAAGAAGTAGTAAAGTGTGCCGCTTGGGATATTATTTACATTATGAAGAGAGGATATATACAAAGAAATTATCATTTTGAGCGATGGAAATAAGCGAATTAGCACAACACCCCATAGCCCCATTCAATTCCCATTCAATTCAATGCAATTCATTTAGGGCTTATGGTAGGGGAAATAGCCAATAAGGAGCTTTTGCACAAAATAACACCTGGACCTCTTTGGTGGGGACGTAACAACTACAAAGAAAGGTAAGAAAGCATTTTAGTATGGAATTCTCCTTTAACAGTGAATCAGTGAATACCACATACCTCTTCCCAGAACCCAAACTTACAAAAGATCATTAGGAATTATCCACTGAAGCCCTAATCAAAAATTATAATAATGAAAAGAGTTGCTCATCTACCAGCTTTTTAGATATCTTTGGAAATCACAACCTCGCAAACCTTGACCAAAAGGTTTTAGAAACACTGGTGAGAGACACAGCTTGACATTACTGTGTCAGACGGTATCGTTTAGTATTATTATCGGGGCGTGCTCCACAGAGCATTGCGTTCTAATTTATAATACCGTGCCATTGGTGCCAATATCAACATCCATTTCACCTACTGCTACAGATGGATTTATTTTCTTATCTTTTTTAAGATATTTTTGCCTTTATTGATAGATTACAGTACTTTGACAGGAAACAGAGAGAGATATGGGAGGGGTGACGTGCAGCAAAGGTCGTCGGGATCGGGACTCGAACCCGCGACATGCTGTCAGGCTGAATTACCAGCCACCGCGCCCAGACAGCTACACCAGCCGCCCGGGCCTACAGATGGATTTCTAACTGATTGGTTTTGGGGAATCATATGCGAGCATCATGATCTCAAATTTGCCCCTTTTGTAGAGATGAATCACAGTGTTTGGAGAGTTTGGTGACCTCCATTTCCCCCAGTGCTGTTTGGAACCGCACAGCTGATGCCCACTATAATGTGATTCTAGTGCACGGTGGGGAGTATTGCTTTGCAGATGATGGCGCAAGGAAAATGAGGCGTTTTCAAAATTGCCATGTAGGATGCCAGAGCTGTCCTCCTCTAGTCAGCAACATTTGTCAAATTCAGATTGAATCAGCCGTGTTGTGCACACACAAGCGATTAGGGAAAATGGGCTTTGTTTCAGTGTCCAGGGGAAGCAGCAGCCTGCCGTATACTGTCACCGTCACATTTTATTCATGAACCCTAAAAGTTTTGTGACACTTCAAATTAACCCATTCTGACCTGAGATCAGATTCATACGAGGTTTCCACTGGACACACACTGGTCTGATGAACCCATTCTGACCTGAGATCAGATTCTAAAAATGTCAGTCGTTCTTCGATTTTTTTCAAAAATAGCAGACCTACAAGCTCGTAGCGCGCCACTCGGTGGCGCGCTATGAGCTTGTAGATCTGCTATTTTTCAATAGCTAAAGCATAACATGATGCTTAACACCAAAAGGGGTTCCCGTTCAGAATGGGTTAATGGCTGATCTGTTCCAATGTATTGCCACTGCTGGAAGGCGACTTCGTTCATAAGACTGAGACAATTTCACTTAGCAAACCTGGGTTGTTCCCACTTCGCAGCTACTTGATATACTGTGTGTGAACCAAACAAAATAGGAAGAAAATCTCTGCAAGAACTTAATCACTAGCACTAGAATTACCTCTGCTACTGCCGAAGCTGCTATTGTTGCCGCTGTAGTACTGTATCTGCTTCCACTCAGTCTATCTGAAATAATGAGCTTTTCCATAATGCACATTTTGAACTATTGCTGCACGTTGAATGCTGTGTGATTTCTATTCTATTTCTCCCCCCACATCATGGTGGTTGCCAGCTAGCACTCGGTCTAAATTTGGATTCCTTCTCCCATTTTGCAGACACGTTAATGTGGCCCCAATTGTCTGATGGTCATTCTGGTCCATTAGTGCCAATTACACTGTTTGTGAGACTTGCAACAAAAAACTTGGAACCTGTCTGGCAAAACGGTTATTTTGCCATTAACTGTTCCAGTGCTTTATCAATCCTGTACTGGCCCTGTTCCTAAACCACCTCATAAAACATCTGCAGAAGAAAGCATGCAATTATAGAAGCCATCTGGAACAATAACGTAGGAGAATGGATATGATTAACACAAACATAAACAGATGGCAAAGTGTTAGATTGTTGTTCGACAAGCACATAATGGGAAGGAACCGTAAGCCCAATTACCAGTGCCAGCTCTCGGCTCTCGGCTGACATCGAGGAGGAAACTGGGTTCCTGCGCCAACATCAACTTCTTGATGCGCAGTTGCTTGGGCATTTTACCCACACATCTCTGTCTTGGCTGGCAGGCAGGCAGACAAAAGCTTATATCCAGTATTTGAGCATACTGTAGACATCAAAAGTGTAGGGTGGCCACATAGTGTGCTCTATTTAAATGAGCTGTCAGCTTCCCAAGGTCTTCCCAGGGAGTGACAGGTTAGCCACACATGGGCAGTTGTTGGGCACTACAGCATGTGCTAAATGACAGCGCCTTGAGAGTGAAACGTAGAGTGGCTCGCAAAGGCTACATCCCACCTAATGACCAAGCAATCAATTCTCAATTAGGAAGTCCTGCTTTCTTTTTTAAAACTAACTCCATTAGTGTGTCATTAGCCACCAAGTGATTGGAAAGACATTTAATAATATGCGGGAGAGATTTTCTCAACGGATGTTGTTATTTCTTCATCTGTGTGCCTCTCTTCAGGGAGTTCCTGTACATTGTCAAAGTTCCATGTCTGTAGCCCTGTTTTCCCATGCTGATGGACAGCGGACATTTAAGGGACCATGGGGAGATGAGTGCTTTGTCCTTTCCCTCGCTCTCCTCTGTAGCAGGTCGCCTTCCTGAGAACATAACCATGACACATAATTGCATCCACTATCTCATCAAGTCATTTACGTTCGTTCAGCAGCTGTTCGCTGTGCACAATGTGCAAAAATGTGTTCTACACCTGGGTGGGACCAAAAACCTCACGTAGGCATGAACAACAAGGCTCTGGCAAGGAAGCAACCAGGTGCTCAGGAGGTGTGCAGGTATACCAAGTATACAAATTGTAAAAAGGTGCTCCTGGGATCAATCGGGATAACACATCTATAGAAAAAAATTTATCCGGGCACACTTAATAGTTAAATAGGAGGAAAACGTTATTAAACCGACATGATTCAACCTATACGGTCTTCATCAGGGCTGGCAACAAGGCTCTCTGTTGGTTTGTATTTCCCTACCTAGACTCTTTTGGAAGGAGACCCTGTACTTGGGGGCATGTCAAGCCAATAATGATGTACACCTGCCGTTTTGTTGGCTAATGTCGCCTATGGTATCGGCTACAAATCACTGCCCATAGGTTAGGGGTGGTTTGGGAGGAGTTAACTGGCTATTGCACATACGTACGTACGTACGTACGTACGTACGTACTGTACACATGCACATTCATTCACTCACGCACCATTGATGCAGCTTTCTGTTCCCAGTGAAAACATTATTAAACGTTATCTGTCAATAACTAAAGAATGAAACATCACTCAAAAATACTGGCGTCTGTAGTACTTAATGAGTTAAGAACTAGAACTGTATAAAACATTGTATAACTAGAGCGGTGCCCGTTGGAGCCTCTATAGTGGTGCCCGTTGGGCACTGGCCTACTTGGAACGATGCAGGTTGGAACTGCATGCCCCACCCATAGATTATGTCTGTATCCCTTTTTTTTATGCCCATACATGGAGTTTTGTCAGGCATGCCCAAATATGGAGTCTATTCTGAGGTCACAATGATGTCAGAATAGGCCAGCTCCATATATGGACACTGGGCAGGGGCCCTGTCCAGAGCCCGGGCAGAGGCCTTTTGTGGCTATTCTAGACAACCCTGTGTCCGATCGAGTCGACACCGGGCCCTGCGGCCACCTGTGGTGGTGTGGAACACGTGTGTCGAATTTGAAGTCGGTGATGTCAGAAGTCGGTGGGACGAATCCGTATACAGAGTTCTTTGTCAGGCATGCCCAAATATGGAGTCTGGCCTGGGCAGAGGCCTTTTGTGGCAGTTCTGGACAACCGTGCCACTGCACTCCATGTGGGGGTGTGGAACGTGTGTGTCGAATTTGAAGTCGGTGGGGCAAACGGCTCTCGAGTACACAGTAGCTGCATATAGTTGCATATAGGTGCATTTATAGTTAGATGTTTAGGCTACTATTACTATTGCCATTATTGCTGCTGCAATTTCACAAGAAAAGTACACAAGATGTAAGATTGAAGAAACCATGACCCCTTGTTTCCACTGTGTCTAACATTCTTAATTCTGTTTTATATACACAATATTTGATATTCCCCCTATAGTGTTCATCACAAGGAAATGTGTTAATTTGACTGATGAATCGAAACAATATTTTATTATTAATGTAATTAATTAAGTGCAATTGAGTACCCTGAAAAGCACATATTTGTATTTGAATTGAATGAAATGCTGTCTTCTTCACACTTAATAGTTAAATAGGAGGAAAACTTTATTAAACCGACATGATTCAACCTATACGGTCTTCATCAGGGCTGGCAACAAGGCTCTGTTGGTTTGTATTTCCCTACCTAGACTCTTTTGGAAGGAGACCCTGTACTTGGGGGGCATGTCAAGCCAATATGTACACCTGCCGTTTTGTTGGCTAATGTCGCCTATGGTATCGGCTACAAATCACTGCCCATAGGTTAGGGGTGGTGAATGAAATGCTGTCTTCTGCTTGTTCAAAGACATTTCACGTGCCCGAGACAAATTCTGCAGGGGAAAAATAGCAGAAGGAAGAGTTTGTCGAGCACACCGGAGATCCGATGCGCAACGAGCGGACTAAATGGAATTATGGACACCACACAGAGAGCTCAGTGGAAATGTGGCGTGAACTCTGAACCTTGAACAGAGTCGTTTCACATTTCCACTGAACACCTGCAGGCTCGCTCAGCCCTCACAGAGTAGAGTAGAGAAGAGAAGAGACGATAGCGCTGCAACGTTTCAGGAAGCATGCTGATGAGACGTGAGATAGCGATCCTCTCATAATGCCATCAGGTCAGTCAGTGAAGCCCAGTTAATTCCCTTTACAAAGATAACAGTCCAGTGTAGTGCAGCGCATGCAGCGGTGGAAAAAAGTACTCAAGTGTTTTAGTACAAGTATCAATAATGTAATGTAGATGTACTCCGTTACAAGTAGAAGTTCCATATTCAAAAGTATCGGCATCAAAATGTACTTAAAAGTACAAAAAATAAAAATACTCATATTGCAGAGTTCAAAATGTGTACAAAGTTTTCGGTTAATTGTAATGGAGTAAAAGTAAAAAAAATATTTGCCTCTGAGATGTAATGGAGTAGAAGTAAAAGTATTGGAAATTGGAAACACTCAAAATTGTACTTAAGTACAGTACTTGAGTAAATGTACTTACTTTCCACCACTGAGCGCATGACCCCCACAGGAGAGCAGAATCACACACATCCCAAAGCCTTGCCTCTAGAAATGCGGCTTGTAGATGGCTTGTCCCATCAACTATACTTCCTTTCACTTCTTATCGAGCCATGAAAGGTGTACGACAGCAGACATCCAAACCTCACAACTTTATTCACACCTGGCCACAATAGAGTGTCGCAGTCCCCGAGTCCCGGCCCCTTTCATGACGAAGCCCAGGCCCAGGAAATAGTTTCCAATGCATTTTTCCCATAGACATTTCAAAACGTATTTATTTAAAGACCTTATAAGCGTCGTATAAAGCCAACTGACAACAAACACAATATTTTGGACCAAACAAATAATTAACAAAGAAGTGTTGTAACCTGCCGTTTTCGTCTTCTTTCGAATTATTTGCTCAGCCCGAAATTTTTTGTTTGTTGTCATGATTTGTCACGACAAGAGTTGGCTTTGTCCGCGGCGTAAACGTCTCTAAATAAATACTTTCTGAAAAGTCTGAGGAAAATGAACGGGGCTTTATTTTCCGGGTCTCTCGAGGGGGCGGGACTGCGACGCGCTCTACCGTATTCCGTCTAATTTATTTAGGATGAAAATGATCCTCCCGTAAATGCTAGCAGCCACTACTGTACGTTTCTGATGCTCGCTCATGTAATACTATAGACGAGCCTGACATTTAATCAGCCTATTTATCAGCCGAGCATTTCATTTCAGCTGGCACTCGATGTTCATTAGGCCAGGGTGCATAATTAAATGAGAAAATTAATTTAATTTATCATTCATTTCGTCCAAGATGAATCACGCTGCCATGCCCAGCCTGATGTCCTTCCCCCGGTGTTGTCTTTGTGAAAGTGGCATCAGAAGCAGGAGGACATACTGTACCGTTATCCTGTTAAAGATGGAGTGCCACCATTTTTTTCCACCCTAAAACATGATCATCAGGTATTATTATAATAGTACAGTATTTGTTAAAATCATGCTTTTATATGGACCACGCCCACCAGTTCATTAAGTATGCGCCTGGCTTGCCTGGTGGGTGGTGATTGGTGGTGATCCACCTGAACTGAAGCCGCACCCACAGCTGTAGTTGTATGATAAAGGGGTTAGGGTAGGGGCTGATAGTGTGATGTCACTATATTACTTTTTATTTCATTGGCCCGTTTGACTGTTTGACTGTCAAGGGTTCAGCCTCCAGGAAGAAACCCTAAATATAATAGTTGATACACCATTGCACATAAAAACGACTCCAGGGTGTCTAATGAAGTACTGTCACCTCATAGACACATGGAAAACTGGAAAAATACAAAAATTGTGGCACTCCATCTTTAACAATTCTGTCTTCTGGAACCCCTGAACAAATACAGGAAATAACTACCGTAAGTAAATAAAATGAACTTTAATTAATATTTTGATATGTTTGGAAAATGTCATGCTTGCTTCCTACTATCAATAACGCACTCTCCCACGAAAAAGCCTGATTCACTTATAATCTATTAAAATAAATGAAAAGCTAAGAAAGGTGCTGCTATATACAGCTATCAGGATTGTTTCGTGATGGAAAGACTAGATCGGTTACCATTTCTCTGTATGATATTATGACAGAACTCCTTCTCTCTCTCACTCACTCTCGACATGGACATAAAGATCACGGCCATGAACAGCTGCACGTGTTCATTGTGTGGTGCATCTTTACGGCCATGAACAGCTGCACGTGTTCATTGTGTGGTGCATCTTTACGGCCATGAACAGCTGCACGTGTTCATTGTGTGGTGCATCTTTACGGCCATGAACAGCTGCACGTGTTCATTGTGTGGTGCATCTTTCGCAAATGCAATGTCAAGACTCACTATTTTCCATGATGGTGGGCAGAAACCTTTTTCTGTGTGGGCAATTTTGTTTTTGTTTTTGAGAGAGAAAGAGAACAGAAATAAGTAAATAAATGCAATTGACTTTGATTAATAATTTGATACGGTTGGGAAAGTACAGTAAATGCTTGCTAGCTACTATCATTTCATTTCATCCCAGGAGCAATGATTTGAGTTAAAATGTTTGTTTAAAAATGTATCCATTCAATGGTTTGCACACATTGTTTTAGCCTAAAAAGACACAGCTGCTTTCCCGGTTTTAAGTCAGAGGTTCCCAACCGTACGTGTACCTGTGCTGGTAGTGGTACGCGGGACATGTCCCACTGGTACGTGGGAAGGGAATCCCAAGTTTTTCCGACCGTGAATCTATAACCGCCACCAGGATCAATGATATGGTCAATGACAATGATATAACATTTTGTCATGATATAATAATATAGCAGCAGGTAGGCTACTGTACTTGAGGCCAGTCAACTGTCTTCCGTGTTTTGGTACGATTATGCACGACCGCGGCGCACCCCCAGACATCAGCCATGCCGGTCTGCGGACATTGTATGAACTGGCAGCCGGTCCGTGGTAATAGAACGTTTGGGAACTCCTGACCTAAGTCACCTAGATATTTGTATAGAACATTTAAAAACAAGTTTTTATTGGTTTATTTTTTCATTTTACAAATCCCCCATCCCCCCCACCCTCCCACAAGGTTCCGATTATCGTTGCAACAAGAAAGACATTTCGTCAGTTCGACATCCCACAACATATAGGCTGCATGGCTGGTAGACTTAACAATAAAATTGAAAAAAAAATTGAATTAGTATCATAGACAGCCAGAGAGACTTTACACCAATTCGATAATGCAATTCACAGGAATGTCGCTGAATGTCATATGCAAAGAGATGATATCAGTCATCTCTCCCGTGTGTACAAATATTTGCTGAGTCTTGATAGCTATACCAAAGAGCCTTTAGCCCTGCCTTTTGTTTTGACAAGCATAATTCAGGATTACAGCGCAAATGTCAACATTTAGTTGATTAAATGTTACTAATTATTGTACATATGAAATGTGTTCTTCGGTCTTACTTAGGTGAACAGTGTTAATAGATCACATTACTGATTGGGAGGGAATTGTTTGGGTGATCTTGGGAAATTGGGCACAAAAGTAGGCTAATGTTATTATCTAGGATGGACGGACTGTCTGTCTGTCTTGACTCACACTGACTGACACACACTGATACACACTGACTGACACTGACACACACTGACACACACTGACTGACATTTTGAGGGGCTGTTCAAGCTCAAAATGCAACTTAAGGCCTTTTCAGATGCGACTGACGCCGTGAAATTGTCGCTTGCGTGCTCGTTTGTGCACCCGCCCATGGGCGACTAGACCTGGATTGTGTTGAGCTTTTTTCACGATGAGCAGATGCACCTGCGTCACTCGCTCCCCATGTGAAATGGCATTTAGTGTGCACTTTGTGTCTGTGCGCATGTTCATGCATAAGGTTGAATGTTAATCACTGTATCCAACTTTTGAACTCCGGTGACTGTTTGGTCGGAATTAAATCCATTATGTAATTATCTATCTGAGCTACACAATTCCACACCAGAGCCATGCAGCTTTGTCACAACCTTTATCACAACACACGCACGCTCAAATGCCTCCACATTTCATACAACCATTGCTGGGAACTCATATTGGCTTATTATCCCCCTACCAATGTCACATATTGTACAGGAAGTAATACATTGGCGCACCGTTATTAGAGGTGCACCGTCATTATGGTCAGCATTGTAGGCCCCTAACACACACACACACACACACACACACACACACACACACACACACAGGCCAGTGTACACAGTGTTGTTTATTTGCTAGAAAACGGGTATTATTGAGCTCAAGGTCAACATAAAAAGTCAAGGCCCAGATACATTTCTTTTCCCAAAAAGAATGTGACTTAATATTTGACACTGAACTTTAATTGCTTCAGTCGAGCACCTAAGAAAACACATTCTTTGATAGCTGAATCATCCAAACCGAGCCATTAGTTGCTGAGTCATTCCATTCAGGCATTCACTATACTTGTATACCAATTTTATCAGATCTATGTGCCGGAAAGAAGTAATCAACACTATTTTGACCTTGCTATCATTTCATAAACTACAGACATGTATCAATACAAGAATCATAATGATGCAACCTTTGGTGCATTTATATAGATTGTGCATCAATTCACCCATTCACACACATTCATTCACCGATGGCGGCGGAAACCATGCAAGGCACCAACCTGCACATCAGGAGCAATTTGGGGTTCAGTGTCTTGCTCAATGGTAATGGTACTGATATACTGATATTCAAATGAGGGGTCTGGCCCACGATGTAAATTAATGCTTTGGCACTGGTTAGCCGCAATTTGCAACACTAGATATTTTTTATTATCTAGAGTTGCAATACCCTCCATTGACAGCCCATTGATCAAATTGTAATCTACTTTATATTGCTGCTTCCAAACTCCAACACTTAGAAAAATGCACCTGCGTGGAATGTCTTGACAGAAAGTAGCGGTTCATTTTCATGAAACAATTTCGAAAAAATGAATGCATCATTCACGCTTACCGCTGCAAAGCCTGCAAAGTTTAACATCATTTAATACAAGCAGCAGATCGAACATTTCAATTTGATCAATGGGCTGTCAATGGAGGGTATTGCAGGTAACTCTAGATTCAACCCAATATAAAAAAAAATAACGTTGAAAATTGCAGCTAAGTGATGGTCAAAGATGCCTCAGAAGCACACTAATAAATATCCCCAATTGAGCTTCCTCGTGAGTCATGTCGGTGCTCAAAGATAAGGCAATATATTACTTCACTTAGTTTACGACAAAGAAAGGTTCCCTGATTCTGTCTCCCTCATGGCCTGTTCTGTAGTGCTGGGGTGGAGACGATGTACTGTAAGTGGGCCCCTGTGGTACAGTAGGTGTTTACACCCAGCGGGTGGTGGCGAGCTGCTGCCTTTATTATTGTTGATATTCACACAACGGTATAGCTTTACAAGCGTGGCAGCAGCAAGGTGAGATATAGTGGCTGCCAGATTACTATGTTATATTCATTCATCTATGTTTCTCACAAAGAATCCCCTGGGCTGGATTGAACCCCTGGGTCTGTTTGACACGGGCTCTAACCTGGAAAAACAGTCTCCCATCAACTGTTTACACAAATCTATTTCAAATGTGTAAATTGTTAAGTATTCAAACGAATAATTAAAATAAATGTTAAATATAACCTGACTTTACCTATACTGATGAGCAGCATTTATATGATTTTACGTCTCAAACTCAATTTGATTGTAAAATACATACACTGTGTACCAGGGATGCTCCGATCAGGTTTTTTGGAACCGACACCGATTGATTTTCTCATGATCGGCCGATACCGATGGGTCCGATACAGATACTGATCTTGTGAAATGTTGCAAACTTTAATATTTCCAAAATGATTATTATGTCAAAACCCACATCAAAACCCTTCCTGTGTGGGGAGGAAGGGGAGAATGTTTAGGCCTGTCACAAAAAATGCAAAATGATATATATACTATGTTATAGTACTGTCTGATTGACATTTATACCATTTAAATGGTGTAAAAGATCAGTTTCTCCGGATAGGGTAAATTGCCGATCACAGATAGGGTAAATGCTGATTACCGATCAGAGTGAATATCAGCCGATATGGCCAATCACCGATCACTGGCCGATTATCGGAGCATCTCTACTGTGTACAGTACCTGTATGGTACTGTATATGGTTGGTCATTAAAAAAGGACGTACCGTGTACCTACTCTGAGGACATTATACTAACCAGAGATCATGCCAGAGATTAGATTTTTTTCGTTGTTTTTTGGTAACTGAACAGTTATGGTATTGTTGTTAGATTAGATCTTTTTGATTAACTGTAGCAAACACCAATATGGGAACTGCCCATAGATCCGAAGTCCCGTTAGTCCGAACATGCACTGCTCCCGTGCTTGCGGTTAGGTTTAGGTTTGCTCCCGTGCTTGCGGTTAGGTTTAGGTTTGCTCCCGTGCTTGCGGTTAGGTTTTGGTTTGCTCCCGTGCTTGCGGTTAGGTTTTGGTTTGCTCCCGTGCTTGCGGTTAGGTTTAGGTTTGCTCCCGTGCTTGCGGTTAGGTTTAGGTTTGCTCCCGTGCTTGCGGTTAGGTTTAGGTTTGCTCCCGTGCTTGCGGTTAGGTTTAGGTTTGCTCCCGTGCTTGCGGTTAGGTTTAGGTTTGCTCCCGTGCTTGCGGTTAGGTTTAGGTTTGCTCCCGTGCTTGTGGTTAGGTTTAGGTTTGCTCCCGTGCTTGTGGTTAGGTTTAGGTTTGCTCCCGTGCTTGCGGTTAGGTTTAGGTTTGCTCCCGTGCTTGCGGTTAGGTTTAGGTTTGCTCCCGTGCTTGCGGTTAGGTTTAGGTTTGCTCCCGTGCTTGCGGTTAGGTTTAGGTTAGGGTTAGAGATAGGGATAGTAATTTCGGAACAATGAACCTTCTGACTAATGACACGGCACCAAAAATATATAGTTAGAGATGTTTTCAACCTTGATTCTTGTATTGATGCCTCACTATCCATCTTTTCCCTCTCAAAAACAATAAATTAACAAATTAAACTAGATATTTTATTTTGGCTTTAGCTCTCCATCTTCAAATGCAATTACAGAGAATGTTTTAGAGGTATTTTGTTAAGAGATTATTGTTGAGTGTTCATGAAAGCGTTATTTTTTTGGTACTCAAGTCAAAGCAAGGCTATTAAGGTATTTTTTTAGCTTGTAGAGAGCTCGGATAATGGAGCTGCATGTCAACAATGGGAGAAAAATATATATTTTTAATATAATTCTGCATAAGTTAATACCATTGTCCACAGCACCTACCTTTCTCTCAATCCCACTCCTACTTGCATGGCCCTTTTATAATAAGTGTGACACCCTGCCATTATTACCACTCTCGTCGTTGTGATTGTGACTCATCTCAAATTGAAATATTTGAATGAGAATATACCATTGTTCACAGCATTCCATTCGTACTTGCTTGGGCATGGTAGAACGTCTGTTTTAAAGACATAAAAACTTTTAAACTTTTTCAATTTCTTTTGTGTTTTTGGAGCTCCCATATTTGTTTTCTAACCCCACAAATAACCAATTTTGAACAATCAGGCTTTCATATCATATTGGTGCTTTAATGGAAATTTCTCTCAGGAACAACTCAACTGATTTTGTCCTCATCGTGATGTCATCAATGTCACCCTACCTTGTATAATTCCTCCTCTTCTTCAGTCTTCAGTTCCAAATTTACATTTCAACTTTGTTTACAATGTCCGCCATTGTTGATTTTCCAAACTGGCATGGAATGGAAACAAGCCTGGTTTTATCTAGTAGTCTAGTAGACAGAATGTGAACCCGGACATGTTGAGTACACCAACGTTTTATGTTATAAATGTTTAGTATGGGCCCCCAGCATGTAGAAACTGCCAGATGCTAACTTGCATTATGTTGAAAGCAATTATCGTAATTGGCATAATCTGTGCCGTCATCACAAATGTGATGATGTCAGCACAATTGGGCATGGCCGTTTTTAGCCCAATGAGTGTTTTTTTGCAAAACTAATGCTTGGAATGGATTCTGCATCATGAAAACCCCCTAGTTTGACATGTCACATGCTACATAAAGCATGATGACATTTTTTATATTTTGATATAGTCACAGATTATGCCAATTATGGAAATTGCCCGAAAATATGCAAGTTAGCATCCGGCAGTTTCTACATGCTGGGGACCCATACTAAATATTTATAACATAAAACGTTGGTGTACTCAACATGTCCGGGTTCACAATGGGGCTCTATGGGCTGGCTACTAGACTATAGCATCAGTATTATAATGACTTAAATATTAAATAAGTTGCATATCAGCACACCCACCACCTCAGGACATTGTGGTACTGCAGCTAAAACTGCTTTCAAAGTCTAGAAAGAAATGACAAGATCTGGTTATATCAGAGTGGTGATTGAGGCTCAAACCATTAGAAGGGGGGGGGGGGGGGTTGGGTTGTGGTCAGCACAAGTGAGACAGTGTTAGCCGCGGAGTGGATGACAGAGAGAGGAGCTACTGGACACAAAACAACCCCTCTGTATCGAATATAAATGTATCCGAAGCCCAGCAACACGTCACTCTTCCATGAGCCATTATTGTAAGGCAAGATATCACTGGGCATAATGGGTAATGGATCTCTTAAAGGCAATGGCATGTGGCACACTGATTGGTTTAAGTGGCGCCCCAAACCACATGCGTAATGTAACGGGTAGCGGAGGTGTTATAGGGATTTGCTGTGGCAGAAGATGGCACATTTTATGTGGGCACGCCTCTTATGCAATGCTAAATCCCCAAATTACGGCCCTGAATCTACAACATCTTGTGCCGTACAATTTACGAAATGCACTGAGCCAAGCCATGTGAATGTTCATGGGTGTGATGCTGACAGCGTCTTAACTCACTGATTCCTGGTGAAGTCCAGGAATTACACTGAGTAGTAGAGTAGACTATATCTAGGATTGTACACGCAGAACAGAGCAGTAGTTCTTGAGGGGGGGTTCCATCAAATCAGTCCAACCACTTTAACCTTATTACTATACTTTGGCTATGGCCAATCTACTGTAAAACGTGTCACGGCACAATGCGTTGTGAGCTTGTAAAGCTCCTATATTCAAAAACTCTTTAAGTTTAAAACATTGTGAAAACATGGAACATTTTTTGGAATACAAATGTATTCCTGGCACAATTTCTTTTTTCAAATGATCCACAGACCCCCATGATGGGGGGGCCTGTGGACAGATACATATTCATTTGGGGGTCATTGACTCATTAACTTCCCATTTCACTACAGCTAGTACTGTAGAAGTATTTTCCGTGATCACCAGGCTCTCCAATGCTCTCTAATGTGGGGTTAGCCCACAAAGGAAAGCGTTATCTTTAGCCTTATGTTAAAGATCAAACTCATTCACAAGAATCAAGACTCAATATTGTATTACCAGTTCATTGTTTCTATTTGGTTCTTCGAATTTGTTTTGGTGTAAGCTCAGGCTGGACAAAAGAAAAAATACAAATGCACATTATCATTCAAGTGACAAAGAACCAAAAACGCTAGGGCACACAGTTCAGTTATGTTTGATGACGAGGAGTAAAAGGCCTCATGCACTGCCTCAGGGTAAGTGCAGAAAGAGTCTTAATATACATTGTAGCCTTTCTCCTGAAAGAAGGGGGGTCAAAATGGATTGGCTGGATGACAGGGGTCCCTGATTATTTTCAAACCTACCCTTAGACGATTTAATTTGGTCTAACTTTAGCAGATGGGCAGCTGGCATCTCCCTCGGGTATAAGGTGAGAAGCTCAGTCATCCATAACTCGGAGTATAGAGTCTCTGCTCCTTTGCTTAGAAAGAAGCCAGTTGAGGTGGTTCCGGGATCTAATGAGCATGCCTCCTGGTCGCCTCCCCAGGGAGGTTTTCCAGGCATGCCCCAGCTGGGAGGAGGCCACGGAGCAGACAGACAACCAGGTACTGTAGTAGGGGATTATCTCCCTGTGGGGTGTTGGCCTGGGTACAAATCTGGATCCCCCAGTCAAAGGGAAGTCTGGGATTCTCTGCTGGAACTGCTGTGTAAATGGATGGATGGATGGACGGACGGACATATCTATACATATAATCATGTAACCACATTTATGTTGTTCCTCCAGAGAGGCAGCACAGCCATAAAAGGGGAAATGGGCTGTAATTCAGGCCACTATATAGCCCAGCCTTGTGCACATCATTGTCTGTGCCCAGTTCTATAAATACAGAAGTCGGACTATTTCTAATTGATGCCAAGTGAAAATGGAAAATTATTAGTGATGTTGAACACACTATGAGCGTCATCCCCTGGTCTGTCACATGCAGTGGAACCACAGTCCCCTGTAGTGGACTACTACCACGAGTAAGACGCGCAAACGCGGGAAGCGAACGCAGCTCGTACATATTTGGGTTTTGGACGTATAGCTGCTTTGGGGACTCCTTATATGGTGCCCCTTTTGTGCCCATATATGGAGCTGAGTGGACCTGGCCCCTTTTGTGCCCATATATGGAGCTGAGTGATTGCTGATGCAACACACTCCATATTTGGATAGCGGGACAGACAGACAGACAGACACACAGACAGACATGATCTGCTAGGTCTCATAGTAAGTGCTCACTGCGTTCGCAATGAATAAGCATAGGAGATCCTTTTTGGTTGTTGTACTGTAACAACGAAGCAAAAAATCTGATCCACATCAAAGTGATATTGTATGGTTGGTATTATCAGTGAAATAATGGCCTTTGTGGCCTGCATGTTGCAGACCAGAAAACCGCACTACTATTTTTCCCGGATCCCGTCTGTCTTCTTAAATGAGTTTCTTAAGTTAAAGTTTCACTTTCCACATCCACTCCTGTAAATTTTTCTTTTTCCTCACAACATCATTTCCTTTCTCTCCCATTGTCACTTTATTTGAAAGCCAGTAACTCCAATTCAAGTGTAGCTTTGGGTCCAAACAAACACTTTTGACTGCTAACCACTATACTACTGTAGTCTCTAAATTGCCTGGACCTTCTAGGACAGACATGACCTGGTTTTGTTACAGCACAATGAACCGAGGCCCTCCACACCCCACTCTGTGGTTATTTTAGGGACAGGTTGGTAGGATAGTCGAGTTGGCAGATATTTGCAGACTCTGTAATTGAGCTATGTGCAGTAGAAGGCCACAGGGGACAAAAGGGATGTGATGCTCTGTGTGAATCGGAAGGTGTAGACTTGTAGAGAGCTACGAAATTGTCAATCTCAGTGGTCACATTGATCGCACCGATCATCGCCAGAATTTTTCCAGACTAGTTTCTTGTTTCGTGTAAGAAAAATGCACCATGCCCTGAAAAAGTCTCAAAACTTTTTGGCCGACAGCTTGTTAGGTTTAGCCTTTGTACGCTGACATAATGAAACTTTCCTGGGGGGAGAGGACCTCAATCCCGAGTGGAAAAGTAATTTAGTGGTAAAACTCTCTCTAAACTGAATGACATTCTCTGTAATGGCATGGAGGGGCTGCTCTGTTGCATGCCTGTGTTGTGACAGAAATTTTAATATCGGCTTGTTTTTACAAAACAGGCTGCCCTGCCCTGCAGGAGTGCGCAAGCTCCACAGCTGTGCTGGGTCTTAAGGGGCTGACAACGAGCTGCTGTTGGGACAGTTTTGTCCTTCAGTGTGCCAAGGAAGGACATACCTTTCTTTCTTCTGAGACCAAGCATTCCGGTGTACTGTACATATACTGTACTGTACATTAGCATGTCAACATTTTAATGAAATATCTATATTTTTGTATGCATCCTTCCGATTTTTAACTTTTCTGATAACAAAAAAAAGCTTTAACAATGTATTCGTTCAGTATGTGGAAGGCAGAGTTGGGGAAGGACATGCAACGCAGGTCTCTCTAGATTCAAACCGGGAACAGTGACTTTGTGGTCAACACACCGTGGCCCCCGAGGCGTTCCATGTTTCGCCCCAACACCAAATCTCTTCGCCAAAAATGGCACATCTACTATCTACAATCATGTCACAAGGTGTTGTGAAATAGATCTGTTAGATTTTTACCAAATATTCACCCCAGAATGGGGCTGCTAGGGTTCATGTCTTTTATGATAAGGGAATTGATATCTCGTCTCACATACGATACGGCCCTCTTCTTTCATTTTCTGCACTGTATCTATTTCCTCGCTCCTATCACTCCCTTGCGTCCCCCCTCCCCTGAGGAGCTCTCTCTCTAGTGAGAGCTTATTAATTGAAGAATGGGTGCATTGTAAGACTTGTGCAGCGTCAGCAGCGGGATCCTCTTCTCCCCACTCAATTGAGACCACTCTTCTGGTCAGTCCCCTCAAGGGTATAAGTTCAGAGCACGACCCCTCCTACACACACTGGGTGTTCTGTGTCAGACATCCTCAATGCCTGATAGTACTACGGGGACTTAGCAGTTTCACTGAGTGGCTTTCTTCAGACTGCAGTCCAATTTGTTTACACTGTTATTTGCTATAGTGATCGGATTTGTATATTCAGATCATCGTTGACCTGTTGGTTGTGGTAATGCTGTAACGGCATAGGCTTGATTAATACTTTATAGCACTTTTCTATAAGTGCTATATTCCAAAATCGATATACCGGTAGCCCAAAATCCTGTTTGGGCTGTCAGTCTGAACATTATAGTCTAATTATTTTTTCCTAACACGTCTTTTTTTTTTGAGTGGTGCAACCACTCCAAGGAACAGCAATGTCTGTGTCCGCCTATCTATGTAACGTTAACCCACCCATGCACCTACAGTATGTGACTGTGAGCACCAGTATATGACTATTAGTACCAGTAGGGGCGCTGTTGTGCCAGAAACAGAGAGAGAGACATTGCAGCACTGTTGCCTGCTAATGAGAGAGAGAGACTCAGTTCACACTGGTGTGATTTTTTACATTTCCAAGCATGGGTGCACAGGCTCGTTTTCTTTGGTGGGGATATTGCCTCCGTTTTGACAGTTTCTGACTGGACAAAACACATCAACCCTTCTAACCTCATGTAGATCAATGAATCCTCTATGACTTTAAAAGATGATTCAATACAGTGAAAGCAGAGGCACTGAGTAGATAATCTTAATATTTAATATGTTTAACTGACAATTTTGCAAGGCACCTATGTAGAGCCATTAAACTCATTTAGTGTATAATATCACTCATGCCATCGACCCCACCTTTCCCCAGTGAGTTATTGGTCGCTTCAAGCCACTCACGAAGGCTATTCTCAGTGGCTTTAAGGTGAGTCGTTTCCTCAGCTATAGATGTCATTAGCCAGATCCATCATCAGCACTAGTTTTGTCAAAGGCCATTGGCTCCCTGATAGCCAGAGTCAGCTGCTTTCCATATAGTTCACCTTGCTACAGACGCCAAGGTTCCCGTGGATAGATCTGTCATGAACTGTGGTACATATAACTCGTCTTCACTAAACCCTTGTGTTGGGATTCGGAAAAAGTGGATTTATGCCCGGGAAAATTTACAGGTAATGTATAAACTATAGTTCTGTCTAGCAGACAGGTTTCAACGTATAGGAGACGTACAACCAGTCTGGGAAATGGGCCCAGAAACTTTGAAAAGCTTCTACTTGGCCTGTTACATTTTAAATGGTTAAAAAAATAAGACGTTGAATGCCTTACGATTAACAGCCTTGCACTCAAAAGGCACCAGATTGTTTCTGATTAAATGTGGTATACAATAAGATGCTGCTGTCATAACCAGAGGGTCTATCCAGCACGTTCACTTCTCATGCACATTTACATCTGTCAAAAGAAAGGGAGGTACCCTACGGCTTGAAGACAGTCTGGAGAAATAGAGGGAGGTGGAAGAATCCATGCTTCTCCTGAGACACCAGCTGCCCTGATGTATATTCAAGAGTACAGGAAAAGGTGATGAACCTATTGAAAAGATGTCAGCTGGCATTCAATCACGGAGCAGGGGGGCAGTTTGCCAAGGTGGAGCGTGGGACTAAAATCTGCTTAGGGGCCCCACCTCCCCAACGGAACCCTGGACCGATGCCCTTTTGGAGATAAATTTGCTGCATCATCAAGTGGAAACAAACAGCGAGCTGGGACAAAGGAGTTTCCTTTAAAGGAGAATTCCATGCTAGAATGCTTTCTTATCTTTCTTACCTTTCTTTGTAGTTGTTACGTCCCCACCAAAGAGGTCCAGGTGTTTTTTTGTGCAAAAACTCCTTATTGGCTATTTCCCTACCATAAGCCCTCAGTGAATTGCATTGCATTGAATGGGAATTGAATGGGGCCATGGAGTGTTATGCTAGTTCGCTTATTTCCATCGAAAGAAGTAGTAAAGTGTGCCGCTTGGGATAATATTTACATTATGAAGAGAGGATATATACAAAGAAATTATAATTTTGAGCGATGGAAATAAGCGAATTAGCACAACACCCCATAGCCCCATTCAATTCCCATTCAATTCAATGCAATTCATTTAGGGCTTATGGTAGGGGAAATAGCCAATAAGGAGCTTTTGCACAAAATAACACCTGGACCTCTTTGGTGGGGACGTAACAACTACAAAGAAAGGTAAGAAAGCCTTTTAGTATGGAATTCTCCTTTAAACTGTTCTCTTTTCCGCTGCTACAAAAGGTTCTGTGGCGATTGCATCATCAACCAGGCACATTATTAAAGTCAGTAAAGTGCACGGCACTAAACCTTTCACATTTGATGACTAATAAGATGACCTCAGTTTGATATTAACTAAGAAATTGGTATCCATCCATCCAATGATGGCGGCAGACAAGGAATTAAGGCAATAGGATTGTGAATCGCAATGTCAATTTGACATTGTATTTCCTCATAATATTGCATAGATCAGATGAATAAGTGGATAGAGCAGCTTCCTTGGGCAATACTGAAAGCTAAACGTCATGTTAGTACATGATGTTCACACATGATCACAGAGGCAAGCAATTCCCCTCAGTGTACTGTATGCACAGAACCAATTTAGTATGCATCCTCTGAGTTTTCTTGGCAGTTGATAAGAAGAAGGTGTATTTACTTTATAGTTATAAATAAGCAAAGACTATAAGCATAACGTTCTTGGTAACACTTGAATTGTAATATGTATGTTGTATATGCATTCATGCCAGAGTGTTTTATAGTGTGTATTATATATTCATGAATAAAAAATCTAAAGCTAGTAGCTACAGTACATAACATGGCATCATTGACAGTAAAGTCCAGAATCCTTTTAAAGGTAAAAACACAAAGACATCTTTATGACCACTGCAGATTCCATGCAGCCCTGCTTGTGGCCCTCAGTTGTCTACTGCCCTTAATATAACTATTCATAAAGCAAGGATTATTATTGTCTGATTGATTGAAAATGTTATTTCACAGTATGTAGAATGGGTACATTTCAAACGAAAGTCAATACAAACACCATGATTAAGCACACACTTGTTTACAACAGGGCCACCATTTTTAATTCATCAGAACATTTAGACGTACAATACACTTCTATAAAAAGTGTGTTCTGTAAGCTTGTGATCAAACGTATACACAGTGACCCTATGACCCAACTACTGAAGGCGTTTGGGCTGAAACAGAATTCTGAATTCTCTCCCTGACTCTCTTATAGACATAGCTCAGCGGAGGTTGTTTTTGTTTGTTTTAAGATTTCACATTAATTATTTGTTTCTCCCTGACATTAGAGCCCTAAATTAGTATTCCCCTAAAGGGCATTTAGCATCTATTTGAAGCCAACTGTACTTCATGATTTACCGGCAACTACTGTACATAATTAAGTAAATTACATTAAGTTAAGCATCTGTAACACGACACCTGAGTCATTAAAATCGCTAAGAGATTCTTCGTGGCCGTTAACCCTATTTTAGCATTTTAGACTGTAGTCTTCTTCCTACACGTTTGGATGTTAATTGGCCAGCCCCTCAACAGGCAGTTGGTGGAGACAGCCAGATTGTTAAACGTGACCTTTAGAATTAACCTATAGGCATATCTTTTTGAGCTAAAACATAGTGAAGCTCTTGCACAGCCGAGTGTAGAGTAGGTGCGTAGGAGAGGTACAGTACATAAAAGTGCTTTAATCAAAAGTGACAGCATGGAGAAGATTTTTTTGTTTTTTTTACTTTTAGCTGAAAAATGTGTTTGGAGATTTATTGTGATGTTACATACAATTGACAGCATTACTGTCTCACTCCCCAAAAGGCTTATATTGTGATTTAGTGACCAAACGTCACTTGACTTTTCATGGCTTCTGCAACACGGTTAAAAAGCCGGAGGTGCGCCGTCTCAAGCGGACTTGCGCCACGGGACGCACCACCGAGCAAGCTTAGGTGAGCCCGTCACCGTGCCGAGCGTTACGAAGTCCACTTTGAGCCGACTCGGTGCCGTCCAAGTTAGGGCGGCTGTGGATCAGGAGGTAGAGCAGGTCGTCCAATGATCTCTGGGTCGGCGGTTTGAATCCCGGCTCCTCCTGTTCACATGTTGAAGTGTCCTTGGGCAAGACACTGAACCCTACATTGTCTCCAATGAGTTTGTTGGTGTGAGCTTGCCACCAGTGGTGTGTGAATGTGGGAAGTGAGGACGCTGGCGTCGACTGTTCACCGCTTCACCTCCCAATGTATGAATGAATGAACCATTGTAAATCGCTTTGAACACTTGGCACAATTACTATAAAAATGCAATTCATTATTATGTTCCGATAGGCACAGAATTGTAAATCATATACTGTATATTTCCTGAAAGTCATATTGCTACATACTGTACATGCTTGTAAATCAACAATTGAAATTGAAATCAAGCAATGCTTGCTCTTTGTTATATTTTCAGGTTAAAGAAGGTGGATTTTAGTCCATGGAGAGCTGCCATCACCAACCATACCTCACCCACCGAAGGCTTTTTGAGTGTGTGCTGTCCCCATTAAAGGACCTGCTACAGGTCAGTGCTATCGCTCCAATCACTTGTAAATATCATACACCACGGTGACAGAATGGGAGCACTGTACTGTCGACGCACATGGTAAACGTATGCCGATGTGGTGTGCTGCATAGCCGATCCACAAGCACACAAAAAAAATAGTTCAACTAGCCGATCTACATCTGCACGTTAGGAGCTTGTAGATCAGCTATTTGAACTATTGTAAAAGGTTTTTTTAAATAGTAAAAAATGGCAAAAAAAAGTTTAGGGATAAGGGTTAAGGGTATAGCCCATGGTCTATTGTCCAAACTCTCCATGTCTATGGCTCTAGTCTATGCACACCCAGGCAGAGATAAGACTTCTCTGTGTCTCTGCTGATGTTGAAGGACTGGGGAGAAGTGTGAGGTGGTAATCACAGGCTGGACAGAGGTACTGTAAATAAATACTCCCTCTAGTGAGGTGACCAACTGCAAATTGGCCACTATGTTTGCCTGTTGGCCTGAAACAAGGTACATCGTTTTAGGTTACTACAACTTTTGATCTAAGCCGTTGATCGATGTATACATTTCTTTATTTCTGTGTCATGCTCTTAAGGTGCCCAGCTCACGTGGACTTATTCTGTTATTCAGGATATATTGAAGATACAACATCAGCTGAGTTTGTTTCTTTTGCAATTATACACAACATAATCATTGCATATATAGTTTACAATGTAAAATACAAATCATCTAATCAAGTTAACAGTCTTATTATAATGACACATCATATGTGCAAGTAATAAGACAAAGATGGCTAAATGAATTAGCACCTTCTGTGCTCAGAAAGGTTTGATTGATCGTCTGTCGTACTTTGTACTCGTAACGATAACTATTGTGTTGTTCGGACCGTAATGTCATCGCCAGTATTTGCACTTCAGATTACTCTTCTAATGTCATCATTTTCATTTGCTCATTGTGAGGTGATCGAGCAGAGCACAAACCATTGTGGCATCTGAGGCTGTGTGCCTAGCTGATTTGAATCGAACATTATTATATAAATGATGACCGTCCTCAAGAGCCACAGCATGAATGAAAATCTTTCATAACCCATTGTACACATACAATTTACAATTTATGCTTTAGCAGACGCTCTTAACCCATTCAGGCCTGACGTCGAAATTAAAAAAAAAAAAAGTTTTCTAAATCATGACAATGTTCTGAAAGATTTGAGGCACATTTTAACGATTTTTCAAAAATAGCAGATCTACAAGTTCATAGTGGCCACTCTGTGGCGCGCTATGAGCTTGTAGATCTGCTATTTTTCAATAGCTAAATTATAACATAATGTTTAAAACACCAAAAGGGGTTCCCGCCCAAAATGGGTTGATCCGGAGCGATTTACAAGAACAAAACATGGTATGACATTAATTACATAAAAAATTGTCATCGAGAATCACACATAAGCTAAGAACCTAACACCTGTGTTTAACAGTGGTTATACATCATTAAAAAAAAAAAAAAAATCATCAAGAATCATACTGTAAGCTAAGAACCCAACATCCGTCTAACAATGGAATATGCATAATGAAACTATGTATATACACTATAGAGCATAAAATGCTTACATTTAATCTACATTATAAGTTGAGCCTTTGTATACGCCTGTAAGGTTGTCGAGGCTAGGGCAAGTGCTACGGGCTAAGATGGAGTCTGAAGAGGTTGGTTTTCAGACTACACATACAGCCATGAGTTTTATGAAGATGCTCAAATATGAAAAGTAATAAAATAAACATTTTAGTAGGAAAATAAATTGCCTTCAATAGAGGATGAAAAGAGTCAACAACATCAGTCATAATTATGCACCCAAATAGGCCTACGCCCACAAATATGATCCGTCATGTACTTTGTTTAACTGTGTCTCCAAATCTCCATCCATGCTTTTCACTTTGCTTCAGTAACTGTGGCATTGCCTGAGGAAATGTTCCCAGGATTGTACTGTATAAACAGTGCTCTGCTTGTTTACCTCCTGTGCAGTTGTTTGTGTTATGTAAGGTGATAGTAACATTCTTAGGTGGACTCTTGATTTTTGTTGATTCCACATTTTTGGCATGTGGTTTCCACTTCAGCAGCTGAACTGTGGTTTACCCATCTGATCTCTCCTAGTGTACTTTTGTGGTGACGGGAGTTGAGCTGTATGGAGAAAATGCGGCTTATGGCATTACATAGAAACACATTCGAAGCTGGTGCTTCAAAACATTTTCTCATGTCTTCATTTTTCTGTCACACTCTCACTTGAGTCAGAATGAATAATTTCTTCCCCTCACTAAATCTTTTAGACCGAAGCAAAACAAGAGCATAGATGCATTTCTTGCTTCTCCATCAAAGTGAATACAATGACAATAGCCAACAGTGAACCTATTAAAATTTCAAACAACCACGTAAACAACCTTCAGAGCTGCATTTGACATTGTTTTAAAGATTTGTATTTTGCAGCATTTCAGTGTTTGAACACGTCTGACCTAAAAATGGAGCAGTATAGAGACTTGTTGGATTCCAATCTCTTCAAAGAACAATGTGTCTTGGGACCCAATTTGCCAGCTTCTCAGGGCTCCATTGTGTAAAAAGTTTCCCATAATGAAACGAAAATATTTTTAGACAGATCTTTTTTATAGCCCATCCAATCTGTATTTCCGTTTTTGTTACAAACGCACTGCAAACAGCGTCGACCCACATGAGCAAAATGAGCTCCATTTCATAACGTGCAGCTGACTTGGCACGCGTTCGTCTTCTCCAGGCGGCGCTCCGAGAAGATGACAAGACACACGACATTCTGAGCTAAGGTTGACTGTAGCTACAGCCTTGAAACTTTCGAAAAGAGATAACAAACTTACAGAAAAAGTCAGACAGCGAAAAATAGCAGCATGCAGCCAAAAAAAATAACAAAAAAAACCAACGGCAAAACAAACTGTCACACAAAAGTGTGAGTTGCTGGAGGGGGGTGGGGGTGGACATGACAAGGAAGTAAATGAGGCTATGGGCAGATGCATCAGCCGCCGTATCCAGGAGAGCTCCCATTAAAAGCCCTTGTCGTCGCTTGCCTCAGTCTGGGCAGAGTGATATTGATGGGTCATATTGACGTGCGGGACCATGCAGCGGCGTGGTGGTGATGATTGATTGTCACAGGGAAAGGAGAGAGGCGAAGAAGGTGGTAAATTTCAAGCTTCAGCTCCATTTCACAACCTCCATACATGGGTGGTTTACCTATATTATGTCCAGTATTCAACACTTATTATCACCATGCTTACACTGGGGTTGTAACAATTATTTTCTTAGCGATTTGTTATATCAATCACTTGTTCGGATATTTAAGACGCACTTTTTTTTATCAGCGGATCAACGTGAAAAATGTGATCATTTTTAATAAAAATAATTCAATATAACCCTATATGTTATTTCATAAATGAACGCCCTACATCATAAAAGTCGAAAGAGTGTCTACATAGAAGCTCACAACGCGTTGCGATGTGATACGTTATGAGCTTGTTGTAGATCTGCTATTTTCACAAATGTGTTTAAAAATAATAATGGAAGTGGTGGTTTCCACCCGTCGGCAACAATATTATACAATCGTCATACAGCTGATCTACAAGCTCACAAAGCTTTGTGTTTGACTGCTATTTTCTTATTTTTTTGTCCCCTAAAATGATGTTTTTTTTTAATAAATTATATATTAGATATATTTTCAAACAAAGTCGATTATATGAGTTAAATCCAACCGCACCCCTACTTTAGACAGTAAAATATCCACCTTATCCTATCGTATCTTTACCAGCTATAATTAGACCAGTGCTTCCAATTCTGCCATGGGCCTTTCAATATGTAGTTTTTCCTGCAATTGGTGACATTTTCTTTTTAGAGTATAGTAGTAGAAAAGTAGTATAGTAGTAGAAAACTGCAATGATTTTAGGCGGTAAAGTAAAATGACTCTGGAAGCTGGCTGAGATTTGTCGGCCAGACGTTCCTGTTTACCCATGATGAGGGAAGATAATGGAACAGGAGATTGGTGTGACTAACTACACATCTCACTTTGGCAGCTCTCTTGTATATATGAATGAATGATATTTCAATTAGTGGAAGAGCTTATCTTCTTGGTAATCACATCCCATAATAGTCTATTATCCGCAGTTTTTCATGCTTGATTATTAAATAGAATTTCAAGGCTCTGCAGGACTCCTTCGGCAGCGACAAATGAGGCAGAGAATGGAGAATTGATTTCTTATCAAGGAGAGAAAACATACCCTCACGCCAACGGCTTACTGAGCAACACAACAGAAATGCATGACAACTTTATTCAAGGTGGTTTTAGTTGGGTTTTTTTGCCTTATAAACAAAGGAACAGAAAGGCAGTTTCCTCCAACCTGTCTTCCATGGGGAAGAAATAAATCACATACCGTAGGTGTTGGAATAAACAGAGAACTCCATTTCAATTCCATAAAACCTATAGCCCTGCAGCCTGTACTCTACAGCCCTTGCCATGCACAATACTGTATATTATGGACAAGTACACATGCATACGCCCACATGTAACATTCTTTAAAGTAGGGGTACACTGGCAGACACGCGGACATGCACAAACTCACACGACCCTTTCACTGTGCTACCACCCTTGGCCTGTCTATGCAGCAAGATGAAATGATTCAGTTCACTGACCTGTTCCGTTTCGCTCTGTCCCCTTAGGTGTGAAAACAATATGTGCTGTGGAGCCAACACCAGCAGCTGTTTCTCTACTGGACGCTTTTATTAAAGGAGGCCACCCACCTCTCTTCACTTACACCAGCTCCTGCGCTGACTGTGTGAGTCCCAACGACTGCACAAAGAGGTATGGACAGATAGATTGATACCTACTGTAGGTAGACCTGTACTGATCCCACCAGGGAAATGCAGTTGTTATCGCAGCACTGCACTATGAAACATATAGAAAGAAATCACACTTGTGCCCACTGTATTTCTATCTTATTTATATTGTAAGACGCTCTGGAGCGTCTGCTAAATGCCTAAATTGTAAGCAAACCTTAAAGTCCATAGACTTGGCTGGCAAATGATTTACTTCATAAAGGTCTTTACACACTGGAATAAATGTTTTAATTCAAATAATTTGATAAAAAATAACTCAAAGTCAATGCAAGCTCCCACAATGAATTTCCACTATAACAGTAGCCTAGTTGTGAACCTACCTGCCGTGAGTGTGAACAGAGGCCCGCAGCTCTGTGAGGTCAGGGCAGCTCTGTGAGGTCGGGGCAGCTCTGTGAGGTCGGGGCAGCCCACTGCACCCTCGCCTCGTCTGACTTCCTCCACGTTATTCATTCTTTTATTGCCATCTACATATTCGTAACCCCCCCCCCCCCCCCCCCCCCCCCGCCTACGGGACGTTATCTGCCAGCTACGAACATGTTCGTACCTAAAGCATTACACCATATACTGTATGAAGCGGTTTAGACCGGTTGCTAGGCAATGCCCCCAGTACCAGGATCTTTGCCCGGCCAGATTGGTGTTTTTTCCGCTTGGTTTTTGCGTGGAAGGCTGCCAGACACATGCCAGAAATGAACAAGTTCACAACAACATTCATCAAGCACAAAATAATACAGTGCGTTCAGTTCACATTCACGCACAATATGAACTGTCGCTCATTGAATGCGTTCGGGGACAACACTGCTGTACAGCATCGTCATAATCATGACAGGACAGAAATCATAATTACATTGTGGGAAAGTGTGAATTAACCACTTAGGCCCTATTACAGTACCGTATATACTTTGGCAATTTTGAAATAGCTGATGTATAAGCTCACAACGCATCCTGACGCAATGCATTGTGAGCTTGTAGATCCCAAAATTAGGATGATACTGACTATTAGACCTAATGTAATTAAAGCCAGTTTGGTTATGTTACTGCGTATTGATTTATACTAGGCTGGCACACGTTGGGTATGATTGGTAGTGTTTTCCCCTTCGGTTATGCAATACCTGTTGTAACCATTGTACCCGTTTAGGTAGGAGATGTAGTTGGCCCTTGGGTGTTTTCATATTTTCTAATTTGGCCCCTTTTGAAAAAGGTTTGGACACCCCTCTCAACATTGTTACTGTCAAAATAAGAATGCATTGAGTAGATTGCAGCCCTCTGCCAATTATGGCACAAAAACCTCCCAAGTTTGCTCACTTGCCTCACTGGTAACTTTTTGCCTGATGGAGGTGCTAGAGGAAGGTCATGGGGTCATCAAAATGAATTTCTTCCTCTTGAAAGCATGAATGTGAGCAGCAAATATTACTGTGCTTAACACTCATCTCCATCTCCCCAAATTCAAACCTGCTTCATACTGTATTATTTAACCTGGAGCTGGACAACACATTCGTTTTTTGCATTTAGTATTTTCAACACAGTTGTTTTTTAAATTTTCTCTGAATCAACTAATAAACGGACCCCAAACATGTCAAGGAATACTGGATGGTAGCTGCTACTTCCAGAGCAAGAGAAAGAATAGACAGCAATTAGTCCTGACGTGGAAAATATTGTACCTATTTCTTTCCCTGTCGAGAACACATTTCTCATTTATATTCTACACTATCAGTGTTTCTCCTAACATGAAGCTGCAGCTGTCCGCTCATAACCAGTATTTACGTAGCATTGCAGAATTTTCACATTTTCAAGTTCCTCTTCCCCAGATATTACAGAGTTGTCTAATTTCACCATTAGCCCAAAAATCATTGTCAATATTTTGATTTAGCCATTAAGCTTTTTAACACAGTTGTTTGTCAAGTAGCCAAGTAGAAGACTGGTGTATTCGTTTGTCTTGTTATTGTGGTAAGCTGCTGCAAGATATCCACTGCGGACCCTATTGTTTTCACACTAAATATTTTGCCTCAGGGCAATCACTTTCCCCCTGGGTTGAAAACCTTCCAGTTTGGTCCTATATAAGCAGAGTTAAATTTGCCTCAGGTTGAACATGTGAGTGTGAAAGTGTACCACTTACTGTACGCCCTATTTCTTGTTGCTTGTATAGATCGTCATATCATTTCTATACAAATTAACATTGCAGTGCTCGCCACAAGCTTCTTGTTTAGTCTAAACAATGACAAACAGCCACGACTAGTGATGGAGACAGCAGACAAATGTGTTGAAAGCACCTGTGGCTGTGGTTGAAGTAGACTGATGGACTGCATGGTAATGTAATGCTCTCTCGAGGGAAAAAGGCAGAAGAACTGGAAGTGAGAAGTGGTGGAAAACGTACTGTTTTACTTAAGTACAAGTATAAATACTGCAATGTAGATGTACTCTGTTACAAGTAGTCTCGTAGTCCTGTATTCAAAATGTACTTGAGTAAAAGTACAAAAGTATCTGCATTCAAAATGTACTTAAAGTACTAAAATTATACTACTATACCTTTTGAAAATAGCAGATCTACAAACACACAATGGATCGCATTGCGAGACATTGCAAAGTTATTGGAAATTATGAATGAATGAATAATTATTATTGGAAATTGGACATTTTCAAGTAAATGTACCCATGCTTTACACCACTGGCAGTGCATGAGGCCTGGGAGGGGACAGTTTCAAAGTTTCCATATAGGCTGCTTTGGGTGAACAATGTGTTTACTCTTAGCAGCCTGAGGCTGGCGTGCATGGTGTCACGCCATGCGATGAATAGCTTGAGGACTGACCAGTGGGGACAGAAGACACGAGGAGGCAAAACATTTTGAACAATTCCCCCGGAGAGTGGAGTTTATTTTCGAGCACGTTGCCTGACTGCATCCTGCACAGTGAATATTAAATAAATACCAATGTGACCGTTTCATTTCTTTATAGACCATGTATAGGTGAATAAAAAGACAAATGTAATTTAGAGCAATCTGCATGACAAATTAACAAACTAAAAGAAAACAAACCAGAATGTCCGTTTAACCCATTCTGAACGGGAACCCATTTTGGGGTTTAGCGTCATGTTATGCTTTAGCTATTGAAAAACAGCAGATCTACAAGCTCATAGCGCGCTTTTTTTGAAAAATCGAAGAACGACTGACATTTTTAGAATCTGATCTCAGGTCAGAATGGCTTAATCAGAACAGTGTGTGTCCAGTGGAAACCTCGTATGAATCTGATCTCAGGTCAGAATGGGTTAACACAGAGCGCTCGTTCATGAATGGATTCAGGCACGTTCATGCATACGTGTAGATATAAAAGAACTGATGCCTCATTGGCCGCTGCAGTTCATTGAAGCGATGCGTCTCCATCGAAGGCAGGAAGTCAAGCGGAAAGTGCTGAAGGCACACTGCGTCGCTGCCCATGAAGTGACATCACTCATGCGACTCCTCCATGTCTCTCGCTGCCACTCAAGTGACTACTGGCCAATCACAGTGCGCCTTTTCTGGGACTTCCGCTATTATGCGGAAGCTACATGGAAGCTATACGCGGAAGCTTGGCAAGGAATCGCGGGGAAATTTTGCCTTCCAACGGACTTTGCTACTAATAGATATGCACCATGTCGATCCCCTTGACCAAATGTGGAATGTTTAAAAGGTGGCTACGATGCTATCATTTTAGTCAGTCAGTCGGGCGCGAGCCTTGTGGGAGACGTTAGCCATGCACTCTGCATGGCTGGCGTGAGTATGTTGTTGTTGCTGTGTATGCTGTACTCCGTTTGAATAAACAACATGGAACTTCAGTTCGTCTGCTGCGTGCACATTTCTCCTCTGTATGGTATATTATATACATCACCTTCCAACAGACAAACCCAGAGCCGGAGGAGGCATCAACCTTTTTATTTCTATGAGATGAGATGAGATGAGATGAGGGTGCAGGAGAGGTCCTCATAGATATGGACACCCAGGAATTTAAAGCTGGTGACCCGTTCGACCTCCACTCCATTGATGTGGATGGGAGCGTGAGTGACAGCCCTATAGCCCTCCTGAAGTCCACGATGAGCTCCTTATAGTCTTCTTGATGTTCAAAGCCAAGTTGTTGTTGGCGCACCATGACGCCACAGCTGCTGGATCTCCTCCCTGTAGGCCGCCACCACCGTTGTGTCGTCTGCAAACTTAATGATTGTTTTGGTCTCATGTATAGGCGTTCATGGAGTTAGCACTTCCAGTATTGCGTTCTTCCCGGGTGCTTCAAACGCCACTGAGCAACTTTGATTGCTCAAATTAAAATACATTTTAATTTAACTGAAGCTACACTATAACAGAGTTTCAATTAATCGCGACAAGGTTACACACGAGCAAAGTTTATTTGTATAGCTATAGCTCATTCCTGCAAAACGGCAATTCAATGTGCTTTATATTGTTTTATTACAAGTGTCACTTTAAGAGGAAGGAGGCCGGGAGGGTGAGGGCAAGGACACATGCACACTGCCCAGCCTCATTGGCAGAGAGCCATCATGAGAGAAGATGGGGAGAAAGGGCTGTCATAATTAAGCCACGTTAAATTACATTCATTAAAATGACTGAAATTGCAGCTGAAGTGCATTTTGGGTACATTAATTAAATTGTAATAATAATTAAAATGTAGGTTTTTTTTTGGTTTTTTTGCTTTTTTATTACGCTAAACCTTTACCAAAGGAAATGTTTTAATTGCATGCTTTTACTTCATGAGAAATCCTGTTATTTATTATTGCATCCATTAAACTACCATTAGCTTTTTCTTCTCAACCACACCCTAGAGGCAGCTCAAGCGCCCCACTTTGGTTATCAGTGGTGGTGTAGATGCTTTCTGCCACAATCACATTCTGAAAAGTTGGTCCATGCTTATATTTCTAGTGACTAGATTATGTCAATGCACTTTTGACTGCTGGACTGACAAAGCAGGTGTTACTGTTACTGTACATGCATGATATGATATGATATACTTTATTAGTCTCCCGAGGAAGAAATGTGTCTTAGACAAAGGGCCCGCATGCAAGCGTAGCCCTAGTCCATGTCGCCACAGTGCAGCGCCAAATACATCTTTCTTGCATCATAGAAAAAAATGCATTCTATTCCACTTAAAGGTCTGCTACTGCAGTGTTTTCTTTTAGACACAAGATTAAAGAGATAGGTAAACTGTGTGGCTCTTGTTCCCTTTATAGTAATTTCTTTATTGTAATTATTGTGTGTGTTTTAATTACATGCACGTTTTATTGTCTCTAGGCCTATATTAAAACACAAACACACGAGTTGCCTGTGGTATGAAATGCGGTAGCTATGGTAATTTGCCAAAGTTACTCTTAAACAGTCATTTATTACTTATTACTTATTAATTAAAAAATTGTTACACAACGTATTACTCCCTGTCAAAAGTTACTTTACTTATTACTAAGTAAGTTACTCATTACTTTACTTTTTTCTGCCCCAGTAATTTAGCATTTTTTACTTTTCATTTTCAACATTAACAGTCCTTTATCAGTTTCCTGTAATATACACATTCGTATTCCATGCTTTTTGCGCAGTGGTGATAACTACAATGACGGCATTGGGACTAACAAGTAATGTTTTATAGAGAGGAGTGATGTCATACTCTTATAGACGAATAACAGTTTAAGTCCACAATAATTATCAATGATGGATAAGGGGTCAGGACAACTAGGCCTTTTTGTGGCGGGGTCATAATAATTCAGTCGGACCAACAGAATGGAATAACTAACTAACTTAACTAAGTAGCTCGCCAAGTGCATTCTTGCATGTAACCCCTCCATCCTATTGGTTGACCCACATGATAAAGCGTGAATACAGAGTGATAATAGCAGTAGTGGGCTACTCAAGGGCCACAATACAAGCCCATAAAAATATGCTAACCAACCAGTAGGAGTCACTATAGTGCAGATTAAAAACACCATGTCCGGTTAATCAATAACGACAACAAAAAAACAATAAAATAATAATTCAATTCTGTTGTCTTCGTTAAAGGTTTTGGACAGGATGTAGGGCATTCTGCAATCATGCCGTTCTGTAACAAACTACTGTACCAATAATGCTTTGTGACAAAAAACTTTCGACGCTAAATCAATTCCTCTTTTTCTTCTTCTTTTCACCTTTGGAAGAGTGACTGTCATGATCTCCTCTGCCCCTCAGTGCCCACAGTGCCCCTCAGTGGGCTACTCGGGTCATGTTCATCTGGACCATGTTTTCATTTAATAAAGCGAATAGTCATACCATTTTAATTCCAACCTTATTACATCAACAGGAGAGCCATGGCTTGGTCATGCTGTTGGCCAAAGAGGGCCATCAGAGTGCAGAACAACCTATGTCTAACCTATACTGTAGGTGTCAAGCTCCACTGCTTTTCTAGCTGATTTGGATGTTCTGGTTGTTGTTCTTAGAAGCAAATTGTGCCTTTGATACCCAGACACAGGGGAATCTGTTCACAATTGTTGACACTATAAAACAGTACTGTGACATCATAGCTGATTGTAGAATATACTGGTCTCGAAGTATCGTCCTACCTGTGCCGTCAGGTTTTCCTTTCATTCCATTCCAATTCAGCCATACATGAGGTATTTTTGAATTGAATTGAATATGAATCTAATGAAAAATAAAAAATAAAACTAAAGGAGAAAAGAAAATGTATTACATTTTAAGGTCCTATGGTCTTGTGTATACGGATTTGTACGGGAAGATGACAATTCTCTTCATTCCACCATGCCTCTAAAACCCAGGAAGATGGACTGCCTGTCGTCATGTACTCTCACTGATCTTTCAAACAGTGTTTTTCAGCGACTCGTTTCCCATGACTACAGAGGGCATGCACGTTTTCCCCTCACACTTGCGCCAGCTCTTGATCCCGCTCCCTGTATCCTAATCTAGGCAGGTAGATCCCTAGCTACTACCAACCCAGTCCCAGTGGACGAGGGAGTTCTGACTGGAATAGTCTTGCACCTAGTCTGTCTACTGACTCTCACTTCACACTGCAGGCTCGGCAGTTTCACTACACATGTAGGTGTACCTTCCAGCTACCTATAAATTACAAAAAAATCACTCATGTGAAGTGAGGGCTCTTATCATCATACATCATCATACATTCTCATTCTCAGCCAGACGTTGGAGGAGATAGCGCCCCTCAAAAAAGCTAAGAAAATGGGGTTAAGTTCAATTCAAGCTCTTGGCCTTCATGAAGAAAGTCGGCCATCCGGATAACAACAAAACATTTCTTTTTGAAGGGTGCTAGCAAACAACAAAACAGGACCCCACTTGTGATGTTGCATCTAAGTCTATAGACTTTTATTTGATTGCTTTAAGCAGTGGATGCCCCTCATTGCCTTTTTCTCTCTTGTCTGCCTGTGTATGCGTCTTCATGACTTGTTGCTATTTGGCTTGTGACTTTGCATCTTGTCGGTCCTGTGGGTCTGTGGGTCCTGTGCTCTGTTCATCTTTCTGTTTCACCATGACAGCCTGTTAGTTGGTATCTGTCTTTGGCCGTCTGCCTCCCTTTTCTGCCAATGTTTCAGGTCTGCCATTCTTGCACCTGATTCCCATATCCTTTTCTGTCTCACTCTGTCCTGCCCCCTCTTTTCATTGTTGCCTTTCTGTCCCATTTTATAATCCAGAATGAGGCAGCTTGACCGCACCTGCTTTGTTCAGATCCATGGATACATGGCTTGCTTAACTGCACCCATCCGGGTGTAACATCTCCATTTTGCTTGAACTATCTTCCTGTTCCACTTCAACCGCTTATAATCAGGTTTTCTCTTGTTCTGACATCTCTTGTAATCTGTCTTTCTCCATGGAGGACTGGCTGCCACTGGACGTTGGGTCCTGGTCCTCAATACTTCCACCCTGGTCAGGGCTCTCCGTTCTGTTCACGACTGAACTTGAAGGGTCTTCTTTCCTTCCTTCCTCCTCCCTCCTGTCCACCGTGTAAACTTCACCAGGTCTGGCTGCCGCTCCCTGGTCACGGTCCATCTGGTACTTCAGAGGCAAGGTAGAGATGTGTTTATCTGGTCTGGAAGACACAGAGACAATGAGGAGTTCTTACTTACCCCAAACCCAGCATAGACGGGTTCGTCAAATTTGGTTTTATAGGTGTACAGGAGTGTCCTGTCTACAGTGGAGACTCTGTAGAAGGACAGTCTGCCAGCAGAATAGTCCAGATACACTCCTACTCTATTGCAGGTGTCTGAGGGAGTCACAGGGATTTCAATCTTCCTCCTCCTGTGACGTGCATAATACTTGTTACCATTTGGAGACAACTGAAACATCAGACACCAGGACTTCTTATTGTATCCAAACATACTGTCATCACCCTCTCCAGTCCTTTGGATTCCAAAGTATGTCACTGCTATATGAGCTTTTCCAGTGCACTCTACCTCCCAGTAACCAGATTCGGTGATGCCCTCACTACACAAGACAAGTGGCCAGTTTTTAAATCTGTCTGGGTGTTTAGGATACTTGACCTTTATGATACGTGTCACAGTTTTTTTGTTCTCGGATAGATCGATCTTCTTGTTGATTGTGTTTGCGTCAATAGTTAATTCTAATACATCTGATGAGGTTAATTCTAGTGGAACATTCTCCATGTCTTTCAAGTCGTCATCTATGTCTATATCTTCTACTTGAAAACAAGAACAGCATAAGAAGTTCATGATACCTTTCATTTTGGAAAGTACTGACTGACTCTCCTGCGGGGTGAAGCTCTCTGCATCTGCAGCGTCTTCGGCAGCAGACAGCGTGCTGGAGGTATCATCAGCTGCATCTGCCATGGTTGTAATTTGGTAATCAGTAATCTGGTACAATTCAGTTCTCAGTTCCGTATAAAACACTGCGGGGAAGTGTGTACTAATGAGTGAAACTAATAACCACATTTTATATATAGCCCCCAGACTCTCCCTAGCTGGTGCCTCACAGCTGCCATGCTGATTGGACAGAGTATTTAGACAATGTCACGGTTTGCTATAGTAGAGTACAAATACAAAAATCACACCTGTGTGAAATGAGGGGCGCTCTTGTCATCGTACATCAATTTCTGTTAGTGGACATTTGACATCGCTACATAAGGTACATAAGATGGTCCCTTATTGACCAAGCGCTCCCACCAACATGTGATTGGTTAGCCGATTTGCTCGTTTACATATGTTTACAGTTTTCCTTTCAATGGCGTTTAATATTTAGATGTTTAATTTACGTCGTATTTAGCCAAATTATCAGCTCTTATCATCATACATCATCATCTCATCTCAATCACGTTGCTTGTGATTGGTTGGCTCATTTGCTGTTTACATATGACGTAAGTTTTCCTTTCAATGTCAATGGCTTTTAATATTTTTATTAATTTACGTCATATTTAGCGAAATGATCAGCTCTTATCATCATACATCATCTCATCTCAATCACGTTGCTTGTGATTGGTTGGCTGAATTGCTCGTTTTCATATGGCGTAAATTTTCCCTTCAATTAATTAAGTTAATGGCGTTTAATTTTTTTATGTTATATTTAGTGGAATTCTTACGTCATTTCTCCGTTCATTGTCGATGGCAAATATTGAGACTTGCAGGGACAAGATTTAGCGGACATTTGACCGGAATTCCCCTTTCATTGTCCACGGAAAATCTTGAGACGTGTGGGGACAAAAGCTGTTTAGAGAAGGGGCTATAGCGCCCCTTTAAAAGGTATATAAACATCACACCCGTGTGAAGTGAGAGGCGCTCTAATCATCGTACATCATCATCAAGATTTGTGGTCCATTATTGACCACGGGTTCCCTTCCCACCGACATACATGCAGATTTGCTCAGAGACAGACGTAAATTCTCCGTTCATTGTCAATGGCATTCAATTAGTTTGTGTTTGTTCACAAACATTAAAGCTGTATAAAAAATAACATTTAAATAAACAAAGCACAAATGGTGCCCTCTTCCCTTAATTCCTCAGTTTCGTTAGAAAAACAATCTACATCTACATATTGACATTCCCTCATAGGCGGTAACGCGATGCCAGTGCCAACAGAATGAACGACATAAGCAGAGAAGTAGCGTTATCCGGCCGAGCTGAAAGTGATTGTCCTCCATTGTCGCGCCAGGGTCACTCACGGCTGTGTTCTACCGATCTGACTATTATTATGGTTAGCGTGACCTCAAATTCATGTTTTATTAAGCTCCCAATGTTGTACTTTATCCCATTCTGAGCACTAAAATCCACTAATGACCGTGTGTGTGTGTGTGCGCGTGCACCGAGGATCGGGATGTAGGCTGTTTCTACCATGGGAGTCCTATGGGGTCCAGCCGCGGAAACTTACATGCATGCGTCCCTGCGCCTGCATGTGTGGCTGTCTGTGTGTGTGAGTGCGTGCCTGCGTGCGTGCGTGGCTGTGTGTGTGCCTGCGTGCCTGCGTGTGTGCGTGACTTTGTGTGTGTGTGCCTTCGTGCGTGCCTGCATGCGTTCCTGCGTGCGTGCTCGTGTTGTGGGGAGATCATTGCCAGCAACCTGTCTATTGGGCAACTACCCCAGAATTTGCCATGAAGAGCTATTGTTGATCCATTTCTCATTTCCTTCACAACAATAGGAGTCTCCTCTCTGCATTTTCTTTCAAACAGTGCAAGGAGCCAACTTATTTTCCATGCATTCTCCTTGCTGCTTCTATTGTAAATGCAAATGTGTCTGGCTTAATTCTGTTTGGCTACTTCAACAAAAGATGTAACTGAAAACATAGCGTGCCTCCTCTCAAAAAGAGCAACTCTGATGTAATACCTCACCCATTAAGAAAACATCTCTCTTGCTCTCTGTACCTCTCTGTCTTCTTCTCTCTTTGGTGGGCCAAAGTGTTTGAGTGTTTGAACAACGTGGAGGGCTTGAACTTACAGCCCTGTTAAACCCCCTGTGTAAATAGATCAATTTTTCATGAATGAGCCCCTGGTGTGTTAGAAACAGACGGAGGCTCGACCGCACACTTTAAGGAAAGGATGTGTACGTATAAGAAAAAAAGACCTTCAAACCTTAGAGCTTAGAAAGCTTAGAAAACACAATGCAACTCCATGAAGACTTTGTAATATATCGGATTATCAGTGAATTTGAATTCATGTCTTCCTTTCATTTTCATCTATTCATCTATTTCATTTTTCTATTCAATACAGGGTTGTTTTCAAATACCATCAAGTAAATACAGCCAACTATCACAGTAGCTTTAGAAAAAAGGCGGAGATCCGGGCACACTTAATAGTTAAAAATGAGGAAAACTTTATTAAACCGATTTTGTTTTGTTTAATAAAGTTTTCCTCCTTTTTAAACTATTAAGTGTGAAAATATCTCCTCCTTTTTTCTATAGATCTTTTATCCCGATTGATCCCAGGAGCACCTTTTTACTATTTTTTTATATTTTGTATACCTGCACGTCTCCAGAGCACCTGGTTGCTTCCTTGCCTCTGCTCTATGACGATAGATTATTGAAAATTGTTTGCGAATAAAATCCCCCTTCAGACAAAATAAATAAATGTTGTTTAAAGAAGTGGGACGTGAATTCCTCTGAAGTGCCATGTTAAGTGACATCCATTTCTGATCACAACACAGCTGAGGCACACATCCCCAACTTAATGGCCCTCATTTATCAATGGAACGTAGAATCCTGCGTAGATCCAATCCCAGGAATCCTCCCACGACGAGGCTCACATGTGTGATTTATCAAACAGTCGTATCCTGTCAATCACAGCGTAAGAATGTCAGGTGTTGATAAATGTGACGGATGAAAACGATCGTCATTTAAATGTCTCGCCCATGTTCCAGAGAGGCCTAGCCCTGTGGGTTTTTCTACAGCGTATGCTTTAGGATTAGGGTTCAACTGATTTTAATGCTACAGTATTGTAATTAATTTAGCTGGAGACCCCATGGACCCATCAAAGGCCCCTCGCGGTCTCCGGACCCCACTTTGAGAGCCACTGGTCTAATTAGCCCTTGTGTGTGTATTTATGATTTTTCATAATGTAAATGGCTAAAACACAAAAACCCATTCTCTTAACCAAATGGCCAGTGGCCTAAACCAATTTGTCGAAACCGTCACATTTTTGGGGGGGGGGGGGACAATCTTGAACACATGTATGCTCTCGCGCTAAGCACAATTTGCACTGTGTTGTGTTGCAATTTGATAAATCTACAAGATCTACAAGCTCATAACATGGCGCGAAGCAACGCGTTGTGAGCTTTTAGAGACCTAAACTAGCTAACAACAACCGGGTGCATGTGTTTGGTCCGACGTACTAACAGTCTGACAGGCATTAGTCCGACACCCTACCCAAAACCCAAACCCTAAACCTAACCTCACAGTTAGCCACGGGTTAGTTTTAACCTGCCACACATGTCGGGAGCCACAGGTTAGTTTTTAACCTGCCACGGGTTAGTTTTAACCTGCCATTGTTGTCGGGCTAATGCCTGTCGGACTGTTAGTATTTCCAACCAGTGTATGCACCCCACAACAACCAGCAATAGTCTTTCCTCTGTGTAGCCAGTGGAAGATCTATCTATTACAGCCAGGCAATGGATTGCCTGTAATTGGCATGTTGTGTCAAAGGTGTGGAGTCTTGTCAGGCCAGAGTGGACGGTGGATAAACCATCCACCGTTGGCGGGCAAGGGACAATATTGAATGTGATGTGGACTCCGATTAAGTTCTTCTCGCCCCTTTTTCATGCTAGTCACTGAATTTAGATTTTGTATTTTCGTAGTCGAAAATACAAAAAGAAACCTTTTGAGTTTGAACAACTCTGCTTCCACTCGTCTGCATTTGGCTCCGTCTCTCCACCAAGGTTAATAAGGGCCTAACCCGAAGGGCCTATTGTCTCTTATTGTATATGTATGACCATAGGCCTGAAGGGCCTATGGTCCAATGGTTCAATGTTTTCATGACCCTCGCGGGGGGGAAGCCAGAGAGGGCATAGAGAGGCAGGGTATGGGGGTTGTTTTGATGCACCCAGTCACTATGCAGGTCTCATTGAGGATAGGGTGCGTGCGTGGCTTGATTTATAATATGCAGGCATATTCAGTGGTGGAAGGAAAAGCACACGGCTAGTACGTCGTATCGTATGCAGCATGCTTGGGAGAGCTCCCCACTTTGACTTTGAAGTTTTCAAATAATTAGTAGTAGTGGAGTATAAAGTAAAATATTTGTCTCTGAGATGTAGTGGAGTACACGTATAAAGTATGGAAAAGCTATATTATGATTATAATTAAAAGTACCTCCAAATCGTGCTTAAGTACAGTGCAAAAACATACTGTAACAAATCTACTTCTCCCAAACGGAAATCACAGCATTCAACTCGTGTTAGTGAGTGAACTGTGGACATTTTAATAGACTTTCCAATGGGATCTTTTTAGTATTAATTTCACAGCTGCCTGCATGGCTACAAGGGAATTTAATTTGTTCAGGCAGGCCAAAACGTATAGTCTGTGTGCCTCTTTGACTCACAGTGTGAGACTGGAGTAAGTCCGGTTTGGCAGCTACACAGCTAATTACGTGTGAAATACAGCATGCCTATTTCAGGCCAAATGATAATGCTTGCCTCTCATCAGCTACATTTCCAAAGTAATCGGGCGCGTTGCACTGAAACCATTGAACCGTTCAGAACTATTATTACATCTCTGTATTGTTAAGCACATATGGCCTTATACACCACAGTAAACCTTGTCCTTAACAGGGTCATAGGCCTACAGAATATTATGATCAAATGTATTTATAAAGCACTTAAACAGTACGCGTCCCCAGGGTTCTATATTCGGTCACCTCCTTTTCCCCTCTGCACCAAATATTTGTGCCGGAAATTACAGATCTACAAGTTGCTTCTATTTTTAGTTTTTTTAATCTTTTTTTAGTTTTTTTTAACTAAATGTTCACCCCAGAATTCTAGGGTTCATGTGGTTAATGCAATATTGTATGCCAGGCCAACACAATCACAGTGACATTCTGAGATTGTGAAATGGTATTTGGTTCTATTTGTAGCCTACACTCTGAGTCACATTACCGGTAATACTGAGGATTTCACTGTGTAGGGACGTCATGCATACAGAGTAGTTTGAGGACCCAGGGCATGGTTCGTCTTGGGACTGGTGACTGTAGCTTGGTCTTTTCTTAAATATCAGTCACTGCACCGTACAGAGAGAGAGAGAGCAATTCACCCGGGTGATTACATTAGTGGACATGGGACAGATAAAGTGTCGGCTGGCTGATTGAGAGAAAGCGAAACGTGGGCCGTGACCTGCTACTGCACGTCACATTAATTGTTCTTTAAGTCCGCCCGCCTGCGGCTCCACTACACGCCTCCTGTGGAACGCAATTTGTATGGAACGACTCCGCTCATTGCCCATGCCATTCACGTGTGCTGATGCTCACAAGTGTGCACGCGCACGCACACACACACACACACACACACACACACTAGAGAGGAATGCTCATGCACTTCCTCACACACAGTGCAGCGGTGAGGGTGATTAGTGACTATGTTAGCTGCCTCCCAATGAGTCTTGCTACAGTCCCCATCTACTGCAGAGTGTGAGTCCTAAGGCCGGGGCATTAATCAAATGCTCATTGCTGGCCATCTTGTAAAAGTCTTTTATATATTGTAAATGCAGTGCTGTGGTAATGCTTGTTGTGGTTTTGTGGTCCCACTCACCAGCCTCTCATTAACAACAACACTATTTGTGTTGCAATGATATATGAGGGAGTGCATCGTTGCTTTACGCTCAGAGCACAGCTCCCAGATGCAAATGGCATACAAAGCTCTACATTAGACAATGACAGGGATTGAACGGACCATGGTCAATTATGTCTTTTGACTCTTTTCACCAGCTTTAGCCATATGTTCTACCATAAACATCTTCATATTGTTTGTTTTCATTTTGTCCAAAGTCCTAACCTTGATTGATTGATTTTTGTTACACAATCTCAATAGAGCGCTGCAAAGAAGAGGACACTGCCTAGTGGCTATAAGTACTACAGACTGGTAGAACATCTGCAGCAGCCTGTTACTGTACACATGCTGATGGTCCTGGGCCTCCTCAGTAATAACTGCCTGCCTGCCTGGCTGCGTAGTGATTTGCACAGAGCTAGATTCGAACCCCACTCGCCAGACCGATGTAGACAGATGCACAACCTACCGTGCCAATAGGGCTGAGCCCCCGATTGGCAGGGCTGTTGTGGGTCTTTGGGCTACAACGCAATGATTAATCACCATTCGAACGTCCAAAATATGCCATGTTTTTCTGTATATTGTTGTGGATAGATGGAAAGATATGACAGAAGGCGGTTATATACATTTAACATAGGTATGTACAGTATGTATGTTTTCATTCTTTATAACAAAAAAGTGTGTCTCTGTCTCTCACCCCGTTGTCGTGCTACGATTGATTTGAGCCTCTGTCTATGTAAATGGTGCAGCCTTTTATGGCAATAACCAACATATGTTAGTTATTGACATGCAGATAGGGCTAGAAAGTGGATGGCATTATGGCATGTATGGGGCGGGTCATCCAAGCATGGATTAATTGCGTAAAACTTTTAATCTGATTCATTTCACAATTTAATTAACTCCGTTAACTCACTAATATATATTATATTACATTACATTACAGGTTTTTTTCCCAGGCACATATACAGTATTGCCTGAAAAATATTTGAAGTGGAGACCCGAAGACTGATCCACAACAATTTTCCCCGAGCTGTGCTTGACATTTCAGAGACTAGAAATAGGTTAAATTGAGCACCAGGGAGTACTGGACCAATTATGGGTGTGGTTGATCTGTCCGTCAACCAGTGAGCTTTAAAAGCTGCCGTTGTCCAGTGGGGGGGAAAAAGGCCTACAAGGCAAGTAGCCAACCAATTGATTTTATTTGGAGACTGACGTTGTTGAGTAGGCTGTGCTGAAGAGCACAAAGTTACGTTTTTTTTTGTTTGGAAGTTCAACGTCTGCCAAGTAAGTAGTGATGAATCAATTGTGAAATAATGCAGGACGCTTATGTAAAGTCGAGGGGCATTGAATTACTAGATTACTATTGATTTCAAAAGGATTTCATTGCTTCCACTAGACCACTACAGAAAATTATATATGAAATTATATTATGCTAATGAGATGACTCTAATGAGTCACAACACGGTCGGCTTGAGAAACTGTGGTCAAACAATGAAACTAGGCAGTGCTGATCAAATCAAAAGAATCGAATCAAGATTATGTTCTACAGTATGTTGGAAATCGCCTTTTGACTGCATGCCCTGAAATGTCGACACGCACAATCGTAGCACTTCTTTGACAATTGGGTTGAAATATATAAGACCCAGAAACGGGGTTTATTTCTAGAATCAAAGTGATTCTATGTGATGTAAGCGTGAGCGCTGACCATTTCCATTTCTTCCCCCTTGATCCTGCACCTTCATCTCTCACTCTTCTCATCCTTCCTGCTCATTAAAACCGTCTCTGTCTCACTGGTTCACTCCCATTAGCTCCCTTTCTGGCCCCTCTAGAACTTCCACAAGTAGATCGCTATACTCTTTCTCTACCCTTGTCATTTCCTCTCTTCCCTAGCGATCTTCTCTATTAATCCTCTCCGTACAATGGTGCCGTGTGCCAAAAATAGCAGATCTATACAAGCTCCCAAAGCAACGTGTTGTGAAGTTATGGATCTGCTATTTGTGGTTGATAATAATCAAGCATTTGGCACATCCCTTCATTCACTGCTATAGAGCACATGCTGTGCATCATCCTCCATTCCAGTTTGATTTCTTATTATTGTCGAAGGCATTGGCTTTCAAAGTGTGCAGGATTGGCCCGTTTTGAACTAAAAGCCTCAAATCATGAACGCAGCGTGCAATATACGTGAAATCTTTCACAGACTTTCCCACTAGGCTGAGGAATATATCCCACCCTTTTCACATTGTTAGCGTCTTATTCTCTCTGTAATGCTCTGAAAGCAAAGAAGGCCTGGCCTGCAGGACTCTAGCACTGATACCAAACTCTGTTGGCATTTTGGTTCTCGTGATGTAATATTTGCGCTGCTGTTTTTTTTTCATGAAAGCTTCTACTCTGGGCACTGGCCTCCAGGCATTCTCTGTGGTCTGCTTTGTAGCATGGCAAAAGAAAAAACAGGCCCATCTGACAGTTTGATATTTAAATTGTGAATGTGATCTAAGGGTGTAGGCTATTGAATAGAACATTATGACGCAAATAGGGAAAGGGAGTCTTTTCTGCTCCCCCCCCCCCCCCCATGGGGAGCGGTATAGCTGCTTTTACAACTTAACCCAGCTGATGGCTGCTCAGATGGCTCTGAACATGGGGTTGCATTCAGTACTTTGGTCCGACGTACTAAGAGTCTGACAACATGTGTCGCTGGTTAAGACGCATGCGTGGCAGCGTAAGACTCACCTGTGGCTCCTGACATGCGTTGCCGGTTAAAACTCATCCGTGGCTTCCCTGTGAGGTTAGGGTTACGGGTTAGGGTTTGGGGTAGGGTGTCGGATTGATGCCTGTCGGACTGTTAGTACTGTACGTCACACCAAACACATGCAGACTGAATGAGCTGAGGGGTCTACTCTAACCCTTCTGATTCCCACAATCAGATATGTATTTTTATTTTTATGTATGCGTATTTGTATTGTATCTCGTGTTTATCTTCATGATGCACTATTGTATTCCCATTCTAGATACTAGAACATTATGTAGACTGTGGTCTGCATTTATATATGTATGCCACTTCTCCAGTCTTTGGACAGCCCAAAATGCTTTACAAAGTGAACGCCTCACCATTCACACATTGAGAGAGTGGAGGCATCCATTCAAGGTGCCACCCTGCTTGTCAGGAGCATTTAGTGGGCCTGTGTGTTGCTCAAGGACACTTTGATGTCATGCCAGGAGTATGGAATCTGGGACCTTTCTTGTTCCCAGATGGCCGCTCTCTCTGCCTCCTGAGCCACTTGTTGAAATGCAATGACTCCGGCTTAACACACTAATAACATGTAAAGGGAAAGTCGGGTCTATTTTAAGTCAAACCAATCCATTCATCTGGGGAGGCAACTCCTCGATTCAGCGCCGCCCGCTCTATAAGCCGTCCGGAATCCTAAATCCCAAGAGACGTTTTGTATTATGCTCTTTGCTGTTCTCCGTCTCTGTGTTGTTGGGGAGAATTTAAGAATGAGAGTCCAGACAATGCACTTGGAAATAAAAGGGAAGAAATATCCCATGGGTGGGATATAAGGAATTCAGTGCTTTCAAATTAAAGTGGGGGGCACGACCCCTGGGGGAGTCGTGACCAGGGGGTGGCAAGGAAAGGAAAATACATTAGAAAAAAAAGGAAATTGTCGATTGGCTATTTTTGCTCTTTGTTTATTTCACAAGCTATTTCACAATAGAGGCTATATGGCTATATTTAAAGACTATTATTGCATCAAAAGTAACACAAACTTGTCAGACATTGGCCAAATTGTCAAATGATTTTAGAAAGAAGAAAAATCTACAAGCTCACAACGCCTCACATTTTCACAATGTTTATCTGTGAAACCGAGTCTAACTAATTGTAATTCCTCAACTCCCCAATTCAAATATGATTATTTATTAAAAAAAATTGGTGGGGGACTGAAAAGGTTGATTTCATAATTTCATAGCCCTACAACAGCATGAAAGTTAACATATACAGAAAGTTGAGCCTATACTGTAGTTGGCTGGTGTACTGTAAACTCTCTCCTTGTGGTTTCATTTTCCCTCTGATTCCCTCTCTGAGGTCACACTGACACAAACCCAAACGGAAAGCACCCTCACCGTGGCGGCAAGCCCATCAGACCGTCTCAAGTAAGACAATTATAAGTTCTGTCCAAAAATCTGTCGCCTGTCCGATAGTATACCACGTCAATCCACAGACGCCTCGCACCCATAAACACGCCTTGCGTTGCTGAATAACTAACCACCTGATGTGAGATGACATTTTTTAGATAAGAACAAATGGGGTCTTGGCCTTTCCCCCCCCCCCATCCATAGAGCCCTCTTACTAAACTGTTTAAAGTGCTCTAAGGGGTTATTTCCAGTTGGTGCCATGTGCTTTCACTGGGAGTGGCGAAAAGGTTAATGAATTCAACACTGTAAGCCACAGCTCCATGCTCCCCTTACAGTGGGCACAGCGAGAGAGAGAGAGAGAGAGAGAGAGATGCTGGGTGTGCTGTGCTGTGCTGTGCGGAGGCCTTGCACAGCATGCTGATGAGCTCACATCACCAGAGCAGAGTATCACTGCTGCCCCCTGTAGGGAGAGGTCTGACATGGTAAGTCCTCATTGAGGCTAGATGGGCATGACCGATTTCATTTTGACCAGTAGACAAAAAGTAGTCAACCCAAGTATAGGCTACTTGAGTCAAAGTGTACAGTAGATACTCCTGGGAAAATATTACTCAACTACAGCTGAAAAAGTTGCTCAGTCAAACTTGAGTTGAAGTACTGGAGTATACGTTATTTAGGCATTCAAATATTACTGTACATGCTTTTAAGAAAATATTATATTATTCAAAAGTACAAATTACAGTACAAGCACATTTTCTTTTTTAATATCATTGCTGTACTGAAATTTACCCCCAAGAACATCTGCGTCACAACCAGTGTTTATTTTGTCGACTTAAGCTACATACTACCTTTTTTCACTGACAAACTAAATATAAACTAAGTAAAAATATGGTGATAAAACTAAGACTAGTAAATATATTGACACCTTTTCAACCTATAAAAACTAGACTGAAATGTTAGGGAGGGAGTGGTGGTGGTCATCTTATGGCTGCATGGGTCACACTCAGAAAAAGCTATTTTCGGTAGCCGGTCTACAAATCAAGCATTATTAACACCATCACTGCCTGCTACAATACATTTTAGTCGACTGAAATCTTATGACTTTCAGTCAACTAAAAGTCGACAAAGTAAAACATTTCAGATGACTTTATTGGAAAGACTGACTACAACAAAACTTGATGTAAAAATGAACACTGGTCACAACGTGTTTCATTGCGACGCATTGTGAACTTGTAGATGGGCTATATTTTCACTAGGCTATATTTTAAATGGGGCCTACGATGGTTAATATTCATAACGTACTTTTGCCCTTCCTAGAAATGTATAGTGGAGTACCAAAAGTAATACAAATACATGTAAAGTACAGATACTAGTAGCCGGCTACTCAAGTTTTCATTAATTGTTACTGTCCACCACACACACAACACAATGTCTTGGATTTGTATCATCTCTCTAGTCTAGTCAGTATGAGTATGATCCCTGCTTCCACGTCTGCAGCAACAAGAGGTTATGATTGATTGAGGTTGGTGGAAATCAACCAGTGCTTCGCCTTATGAATATTTATCAGAACTTTTTTTTCTCCTTTTTTTTATGAACTTGTTCCTGCTCTTTTGGAAATCAGAGCTGTCCCTGATTGTGATCCAGGATGCATTTTCAGCTGCCTGCTGTTTAAAACGGCACCGTCGAAGCATTTTCAACGGGATTGGGAGAACAGAAGTGTGAACACATACTGCATTGTGAGATCACACTCCGCCCTCTGCCTAGTAATCCTGTTCAGTAAGCAGTATAGCACATGCAAATTCAACAGCAATCAAGATAAAGGGGAAACAGAGAGAGCGGAGAAAACAAAAAATATATACTAAAAATAAGAAAAGGCTGCACGTGCGAGTGAGCAAAATGATATATTTTTTGCATTTGCAAATTTTGCATTGAATTGAACATGTGTGCTCAGTCAGACGGTGAGCAATGCACATGCTTTAGAGAAAAACAGAGCTGTGTGTGTGTGTGTGTGTGTGTGTGTGTGTGTGTGTGTGTGTGTGTGTACAGTATGCATTCTCTTCTTCTGTCTCAGTATGTAAGCTGCATCTCACACTGCATCTCAACAGCGTTGACAGAGGGCGTCAGTAGCAGGGGACCTGAACCAGTGACCAGAAACAATCCCTAGACACGCTGTGGTTTTCTACTTTCCTTCTTATTCATACCCCCCCCATCCGTCCCCCCCCATCCGTCCCACCCTTGCACAAACAGGCTGTATACTACACTAGTGTACGTGCATCCTCAGCTCCGGAGGTAGCCAGCAGTACATCGAGTGGAGAGAAAAAAAAATCCAATTTACTTGATTGAAATATTATTTGCATATATGCGCTGTGTATATGCTGTGGCTAATACCGCCGTGATTAAAGCAATAATTCCAGTTTGTTCTCATGAATACCCAGTAGAGCATGAACCATAATAACGCCGTGATTCACGGTGGATAACTTTAGCCATCCGTGACATCCACAAATCCTTTTCGGTATGTCAATGTTTTTTTCCCGCGGCCCATGGCCCATGGCGGCGTTCGCCTCGGGATCTGGTGTGCGTGCGGATTGGCGTTCTAGTCACGAGCCTCTGTCTCTGTGTTTACACACAGTATTTATTAAGTCCACGGAATCAGCTCACGGACCGTCGCTGTGTCTTTACACTCCCTATGCAGTTACACCCCACAGCACTTAAAATGACAAGCAGTGCATATGTGAGGCCGCCTATGCCTCCCTGCAGCTAGAGCTGGAAGGGCCCAGTCAGCAGCATGAGTGACAAGAGCAGGCTGTGTGACTGCCATCCTTTATTTATGGGACTGGAGTTGACCCTGATTGACAAGCTAGGAGATGAGAGGGTCTGTGAAACCCTCAAGCATTAGGCAGTGTCACACGGAAACACAAGCAAGATACAAGCGTCTAATAATGGCATACCGTAGCTTCCCTGTGTAATTTAAAAGGCTTGTATAGCCAAATTAATTATCAGTTATTTGGCTAACTGGCTTGGATCCTCCTACATAAATGGGTAATGGTGCATTTGTATAGTGCCTTTTGTCCAAAGTGCTTTACAGCCAGGGTGCAATACATTCTCACCCATTCACACACCGATGGCAGAGGAAACCAAGCAAGGTGCCAACCTGCTCATCGGGAGCGGTTCAGTTCAGCAGTTCAGTTCAGTGTCTTGCTCAAGGACACTTCGACACCAACTCAGGGGGAGGCCAGGATCAAACAAGTTGCCGATCTACCTGAGTCCTGAGCCACTGCCGCCCCATCTTAAAATGGCCATTGAAAACATTGAATCAGTCCTACTGAGAATTGCTTTCCTTCATACTTTGGGGACGATATGCATACACAAATCTTGAACAATGATTACACACCCAATGTCAAGCTAACGTGAGCTTTTAATGTTGGTGGGCAAACTGGCATTGCAAGATGCCTTTTGCTGTATGCATGTAGCACGAGCTGCCCTATCTTCCTGTAAATAAAAACGTCTGGGTTTCCGAGGCTACCCTGAGATTGGTCTGGCTTCAGAAATACAGGGATTATAGGCATGGTAAATGTATTTGTAAGACAAACGAAACGCTTGATAAAAGAACATGTATAGGCCTGGGCCGTGGCTCAGCGGTCCAGGCACCTTGGCTGGTGATCCAGTCTGGCAGTGTGTCGCGGGCTCGACTCCCGATCCCGACGGCCTTTATACTGCATGTCTTCCCCCCCATAATCTCTCCCCATTTCCTGTCAGCCTACTGTTTGTCCCTCCATAAAAATATATAAAATAAAGGCGAAAACCATAACAACAACCACAACCAAAACATTACAGAGCAGCTTTCAGTTCTAGGGACTTCCCAGATGACATAAGAGGTCTGGATGGTTCATGATGATGATATATACTAAACATTCAGTGTATATATATATATATATACGAATACTAGACTAGTGAAACCAATTATTTGACAGAGAGGACAGGACACCAGTGTAAAGATCTGAGAACTAGAGTGATATGCAGTCACCTTATAGCCGGTATTAGTAAGGACTCAAGCAGCAGAGTAGTAGCACACTGAATCAGCTGCAGTCACCTGATCGATTTTTAGGGAAACTTGTAAAGTCTGAAAGTTATTTTTCTCCAAATCCTGCTAATGAGTCATTTCAACCTTGATATACTCGTATTCATTGCTAATGAGGCTGTTGAAATTCAGGACTGAGTCCATGACTACTTCTGACTTGGTTTGTGGTTCTTAACATTACCGATTGAAGCCGAGCACTGACTGTTAATTTGTTCTTCCTTGGCTCCAAAATCAATTACATACAGTTCATATAGGTTACTTCATACAGAGATACAGACAACCCTTGTACTAGATGGCCGGCGCCTTTGGCGCGGTAAACGTAAACACTGGCAAACCCACCCACACATAACCCAAACATTGTCTCTCACACACACACACACACACACACACACACACACACACACACACACACAATCAAAAAGGCCAAGACAAAAGGAAGTCAGAATCAAACGGACACACATTGCTTCTCTTTTTCAGTTTGGCAGAGCTTTCCTTCAGTTTGCCCTCCCCATGTTGCACTGGACCTTTACCTTTTGAAGCCGGATTTATTTCATCGTATGAAATCGTATATATTTTCAGATAGCGATGCCGTCGCATGACAGAGAATAAGCGTAGCTCCATGTCCACTGAAGCAACGTGTTGTTTAAAACGTTTGTCATCTCGGTGCCATTCGGAGGTTCAACCCTCAGTGCGTCCTCCACAATTAAATACAAAAAGTTAAAAGGAACCAAAGGAAATTTGAAAGGCTCGGTGGAACTGTGCGCTATGAATATTTCATAACACAAAAACATGTTTGGCCAATTTACACATTTTCTTTTTTTTTTACCTTGTCTGACAGTTCCATCAACAAGCGACTGGGTGTGTTCCATGCATAAATTAAATATAAGGAGGTATACGGTATACCATTCTTTTATTTTTCTCTGAACATCTGACACACAGCGTGGGTTTTCTGGCCTGCACTGGCAGCTCTCACACAACTTTGATTTTATCTGTTCCAGCGAACAAGAGCGCACAGGGGAAGATGATACCAGTTGCTTCCCCCCCCCCCCCTGCAATGCTATATATAAACTTCAAAGCAATGGGGAACAACACATAATATGGAAATAAAATGCAGGATTCCTCTCAGGACTGCATGGTGCTTGCTGCAGAATGTTTAAAAATTAAACGTGCTAGTCTCAGCCTTTACAAAGTGCCTGACAAATTATCAGAAGCAATGGTTAGAACATGAAAGGCCCCGCCACTACAATCAGATGTTTTTAGTAATAATTTACGGATGGAGTTTTGTTTTGTTGGTGAGGCATCGGTACACAGGGACTCCTATGGGAGCACCTAGAATCATAATGACAGTGCCTCTTCATAAAACAATGTTCTGATCAAGAAATCAAGAATGTGGCCTGGGCCGGCCTAGCGGTCTGGACACCTGGGCTGGTAATCCAGCCTGATGTCTCCCAGCATCGTCTAGATCAGGGGTGGGCAACTTTGACGATGGAGAGGGACACTATTGCATATTTCTGTCATAGCAAAACTAGACTATCTACAGGCGTCGCACTGCGACACGTATTGAGCTTGTAGATCAGCTATATTTGAATTAAAATCCTGAATTTTTTTTAGCTATTTTTTAATTGGAATCATGAAAAGTAACCTTTTTATTTAAATTCAAATGCATTTACTTAACGTTAACTTTATGAACTAAATACAAATAGGCTACATGAAATTAAAAGCCAATAATATGTTTATACTAGTAGTAATTAAAGTGGGTCATGTTTGCATGCATGTAATTGGAATTGTAACTACTGAAATCAATAATAGATCAGTATTCTGATATTAATCCCCAGGCCGCCAGTTGTTGTATATGGCCTAGATAGCAGAAATTAACTTTTCTTTGCGTGCACAAACCCTTTTAATCTGTCAGCCAGTGCAGAGAAGGCATTGCCTTTCATACACATGACTGAGGCGACTAGTTCTTCTCTGTATACATCTGTGCTGCATTTTATCTTGCACACGTGATTGTATACTCACAAAGTTCACATGCGTGCTTATACCTCAGTGCATGCACTCTCTTGTGTGTCCGCCTGTGTGCTTGCACGAGTCAGTGCATTCACTCTAGTGTGCACACATCTTGACCAGACACAGTGAGCACAGCCTCAGGACCCTGGGAGTGAGTTTATCGAGGATCTATTTTCTCCCACACTCTTATGCTCTAGCCCAGACCAAGTCGGCTCTGATTTCCCCAGAGTCCGTTGGGCTAGCTCTGATATTCTTTAGCAAAGTCTATCTCTCCAACAAAGCAATGGTCAAAAATCAAGTCATGTTGGCTAAGCCGATCAACTCCCGAGGAACTCGGCGTGGCTGCGAGACAAAGCCAGGCCTCAGCCAATCAATAACCTGCTCAGCATTACTGTTTGGCCAACACATTTGTTTTTATCGACGGATAGAAAGGACTAAAATGTGCTGGCTTCATGTGAGATGCTAACAAACAGTCGGGGGTCATTCATCTAGTTGATCTGTTCAATCAACCTATTCACCTGCTCTTGACTCCTTGCTGTGAACTTTGCTCCTTGAATAATGTTTTAAATCACCTGTCGACCTGTATTGTTCGCTGTTGCTGCTTTTTTATGATAAAAAATCTTTATCTTTTTACCTCTGGCAGATGGTGCAAATTGACTGGAAGAGTTTTAGTCCAACTATTCACATAAGCCCAGCGATCCTTAAATGAACCAGTGGAGTACAGTAACATCATGCAGCCGGTGGCAGTGAGTTATGGCCTTAACCTTCCACCTCATCCAATTGAATCTCAAAATGTTTCAGGCTTCTAGCCGCCTTCTATCATCCGGCTCGCAGCTGTTGGAAAACAGCTGTTGTACATTTTCCTCACGGCCAACAGTCAATTATTATCGTATGAAAAATAAACATGTCTTGTTAGAGACAAAGTCACCACAGTGCCCTGCATGCCTGGTGTGTGTCTGTAGATGCAAACAAACTATATTTGTTATGCAGTATGGGGAATTGCCGGCCATTGTTCAACACCGGAAATGCTGGTAGCGGGCAATGGATTGCATTAGCAGCAAATCCTCCCACTGAAAGTAGGAGTTGAAAACAGATGGTTCACACACAGACAGAACCCCCCCCCCCCCCCCCCTCCCCGAAACCATGCTCATTTTTCACAAAGTTTATTCTATGCCGCTGTTAACAGTAACAACCAGAAGGTTCAGGGTTCTATCAAAATCAAGTTTATTTGTTCAACCACACAGTACAAATCCAATATAAAATATATAATAATGTAGATAATAAATAAATAAATCAACCTATAACCACTTGATAGCATTCCTATATATTCGGGCGGCCAACAGTTCTACTGCAGTAGATAGATTTCCGATGTACTGTAGATGTAAAAAAAAAAGAAAGGAGGGGGCCTAGTACAGTATAAACCCCTAGGGGTCTCCGGTCAACGGAGCATAATGGGGTGTAAGTGGTTAAATCACATTATACTAGATTCCAAATAAAATAGGCATGTTGTACACAGTACAGTACAATACATTCATTGGTCATAATACTGTAATCACAATTAACCCATTCTGACCTGAGATCAGATTCATACGAGGTTTCCACGGGACACACACTGGTCTGATTAACCCATTCTGACCTGAGATCAGATTCTAAAAATGTCAGTCGTTCTTCGAATTTTTCAAAAATAGCAGACCTACAAGCTCGTAGCGCACCACTCGGTGGCGCGCTATGAGCTTGTAGATCTGCTGTTTTTCAATAGCTAAAGCATAACATGATGCTAACACCAACATGGGTTCCCGGTCAGAATGGGTTAAACTGCAGCTGTCAGTGCGTGTCCCCTCATAACCCTGAAACCTCCTGCTGTTGTTTCGCAGTCGTCTGCGGTGGAGGAATGCAGTGACCAGCTCCTGCATGTTATCGCGATGACATCTGGGAGACTCCAGTGCAGTTTATTCTCTCAGGTCAGGCCTCTGTTGTTCGTCTTGTCTTTAAACTGGCTTCTTTCTTCTGTTTAGACAAGTCATCTTCTGACTCTCGTCTCTCTTTATGCTTTGGATCGGAGAAAAGGAGAGAGGGGAGGGGGGGGTCGAGATTAGGCTGGAAGCACTAATGTGAAACACCTGGACAGTGTTGCACAATAACTCACTTGAACGTGCATGGCGCAAACGGCATGCAGAGTTATAAATGGGATCGATGCATTGTAATCATTAGGGCCTTTTAATCAAGTGAAAAGCTGCATTAATTCATTACTTAGTTAACAATATAGCATGTTGTCCATAATATTAAATTTATAATAGGATATAAACCATTTAATTTACCCTTTTTAATTAAGAAAGACAAAAACGTTAAAATCCAGCATTAGTCAGACTGACATTACTCCAACCTCGATACATAGTCAAACTGTTAGTGTTGATTTGTCCATTTGTGACTCTGAGCATGTACAAATGTACGGGTCCATTTGGTTACATTTGTACTGTACACGCTCAGAGTTAAATGAATGACATTTTCCCCCTGAGGAGATGGGAGGCTGTAGTACATGTATGTGGTGAGCAGTGTAACTTTTCCTTACTTGGTCCAGCAGTGGAGAAAAGCCTTAGCGAGCTTCCCATCAGTATTCAGACATACTTTTTCTTCCTTGCTCCCCTCTGGTCTCTTTAATGTAACACTGCAAATCGCAAAACACAAAAGGCACTGCTTTAAATCCCACAAAAGACACTGATTAATTATAACGCCAGCAGTGAAAGGTGAAAGGTAATACACCAATAAATCCTCACTGTTCATTTCACTCTGTGTAAAAATGGAACCTCTCTGAGTGGGTAAATTAATACTGCAAATTTTAAAGTGAACTAGTCGTGTGTGTGTGTGTGTGTGTGTGTGTGTGTGTGTGTGTGTGTGTGTGTGTGTGTGTGTGTGTGTGTGTGTGTGTGTGTGTGTGTGTGTGTGTGTGTGTGTGTGTGTGTGTGTGTGTGTGTGTGTGTGTGTGTGTGTGTGTGTGTGTGTGTGTGTGTGTGTGTGTGTGTGTGTGTGTGTGTGTGTGTGTGTGTGTGTGTGTGTGTGTGTGTGTGTGTGTGTGTGGTGTGTGTGGGACTTACATGAGTTCAGTTTTATCACAGTTTGGTCCCTTCTCAATTACGTGGAAATCTGTAATGGCATCTGGAATGAACTTGATTGTTTTGGGGCATAGGCATCTGGCTCCAGGAATAAACTGTGCTGTAGAGAGACAGGTGGGAAAATAATTATCAGTGCTGAGCATAAGCACATTATGGTACGAAGGGCATGTTGTAGTTTATTCTGTAGTGGATGATTCTTGTACAGCTGTCATATAATATGGAGGCAGCATTAACCACCTAAACCCTGCTATATACTTCATTGGCCATTCCCCAGAGCTCTGTATGTGGACCCCTCCCATTTATTCCCTCTACACCAAAGATTATTTCCTGCAAGTATAGCCGATCTACTGCATTGCATTTTACATTTTTCTCCATCCTTTTTTTCTTTTCTTATTCTTATTATTATCAGAAGCACGTTTTTCTCACTTTTCTCCTGTTGTAAGAAAGATGTTCTTGACAGATTTTGACTGAGATCACCTCTCACTGTTATGTTTACTCTTTGCTTTGTAAAAGAAATTGTCAAGAGCATGCATGGTTAGCAGACTGCTAATGGTCACTTAAAAGAAGAGAAGATCATCATTAACATTAATGTAATATTATGTAGCTACAAAAAAATAAAGCTTACCTTCATTGAACTTCATGAAAACGGCAAGGGAGACCATGAGGAGAGCAGTAACTTTTGTTGCGAAGGCCATTGTTGTGATGGAAATCAACAGATTCCTGAAGAGAGAAGTCCTTTAAGATCCACTAGGAAATGTGAAAGTGAAGTTTGAAGGGATCTTCATTCTTTTTATACACAACAGCGTGGGTTTTCCCAAATTCCATGGCTTTTCCCAGCAAGCACGAGTTGTCAGCAATAACTTTCCACTCACGCTCTAAGGAATGTGCATGGTCTGCCAGAGGGGGCGGAGAAAGGAAAGGGAAAGTGTCAGACTCAGAGGTAAACTAAGTGGATTTCAAGGAAAAGCGTTAGGTGAATCAACTTCTACCGTATGTTGAAATGATTCATGCATGGCCGATGTATATATAATATATAATACTATAGGTCTGTCTTAAGCTTGTCCTACTATCTAACATAAGATATCTGTCAGAATTCAAGGCAAGTATAGTATATTTTTTATAGAAAATACAATGTAACAACAAGTCACTGCATTTACAGGAAGGATATATGATTCATAATAAGACCTAAAAGATCAGTTGTCTGTGTTTTTGCTGAAATGAAATATAGCTTAGGTAGGCTACATCATTTGAATAAGGGTCGCTGTAGTGAATGGTTTGGGGAGAACTTTGATTTATCATTCTAAACTGCAATGTATTCATAATTGAATAATTTCTAATGGAAGCACACTTAATTTATTTGCTTGATAGGAATAGAATTTTGCTAATGGAACTATGATTAGGCTGTAGTAATGTAATGTTACATTGCATGCTTAATAATGGAAAATTCCTGTCAGTATTATCTTAAAGGGAGATTAATTGGTCAAATCAAATTGAGAAAGATGCAAAAATATTGCTTTTTATAAAGCATTTCTATCCCTTCTCTTTTCTGTTATAAATATAATTAAATGCACCATTCTACCAAACTAGTTGACTACTTGAAACCCCAGTATCCCTATTACATTTCTGGAGGAAACGTTCATCAAACATAGCTGATCTACAAGTCCACAATGCGTCGCAAGACTCACAACGCCACCCGTTGTGAGCTTGTAGATCTGCTATTTGTTGGTGAAGAGATTTGGTGTAAGGGTGAAAAAAGAGCGCACCAAGTACAGTTGCAGCTCAGGTCCGAGTTACTGAGTAGTATTAGAGGGTTTATTCTTACCACCAACCACATGATGACAGGGTGGTCAGTCATTACCATGGGTACCATGGTAATGACTGACAGTAAGTGCATAGCATGAGGCACCTGCTTGGAGTTTTTTCAGTCTGAGTAATGACGTAGTACGAAGATTAAGTCTCAACATGTCTATGGCATTTCCGGTTTGACGCACGCATTCTTACAGTAAAAGGTTGGCTCACGCTGCACGCAGCATATTCATAGAAGGTTTGTGACATTAATGGGAATAGGACATTTATATGAACACCCATAAATGTGCAGCATGATGGATTCTTCACAGCTTCGGAACAGGATATAGATCAATATGTACCGTAGTTAGTTGGTACATTTGGATTCAGTGCACCTGTTCTCAGATAATTTCATAGTGACAGTGCATTGTAGGGAGTTGCAGTACTCACACTAGAGAGCAGTTCAGTACTGCTGTAGTCTACTGGCTAGCATTATTTTGTCCAAAGGACAGACTATATTGCAATGCTTTTTTTAAGATTTATTTTAGGGCTATTATACCTTTTATTATTGATACGACTGTAGGCTGACATGAACTGGGGAGAGAGATGGGAAGTGACAAACGGCAAAGGCCGTCTGGATTGGGACTTGAATCTGTGGCTACATTATAGCCGGACCACTGTGCCAACTATCCAGGCCTACATTTGCTATTTCAAGCATTGTGCCTCTCTCCATACTATTATGACAATTGAACGGGAGACGGTACACTCATTTTAAGAAAATAAATGTTCAGGTCGGGGTTACAATTTTCACTGCTCCATGGATTCAGTGCCCTGCCCTGTCTTTGGTTGAATATTATCTACAGTACTTTGAATAAAATTGTGTTATAAATGCACCATTAACATATAGGTCACGGCGTCACACACAGAATCAGAATCAATCTTTATTGTCACATCACATTTCAAGTAACGTGGGTGAAATTCTTGGTTGTGCAGGCTCATCATTGCAGTTAAATGATAGAGAGAGAAGAGCATGAAGTGCGTAGTATATGACTATCAAATCTACATGATACAAGTGAGTGCATAATATAGATTTATGAAAGGAGTAGGAGTCTGTGTCTCTATTAAAACAACAGACAAATTCAGTTCAGTCTGTGCAGTGTGACCAGACTAAGTACCAGACTGTTCAGCAGTCTAATTGCTGACAAATAGAAACGGTTCAAGAGTCTGGAGGCGCTGCTCTTGATGCTCCAGGAAACGTTTGCCCGGCCGTGGGTGGGCAGGGGGATTTAACAGGCTATGTGCTGGGGTGATGGATGTCCCAGATGATGTTTTCAGCCTTAACCACACAACGTCTCTCGTGTATTTCCTGGAGGGGGGGGGGGGGGGGGAAGCTCCCCTTCCATAATGCGCTGCGCTGTTCGCACCACTCTCTGCAGTGCTTTTCGTTCCGCGGCGGTTCAGTTCCCGAATCAGGCAGTGGTGCCGCTTGTCAGAATAGAACATCGGTACTCTTGTAGAATGCTCTGAGGATGCGGGGGCTCACTCTGTCTGAACACATCCAGGCGCCGGAGACAGCATAGAGTCGTCGTTGGGCCTTTCTCACCACTTTTGTGCTGTGTGTGTGTGTGTGTGTGTGTGTGTGTGTGTGTGTGTGTGTGACCCACTGCAGGTCCCTCGTGATGTGTATGCCGAGGAACTTGAAGTGGCAGACCTGCTTCCACTGCAACACCGATGATGAAAATAGGTGCGTGCTCTCTCTCTCTCTCTCTGGCCTCCTGGCACCACTGTGTCAGTGCGCCAACCTCAGCTCTGTAGACTGTCTGATTGTTGTCGATCAGGCCCATCACTGTCGTGCTGTCCACCGTGCGTGTCATTTCCACCTGACTAGATTGTCCACCATTTAGCATTTTAGCATTTGAGCATTTATTCTAATCACTTTATACTACTTCTACGCCTACACACTTTGTCCAAAACTCACACAAATAGTTGGAAGGCTAGCACGTCTCCAAAAGGGCTCTTCTTCTGCCCCTAGGGGGCGCCACAATGCAAAGAGTTGAGTGACACAGCAGCACTGGGTAGACCACGCAGTCTGGCAAAGATCTGTGGTCAGAGGAGCACCCTTTCCCAGTTTAGACCCCTTTTATTTGGAAGAGAGTTAACCCATTCTGACCTGAGATCAGATTCATACGAGGTTTCCACTGGACACACACTGGTCTGATTAACCCATTCTGACCTGAGATCAGATTCTAAAAATGTCAGTCGTTCTTCAAAAATAGCAGACCTACAAGCTCGTAGCGCGCCACTCGGTGGCGCGCTATGAGCTTGTAGATCTGCTATTTTTCAATAGCTAAAGCATAACATGATGCTATAACACCAAAATGGGTTCCCGGTCAGAATGGGTTAACAACTGAAAAGCAAACACATATGTTACAAATGACTGTTGATCATTCTATTACATGAATATTACATGAACGTACAACATGCCCAAAACTAGATTCCTTCCTTATGATAGACTGACTCATCAGACAGCTCTGTGGTGTCATGTGCTGCTACACGTCATGAAAAGAATCTGCCCGTTTTATTTCGTTTCACTTAAATTTGTATCGCTGATTTAATTTGTAGGGATTTCATACAGTGGGTTTTATAAGATTTGCCCAAGGCTGAGTTATCACATTGTCTCGTGATACAATGATCTCAGTGTTTTACTGTTCTATCCAGCTGTAGTTTATTTAAAGGTGATAATATTATCACAAAACACAAGTTTGTCTAAACCTACTTTCAGACCACAGATTCACATCAAGACTTTGTTGTATACGCTATGTATTGTGAGCTTGTAGATCTGCTATTTTCACACCGACATACGTCAGAATAAATTAAGCATTAGAAAATGGTGTAGATTTGTGAATTACCCCGGCAGAGAATCCATTTTCTCTCACTTATCCGACACGCTGCAGTAGAGTAGAGAGTATCTTATTGCAAAGCACAGCCTCACAGAAAGTATGTCCTAACCCATTCTGACCCGAGATCAGATTCATACGAGGTTTCCACTGGACACACACTGGTCTGATCAACCCATTCTGACCTGAGATCAGATTCTAAAAATGTCAGTCGTTCTTCGATTTTTCAAAAAATAGCAGACCTACAAGCTCGTAGCGCGCCACTCGGTGGCGCACTATGAGCTTGTAGATCTGCTATTTTTTCAATAGCTAAAGCATAACATGATGCTAACACCAACATGGGTTCCCGTTCAGAATGGGCTAAAGGCTTCCAAGAATAGATTACATCTGCAACTCCACATTATTGTGGTTTCAATTAAAAACACCAAATGATGGCAACAGCACTTTTCCTGGTGCAGGAGTATTACGTTAATTGCATTTGCTGTGAGTGATAATGCAATAGTTTGTGTAAAACAAAGTTAAATGAAATATAGAGTGATGTGTATCAGTAAGTTCCGATTCAGTGACTAGACTGTCTGAATACTCGCCACAAAACACAGTCATCCTGGGCGTACAGCCAGCGGAACTGCTCAGCCTGGTGTTCCTAAACGTAACCCAAGTAAAGTATGCTTAAACGGTTACATCTAACCTTATATTCCTATACCGTAACCTCAGTAAAACGGTACCAAGCAATCCGGTTACAACCGTCTTAAGCTTAAGCTACTACCCACTACATGCGTATATGTATCTTATCAGCGTACCCTCCCTCTTCCCTTAAGCTTCAACAAGAAATCCATTAGTCACTATATTTACGGAATCTTCCTTGTAATTGTACAGATATCAGACTTGTGAGTTTGTTCACTGGAAGCTTTCCAGGGACTGCTGTGCTCCCCCTCTCCCTCCCCATTATCTGGAAGATACTGTAGTCAGCTAGACCTGGCCCAGTTAGTTGACTGTAAAGGCTACATCTGCCAAGGCCCAGCTGGATTCACTTTGCTTGTGACGACCAAACCAAATGAGAAAACAAAACTAAAAGTATCCAGTACAGAACATGAGGCACAGCCTGTAGTGACAAAAAGGGGATAGCGATGCTTACACGGAAAATTAACATTCTCTCAAGGCCGGAAAGGAAAAGGTATCTCTTGAGGCAAAGTGATCCCTCATGTTTATTCTATTCAGTGTTGCACACCATTTATTTACAGTGTATAATAATGGGTAAATATTTACAAGTACCTTGACTTTCACTGACTTTAGCTGAATACACAGACATAATATGTCTGTGTATTGAACCAAACATATTATGTTTGGTTCAATTAGCCTCGTCTTTAATTATCCTCTCTTTGTTATTCAGAGTTTTTTAATGATGTCACAAGCCCAAAGTCTGTGGAATGCATCTAATCTTCTGAAGGCTGCATGTGTGGCTGTGTTGAATTAGTTCCTATGGCTTAACAAATGACACAACATTCTGCTTAAATCATAGGAATATTTGGGGGAAATCCAGTAACCAAAACTTGTTTATGAATAAAATGCAGTCCAGCATTTTAGCAGTGGCTGCGGCCTCGACTGTGGCTTCCAGAAGTCTCTTGCTCAACTCATCCCTGCGAACGGGGACTTTGCAAACAACCAGTCCAAGGGGCTGTGGTTACACCGCTTTGATGTCTCGCATTGTGACTCATCGTCGGTTTCAACAGTGACGGACACATCCGATAAGCCAATTGGGGCCCATGAGGGAGCATAGGCCAAAGATGAATGATGCGGCGACATGGGTGTAAATGTGAGGCATTGTCCGATGGAATTGTGTAAGGCATGTGTCGTCCATTGTCTGTGACCTTTGAGAGGGCCGTGCAAAGGGTAGAGTGAAGGCTTGGCGAGTTCTTTGATGGAGTCCACATAGTCCTCCATGGTATGGGTGAGACGTCCTGCCTCCCTGTCGCTGAGGTCTCCCTCGTGCGTCTCACTGATGGTGGGCAGCCGGTCCACAGTGGAAAGAAGACGGCCGAACTTCATGCTGTGAACGGAGGATGCATTGTATTCAAGTCAGGTTTATTTGTGTAGCCCTTCATCACAGTTACTCTAATTACTTAACCCATTTTGACCTGAGATCAGGTTCTAAAAATGTCTTCTACATCCTGACAGTTTTTTGAAAAAGCTATGTTTCTATGTCAGTCCTTCTTCGATTTAAAAAACACTAAGCCCGATTTTATTCTTTTACACATTGTTGAACACTTTGGTTTTGACATTTTTTGCATTGGTCTGTTTGTTTTGTCTTAGTTTTGTTATTTTTTGTTTGCTTGTTAAACACCTATATAATGACATTGGCGGTGGTTAAAATAAACTTTCAGGCTGTATCATTTATTATTCAAAAAGGCTCACATTATAATAAAGCTTCCATTGGGACATTTCCTCATTGTAAAACGCTTTAAAGCTTCAATGAAAAATGTCCTTTAAAAATACGAATGACATACACAGTGAAATCGGAAGTATTCATTTTACCCTGAAAGAGTGAAAAAGGGACTCACAAAGGCCGACCTGACAAATTGTTTCAGCAGTAGGATTGCTTCAGTGTGTCACAATGACACCCTAAAGACGGCGTAATGTCATAATATGTCACTTTCAGGTATGGAGAGAGCAGTATGCAGGCTTCATTAATTAGATTTGCTCGTTATGAACATGAACAAGACATCTTGTTAACAACTCACCCGAAATGCCCTCTCTGCAGTTTATCTTGATGGCACTTTTGCAACTCCTGGGTCCTTCTACTACCTGCCACCTGGTACCAATGTGCTTTTTCCTCCACTGCCTCTATGCATTTGTCCTGCTCCACCGGCAGCCTGTGGGTGTCCGTCCGCCGTTGTGTTCATAAGGCTCTCTCTGTGTGTGCAGAACTACTTGTGGTGCGGTGGAGGCAATGGACAGTAGAGCTGGATGTGGATTATCCTTCCACGGGGACTCTTATGGTGCATTAGCGTAGACTGGTCCATATGAGGGCTAAGTATAGACACAGCATGTACTGTACATAAAGCTCTGTTCTGGCAGGCAGGTAGTTGCGCGGGCATTGATGTACCATACAGGTGCAGGGTAATGCAGTGGATGAGGGTTGGAGAGGAGGACATGTTGATGTACCATACAGCGCTGTAGGTGCAGGGTAATGCAGTGGATGAGGGTTGGAGAGGAGGACATGTTGATGTACCATACAGCGCTGTGGGTGCAGGGTAATGCAGTGGATGAGGGTTGGAGAGGAGGACATGTTGATGTACCATACAGCGCTGTAGGTGCAGGGTAATGCAGTGGATGAGGGTTGGAGAGGAGGACATGTTGATGTACCATACAGCGCTGTAGGTGCAGGGTAATGCAGTGGATGAGGGTTGGAGAGGAGGACATGTTGATGTACCATACAGCGCTGTGGGTGCAGGGTAATGCAGTGGATGAAGGTTGGAGAGGAGGACATGTTGATGTACCATACAGCGCTGTAGGTGCAGGGTAATGCAGTGGATGAGGGTTGGAGAGGAGGACATGTTGATGTACCATACAGCGCTGTAGGTGCAGGGTAATGCAGTGGATGAGGGTTAGAGAGGAGGACATGTTGATGTACCATACAGCGCTGTAGGTGCAGGGTAATGCAGTGGATGAGGGTTGGAGAGGAGGACATGTTGATGTACCATACAGCGCTGTAGGTGCAGGGTAATGCAGTGGATGAGGGTTGGAGAGGAGGACATGTTCATGTACCATACAGCGCTGTAGGTGCAGGGTAATGCAGTGGATGAGGGTTGGAGAGGAGGACATGTTGATGTACCATACAGCGCTGTAGGTGGAGGGTAATGCAGTGGATAAGGGTTGGAGAGGAGGACATGTTGATGTACCATACAGCGCTGTAGGTGCAGGGTAATGCAGTGGATGAGGGTTGGAGAGGAGGACATGTTGATGTACCATACAGCGCTGTAGGTGCAGGGTAATGCAGTGGATGAGGGTTGGAGAGGAGGACATGTTGATGTACCATACAGCGCTGTAGGTGCAGGGTAATGCAGTGGATGAGGGTTAGAGAGGAGGACATGTTGATGTACCATACAGCGCTGTAGGTGCAGGGTAATGCAGTGGATGAGGGTTAGAGAGGAGGACATGTTGATGTACCATACAGCGCTGTAGGTGAAGGGTAATGCAGTGGATGAGGGTTGGAGAGGAGGACATGTTGATGTACCATACAGCGCTGTGGGTGCAGGGTAATGCAGTGGATGAGGGTTAGAGAGGACATGTTCATGTACCATACAGCGCTGTGGGTGCAGGGTAATGCAGTGGATGAGGGTTGGAGAGGAGGACATGTTCATGTACCATACAGCGCTGTAGGTGCAGGGTAATGCAGTGGATGAGGGTTGGAGAGGACATGTTGATGTACCATACAGCGCTGTGGGTGCAGGGTAATGCAGTGGATGAAGGTTGGAGAGGAGGACATGTTGATGTACCATACAGCGCTGTAGGTGCAGGGTAATGCAGTGGGTGAGGGTTGGAGAGGAGGACATGTTGATGTACCATACAGCGCTGTAGGTGGCGGTGCAGGGTAATGCAGTGGATAAGGGTTGGAGAGGAGGACATGTTCATGTACCATACAGCGCTGTAGGTGCAGGGTAATGCAGTGGATGAGGGTTGGAGAGGAGGACATGTTGATGTACCATACAGCGCTGTAGGTGCAGGGTAATGCAGTGGATGAGGGTTAGAGAGGAGGACATGTTGATGTACCATACAGCGCTGTAGGTGCAGGGTAATGCAGTGGATAAGGGTTGGAGAGGACATGTTGATGTACCATACAGCGCTGTAGGTGCAGGGTAATGCAGTGGATAAGGGTTGGAGAGGACATGTTGATGTACCATACAGCGCTGTAGGTGCAGGGTAATGCAGTGGATGAGGGTTAGAGAGGAGGACATGTTGATGTACCATACAGCGCTGTAGGTGCAGGGTAATGCAGTGGATAAGGGTTGGAGAGGAGGACATGTTGATGTACCATACAGCGCTGTAGGTGCAGGGTAATGCAGTGGATGAGGGTTGGAGAGGAGGACATGTTGATGTACCATACAGCGCTGTAGGTGCAGGGTAATGCAGTGGATGAGGGTTAGAGAGGAGGACATGTTGATGTACCATACAGCGCTGTAGGTGCAGGGTAATGCAGTGGATGAGGGTTAGAGAGGAGGACATGTTGATGTACCATACAGCGCTGTAGGTGGAGGGTAATGCAGTGGATGAGGGTTGGAGAGGAGGACATGTTGATGTACCATACAGCGCTGTAGGTGCAGGTTAATGCAGTGGATGAGGGTTGGAGAGGAGGACATGTTGATGTACCATACAGCGCTGTAGGTGCAGGGTAATGCAGTGGATGAGGGTTGGAGAGGAGGACATGTTCATGTACCATACAGCGCTGTAGGTGCAGGGTAATGCAGTGGATGAGGGTTGGAGAGGAGGACATGTTGATGTACCATACAGCGCTGTAGGTGCAGGGTAATGCAGTGGATGAGGGTTGGAGAGGAGGACATGTTGATGTACCATACAGCGCTGTAGGTGCAGGGTAATGCAGTGGATGAGGGTTGGAGAGGAGGACATGTTGATGTACCATACAGCGCTGTAGGTGCAGGGTAATGCAGTGGATGAGGGTTGGAGAGGAGGACATGTTGATGTACCATACAGCGCTGTAGGTGCAGGGTAATGCAGTGGATGAGGGTTGGAGAGGAGGACATGTTGATGTACCATACAGCGCTGTAGGTGCAGGGTAATGCAGTGGATGAGGGTTGGAGAGGAGGACATGTTCATGCATGTCCAAGCAGACAGCGGCATCCTTATCTTCACAGTCTGTTCGCAGTGGGCAGTGGTGGCCGAACGGTTTTTCGGAGCGGTCTTGATATCGGAAGGTCGCTAGTTCGTATCCCCGGACCGGCACGTTACAATTACCACCGCTGAAGTGCCCTTGGACAAGGCATTTTACCCCTACCATGAAATGTTCTATGAGCAGGGCCTGGCTGTAAACAAGTTATTGAGCTTAGTCCAGTTACCCTGGGTAAACATACAGTAGTACCTTTCCTTTCCTCATTTAATTAACAGGCCAGGCCATCAAGAGTTTTGTCAGTAATATATATTTTTTGGGGGAGTACGGGTGGGCCACAGTCGGTAGTGCTGTCGCCTCACAGCTAGAAGGTCCTGGGTTCGATTCCAGCTGGGGATGCTGGGGGCGTGTTCTCTCCTCCGCGTTTGCATGGAGTTTGCATGTTCTCCCCGTGTCTCCTAGGGTAGGTAACCGCACAAAACAACATGCAGTAATCCTGGTCTCTAATGGAGGGGAAAAGAACTGGTTGGAATAACGTATTCCTTCCACGCGCTACGTCCAACCAGGGAAACCCCCCCCCCCCCTGTCAGGTGAAAAGAAGCGGCTTGGACTCCTCATGCATTGAAGGAAGTATGAGGTTAGTCCGTTGCTCTCCCCAGGTTGGCAGAGGGAGTGTAGAGCCCAGGATTACATTAAATAATTGACACTGGGTGAAAAAAACAGGTTAGAAAATTGTGGGATATAAAAAAAAGTAATATATATATTTTTTTAATCCTTCTTTTCAGTAGAAGGATTTTCAGTGTTAATTGTTAATGATAAGTACTGGAGTACAGAGTGATGTTCTCATTTTAGTCTGATCTGGGTGGAGCAAATAGGATTGTATAAGAAGTGACTGTAATCTCTTGACTGGATTAGAGTAGTCTAACTAAAATGTGACTGGGGCTAATGTGTCTGTCCATGCTGTAATTATTTTGGGAAGCCAGTTTTAATGACTATCTGCTTGGAACTTCATCGAATCCATCTGCAAATGGATAAAATATTTGATCTGACATTCATCAACCAATACAGTATTTCTAAAACAGTCTTGTCTGTAGGAGTCTGAATGTATGATTTTAAAGGTAATATACCGGTATATTACAAAGGGGAACCTATTAAAGAGTGCTTTTACAGTACATAATTTTGATCATCTCAGATGTCATCTCTCTAGACATCTCTCTGGCCAGTGCTTTTTAATATAGGCCTACTGCCACAGAGGGCTGGCTGACTAGCTCCATTTCATATAATTCTCCACTTAACCCATTCTGAACGGGAACCCATTTTGGTGTCAGCATCATGTCGTGCTTTAGCTATTGAAAAATAGCAGATCTACAAGCTCATAGCGCGCCACCGAGTGGCGCGCTACGAGCTTGTAGGTCTGCTATTTTTTGAAAAATCGAAGAACGACTGACATTTTTTTTATCTGATCTCAGGTCAGAATGGGTTCATCAGACCAGTGTGTGTCCAGTGGAAACCTTCGTATGAATCTGATCTCAGGTCAGAATGGGTTAATAAACTGCATACTTTGCAGGAAGTTCTGACATCATATAATTGGATCTCAAGAGCAAAATAACCCCAAGGTAGTAAACAGCCTATTTCAAGTCTTAATAGTAAAAACTGTGATCTGATCTCTGTCCCCTGGGAAATCACTGTCTTTCCCAATACTTTCACGTCCCAAAATTCATTGTGTCCCATTGGAATCAATTATGCTTAAATGATCCTACAAAAACATCCATCCAAAGTTATCTAAATACCTCAAATTTGTCTTAACTTTTTCAACAACAATTGCTCCCCTGGTGTCTATATATTCACTTTTTATTACTTTAGGTGACATCTTTTAAGTTTTGCTTCCATATCTGTGTATAGCTTGATTTATACTTGATTGTACGACTGGGTGGCATATGCTTGTAGGCGTGTAGATCTGCTATTTTCAGAGTGAGATAAGTTTGTTTTAGTAGGAAACTGCCTCGCTGACATGTTGTTTGTGTGTTAGGTGGTGGATGTACTCCACCACCTAATATAGATTCTATATAGTCTTTATGTTTGTGTTGTGTGTTGTTCTTTGAGTTTGATGATGAAAAGGCAGTGAAACCCGAATACCTCTGGGACAATGACGGCTAATCTAATCTAACACCATTGTACAACAAAGCGTGAATTAAAGTCATATTGCGTGACATTCATTTTATTTTTGGGGACACCTGTGGTCTGTATGAGGTGTGATTTCTAGAATTCTGTTTGAAACTAAACAAAAGTATCTCTCCAAAACAAACACTGTAGGGTGCCAGCGCTGAGGTTATATTGGAAATTAACAACACGTTGTCACAAACCGTATGAATTAACTTTAAACTACATAAAACAGATTAAATAAGAGCGAAGTTGACCAAACAAAAAAACATATTTATGTGGAATGGTTATTGTGAAAGATTACAACTTTTGCTTAATTGAAAAGGTATGGCTGTAAGCATACAACTTATGTTCGGCAATAAATGGCCCTAAGTGTGGTTTACAGATCACACCTCAAGAAAAGTGCTAAATATACCTGTGACCCCAACATAAGATCATTACATGTCTCCAATTAAACTCTTCACCAGACATGTGGCAACAGCTTTATTATTATTAACACGTTATTTCTACATCTTACATTCATTAATGTTGACAGAATAAGGTGATTCATCCTAATTAAAATGTGACAATGTAAGACTCGTCTTCGCATCGCCACATGTAATGAAAATAAATAGCTGTGGAACACATGGTTAACGTTTCTTAACCACGAGGAGAAAATAATGCCATTCTGAATCTCTGTCTTCTGCTGAGAATGACATGAACTGCATAGAAAATAAGTTGCGATTTAAAAATCAATTCAATTTAGCTAATCTACAAGATCACAACTCACTGTTTTGTGACTTTGTAAATCTGATATTTTCATCACATCCTCCTACAATGGAGTATAGGGCTTGAGTGGTTGATGAAAGATCTTTTTTAATGTGTCAGTCTGTCATTTTTCAGATTACATATCATGCTGAAACACATTGTGTATGTGTCATTATGCTGCTGCTGATTGCCTTTTATGTTATTATTATGTTCTGTATTTGATTTTTCAGTAAAGTCCGTTGGGATCGGGAGTCGAACTACCGGCCAAGGTCATCAAGATAAACTGCAGAGAGGGCATTTCGGGTGAGTTGTTAACAAGATGTCTTGTTCATGTTCATAATGAGCCAATCTAATTAATGAAGCCTGCATACTGCTCTCTCCATACCTGAAAGTGACATATTATGACATTACGCCGTCTTTAGGGTGTCATTGTGTCACACTGAAGAAATCCTACTGCTGAAACAATTTGTCAGGTCGGCCTTTATGAGTCCCTTTTTTACAAACAAAAAATGTGGATGTAGTTTGTTTTATGTTATGATACATTGAATTACACAGTAAAATATGGAAGTATAAACTTATAGGCTTATATGCACCTCGAGCATGGACATATTGTTCAGGTGTTACACAAAATGAGCAACAAATGACTACACATGAGTGACATGACAGATGTGTCAGAAACTCATAGACGATATACAGTAGGTCTATGTATAATTACAGTATGTTACGTTTCAGCCTGAATCTGAAATGGTATACCTACTGTACACTACAGTACTTGACATGCAAGCTTATGGGACAACTATTTGACACTCTTATCAACATAGTCTCAAATAGCTTCAGAGATTAGGGTCACTTAAATAGATGCCCCTGTACTTAAAAATACCATGTGATTTAAGTAAGCTGGTGTTAAGCTACCTCATCGCCTGATCTGATGTTACAGTCATGGCTTTTTTTTTGTCTACTTCTGCTGAATAACCAGCACATGATCCAAGAATGAACTGCAATGTGCTTTTCTCTGGCTAGACAGTAATGATTCAATGCCAACTTCTTTGTAGTTACCTAGTTTTATTACTGGACATCTATCTAACTATAAATGCACCAACTATCTGTACATATGTCTGTACTAGAGAACCATTCGCCCCACTGACTTCAAATTCGACACACGCGTTGCACGTCACCACAGGGGGTGCAGTGCCCGGTGTCGAGTCCGTCGGATAGCCGGTCGTCCAGAACCAGCACCTAACACCTATATCTCTATATATTTGGAGCTGCAAATCTGCATAGACTCTGAACTGAGTAATCTCAGGACCTCTGGCCAAGTATCATTTCACAAGCTTTCCAGGCTTTTAGCCTGGTCCGTGGGCAAGGAACTGTGCTAGACGGGGACTGGACACACGTAACCTGTAGATGCAATCAAATCAGTCCTGGATCTCTCTGTACTTCTTTGTTTGATTGATTGAATATTTTATTAGACGATATACATACATGTATAAATCCAAACAGCACAATGTACAGGAACCGTTTCTAGGGCGAGTTGGACTGACAGGAATTAACCGGAAACCGAATTCAGACTCACTTATTGTGCTCTCACTCTCTAGTGTTGACATTCTTGATACAACGAGCGACCGACATAATCCACGTAAATAATTGAACCAAAGCCACATTTTTGTATCCACCTGTTTGTATTTTTCTACTGCAAGAAGTCAGTACACTTTTATATTTCATACTTGGGTGTCATCATTTCAAACTTTTAAGAACTTTCACTATATTTTTTAAGCTTCCCCACCATGTTTTTTTTTCCCCCTCAATATATGACCTTTATTCCAACAAATATGAAAACTTTACAGAAACACAACAAATGGGACACAAGAGTTTTTGGCGGGGGGTTACATCATTTTCTTGACGTTTTCTATGGCTTTGTTAACCTTTTCCAGTTTTACTTGGCTCTGTCGCATATTCTCTGCATCCAGCCCCTGGACTTTGATGGGAACCTTCTCCTTATAATAACATTTGGCCATCTTCTCCGTCAGCTTGTCCATTTGCTTCTCCAGGTCACCTCTCTCGGTGATCAGTTTAGATGCCTCCATCTCCACGTCAATGAGACCCTTGAGCATGAGGTTGACAGTGCATCTGTCTGAGGCGATGGCCACGGCACAGCCCTCTGGGGCGGCCTGCTCCCCGGTCAGGGGGATGACAGCCTGGGAGTCCGACAGGGTCTGGATCTGCAGACTGTACCTCTGCACCAACGACGCCGTCCTACCGTCGATACACTGGAGGTAACAGTCAGCTCTCGTCTTGGTGAGGTTGTAGTCTGCCCTGAGTGAGCGGATTGTCTTGACTGCGGTCATCACAAACTCCATTTGACGATCCACCTCGTCACTCTGCCAGCAGAACTGCTCGGTGTCGGGGTAAGACGTGACGGAGATGCTAGGGGGGTCGTCCTGGGGCCGTCGCCGGGGCAACCTCTGGAAGAGCTCCTCAGAAACGAAGGGCATGATGGGAGCGAGGAGACGTAGGCCCACCTCCAGGCAGGTGTAGAGGGTCTGTCTGCACACCAAGGCCTGCCTCTGGCACGCACCGTCCTCCTCCGCCTTGCTGAACACCGGCTTCACACTCTCCAGGTAGACGTCACAGAGCTCGTACAGCCAGAAGTTATAGATGGCTGTGGTGATGGCGGGGAACTCGTAGGCCCGGAAGCCCGCGCCACACAGAGACACGGCCCCACACAGCCGGGAGAGGATCCACCGGTCTGCCACGCTCTCCTCTCCACACAGCTGGGCTTCCTCTGAAGGCACAAAGCTGTCCCCCAGTGTCTTCATGGCAAACTTGACAGCGTTCCAGAGTTTGTTGCAAAAGTGACGGTAGCCCAGGATACGTTTGACATCCAAGTTGATGTCCCTGCCGTGGCTCGTGTAGGCACACAGGGCGAAACGCAGGGCATCAGTGCCACACTCCGGAATTCCACTGGGGAAGTCGGACTTCTGACCCTGTTTGGCCTTCTCTATCTCCACCGGATCCAAGTTACTCTCTGTTAACTGGGCGTAGAGACCCTCCAGGGAGATCCCGGTGATAACATCCAGAGGGTCGATGACGTTCCCCAGGGATTTGCTCATCTTCCTCCCATGGGCATCCCTCACAACAGCGTGCAAATACACCTCTCTGAAGGGCAGCTTGCCGGTGAGTTTGAGGCCCATCATGACCATGCGAGCCACCCAGAAGAACAGGATGTCATGGCCCGTCTCCAGCAGGGTCCCTGGGTAGAAGACGTTCAGGTCAGGTGTGTCATTGGGCCATCCGAAAATGGAGACTGGGAAAATCCCAGAGGAAAACCAGGTGTCCAACACGTCTTCATCCTGTCTGAGGGTGATCTTGTCGGGGGATACGTTGAATCGTTTGGCTGCCTTCTCCCTGGCCTCATCCTCTGTCCTCCCACTCACCCAGTAATGGCCGTCCATGTCCTCTCCAGGTTTCACCGACGGGTCACCGACGGTGACAAAGTATGCAGGGATCCTGTGGCCCCACCACAGCTGGCGAGAGATGCACCAGTCTCTGATGTTGTCCAGCCAGTTAAACCAGGTCTTGTGGTGGTGGTCTGGGATGATCTTGAGCTGGCCCTCCCTGACGGCGTCTGCTGCCTGCTTGCCCATGTCGGCACAGTTGACGTACCACTGTGGCTTGAGCAGGGGCTCCACAATGTCCTTAGAACGACTGCATACTGGTACAACCATGGGGTTGTCTTTGATCTCTTTGAACTGGCCAAGGCCCTTCAGAGCCTGCAGCACTGCCTCCCTGGCATCAAACCGCTTCATACCCAAGAACGGAGCAGGTACGTTGATGAGCAGCCCATTCTCATCCAGGATGTTGTTGAAGTCCAGGTTGTGTCTCGTTCCCACATCGTAGTCGTTGTGGTCGTGGGCTGGAGTGATCTTCACAGCACCTGTTCCAAAGTTCATGTCCACAAAGTCATCAAAAACAATGGGCATCCTGCGGTCGCAGAAGGGGTGTTGTACCATCTTGCCCTTCAGTTGTTGGTACCTGGGGTCAGCCGGGTGGACCGCTACAGCAGAATCTCCCAGCATGGTCTCAATACGAGTGGTGGCCACAATCACCTCCTCATCAGATCCAACGATCTTGTAGGAGAAGGAGACCAGCACTCCAAATTCAACTTTCTCCTTGTACCCAGGAACAGGCAGCAGAGTCCTGCCTGTCAACTCCCTCTTGTCCACCTCAATGTCAGAAATGGCAGAGTTGAGCGTGCAGGACCAGTTGACCAGCCTCTTGCTCCTGTAGATCACTCCCTCCTCATGCATACGGACGAACGCCTCCTGGACAGCGTAGGAGAGTTTAGGGTCCATGGTGAAACAGGCCCTGTCCCAGTCCAGAGAGGAGCCCAGCTTCTTCAGCTGGTGATAGATACGGTCTCCCTTTTCGTTCTTCCACTTCCAGACTTCCTGGATAAAGCCGTCTCTGCCCAGGTCATGGCGGGACATGCCTCGCTCTCTCATCAGCTTTTTCTCGACCACCACCTGGGTGGCGATGCCAGCGTGGTCACAGCCAGGGTTCCACAGGGTGGTCTCCCCTCGCATCCTGTGCCATCTGGTCAAACAGTCCTGAATGGCGTTGGTGAGCGCATGACCCAGGTGGAGAGATCCAGTCACATTGGGCGGAGGGATACACATCATGAAGACACCTCGAGGGTTTGGCTCAGAAATATTCTTCCTCCCGTACTCGGGCTTGAAGAATCCCTGTTTCTCCCACCAGGGGTACCAGGCAGCCTCCACATACTGTGGACTGTATTTATCAGGAAGTGGGCTGACAACGTTTTTCTTCTCTCCGGGTAGGGTAGGGATGTTGTATAAGATCACTTCCGGTTCCTTCTTCTCAGGCTTGGCCTTTTTCTCCGCTTGTGGCTGCTTCTTCTTCTCCTCCATCTCCTTCTGCTTCTGCTGGAACTTCTCCAGCTTCTCTCTGTTCTTCGCATCCCTTTTAAGCTGGGCTTCAGTCTTTGGTGGACCATTGACAGTGGACTCAGTGGCAGGAGAGGCATTAGCAGCAGCAGCAGCAGCGGTAGTAGTGCTCTTGGATGTAACTGGCACCATCTTCTCACACAGACTAATCTTTCCCAAGACCTTGACAAACTGAAATTTAATGAAAAAAAATCACCTGGCTTTTATGATGCGAGTAATCCTGTGCAGTGTTGTTTTAAGTTGATCAGCCATCATGCTGTCTGTGTCCATAAATGGAGATCTCTTTTATATTAGCCCTTAAGCATGATTGTCATCATGACAGATGAACAGGGTTTGATGAGGTCGGATCAACATATGAAATGTCAGAACAGGTCAGTTCCATACAGTATATGGAAATCTAAGGTTGGTAGAGGGGACATTCTCCTGAGTGTACAGGGTTTGATGAGGGCCCAGGTAGGGCCAGGCCTTAATTTCCGGGCCTGTTGAGAACTCTAGTTTTCGCCAGCTGCACTAATAACTTTGGGGCGGGCCCGTCTAGAGTTTGAATGGACAGGTATAAGTCAAAACTGAGACATCGAAGAGGAATGATGGATGGGCAAGGATTAACATAATATGAACAGGTTCTGACATATATCCATATATGGAGATCTATAAGGGTTTGAGGTCAGATGAGTTGCTGGCCAATATTGATGACATCAGGGATCATATGGGCATATTATTAACTGCAACATATTTAGTTCATAGTTAAGTGCGACCTTAGGTCGCAATAACTGGGTGGGGCGTTCATTTCCAACTTGCATCGTTCCAAGTAGGCCAGTGCCCAATGGGCATCCCTCTAGTCACATGAATCCAAGCTGCTGTCTGCACCGGTCATGGTTCCCAGGCCTTGGGATGTTGCGATAACCACACGTTATTCATTATTGCAACATAATATACAGCTACTGTATATCATATACATTATATTATAATTTTTTTACAGAGTGATAACACGTAATACATTTTGATGTGCCTTTAGTATAGGCACAAAAGGTTAGAAACCCACTGGGCCTATGCCATTAAACATAGGCTACAGTATAGTGATCAGAAGAATACCCAGACAACTCTCTAAAGCAGATGCAGAAGACCATAGTCACCATACTGTAGATGCTCTCCCCCACAGTACTCTGAATATAGCCATCCGCTCACCCCTGCAAGTGCCAACCACAGTACGCCTCAACAATAACAATACAAGGTGTACTACGGCTGACAACCAATGAGTGACTGGCAGATTGGGGCTCCGTACATAAACTGACACTCAGCCATTGTAACACAGGTACTGTGTAGGTAATCACAGTACTACTGGTCTGGGACAGGGCTATAGACTATTGTGCTTTGCTTATACTGTGTGGCTTAAAAACAATACGTCCCATGCATTAATAATATAATATACTAGTATGTACTGAGCTGTTAGGGGTCTTCACCTATAGGTGAAAACATTCTTAACTGGAAAAAATGTCAGGCAGACCCAGGCTCTAGAGTGGGCGGCCATCTGCCTCAACACTCAACAGTGCCGGGAGGGAAAGAGAGACAGAGAGAAGGAGAGACAGCAAGAGAGACAGCGAGGCAGATACAAGAATAAAATAATATTTCATATAATGGTTGTTATGGTACGGCCTCAGCTGCCTGACTCAGTGACAACACATTTATCTCCATAAGCATATTGATGACCATGACATGTTGATTGTCTACTCTACTGCATCAGAGGGACTGACTGTGCGTACAATATGATATGAGATGCAAGCATGTTCCTCCTCATTCTGTTCTTATCATGGTTTCCATAATCCATGAGGGACGTCATATATGTACTGTCCTACTGTATATATTACTCTGCGTGTGTAATAAACTTCAGAATGTATGTGTAACGCATCACTGTGTGTTGGCATAATGTTCTCACCCACCACCCCAAAGGTCTTACATGGAGACTTCTAGAGGCCTTAGAGATGGTCGCCCTTGAATCATTACAATAGTGTAGTTAATATAATAATAATATAGTATAACAATAATGTTAGATAGTATATAATGGTAATATATAATATTGTTAAGATAATATATAATGGTATGACTTGATTTGATCTGATGCTATGATTGTTCAGTTAGTGGTGCTGACCACCCGTGTCTGTGGTCCAGTGCTGCCATCTATTGGTGAGACATAGTGACTGAGTCAAATCATCACACCATGGTCATCACTCAGAAAGGTTTAGGTATATATGCAGTTGTTTGAACTTCCTCTGCACTGAAATGATAAAGAATCAGTTCTTGGAGATCAAACTTAAGTAATAGAAATTAAATACATTCTGTTCTCCCTTAACAAACCTGTTAGGGTGGTTATGTGAAGAATTGGCCACTAGATGGCCCTGTTGTTACACCTTGATGATGACAATGATGTGATGACCAATCTCATGCATAGCTGATCTCTGCTGTCAGGGAAACAATACTCTTACTCAGGTCAGTCAGGTGTAGTTCTTGTGTTTTGTTTAGTTTTTTAGTTTTTCCAATTAACTCAGATTGTATGAAGCCAAATGGGTCTGTAAGGGTCAATTTCGTTCCAATTGTATACTCTCAGAGTTACAGACCTGTAAAGGTCCTTTTGGAATCCCCTCACGGAACACTGAGGGTCCTTGGACCACACTTTGAGAACCTGATTGTTGAATGCACTCTCTTCCTCGGGCCATTTTGTTTGACCAGCATTAATGTTTGACATGAAGTGTGACATCTCTTGAAAATGAACTCTGCTATGTGCACCAATTATCTAAATGATGCTTTTAAACATGTATATGGCCTTTGGCCATCGGCCAGTTTGTTGATATATCTGGGAAAGATAACCATGTTTGACACTTTTACAATCTGACCGATAAGCCGCCAGACTTATGTTGCATAGTACCGTAGTTGATTTGCATGTATATCTTTATTATTATTTATTCTTTGTTCCTGTGATTTAGCTTTCTAGTAAGAACTCCCTGTATGAAAACCATCGTTGAGTTACAACATATTACAGGTACTGCATAGGTTAGGATATTACTCTGCATCAAAATCAAATTAAAACGAATTAAAATGTTCACACATTACTCCACGACTACTGTGACTAATTTCCATGCCGTGGTGAACTCCAGTTATACTACTATGTGTCAAAAGGAGTATGCATTGTGCTTTTGACCTCACCAAAGCAGTATTTCGGATTAAACTACAAAATAATGGTACCAAATAAGGCAGCCAGAATGATTTGAAGATGTCATCACCAGACTTTCATGACATTGGCCAGTGCTGCTTCTACTTCCAGAGAGTGCTGGTTAACTTCGTTTCATAATGATTCTCCAAATAAGGAACTGTATACTTTGCAGAATACTTTGGCAAAAATATTAGGAGGAAAAAGAGGAAAACAATGCCAAGACAATTGTGTTTTTATCTTTTCTTTTCTTTCCAGTCTTATTTATTTTGGGACATAACTTCCCATAAATGCTGCCCCCGTTTTCAGGTCTCGCCCCTAAATATTGCACTGTGTAGGTTAATGGAGGCGCCCCTTTATGGCCTCACACTTTATGACAGCCTAACAGCATGATGGTGGTGTGTTGGTCTATGGAATTATATTCCTTTTGATGTGTTTTTAACCTCACAAGTTGACGATGCTTGTATGAAATATGATGTTGATTCATTTATGATTTTGATAATGTACTTATAATGTCTCTGGGTTTCATTTGTACACAATCTTTTTGCGAGTAGTGACATTTCTGATATAGTTTGACTGTGTTGTATGACAATCGTGTATGTCACTTTACTCTCTCTTACTATGATGTCTCTTACAATCCTGACTTGTTTGTACGTGAGAAAATGTCTACAACTGTATTGCATCCCATGTGATCATGTTGATTGTTTTTGTGGGTTGTATAAAGATTGGTGTTTCTCTGTGTTAATTTTAGTCTGAAGAGGAACCTAATTCTGGTGCAATAAAAAGCATCTGTCGCATTGGTGCCCATTTGATTGTGTTCTTCCTTATACTGTTCGTCACTCTGCAGAGTCGGCACCTGCCCAAACTTGGGTTAGGGATGTGGATGTCGTTGCTCTCTTTTCTTAAGATATCGTATTATTTATTTCACATATTACAATATACAATTAGTATTTATTATTGGAACAATATATACCCCTATTGTTCTCAAAAAACGTGGTCGTATTATAATCTATAAGAGACTATTGACATTCAATGTTCTTTTTCCACAAATGAGTTGGAAAGTGGTGGTCGTCTTGTAATCAAAGTCTTTATATTCAGCACAATATGGTAATGCATAGTATATAACTATTTTACGTTAGGTTTTGATGTTTTTCCTCCAACAGAACCTAGGTGAAGCTATATCGTGTGTGTGTGTGTGTGTGTGTGTGTTTTTGTGTGTGTGTGTGTGTGTGCGTGTGCATAAACTACTCGGAGTCAGTATACTATACTTATATTGCCGATCATATATGCATGTACACGCACACACACACACACCAGCCTCCTTTCCATGCAGTCCATTTTAAAGAGCAGGGCCTAATTGATTCTGGTTTCATTATGTGTGCACCCTGCAGGCTCTCCTCTTCTCCTACAACAAAACCAGTCGCAGGCCTGCAGTCTGCCTCTCACGCTGCGAGGATGACACCTCCGTCTCCCTAAGGAGGAAGAAATAGAGGGTTCACTTTGATGTCACTCCCCTGCAAAGTAAAGGTCAAAATAATAAATGTAGCCACAATTGAAGAGTTGGCAGAGGGGTGGGCCGCTGTAGGTTTCTTTTTGGACGAGTGGCCCCCCAAAGGAATAATGGATTCATCGAGTCGGGGAATATCCAAAGAGGGGAAGCCAGCATGGGTTCCCTTTGCAATGAAAAGGTTGATCTAAACACCACAGACAAGGCTGGCTCCTGCTTCCCACTCATTTTATACCTCATCCGTCTATTTCACTTTGCTCTTTCTCCTTCCCTGGTTCCCCACACTCCTTCTGTCGCTGTCTGACACGCACGCACACTTGCGCACGCACACACACACACACACGCGTACACACACACACACACACACACACACACACACACACACACACACACACACACTGTGACACAGTCAAATCTCAGTGTCAATTATACCATTTGTAACTCAGTGTTTTGTAAACATGTTGGTTACATTTGGTACAATCTGCAGTAAATCAACCTCTCTTGTTTGAGTTCAGTGTTTAAGCTGTGTGTGTGTGTGTGTGTGTGTGTGTGTGTGTGTGTGTGAAATATAATTTATATGCATCACTCCATCAGCTCTGTTACAAGTGGTGAATTAGAAGCAACATGGTGATTCACAAACCTGTCAGATGGTCAGCATTTTGCCAGCAGCTGCTTCACCTCACTATATGGATTGTTCCTCACAGCATGATAGGCTACTCTTTATTGAAAAGCACACATAGACAAACCTTTTATTTTATTATTATTTTTTGTATTTATTTTTATATTTATTCAAGTTGGAAGACTTGGCGTTAGAGGTGGAATAGAAGCTCTAACTTTGAAAGGTTGTTTCAATCCATTATTTTCAGTTTTGCAACACCAAAATGTACTTATTTTGCTTGAGGTAGCCCACATAATTTTTGCAATAGTGTTTTTTGAGCTGAATAGCATCGCTTTTTTTCTTCATTTTTTATTTTCTTTTTTCTTTTTATTTGAGCATGAATTAAACTATTAGATCATTTTGTAGCATTTGGGAATAATAACAATGCCGTTTTTTTCCCTCATATGCAGTTACATCGCTTGAGTCTGACAACGTTTCCATCGCCCATCATCATCATCCGGAGGAGAACATAACGGGTGGGCTACCGAACTATACTTACATGCGCAATCCTGCCGTGAATCACACATCACCACGGTAACCGGTGCTCACATTCTGTGTCCCCGCTACGTTAGCATCCGTGTAGCGTCCCGATCCAAGCAGCCATCGAGGAAACGGTAAGTTCACGTTCTTATTTCCGTGAAAACGGCTGGAATTGTTGCCCATATATAAATTTGATTCATATATCGTATAGGTTGACGATGATATTCCGTCGCGCGCCGCTGGTGACACAAACGGATACATCGTAGGTTAATTTAGTGGCCATTCAACATGATTTATCGACGTTCATTTATAAGTATTGTTGTAGGAGATTAATGTAGAAACTCAGCTATTGTGTCACTGCGGGTAAGTGGCTACGCCGGAGACCGTTAACGAGACCGTCTCCAGATAGGTTCATAGATACTGTAGGCATGTTTACAGTAGCCCATAGGCTATAGAACTGCAGCTATATTAGCCCATTGTTAGAATAACAGGCAGGTCAGGTGTATTCTGATTTCAACGCAGTTGACAATAAGGCCTATCGAACTTATAAGTGGACAGGCTAGCTATTCTCCATTAACTGTTAAAGGCATAGGATTATGGAATATAGAAAATAGTGATAAAGTTTGTGTTAGCTTCTTTATTATAGCCATTCAGTGGGGAGATGTTTTTATTTGATCTTCCATCTCTGATTGTTGGCCATCGCCACAGCAGCCTGTCGCAACATAATGCAGCAAGTTCAAATACATGACCAGTTCTCTAGGTTCCTGTCCTAGTATAGCTCAATATAGAACTTGAAAAACAAAATGCATTCACCTTTTTACAATATATTTGGTAGCCTTCTAAATTATAATCATAATTGCAAATACCATATATAAAACTCCTTTATTAGTGCTGTAGGTGGCCTATAGTGGAATAGCACTCCCTCTTGGCATAGCCTAATTTAATTTTACACTAGACATATAAATTAAAGCTTACATATAGTTGCTCTCGTTTTTCTAAGAAACTTGGGGGCAGTGGGATTTTATTGGGCATTGAATGAAGGAACATGGAGTATATATAGAGCCTCATGATCAGAGATAAAATAGTGCTCCACCACTCCAAATGTGTAAGGCTGAAAAAGTGATCATGGTCTCCACAAAATACCAACTTAGACCTCCATGCATGCACATACTAACTTGCGTTGTAATCTGTAACGGGTCCATTTGGTTACACGTGTGTACACACTCTCAGAGTTAATTATGAACACCGATGACTTATTCCTGTGGAAGTGTAACCTACACTAATATGATTTGATGTTACAAAAATCTCTTTTTCGACTTCAGACTTTCATGTACTGTAAAATATTACAGAGCTGAATCTTTCAGATACATAATCCTTTTTCACCCAACATTTTTGACATGCTTTTATATTTATATATATATATATATATATATATATATATATATATATATATATACACACACACACACACACGTACAGTATATACACGCTGTGTCCACAAATGTTTTCTGAAATCTTTCTGTCTAAAAACCTTTCCTACGTTTGAAGACTTTGCCTCGAAAACATTGCCATCGAGACTTGAGGTTCTAACAGTTTTGCTAATGGAATATATATGAATGGTATCTCTCTACACCCCTCTTGAATGTGCTCATCATTATGGTGAGTCATTGGCGGCGTCAGCAGCACACCTCTCGGGGGCTTGGTGTTGTATTGCACTGCTGTGTGTGTGTGTGTGTGTGTGTGTGTGTGTGTGTGTGTGTGTGTGTGTGCGGCTTGCGGCTTGCGCGTGTGTGCGTGGAGGAGATAAGTGGCTCCTCACCTCTTGCCTCTACATTTAGATGAGTTATTGATTGCGAGGAGAATAAAATGGCATCCTTATCGGCAGCAATGCGTTTGAGGTGTGTTGGTGGCATCTACAGAGCCTTGGACTCGCAGGTGGATCATATATAAATGCATTTGTAAGAAGTGGGAAATGAACACTGAGATATATACGAGATTGGTGGCACGAGGTGGAACTATACGCGATGCGGTGCATGTTGACATTTTAAACAGAGAAAGTTATCTACAATATGAGGATGATTACACACACACACACACACACAGAGAGCTCTCAAAAGGCAATTACAGAGTGAAGGCCATTTTAATTAAATCCCAACTCCCGTACTTTCCACATTATTGCTTTCTTGCTTTCTAAATCAAGTTACTCTCTATATGGCTCCACCATAATGTGTTATACTTGTGTTCCACATGATATTTATTTAGAATATGGCCTTCAACTGTCCAAACCTTCCTTCAAATCTGAAAGTTGAAAAGTTCAACTAGGCACAAGTCGTCATGATGTTGGAATCGGTACACCTTGGTTATTCACAAAATTAAAGTATTAATAAAGTATGTAATAATGGTTGTACCACTTCCACATTTCAGGAGCACACATAAGAACAGAGCCAAAACCAAAAGAGAGATGCAATAAAAAAATTAATTATCTCCCCAAAACACAAGTTGTATAGAAGATATCAGCCTCCCCCATTTCTTTGACATTTTCCAAAGCAAACTGAAAAGAAATTGTGTCACAGATGTTTATGTTCAATTCCCTGGGAAAATATCGCAATATGAGGATTTGTCACTATCTCGCAGACCGTCTTTCCCCTAGAAATGAAAAGCAATAAATCTTTTGTTCTGTGTGTGCAGGAGGAGCCGTGTTCTTCTGTTAAGTTTGCTTTTGATATAACCGCAGAAGATGTAGAAGTTTACCCACAAATATCAATACATGTTCCATTCTATTCACATTGTTATCGCCATAAGACAGAAGTACAACATTTGTTCCTCTTCCTATTATAGAGCCTTTGTGTGCTCTCAGTGAGGACAACCAACAACTACACACACCATCTACACTGCAGTGTAAGAGTGGACGTTTTAGTTAGAGGAAGATAATGCGATTTTGCCCTGTGTTTACATAAGAAAACAATATGTAAAATGTCATCAGCCACTGGAGGAGTGTGGTAGTGTTTACCTGCACAAACACACTGTCTTCATGGTTTGCTTTGGTAGCCCCAAAACCTCCCTGTTAACCTAAACAACTGGTGAAAACACTAAGAGGGTGTTTGTTTCTGGTTAAACAAACAAACAAACTAAAACACACACATAATACACTAAATTGTTACTAAAATAACAGTGAAATGTACACTCCAGTTTTTACTGTGTAACACCAATTATGTAGTAGTATACACTGTAGTAGGTAGAAATGTCAGGGTGAAGCCCACCACACACCGGCTGCGTCCGCCGCGCGGCGGACACAGCCGCCTCCATTATTTTCAATGAACGTAACGCACACCGGCTCCGTCCGCCGCGTCGCGCCGCGCCGCCCGGCAGAACACAGTTCTATTTTCCAGGCGGCGCCGCGCGGCAGACGGTCGCAGACGGTGTGCGATGGGCTTAAGTTGTTCTGACCTGAGATGGCTCTCTGTGCTCTCAGATTGTAGGTGCACATAGTGAACCATGGTGAAGCTGGGCAGTAATCTGTGTTCTCTGTGCTCTCAGATTGTAGGTGCATAATAGTGAACCATGGTGAAGCTGGGCAGTAATCTGTGCTCTCTGTGCTCTCAGATTGTAGGTGCATAATAGTGAACCATGGTGAAGCTGGGCAGTAATCTGTGCTCTCTGTGCTCTCAGATTGTAGGTGCATAATAGTGAACCATGGTGAAGCTGGGCAGTAATCTGTGTTCTCTGTGCTCTCAGATTGTAGGTGCATAATAGTGAACCATGGTGAAGCTGGGCAGTAATCTGTGCTCTCTGTGCTCTCAGATTGTAGGTGCATAATAGTGAACCATGGTGAAGCTGGGCAGTAATCTGTGTTCTCTGTGCTCTCAGATTGTAGGTGCACATAGTGAACCATGGTGAAGCTGGGCAGTAATCTGTGCTCTCTGTGCTCTCAGATTGTAGGTGCACATAGTGAACCATGGTGAAGCTGGGCAGTAATCTGTGTTCTCTGTGCTCTCAGATTGTAGGTGCATAATAGTGAACCATGGTGAAGCTGGGCAGTAATCTGTGCTCTCTGTGCTCTCAGATTGTAGGTGCACATAGTGAACCATGGTGAAGCTGGGCAGTAACCTGTGCTCTCTGTGCTCTCAGATTGTAGGTGCATACAGTGAACCATGGTGAAGCTGGGCAGTAATCTGTGTTCTCTGTGCTCTCAGATTGTAGGTGCACATAGTGAACCATGGTGAAGCTGGGCAGTAATCTGTGCTCTCTGTGCTCTCAGATTGTAGGTGCATAATAGTGAACCATGGTGAAGCTGGGCAGTAATCTGTGTTCTCTGTGCTCTCAGATTGTAGGTGCACATAGTGAACCATGGTGAAGCTGGGCAGTAATCTGTGTTCTCTGTGCTCTCAGATTGTAGGTGCATAATAGTGAACCATGGTGAAGCTGGGCAGTAATCTGTGTGATAAACTGGAGAAAGGGCCGTCTGCAGATGATGGCTTTGATACCATCCCCCTCATCACCCCCCTGGAGGTCAAGCAGCTACACCACCCTTTCCCGGACAAGGTACGTATAGCTGAGGGTGTGTATATACAGTACTGTGTGTGTGTGTGTGTGTGTGTGTGTGTGTGTGTGTGTGTGTGTGTGTGTGTGTGTGTGTGTGTGTGTGTGTGTGTGTGTGTGTGTGTGTGTGTGTGTGTGTGTGTGTGTGTGTGTGTGTGTGTGTGTGTGCGAGCGACACGTGCGTGCGTGCGCGTTTGCGTGCATATGTTTGCTTATGTGTCCACAGACATTTTTGTGGCGTGTGTGTGTGTGTGTGTTTGTGCCTGCATTTAAGCGTGTATGCGTGCATGTCTATTGTATGTATGTTTTTGCTTATCTAAGTTTCCACAGACATCTATGTGTCCGCAGACATTTTTGTGGCCTTGGTGTGTGTGTGTGTGTGTGCATCCTATGTGTGCGTGCATGCTTGCGTGTGTCCATTTGTGTGCTTGTGTACATTAATGTACTACTAACAGTTTGGTTACAAGCTCATAGCGCGCCACTCTACGAGCTTGTAGGTCTGCTATATTTTTGAAAAATCGAAGAACGACTGACATAGAAACATAGCTTTTTCAAAAAACTGTCGGGATGTAGAAGACATATTTTTTAGAACCTGATCTCAGGTCAAAATGGGTACAGTATATATACAGTACTTACGTAAATGTACTCCGTTACTTTTACACCGCGGCTCACTGCAGTCCTCTCCCACTCACGTTACATAATAGGTCTGGACACCATTAAAATTCATGTGAGCGCTCACTTTCTCAGCATAAACTGTCTGGTCTACCTGCCCCGTACTATTATGCTTATCCCATTCTGACCTGAGATCAGATTCATACGCGGTTTCCACTGGACACACACTGGTCTGATTAACCCATTCTGACCTGAGATCAGATTCTAAAAATGTCAGTCGTTCTTCGATTTTTCAAAAATAGCAGACCTACAAGCTCGTAGCGCGCCACTCGGTGGCGCGCTATGAGCTTGTAGATCTGCTATTTTTCAATAGCTAAAGCATAACATAGTCCTAACACCAAAATGCGTTCCCGTTCAGAATGGGTTATCTGAGAATGCTTAACAGCAACAGTTGACTTGAATCATGAACAGCAGGCTCAAAACACAAATGACATGGCGGAGTATACTGTCAGTATATCCTAGAAGGAAAAACAAACAAACAGAAGCTCTGTGAAATCTTTTATTTCATTATTTCATTTATTATTTTCATGTTGTGGAAAAAAACGGATTTGTTTTTTCCCTTGACAAAACTAAAAGCTTAAATACTCTGCCGTGTGTCAAGATAGCTCTACAAAAAGCTGTACATGCTCACAGTGGAACATTTACTTAAGTACTGTACTTAAGTACAATTTTGTGGTATTTGTACTTTACTTTTAGTATTTCCTATTTCCAATACGTCTCTCTTCATTACATTTGAAAATAGCCGATCTACAAACTCACAATGTGTCGCGATGCGACGCATTGTGAGCTTGTAGATGTGCTATTTAAAAAAAGAAATCTGTATTTGAAAATGGGACATTCTGTATAGTGAGTACTTTCTACTTTTGGTACTTTAAGTACATTTTGTTTCCATTACTTTTACTCAACTACATTTTCGAATTCTAGACTTTCACTTGTATAACTAGAGTAGTAATACATTGCACTATCGATACTTTTACTTAAGTAAAAGAGTACTCTTCCCACCACTGCATGCTCACAACACGGCGAGCGCGAGTCGCGACGCAACACTTTGTGAGCTAGCATAGAGCTATTATTGGCGTAACGTACGACGAAGGAAAATCTGTCGTTCGGTGCAGGTGATCGTGAAGACGACGACTCAGTACCAGCTGAAGCAGAAGAAACAGAGCAGGCTGTACGTGCCCGGCAGCGGCAGACACTTCAACATCAACTTCTACAGTGAAGTGTCAGAGAAGGCCAAGGTACAGTGATATAACAGCAAAACGTCATGTCCCGGGAAATCATCGGCTCACTTGGTTCTGCCAGTGAAAGAGCTGCTGTTGATGTAGCGTGTGCGTGTGCGTGTGTGTGTGTGTGTGTGTGTGCGTGTGTGTGTGTGTGTGTGTCCGTTTGTCAACCAGCTCACAGGTCTCATTCTCATCACTCTGGCCTTCCTGACCAGCCTTCTGCTCCTGCTAATGTACAAGGCCATGTGGTACAACCAGCTTACCTGCCCTGAGGGTTTCGTCCTTAAGGTACACGCACGCACACACACACACACACACACACACACACACACACACACACACACACACACACTTGCATACATTTAACCCTAAAGCCTGCTTTTTACTCAGTTGCAAGCTACTGTAGTGTGCCAAAAATAGGAGATTTAATAGCGGATCGTCAAGATAGCAGCGCGCCGCACTGCGATATAACCTCTAAAGGCCTAATCCCACAACCCCAACCTGGATCATTTCCTAATTGTATATAAAACATCCATGAGGACCAGGACAATGTCTGTTTGTTAACCCATTCTGACCGGGCACCCATTTTGGTGTTGGCATCATGTTATGCTTTACCTATTGAAAAATAGCAGATCTACAAGCTCATATCGCGCCACCGAGTGGCGCGATACGAGCTTGTAGGTCTGCTATTTTTGAAAAATTCGAAGAACGACTGACATTTTTAGAATCTGATCTCAGGTCAGAATGGGTTAATCAGACCAGTGTGTGTCCCGTGGAAACCTCGTATGAATCTGATCTCAGGTCAGAATGGGTTAAATGATGCTATACTTGCTGGGAGTGTTGATGACCCCCATGTACCGTATACTAAATACATACATAAACGCGCCATACTCAAGTATATGTCCATGAGTGACCAAACGTTCAAAATATCAGCGTGAAGCGCCAAAATGAGCCATATGTATATGAAGAATACATCAATGTGACTATTCCTGCTATACTTTTGAGCAACGTGCCAGATTTGAACAAAGGTGCCTTGTATCACAGCCTTGCCCCCGTGGCTAACACAGCCTTGAGCTCATATTATCCAGCCTTGAGAACACCTATAGTCCTGTGACGCCGTCCGCTGTCTGCAGAGCACTCATCATCCGCTGCTTTGTGAGCACATCCTCAGAACATCGCAGACGTCAGCGCGACCCTCTGAACAAACCTATTATCTCCCCAACGACACCTTGAAGGCATCGCGTAACTCAGCCACTGAACCAGCTCTGTCACGCGTGTTAGCTAAAAAGCCTGTCTCTCGCAGTAGGAAAACAGAAACGAGGGGGGTAGGGGGGCGTTGAGCGAGAGCGAGAGCGAGAGAGAGAGACCGCTTTCTCATCAGGCAAGAGTTTGGGATGCCCGCCCGTGAATCGGAGGGGTCTTTAATTAGGGCCTGAGCGTGACTAAACTGTGATTAAAGGCTTAACGGAGGGGGGGAGCAAGGAAGGGAGGTGAGGGGATGGGGGGGGGGGGGGGGGGGGTAACCTTCCGGCAAAAAAAAAAGCTTTTGAAGTTTTTCAACGGTTACAGTCACTCTCAGCATTTCTTAATGTGTTGTTGGAGACATGAAAAGACGGGTGAGAATGAAGGGGCAACGAGCGAGTGCGCCTCGTCACTGTGGAATGGAAGGTCAGGTGTGTCTACATCGGCTCATTTGGACCGTACACCGTAAAATGGTAAACGGTAATGGTGCATTTATATAGCGCCTTCAAGGCGCTTTACAATGATCGGGAGCAATTAGGTTTTCAGTGTCTTGCTCAAGGGCACTTCGAGTAGTAACTCTGGGGCAGCCCCGGGTTCGAACAGGTTCCCATGCAGCCGACCTATATCTCCTGAGCCACTGCTGCCTCGTAAAGTCCTCATGGTGCTCGTTTAGCTCTTGGAGCATGCTAATGCAACCAAACTGACCCTGAGGGTTGGCAGAACGGATGTGAAGTTAGTTTAGTCTAAGTCTCCACTCTTCTGCTGCAAAGTGTTGATTTAATTCTAAGAGTTATATCAACATCAAGTTTTTACTCGGGATTTTTCTCATATTCTTAAATTTAAAGTTTTGTTACGTTAAAACTCAGAACATTTACTGTGTGTGCTCTTTAAACACATCAGTGTTTTGGTACTGATGTTTTTGGAGCGTTTGCTTGAAGGTCTAATTTTATGACTTCCCGTATTAATAGCATGCAGCCATACTGTACATTACAGCAGAGCAGTGTGGGGAAAACCACTGTGGGTCATTATGAAAATATTCATAACTTTCTCTACAGCCCTGGCAACAAAGAAAGTGGACCACACAGTACAATCCTCTTTATTTATCAATTTGTAACTACGATAGTGTAATAAATATAACCATTTGTTTTGTTGAGTTGAATTAAAGGGATATTTTGCAGATTTGGAAGATAAATCAAAAGTTTCTTATTTGAGATCATGTTATGTTGTGTAAAAGAATACACTAGTGCAGTGGTTTTCAAGCAGTGGTCCGGGGACCACCAGTGGTCCTTGAGGGAGTTCCAGGTGGTCCCTAGCTATACATGACCAAATGGAGCCTTATAGATATTTAATTTAACCCATTTTGGTGTTAGCATCATGTTATGCTTAAGGTATTGAAAAATAGCAGATCTACAAGCTCGTAGCGCGCCACCGAGTGGCGCGCTACGAGCTTGTAGGTCTGCTATTTTTGAAAAATCGAAGAACGACTGACATTTTTAGAATCTGATCTCAGGTCAGAATGGGTTAATCAGACCAGTGTGTGTCCAGTGGAAACCTCGTATGAATCTGATCTCAGGTCAGAATGGGTTAACAGTTAGAAGAATTATTATTTTGATCGACGTTTGCCTGTTATCTCAACTAATGGTACCACATTAATACAGCATGCGATAACACAATGTTCTTTAGTTTGGGGTCTGAGAGGCTAAATGACATCAAGTGGTGGTCCTTGACTCAACTGCCCAATAAATAATAGGTCTTGGCTTGCTATGAAAAGGGTGTAAAACCACTGCCCTAGTCCTAGTGTCATCTGTGTTTCTCTGTGAAATGCAGATGTGTTGTAGAGCCACGGACAGATAGAAAGTGTCAATGACGCTTGCTTTAATGATGCGCGTAATGTGAGGCCACTTATTCACCATAATTGCGCCGCAGTTTTTAATATTTTGAACCACACCGAATTACCGGAATGCGACGAGGGAGGTACTGTAGCATACACGCTTGCGCGCATGCCCACACACACACACACACACACACACACACACAGTCTTTCTCCTTTATATTCCATCTGCACTCGGACCAGCACGGGTGCCAACAGAGTCATCTTCTAGTCAATCTAGTGTGTCATCCCACATTAAAGCTGAATTCCAACACCCCAAATATCAGCCACCCGCTCACTCACACTCGGTCACTCCGGCCGGCATTGTGGTGTTACGGTGAAATTGGTGACCCGCTGAAATATGTGACAATCTGACCCGCTGAAATATGTGACAATCGTGTAGAGTAGGCGTCATATAACGTCAGTGTCCCAACATAAATTATTGCATTTAGTTTATTAACATAATTCAACCTCACATATCTAAAGACCTCCATGTATGTGAAGTACACGCGATGGTCACATATTTTGGCTGGTCAACCAATTTCACCGCAACACCGGCATGCTGGAGTGACTCGAGTGTGAGTGAGTGAGTGGCCGAGATCATAGACATATATAAAGGCTAGATGGCTCAAGGCGGAGTCTCTGACGTAGTTCACCCGGCGGCCATCTTGCTTCAGGGCTACAGTACAGTATCTTCTATGGCAGCTCTAACAAACATACTCATAATCATAACTCGCTCAAATCTTGACGGATTTACAAACGGGTTGGTTTATTACAAACGTTATCATCGTGGCTATGATTCAGGACGCGTATCTGCTTTAAGTTTTTTGTAATCTATGAACGTCATATAAAAGCATTTAAGTATGCAGACGTCTCTCATGTTTATAACAAACCATTAACAAATATAACAAAATTAAGCAAGTTGTGGTTATTTAAAAGTGGACCATAGACACAATGTTATGCTGCCCCGAATTAAGATGGCCAACCACGTAGCGACGTCGCTCCCCATTGGCCAGCAGCGTGGGTGAGCCATCTAGCTTTCTATGGCCGAGATTGTGGGTATTGGGAATTTGGCTTTATTAAGAGAAACGTTTTCCCTCTGTCCACCTCAACAGCAGAAGCACTGCACCCCTGCAGGCGTGGAGTTGTACTACACAGACCAGGAGGAGCAGCAGGCAGAGAGTGAGGTGAGTGCTCACGGCGGCACCACCGGTGCGGGTCTCTACGCCACCCTGACCCAACTCAACCAGGCCAAGAGGACCGGGCCTGAGCTGTCCTCGCCATGGCTCCCCGTCGTTAACGGTCTGAAGGAGGCCACGGGAGAAGAATGAAGACATACTGTAGGCTACAGTACAGCCGGACGGGGGAGTCCATACATTACATTGGAGGAAATATGATGTAATATGTGGGCGCCTGGATGATTAACTTAAACATAATTTATATACAGTAGTTCCTCCGACATTGATAGCATGAAACTGAAAAGAAAAGTTCATAACTTGTAATTGACACGTTTCGTTTTACTGTAAATCAGTGCTGAGTGATCCAACAAATGTGATTACTCTGTCACCATGAATGCCGAATTCAGGTACTTTGTGTGGTTAAGAATATACATATTCCATACAGATGCAGCCTTACTTGTGGGTAGAAACCAGGAATGTTAGTTAACGGTCGGAGAATGTCTTTGTTTTACAGTATTCTTGAAACACGTGTGTGTGTGTGTGTGTGTGTGTGTGTGTGTGTGTGTGTGTGTGTGTGTGTGTGTGTGTGTGTGTGTGTGTGTGTGTGTGTGTGTGTGTGTGCACATGGGTGTGCGCGTGGTACCCTTCTGAGAATGTGAGAGACGAGAAGAGAGGCGAGCAGTCACAGTGTGAGGAGAAAATGAGATTCAGTGATATTTCTGCTCATTTCTTACTCATCGGCCTGTCTTGGTTCCTGATTGCCTTTTTCATTTAATTATAAATGGAATGGAACCATTGCTGAGTGTTCTCGTGACTGTTACATTTAGATGTTATGCTTAGGCCTACTTTCAACATGAAACTTGAAAGCCTTTTGTTTAACATGCAAACGTTTATTTAGTGTTATACATCCATAATGGTGGTGTAAAATATGCTATTATGCTTCGATCTTTTAATGATTCTCAGTCAACTCAAAGTCGAAGTCGATCTACACGTCTGAAGGATTGAATCGTTTCTTCTTGTGGCTAATGTGTACTGTGTCATTAGAACAGCGTTCTCATGGACGTCATCACATAGAGGTATGAAGTAGCTGCTCTCTAACTAAACGGCGGTACAATTAGTGCTTAAACATGTTCTACATACTGTAGAAACATGGTGTTTACTTATGTATTACTATATCTAGTAGTAGGCTATTTACGGTATCTGTATTTTTGGGAGAGGGTTGAACGATCCAATTGTTTTTGTAAAAAAGTGAACCACTACAATTTTAGGGGAAGGGGGGCGGTCAGATTATCAGTATCTGTAAAACATAGTACAAAAGACAGACTTCCAAGTCTTAAGAGTGCCATAATCTGTATAGACTTTCTACCGATCACAATATATTATACGGTCTATAAGGCTAAGGATACGATTATTTTTAATGGGCTCAGCTTGCTTGTTTTTTTTGTTTTTTAACAGAATTTTCCATCTGATTGTGAAGTATGCGATGCGGGGTCACAGTTACAACCGTTTGAGTGCCAAATGTTTATGTCAGAACCATCTGCTCTGATGTCATCGACTGAACACAAATAAATGACTAAACCGCTGAGCTTCTCTAGCTGCCAGCGTCGTGGCTTTTGTTTTGGTGTCTGTTCTACTGTGTGCTTTTATTGTGCCGACGTTATCGTGAACATACTAGTCTGTTGTTCTACTGTGTACTTGTATTGTGGCGATGTTATCGTGAACATACTAGTCTGTTTCGGTGTCTGTTCTACTGTGTACTTATATTGTGGCGATGTTATCGTGAACGTACTAGTCTGGTCATACTAGTCTTTTGTTTTGGTGTCTGTTCTACTGTGTACTCGTATTGTGGCGATGTTATCGTGAACATACTAGTCTATTTTTGACGGTTGGATTTAATGCTGTGCATATCGTTGCTGTCGGGCAGAAACCTTGTATCTCTGCATTTCAACATTTACTTTCTTCCCTAAAACAGTTCCTTACTTCGTCATGCGAGTGTTTTGCGGAAACGTTGACAAGAAAGCAGATCTACATGCTCACAATGTGTCACAATGTGAGTGGTTGTAAATCTGCTTTTAGGTCTCTACTGTACAGTGTACAGTGTACAAGGTTTCCACCTGACGGTGACATTTAGGACTCTGTCATCCAAGTAGGCTATTCTTGATAAATATTGTATTGTATAAATATTGTACTGTCTCGTGCTGCTGGTATGAAATGCTTGCCCTGCTTGCAGCTTTCATTACACAGTAGCTGGAGTTGGTTGGGCTTGACGTGCCGGGACAGCTTGTACACAACCCAAAACCTGTCTGGTCTCACGTGGTATGAGATTGTAATCCATTGCCTGGAAGACAATAGGTTAGGGGAAGGGGACTAACAAACCAACTCCAAACACACCGGAAGCCAGAAATGGTGGAAGGTTGGGCTTGGGGCTAGCAACCCCACCTCGTAAAAACCTCGTATGCTACAGAAACCGCAAGAACACTACCCCGGGAAGAGCCTAGTCGGAGAGATGTAGAGTCCGATGGCGGGGTGTGATTGCGGCCCTATGCTCCACCTAGGAGCCTACAGGAATAAGTAAGAAGTAAGTATAAATATTGTAAAGCTTAAGCATGCATGCTCTTCTACCCTTTGAGCTTTACGGTTTGTTCAATGTCTGCTTTGAGCCGTGAAAGAAACTTTTCGTCATTCAAACTATTAAACTAGGGCGGGATGAATTCAATTCTCTACTGCCTATCGCTCATGGATCAGTGGTATGCATAGAATTCAAAATATATATGCCTTGAAACTTCACTTTAGCAATTCAAAGCCAAGCCACATCCTCTCAGCCTTCTCTCTCTCTCTCCCTCTCTCTCTCCCTCTCTCTCTCTCTCTCTCTCTCTCTCGCTGGGTTATATGTATACTGCTGTGAGGCTGTCTGCATCTCATTTACACGCACATATTTTCACACCATTGCTCTAAGCCTAGGGATGTGTCACTTGACGTTTGTGTGTGTGTGTGTGTGTGTGTGTGTGTGTGTGTGTGTGTGTGTGTGTGTGTGTGTGTGTGTGTGTGTCAAGCAAGTGCTAGCGTTTATGTATGTGCGTATCTTTTCACTGGCAAGGCTGTGTGTGTGCGCACGTGTGTGTGTGTTTGGCTGTGTGCATTGGTTTCATGCTTTACATGTGGGGGACTCCATACACCTACAGTAGTATGTGCATGCATGCATGCATGTGCAAGCCTGGGCTTGTCCGTACTTGTTAATTAAATCTGCATTACACCCTGTTTTAGGTGGTGGGATTTTTCCGCCCTCTCAGTTGCTGGGTGACAGTTTAGAAGCTGTTGGCCTAGGGCATGGAACTGAATAAAGTGCTAAAAAGTATTTATTAGGGCATTTACAGACCCCATGCTTGGTCAAGGCATCGCTTGTTGTGCCAGAAAGGCTTAGATTCGGGGCTGGGGGAAAATCATATTAAATCAACCGAGTAGTCACGTAAAGGCCGCCAGGCCCGTTCTCCTACTTTACAGCATCAACAGAACTCAACAGTAAAATAGCAGGTTGGCTTTTTAATTTGTCCTGATCGTTTGGAGTCCCCTCCACTATTATTCCTGTGAAGATTGTGAGGGAGGCCATGCCAAGAGCCATTTAGCCATTAACATCCACCGTAATTGAATATCCCTAGGTCCTGATGTCACCCAGAAGAAAGACGGCAAAGCGTTCCGATGAGGCAGAGGTGAAGCTGGGGTGATGTAAGAAGTCTCTGTCTTTTCTCATTCACCTTTGCTCTTTTTTCTCACCCTGTCATGTGTCAGTTCTTTCTTTCTTTCTTTCTTTCTGTCTTTCTTTCTGTCTTTCTGTCTTTCTTTCTGTCTTTCCTTCTGTCTTTCTTTCTATCACCATATTGTAAGGCGGTGAAGATGATAATCGGCACCTTAAAAGTCCACAGGTGACTCTCAGGGGTCAATCACCCTCACGGGTGTATTTTGAACACGTTCAGGAGCTAAGTGTGAAATTAACTCTGTGTATTTAGGGAGCGAGGAGAATACAGTGTGAAGAAAGTGTGGACGAGAGAGAGGCAGGGACGGGGAAGAGTGATTACTCTCAGAGAGCAAGACGTAGAGAGTGGAACTAAAGACCAGACTTTCTTGTGTCATGTCCTAAGGACCAAACAGAAGAGAGGAATGAACTAAATAGACACACGGAGAGAGAGAGAGAGAGAGAGCAGACGAAAAGCGGCCAGGGAAAGTGGGCGGGTGGGGGCGCGGGTGGTGGGGGGGCTGGTTTAGAGGCCAAGGAGGGGTTGTGGAGGGGAGGGGGAGGTTTGGGTGAATCCCGGCTGACCCCTGTGTCTGTGTGTGTTGTTGTGTGCCTCAGTGGGTTTCCTCTGCCCTGGCGCCAGCTGGAAATGCCTGCACTAAGCAGAGGCAGTACACACATCATCCACCATTCACCCCCATTCAGTCGCCTTTGATGAGAGTAACACTATACATGCCCACCGCGCCTCACAGATTGTATCAGGCCCCCATTTAAGGACGAGGCTGGGTGGGGAGAAGGGGGGGGGGGGGGGGGTGATCATAACTTATCAACTTTTCGGTCATGTTCATTTAGTTGGGCTGCGCTCACGGGGCCGGTGGACTGAAGAGCAGAGGAGCAGAGAATAGCAGACGTTTGTAATTACAGTGATGTGAAAAGAGCTGTTGTTACTGACTGCTGCTGCTGCCGCTGCCTGGGGGGAGGTTTTTATGAGGCACACTGCCACCTAGAGGTTATCTCCCATGGTTGCAGAGGAGGAATCTTGAATCTTGCTGCATGAGGACTTGTGCATTCCGCTCCTGTTGAAATTACTTTGACCTTGAACGTGGAGGAATGGTCATATTGGAACCATCACACCGATAGCAAGAATTTAATTGCATTTTTGCTGGGCGATGGCCCCTCCTATGTCCAGCTTTTCTTCTTTTATATATTTTTTGGCTTTCACCTTTTTATATAAGAGGGATAGATGAAAGTAGGCTGACAGGAAATGTGGAGAGAGAGAGAGGGCGGTGACACGCAGTAAAGGCTGTTGGGATCGGGAGTCGAACCCGCGGCACACTGCCAGACTGGATTACCAGCCAAGGTGCCCAGACGGCTACGCCGTCTATGTCCAGCTTTAAGTGTATGTGCAAACACAAACATTAAATGCCATTGACAATGATTGGACAATTTTGTGTGTTCGTGTAAACACAAAGATTTGCGTGACACAAACATTGAAGACAAAAGTGGGGACGCAACTTGTGATTGGCCCGGAATCACGGAATGAGATGATGTATGATGATAAGAGCGCCCCTCACTTCACACGGGTGTGATTTTGTCCATTCTATTCAGTATTCAATGTTCAACACATGCACTCAGTAGTAAATTGCAGATAAAGCTTTATTATTGTGAGATCATATCATGTGTAGAATAACATGGCTCCTTTGTTATCACAGAAACGTTTTACCAAGTTAATTGTTGATAACAGGTAGCTCTCATAATAGCTGATTATACGCAGCTGCTCTCTGAAGTGAAAAGTTACGATAAGATCTTCAAGATGGCCTTTTGCAAATGACTCAATAGCCATGAAATTAGTCATTAGTTTGTTATTCTGCCAATCCAATGTCCTGATGTTTGGGATAAACCCTCTTCGGTAAATAATTATCCACCGAGCAGTCTTAGGTAGGCCCAAAAAGACATGCCGTGAGGAAGAGAAGCATCCCACTGTGCTTTGTTCTGTCCGTTCTGGAGCAGAAATATTGTCATTAGTCATAGACCAAATCATTTTACGACATCCTGCAATTAAACTTTAAACTAAAAGGCTAATGAGACAAATGGATGTTGAATGCTGGGGGTTGGTTTCCATTAGCAATGTGGCATTACAGGGAATCGTGGATGGAATGATGTAGCCTATACTTACTACACTGACACACACACGCACACACACAGACAGACACACACACACACACACACACAATTCCCTGTGCCTCTGTCGTCCTCTATAGCTCAATTTTTCTCACACTCCTGCACATTCACATGCACACTCACTGCAGATGTTCTCTCTCTCTCTCTCTCTCTCTCTCTCTCTCTCTCTCTCTCTCTCTCTCTCTCTCTCTCTCTCTCTCTCTGTCTCTCTCTCTCTCTCTCTCTCTCTCTCTCTCTCTCACACACACACACACACATAGACAAACAGATACACACACAGAATTCTCTAACGCACACACAGAGGGAACAGACTGGTTTGATTTAGGCTCTGCGGTCCGCGCCCGGTGAAGCCTCATGCAGACACAGAGGGGTAGAGCAGAGTGAACCCAGCTCCGGCCCAGCCAGGCCGTGTCTGTTAAGCTTCAAGTAGAAACCATCCAAATTGGGTTTAATCTGTGTTTTGCTTTGCCAATTATCGACCCGCGGAGCTGCATGGCAAATGGGGATGAATGGGCTTTAGATGGGCCTAGTTGAGAGGAAGGTCATGATGTGATTAATGGTGATCTATTGAATCCGTGACTCGGCCAGCTAAGCCATGATGCGGGATGAATTATCGACCTGCACGCATCTGCAAACCCGCTTTGTTTTATGGTGGGGGGGGGGGGGGGGGGGGGTCATTTTGTCGCTGTCAGGCAGAAACCTTGTATGTTCATAATACTTCATCTTTTTATGTTTGTTTTTTTTCATAAATGAATGCCCTACCTTACATTTATACTTATCTCTTTTAATCAATTAATTTATTAAGTCATTTATTTATTTTGAGAATGTTCACCTATAATTGCATGCCCAAATAGAGACGTGTGTGTGTGTGTGTGTGTGTGTGTGTGTGTGTGTGTGTGTGTGTGTGTGTGTGTGCGTGCGTGTTCCATTTCCTGAAAAGTAACGGTTTAGCCAAGATCCCCCCCCCCCCCCCCCCCCCCCCCCCCCGACAGAGACATTACGCATGAGGCAGCAGAATCACTACACGGGTTGAGTATACTGTAGGCAACATAGTTGGAGATCATCAGGTGAAGGCCAACCGCCAGTGTGTAACACAAACAGCAATTTCAACACTAGTTGCACCACAAGAAAGACGGCTCAAGGTTGTTTGTTTTCTCAAGCAGCCTCTGGTCCTATTCAGACGAAGATGTATACTTTCTGTGTGCAAACAAATTGAGCTTCGGTCAGGCTGGACCCTACACTGTGTAATCTGTAAGTGTAATGAAAGTTGAGGGCATATTGATGGTTTCAAACTGACTACAATCCAGTTGCTGACTGGCTAGCGTGCATTGACCACATAATCCCAATGTCCCCAGTTGGCTTCCAGTTGTGGACCTGTGTTTGCATGTCTTTACCCTATCTCTGAGCCTCAGTTTCCTATACCCCATCTAAATAAATCTGCCTAAAAAACAAAATTACATTTGTTTAGAAAAGGCAGTGAATGTTGTGTTGCCAAACTTGCCATGGTGTGTAGGACACTTAGTGGTTTGTAATTTGACATTGAGCATTTAAGCTCAATGATGATGAATTCCCGTTCTGTCCTTTTTGGCTTTATAGAAGTGTATATTTGTACGTCTCTAAATGTTTTGATGAATTGAACAAGGTGGACCCTCTAGTAAACAAGTGTAATGCTTTGTTGGGTCGTCGTCTCTCCCACTCTTTGTATTGAATTGCGCTTGTATTGTACTGTAATTCTGCAAACTGTTAATACATATTTCAATCAATCAATCAAAAGCATTGTGTCTAAGGATGAACCAAATGTGGACTCTATTTGTGTAGGCTACCATTGGTTGCCAGGTCTGAAGCCTATTTGGCATGTGACTAAACACACAAAGCCAGGGTGTGGACTTTTGACCAGCTGTAATTGTGACGTGGCGTTGAACTGCATACATGTGGCACTTCAACTGTGTTGCAGGTGTACCAAAAACAGCCAGTGTGGTCAAGTTTAATGCTGAATTCACACCTTCTGTCGCTCTGTTTCACTCATAAATAAATGGTGGTCCAGCGAGAGCTCTTCTGCTTGTGTGTCTCAAGGCTGTACAGCTGTGCCGAGCAGGAGAGGTCACAGGCAGGAAGTAGTACTCGCATGCACGTTTTACCCATCGCGACGCATTGTGAGTGTGTGTTTAAGTGTTTAATGTATGTTTTGTAATAATAATCTAAATCTACAAAGTAACTAGTAACTAAAGTTTTCAATTAAATGTAGTGGAGTAAAAGTGCAAATACCTCAAAACTATAAGTACAGTACTTAAGCAAATGACAAATGTACTTACTTTCCACCACTGGGTACAGACACTCAATGCTTGTCTCTGTCAGCTTGTTTGTAAATTATTTATGTATTGTTTTGTTAAGAAATGGGCCATGCAGTGACTCAACCTTCCACACAGTGGCAGCAGCAAAGTTGAACCTTTCTCAGTTTTCATGCTCCACTTTTTTCCTTGGCTCTGTCTCCTGCTGCAGTGGGGGAAGCGGCGGTCACCATATAGATCAGGGGTCTATGGTGACCAGAGCAGGGGGCTCTGAGGACCCCAAAAGGGTCTATGGTGACCATAGAAGGGGGCTCTGAGGACCATGGTCTATGGTGACCAGAGCAGGGGGCTCTGAGGACCCCTAAGGGGTCTGAGGACCAGAGTTAATACATGGGGGCGGCCAAATATTTGTGTGATAGGAGGAGGAACTTGTTTTATTACATTAACCCCTTCAACCCTATACTTCCTATTTTGAGAGAAACATTAGCCAAAATAGCAGATCTACAAGCTCACAGTGCCTCGTGCTGCAAGGCATTGTGAGCTTAGATCGCCTAGAGGGAAAAAGAGAACACACCAAGTAGGAGTTTTCTGGTTATATAGTGCTGTCAAACAAACAAGTCTATGAAGTCATCTATGAAATTAAAGGCTCCCTGCTTCATCTCTCACTCAGCTATGGTGTCCTTCCTTGGGCTGAAAAACGTTGAAGAAAGACTCCTGCCATAGACAATGCACTGATACTGCTGCTGGTTATTATAGTTGACTAATATAACTAATACATTTATAGATTAAAATGGAAGAATATTTTTTTGTACAAAAAAAGGAAACTATATAAAAGTAAAATTAACAATGTAGAAATAACTCAAACTAAATAGAATTGCATAGCGGTCACTATAACTTTCTCTGTCATTTTTGTACACAGGCCAACTGCAGTATGTGTGGCTTACCCTTTACCTGCATAACATTCTTGCAGAATCTTAAGAGCTTTCCGTCAGTTCAATCACTTGGATTATTTCTACATATGCCTCTGCATTCTTCGTCCCTTCTTCTTTTTGTGCATCAGCATTGAATGGCTGCATACATTTTTAGTTACAGTCTATGATCCTGGCTCCTCCTGTCCACATGTCCAAGTGTCCTTGGGCAAGACACTGGACACTACATTGCCTCCAATGAGTTGGTTGGTGTGAGCTTGCCACCTTTGGTGTGTGAATGTGGGACGCTGGCGTCGACTGTTCGCCAATTCACCTCCCGATGTATGAATGAATGAACCATTGTAAAGCGCTTTGAGCGCTATAAAAATGCAATTCATTATTATTATTATGATTCGATGGCTGCTGTAGGAGCCTTGATATGCAACTGCAGGTGACCCAGGAATGTCATCCCCCATATGTAGCTCATGGGCATATATTGAAAACTAATGGAGACCAACATTCATCCAACCTCTCCATTTTTCTTTGTCCCTTTGTTTGTTATCTTCCACACATGATTAAGACCCTGGCTTCTTGACAGTCCATTCTATTCAATGTTCAACACATGCACTCAGTAGTAAATTACCAGATAACTCAAATTTTGGTTAACCAGATTTAACTTTTGTTTCCATGCGCCAGCAACCTGCTGAGATGAGTTTTATGCAGAGCGAATCAAACGTGCATATCCAGCTAACCAGAGATTATTCGCTGAGTCTACCACGTGACTATGAAGAGAAAAGATCTACGTCTCCTGTGTGTATTGCTCCGTGAATTATGTCTGGTTAACCAGGTATGCAGGTTAGATTCGCTGTGCACTAAACTCGTCTCAACAATGCCAGCATTTCCAAGTTGCACACAAATTATCTCAAAATCTAATTGAAATGACAGTGAAACTTGCTGAGCATGGTGGATGAACCCTAAACACGAGGGACCCCATGATGTAGCCTATGCTCTCACCCTCAAAATGTCAACTTTGCACGCAAGATATCTCAATCTAATTAGACAGATTGCAAGAACAATAGAGACACAGTCATTGGAAAAAGGCAGCAGAGCCAAAACGTTTGACTGTCTCCTCATCTTGAAAATTTTAAATACGACAGGCATGGCCTTACATCTAGAGCCAATCTAAGAATAATTTATCGTTTTCAAAAATTGTCCCCCACTAATGGAAGTAGTCTCGTTTTTAATCGTTTTTCAGTGACTATGGTACTTGCTGCTCCCCTGTAGTTGTTGAAAGATGCCACTTCCCCCAGTGATCAGCTACTCATGGGCCCAACAACACACTCCTGACCACGCTGACTGCACCGCAGGGAACACCTGCTGAGACCCATTTAGAACTGACACAGAGCTGATGGGCAACATACCGTACAGTGCATTGCCGCGCGGACTCCCAACTGAACAGGACCGTTTGTTTTAAATATCTATTATAAACTTGAATTTCACCACTGTAGATGATGAGCACTGTAGATCACCCAAAGTTATCCGTCCCGTAAAAAGGGGAATTAAAATGTCAGCACAGATTTGATCTGGTATTCCTAGGTCTCTGTGGTTATGGGATACAGTACGGAACACTGGTTGCAAGTAGTCAAATCTGAGACAAAAGAGCATAGTAAAATGCAGAGCATGCAATCAAATAAAGCATTGATATTTATGAGAGTATAACTCCAGTAAGAGTTTTGGCAATGTGCAGCTATGGTTAAATTGGTTATAAGAATCTCCTATAACCTCGACATAAATATCTATGAATAAAAAAGGCCATGCCGCCGTCCCTCCATTGCCCCACGGTAGGGCCTGATTCTTGACATGTTTTCACCCCTCACTTAATTTGCCAGCGGTCACAACCAGAGAGAGAGAAAAAATACACGTTAAATGGGAAACAATAAAAGTGGAAACGATGATGAACAACTGTCAACAAATAATGACAGTCACCATTAAACTGCGACGCGACCCCATTGGCGCAAGCCTCCCTCAAGGGGGAAGAAGGAAGCCAAGAATAAATTGTCTGTCTGTAGCCATTTGGATGCAACATTTAGCTGTGATTTATGTGAAGGGAGAAAAGCATTATGAGAAAACATTTTCCAAGTGCAACAGCTTGCAGCAATTTACGTTATATGGGGGGAAAACCGCTGAAACAAATATTTGACTGGCCTCCATAATGAAATGGATATATTTATACACATAGAATTGAGTCAAAGGCCCTGTAACGAATGCATGGCTTCACCAAAGACCTTTCTGCATTCTTGCAGTAAACATTTTACTGATGCTACAGGGGCTCGGAATGAAAGTCATTAGAGGCCTAATTCTCCCAGAGGGCCAACAGATATGGAGATAATCCACATGAAGGGAGGAGGATGCACTGAAGGAAACTAACATTGTGTTTGTGTTAGTGGTTCTGACAGTAGGGCATTCATTGATTTACCAATTAGCTTTTAATTAGCCACGGTTAAACCAAAGTAAAGCCTAAACTGATTTTTTTCATATTCTTGTTAGTGCATTGATTTTGTTCTTTTCGTTTTGCCTTTATTTTCTTAAAATCAATGAATGCATATACCATGGAAATGCAACGTATTTGCTTAACCTTTCCATGGAGTGGCTTGCTTGTCTGACGGCAATAGACTGTTTACTGTATTAGAAGAGGTTTATCCCAAAACAAGACTTTGACCTCTTAACCACTTAAACCCTCAAAGTGGGGTCCAGGCCGGGACCCTCAGGGTTCCTTGATGGGGTTTTAAATGGACCATCACGTCTGTAACTCTTAAAGGGCTGTATTTTGCGTGTCTTAAGTACCAGGTCTTATTACCTAACTTGAGTAAACTAAAGACCTGGAGGCGTGATCAATGCCATTTGGCTATTCTGAGTGGCCGAAGAGCATTGACCACGCCTCCAGGTCTTTAGTTTACTCAAGTTAGGTAATAAGACCTGGTACTTAAGACACGCAAAATACAGCCCTTAGAGTTACGTGTGTTCTTGAAGTTAAAAAGTTGGAGAACCACTGCGCTGTATACTTTGTTGTATATCAAATATGGAAAAAGGCTGATCTGCAAGCTCACAACATGTCAAAATGTAATTGATAGCTTTACAAAATGTGATGCATAGTGAGCTTGTAGATCTGCCTTCACCAAATGCGTATAGGCTACGTCTATTTTTATTATTTTTGCCTATAATGACATGCCCAGAATATGGATGCCATATAGGGTGCATGTGGTAAACAGAGATGATTAAAAGTTTTCAGAAAATGCATGCACGCTTCGATCATAATCAGAAGTGCAAAACGCCTGTGAGCCTGGGCTGTGCCGCGTGCAGCTCCTTATGCACAGACAGACGACAGGACACGACTGCAAACACCCTAATTAATATGTCACAGGGAAAATATTTTAATGACTTACAAATGGGGGGCGACGGTACCCATGCGACTGCGTCGTGCCGACACCGTTTATTTACAGTGAGCTTGAGACTTACTGGCATGTGGCAGCACATACAGCGAATTCTTAGACATCCAAATTAGCCCATTCTGACCTGAGATCAGATTCATACGAGGTTTCCACTGGACACACACTGGTCTGATGAACCCATTCTGACCTGAGATCAGATTCTAAAAATGTCAGTCGTTCTTCAAATTTTTCAAAAATAGCAGACCTACAAGCTCGTATCGCGCCACTCGGTGGCGCGATATGAGCTTGTAGATCTGCTATTTTTCAATAGCTAAAGCATAACATGATGCTAACACCAAAATGGGTGCCCGGTCAGAATGGGTTAGAGGGGGCCTGGAGTGTCGCGGCTATACAGATACATGTGTGTAACCCCTGTGGTCTCCTGCCCCCCCATCCCCCCCCCCCTCAAATCTGCGTCTTTCCTAATCAATGCCAAATGAGCCCCTTTTTTCCCAGCATGGCAATATAGTGAGACAGGAAGGAAGTCATTGTTTTCAATGAGAGCCTTCCATTTTCATTTTTTATTGCCACGTCATATTCTGCTATACCCCCCAATGCTCCCCTGCCTCCCTCACACACACACACACACACACACACACACACACACTGACACACACACACACACACACGCATGCATGCGCGCACACACACACACACACACACACACACACACACACACACACACACCGTGCATGCACACACACACACACACACACACACACACACACACACTCTCTCTCACACACACAGCATATTACAGTTACCAGTGCTTTCATGTGTCCCAGTTAGTGGTCGGTACGCAAAGGAGGGCCAATTGCATATAATTAAGAGGTATTTGTTTGGAAGCTGCATGGTGCGTCACATATTTTAAATCATATGTGACGAATATACGGTTTGTCTACATATGATACCTGTAGTAGTATGTGTACTGTAGACCCTGTTAAGATATTTACAAAGGTAACTAAGCATTGAATCTGAGATGTTAAATTGGAGATGATAAGAATATGTTTTAAAATCAGCTGCAGAATGTTCTGCAAACCCTTTTAATCTAATTTACACCTCATACCACAGTAAAAGAATTCCACACTTCGCCCAGCATATGCTAGTGATTATTAATTAGTGTTTTGCCTGCATTTAGGTAATAACCAGAGAGAGAGAGGACTAGTAAAATGTAAGGCTCTGATACCCAAGGCAAAGGCGTACAATTAAAATTTACTATGTGTTTGTTTTTCAATAGTTATTTTTTTTTTTTTTTACTTAACTTTAGGCTGATGCAATGCCTTGGCAGACATGGGCTCAGGGCTGTTCCACTGCAAGATAAACAACATAACTGTTCCTAAACAGAAATGTATAATGCTCCACTGCCAGGTCAATCTGAGAACCCATCGTCAAAAAAAGACAGGAAAAACAGCACCCTCTTTTCCTTTGAATTGGCGTCAACAGTCTGTCTCGAGGGACTGCAAGGTAAACATAACTGCCCCACTGCCAGGTAAACGGACCATGGGGCGGCAGTGGTTCATGGGTAGAGTGGCCGCTAGAGCGGCTGGATGTTCGATCCCACAGGCTCCCCCAGAGTAAGACTCTGAACTCTTAAAGGGGGTGTCAGTGATTTCAGTCAAAAACCCTTAGGTTTCGTTTTTGCCTTGGGACACAAGCTTTCATCCTATCAGGATAGAGAACAAAAACGAAACCTAAGGTTTTTTGACCCCCCCCAGGGGTTAACTGGGGACAGGGAGGAACTCCTTATATGGTCAGCACACTCTATAGTAGAGAGGATTATCACAACAAAACAAAAAAAGTAGTGATATTTGAATTAAGTGAAATCACTGACTCTACCTTTAATTGCTCCCTATGTGCAGGTTGATACCTTGCATGTTTTCCTCCGCCATCGGTGTATGGATGGATCGCTTTGGATGAAAGCCCCGTTTACCATGTGCACCATTTAACTGCTCCTCTACGTGGTAAACAACACAACTGATCCACTGCCAGGTAAATATATGAACCTAAGCCAACCCCAATTTTGTATTGTTTATTTCATTATAATTCATTCCTACTCAAGTTCATAGTAGAGTTAATGGGGTTACAAGTTAAAAAGATCAAAGTTCCTGCAAAAGTGTATTTCATTTTGTATTTCATTGTTTGATAGTGTTTTCTACTAAAATATAGCCACTGTGTGTTCCTTGCCTGCCAAAGACAAACACATACAGAGGTATATAGCTCTACTGCGCCACAAGGGGGCAACGGTCTTAATCATTGTTATAACTTAAGTACTGTCTTGTTGCAGGTGAGATATCAAAAAGTTGGCCATGTGTCTCCACAATGTTTGGTGTAGTAATAAGTCCTGCTTAGCAGTTTAGCCTAGCTCTCTTCTAAAGTCCTTACCACTATGGACCAGAGCTAAGGTTGTGGCGCTCTGCGAGTGTTAAAGGCCCAGAGCGCCACAAAGTTAGCCTAGCAGTAGCAGGTGAACTTAGCAGCTAAAGCTAAGTGACTGCAGAGGCCCAAGCTGCTATCGTGTGTCTCTATGGTGTTATTCCTTAATTTCAACTCACTGTAATAGTATTATGCTATTTTGGAAACGGAACTATTTGGTGCCATGCATTTTTGTTATTTTGTTTGAAACTAATTTGTGTGTGGTGCTATTTCTGTTTATGTCCAGTTAGTCTTTTGTCAGTGAACGTGGAAGCCAATACAGCATTATGAATGATGCAGGCTGGACAGACATGTGTGTCTTAATCATTATGTGTTTAACTGTCTTGTTCCAGAACGTTCCAGAACGTCCAGTAAAATGAACAAATCAAACCACACTGATATGGAGTCAGTCATTCATTGAAGTGTGTGACATAACAGGACAGAACTGCTCCACTGCAAGGTAATTAACAGAATCAAATACACACATGCGTACGTGCAGGCACACGCTCACACACAGTTTTTCTGTTTTTGCATTTATCTCTAGCCTGCCTAACTGAATAAGTCAACTTACTTAACCTATACTTGCCTGCATTCATGGCTTGGATAACGGAAATGTTTTTTAAATATAACTGTAATAAATCTAGCCTGCTGATTTTGTCTTCATGATAGATTTGTCATGATAAACCACAAATGTGTCCATAAATATCTATTATGAGGGAGCTTTCCGCCACACGTCTCTCTGTGCTTAATACTGCACAGAGAAGATATTAAAGAGAAAAATGTCTCCCCCTGTATAAGATCTCCCTGCTGCTTCACCTTCATCTGCCTTACTGCACTGCTACTTGCGTGTGTGTGTGTGTGTGTGTGTGTGTGTGTGTGTGTGTGTGTGTGTGCGCGCGCGCGCGCGCGTCATTTTGGCCGTGCTGACTCAACAGAAAGGCGTCTGGGTCACAGAGTCAGCTGGCACCAGAGCTAATGGCTCAGCCCTGTGCGTGCACGCATGCGACCGTGTGTGTGTGTGTGTGTGTGTGTGTGAGGCCCAGTGCATCCCCCCTCTCAGTCCACAATGGACCGTGCTCTGAAATGTGGAGCCGCGTGATGACAGGCCGATCGGCGAGGGACAATGTGCCGTAATTTGTGAGGGGCCATACTGCGAGGGGAATGATGGGTAATTAAGAGGAGGACAGTGAGAGATGCTGCGAGGACTCGGTGACAGGCGACTAGGCCATTGGCTGCGTGCACTGACAACTCCTCTCCTATGGGAAACCCTGAGTGTTAGTTTAACTCTGAGGAAGCCAAAATGGACCGTTTCAAAAACACTCAGGACTTCATTGTGTGGTCAAACCTCTCTCTCTCTATCTATCTATCTCTCTCTCTCCACCTGTCCCTCTCACTCTCCCATCTCGTTCCCTCCCTCTCTCTCTCTCTCTCTCGTCTTTCTTTCTTTCTTTCTTTCTTTCTTTCTTTCTTTCTGTCTCTTTCTTTCTGTCTCTATGTAATTCTCTGGTCCTCCACATTAGCTGAACAGACGAGCACAAACAAGGGTCTTTGATAGGAGAATGTCTCACATGTTGCAGAGCCATAGACTGCAGGGGGGAGCTGTCCTATTAGAAAGACAAGGCACTCATGTGTTCCATATCAAATGATGGCCCTAGGCAACCTTACACTGTCACTGTCCCCCATATCTCCATGAATGATAACAGTGAATGTACATTATATTATGGCGCTCTAGTGTGGTCAATGCAGGGATGACGTATTTTTGTATAGGCAGAAGTTTTCATCTTCCTGGTTCCCTAGACAAAAACGTGTACGGGATCTTAATTTGATCTTTAATTTTTGATTATTGCCAAAAGCAACCTCCGGGACAGATAAACGTTCATGATAGTTACATGTTCAGCAAGATAATCTTCACAAATTATACTATAAATAAACTGCACCACGTACGTTGCATGACTTCAACGTCACTACCCGCAAATGCCTGTGTTCGGCGTGATGATGTGTGATGTCCCCAACAGCCATTTACAGCCACTCGTCATCATGAGCTGCCTTTTTTTTAAAGACATAAAAGCTTTAAAATTCAGCAGTGGGGTGTTCACTGAATGAAATACTTTGTTTTGCAAAACAACACAAACATTCTTTATCTTGTGTTAAATTCAACATGTTCTTTCAGACATCTAACCAAAAACCCATTCAAAAACCTTACTTCTCTAGACGAGGTAACCCGGAAGTGCAAAAATGCCCAACTTGTTTCCTGGTTTTCGAACTACATGCTATATGCTATATACTGCTCCACTGCTATGTAATGCAAGCAAGCTATCATACAAACTGATGTTTGAGCACAATTGGACGGATTAACCTACAGTATTTTGACAGAGTTGACCATAGCATTTCCCAATCTCCCAATCTCTCAGATCTTTCGCAGTCACATTGGAATGGAAGAGTGCTGGGGTCAAAAAAATATAACCTAATAGAGACTATTTTTTTTCAGATTTCTTTTTTTTTTCTCCTTTTCATCTTAAGGAATTTTTTCACCGCATTTACCACAGGAAGCTGTACAGCAGAATCCACAAGGTACACACACGGTATATATTCTGTTCCCACGGACTTCAAACCCATATCAACCCTGCATGGTATGTCTGCACGTCCCGCTCCCTTACATCTCCCTCGCAGCCTCTAAATCACCATACCTTACTCCTGGAGCCATTAAATAAACGTGCCGGACTCGCTGACTAATTGATAGCGTTACAATCTGCACTGCTTCAGTGCGGCCCTAAATTGAAAACAGTGGTTGGGAAGGGGGACGACGCAGGGTAGGACGTTGGTATATAGGAGTGAGGGAGTGAGTGAAGGCAAATTTATGCCTTGTCGCTCCGTGCCTCCATCGAATTGTTTGCTTGAAACAATGCGAGAAAAATTGTGCCCCGAAGAATATAGATTAGGCATCATTCTCCCAAGAAGAAGGTTCGGGGATGGATGCGAAGGAAGGGGAAATCAGGATGTCAGGGGAGCAGAAGGAAGGAAGAGGTTGGAGCGAGACACGGAGGGAGACGAGAGTGAAAGGGGGAGATGGGTGGTTTGGAAGAAGCAGAGGGAGGAGAAGGATGAAAGGTCTCCTAATCCAAGGAGGAAGTTGGAGTGAGATACAGAGGGAGAGGAGAGAGAGAGAGAGAGAGAGAGAGAGAGAGAGAGAGAGAGTCAGAGAGAGAGAGAGAGAGGGAGAGATGGCTGAATGGATGGATGGACGGACGGACGGACGGATGGATGAACGGGGAGGAGGAGGAGGAGAGGAAGGGGAGAGGGGGGCGGGGTGGAGTGGAGGGGTTTGTCTTTGATCTCAGTACATGTCTGCCATGCTGTTTTCCTTCAAGGCTTCCTGGTAAGTTTCAGTAGACACCAGTGGGTCCACTCTCGGGGATAGGACGCTAATGGATCACTTAAAGGGGCCTATTCTTTACGGCCGGGCTAAGTGTTATCATCTGGGGTTAAAGACACTGACCGCAGAGCTGGGCTCTCTGACAGAGCACACTGCTGCCAGATAGCTGACCTCCAGGGGATTACAGTAGGCCCTTTGCTCAAGAAAAGAGGGACGAGAGAGAGAGAGAGCGAGAGAGAGAGAGAAAGTGGTTTGCTGTGTTGTTTCTTTGTTTTGATTTGGTTGAATTGTTTTTTGTTTCATTTCATGTTCGTTTTGTTTCATTTCTCTGGCTTTTTTCTTTCTTTCTTTTTTTTCTCCGTTAGTTTGTGTGTGTGTGTGTGTGTGTGTGTGTGTGTGTGTGTGTGTGTGTGTGCGTGCGCGTGTACAAGTGCGTGCGTGCGTGCGTGCGTGCGCACGTCCCTCTCTTGGTCCATCTCTTAAGGTATGACTTTGAGATAAAGACAAAAAGGTGCCTTTCTTTCTCAACAGTCTGCCGTTTGAAACTATTTGTCAGTTGAGCAAGATACAAAGTTGAGGATGGATTCCAGAGGTGGAGAGGGATCTCTTTCATATAGCGGTCTATCCACAGGAGCTGTCAGTGCAGACTGCGTCCAATAAGGAGCAGGACCTGTCAGATAAGGATCACACGCCTCCTAAAGTGATCATTATCTGCCAGTGTTTTTGTTTAACGAGCAGTCCGAAGGTAGGATTGACAGATCGTAGGCTCCCCCTAATTGAATGTGACGGATTCAGTCATTAAGTTAATTGGCAGCTGGTTTTGATCTGAAACCTGTCACACTCACTCACCGAAAGCGGAGTTTTTTTTATGTCATCATTTTATTCGTCAAATTTGAAAACACATTTGTACATCAAACACTAGTTTTGTACACTCTTGTGTGTGTGTGATAGCCAAAGATGTATCATTCTCAGTATGTCCATGAATCTACAGTAACATTTGGATCATGTATTTTATTTATATAATAAATTATATATTGCATATACACATTTCTGTACATGCACTATATACTATATTGCAATAGATTATGTTAAAAAATTGTAAATAGGTGATCCAGATCAATGAAAACGGCGCATTCAATGTCAATCATAATCAGTCCCATTTGTGTTGGCATGTTACCATCACTCCTATATGCATGTCAAACTACGAACCCTGAGGTTTGGCCTGTCTGAACGTGGACAGCCTTTTTGGTGCACACACCGGAATATCTCACTTAAATGGGAGGGGGGGCGGGGGGGACCTGTTGTAAAATAGCCAATAACATGTGTTTCAAATTGGCCATTGGTTATAGATCCGTTTACGAGGCTGGCTGGTTATTGGCCCAGTGGCATTTCCCTGTGTTGATAAAGCACTGGGGAGTTGCGGGTCAATTAGTTTGCCACACCAGAAATTCCTGCAGACGGCCAATTAAGCTGCACTATGCAGGCTTTGCAGTCGTCGTGCTAGCTGTATGCTCCTTCCTGTTGACGCCAGCCGGGCCTGAATGCAGTTATTCTAGGCCCCTGGCAGGCTGGCATCTCACTGCCGTGCGGGTGTAAAACCTTATTCTGAGCTCGGCCCTCTCTATTATGATGATGAGAGCTCTTTTGGAAATCTGCATAGTTAGCTGAATTACTGTCGGAGAAAAAAAAGAAACTGTTGCATGTGAAAAAGAAAACGTTAAAAGTATGTGTGCTTCTGCAACTATACCCGCGGCAGACGGGTTATTTGGGGAAATGTAGTGATTATGGACTCGGAACAAAAAAAAGACTTACAGAATAAACAAAATCAAAAAAAGGTTCAAAAGGAGGTTTATACGTTCAGATCAGCCTGAAAGAGCAACAGCATGATTGGAGTTTAGACAAAAGTGGAGTCTGGAGATAGACAAAAGATGACAGAAGATGATTGCAGGGAATCAATTTTCAGTTCTGCTCTTTGCTTTCCACTCCACAATGCATGGAAGAAAACCTATTTTGTAAGATTGGAGGGGATAAGCTTTTTCTTTCTTTCTTCTCTTTGTTTTCATCTTCTCGTTCCCTTCCCAGTCAAAAGGCTATAGGGCAAAGTGAGGGGGGGGGGGGGGGGGGGGCGGGTGTTCATTGTCACAAGCTTTTATTATGAAGTCTTTTGTTCTCGTCAGGGTTGCAAATTGTTGTTTTGGTGACGTGACGCAGACAGAGCAGAATGGTAAACACACAGCTTCATCATGATGGGATGTCAAGTCAGAGGGGGCAGAGCTCTGCTCACTGTGGAGGGCTCGCCGGCCGCGCAATAACCCAATCACTATAGCTGTGTGTGTGTGTGTGTGTGTGTGTGTGTGTGTATGTGTGTGTGTGTGCGCGTGCGCGCGTATGCGTGTAGTTGTAGTTGATTCTCCCTAACAGCTTGTGTTAATCATAATAATCTTCATCTTCTTCGACTCAGAGAAAGTGCAAATGTACTCCTTAACTTAACATGTCCATAAAAACCTTGAACACAGGACTTTACTGTCTATCATGTACTATCTTATATATTGTGGCTGTATAGTATAGTGAGGCTAGGCTGTCTGATATTTTTGATATTTATGTTTCATAATAATATCACAATTTAATAATAATTGTGCCTCCTTGCTGATGGTATACAGCACAATACGTTGTGGAGCATGCACTAAATTTCAATTTGCTTCTTGATTCTTGACCACATTAACCCATTCTGACCTGAGATCAGATTCATACGAGGTTTCCACTGGACACACACTGGTCTGATTTACCCATTCTGACCTGAGATCAGATTCTAAAAATGTCAGTCGTTCTTCGAATTTTTCAAAAATAGCAGACCTACAAGCTCGTATCGCGCCACTCGGTGGCGCGATATGAGCTTGTAGATCTGCTATTTTTCAATAGCTAAAGCACGACATGATGCTAAAACACCAAAATGGGTTCCCGTTCAGAATGGGTTAAACCTGGCATCCCTTTGGTGCACGTTTTCAAATTGTGTCATAATATTTCACATTTTAATATAAATAAATTCAAAGATTTTTTTTTAAAGTATATAAGGCCTTTTTTTTCTTTTTTCAAATGGAACCCTGCTTGTCAGCAGCATCATCTTATAGAAGTAACTTGGTGCTGTCTACAGCTCTGTGTGTTCTGTTCACCTCACTTCAAAAGATCAACCTGCACCCAGTTACAACTGTATAATCTGATCACATCTAACACACACCTATGACCGGCATGTCTGTCTTGTACGCCTGTGTGTGTGTGTGTGTGTGTGCGCGCGCGGGCGGGTGCGCACGTTTGTGTGTGCACGCGTACCCGCGCATGTGTGTGTGTGTTTGCTTGTGTGTACTGTGTGCGCCAGAGGCCACAAAATGAAAGAGTGTCGTGTCCAAGGATCGCTATCATCCCTGCGGCTATTACCACATGCATGACCACTTACAACCACTTATAACGAGTCTATGGACACACAAGGTGTCAGGTGATCCACGCCAACAGGCACACCGCGCGGCACACTGGGAGAATCCACCTTTTAAGACCAATTATCCCATGGAGCCACAGTCGTTTCAAAGACCAACGGTAGAAGATGCTGGCCCTGATAAGGGACACATGTGTTCCATCACATTTAATGGAAACAGGGTTTCGAGCGGGAGAGAAAAAACAAAACACCCCTAGAGCAATATAACAAAAACAAACATATTTAAGGACATAACAACTGTATGTGTAATGTAACCATTTTTCATGGTGCGTGGAAGAAAGATGACCGTGCCTATTTCGTTTCTTTTCTTTTTTGCTGTTGCACAGCGGGGTGTAGCCTATGTGGGGAAGCATTTCGAGATTTCACTTTTTTCCCTTCTTTTTTCTTTATTTTTTTACTGGACATCGTCCTGTCTTGGAGAGCACACTCAAAGGTTTAAAGAATTACCATGTCGATAGGCTTCCAAACCTCTTCAAATCTGATTACAGGTCTGCAAAAACCACAAACAATGCCGTGGCAAAGCTTGTCGCTTTACAGAATGTCACAAGCCAAACTCCTGCTCTGTTTGTTTGTTTTGTGTTTTTTCATCTTTTTTGATCTGAAATAAGGGATAAGGACATAATGTGTGTTGTTTTTTTAACGGGAAACATACCATACAAATTTACAGAGGGGGGGAAAATCATGGGAAAACCCACAACGGCTGATTTTAACAACGGTAAACAAAAACAGCATTTTGGAACCTAATCTCGAAGAGTCTGTGAACTTGCGTGCACGGGTTCAGTGAGTCCCTCGTCTTCTCTCATGTCAGGATGAATTTATGAAAATCCCTCTTCGCAAATCATCTGAAAGGGTTCGACTACAGTCAAAAACTAAAAGATAACCTAGAGATTTAGGTGCTTAGGAGTGCTGAGGAGAAAGACAAGTCAGTGAGGCACAGCTATGAGTTAGGCCCATTCTGCCTTGGTTTAAAAAACCACATGAGCATGGTAGCTGTTCCCAATCTACTGCCATGATCTGCGGGATGTATTTAGCATTTACAATTTCTTTTTTACGGGGGTATTATTACCTCACTGGCACAGAGCCCCCTTTTTGGGATCTTTCCCTTTAATGTTAAATCATGTGGACATTAAAGTCTTCTCTTGACTTACAAGACATGACATCTCTGGAAACATACAACCCAGGTCAAAGATGGAGCTCGTTAAAAGATTGCACACAACCACACATTTGGGGGGGGGGGCGGTGGAATAAGAAAAAAAATGTTTAGTTAACTTAGACTTCACTCACAAGGAACTTCGTCTTCATAACTGGCCGCTGGAGACGAGAGAGACAAAGACAGTTCTGTGCAGACTGCTTCGCAAGTCTCCCCTGTCTCAGCCACTTTATCACGGGAAGATGTTTGTTTGTTATCAACGGCGGCTGTTAACAAGCACCATGAGCAATGACGGGATTTGGAAAGGATATGAATGTAAGGGGATAAAACCTCAAAACAACCACACACTGTACAGGACTTTTCCTCCCTCTGTGCTTAGATTGAGACCATGCTTTTTTATTAAAAAGGTCAGAAAGACTTAAAGGCTGTTTGACTACAAGGTCTTACATGTGTATTTCTTTCCCATATTGGGTAGATTGTGGAATAATGAAATGTTTTGTTGATAATATTCAAGTAGGCCTAAAGACCTTGATTTATTTATTTTTATCAGTAAGACCTTGTCCTCTTTTAAGTTCACTTATGAAGTCATATTTACACATTTTAAATGTCTACAGCAGATATTTTCACTGCAGTAAAACCTCTAACTCTTCTAGACTGGAACACATCATTTAAAATGTGTCTCATCAGAATGAGTCGTACTGAGCCATCTCAAAAGTTGTTACGCCTACTTAGTTGCGCCCGGTGTCTTGCACAGTAAATAACAGATCTACAAGCTCACAGCACGTCATGCTGCGATCTGTTGTGAGCTTGTAGGTCAGCTAATATTGTTCGAGACAAGATGCACGTCCAAGTACAGTATAAATCAGGCTTTTAACCTTCACAGCTTCTCAGCCAACAGTCAGCCAGGCATAACTACATGGCTAACTGTCTCGTTTACTGCACTTTATATCCCATTAAACCAAAGTGTGGAGACACGTAATGACCTTATAGACGAGCAAATTACAGAGTTAATATTGTGATCTTTAATTACACATCTTTAATGACACCTTCACATTTGGAAAACTTATTTTTAACTCTTATTTCTTTCCAAAGACATCCAAGAGACCGACCAGCAACAACGTTTACACATCCCATAACTGGTCAATCGCCATTTGCTTCATTTGGGTAAGAGTTTTTTTTCTGTGATTAGAGGGATTAAATTGCTCAACATCATGATGCAATTTGGGCTTTTTTATCACCGTTTTAGCAGTTACAGTGCGGCTGTCCGATTTCCTGCAACAAAAGTGTGTAGTGCCATTAGTGCGAGTAATTTCACACAGCAGGTCTCCAGTTGTGCATGTGATCAGTTCAGGACAAGAAGAAAACAACACTCCCCACAATGGAAAACCTGAGTTAATGTCCCTGATTGTCCCACCTTGTTGTGGTTGAGTACTGGGCCAATTACATTCTTTGGACGTTATGGGAGAGAAACACCCACAGATGGCATATAATCTCCTGGCTCCATTAATGCCCTGAAACACCCATGTGCGTGCGTGCATGCTTGCGTGTGCGTGCATGGGTGTGTGTGCATGTGTGTATGTGCTATAAAGGTGTCTGTCTGTAGGCCAGAGTGTACGTGTGCATGTTTAGCGTCACACTATCAAGTGTCTATATTTCACCTGTTGGATACTGACATTTTTTCCAGGTTTCCTAAATGGGCAAACTTTTGGAATGTTCCAGCGAGGTCAGCTGTGAGTCAGTGGGCTGATGGCAGACCACTGGAGAGAGTGTGGTGTGATGCCGGGATAGTCTGCTACTGTGTCATCTTTACATTAAGTGGTGTCAAGGTCATACTTTGTACATACTTACACAAAGAATAGCCCCATTCTCTTTCCTCGGGGACGCAAGTCATTCTGTGGACAACCACACACTTATAGCCGTGTATTTTTATCTACTGACACTACGGCTGACAATGTGGAAGCTAAACCCGCCATTGCTGGCCGTTCCACATTCGACTCCAATGCAAAAGTCAAACAGGCAAAGGCAGAGCACCAGGTCTGATATTGAAAATAGTGAACGAACACTCCCCCTAAGGGGTGGGGGGGGGGGGGGGGGAAGGAAACTCCTGTCCTGTTTTAAACTGTGTCTTATATAAACAGAGCCAGTCGGGTGATATCTGATAAACTAGATCAAAATTACATTATTGGCTTTTATAGTGCACTGAAAACATAGCCCAAAGGTATGCTGTTTGGCAGAGAGCAGCTCATAATATGTCTTAGAATTGTTACCATCTGGCTTGACTGCAGGGAACGCTTCTCTCTTAAAAACCTCAAAGTCAAAATGATACAACTAAAACGCAGCATTCATAACCAGGTTGGCTTTTTATGGCCACCCGTCTACATCAATTTAGCTCTACGGTGCCCTAAGGAGGAGTTGTGCTATTTAGAAATTTATCAGGTTTTTCTTTTGGGGGGGGATTTGTACCTGGATTCATCAATGCCCTTCAAGGGTAGGGCTTAATTGCTGTTGAAGTAGTTGTTTGGGTTACAGAAGGGTGACTCCTTCCTTGCTACTTAAATGCTTTCATGAAAACAGTGTTTTATCACTGTCCTCGGATGGCATTGCATATTGCTATAGAAGTATTGTGTGTAGATCAGTAAATGGCAGGACCTTTCATTTCAGCCTCTTTCCGTAAACTCCACCCATCTAATCGCAGCCCTTTACACAGCTTCACCAACGCCCATTACCTTATTATGAGATTACAACGTCAGTTTGCTCACTATCGTGACAATAATAGTAAGTGGTGGGGGTAATTTTTACCATAAAATCGGCTCTTTGTGTACTTTGCAGCTCTATATTCCCGCAGACTGTAATAATTGCAACCCGTTTTTTTCACCCAGTGTCAATTATCCAACGTAATCCTGGGCGCTACACTTCCTCTGTCAACCTGGGGAGAGCAATGGACTGACCTCATGCTTCCTTCTATGCCTGACGAGTCCAAGACGCTTCTTTTCACCGGACAGGGTGAGTTTCCCCAGTTGGACGTATAGCACGTGAAAGGAATACATTATTCCAACCAGTTCCTTATTTCCCCCACCAGGATTATTACATGTTTTTTGTGAGGGTACCTACTACTTACCCTAGGGGACAAGGAGAGAACATGAAAACTCCAATCTGAAAGGCCCTTTTGCCAACCCCACCTAGGGGTATGGACACGCCCACAGTGCCCATAGCGTCTCCATAAGGAAATGGAACCCAGGACCTTCTAGCTGTAGGCTGTAGTGCTACCGACTGCTCCACCGTGCCCGAAGGAACACATTCTATCTTTAACCACTTTCTATTTGGCGTGTGTCATTGTATAAGGGACATTCTTCCTCGTCAACATCTTTCACAATTTTTCAATTAAAAAAAATTCTAGTTCTAACATTTTCAAATTCCTTCAAAAATAGCTAAAGTATCTGATCTACACATGCATTCACAACGTGTCACCTTAAGCCTGTACAGAGGGGAAAAAATGAAAATGGTGAAATCGCCGCACGCGAACCAGCTGTTTAAAAACCCGGAAGAGACGCGTTTTCTTCTCGCCTCTTGACCTGAATATCTGCCTGTCATGTTTCAATCAAATTCTTTAAGGTACAGTAACATCAAAACAGACACAATGGGTCCACTTTATTGCACAGTGTCTTATGTTTTATGGCATGGCTTTTTTTTTCTTTTTTTACATTTTACAATAGTGACAATAGCCGTTCTACATACAAGCTCACAATGCGTTGCTGAAGATCGGCTATTTTCACAATTTTAAAATGTTTTTCTAAATAAATAAAAAATGCTTAATAAGATTCTCTCTCACTCGAAGGCATAAGACACCGCGCAGAATAGGGCTCTCAGAGTTACAGTACCGACATGCATACATATAGAAAAAGTGCTATGGAACAGACAGGAATCTGAGGCCTGTGGTATATGAAACATAAGTCCTTGTATTGCAGTGTGAACCATAGGGGAGAGGCTGTTCTCTCCATGCCTCCTTGACCTGTCGCTATTGATGATGTGTGTGTATATATGCATGCGCTCGGGTGTGAATGTGTGTGTGCGTGCGTGCGTGTGTGAGAGAGAGAGAGAGAGAGAGAGAGAGAGAGAGAGAGACTGACAGACATCTACAGAGGGACAACCACCCCCAAACTCCTCTTCCACCCCCATCCACCCCACCCCCCCTCCTCTGGCGCCCCAGTATGAGAGAGAAAAGCTGTTGTTAATAAAAAGTTTTCAAAGAATGGGATGAAAAGAGAGGTGAAATTGAGCGGCCCTGGCCATATTATTTCTTCTCCGTATGGGAGCTGGTCTCTCGCAGGCTCTCCAGCGCTATCGGGCCGGGAGGGGGTCGCTGGCTCGGTGACCGGTACTGCCCCGGGGCCAAAGCGAATGATTTGCCTCTCTGAAGCTTCAAAGGGGAGCAATTACACTTAAGTAACCAAATGAATAGATAGCCCAGCTTGGCAGCAGTTTGGGGGGAAACATTGGAAGCCTTTGAGGGGAAGAAGAGGCACCACACCTCAGGAGTAATATGTAACAGCTCACATCACAAAGCAAAAAAATAGAAGCGAAAGGGGGAACGCGCTCTGCCACTGGTGGCGGGAGAAAATAAATGGGGCTGTTTGACGCCATCCAAAACCAAAACATAATTAAATTGGTTTATATGTCCAGCCGTTTTGATGGCTTCCAAGGTGGCAGTGGCATCACAGAACACCAGGTTAATTTGGGTCTGTGAGTATTGTAAGTAAACACTCAAGATTTCACTGTACACAACCAGGCCCAGAGTGCTAGCCTGTAGCCCCTTCAGGGTTGGTGGGGCACGTGCTAGTCTGACATCTCGTTAGTCCGACTACGAGGCCGGTTAACATTCACCCGTGGCTCCCGTGTGTGGTTAGGGTTTGGGTCTAGGGTTAGTATGGGGCTCTATAGTCAAAATATTGGGTATAGTCGGATTTATGGGTGTTGGATTATTGGGACGTCGGACTAAAGCTACACACCCCCACTTCAGCTACTGTTCGAATCACACCAGACTCAGGAACACTATTCATGGCAAGGCGTATTGGAGGAACAATGATGAGAGTGAACAATGAGAGTGCATGAATACTACTAGTACACAGAGTAAACATTGAGTATATTAAAAGTGGTTCCAAGAATTTAAATTGTAGCACAGAATGATGTCTCTTTCTCTGTATCTCTTTCGCTCTATCTTTGAGAGCTCTCTCTCTCTCTACCTCTCTCTGTGTCTGTATATCTCTCTCTCTTTCTTAACCAATGAAATATTTGAAAAAGCCCTAGTGCCAGAAGTGGAGACTGGGAATTTGGTAGGGGGAGCTCACCTGTGGAGAGAAGTCTATAGAAGACCCAACAGCTGCCAGGGTTGTAAGTCTAGGCACCTAGCAGTGCCGGAGAATGGGAAATGCACGGCCCTTTCTTCAATGCAATGCCACTTAGTAACAGGAGGCATGTGCCAAACTTGCAGAATAAGAATGAAAGGTCCCCCTTTGGAGTTCACTAAATATCAGCAGCAACTCTCTTTTATAAACCCCCCCGATCCACCCTGCTCTCTTTTCTCTTTTTTCCTCTCTCTCCTTTAGTCTATTATAATTCCTCCATAAAAGGACAATGGCTCCCTGAAAGACCCCCAAACCACTGAGATATACCAACAATCGAAGGATGAAGAAAGGAGGGGGCTCGGCTGAAGTGTGGAAGCCATCAATTACTGAGGACCTAAAGTTAACATCCCAGCAGGATATGTGCATTAGAATGCAGATATGGGCAGGCTACGAGCAGCAGATGCCTAGCGGAGCGGTCAAAAGAGCACCCAAAGCTCATAGGAGGAGGACATATGCAGTGTGGGAGACTTTCGCCTCAGCTCGCCTTTGCCTTGGAATCCACAGAAGAATGGAAAATTAAAATTGAATGATGATTGTACCAAGGCTTCAAAAAGAGCCATTGTGTGGGACGGGCTGAAATGATAGGTTCGAGATGTGACAAACAACCGACATCTCGCACAGCTAATGAATGCCAAGAACGGTATACACACACGACCGAGGCACAGCCTCAATAAATCTCACACATCATCACAGTTGAGAGAGACTGCCACACATCTGAAGCTGCTGCATGCTGCTGCAACAAGTGGCTCTATCTAGCTTCTGTTGGGCCTGAAAGCCACCGCGATTCCACCACATGCCATGCCCTAACAGGATTTAACCCCACTCCACATCGTTCTATTCTCGCCGCTCAGCAAGACGCGGCCCTCGGGGCTTCCTCAACGCCGCTCATTTACACTAGCCTGCAGGCTGCCTTCACAGTCAGAGAAGTGCAATTGTATTTTCAGGCTCATTAAGCAATAAGGGAGCTTTCCCGTGTCCACCCTCTGTTCAGCTGGAGAGAAAGAGAAGAGAGATTGAGGAGGGATAGAGAAATTAGGGTGACGTGTTGAATTAAAGTTGTGAGACAGTTTCAGAGTTGTTGTGCTTTCTACAGGCAGCAGCCACAGCTTTCATTCTGAGCTTTAAGGAGTAGGACAGCCTACAATGTAGTAGGCCCTCTCAATCTTCTGAGAACCAATCCGGCTGCTCTGCATCAGCACTATTCAGGAGAAATCCATGCTTGTTTGTTTGAAAAGGACCCCCCTCCTTTAACTTCCCACCCATTCCATTGTTTGTCTTTTTCATGGGGAGGGCTTTGAAATTGTAATCTCGGGACATTCAAAGTTTCAAACACACACACACACACACACACACACACACACACACACACACACACACACACACACACACACACACACACACACAATTTGCACTGACCTTTAGTGCCTGCAATAACATTATTACTATCTGACAACTGTTGCCCGATAGTAAACATGGTGTCTGGGAGGAATCAGCGATTCTCTTTATGGAAGGCATGGTTTTGAAGGAATTTGACACTGATCCACTGTGACTTCAATCAAAAAAATTAATTGCAATAGTATTTATTAATGTTTCTATTTAAATTGTGGATTTTTTAAATTGTTTATTTAAATTGGGATAAGTCCACTGGCATTTAATCAAAGACATGCGAATCAGAAATCAGACGTATATGGTGAAATATAATGAAATTGCAGTGCACAAATCAACATTTATTCAATGACTCGACAGAAGAACTACCAATCTGAAATAAAAAAAATACTACCTAAATTGCCAATTGCCAACCGTAAATGTTCTGTTCTCTCTGTATTCAGAGGGGAAGTATCTTTGTAACATTCCATAACTGGAACTTATTTTCAAAAGACAATACCTCATATCATACACAGCATCTTTATGCTCAATCATGAAGTCAAATTTGATCTTGTGAGAAATCTAATCATCATGTCAGGGAAGGGCATGACATGTCCAGAGAAGAAATCGCACAAATATGTTATGCCTTTTCAGTTGATGATAGGAACATTGCTGTGTAAAGTGATGCAATGTGTGTACACAAAATAGCATATTGTGTTAGATGAATTAATTGTATTTCCTGTTCATAAAAAAAAAAAAATAGAAACATGTGACTGGAACGTTCTACACGTCTATCTATGTCTTTGTTGTTTAGTGGAACCAGATTGTACTAATCTGTTGTCACACGTTGCCTCCATTGCCGGATGTCAGACAGACAACTTGCACGCAGGTCCAACACAGTGAATGAATTCAAAATAGATCCTCTCACTTACAACCTCTTTATATTAGAGCCTATTATAATTAACACGCAAATTGATTGTGACACATTTTACGCTGTCCCAAACTGCAGACTGCTCAGTTCTCAGCCAATGCTTCTTTTTTTTTATGATGTGAAAAATAACATTTCATATAATATATACCAAATTGCTGTAATTTATACAATAGTTACTGGTTTTGGCCTCGGTGGATTTCAAGCCAACAGTAAAAGAGAAAATTGATGCTGCTGCCGAGGGTTTTCTCAAATATAGTGCATCACAACTTTGGCTGCTAAGAGCGTATGAGATTGTGGTGACATTCTTGGGTTTGTGAATGAGACCACAGCGTGGCCGCACAAAGTTCCTCGTCCCAAGCCCTCAACCTAACTCGCCCACTTGCATTGTCTCTCGACTTTCCTCAAGAATGCTGACTTATATGGCCAAATACAGTCCAGACAAAATTGCCAATTGCATTGTCACCTCTCGTGGCTTTTCTCTTAAACACTTTCTATTGGCAGCAGACTGTCAGGAGAAATCCTCTCAAGGCAAAAGAAAAAAAAGCGTCTGTTTGTGAACCTGGTAAAGTAAACCTGACAGTAAACTCCTCAGTGTTGATTTAACTCTGGGACTGTACAAATGTAACCAAATGGACCCATGAGGGTCCAAATTGATAAATGAACACTATAATGATGATTTTAAAAACGCATTTAGCATTAAACATATATGGCATCGAAGGTTGTTTGGTTAAGAATTCAAGTCAATGATTATTCAAATTATGGCACCCTTAATTGTAATAAAATGGTATATTTATTGTTTGTTTGGTCAAAGATGACAAGGTGACTGCTAAATCATTGTTGGAAAAGGAGCCATGAGGAATGGCATTTCCTTTACTCCTTTCACTTGAGTACAGCAAGAATATTTGTCTCTCATTACCCTGCATTCAAATACAGGGTTCCGTGTAGCCATAAGAGGAAGTAGCTTTGGCAGGAAATGTTAAACCAGCATTTAAATGCAGGCTCGAAGCCGTTCTGATGTGGATTGGATCAACTTGTTAAGTCAAATGAAAGGTCAAGATATTTTCCACGGCACTGCAGTGCAACCCAATAATATTTAAACTGCTCTTAAGTGCATGGCATGTCTATGCGGGTGACCTTATGTGAAAAGGGCCCAATGAGGCTAGATGTAAGATTAAAGCAGAAAATGTGGAATTAGGTACAAACTCACATGATGCATGGAAAAATAGATAGTTACCTCTTGGTTTCATGGTAATATGAATTTCTCCCTTGGAGTTTGGTTCTGCTGGCAGGCATGCCTGCGTATCCTATATCTCACATCACTGCTCAACATCTGATTACCCGGAGCAGGATGACTCTGGCAACACATTCCATCCTCAGACTGCGTAAACTTCATGTGAGAAGCGATAACAAACAGGGCGAGAGTGACGTGTGGCGATGTTGCTGAGGATGACACTTTGGCCCCGTCCGTATACTCTGTGGTGTCAGCAAATGTCTACCTTTACTGTAGGCCCTTATACCTGCGATTCTTTGTGTCACTGTCAACACATCTCACAGGTATTGGGTTCCATGACTCCCTCACTCCTGTAAATGATCGGTTTGTTTGTCAGAGAGGGCCCCACTTCAGCAGGGAATTCACACATTGTTGGTGGTGGACAGCTCGACTCATCTGGACTCACACAAAGTATGGCTTCAATGGTTAGTCCAAGCATCGAGACTCTGGACAGTCTCGATTTGATCCCTGTCTTTCCTACCCTGATACCCAGGATTCGAACAAGAGAGGCTTCCAAAAAAACATTCCTGGATTGTGAACAAGCTACAATACGGACTTGATTTTTAAAAGTATGACTCACTTTATTCTCTCTCATATCTTAATGTGTTGAACCTTGGCCACGAATACACTTTATGAACTGGTTAAGTGGTTTCTCTGAAGCATGAGAGTAAATAAAATGGCTCCATACATACATACATACATACATACACATATAACATATAATATACATAAATGCAAAAACAGTTTTCATTTCTGGTGCCGGCTGAGGGGAAAGTGCTTCCCATGGAGTTCAAGCTGACCTTGAAGGACAGATCTGCTTTCAGACTCAGTAACAACTTCTGACACAGTTCACTCGCCTGCATGCTGTTACAGAAATGTCTTTTGGGGTAGGGGAGAGGGAGTCTAAAACTAAATACACTCAGCCAAACATCAGGGGGGAGAGGTAACTGCACTTTGTGTGTAGCTTTCTCTCAGCGTACCTGTATCGGATGAATCTCGGCATGGGTTTGGGCACTCTACTATTCGACTCTCATCCCCATCTTGCACGACACTATGGAGATTAGATAGAGTTGAGGGTATGGGATTTAAACGTAAACCAGCTGGGTCACAAGAGGCCCCGCTGTATGAGGGGACAGAGAGGCAGCTTTTCAGATAGGAAATGAAAGAATGGCTTGAAAATCAGACTTCACGCCAGTCAAATGATGAAGCAAAGTTATGGTTACCTGGATGAGAGATAAGTCTCCAAATGATCATTTTAAAGAAACAGACAACCAAAAGGTTTGGTCAATCAATCTAATGCTGTTGGGATTTTTATTTTCATGTTTTTGTTAGAAAAAATATAATTTTCAATTATCTGGGTCATATGACAGTGAGGGACCATAAAACATAGCAAACTACACAAGGTTACAGTGAAATTCAAATTAGTAAACTATTCGATGATGTTAATGTTGTTTAATCTATTTAGGCAGTAATCATCTCGAAAAAATGATAAAGTTATTTGCGGAGCAAAGTAGGGTGGGAAGAGGGAGATCTTGTGTGCTCGGACTGACCACAAGCTATTTTCTCATTGGCAATTCTAGAAAGATGGGTTAAACCAATTAAGCTAAACAGAAATCTGTCTTCTGAGAACCATCTATCTTCTCTCCCTAAGTCCTAATTGTGTATTTGATACTGCATGATGACTGTCAGTCATTCACATGGGCTCTTGCATGGGTTGGGTTGGATGGATATCATAAACTAAGGCGCACAAACCATCTTGTGCTGACTGAAGGCATGTGTCAGGTTGGGAAAGCATGAGAGAAAGGATTGACATTAAATAATAAATGGTACTTAATTGCCACCTCACCTGAAGTGCTGATGTTTATATGTCTACCCAGGGAAACAATTATGTTAAATGACTCCATTACTAAATTCCTAAGAAGTAACTAAGTGGTTAGGCTAATATTAAATTGATAAGCCATGCCAGTGAACTATAATAAGGCCAACCCTATAATACTATATTCACCAAACCAATTAACGTGATTCCTTCCAAATTGCTCTTTAGTTGAAAATCAATTACAACTAATGGTCTGACTTTTTTTCCCCCCTTCATCTGTATCTCTGTCTATGGATGTCAGGGGAAAAACCCCTGCAGAAACATTCTGTGATGTTATACCGTCATCAACTTCAGGTTTAGACGTGAAACGGTTAACTGTCAGAACTCGCTTCCTTCCAGCTATATTCACTGGACTATGAAATATTTAGAGGACAATTGGTTAAGTGGAGTTAACCATTGCCTTTTCTCCCCGAGGTATCTTCCTTTTTGATCCTGCCGAGCCTGGCGCCTTCCAAAACACAACTTGTCTGGCTTATTAAATAGTTTGACCTGGAGAGAAAAAACGCCTGTTGCTTCTCAACTGAGGCTGCAGTGGAACAAAAAGGGCCCATGACAGGCCTTAAATTGCTGTAATGCTGTGTGACCAACAGTCATACTTAATGAATTTCTCTCCTCATTATGCACGTTTCCCCTGCGCGTCTTCCTTTCATGCGCCTAAAGGTCGTTTCGAATCAGGTTTTGTTTCAGAATTAATTCATGATAAATCGCGAGTTAAAAAAAATATTAATTTGAATTTTGGTCTATTTTGGTCGGTCATATAGGCAAAAATATGACCGCATGCCTATATGGGATAATAATATAGAGTGTGGTCATGTTCTGAAATCATATGGTGGCTTTCTTTTTATAAGTAGGCTAGTTTTTACAGTAGGCCTCGTGTTTAGTTGCCTATAGGCTAATTCAAGTTCCAAATAGTGTCCTACCTACAAATGGATAGAGGCTAAATGCTCAAAAAGTCCTCCCCACTGGGTAATTGCGCTAAAATTGGTCTACTTTGTGAGCAGTGGAGACAAAACCCCTTGAGCCATCAATACCCCAGCACAGCATGGGGTCTGTATGATTAACTTCTCGTTCCTTTCAAAGGCCCCTTGATGTCTCTCGGAAGGCAGTGGGCCAATAGAAACCAGGGTCGGAGACGTCACGGGGACAACGTGGCGAGCCGATTGGTCCGCTCGGGAGGGGAACAGTCACTGCCCTTTTATAGACGACCCCGTCTAGTGAGTTAAGCTACTGTGAGACGTTCTGACAGCGCAGAAAACATTGGACACTATAGGCTAATACACACACACACACAGGCTACTCTCCAACCCACTGTCCTGTACCGGCCAGCACGGAGGTGTATGGCCCCCCCAAACCCCGTTGTTGCAATGATGAATCATATACAGGGGTCGCCGTCCAGTGACAATAAACTAATGCAAAAGAAAGAAGACACGGATACAGAGGGCGAGGAACTCCAACCTAAAGATATGACAACCGACAAAGGATACAAAAGCCAGCGGAGCAGTCTTCCCTTTAGCGTTGAGTCGCTGATCGCCAAGAAGACCACCTGTCGGACTGTTTACTCCCCCTCGGACTTGAGTCCCGTCCACCCGAAGTCGGTAGCAGCAGCAGCCCAAAGCGCACAGTTTTCCCCAAAGACATTTTACGCGGAGAGGAAAGTTTCCGCGGAGAGTTCTCAATGTGGATCCAGCGATCCGAACGACGACAGTCCTCCCTTTTGTGAGAAAGATCACAGCACTTGGTTCCAGACGTCCTCCTTTTCTACTCCTACCAGTAAGTCCTTCCCTCCGAAGTTGACAGCTTGACATGTTTGGCAAAACTGAAAGAAATAAGAGTAGATACTGCATGCGTGTCAGTTATTGTAGCGATGAATAATGATCACGCCATAAGGGAAATAAGGAAATTGTTATATTCTGCGTCAATTATGCCATAATTTGCCTGTGTGGATTTATAGCCTATATAGCAAATAGTATAGCCTATGAAATAGCCTGGACTTCATCATATATAGCTTATCATATTCCATGTTAATATGGCAGTGCAATATATGTTTGTAAAAACCACTCAGGACGCAGTATTTGACATACCGGTAGGCTATAATAATTTGCCTATTTGTGCCTTATACACATGCTTGCTACATTATTTTGTTTTCTGCCTATTTATTCACTATAGGAAGCTCAAGTCCACCTGCGTGTCCTTTAAGGAAACACAAAAACAACAGAAAACCTCGAACCCCGTTCACTACCTCGCAGCTGCTGGCGCTGGAGCGCAAGTTCCGCCAGAAACAGTACCTCTCCATCGCGGAGCGAGCCGAGTTCTCCAACTCCCTCAACCTGACGGAGACCCAGGTGAAAATATGGTTCCAGAACAGGAGGGCCAAAGCCAAGAGACTCCAAGAAGCGGAGCTGGAAAAGTATAAACTGGCCTCGAAGCCCGTGCTGCCTGCCTTCGCGCTGCCGTTCCCTCTCGGGGCGCACATGGGCTCTCCATCCCTGTACGGACACACCAGCCACTTCCCCAGGCCCACCCTGCCTGTTCCCGGACTGTTCAGTGGACCTGTCACTTATGGAATGTACTATCTGTCTTAAAATGCCTCTTTGCCTTAAAAAAAGAGTCTATTTGTTCATGGTTGAACGTTGAAACAGTCACAAGTATATATGATCCATCTTAGTCTTAAACCAGCTAGCTCTATTGTATAACAAATTGACTCGGGCCACGTTTTCCCTTTTACACAAAATGTCTTCGCCCAGACTGTATAATAAGCTCACAAGGTGATGTGCTGTGAGCTTGTAATCTGCCTTATTTTTTTACTTTATTTTTTGTGTTTGTGCTAAGGCTAATATATAGACTTTGGATGCTGGGGTTCGAGTGCAGTTAACTCCTTGCATAAATGTAACCAAATCAAATGGACCCGTATACAAGAACAGACAAAGATGTAGGCCTACATTTGTACGACACAGAGTTACAAATTGATTAATTAAAACTGAGGATTTTGAAATGGTGGTTGAAACAGGCCGATATGAGGATGAGGCGTTTTAAAAAAATCTATTTGGGATTGTTCTACATGAAGATTATTAGTAGGCCGAGATATCTCAAAATATATATAATTGAGTCAAAAACAAGTTCTATCGAATTATTTGCGGTATTTTCAGACATCAAGTTCAACCATAAATGCATAATGTTTTCAAGCGATATGCCTAATAGATATCTAATTCCAAATATTTACCACATTTCGTGAGCCCAATATTAATGACCTAAATGTTCCTGCTCGTGTGGGGAAAGAAAGGGGCATTTGAAATGCATGGTCAAAGACATGAATGCAATAACATAGTAGTGCATATAGAAAGTAATAGTTAAGCAACGTAAAAGTACTTAAATGGCGCCATAGTGCCTTAAGACCAATGTGTTTTCTCTGATGACTTGAATTGTTTCTTCACATTGGACGTTGACAGTTTATTTATCATTCCATTGTCCTTAAAATTGCAGTTTCCCATGAGCATAACTGTTTGAATGTCTATTTCTTTGCAAAATGTATTTTCTCATTATTTCTATTCTATCAACATGTGGAGATTTTTTTATTAAACACATGTCTTAGATATTAAGTGGATCTCTTACTCACACCGTGGCCTTTTTGAGTGGTATATAAGAATAAATAGATTATTTTCCAAGAAATGTTGCTGTAACAATAATGTAAATAAAATGTGTATTGTTTATATGCCCTGCAACACTGTTTGAAGAAAACGCAGGAAATTTGTATTTATTAAGTATTCTTGTATCTGTACTGTGTACATACACCTATCTAAATTGTCAGTTATTGTAAAAGACTGACTTCAGCAAATAAACAAAATAAATGACTTCTCATTGAAATGCAGTTTTGTTTTTTTTACGTAACGAATTTGTCATATAGCCTATACGTTTTTTTTAACAGTTAATGGGTAATAGCTGCTATATAATCAGAAGTGCATATCTTTAATCTATATGTCAAAAATGTTCTCTGCATGGCGTTAAATTGAAATAGGCTATTGTATATAGAAATTCCAGTCTTCTATAAGTATACAACGTGTGCAATGCATTGCAGATCAATCAGCTTTTAGGCCTGAGGCACATGCGTTTGCAACTTTGCATATATAGCCTAATTGAATGATCAAATCAATTAAACCTATTTTTATCAATGTATGATCTAATTTTATAGTCTATTACAACAGGGCTGGTCTAATAATTGCTTTTTGATTTTGCTATAGCCTACACGGGCATGCATGTAAGCCAAATGAGCGACTTAAGCCCACATGGTAAAATATAATGTTAATTCAAGTAAAATATAATGTTAATTCAAGTTCACTTTTTTTGGCTATACATTTCAACTGTATATAGCCTATAGCTGGCCTGGTGATCATTGCATAATTAAAACAATGGTTTATTTCGTTGAGTCAATGCATGGTTCCAGTCAAGGATCCCTGCACGGTCCTCTTTTGATTGATTGAAGTAGGCCTATATGTATTAACAGTTTGCAGAATGACATGTAATGTATTCATTTCAAGCACAACTCAATACAAAAACTGTTAACTGTGGACGACACCATGCATGTGTCCACCATGTTTACAATATGGGTAATAATGCATGGAAATATTGTGTGCCATGCGGGGACCACCGTAATAGACGGTTTTTGTTAGATAAGATTAGATTTAGTACGACGCAGCTTGACATCACAACGTTAGAGAGTGAGTGAAAATATTGAAATATAAACTGTTAATTTCCTCCTTTGGTGTAAAATAAGAACTCCTGGTCCTGCACGTGTCCCCGGACCCCACTTTGAGAACCACTATATAGCCTGTGTTGAGGAAAGTGGTTTGGCCAAGCATCTCTTCAACTAGCCAATACAAACAAACGTTTATTATAGAATATATAATCTTCAATAGGAGCTTTCAGTGCAGTTGTAGCCTAACATAGATCTGTTAAGCCTTTATGCTTTATTTGAAGATGCCAGTGGTTCTCAAAGTGGGGTCCCCGTCCAACATAACTCTGTCCATGCATTGATGCATAAGACTAAGTCCAACCGTCCAGGACTCCGAGGAGGACCCCCAGGGGCAGGCTACTTACGGGGTCTCCATGCAGCACAATTATAAGTTGATAATAGCTGCATCAAAATGTAATAACTTTATCCCTGGATATATAGAGCCCTCATTGGCTATTTGTAAAGCTCACAACAGTCTCGTTGTGAGCTTGTAGATCTGTTTGTCCCCTCCACAAATCTAGAAAAAAATATGAAAAAACACACTCGTGTGAACTGTGAAGTGAGGGGCGCTCGCGCATCTTATCATCATATTCCGCCAATCAAATGATCGCTGTGCGGTAGGCCTACTATACACACATTGCTCAACCAATAATAATAATTGCTATGGGGTACACACAAACACACTAGCGGCCTAGCGCCCCTCAAAAACCTTGAATATGTTTGAAACATTTGACAGTACAGTCAGTAGGGTCCGTACACTATACAGCACACCACCACGAGAGGGCAGTAGTAGGCGACTCGCTGCAGGTCTTGAAAGCGGGGAAGAAGCAGTTATTTCCTCTCATCCTCTGTCCTGACTGCGCGTGCGCATCATTCATTCTCTCTGTCCAGAAGAGAAGAGCTACTGAGAGGTGAGTGTGTCAAAAGAACAATCTGTTCATTTAACTCAATGTACGCGTTTATTTTAACGATGCACCAGGGACTCCCCACGCATGCATCGTATGCAAAAAGCAAACGCGGTTTCCGTGCGGCAATTTGATCGAGAAACACAAGCATGGCAACAAACACCACGCATTCTGACCTTGGTTGGAAATGACGTTAGCAGGAGGCTAACGTTCGTTAGCTAATCTGTTAGCCCGTCTTTACTTTAGCTGCGAGTTAAATTAAAAATGACCTCAATCTAGTTGCAATTGAATTACATAAACTGTGTTGAAGCTTCTTTACCCCTGCTGTTCTTTTTTTTAATCCAACAAGCCTTCGCCATGAACGTTTACATGGCTGTTGTTAGTTACATAAACTGACAGCGGCAGCGCAGCATTCAATCTGACGCATGAATGTCACTCAAAGGAATACACGTAGAGGGGTTACAAGTTAACACAGTACACACAGTGACACACTTTACTTTACTTTGTACTTGTTTTGCTTGTAAACACGTTATGCACTAACTTGTCTAAATATGGCCTTAATAATGATATACTGTCTTAACAGTCCTCACTTCATAATCATCATAATTGTACAATGAGTATTTTCTGATGGTGTGTCGTATGACCATATAAACTATTTCTTTCAGATTACCATGGCAGCTCGCCGTTTTGCAACGAAGGCCCTAGACTGGGTGGCATTTGCCGAGCGGGTGCCACCCAACCAGAGGGGCATGTTCAATGCCTTGAAGACTCGCAGCGATGCCATCGGTGGCAAGTTAGTACTGCTCACATTAGACTTTAACACACACACACACACACACACACACACCCACCATATACTGCACAGACAACAGGGATGGCCATTTGGAGACATTTTATTAACCATTAGGCCTTACCGTTTTATTAATGAATAGCAAATGATTACCGTTTTATAGCGCTTTTCCAAGTGCATAAACTGCATACATTGGGAGGTGAAGCGGGGAACAGTTGCTGCCAGCGTCCTCACTGCCCACATTCACAGTATCACCGACTGACTCCTTTGAGGCAATGCAGGGTTCAGTGTCTTGCCCAAGGACACTTCGACATGTAGACAGGAGGAGCCGGGATTTTAACCGATGACCCATGGATCATTGGATGACCTGCTCTACCTCCTTAGCCACAGCTGCCCCCCAATCGTTAGCTGTTAAGGAAATGTGTTAAATAAATTATTATTACTATTTTACCCATAAAAAAGACGTGATATCATATTTGGCAAAGTTTGTTGTACTCTACTGCCTGAGCCAGACAATGATGCCATTGGATGTTTACTGGCCAGCCAGGCCAGGTGATATTGCATTGCGAATGTACTCGAGGTATATTTCATCTATACATTGCACAAGGACAAGTTACAAGTAACCTCATTATCATTCTTTTGGAAAAGCTTACCCAAACACCACTTTTTTCTTTACACGCTTTATTTTGTGTTTAGTTCTAAGTTGTTTTGGGTGGAACTCACCGTTATTTTTTTTTATCGGTTCATAGTTAGCTGTTAGTTTATCGGTTACAAATCTTAACGGATAATGGTTGGACATCCCTAACAGATCGTAGAATTACTATTTGTCACATAATGATGGGTTAAGTGGGTGGAATTAGTTGTTCTTATTTGTATTGGCATGTGATGAATACAACTTTGAATATTTATACTTACACATAACATGCAAGTTCCTGTGTGCTTTCCTGAAAAACATCTAAAGCAGACTGAGTAATATGCCGGGCCACCGAAGTGCACCTATAGTGTTTTTTTGTATGCATAGTTAAGCTATCTTGTGGCATCATATTGCATTGTGTATATTAGTTTATTTAAATAATTAGAAAATACTCATGAGTTACCCTGGTTTTATGAACAGGTCAGGCTTGACCACTTTCTCTCCTCTAAAAACCTTTCTCATAGTTTAGTTGGATCGTCTCTCATTTACTTAACTTATATCAGTTATCAATAAATGCTGGAGTAGTTTGGGTTAACTTATAACATCAACACTTAACATCTTACTGTCATTGTATTTTTTTTATTCACCAGGCTAGCGACACTTTCAGAGACCCCTGTAAAGATTGACTGGGCTTTCTACCAAGGTGCTGTGGCCAGATCTGGGATGGTGGCTGAGTTTGAACAGAAGGTGACATTTGTGTATATATATTTTTAACTGTGGCGAATGCCTTGTCAAAGCTATGGAAAAATAATTCCTTGAGCTAATAACTATATGAACCCTAGGGTCCCTCTGTGTTCGTTAATCGTCCGTAGTTTAGTGGGCGTCTCACTGTCCTGGGCCATTGGTCACTATCAGTCATTATTAGCCAGGGTCCATTCCCCCGACTGAGCATGTTGAATCCTTGAGGAGGGAGAGATCTCCGTTTGGCTGTTAATCTTGAGCAAATCAGACCACCAGAAGAAGTAAGTAAGCAGCGACTGGCGAGCCAACAACGGATAAAAAGAGGCCACAATGCAGCAGTATTTATGTGAGCGTAATGTGGAAATGGGCTGTTTGTTTTTACTGCAGGAAGCTAGCTGTTGAGTGTGTATGCGTGCATCTGACTCTGGACCAAATGTCTTGTGCACACTGCCATTAGGCCACAGAAGTGTATCTACTAAATGTATTCTTTTATCATTGACAGTTCTCCGATAATATTTATTTCTGTATAGTGTCAGTTATTTAGGCTAATTGCTTCCTCCACTCTGCTGCTCTCTAATACTGTATATCCCATGATGCAGACTACTGCCCACTCCTGGTATGGAGAGTGTAAAAGTTGTCCATAAACTGACAGTTAGCTCGAGTCTTTGTGGTGTGTTCCAGCTCGGCATGAACTGTAGATGTGAGGTGACACGGATCGAGCTGACCAGTCGCTCTTAGTTCTTGCAAGTTGACAACATGCTTTATAAAGGAGGAAAAACCATCTATGGGTGTCACATTCGCATATTGGTCTGTCTTTAATGAAACCCTCATACAGAAGACAATTTTCAGGCCTTGTGATTATCAAGATGGCAAATGCCGCTTTAAGATAGGATTTTGTTAAGCTTTTGTGACAATGATGGCTCACACGGATGTTCTTCCAACAGTTCAGCGCACTGACGATCCCAGAGCCTGTGGACACACAAACTGCATTAATCGACGCACAAGAGGCAGAGGCAGTAAGTGTCTCAACAAATAATATTACAATTTTCCGTCCATCCTGCCTCAGGAATCTACAATTTTTTAAAGGCTAAAATAAAGGCTGTTATCTTGTTAGGGTTAGGAAAATATAAAAGTTGGAAAACAAACATAGTTTGTTTCTGCCCGACAGCAACGATATGCTACTATACATGTCCACTTTTCAGGAATTTTTCAGCACAGTAGTGTTTGCGTGTTCTCTCCTTTACATCAAAAGAGATAATGGTTGTCCTTTCCAACAGAATAAAAGTGCTGCGGCCTATGGCGAAGAGTCGAAGGCCCGTATTGCCGCGTATGAGGCAGAGGTGAGGCCACATAGTTTACTGTCCTTGTACCTCTGAAAAGGTTTGAAACTAAAGTCTCAAAAAGGTGGTTTCACAGTAAAATCCTGATTATTAATTCAATTCTAGGAGTCTACATGCAAGAGTTCCAGTTGCTTCTATTTTAATACTCAGGATTTCGCAGTGTAGTTGACATGAAAATTTATGTAATGTTTTAAAACAATGTTGTTTAAACATGTATGCATTCACTTGTTATAGTAGATGAGCTGTCATTTATATAAACATAGATGTTTGGTGGTATACACTCACCAGTATACTAACATTATACTTACACTGAGCTGAGTTGATATTATGTAATCACTCAAGTACCAAATAATATGTAAATAAAGACTGATTAGAGGTATGGAATTGAAATAATCTGTACAATAACATATACTTATATTCCTTATAAGCCACAAGTTATATGCAACCGTGCATCTTTTTTTATATATCATCTTGGCTAATGTAATGTTTGAATTTTCTGCCTGAGATCACTAAAGTCTTCTCCAGATGAATGTGTATCTGCCATACTAGTGCACACTTACTATATATTCCACTATCGCTTCAATCTCTTAAAACCATGTCTCCCCCCCCCACCCCCTTGCTTTCCTTTTGCAGCTTGCTAAATTCCAGAATATGATCCCCTTCGATCAGATGACAATTGACGATCTGAATGACACTTTCCCCGAGACCAAATTGGACAAGGTCAAATACCCCTATTGGCCACACAAGCCTATTGCCGATCTGTAAACTTCTCACTGGACACTTGCCCCGCAATAAAGATTATGTACATTTAATGAGAATCATGTCATGGCTGGCTTCTTCAATAAAGAGAAATGCAGATGTATCAAATATTTTTCAAAGCAGTCGATCCAGTTGGAAGAGAGTATGACAGTGACTGCATTAAGTACTGTGACCGTTGGAAATTATGTGTGTATAAATTATGCACCACTAGATGGCACTGTATGCACACTGCACAGCTGTACTTTTTTTGGGGGGGGGGGGGGGGAAATTACTATATTTTAGTTGGAAAGTGTCAAATGAATGTGAATGAGGAACACAACTGAAGTCTGCACTGCAGTGGCTGTTTCACGAAAATCATTCGGTGGCTCTCGAATGTTTTCATGTTGAGGATCCCCAAATGTCTGCCTAATTTGATGTTTGGGAAAAATGTTAAATACATTTATTTCTTTAATGCCAATCTACAAGCTCACATGTTGCACTCTGTGAGCCATTGTGAGCTTGTAGATCAGCTGTTTTTGAAAAGGCAAAGTATAAATTGTGGTTAAAGTTTTCCTCATTTTGTTGGGGATTCCCTGGTGTAACCCCCCCCCCCCTCAAGGACCGGCTGTGTGGGTGCTAGGACTCTTTCTTGAGAACCATAAATCATTCAGCTTATTTAGATGTGTGTTCTTTATACTAATGGTGTACCTTGAAGATACAATTTTTATTAACAAATTTAATTACATAATTTTTTTCAGTTTAATCTAATTCGGAATGACAATGAAAATAATTACCTGTCAATCATGGCTTTGACTAGGAGTTTCCCCTCAACGGTTATTGGCTACTGGTTGAATATTTGCATAAAACTAGGCGGGTTCTGTAGCCACAAGCTTCACTTGTACATTTCCATTGGCCTTCGTTCTCGCGTTGTGATTGGTCAAAGTCTTTGTGGAATTAAAGAAGTGGGCGGGGTTTGGACAAACGTGATTTCCTGTTGTTTGACCGGAGTTGTTGCACACAGATCAGGTAAGGTTATGTATGTAGATTTATTAAAGCGGCATTTCTTTTATCACAAAAAATGTCGCAATACACGTGGTGGGTGACACAGTTCTACTGGGGTTCTTGTTAGACCGCAGTGTGATTGTCACAGATGCGTCTTAAACCGTGATCAATTAAACTATAATTGCTAGTATTATGGTAACAGGCGACTGCGTTCGTCAAACATGATTTAATCTCTTGTTGGAGTAACGGTTGCCGCCGGAGTCAAACGAATCAGGTAATACATTATATTTTTAAGCGTTCATTTATCTCTAATGCATCAAAACAATGCCATAAGACATTTCACAGGTGTTGTAATGTTACAGTCTCAGTCAAAGAGGCGATGCGTACATGGCTGGGAGGGATTAAATCAAGTCCTGTGCGGACGCTGAGGTCAAAATGACGAGGGAGAAGCTACATACATCTTTGTTTCGAGTTGTATTGTGCTCGTAATGCACATTATAATCTGCTGTCCCTCCTGCTGTTGTAAACAACCGTTAGCATAACGTCATCTAGCTACCATTAGCCAGTGTTGGTAGAGCATCATCACCATCGCACCGGAACAGCTCATAACGATAACGGTCTTACATTTAGATAAAGATGAGCCAGAGCCTCTTTCTAGAACTGGAGCCCGGAGGGGAATCTGTGGCTCTATTTACGTTTTTAAGTTGTAACCCGTCCCATTCTAATCCAATGATCCTACTATAGTCTTCATCCTGGTGATGCCACCATGGTGTACGAGATCTATTAAATGTATCGCTATCGCATACAACTACAACCCAGTTTGGCCTGTGTGTGTGTGTGTGTAGTCTTATGTTTAGGGCTCGTGCTTATGTCTGTCCCTGCTGCGTCAGACAGACCAATGTGTTTGTACAGATATGAACAGATTGGTGCTCTTTCTACACACAGTGAAGTCTCACAGTAACATCATTGGTCTTTTTAACCCTGACAGTGTACACTTGGGACACAATGGCCCATGGAAGCCTTTACACACTCTTGACTGTCATTAGTATGCTATTGTCTTAGTGCCCTATTTTTGTTACTGAATATTACCTCTTTGCTGTGCAGGCGTTTTGTGTGAACATAATTGGCACTGCATGTTTTGTCTTTGACTTGGGGGGCAAAGGTCATACCATGAATGGATATACAAATTTGGCCTGAGGATGGTTTAAAGTTTAAACCCATAAAACATACGGTATGCAGATTTTGTTTACTGGTGTGAATCCCTTAGTTCTCTTGTGTGTATTAATTTAAGACGGACCTATTTTATATTGGTACTACGGGTCCTGTGTCTCTCCTGAGTGTGGGTCTGTGCCTAGAGACAGGGGATGTCAACACTGGCTTCATTGTTTATAGAAGGACAATAGGAATATGGAGCCACTGCTGTGAGACCAGCCCAAGCTGGAGTTTGGCTGAAGTAGGCCTAGGATTTTTGTTCGAGAAAATATCAAATTTTCTTTTACTATGAAACTCCATGCTGTTTAAACTGCACACCAATCACACTGTAAGTAAGAATGTAATCAGAATACAGAAGTGGCTAAGAAAATACGTGATCACTGTGTGGTGTAACTCACTGTGCTATTTATGTAACTATAATATACTGTCTCTGTAAGCATATTAGTTCTCTGCTGCTGAGTTGTGTGTACATCATTGTACAGAATGTTGTGTTCCCTTTCTTGGACAATGTACTAGCACTCATCAGTAAAGCAGAGAGAAATGAGTGTATAGAAAGCGTGAAATGGTAAGAGGGGAGTGCGGGATTTGACAAGCCTTCCATTTTGATTGACTGCTTGATTCTTCATGACATCACATTCCCTCCGAAGATCAAATAAGGAGGACTATGCTATCTTATCGTATGAGTGGTAATACAGTCGTGACACAGACACACTGTGAACTTGCAGTGACCTCGTTGCTTGTTTTGTCTTTTTTATTATTATTGAAAGCAGCTTAAGTTGCCGTTTTAACTTATAATGATGCTTGATTATAATATGTACTTTTCTTAGACGAGTCATCAATCATAGGTGAATTCTCAACTTTTTAGAGGAGCTGCTACTTGATCCCCAAATAACGGTCCCCTTTTTCGAATTAAACAGGAACAGGATGGCTCGGCTCCTTTTGAATACTTGTTGTGTATCTTGTAACATAAATCTTTGTGGTTTGTTTGGTAACAGATACACAGAGTCTATGTAACATGACACTACATTTCAGTCTCTTTTTTAAATTTATTCTTCAGCATTATGTGCAGGCTGTGGGACTGACGTTATATTATGGTAGAGTGGCATGTGGCAAACAAACAAAGGGAGCAGGGTTGCCAATGCCAAGTCTGCTTATTTACACCAACTTTTGGCTTTACCTTCATTATTATAGACGTACATAGTATTTATAATGATAAATGCATCAAATGTTTTTTTTTTATTAGTATTATATGGCCATATTATTGGGCTTGTTTTGGCTTGTTTTTCGAGGGGAGATTTGGCTTATGCTATATAAATGCACCATTTAACCATTTACCATTTTGTATTGATGATGATAATCTCTCACAAATGTTTAATTGCAACGATAAAAATGTTACTGTAAAAATGAAATGGTAGACTCCAAATTAGTTTGAGTTTGTTTAGAACACGTCACAAAAGGCCACAGTACTCCTGTATGGTTGACAAGATCCTTTTGTGTGTGTTGGTCATTGTAGAGTACCTCTGGCTGTTTGGTGCTGCACTAGTCAGTATCAGTAAAGTCTACTTTGCATGTTTACTGCCTGAGTTGAGTGCGAGCGTTGCACACCAAAAAGACACGAGCGTCTACATGCTGAACAAAGTTCCTTATCAATGTAGGAGAGGGAAATCCTAGCCGTGTTTTGTTTGTCAGTGTACTGTACACGGCACAGTAAATGACTGTTGTCTCATTTGCGTGCCTGTGTCAGCTGACAGTGGCAGAGACGGGCACTATGCTGTGACTCTGGCTGGAACTATGGACTTGGGCTAGCCTACAACCCAACAATGGTTGTAGTCTACAGTATATGATGATGCCTGTGAGCACGTGAAGGAGGAGGGTGGTGCTGAGGAGGAAAGGTTGTATCCTTCCTTGGATAAATGAAGGCTGAAATTTTTAATTAGCTCTGTCCATTTCTCCTGGATGTCTAGTAATCGGTAAATTGGGTGGGGGTGGGGGGGGATTAGATAGTTTGAAATGGCTTGTTTAGTTGATCTACCTTCCTGTCCGTCTTGTTTATGTATCACCCAGGAAATGTAAACGAAAGGAACAGAAAAATGTTAATTAAGAAGTAGAGCCCAACCGATGCCATATTTTTGGGTTCAATCCTGATTTTTGGAGAGCCTGTTGATTCATGATATTTTGTCAAGAAGTTTAAAAACATTCTAATCAATTTGAAAAATGTGTATTTTATATAATGTATAATTAAAAAACAAATGACCTTTTTGTTTTTGGTATCTATCTGAAACTAGTTTGACATTTGTGCTACACAGTGCAAATGCAAGATTCTGAGTTGCATTAAGTAATTGAGCAATTCCCAAATGGAAAGACAAGATCCTGCAATTTTGTTTTGCAGACCGCTTACATTGCAGAATACTGTAGGAACATTTTTGGTCAATATTGATTTGTGCTGGCCTCTCCTCTGTGCTAAATCCTCAGAAATAACCCAAATTATGCAGTAGGGTAAAAGGATAATCTCTTGGGAATAAGAATGGAGAGAGGATGAATGGATGAGGAGAAGGGGGCCATGATTTGACCATTTGGGTACTGTATGCATCATCAACCTATCATGTGTAATTTCATCAGTCTCTGGCTTCTGGAGGGAGGGAATGGGCGTTGAAACCACTTCCTTCTTAATGCTTTTAAGAGAATGGTTTGAATGTGGGTTTAAGCCCTCTTCCTAAGGCAAGCAGAATTAAGCTTTGGTGTCTCTTCTTACAGTGCCATTGTATAAGCAAAATGACTTCAGCAGTTTAGCAGTGGCCTGGAGCCATTTTCTGTGAGTGCACGTGCATTAAGCCTAAATACTGTTGTGCGTTTTGTCAAGTGGCATGTCACATAACACCGTTTCAAACACTGTTTCTTCTACCTTGTGCTTTGCTTGCATACTTAATGACCACTTCCTTCCTGTTTGTTCCTAGTGGCCATTAATGGACCATCCCTATGAAGAGACGGAAATAGAATGGGACAGAGCACCTCGGAACAAGAGGTCCATGGAGACTCCCCTCAGTCCCCTGAGGTTAGCAGACCTGCTTGATTCATTTTATATATATAATTGTATGCTGGTTGAACAAAGTGTCATTTCTACCACTCAGCTTGTGAACATGTCTTAGCCTGAGTACCATCAATTTATAAGACACTGAACATGCACTCATCTAGACTCCCAGGCACACAATCTCTCTCTCACTCTCACTCTCACTCTCACTCTCACTCTCACTCTCTCACACTCACTGGAAAATCCAAATTGATTCAGTCATTCCCCAATAGTGCAGGGACATTCTGACCCAAATGGTGTGTGTGTGTGTGTGTCTTCGACTGTAATAATATTTACATGCTTGTGACTATTCCGTTCACCCACTACTAATATTCATCATATTCACACAGACTCCAGCTGGAGATATTACACCTTTACCCCTCCCACCCCTCAATCAATATCCGCTGATAACGGTATACCAATCTATGATGGGCTCACAGCCAGAGCACTAAGAGCCTATTGACTTTGTATGAAGATAACACACACACACACACACACACACACACACACACACACACACACACACACACACACACACACACACATTGATTGTATTCCATTATTGCACACACAAATAAGCTTCTCAGAATCTTGCATGAGTCACAAGTATTGCTTTATAAGAAAATAAGTTCTTAAGTTGATATCACTGGGCTTGAGTGATAAAGGTCGTATTGATCAAGTGAGTCTGACATTGTACTTGGCTACAAGCTCACAACGGTTTGCCATGTGACACATTGAGAGTTTAGATCTGCTATTTTGATGAGCGACCTCGTCGTATGAATGAAGCATTAATGATAACCAGGGGTGTGTGTACGGTTGTAATGCACGTAACTAGAGAACCGTTTTCCCCACCGACTTCAAATTCGACACACACGTTCCACACCGCACTGCCTGGTATCGAGTTGATCGGACCCACGGCTGAGCACAAACATCACAAAAGGCTCTGGTCAGGCTCTGCCAGTGGGCCTAATTAGCCCAGGTGCCCTCACCTGTGCAATTTCTAGCCATGGCAAGTTGGCACACCTGCCAATGGATTACTTAACCAGTCCACTTTTCACAGTCAGTTTGCACTCTTTAGACACAGGCAGGCAGACAGACAGATACAGAGATCTCCATGTGGGACACAGAAAGACAGTTAAAATGGGTGCTATGACAATGGGTATTGCATACTACAGATATCTCCTATACAGTATGGGCACAAAGTTGACAACGGGTATTATTAGTTTCATCGTTCTCAAGTAGGCCGGTGGCCGACTGGCAGGTACAGGTCTAGTATACAATAATGAGGAGGAGTCCGGCCCCTGGACCATTGGGTTTCTGACAATGTGGCCCCCTGAACAAATTAGTTGATTAGCCCTGGGCTAAGTAGTAAGGTCCTTACAATTGATTTTTGGTTAGCCCCCTGGTATACAGTTGCAGGAGTTGTATTGGCTGTGTGTATACTGGCAGCAAGTTTGCAAGATGGTGAAAGGGAACATTAAGGAATTGCGTAAGTTTAGAAAGGAGAGGTCACATTCCCATGCCACTTCACTCCCACTCAGACACGCTCTCACTCAGACAGAGCTGATTCAAGTCGCTTGTAAATACTTGTGGTTGTGGGGTTTTTTGGGCTTGTTAATAAAGTGCAGTTCCTTATTTGGACTTCCTAATGTTGTTTAAAGCAGTGATTTCTCAAACATTTTATGTCAAAGACTCCCAAATAACAAGTATTTGGTGCGTATTTGGTGCGTCCTAACGTCGGCTCTTCGGTGCTACTGAAAATGTCTGACGAGCAGAAATAATTTCGGCACTACAGCACCGAAACAGCGGTAAAATAGGAGTATGAATTGGCCCCAAGCGTCACTGCTCTTTCTCTCTTCTATGCCTTGCACTGACAGTTAAACATTCCTGCTTCCAGTAATATTCCCACATTCTATTCCACTTCACTGACGCCGTGGCCTTCTATGAAGAGGCTCATGCTCAAATTCTTTGGTGTAGAGTTTGCAGTAAGCTGTAACTGTGTGCTGCAAGCCATGGTTCTTGTACTTGTCTGCATGGTCAGGTTAGTGTAACGATGCATTGCTGTGTTGTCTGTTACAGCAGCAGGGTTTCGATAACCTCAAGTCATTCGTGGAGGAGGAGCTACACACGAGCATGGTGAGTAGTACTGCTTGAGTCATTGATTGTGACATGTGTCACTTGAGGAATCATGTTGGTTTCGAGAATGTTGAGACCACTGTTGGAGACAATTTGGCAAAAGAATGACTAAAATGTGACTTCGGTCAGTTTTTACTCGATGTGTGTTATGCATGCAAAGAAATATTGCTACGTTTAGCTACTTAATGATAACTGTACTTACTGACGTATAATACAGATCGGGCCCCAGAATGGGGATAGACATGGACATTTATTTAGTTATTAGGCCTTACTTATTGCCTATAGGTCTATATTTGCATTCAGTCTTATTTGACTATTTTTAGATGATGGGAATGGTGATTGGCGCGGGCATCGCCATAGTCCTCATTGCCATCCTCATATTTTTCATCCTGCGCAGGATCAAGCTTCGAAGTGAGTAAAAGTCTTCCTTGTTATCTTGCACAGCTGATGCTGTAGGCAGAAAATTAGTCGGTTCATTAGTAGAGCTCATAGTCTAAGCTATCATTTCCGCTGGATTTCACAGACCTGGAGGCCCAGGAAGCACCGAAATACCGCTTTCGCAAGAGGGACAAAGTGATGTTCTATGGGCGGAAGATCATGCGCAAGGTGAGACGCAGTAACTGGAGCTGTCCTTATTTGTATTGGTGGCTCAGCAGTCTGGGATGAATGTCTTTCTCTTACAAGTCTGAATGGTGGCTTTTGTCTCTTGCTGTCCTGTTCTGTGTCCCCATCTTTCCTATCAAGTCGACTACTTGGTGTCAGGGTTCGAATTCTAAAAAGAAAAGCCGATCTACAAGCTCACAATGAGCATTCAGCATTTGGAAAAAACCCCAGTCCGCCCCGGTAACAAGATGTGCACATGCACACGCTCTACAGTGGGGTGGGGGGCACACAACAGGCCAACAGCACGTGTACCAAGGCCCACCCCCACTCGATCATGATTGGAGGAAGGCTCCTCTCATCCTGATTGGATGAAGGCTGGCTAAAAAAACGAAACCTTTTTTTGACCCCAGGGGTTAACTGGGGACAGGGAGGAACTCCTTATATGGTCAGCACACTCTATAGTAGGGATGATTATAAAAATATATATTTGAATTAAGTGAAATCACTGAATATACCTTTGACAAAGGTGGTTTAAGGTTAACGTGCATTTTTAATTATATTGTTAAACTGTGATATTATCAAATATCATTCTACAATTCCATAAAGCTATCTATTAATCTATTAATTTAGCCTGACCAGAAGCAGCGATAGAACACTGACGTTTGATATGAATGACCAGAGGGGGGTATATCAAAAACGGAAGCATGGACTTGCCTCATCTCCCCAGCAAATTCAACCCTGGCCTGGGTACAATAGAAAATGCCATAAAAATGTACTTGTAAATGTCCTTGTTTGTCATTATTTGCTTGCAGGTGTCCCAGTCTACCTCCTCCCTGGTGGGCACTTCGTCGTCCTCCCGACCACGCCTAAAGAAGAAGCAGAAGATGCTCAACATTGCCAAAAAGTAACAAACGTATAATTATGAGCAATTCGCCTCCATTATCAGTGCAGTGAAAAGTTCACAAGTGTTCTCTCTTCCCTGTGTCCCTCATTCTCTCAATCTGCGTCTCTCCTGCACAGGTTCCTGCGCTTTAAGAAGGAGGTGCCCATACTGCAAGCCAAGGAGCCACCTCCTTCAGTGCTTGAGGCGGATTTAACAGAATTTGATGTGGCCAACTCCCATCTCCCTTCCGAAGTCCTGTACATGTTGAAGAATGTGCGGTATGTTCAGACTGGAACTATGTCCTCACAATTAGCCGATGATGTTCATATTTCGTGTTCATTTTGGTCTGAACCTGTACTTAGTTTTAGTTGGTTGATGTTGATTGTGTGATTTGCCATGTTTTGGCAAAGAGCACAACTTGTTGAGTAGGCGCCTCTATGTAGTGTTATCTTGTTGAGGTCAAGTAGGACACATCTATTCCCTGAACTCAAGTCTTGCAAGGTTATTCTAATTCAGTCAACACATTTTGTCAAACAAGGCAACAACACTACCAAGTACAAAACTGCACATCAAATATGAACCTTTAACACAATTGACAATTATGAAAACATCATGAAGGAGCCCCCAAATGTAATGTCATCACTTGCAAAACATCATTTATTTAAAACAAATAAATCAGAATAAAATATTATGAAAATCAGTGGTATATGATATGATGCAGTCTTGTAAAATGCCAAATTCCAGACCCAAAGGGGGAGAGGGAGACTGATGATGAATCACCAGGCATAGGTGTTTCCAATTTAATCAAACGAAAATAAACCAAATCGCCTGGGTCTCCGAGGGTAATTACATGATTGTGTACATGCCGGTACATGCCCGCACACAGATGAACCTGATATAATTTCATACCTGGGTGTGTTTCTCACAGTCTCCAAAGGACCAACATGGCTTTTGCTAGCTTGCATGGTTGACAAACTAAACCACAAAACATAGTAACTTGGTAATGTACATACATACACTGCACAGACATAAAACCATAAAACATTACACAGAAGTGCTTGTTAGGGAAGTCGCCAAACAGTTCTGCTTACTGTCTACAACAATAACTAAATTCTCCGGTCAAACCAAGTTATTTATAAAAAATATCACACCAGTGTGAAGTGAGGGGTGCTCTTATCATCATACATCATCTCATTCCGGCCAATCACAATTTGTGTCCTCAACTTTTCCGCCCTCACTTTTAGCTTCAATATGTACTTTGCTCAGCCAATCAAATCATCGCTATGGGTTGATTAGCCAATCACAAGCCAATGTTTGGGCATTGCGCTCCTCAAAAGTCACACTTGTGTGCAGTGAGCGGTGCCTTTTATCATGATTATGATTATGAGAACATCAGCCAATCAAATCATCACATTCCGTGCTCAAGCAGACATACACACAGCTGTGCTCAAACGGACATACCGTACACACAAAGCTGCACATAGGAGCGGCTTCCCCGCTCAAAAATATACATGTCTAGGTACAGTGCATAAATCACATACAGTTACATTCTGCGTGTGTGTTCATGCTTTTATGCTGTCCAAGGGAACTCTCACACATCCAAATTAAATTATAGTAGGTGCAGGATAAATAAATAAATAAAAACACTTGACTAAAGACAGGATATCCATACAGTGTTTCTTTTTGTGTTCTACAGTATACCAAACTCTCTTGTGTATTGTCTCTCTGTGCTGCAGTGTACTGGGTCACTTTGAGAAGCCTCTCTTCCTGGAGCTGTGCAAACACATGGTGTTCGTCCAGTACCAGCAAGGAGAGTATGTGTTCAGACCGGGCCAGCCTGACAGCAGCATCTACGTCGTCCAGGATGGAAAACTAGAATTGTGCCTTACCGGAATGGTATGGGGATGTGTGTGTGTGTGTGTGTGTGTGTGTGTGTGTGTGTGTTTTGGGTCTGTATAGGGAATATTCGAAGGTGAAAACATTGTAATCGCAGTTTTTTACATTACTATTAGTAAGTAAACAACATCAGGAAGAAGCAGGACTCAACCATCAGGATTTAACCCATTCTGACCTGAGATCAGATTCATACGAGGTTTCCACTGGACACACACACTGGTCTGATGAACCCATTCTGACCTGAGATCAGATTCTAAAAATGTCAGTCGTTCTTCGATTTTTCAAAAATAGCAGACCTACAAGCTCGTAGCGCGCCACTCGGTGGCGCGCTATGAGCTTGTAGATCTGCTATTTTTCAATAGCTAAAGCATGACATGATGCCAACACCAAAACGGGTTCCCGGTCAGAATGGGTTAAACTCCATTATTTTATTGTATATGTCATCACACCGGAGAGAGACTAGTGTCTCCCTCCAGAGCTTCCCCTAGCACGCCTACACACATGTCCCACACATATTCTATACTTTCAGCAGTGTACAGAGTTTCAGGAGTAACAAGAGATGGTCATTCCTTAAATGGACTCCATTCTATTGTTAACTCACACAGTTTGAAATAGGTTTACATGAGTCGGCAGTCTCTAATGAGTTTTTCAGTGAAGAACAGGTGGTAATTATAGAGTGTTAAGTATCATCTACTAGTAGGCTACATTAAATTAATCAATACCACAGTGTTTATATGCATTTTCGCCACCACAACATCCACTGCCAAAGATGGTGATCTATGTCCATTGGTCTTTTGACTCTTTTCAGTGGTTTACAAGAGATGGCACTCTTCGCCAACGTATGAATGGTTCTAGGTTGCTAAGCGACAAATGCAACTGGAAATGAACCGTAGAATGCTAGTGTAATTTACCTACGGACCATTCCCATTTTTTACTTTTTTGTCTAATTACTGTAACTGAAATATAGTCATCCTAATGGAATCAAACTTACCTGAAAATGTAATTTGGCTCAAGCAGTGCATGATGCTGTACAAGATGCTGTGAAACATCTGAAAATCCACTGAATTCCTATAGGATGTGATGCAGGAGTGCACTACACATGCATATATATATATATATATATATATATACGCACACACAACGGCGGCGGCGGTGGCTCAGGGGTAGAGTGCCTGGATGGGAACCGCAAGGTTGCCAGTTCGAACCCGGGCTCCCCCAGAGTTACTGTCGAAGTGTCCTTGAGCAAGACACTGAACCCCTAATTGCTCCCGATGTGCTAGTTGGTGCCTTGCATGGTTTCCGCTGCCATCGGTGTGTGAATGGGTGAATGTAATGCACAATCTATGTAAAGCGCCTTGGATAAAGGCGCTATATAAATGCACCATTTACCATTTACAACGCAATGTCACAAGGCTAAAGTTATGTTTTTATGTGCACTTACACTGAACATAAGTTCAGTATTTTAAAGTAAATACAATTTTTATATTGACATTCAAACAAACAAACAAACACATATTATATTTAATAATTCACAAACAAACTCTTAGTGAGGAGCTTAACTGTCAGCCACCAGCTGGAAAAACTGACTTTTAACAATGAATTAATTAGCACCTTTTATGTTTGGCTATAGACTATAGATAATCTCATTAAAGATTTAGAAGAATATGGAGCAATCAGCAAATGTTAATTAAATATTGAGAGAGTTTTGAGGTCATCAAGGTAATCATTTATGAATACAATCATGTCTGTTGAAATATCCATTTTAAGTGTGTCAATCCAGGATTAGGTGTCAATCCATGATCCGTTATCCTTCCATTTAAGTTTGATATGGGAAAAGAGCAGAAGGAACGGTTCATGGAAGGTCAGTGCATTATACAGTAGATGAAGTACCAGACTGTTGCCTCTAGCAATTTCCAAATGCTTCCATCATACAGTCTGGAGCAACGGAAGAGCTGTCATGAGTAAAATATAAAGTGGAGCCTCCTCCCCACTTCCGTTTCGTATTTACAGTCGTGCAAATGTATCCTAATATAAATGTAAATCATCTAAGCATATACTGTATAGCTTGCTGCTTAGCAGAAAAGTAAAAAATTAAATTAAATAATTTTAAATATATTTTCGTGAACGGAAATGGCAGTTTCCTTGGATTTCGGGAGGTGTAGTTCCAGACACTAATAGTTGTCTGGCTATGCGAGACTATATATGAAGTGGAATTAAGTGCTATTGCATTAATGTATCCTATTTCCACGGCAGGATGGCAAGGACAGTGTTGTGAAAGAGGTTTACCCGGGAGATAGCGTCCATAGTCTTCTCAGCATCCTAGATGTCATCACGGTAAGCCCCGCCCACTTCCTGCTCCACTTTCCCTCCTGTCTCATGTCAAAGCTGTCAGGCAAGAAGCCTTTTGTGTCCTAAAATGGTAAAGATGACCTGTGTTCCATGGGTCCAGTCTGGTTCTTATTTAGTCACAAGCTCTCGTTAATTATTTTGTTTGCTTAAATATTTCTAAAGCCTACAGACCTTCGTAAATAGCAGATCTAACAGCTCACAATGTGTAGCAATGTTACACATTGTGAGCTTGTAGGTTGTCTATGGTAAGGTAAGGTCATTTTATTTATAAAGCGACTTTCAAAACAATTGTTAGTACAAGGTGCTGTACAATTAAATAATAGAATAAAGCAAGAACATCACATAAAAAAAAGTAACGGACCAACAAAAACGGTACACAGAAATAAACCGAACAATATAGAAATCAACATACGTAGCATAAAATGGAGACACAAGGTTTCTCCCTGACTGCAATAACACTTAATCAGTGATTTCCTGTGTGACTCACTGAGCCTTCTACTCTTAGTCTTCAGCCATTCTTTGTTGTGCGTTGCGGTTGAGCATGACTTGCATAAACTGGTTGTGAAATCACACTTCTTGTGATTTCATTTTCATAAGTGTCTCTTATGTCAGGGGTTCTCAACCTGGGGGTCGCGACCCCTCAAGCCGTCCCCAAATTATTTAAAGACTTTTTTTTGCAACTGAATAGCTGGAAAATGGAAACTTTGAGTTTATATAGTACACATGCATACACTTTCCTTTAATGATTATATCTGGTTTCAGTATTTATTTATGATGTATTCTCTCTATTATTAAGGCTATTGTAGCAGTCTATTTATATTGGTGGTGGGGAGGCGAAACATGGCCAAAGCATTTTCGGGGGTCCCCAGCCAAAAATGTTATGTAATTAATAAAACAAATAATTGATTAATTTAGCTTTTCCTATTCCTTCCTAGTTCCTACCCTATATTTAGGCTATACTACAAAATAGAATAGACCATACAACCACAGTGTTTTGTGGAGCAATCATGGAAGTGTAGTTGATCATTATTGTCATACAAATAATTGTGATTAACGATTATAATTTAAATCAGAAACATATGAATAAAAAGTAAAAACTACTGACAATTTATTTTTATACTATGGCCAAAACTGGTCATGCATTGAATACTTTTTATATATTTGGCAAAAATGGCAAAAATAGCCAATCTACATGCAAAAATAATTGTGATTATATTAAATAATTGTGATCCGGCGGTTATGTAATGATTGTGACAGGCCTAGTGTTTTGTCTGTTCCGTGCATCCAGGGTCACCAGAAGCCATACAGGACAGTGTCAGCACGGGCAGCTGAGGTGTCCACTGTTCTACGACTGCCCGTCGAAGCCTTCCTTAACATTTTTGAAAAGTACCCAGAGAGCCTGGTTCGGGTTGTACAGGTAATAATAATAATAATAATAATAATAATAATGATACAGGTTGTACTGGTTAGTTGTGCTTATCTGTGACTTTGCTGTAAATGTTTTGTTAACCTTGCTTTTATTGTTTTGTGATTATATTACTGTCAATTGATTATCTTCTTGCAATTATTCTATCGATTACTTTTTTGATTAATTGAATTTGAATCAAGAAGAGTTTTCTTTTTATATGAAATTGTATAGTGTAACTGTAAATCTTAAGTTCTAAAGAAATTGGTTTGATTAACCACTTCATCTCTTTTTAAATTATTTTGTCATATATCTGTGCTAAGAAAAATATAGCCGATCTACAAGCTCACAACGCTTGAACGCTTGGCGATGCAACGCGGTGTGAGCCTTTAGATCAGCTATTTTCGGTATTTTTGACAATTATTTTATCCATTAGTAGGATTAACTGACACGCCTACATTCCTCCTGTCGTTTCTGTGGATAGATCATCATGGTTCGTCTCCAAAGAGTTACAGTGCTGGCGTTGCACAACTATCTGGGGCTCACCAATGAGCTCTTCAGTCATGTGAGTTGCACACGCACACACACACGCACACGTACAAACAATACCAGACATTACCACACACACACACACACACACACACACACACACGCTATACAATTAATAGCTCCATGCCAACATCTGAGACCAGTTCAGTTTGTTCATTTATCAGGAATGCCACGTCGTTAGTAGAGTCCACATGCTGATTTTTATTATGGCATAAGTAATTCATCACTTATGAAATGCCCTCGATCCTGCCACACAAACACACAAATGCAGATTTCTCATACACAAATAATGTGGTCACAACCCAGACCACGGAATTGTTTATAGTTTTCAGCAATATTATGCAAATACATGACCCAAGTAATGGATAGTTAAATGTTCACACATTTAAACATGACACATGTTTATTGGTACAGTGTCGTCCATGCATTTAAGTTATTTTTAGATGAGGCTTTGGTGTACTTTAGAGTAGGATTTGGTTTAACATTACAAAGACTTTTGTTTGCCTGAAGAAGGCCTAATTGTTGGTCAAAACATGTTGCTTGTTTGTCCTAAAGGCCAAACTGCACCAATGCAGCTCCTTGCAATAGCCATTGGGGATAATGGTTGCAAGAAGTAGTTGCATGTTGCAAGGAGTTGCATTTTTGTGCACAAATGCTTAAGCCATTTGCCCATAATTTTGCATTTCTTGAGCTTTTAATTATTTATTAGAATCAGCAGTCACTCCATGTATTGTCAGATCAATAATTATCAATAAATAAATACTACATTGGAAAACCACAAAAGGTCTACAGTGCGCAGAAGTCCAAAATGGCGTGATGAAGGAGTTCAACCCGAAGCAGAAAGATCCAAAACTTTTCTTAAGATGTCCATTTCATGGTGAAATTCCTACAAAATATGGACAATCAATGTTGCATGTGAACACAGAACTGGGTTACAACTAAAGTAACCCACACGTATCGGCACAAACGGCCTTCTTCAGGGACCCTGACATTGTTTGTCCACCCCCGGTATAGGAGATGCAGCCCCTTCGTCTGTTGCCCATGTCCCCCCACCCAACGCGTACCAGCCCTGTTCGACATGGCAAGCGGTTCGGCAGCTTGACCGTTACGGAGGAGCACAGAGAGGCCGCCCTAAAGGGAGAACCCTCAGGTCGGGAAAAAGAAAAGGGAAATTGTAGATCATTTAATCACGTCTGACTTGAGAGTCAAACTGTGTAGCAATAGTTTTTTTTTAAATTTGTTCGAAAATCCATCTAAAATTTTCTGCATCCCTGACTTTTGTGCGTAGCTTGCTAAACACCGCACCCTGTGTTTTTAGGTACAGATGGGGAGCAAGGCAAAGACTCTACAGCAGTGCCAACTCTTAACAGGACCATCTCAATGCCTGTGGACATCGCTGGTCAGAGTCTTTATCCTGTCATAGTTCAACCGCACCACTAGCTTTTTATCACCACATAACGTACCTACCTGGCTTACAGAAATATTAGTATTTTTACATTTATATAAGGTAATATTATTAATTTATTTTGCTATTGTCGGCAGGTAAAAACCTTTGCCTTAAAACCATGTACTGTATAGATTATTGAAATAGCACAACACATTTTCTTATTCCCATTAAAATAAATTAATGTAAACTTTCACTTCAAGCTAAAAACATGAAAATCATGAAAGATGGCATAAAGATGAGGTTCTATAAATGTGGTTTGGGTCCATGCAGGTATCCAGAAGGGTTTAAAGTCAGACTTTGACATGGCGTACGAGAGGGGCCGTATTTCTGTTTCTGCTGAGGATGGCAACACTCCACCCACATTCACACGGGTCAGTGCCCAGCAACACACAATTAACCCGGTATACTACTATGATACAAACTCTATGATGGCTACATATAATACACGCAGGTACACGACTCCATTTAGATGTTTGTCACCTGCTTTATATGTGCTGTTTTTTATTCATGCGCTTTTGTAGAACTAATACATTATTTTATTTTTTTGCATGCAAGGAGCATGTATTGTATTTTTATTACGGTCTCTTGTATTTTGAATTATACTCTAGGCCAAGTAAGTAATAGGATAGTCATGTAAAACGATACAAAACGATACAATGACAAGTCGACCGTGTCTCAACAAATAAAACAACAAAGAAGTAAACTACTAACTACAGTTTCCATGTTAACACTCCGATTGCCCGGGGTTATTTAATCCATTAACCCATTCTGAACGGGAACCCATTTTGGTGCTGGCATCATGTTATGCTTTAGCTATTGAAAAACAGCAGATCTACAAGCTCATAGCGCGCCACCGAGTGGCGCGCTACGAGCTTGTAGGTCTGCTATTTTGAAAAATCGAAGAACGACTGACATTTTTAGAATCTGATCTCAGGTCAGAATGGGTTAATCAGACCAGTGTGTGTCCAGTGGAAACCTCGTATGAATCTGATCTCAGGTCAGAATGGGTTAAAGATTTTTGGTCTCGTCGGCTAAACGGGGGCAACATTTTCGATGACGTCCCACTGTTGCGCAACATCGAGTATTGCGCAAAACAGGCGCTCCTAGGCTGTGGAGCGATGCGATCGGTTGTGATATCAATAATCTTCGTCTTTTGGATAAAACTTCGTCCTATGGGCGGTTTGGGCGCTGGGTGTTACTAATTGAAAGGACGGTGAACTTTGTCCTGGGCGATTGGGGTGTTAAGAGCAGAGAATGTAGAACGGTGGTTCTCAAAGTGGAGTTTTGTTAAAGATGCTTTAAGTAAGTGGCCATTTTTACTATCAGCCCTGATTGGTAATCATTGACTAGCGTCTTCAGTAACACGGTTTCTGTGTCTCTCCAGCTAGAAAAATACATTTTCAGGTCGCGAGGCCAATTTCATCCAATCAGGAGAGAGGACTCGCACACAATACAGGATACGCAAGTGAAATTGGAAGTGATGAAGCAAGCAAAAAAAAGAGAACAGGCTCTAAAACTGAAGTTGATAAATGAGCTTTGTGAGGTTCTCTTGCCTGTTTGGATGAAATAGCTGTTTCGTTGAAATTGCTGTTGGGATAAAATTGGTATCCTGGCCTGAAGATGTATTTACTGTTTACACCTGGAGAGACTGGGAGACTCCTTTTTACTGAACAAATGGTAACAGTAAAGGCCTATTCATACTGTGTGTGATAAGGGGACCACCAAAACAGTGGTCAGAGATGTGTTTGTGTGAGTCGCTTATCACTGCAGTGTGACATGGAGTTGGCGTTTTAGGTGGTCACCTTATCACCTAAAACTGGAGTATGATTCATGAATACGCCCAAAAATATCACTTTAAAGGCCTGGTGATGATGCAATGGATTGCATCATCTCAAACGTTACTATCGTGAGCTTTACTTCTATATCAGCAGTGATTTTAAAGGGCTAGTAGGATGACACCTTTTACAATTGCATGGAGTTGTATTTTTGAATGAAACTCGTGGGCTTTCCTTCCTGTGTCTCCCCTGCAGTCCACATCCCAGGACCAGCGGGAGAGGAGGGTGACTGTGGACGAGGTCCCCTCGGGGGTCTACCTGTACCCAGAGGAAGAGGCACTGGCTGACAGCATTTTTGGGCCCGTTCCAAGCGGTCCCAACACGGCTCTGTTCGAGGAGGCCACGAAAGAGATCCAAAAACTCATGAGAATTGAGGTTAGTGTGGAAGATGATGAACACCTTGAACATCAAACCTCACAGAACAAAGTGCAAGTGCAGGTGCAGGTCTGGGCGAATCAATGCCTGGCGGCGTATCTCATTCAAATCCCGATCCAGACGACCTTTGCTCAGTTTACTGTCGTATCAATCTGGGAACCCATTGGCAAAACAAAGGAAAAACAGTGCTCTTTTTCCTTTGTGATGATAATTTTCCAAAATAGTGAAAATGGAAGATCTAGGAGCATTGTGAGCGATCACGATGGCAATTGCCCTGCTATGCCTCGCATAGCAGGGCAATGTGTTTTCCTTGTGCTCACATCTTTCTGGCCTGCATTGTGTACTGAATGAACACATTGGCTGAGAGGGTTCCAATGAGGTCACTGTTTATTTTTGAATGGGGACATTTTCATTTATAATCACTTGAACCGTTTTATGGCGCGAGAAAAACCAATCGGCACACTATTGGACCAACTATTACATTTATTTGCCTAATGAAAACATTAAACTTCAGAAGCATGTCACCTCAAAACTAAACGGGGGGGGGGGGGGGGGGGGGGTTTGACTACATATAAATGATGTAGTTCCAGACCCACAGGAACACGCCCAGGGGGGAGTTGAGTTACCGTGTAGGGGTCACTGTACTGTAACACCCCAAATCGTGGGTGTGTGTGTGTGTATAAACCATCATGATTCTGAACAACACCTAGAATCCATCGCACACATAACAAATGGATGTAGTGCATACAAAAACGTATATATTGCTCGCCAAGACCGGATTGTTGACCTAGTGTCTGATGCAGTTCGAAAGTATGTGCCATCTAGTTACCAGATTGGTTTAGCTGTGCATGCGAGGTCTTTGCTAACATCCCGAATACACCTGATGTTGTCTTTGTTGACACCAGACACAAGGAGGTCCTGATTCTGGAGGTGGGCTGTGTCTTTGATTTGTACATGGACCAGGCATTCCAAGTATCAACCATTACTTGGAAGTATAACAAACCTGGGGTATCGCTGTAGATTTGCCATACTGATATTCGGAAGCCTGGGCCATGTGCATAAACTGACCATGAGTGGCCTAAGAATAGCTGGCATGACAAAAAGGAAAGCCAAACAACTTGCCAAATACTGTTCTGTTTCGACTGTTATAGGCAGTTTGTCTGTGTGGAGAAGGAGGTGCCATGTGTATCCTTAAGTGAACATTAACTGTCAACCCCGTTATATTTGTTTCCTTGTCAAATTAATTGTAATTTGTGGATTCAAATAAGTGTGTGTGTGTGTGTGTGTGTGTGTGTGTGTGTGTGTGTGTGTGTGTGTGTGTGTGTGTGTGTGAGAAATGTTAATGCAAGAATGAAACGCATTATGTTCATGTTGCTTAACTGGTGCCTTTACATAACTTTAGATTACAACAGTCTGTCGTTAAATGTTGGCTGAATTTTGCAAGGTGCTGTATTTTGTCACCATGCACCATTGCTTCTCTGATATGATCTGACTTTCCTGTCCTTGTTGTTTTCTCTAGGATCCTGCCTTGCTAAATGGGAGAGTGTCTCTGCACCATGCCAAAGCTGGAGCTGTGTTAGCCAGACAGGGAGACCAGGTACTTTATCAAGACCAACGTCCCTACTCCTTTTAACATGGTGGTGCTAGACTGGGCATTGGAGAGACCAACTGTATATCCATCTTATATCCCTGTATGTTATCTGTATGTATCCTTGGGTAGGATATACTGTAGGGCTGCACTGCAACTATCAATTACATGCTTAGTGATTATTCTTTTGATTTACATTTCAGATTCATCTAATCGAGAAGCATGTTTTTTTTAATGTATATACCATATCTTTATTTATCAATGTAACTACCTCAAAAAAGGTTACAATTGATATATTTTTATTAATCGATTAAATGTATTTGTTTAACTCTTTCAACCCTAGTAGGATGCTGTAAAACCACCATTACCCTTTTCATGTCACTCACCCCCTAGAAGGGGTGCACGCACCACAGTTTGGGAACCCCTGCTCTACACTAATTTTTCTTCCCCCCTTCCCCCCACCCTTCCCCCAAGGACGTGAGTCTGCACTTTGTCCTGTCTGGCTGTCTGCATGTCTACCAGCGTATGATTGGCAAACAGGACGCAGTCTGTCTGTTTGTCACGCAGCCGGGGGAGATGGTGGGCCAGCTGGCGGTGCTCACCGGGGAGCCCCTCATTTTCACCATCAAGGCCATCCGCGACTGCAGCTTCCTCAAGATCTCCAAGTCTGACTTCTACGAGTGAGTCGCCCCGCTTCCAAAGTGATCCAAGCCAGTGCCTCTCAAACATTTTCATGTCAAGGAACCACTAATTTGAAAAGATGTGTACCAGGAGTGAGTGCGTGTGGGTTGTCCAGACTTTTTTTCAAAGGGGGGCATAGACTGCATCTCCTGTCATACTGTACCTTTGGACCATAACAGAGTCTCATACAAAAGAATCACTCTTTTGTTGACAGTGTAGCCAAATGTGCTGTGAAAAAAAAAAAAAAAAAAGATCCAACCAGCACACCCCACCCACCCAACACCACCAAACACACTCATACTACTACATTGCACAGGCCATAAATAATATATTTGAGGGAGGAAGCCGTGAGGACATATAAAATCTGCCCTTGTGCCAGCCAGGTTTGGCCAGACTTTAGACGTCTGACACAATGCTTAAGGGCTGAGCAGCAGTACCCACGTGACCTGACCTGCCATTTTTATTGTACCATTGATGCCCCCTGCAGGATTATGAGGGAGCAGCCCAATGTGGTGCTGAGTGCCGCCCACACCGTGGCCGTCCGCATGTCTCCTTTCGTCAGGCAGATGGACTTCGCCATTGACTGGATGGCTGTGGAGGCTGGCAGAGCCCTCTATAGGTGCAGTATACATCAGTGCTTCTCAAACCTCCAAATGTATATGTATTTGGCCGCAGACCCCCATCTGAAAAGCCGATATACAAGCCTTTCACAAATAAATACATAATTTATGTCATCCATAAACTCTGTATAACCACTTGCTCCTTCCTCCGCCACATGTAGGCAGGACGACCAGTCAGACTCCACCTACATTGTTCTGAATGGCCGTCTGCGTTCGGTTATCCGCAAAGCTAACGGCAAGAAGGAGCTGGTGGGGGAGTACGGTAGAGGAGACCTCATTGGAGTGGTGAGTCACTGCTCTTCCTTTCTGTCTGAGATGTGTTTGAGAAGGTGTGGTCCAATGTTTCAAAATGAAATTGTACCGCTGTCGAGGTTTAGCATACAAAGGTGCATTCGTGAGGCTTCCTTGTGGCTCAGTAAACTACTGTATAACATATAACATATAATGTAACATCCAGACTAGCCTGGAACTCGCCTATGCTTTCTATGGCATAGGCAGCTCCCGGCAGGATCCGCCGGCAGAAACTGTGCGCAGCTGCTGGACATGAGACTAATTAATTAGAGCGACAGAGAGAGAGAGAGAGAGGAGTGTGTGTGTATGTGTGTACGGGTGTGCGTGTGCGTCAATTTAACAAAGGTGCAGACGATCAGAAATCAGCAGAGAGTGATCGACGTTTGCGCTACTACTCTATGCCGCATTGAAGTGGACTCGGACCCAGACTTTTTTTTCTCCCTGGAAATGAAAACGTCTGGGTTTCCGAGGCTACATCCACACAGCCCACTATGTAGCCGTATGAAGGAGTCCCATCATCCCACTATTTTGGTAGGCACGTGCGTGCGTGCGTGCGTGCGTGTGTGCGTGCGAGCATGCACGCTAAATTGATAAAATTGGCTACGAAATATGCACTAATAAAAATATATATATTAACCCATTCTGAACGGGAACCCATTTTGGTGTTAGCATCATGTTATGCTTTAGCTATTGAAAAATAGCAGATCTACAAGCTCATAGCGCGCCACCGAGTGGCGCGCTACGAGCTTGTAAGTCTGCTATTTTTGAAAAATCGAAGAAAGACTGACATTTTTAGAATCTGATCTCAAGTCAGAATGGGTTAATCAGACCCAGTGTGTGTCCAGTGAAAACATCGTATGAATCTGATCTCAGGTCAGAATGGGTTAAAGCCTTACTCAAGCCAATGCTGCTATACGTCATAATGCCTGGCTGAGCGCCGCTGCGTGGTTTTCCTGAAAGTTGCCTTTGTCTAAGAATGATTGATTAATGTTGATTTGATGCATAATGAATAACTATGGATTATTTCCTGGCCTACTTATCCCCGGGGATGTGATAGTCGTAATAGCATTCAAAGCATTTTATTATTGATTATGGCAACAGGCGGGTTCTTTGGTGCATTTAGGTCAGCCATATTGAGTTTCCAGTGTATCTATTGGTGTCTTTAGGTGGAGGCCTTGACCAGACAGCCTAGAGCCACAACTGTCCACGCAGTCCGAGACACAGAGCTGGTCAAACTGCCCGAGGGAACACTCAACAACATCAAGAGACGATACCCTCAGGTCAGTGCCTTCACCTTGTTAAAGATGGAATGCCACAATTTTTGTATTTTTCCAGTTTTTCATGTGTCTATGAGGTGACAGTACTTCATTAGACACCCTGGAGTAATTTTTATGTGCAATGATGTATTCCCTTTGTATTTAGGGTTTCTTTCTGGAGGCTGAACCCTTGACAGTCAAACGTGCCAATGAAAAAAACAGTAATATAGTGACATCACATTATCAGCCCCTCCCCTAACCCCTCCCCCTTATACAACTACAGATGTGGGTGCAGCTTAAGTTCGGGTGGATCACCACCCATCACCACCCACCAGGCAAACCAGGCATACTTAATGAACTGGCGGGGGTGCCCACATAAAAACGACATTTTAACAAATACTGTACACTTTTTTGAAAACATTCTTCCTCCTTATATAACGACCTGATGATCATGTTTTAGGGCGGAAAAAAATCATGGCACTCCATCTTTAAGGAATGACCTAACCAGACTTTTTAAATTGGTAGGCAAGTGCAGACCAATTGTATCGGTTGTAAATATCACTTTTTCGTTTTATTTTTTCTTTCCTACATTTAAAAAATATATTATTTCAAAAAAATATTAAATCGCAACTAAAAACAAAAAAAAGAATTTTTTTCAACCATAGTTTTCATAAATAAAAAAAATGTTTAAGAAGTAGTGAAAATACAGATGTACAAGCTCACAATGTGGTGCTAAAGTGACACATTGTGAGCTTGTAGATCTGCAAACATCTAATTTGTCTTTTGGGTCTCGACTCTGGAGCTAGAAAGTGTGGGAGACCATTGGTTCCAGATTGTGCTCCGTGTTGAGAGGTGCTATAGTTTGAATGATGCTGATCTCGTTCTTCAGGTTGTGACCCGGTTGATCCATTTGCTGGGCCAGAAGATCCTGGGGAACCTGCAACAGGGCAAAGGTGATTACGTTCTAATTGCTAATAGCTATATGGTATTTAAACTTCATTAGTATTTCAACATATTATTACAACAAAGCAAATCAGTTTGTAGCTGCAACAAAAGATACAAAGCTACAAATAAGTTGATCTGGCTTCAACTTCAGATGTAAAGCGACAAATAATATGAATCTTTTATATCAAGTTTGCATCTGCCTGTGAGAACACATATCATGTTCATTCACACACCTCTCCTGTCGTCCAGCTTCCACCTTGGGTCTGGCCAATGTGACAACCAGCCCTGATGTCACCAACCCCGCCAGTAACCTGTCCACCGTGGCTGTCCTGCCTGTCTGTGATGACGTGCCTATCAACGCTTTCAATCTGGAGCTCAGCCATGCCCTCAGTGCCATTGGTATGTCTATTTGACTAGCAGTCACACCCAGCAGCAGGGACATGTTTGCTTGCTTACTGTATGTCTAGAAAGCCCTCCCAGTATTAAAATGCTAAAAGTTGCATTTATTTTACAGTATAGCATTTTACAGTATTATCCAAATCCGTAAAGTGCTTTACGTTCACCTGACGGTGGAGGAAACCATGCAAAGCACCAGTCTGCTCATCAGGAGCAGTTAGGAGTTCATTGTCTTACTCAAAGACACTTGGACAGGTAGCTAGGAGGAGCACAGGATCGAACCGGGAACCTCCTGATTCCAAGTCGACCGCTCTAGTTGATGATGAGCAAAGTGGCGATGCACTGTCCAATAAAAATAGGCACCACATTTGGCGCCACAGCGCCATCTGGTGGAGGGCTCAGAGCCCTACACATGTATTTTCAACATGAGCACCATTAATTTGAAAGCCGTTTTGGCCGGAAACTGAGAGTCAGGAAGTAAAAACATAACATGTCCAGCGATTGTCATTTAATCCACCCAAAAACATACTTTTTGTAAACTAGGATTAGAGAAAGGAGCCGCAAATCAAGCTTGTTTTTGGTCTAAAAAGAAGAATCCGAGATATTGGCGTTCTAAGAATCTGCGTCTCCATAGACGGCATAAGACCAGCGGATTTTTATTTTTTATTCTTTCTCACTGCACCGGAACCGGAGTGTTATGAGCGCATCCAGGACACAATTGATCACCGTAATCAATTGATATTAAAAAAAAAAGTGTGAAAAGGCAATCTCTGCGATAAATGAGTTAATATAATGTATTATTGGAACATAATGGAGAGAAATGTAATCTAAATTTGGGATTTGTTTCCTCAAATGTGATTTTGTCCTAATAAATGTACAGGTATATTGTATATTGTCACAAATTAATATTGTATCAGACAATGTGCAGCATCCTTCTTATTATTGTCTAATGCGTTTAACTACTTAAACTATTTCTGTTGTGTAAATGGCCAAAGGACAAGCTCATAAATGCTTTGCCTGTAATGACATTCCAAAACATGGACGCCAGGGTTAATGTGGTCCCGGTGATGGATGTTTCTTTGTCTGTTCAAACTTCAGGGCCAACGTTGCTGCTAACGAGTGAGATAATCCGAGAGCGACTGGGCGCGTCGGCGTTGGACAGGTCAGTCAGACGACATGAACCAAAACATAACTCAGTCCTGTCGAACCACAACCATGCAGGCGTCCTGAACCTGAACCCCTTCATGTGATGCAACCTTTCTCCAGTAGTTGCCCTCGTTCGTCACCGTCTCTGTTTCTCTGCATTTCATCACCGACACATCTTTTGAATTATTCAAACCCTCCTCCTCTGTCTCCATCCGGTAGTATCCATGAATACCGGCTGTCTGGCTGGCTGGCCCAGCAGGAAGACATCAACAGAATCGTCCTTTACCAGACCGACAACACCATGACGCCCTGGACCCAGCGCTGCATCCGACAGGCAGACTGCATCTTGATAGTGGGCCTCGGGGACCAGGAGCCTGCCCCGGGACAGGTGAGGGCCATTTCTAGAGAGGTGGTGACGGGTATAATACAGATAACAATTTAATGAAAACTAATTATTATCAACACATCCACAGAACTATTAAAATGGTGTAATAAAACTATCACTTTTCACAGAAATCCTAGCAATATGAACATTTTTATTTAACCCATTTAGGCCTGAGGACAATTCTTTAAAAAAAAGTCTTCTAAATCCTAAAAGCTTTCTGAAAAACCTATGTTTCTATGTCAGTGTTACTCAACCTCTTTCATGTCAAGGACCCACAGAATTATCTGTATTTGGCCGCAGACTTCTGTCTCCTGTCTCCCCACAGAAGCAAAGATTTGAGTTAAAAACGTTCACTCTGAAAGAATATATATTCAAAGATTTGCACCACATTTGCACGATTAAAAAAAAAATAGCAGACCTACCAGTTCATAGGAGTGCCGCGCTATGAGCTTGTAGATCTGCTATTTTTCAATAGCTAAAGTATAACATAATGCTATAAACACTATTCCCAGAAATCCTAGCAATATGAATACTTTTATTTAAGCAACGAAGACCTTCTTCAGGCTTCAACTTGACTGGTCCTCTCAGCGTCCTTTCTCTGTGTGTTTTTTCCACCTGTTCTCCTATCATGGCGTCTAGCTGGAACAGATGCTGGAGAACACGGCGGTCCGGGCTCTGAAGCAGCTGGTGCTGCTGCACAGAGAGGACGGCCCCGGGCCCTCCAGGACGGTGGAGTGGCTCAACATGCGCAGCTGGTGCTCCGGACACCTGCACCTCAAGTGTCCCCGCAGGGTCTTCTCCAGACGCGGCCCCAGCAAGCTGGTAGGAGGAGTGGACCCAAAGGCTCAAACACCTGCCGAGCACTCATGTGTCATGATGCACTGCTTTTTATATTCAGTTTGTGATTAGGAAGTAGGAACGTTTGAGCTAATTCTAATGTTCACTGTCTCTCCATGAAATGGTACAGATAGTTTTCACGGTTTGTCCTAGCCTTATTGGTCCTATAGGTGGTTATAGTCTTATAGTTAGTAGGTGGTTATGATTTGATGTGATTTAACTTAATTTGATACTTAATATGATCTTATTTTTTGTGTGTGTGCGTGCGTGCGTGCGTGCGCAGAGGGAGGTGTATGAGAAGGTGTTTGAGAAGACAGCAGACAGACACAGTGATTTCTCTCGGCTGGCCCGGGTGTTGACAGGAAACAGCATTGCCCTGGTGTTGGGTGGAGGAGGAGCGAGGTGAGTGCGGCCTACACTACCAAAGATGGCACTTCTGTAATGGAGAATACAGATGGCCTTGGTAAAGCCATATTAAATTCAGCTCATGCCCAGTCACATCACGTCATTAATATACTTCTGGGATTTTTCTGTTTTCCCATGTGGCCTCGGTTCCATTTGGGTGTGACATACAGTAAACTGACTTCCACAATGTATTTAATTCTAATTGGAATATCCCACCCACCCCAGCCTATCTTGAATAACCCATTTTGCGGGCGGGAACCCCTTTTGGTCTTTTTAAGCATTATGTTATACTTTAGCTATTGTAAAATAGCAGATCTACAAGCTCATAGCGCGGCACCGAGTGCCACGCTACGAGCTTGTAGATCTGCTAAAGGTCCTAATAATGGCATGGTGTCCCTGTGCAGTCAGTACTTGGAGGCAAATCTGAAGCCGTGTGGAACTCCATCCACATTTGTTTCGAAAACTCAAGTAGTGACCCATTAAAATTCCTCTGTGTCACGGAGGACCCACTGGAGGACCCACTGTTTGGGAAACTGTTTCTTAGAGGGCAACAACTTTACTCGTATAAATTGGGGCCTTTACTCCTCTGAATTGGGGTTGTGGTACGTCACAACAAGTGTCTTACGTGGTGGTTCTTCTACTCCATGCAGAGGATGCTCCCATGTGGGTGTCATCAAGGCCATGGAGGAGGCAGGGATCCCCATAGACATCGTGGGCGGCACCTCCATCGGCTCGTTCATCGGAGCGCTGTACGCTGAGGAGAGGAGCGCCGTGCGGACCAAACAGAGAGCCAGAGAGTGGTCCAAGGTGCTCCATTCAGTCCCTCAATATTATGTCTATAGGATTCTAATATTGCACTGCCAAAGTGGAAATTAATTGAGTTTTGGCAGCAGGAAAGAAACCTGCGGAAACCAGCGAAAGCGGAAATGCAAACAATTATAGTCTCTTTTTATTTCATAGGCAATGAACTCTGTGTTCAAAACGGTGCTGGACCTGACCTATCCCATCACGTCCATGTTCTCTGGCTCTGCCTTCAACACCAGCATCTACAAAGTGTTCCAGGACAAGCAGGCTGAGGTGAGTGGTCACGACTCGCTGGTCATGTTACAATGGCACGCCATTACAGGCTGCTGGAATGGATGGATCTATAGCCCCATTCACACCGAACAGCGTGACGCAAAAGACTAGCTCTGAATGTCAATACAATGTCTATGGAGGCGAGCGTTTCACATTTTTCCTTAGTGTCATGCTTTTTTTTTGCGTTCCAATGTGAACACAGCTTAAATTGTTATGCAACCAGAAGTGACAGTTTATTTTTATTCAACCTAGTGTATGTAGTTAACTAGAGTACTTTCTAGACTAGACATGGGCAAGAAACACCTATAGCAAGCTAAACTGGTGTGTGTTTTTACAGGATCTGTGGCTGCCATACTTTAATGTGACCACTGACATCACTGCCTCCTCCATGCGTGTTCATCAGGATGGTGAGTGACAGCTGAGTTCACAGCTCTGGCCCCTATGACTATCTTTTTTTTGGTTAATCTACCGGTATTTCTTTATTTTATCTGATTTTATTTTAAAGGTTAGGATAGATGCATGTAGGCCAAGGCCATTTGTTTGTTTGTCAGGTCAGTCCAAAGCTGTTAGACACGGGGACCATAGTTATGTAGGCCAAATAACGTGTTCTCTACATTTGACACCAGCCACAGCTTAAGCAACTCAACCTGTCCAGAATGACAGTGAACTAATGTGTGAAAATGGCATGGTTTGTTCCAAAAATATGGCCACTAGAGGCCTCCTCTAAACCGACTACAGTACCTGTATGCATAGATGAGTGTCTGGACTGTATGCTCTCATGTTTACATTATGAAGTAAAATAGGAAAGTACTGTAGAAAGTAAGTAAAATACTTTACCTTACCATGCTAGTGTCCTGATGAATTGTCACCATAATATGTTTCTGGGAATGTGTATGTTTTGACTGATAGAATAAAATGCACTGTTCCAAACTTTACCTAAAATAGTACTATATTGGGATGACTCTGATCAACTAATAGTTGATTGAAGGCCATTCACCCCCAAATTCAATGCACAGTATGTTCTCAGTTCAGCATTTGAGAAATCCACAAACTTGCCAAAAACCCAGCGGTGCTGAATTTGACTTATATTATAGTGTAGATGCAATTGCTGCATTGTAAACTACAATTCTTTCATACTTTTCATATCAGTTGAATTTGGGGGGTTATGGATTTACTGGCCTGGGTCTTTCCAAGAAATGCTTGTGATTGCATCTTGGCATGTATCTACTAACTGCTGGAGCAAAGCTCCCCTTAATTCAATCTTCCTATCCATGTATCATGTCTTCCTCTAAAAAAAAAAACCTAGTCTTTCTTTTTCCTCATTCCTCAGTCTTTCATTCCTTCCTTCCATCTAATTGAAGTAACATGATAAACATGTAGTACTCCATTCTTCATAATCATATACCATCCATTTTATGTCAACATGTCTTAAGAACTTCCCCGAACACAATGTAGTTGCTGTCCTAATGTTGGTTCCCTGGTGCGTGCGCGTGTGTGTGTATATATATATATATATATATCCGCAGAGCTATACGTCTGTCCATAGGCTACACTGTAACTGGTTTAGATGCAGATTCCCTAGACCTCGCCTAGCAAATGTCCATGTCAACATTTAGGATCCAGAACACTTGCCCCCCCTGGCTTTTTTCCCCCTCCTTCGCTCCTCCTTAATGCCACCCTGTCCCCTTCACCCCTCTCCCCCACTTCCTTTGCTCTGTGTACCGTAGCTTTTCTGACATGCTCTCTTCATGCAATTCTAGAATGACGCTGCTCCATTTTGACCACGTTGTCTTTAGCCACTTGTTTTCTTGGGTTTAATGCGTCCACACATGCGTTTGTTTCGACTCGATGGAATTGTTAGTTATATAGCCAAATAGATACCGACGTGAACCATAGCATCCCTTTTCTGGGCTTGTCACATAAGAACATTTGTTTGAAAATGATTCATCACAACATATTGCAATGTGGCGACACCCTATTGTCACCCATTTTTGCAGTTATATGGCATAACCCGTCGGTTGCTTTTTATGAAACTACTGTAGAATGGTAGAGGGTCATGACAAAAGGGAAAGAGAGACATCTTACACCGGGGGCGGGGGCCGGGGGGGCTTTATAGACATTTATCAAAATCATGAATTCTGAACGGGCATATCTCATGCCCCATTTGACCTACAGTTATGACATCCTTTACACATGCCTCCCTTCATGAGGAACACGTTACATTTTCTATGCTTTTCAGCACACACGGGCAGATGTTCCATTACTGGACCATGAACACCAAATGAGGTGCTAGAGAGCTCATTAAACGACACTTAAATACACACTCCTCCTAGGATGTTTGAGAAATTTCCCCAAAACATACACACAGAATGTATGCAACAATATCTAAAATCCCAGCGAAGGAAAAGGTTTCCATGAGCCAATGGATATTGTAGGAGGCATGGAGTTTGTATTTCACAAAAGGCGCAAATAGCTCACAAATGCCACAGAGCTTTGTATGCTTATCAGCAGACATAAGCAGATGCTGGTCCTCCATTATTGGACCATGAAAACATGACCACTGGAGGAATAATGAAGCCCAATGTGAACACTATGCTGTTGCTATGGCATCTTGCACTCACTGCTTTTCCCACAGTATTTCTACTTGTAGATACATTTATTTTAGTTTTCTTTTGCCGTACTCAAGGCTGCTACATAAGCATAGGCATCTACAAAGCTTATGAACTCTTGATTTATGCATCACAACACAATCTTTTGCTTAGATCCCCTATTTTTCCCTCCTTTTTCTCTGGAGACATTTGCAGGTCAATTATATAAAAATGAAGGTGTCTCACTCTTTCTCCCTCTCTCTATCCCCTCCTCTTTGGCTTGGTGGAGTCTTCCATTAACAATGCTAATTCTAATTCTTAACACTTAACATGAAATACCAGACAGGCTTGACATACAGTAGTTGCTCTCATCTGAGACATAGTTTATTATTATTATTATTATTATAGTGTTTTGTTTTTATGTTATCTATTTTTTTTTAATCCAAGATCAATTATGTGAATGGTATTCAAATAATTATTGAAAAAGTTTATTTTGACAAAATTAGACCAATAACTGTAATAAGCCTGTGCAGCCAATAAGGCTGCTATGTGGAATGTGTTAGTTTTATTTGTCACGTTTGGGTTTGTGTTTTTTGCACAGCCACTGTTACCATCCCTTGTCCTGCTCTTTGCAGTGTTGCTCACTTTCTCTATTTTGCCAGCCTTCCCTTGCTGTCTTTCTCCTTCCTTCTCCTTCTGGCTCATTCTCTATCTCTCTCTATCTCTCCTCTCTATCTCTCTATCTCTATCTCTATCTCTCTCTCAGTCTCTCTCTCTCTCTCTCTCTCTCTCTCTCTCTCTCTCTCTCTCTCTCTCTCTCTCTCTCTCTCTATCTCTCTCTCAGTCTCTCTCTCTCTCTCTCTCTCGTCCGTGACGTGAACTCCACCCATGTTTGATGTGTTCCTCCTTCTCATCTTCATTTCCTGACAGGCTGCGTCTGGCGCTATGTTAGAGCCAGTGCCTCCTACACCCCCTATTTACCCCCCCTCTGCGACCCCAAGGACGGCCACTTGCTTGTGGATGGTTGCTATGTTAACAATGTCCCAGGTCAGACTTCAAGTCCCGCCCACCAAAACTCTTCCTTTTCTCTAAAACACAAATCGACCACTCAGGCTACCCTCCTCGTCCTCTCCATGAGTAGGGCTGGGCAATATAGCTATATTAAATTGATATTGTGATATGAGACTAAATATTCTCTGGGATTTTGGATATTGTTATACTGTAGTGTGATATAATATAATTGTTGTCTTTCAGTGCATTACAGTAAAGTGATGTAAGTTCCTGAACTTACCTGACAACGTTCTACAATTTGCTAGCTGTTGTATTTTCCTTTACCCTCTTAGCTATTATGGCATTACTAAGATTTTAGGAAAGCACCAATAGCCATCCCCACAATATCATCACTATATTGCTATTGATGTATTTGGTCAATCTTTTTGGATTGTGTTCATTATATTTTGCCCATATCGCCCAGCCCTACCCGTGAGTTCCCCACTCACTCCTTAACCCCACCCACCCTGACCAGTTGGACATTGGGGACCCATGGTTTGGAAGGAAAAACTAAAAGTGTTGAGTGTTGCAATGATCAGTAGGGATATTGTTACACTCCAATTGGCTTTACTGTACCACACACATTAACCACACGCGTCCCTATTCTGTGTATGATCATAATAGGCGAACATTCTACAAACATCCGGTGAAAATGGCAGATCTACAAGCACATGATGCATTGTGAGCTTGCCCATCGGCTGTTTTCAGCTAAGAGATCAGTGTAGGGGGTAAAAAAAAAGCAGAGTGCCAAAGACAGACCCCTGGCGGACCCTGGTCAACAAACTATATAGGGCATAAGTGGTGAATTGGCTTCCCCCTGTGGCCCTGCCCCACAATATGACTTCTTCTTGAAGGCTTTGCATCATACGGTATCCATGGGTCAGAGAGAGAGAGAGAGAGAGAGAGAGGTGCATTGTAGTCCTCCTTGTGACTGTCGTGCTTTGCTGCCATTCTCCTCAAGCCTGATTTACACTTCATCGTACGATGGTGGCGTCGTGTGCCGCTGAATAGCCGATCTACAAGCTCACAACACGTGGCGCACGTGATGTGACGCGACACGTTGTGAGCTTGTAGGTTGGCTGTTTTCAGCACGAGACGACGGTGTCGTGCCGCGGAGCATAAATAAGGCATCATGCTGTTTCCTCTGTGGTGTTCTGCACTCGGCCCGGTAAGCGCTTGTGTTCTCTACGCGCCATGTCTCATTTCAGTAAGCTTTCACAGAGCTTTGAAGTTCCTTCCCCCACACTTTTTTGCATCTCCCTTTTTGAATCCCAGGCATCCAGCGTTCCCAGAATGTCTCTAAAGCAGTATTGAAAAATCGGTATCACCCCGGCTAGCCTGCTAGAAATCAATGAACCGGTTGTCTCGCCGATTAATGTCTTTCTTAGTCGTTTAGCTCAGAGGCGGTACAGCCAATTTATGAGCCTCGGTGGAGTGTGTTAGACGAGGCCATCATCACTGCATGCATTCGTTTCTCTTGTGGAATCATGAAAGGTGTCTTTGATGTGGATCCGGCGATGGCTTGTTTCCTGCCTAGTCTGAGGAGATCTTGGTCACGTCCCGCGTCACATCAAACGTTTGCTCCTACAGTGTGTGAATACCACCTGTCCTTTCCCCTGGCTTTGCTTGCCTTCATGTGCATGTCAATACTGCAATATGTGCCCATCCATATACTGTATTTCTCTCTTAAAATACTGTATATATTGATGGCGTGTTGTGATGTTCCTTGTTTTCTTATTTTTTCTTTTTTACTTTGGGAATAAGTGTTCTGGACCTTACTGTTGATCCCACATACACACACACACGCACACACACACGCACCATCGATTGAATTCCTCTACCTCTGAAATACAAGGTCCCTTTGATAAAAGTCAGCCCTTTGTGGACAAAATTCAGATATGTTGGCAGTTCAGTGACTCCTGCAAAAGCCTCCTCCGTTACCTGGCCCGCGAGAGAGGGATTCCGCTTCACAATCCAAATTCCTCCACCCTGCACCTGTGGTGCTCCTTTTATCCTTCCAACCCATGCGGGCTGCTCCTGACTGCCCCCTGCTGACAATGAGCTGTATGGCGGCACGGGACAGCCCTGATTCACCCCCTGATGTTCACTGTGTGTGTGTGAGCCATGTCCACACGGTGTCGCAACATCTCATTCTGCTCCTGCTCTGCCTTGACTTTGTAATGGTTACTGTAGCTGCACCTTTTTTGTAAACACAGTTCCGTAGGCAATTAGTAACAATACGTTAAATTCTACCTGGCCTACCTCCCATGGGAGCAGAAGCCATGATGTTGGGACACTGTTTGGAAATCAAAAGAACTCTCTGGTGCTCTGCGGTGGTCGCCCATATGCTGTCTGTTAAGTTTGTTCCTTGACCTCGCCGCACGCAGCCCCCCTGCTGCCGCCGCTCTGGGTACGTAGTGAGGTTTTGAGCGACACACCGCAGAGCCTAGAGGAGAACAGAATCACAATCCCAGCCTCCACTAGGATAGGGCTACTGTACCTCCCAGTGCTCCCAAGTGACGCTGCGTGGAGCTGGCATCTGTGTTCTGTGTGAGCACTAACCTTTGGGCAACATTATTGAGAATATTATCCCTCCTCCTCCTCCTCCTCCTCCCCTCCCTTCCTGGTGTGCCAGGCTCATTGTGGCGCTATGTGCGGGCGAGCATGACCCTCTCGGGTTACCTACCGCCACTCTGTGACCCCAAAGATGGCAACTTGCTAATGGATGGTGGATACATCAACAACCTGCCAGGCAAGTAGAGGTGGTGAACTCCCCCATCCCACCCCCTCTCCAACACACACAGAGCCCCTCCCTGCAGCGCCAAGCCTTAACCCCCTCCACAAAGAAGAGGAGGGGCAAAGGGACGAGGGAGTGGGATGCTCTTTGGTGGTTCCATAAAGGGGTGTGATGTTTAGAGGTTGGGTAAGTATAGTATTATGTGTTAAGTCTAGCAGTGGGCTTGTGTAGAAGGGTAGTCTCCGAGTGGTGTGTTGCCTTTCCCCCGTCTCAACACTAAATTTGTCAGATCGTTTGGGAACATCGGCTCACAAGAAGATATGACTCTGGCTAAATATAGAGCCAAATTCAATCTGAAAAGTGTTGGTATATTTTACCACAGCCGTTCATTTTCCTGTTTTGATGGATGGGGAAACGGCAGCACTTGTTTAGTGTTGTATTTGTGGTGGCTTCATATATAACCTGCCTGCATATTATTGCATTAACCACATTCACATGGTGGCCCTTTTGCTTTTACTTCATACATACTCTGAAGTAAGAGCAAATCGGCCACCATGTGAATACGGTCAATTGTCTACCGGTTTCCAAAACAGAATTGAGGAAGGCGGTGTTTCCGTCCATCAGTCCATCAAGGAGCCTAGTGTCTGATTGGTGCAGTGTTAAAATATGGGAGGAATCGTCATTGGAAAAGAAAAGAAAAAAAAAGTTGTCTTTTTTTTTTATGTGAGCTTCGGTTAAAGCTTGATTAAAAGTGTGAATTTGTTTTGATGTAAAACCTTTTTTTTTTTTTTTTTTACCTGCAAGACACTGGTTTGCTTTGAGATGTCTTCCCGTTTGGTTGAAATGGGGAAAAGTGTACGGTTTCTCATGCCGTGGTTTGTGGTATAACCAAAGGAAGCTGTATTGTTTTCTCCATTGCAATCAGGGGAAGAATGACTGTATTTGGATGGGGGCCGTTCTCCTCTGCTGACCATTAAATGCATCTTGATACTTCCCCCAAAGGCATTTGTAAAAAGCATCAGGCCAAATGTAGGCCTTCAAGTTCCAATAATGTTTGTGATACTAGAATTGTATCGTACTCTGCTTTCATGATGGTTTGAAGATCAAAACATCCTCTGAATTGTATTACTGTGTGATATCATATGAACTAGTCTAGTAGGCTTGTATTGTGAAACCAACCCTGTATATCACAAAGCCCTGACTGAGTGTCACGAATACCCATTTGATTAGTCGACATCCATAGTTTGTGATCTATCATTGGCCTCAGATCAAAGCCTTGGGCTAGTGGGATGTCTTCTTGTGTCAGAGGTGAATTGGTTCTGAGTTCAGACCCAAACCACAGAAACATCCAGCGCACCAAGGGCCATTTTAACCACTTTAATCCTGGCCTCTCTATTTTGGGCATACGGACAAAAAACTATATACTATAGACTATTTGTCGTACAATGAAGTATATAGGGCTTAAGTGATTGACAGCAGCAAGTTGAACACAACGTTTGTGCTCGCCTGCTTTCACTGTTGGCTAGAAACGGCTATGTTTAAAAATTAGGCTAGATACAAGTAATTAACCACAAATTCCCAACAAATGAGGCAAACAAAAAAACAGAGGCTGTTTCTGTGGTGCAAGTCTATCTCAGAATTTTTCAAGATGATCCTGAAATATATATATATATATATGTATATTTTTCCTCACACAATTATAATAATACATCATTGTTTTTTCCCACTGTTCTTGTTGTGGGGTTTCGCGTGCATGCATTTCTGTTCAACTCCTACAGCGGACATAGCCAGGAACATGGGTGCCAAAACGGTCATCGCCATTGACGTGGGCAGCCAGGACGAGACGGACCTCTGCAACTATGGCGACTCCCTGTCCGGTTGGTGGTTGTTGTGGAAACGCATCAACCCGTGGGCAGAGAAAGTAAAGGTACAGTATGGCTAGACGGCACAATATGCCGTTTGTGTACGTGTGTGACACACACTGCTGTATTTGGAAAAAGTTTTGCTCTGCCTATCTCCAAAACTAGTTTTGGAGATAGGCTTACTTGACACAGGTTGTGACTGTGAGGTCAGATTAGGACCCACTATAGGCAATCTTTAGTCTTTGAGGATGTATACAGGGACAAAAACGAGTTATCTTTTTGCAGGGGTGCGTTTGGTGTTTGTTAGATGTCTCTGTTGGATTACCTAACTTCTTAGAGGGGTCATCATACGTGTCAATTCATAGATCCTAGGATACAAAATGGGGGAACAGATTGAGCAATGATAAGTGGTACTTGTAAAGCTCCTTTAGGGATGTGTACTTTTCATTGAGCAGAGGTGGGGTTTTTTCTCAGGGATTTAACCACCTCAGGGGACATGTGGAGAAAGGGACATTAAGGCCTTGAAACAAACCGTGGGAGAGATGTTGGTGTATAGCATAGTTTGTCTCTCACAGGGATTTGGGCTTGTGATTGAGATATTGAGTTTGGGATCTGACTAATGCATACGTTCTGTGACGTGACCAGGTGCCAGACATGGCAGAGATCCAGTCTCGGCTGGCCTATGTGTCGTGTGTGCGTCAGCTGGAGCTGGTGAAGAAGAGTGCGTATTGTGAGTACATCAGACCGCCCATTGATCGCTTCAAGACCATGGACTTCGGCAAGTTTGACGAGATCTATGTGAGTTTTATCTCAATGTTGACAGCATGTCTTTGGCCTGCTATAGCTTTTTTTTGGAATTAGCTTTAGATATCAATATTGGCGTACACAAGATGGCCTGTCAGTTTGAGTGTATTCTATGTCATCACACACAGACACTGGCTTAGCCTCTTTCAGAGCAAGACCGTAAAGAATGTATGGTCTCCCAAAAGACCAATAGACACACAGAAGGCCAATTGACTGACTCTTAAACATTAACTTAATATCGTTTTAACTTGAACACAAGAACTGCATAAGGAAGTGCTGAACGAATCTCTCCCCACTCACCTCGATTAAAGACCCAGAGAATCCTCTAGGTCACATGACAAGTGGAGAAAGACTAATTGAGAGTAAAATGTTGATTGATCCCAGTTCATTTTTAATCCCTTAAGGATTTTTAACCCCTTAAGGCTCCTTAAATGTCTTCTAAAAACAAACGGTGTCCTGAAAAATGTGTGTTGCTATATCATTGGTTTGAAAACCTTTTCATGTCAAGGACCCCCTAAAATATATGTATTTGGCCACTGACCCGCATCACAAAATATTTAGTTCCAAGGATGGCCATCCTGGGCATTGTATAAAATGATACGTAGGCAGACGATGACAAACAAACAAACACTATCAGCATTTTTATCACATTATTTGTTGATGGTTTGATTAAACCTTTTGTCTGTCAGGATGTGGGTTACCAGCATGGTAAGCTGCTGTTTACTGGCTGGGCCCGAGGTGACATCATCGACAACATGCTGAAAGATCACCGCTCAGCTGACTATAATGACAGCAAGAGGAATGACGTAAGTTCATCACAAACACACACAACTTGAAGTTGGTGATCTGGGATTTAGTCTAGGGTTCTTCTGTTGCACTCATTGTTGGTCATTTGTCTGTAAATTACATCAACACGTTTTCTTTCTTCATCTTTCAGACCTGTACATGTCCAAGTGCTGACTTCACTGACCTGGCTGAAATAGTGTCCAGGATAGAGCCAGTCACGAGCTTTGTAACTGCAGAAGGTGAGGCACAAGGAGAGGAGTCCGACTGTCTGACGGAGTATGAGGAGGACGGGATGGACACGGTGAGGGAGGAGGACGGTGAGGAAGAGGAGGACGATGGAGAGGACCTTGAGGACCAGTCCCCTGTAGAATGGGGCCATAATGGTGTCTTCCAGACGGTGAGCACAAGCACACAAACATGAAATGACCACGTAAAGTACTAATTAGGGCTACGGAAAGAAGTAGTGGTGTAACGACATATACAGTCGTCGTATCGTTGGAAGTCAAAATCAATACATTGATTCAACTGCATCGATATGAAATGAAAACTTATCGCATCGTTCGCTTTGTATCCATCGAATATCAGTTTGTAATGCAAAAGATCGATTGTATCGATACTAGCAAGAACTTGTGTGTAATATTTTACAATGTTAAGACAAGAGGAGTTTTACTTTTCCATTTCATATCGCTACACTTGGTCTGTGTGTATTCTCGGTGTTCATTTTAAGGTGCAAGTCTGTCCATGTGTTAAAACTTTAAATATATATTTTATTTGCCAGAGAATCATGGTGTTTACTTATTCATATCCATACAATCCGGCATTATCCGGCATTTTTGGGGCTAAATTGTTACTGTATTGAATTTAAATCATTGGATTGTATCGTATCACCATAAATTAACGAATATCGTCGACATATTGTATCATCAACCATGTATTGTTTTGGTCGTTCTGTTTTTCAAAGGAACCGTTGGCAGTTTACTTACTATTATAGATGTGCTTAGTTCTAATGTAGGATGCTACTTTTTCTAACAAATCGAGGAAATTCTCACATGCATACAAATGACAAATTCTGTATGGAAATGAGAGCGCGCACACACACAGTATGTAGGTGAGGATTCAAATTTGCGTGATTCCTTTAGGATGAAGAGAAGACTGTGCGCCAACGGAGAAGCACCACGGGGGGTGAAAGCTGCTCTGAGGTCTCTGACTGCTGACAGAGGGAGACCGAGGAGGAGTAAGACGGAAGTCACGGAACAGGTTTGGCACCTCTGCAGCCAAACTCCTAAAGCCTCTTTGTCTCGAAAGGAATCGCCCTTGGTCCTTTCAATGATGAACACCAAAAGCTTTATCTTTTGAAGCTTTACCTTTTTGAGCGCACATCAAGCTGGCTTCCTCCTGACTAATACAGTACATTGACTTTTACCCTCAGCCATCTGACTTCCACAGTCAAAACAATGAGGTGTGTTTGTTACCTGACGCCTGATTTGTACTTGGTTGCACGCCAGTTGTCGTGCACCGAAAATGGCCGATCTACTAGCTCACAACGTGTCGTACTGCGAGTCATTGCAAGCTTGTAGATCAGCTATTTGTGGTAAGCGACACGCCACGCAACCACGTATGACTCAGGTACAATAGAGCCTGTGTTTGGAGGTGGGCTATTACTCCTTCTCTCATGACTTCTACACAAGACTACCCCATAGCCAATAAACTCTGCCTGAGCTGTGTACAAAAAACGAAAGGGAATCTTTTAAGATATCAACACAAAGAAATGTAAGATTGGTTCGAGACTCGGGTTCACTCGGTAGTCCGTTATTTCCCCAATGAACACGGAAGACAGCCTGCATGTCCTGATCTGTCTGACTGTTTGAATGTATGTATGGCTCTAGGTTTTGTCTAATGTCTGTGTTGAACCGTTATTTATGAAAGGTTTTCCATGGTCCGTGTGTGACTGTGTGTGTGTGTGTGTGTGTGTGTGTGTGTGTGTGTGTTTGGGGCAAGAGAAGGAGGTAGCAGACGTACTATATTTAGTATTCATGAGAACTAGAAATTGTTTAGCCGGCATGGAGTGAGCTTGTAGAGCAGCTGCCATTTTCAAAAACATTTTTGAATGATTTTGAAACTTTTTTTCCCTTCTTTTTTTTTAGGGTTGGCTTGGATAAAAATCCATGTACTGTAGAGTGACTTACTGTAGATGTAGGCACATACGTTTTGAACAGACAAAGGACGGTGAGCTCAGGTGAAGAGCTATAGATGGAATATTTGATGATTATTGACTGAGTGTGGCTTGTGAAAGTTGGGGAAAGTCTTGTTTAAAAAAAAAATCATTTTTATTTTTGCTTGAGATCCAAGCAGGTGAAGATGATGCCTTTTCAACCTGAGTTTGAGCCACACACGTTAAACAATGTGACCCCACCGGATCGGATTGGACCACTGCATAATCACTATTGGATTGGACCCATTATGGTCACCACGTCCACTTGTACATCATCGCTGTTGCTCAGAAACCTTTTATCTCCATATTCTAACGTCTCGTGTTTTTTTCGTAAATGAATGCTTGATCACCCTACAGCGTCCACACAAAAGCATCAACAGTAGCAGATCTGCACGCTCCTCGCACCGCGCTTCGAGCTTGTTGATCTGCACCTTTTTCTATTTCTAAATTTAAATCCTGAAAAGTAACAGTTTTGGCTTTATCCACCTGACGGAGATGATGTCCAAAACTATTTACTTTTCAGGAAATTGAAAACTTGATCTACTGTACCTGCTCGATCCCATCCTTAAACGGAGAGCAGTCACAGCCGGACATCCCGGAATTCCTTGAAAGCGGAATAGGATTATATAAAACCCAGAAGTCTTCCACTGTGTGAAACTTGGAGATATGGCTTGCCAGGTTAAAGCCCACAGACAAACATAACCATAACCTAACCTAACCTGCTGGCCTCTTTAGGTTTTTCAAAATTAGAAAATGGACGATCTAATATAAGCTCACAACGCAGTGCATCGCGATGTGTTGTAAACTTGAATATTGGCTATTCTCTTCACTACATTCGTGCGACCACAGTCCTGCAACAAAGTATAAAATGGGGCAATTATTTATGAAGGGTACAATGAATGGCTGTACTGTATATCGCGATACAAGGTTTCTTCCTGATGGTGGTGATCTAGAACTTGTGTAGAATTCTTAACATAACATAACAACTACAGTACCATAACACTATGTTAATACTAGCATACAGTATGTATATTTGTTGATTTTGTTGAGTTATTTGTTAATTATTTGTTGCACAAATAGTAGGAAGCCTACAGTTGTGTTTCCTACTAAAAACCATTCACGTGGTCTGGATGGTTGCCAGTTTTACTTTTCGTTTTTTATTTATTGATGTAACTACTGCCTTTTTTTTTTTTTTTTTTTAAGATGGCTACTTTTTTTAACACTGGGGGGGGGAAGATCCAAGTGACCATTTGAATATGCATAACGAACTGGAATCATTCTCCTATTTAATTAGCCTTGCTTTAGCTATTTTGCACTGAAAAGAGTATTTAAAATAATTCCTTGCTTGAATAATGGAATGTTTTGGTTTATTTAGTGTCCGCCTTGCGATGCCAATGATTACACAAGATGTAATGTTCAACTTCAGACTTCAGAAAACTAGCAATTTAACATGCACACTGAATAAATATAAATTATAATGTACTGTGTTGCTTTTTTTGTTTAGGCTTCTTTGATGATTTTCATAATTCTATGCTGCAGCATCAAGTGCATCTATCTCGCAAATCATGGGCGTCGTGCTGCAGTGGCCCTACTGTTTTTTACCTCTAATATTTTTTATCCCACAATTTTGTAACCCATTTTTTCACCCCTGTGTCAATCATCTAATGTGATCCTGGGCTCTACACACCCTCCGCCAACCTGGGGAGAGCAACGGACTTAACTCATGCTTCCTTCATGCTTGAGTGTCCAAGTTGCTCCTTTACACCCGACAGGGGGGAGTTTCCCTGGTTGGACGTAGCGCGTGGAAGGAACACGTTATTCCAATCAGTTCCTTTCCCCTCCATCAGGCACCCCGGCTGGCCAGGGGGAGGCAGTTTAGAGACCAGGATTACTGCATGTTTTTGTGAGGGTACCTACCCTAGGGGACACGGGGAGAACATGCAAACTCCACACAGAAAGGCCCTATCGCCAACCCCCAATGGGCATTGATGACGCGGAGGAGGAAACACTCCGCCAGCACCCACAGCGCCCCGAGCGGGAATCGAACCCAGGACCTTCTAGCTGTGAGGCGACAGCACTACCAACTGTGCCACCGTGCTCTGGCCCTACTGTTTTTGACCACAAGGTAATGCACAAAGCCTACTGAGCCTAGACTCACCCTTTTGAAAAATAAAGGTATATTGAAAAAGTATTCAGTGGAAAGTTTGGTGGGGGACGTATTTGAAGTTCTTGCAGTTGTCCAGCAGATGGTCCAAAACATCTCCACCGAGTGGCGCGCTATGAGCTTGTAGATCTGCTATTTTTCAATAGCTAAAGCATAACATGATGCTAACACAAAAATGGGTTCCCGTTCAGAATGGGATAATTAGTCTTAGCTTAGTTTTTATTTACTTTTCGTCAGTGAAAAAGGTAGTTGACGAACATTTTTCTATTTAGGCTGTCGGGATTTGGAGTCAAACCCGCAGGACACTGCCAAACTGGATTACCAGCCAAGGTCCCTGACCGCTGAGCCATGGCCCAGGCCACCAGTGTGCTTTCTAGATAGTGTAACATAATCATACATTTGATTGTAGCATGATCAGATCTATAGTTTGTTTACAGTAGTCTATATTCATTAGATTTGATCTAACCGTAGTGTATCCTAACTACCGTAGGATGATTTCGCACTAGCTAGCAGTTGGTGCTTATTGTCAAATTACACCAGTCAAATCTCCAAAACATGTTGAAGGTAGTCGGATGTAACTCAATCTGCATATAGATTAGGTTTATAAAGCATTTATTTTTGTTATTTTTTTCTGTTTTTTAATTGCTTAATTAACTAGCTCACACCATAGGCTATTGTTATTATCACCTATGGAGCAACATTGTTTGGCCCATCATGAAGTGGAGCAGCTGCAGGTTAAATCTGAACGGACAGTATGGTAGACCACTGGTCAGTTCCCAGAGAGGCCATGCATAAAGCAAAGGTCTGGCTGAGAATTGGACAGGTGGCAATGTTTGTTTGCACAGTTTGTTTTACATCGCCTAATCAACATGAGATACTTTAATATATTAGCGCCCCTCACTCCACACGGGTGTGATTTTTTTTTTTTTAATAAACATGCACTCAAAAGACCACTCCCAATCTGGGCTTGAAGAGATGCATGGGTAGAGAAAGTGAAAAAGTAATGTCCTCCCGGCCCCCCAAATGTCTGACAAAAACAAACAAACAAAAACGTATTCAGCAAAATAATCCAGTTTCTCAAAAGGGAAAAACTGTATGAAATGACTTTTTTAGTAGCAACAGCAGTTGTATGGAGAATGACAATTAAACCAAACGATAGCAATTAACTGTTAAAAATCCTGACCATTCAGGTAGCAGATCCTTTGCGCTCACACTATATATATTTTTTAAAGCATTTGATTTTCCAGCTACTCTGGTTACCTTGATACGTTGCGTAACGGACCTTATCAGGAAAGCCATTCTTTCCATTTAGGTAATATTCACTACTGTGTGAGTGAGGCCACCTGTGTATGATATGGGGGTTGTGTGTAACCTTGAAGCCAGAGCGCTCTCAGATCCTCAGACTGTACCTGGAAGACGCCACTCTTTCATCATGAACCTCCTGAGTCTCCTGGCCTGCGTCAGCCTGGTGCTGGTGTCAACTGCTGCACAGAAACCCAAGCCCTGTGGTGAGCTACAATGTGTTGAACAGAAAAGTACCTGTTATTTGACTGCATTTCCAACCAAAAGACCGTGTTCAGTAACTCTTGACAGTCCTCGTGCAGCAGGTTGAGAATGGTGGCGCCATTTTTGTATTTTTAGAAGACTGTTCTTACATTACCTGATTTTAATTTAAAAAAAACATGTAATATGTCATTATATTTTATTATCCACAGACACAAATTATTGCACTTGTTAAGCCTACAGTATATTGGACAATATTTGAAGGTTGTCATGTTTTGATATTACTGATCTTATCTTAGACATTCATGTGGTTTTGGAAATCTGTGTGTAAACTAGAATAGAACATCATTAAGTACAATAGAAATACCTCAACTCACCCTGAAGAATCAATCATTTTGTATTATTGTTTAAAAATATGTTTGTCCTGTCCTTTTGTGTCCATATAGTGGTGCCTCCACTGATGAATGGACACTATAGTATGGTGCGTATGGACTCATTTAACAGAAATATCATGTGAGGGCCAAATGGCCACCATGAGAATAATGATCAATAATATCTAGATTTCATATTGAGATTCCTTAACACCCCACCCCTCTCTCTCTCTCTCTCTCTCTCTCTTTGCCCCTTAGTTCCTTAGCAATGGAGTTATGGCAGAGGGATCGATTAGCTACGACGCTTTCGGTCAGAGGATTCGTATCAGAAGCCAAGGAATGGTTGGCAACAAGACCTTCTCAGTGGACCAATTGATGCTCTTCAATAAGGTACTGTAATTTCTAATTTCCCTTCCGTTTCCATACTGCCATACTGATGCCAGTTGGGTAGCGGTGGTGGTCAGTATTTAAACTAAAGTGTAAGGTACTTTTTATTGTTGACTTTCATTCCAATACATTTCAATGACAAATATTGTACTTTTGACTACACTTTCTAGGAAGGTAAACAATTAACCTATTTCGTACCGTGAAAGAAATAGCTAGCTGACATCTCAATTATGATGTTCCATCCTGGTTCAAACACAAATATTTTCTCAAATGCTTTCTGATCAATGACATTTTCTGATGACTGTTCTCAATCTTCTAATTTCCTTTCATTTTCTCATATTAGAAAGTCAACTATGAGATTGACTGGACTAAATTATCCTGCAAGAAGATGCCGCTCGATGCCTCCTTCAACCCCATGCAGGTGCCTGAAGATGCTGAACTGATGGGGCAGGCGGTCTTGGGCTCCTCCTCTAGCTTTGGAATGGGTGTGCTGGTCAACACCTGGACTGGAAAGCTGCCCCAAAATGGTAAAAGGAAATGTGTAGAATCATGCATGTAGTTATGGCTGCTATTGTAGTTTAATTCTGAGTGTAAAAATGTATCCTTATGGGTCCTCACAGACACCTGATTAATTTATAGTTTAAATCCTGCATTTTAACTGTGCCATATTAAAAAGCTCTGTTGGTTCTCTTCTCACCCTCAGGGCGTCTTTCTGGTATTAATAACTAGCTGAGTCTATGTGTCAGGTGCTGCAATCACTCTGACGGTCTCATTTTGTCCTGTGTATTCAGGAGGGTACATGGCTGTCTACACCGATGTTGGCTGCATCCCTACCAGCATCATGAGCTTCTCTCCAGAGTCTGGCTGGAACTCGATCAGGTCAGTGTAACACTGTTCCCTGTTTCCTCTTGGACTATATGTGTTATATATTTTTTTTCCACGATACACAATTCTATGCAGGCTTACTCTGAAGCGTACCGGAAAACAATAGAAGATTTCCGGAAAGTCTTTTATAAACATGGAACTGGCTGACTAAATAAGCGTTTTAAACATTGTTTCAACCCGTCAGTTAGATTTTCTTGCCTACTAGAAAATGAACATCTGAGAGCAGGTACCCTGACCTTTACTTTTTGGATATGCAACCTGCAGCATCATTTAGAACCATAGTCTCTCAAACCAAGACAAGATTTGGAATAATTCCAAATAACTCTCTATTCTATGAAGCCTCTTCAAGTTGGAAGGCTTCCTTAAAAAAAAGGGGAAAAAAGGATCTTGTCCTGGTCAATAAATTGCTGTACATTAAGATAATATTTCCAGATCCAGAACACATTTGAATGCAAAGTGTAATCTAATTCTATGTTGTGATAATATTGTTTTATTTGTATAGCAACCTTCTTTACAGTTTACTGAATAGGACAAAAGCCACAGCCAAATAATTACCCCCAAACTCTTGTCATTTCAGTACTGTCAACTGGGTGCTGGGGAACACAAACCCAATGGACTTCCATCCTTCCTTCATCTGCAACAACGCTCAACTGGAAGAGACCAAGAAACCTGACACGTTCTTCGCTGCCTTGAACAGATTGTCTGAGCAGACCAATGAGTGATATAACTGTTTGTGACGTCATGGATCTTGGACAGAATTAAAATATGTAACAATCCGAACTTTGTGGTAGAGATCTCATTTTGTTGCTGTGACTTTGTAAATCATATACTGGATACCTGCAGTGCCAATCTATTTGATGTTTGTCTGTTCAATACTAAACCTAGAAGCTTTCCTTCCTTATTTGTTGATTTGTATTCACTAGACCAGTGCCTGGCTGTAGAGCACCGAGTCTGTAACGATGGAAGTTGGAGATCCATGCCTCACCCGGCTATGCAATTCCCATTGTACCTGTGTCAGAGTACCCGTTCCACCCATCCGTTTGTGTCACGTTTATGCCCATACAGTATATGGAGATTTCCGTATCTGTCTCTCTGTGTCCCTTTATTCCTATATGGAGTTCTGTGTCAGGCATGCCCAAATATGGAGTGTTGTGGAAAGGGAGCCGTGTCCAGAACCCCGGGCGGAGGCCTTTTGTGACGGTTCTGGACAACTGTGGGTCCGACTGAATTTGAAGTCAGTGGGGCAAACGGTTCTTGTCAAGGGACTGAGAAGTCACAAAATGACTTTGGTCACTTTTTCCCCTTCTCCTTCTCCTTCCGCATGAACCGTTTGACCGTTGGCAATGACACTTTGATTCACATATGTGTCTCCTCATGCCGAACAACTTTCGTGTTCTGACTTATATTATTTATATAATTATATTTCACTGACTCAAAATGTGGTATAACGGAAGAGTGTCAAACATCTTAACAGTGCTTGATAATAGAAATATAGTACAGATTATATATAGAAAAATGCTTTTTCTGTAGAAACATACAAGAGAAACCCGACAGTGTTCCTGTCAGACTCATGGAGTGGGCCGTTCTCAGTATTCTGTATACTAGCCGATAAATGGCTGAATAATATCCTATAAAATGTGTTAAAAAAAACTAAGTTGCTAACCCGCCCATCACAACTCACACGAGACATGGGCCAAATGTGTTATCCTGTTAATATTGATCCATTGCATAACCTTAGAAAACCTTTTGTCCTTAGGTTATCCATGACAGAAAGGTATTTTTAGCCATGCGCCAGGTGGCCGTGAAGAGTACCGTGTGAGTGAGGCCACCTGTGCGTGTGAGCAGGTACAGTATATATGGAGGTGTGTGTAACCTTGAAGCCAGAGCACTCGCAGATCCTCATACCTGGAAGACTCCACTCTTTCATCATGAACCTCTTGAGTCTCCTGGCCTGCGTCAGCCTGGCGCTGGTGTCAACTGCTGCACAGAAACCCAAGCCATGTGGTGAGCTACACTGTTGAACAGAAAAGTATCTGTTATTTGACAATATGTGTGTGTATGCCTTTCCAAAACATTAGTCAAGACAATGTCCTGTAAAGCAATTTTGCATATTGACAGTCCCAAAGAAACCTAGTATCTCAGTCTTTCTCTAAATGTCACTATACGAGCAGGTATTTCATAACGGCATGTTGCAAAGAGAATAAATAAAAATAAAGTTACAAATTAAATGTTGACATTTATATCATGGTTCTAGTTGCAATGAGTGCATCCCTCCAACATAACCTGGCCTGCCTAATTCATCCTAGCAACAGAGACTGCCATGAATAACATATCCATTAAAGACTGCAGTGTTTCTGCGGTAGTTTCCACCTACATAACCACTACTATCATATTTGTTTTAGTAGCGGCACTGCATGCTAATATCCACAGCTTTTATATTTTTGTATTGATTCTGTCCTTTCGTGTCCACAGTGGTACCAGCACTAATGAGTGGAGATTTTGCTGTGGTATGTATGTACTATGTAGGCTATTATCCTACCGAACATATTCACTTGATTTTGATCTTCCTTCATAGTATGACATACAGTAAGAGCAAAGTGGATGCCATGTGAATAAGGTTAATACATTCTAGATCAGTTTCATATTGAGATTCCTTAACACAACTTACTCTTTCTCTGCCCCCTCATAGGCACTTAGCAATGGAGTGCAGGGCTATGGAAAGATAAGTTATGATGCTTTTGGTCAGAAGATCCGTTTCAGAAGCTTTGGAATGGCTGGCAACGAGACCTTTGTGGTGGACAAGCTGATGCTCTTTAATCAGGTATAGCCAACTGTACTTTGACGTCACTTTCAGCCATACTGATGCCAGATGGCTCGTAGTATAATTTCACTACAGTTTCAGAGCCATCCTGCTGTAAGATGGGTAGGTTTTGCTGCCTTAAAGGGACAATATAAGTGCTAAGAAATCACATGTTTTGTCATTTTTACCTGACAACTTTATTATTACTTTCCACAAGGTTTTACATGTCTGTCTGTCTCTCTCTCTCTCTCACTCACTCACTCACTCACTCACTCACTCACACACAAAACACACACACACACACACACACACACACACACACACACACACACACACACTTTCTTGCTCCCTCTATGAATCTCATTAGAAAGTCTACTATGAGATTGACTGGACTAAATTCTCCTGCAAGAAGAAGCCGCTGGATGCCTCCTTCAACCCCATGCAGGTGCCTGAAGATGCTGAACTGATGGGTCAGGCGTTCTTGGGCTCCTCCTCTAGCTGGGGAATGGGTTTGTTGGTCAACACCTGGACTGGAAAGCTGCCCCAAAATGGTAAGAGGAAATATAATATTTAATAATTTTGTAGAATCATGCATGTACTGTAGGTAATGTATTTGTCCTTGTGGGTCAGTTTTTACAATCATGAGTACTGTCTGTACTGTCTGTTACCGGTAAATCTTTAATATTTGAAGGGATCATTAAGTGAGGTGATTATTTTAAGTCTTGTGTCACCTGTTTATTTTCATCATTGGCTACTTAAATCAAATTGTCGTCAAATGCCAGCCAAGTCTATGGACTTTTAATGTTTGATTAGAGCCTAATTATAAATTACCCATATTTGGCCTTTGAACCCAGATATTCTCAGCGATGTCTGGCCTTACTACCCAGACATCGTTGGTGTCAGAGATTTCGGCATCCCGGTTAAGTTCTCACCGGATACCACTGTGGCGAGTTCTAACCCAAACAACCAGCTCTAGTGGCACTTCATCACTGCAGCTAATAATAATTGGCCGGTCCTTGAATAATATCATTACACAATGTTATGTGTTATGTGCTGCAATCAGTTTGACTGTTGCTAAATCCATGTCTCATGTCCTGTGTGTTCAGCAGGAGGGTACATGGCTGTCTACACCGAGATAGGCTGCATCCCTCTCACCCTGCAGAGCTTCTCTCCAGAATCTGGATGGAACACTGTCAGGTGAGTGAACCTTCTTCATGATATTTACTGTAGTCTACTATAGGCCTACTGTTTTGTTGGACTATAATGTGTTATAGTCCAACATAGTCCACAGTACTGTGGTGTTACCACCCAGACTAAAGGGCCGTTCTAATTTATGCATAAAAAAGTTACATAGTGAGAATGTACACATGCAAGACTGATGATATAGTGCTGTTACTGATGATACTGCTTTCTAACAAATCGATGACTGCAGATAATGAGCTAGTTTTGAAAAAGCCTAGAAAACCAGACAGAATACAATTATAGGCTATATGTACACACTGATGTTATAGTCTGGCCATGCCAAGCTACCTTTGAAAGCCCCTATATACAGCTTTTTGTATAAAATATATTCATTTTTTTTATTGGATGATGCTGGTGCTGGGCAACACAAACACGACATTCCTAAGTAAAAAGAAAACTTAAAAAAAGAACTACTGTATGCATTAATGACGGTTATGATGATTAAAGCCCCAAAAAAGGTCATATTTAATCCCCACCTAAACTCTTGTTGTCTTTTCAGTACTTTCAACTGGGTGGTGGGCATCTCAGACCCCATGGACTTCCATCCTCCGTTCTTCTGCGGAAAGGCTCAACTGGAGGAGACTGAGAAACCAGAGACGTTCTTCACTGCTGTGAGATCTCTGTCTGAGCAGACCCAGAGAGAGCAGTAAACAACCTCTCGAGTGTCTCTCTAACCTCTTAACTTCTTAAGCCACATAGACGTCATCGTACAACGCATAGCAAATATAGCCAGACTACAAGCACACACTATATTTTAAGCAGGAGCTTTGCTGCATTGAACAATCAGATATGCACTGGTTAAAACAATACTTGTATGCAAGGTGTAGAGGTGTGGATAGCCTATGCTGGATTATGATGTTATGCCACTAGATGGATCACAGTCATTTACATTATGTAATCAATTAAATAAACTAAATAAAATATCAGTCGTACTGTAGTTGCTGTTATTGTTGCAACTGAAAGCTTATTTAGAAATAAAGAAAGTATGTCAATGAGTTAACTAGTGACTTATTGGTGTTTACTGGTCCGATCTTTCACAATAGAGGGTATGCATGAAGTGACTAAATCGAGTGGCATGTCGTTTAACGTTGTTTAATGCAATTAGATAGGACTTTTCTTTTTTTTAAGATTTATTTTTGGCTTTTCTGCCTTTATTGATGGATACAAGTTAACTTAAGATTTACAGGAAAGCAGGAGAGAGAGACGGGGGGAGACATGCAGCGGAATGTGATGATCATTTTAAAATGCATTACAAGCGTTGTTAGAATGCATAAAATCACTATAATTGTGGGTGATTTACTTCTGTAAGTGTAGGCCCTATAGAGTGTTTTCTTGCATAGATTAATTTTTTTCTTACTCTTTATCAAGCAACCAATGAGTAATACTATGAACTTGTCGAAAAGAAAGTCTGAGTGACGAGTCGAAATTAAAGTATTATAGGCTACTAGTGAAATTATCCAGTATAATGATACTTCACCTTATAAGTGCTTTTACAAAATATGTATTTCACTTACATTGGAAAAGTAAAAAAATGTGGTTTTACGGATTATATAAAAAATGACTTTGTAGCAACATAGGCCTTCTTAAATTAGCATGCATAGGGTTCACCAACCTGACAGATTTTGGAGCGATGCAGCCAATATCAATTTAGACAGCGATGCACATTCCCGGAGACACAAGACATTGTCCAAATGTATTAAATACAAAATTACACTGTTAAAAGTTCAGGGAGCAGATGTAAATGAACCCCAACCAATGGTTATTTGATATTTGCAATACTTTAATTGTTCTTTATTGATTGCTGGCTGCTATATTTACTTCATAATACTTCAAAAATGCTAAATCAGTACTAGTTGGCACCGTCTATAGACCGCCTGATCAGCACGGGTTCTATGATATTCTTGAGGGGTGCTTAGCTGGGGAGGAATCTGTAGAGAAAATCCTGATTGGCGACTGGAATACGGACATGCATCGTAAGGAAGTGCCTGTGTTTAAATCGTTTAGTCGGCTCTGTGATCTGCATGGTTTCAGCCAGCTAATTACCCAACCCACAAGAGTGTGTGATTCTACTCAAACTGTCATTGATCTCATTCTGACCTCGGACAAATCCAGAATCTCCAAGAAAGGGGTTATTGTATGTGGGCTCAGTGATCATTTTATGATTTTCTGTACCCGCAAAATACAGAAACTAAAATTTGACTGTCACAAAACAGTCATATCTAGGGACCTCAAAACCTACTCTAGTGAGGCCTTTAACCTAGAACTGGAGAGACTGGATTGGTCCGATGTGCTCAGGAGCTCACTAGTCGAAGAAGCATGGCTTGGCTTTAAAACCAAATTTACAACAGTACTAAACAACATGGCTCCTCTGAGAACCATCAGGGTCAAAACCCGCTCGGAGCCATGGATGAATTCGGACATACTGACTGCAATGAAAGCCAGAGACAACAAATGCTCTGAACTTCTTAAATGCAAGTCCAAGCTAGCTAAGCACTTCGACAGTGATCTCCAAACCAAACTGTGCATCCTTAAAACCCAATGTAACAAGCTAAGAAACGGTGTAATTGCCATGACCAAATCAGCCAAAAGTAACTTTATCAATGATAAAGCCGAGGAAATAAAAAACAATCCTCGGGAGCTCTGGAAGCTACTAAACAACCAACTAGGCTGTGGTCAGAAACTTAAAACCAGGTTTACTAACATAAACATCAAATCAAATAACACCCTCATCACCGACAAGGTTGATGTAGCCAATCACTTGAACATCTTCTTTACAAACATTGCAACAATGCTGGTTAACAAACTGCCCTCCCACTCTGGGCGTTTTGGTGTAGAGCACATCAAAGGCTTCTACAAAAACCTAGGTGTTTGTAAAGATGATTTTAAAATGACAATGGTAACAACTGAGGAGGTACTTAAGAAACTGAGTGCCCTCCAACCCCACAAGGCCACTGGCCATGACAATATTCCCTCCAAATTTCTCAGAGACTCAGCCATTTCCATAGCTCCAGTCATCACCCACATAGTTAACCTCTCCATCAAACAAGGACAGGTCCCCAGAGATTTTAAACTGGCCAAAGTAACCCCCCTGTACAAAAAAGGGAGCAAATTAGAACCCGGCAACTACCGCCCTATTTCTATTCTAAGCTCCATCTCGAAAGTGATGGAAAAAATAGTCTATGAACAGGTTGAAAAGTATCTTGCCACTAATAAATTGTTGTACGAGTTCCAATCTGGTTTCAGAACATCCCACTCCACTGACACATGCCTTCTCTATTTGAGCGACCACATCAAACACGAGGTGGATGCTGGAAAATACTGCGGCATGGTCATGCTGGACCTCCAAAAGGCTTTTGACACCGTGAACCACTCCATACTGGTTAACAAGCTTAAAGCTATTGGTTTTGATAGCACATCAGTGAGCTGGATGCAATCCTACCTGGAGGGGAGAGAACAGATGGTGGAAGTGAACGGAACACTGTCCCCCCCCCTCCCAGTGAGCTGTGGCGTCCCACAAGGAAGCATACTAGGGCCTTTACTGTTCCTAATATATGTAAACGACATGACTTCAGCTTGTGACTGCAACTTGTTCCTGTTCGCAGACGACTCAGCACTGCTGGTCTCGGACAGGAACAAACTGCAGGTTGAAAAGACCCTCAGCTCTGAACTCGGTAGAATCTGCACCTGGCTCGCTGATAACAAACTATCCTTACACCTGGGAAAAACTGAATCCATTCTCTTCGGATCAAATAGTAATCTCAAAAAGGCAGATGGCTTCTTGGTTAGAGTTGGTGATGATATTATCACACGGAAGGATCAAATTACCTACCTAGGTTCCATCCTGGAGGCCAATCTTTCCGGTGATAAGATGGCCACCAACGTAATCAAAAAAGTCAATCAAAGAACAAGATTCCTCTACAGGATCTCCTCACTGGTCGACAAAAACACCTTGAAGACCTTAACAGGAGCCCTTGTACAAGGTTTCTTTGACTATGCATCCACCTCCTGGTACCACAGCACCTCAAAGGCCCTTAAAACAAGGCTCCAGACCTCCCAAAACAAACTGGTCAGGCTCCTACTTGGCCTCACCCCCCGAACCCACCTCACCCCTGCCCACTTTGACAGGCTGGGATGGCTTAGGGTCGACGACAGAGTACAGCATCTTGCAATGGGTCTGGTCCACAAGATTAGATACACCACCAAGATACCCATGTACCTGTCTAAATACTTCCTTAATGTAAACGAAGTCCACACCCACAACACCAGAGGGAGTGCAACAAACCATGTACAACCCAGATTCGGCACAAACAAGGGACTAAATTCTTTTCGCTCCTATGCGACCAAAATGTGGAACGCCCTACCAACAGTCATTAAGACATGTGAATCCCTTGGCTCCTTCAAAACTGCTCTCAAAGGGCACCTACGGATGGCTGCAATTCGAAACTGGCCTCTGTAAAAGCTGAATTTGTATCTGGATTGTACTATGTTTTTGTATGGACGTGGTGTTGGGTGCCTGCACATATGCACACATGGCATCAACGCATGGTGTTGTGTGCAGGCGCCCTACACTCTGTCTTTGTACTATGGATTGTACTATGTTTTTGTATGGACGTGGTGTTGGGTGCCTGCACATATGCACACATGGCATCAACGCATGGTGTTGTGTGCAGGCGCCCTACACTCTGTCTTTCGTTTTCTTTTCTTTTATCCCCCTGTTCCCCTCACTGTATATATACTTTTTTTCCCTTTTCGCTTCCTATATGATGAATTCCTGTTCTGTTCTTTAACTACATAGAAGTGTCTATTTGTTTGTCTCTAAATGTTTTGATGAATTGAACAATGTGGACCCTGTTGTAAACAAGTGTAAGGCTTAATTGGGTCGTCCACTCACAGTTAACAGTCTTTGTATTGAGTTTGTGCTTGAAATGTACTGTAATTCTGCAAACTGTTAATAAAGATTTCAATCAATCAATCAAAAACAGGTTGTTTTCCCTCTATACACTTTGAGAACTTGGTGTGTGTGGTTTACAAAAGATCCAGTAGGTGGCACCGTTGGCCCATCTATTTGTTGTGTATTCGCCCACGTATAGTATCATTGTGGGAATCTCGCGGGAGTTCTAAAAATCCAAGATGGCGTTAGCAGTCCAAACAGCTATACGTTTGTCACAAATAAATATGCTTTATTTCCCTTAACACCCCTTGGAAGGCGGAATGAGGTCTGTATAAGAACATTTCATAGTGCCAAGAGTTGTGTGTTTGTTTAGTTAAAAGAAGAGCGTTTTTTATTGCCCTAATCAATGTAAACACTATTGTCATGTCACTGCAACACATGTGTCACTCCCTCCATGAACGAGTCAGTCGTTTCTGTTTACTGATGATTTTATTGAGCTCTCACTCTCTCAATAGACCAACGTCAAAACTGATGAACACACAATGAATAAACAACGATCAGTACATGAACAAACTTAAGCACATAAACATAACGAACATGACAATATAATGCATACATGAACACATGGATTTACCTCACTGGCTGCATAAGGGGAATGAAGGGAATGGAATGACAGGAAACCCATATGAACAACAACAAACGTCAAACTGTAACAAAAACAAATCGCATCAATTAAACTCATATACAAATCAAACAGACACCTTAAATGTTGACAAAGAACGTAAAACATTGGTTCAGAAACAAACAAACAAACCTTGGTTAATGACACGCTTCTCTCAAACAATTCATGTCCTTCCGTCTACACGGAGGCTTGACAAACAATGTTGCGAGCCATCGCTGATTCAACACCAAATAAGGACATGGCACCGGACGTGACGCAATTCCAAATTACCTTTCCCAATATAATGTGAAATAAAACAAAATAATGACAGAAACATATTTCTGGCAGCCAAAACATGGCTATACCTGAAAGACTTTTTCGTTTTCAAAGGCTGATTTTAATTTGTCTATGCTGTTTAGTGTTTGGTCCTCACATAGCTAAGCTTACTTGCATTGTTTTAATAAGTATATCTTTGCTTATTGTCAAGTTGTTTTGCTTATATTGGCTTATTATTTTATGTTGATGGTGATGCATATTCTTTGTGTTTTATGCTTTTTCTAGTTTTCACGGTGCCACACCAAAAATAAAGAGCATCTGTAATGAAACTCTACTGTCTCACTATCAAATCCATACCAAGCCCAGGGGGCAGTTACAGCAGATTCTTCTCGCTCACCAGATTAGGTACCAAGCTATTAAATGTTTTGTTGAAAGGCCATTTTTCAGCAAGTTTTATATGTTTTTTATAAAGTATGCTGTATATATATTCTTTAATTCTTATTCTATAAGTGGTTCTAAACAGTAGGCTGCACTGACACTACGTAGGTCCAGTAATGAGCTTCGTGTTGGAAAACAAACAATCCGTTGCATAACCTTATCATGAAAGCCATTCGACTTTTCCACAACATGCTATCCATGAGGTATTTTTGGTACTATATTCACTAAGACTACCGTGGGAGTGAGGCTGTGGCTGTGAGTGTATCAAAGTGTAAGGTGTGTGTAACCTTGAAGCCAAGGAAGGCGCTCTCAGATCGTCTACCTCTTTCATCAGGAGCCTCCTAAAGTCTCCTGGCCTGCTTCAGCCAATCAGCCTGGTGCTGGTGTCAACTGTTGAACTGTTGCACAGAATACCAAGCCTTGTGGTGAGCTACATAAACAGAAAAATATCATATCTTGTCATAGCAGAAATTAACCTTACTTCAGTATGACTTATAAAGGTTGAGAATTCTCTGAGACTGCAAATGCAGCCTCCTGAATGTCAGACATGTGCAGGGTTCCCTTTATGCACAACAAGAGAATACAAATAGTTGCTAAATAACTACAGTTGATGCATTGCATGCTTAAAGTAGTATACTAGTATACTAGTCTTAAGTATATATCTGTTGAGTATATAAAAGTGAACTACTTAGCATACTTAGTGTTAGCGCCCTCGGTTTATGAAAGAATCAGATTTGGATGGTCTCAACGGGTGTAATTTATTTGTCTTCAGGTACAGAAGATCGTCACTGGTACACCGTGAAAACTACAATAGAAATATAAATAGTTACAATCATGACATTTTCTCATAGTCTTCACCAACAATAAAATCTGTAAATTACATATTCCTTTCAAGAGCAGACCAATAAATACCACAAGTTCATAACAGAAATATAACAACAGAACCATTAAGCCACAATACAATTAATTAGGACAAAGTAAATGAGTGAACCCAAAACAAATCATGTACCTCGCTCCGCTAACTGAGGGGCTAAGGGTTGAATCGAATGCCACCTTGAACTTCATAACAATCTTGGGATAATGATACTTGGCACAGGACACAGCAAAGGCAGGCACTGTAAACAATAGACAACTTTAGTCACTACAAGTTCACTACCACTGCAAATGTCACAGGCTTCAACGCTGCTTAATCAATAAGAATACAAACATAATAAGAGTCACAAACAGTCAAACATTTCATACCGTGTGGTCTGGTGCAAACACACACACACACACTGGTGCTCTCTCCCTCTGCTCACTCTGGAGTCTGGCTGTGTGAAATGAGTCTATTGGTTTGAGGTGAGTGAAGCTAACAGGCTTCAGCTATGGACAGGTAACAGGAGGTGTCAAAGTAAAAGTATGCCAAATTACAGGAAGTATCCAAACAAACAACAAAATAAGACAAACAATAAATAAAGAATAAACAGACTTCAAACTAAAGAAATTATTGCAGAACCAACTGTCACTGGCAGTTACACTTATAGTACACTTTTATAAACTGCTTTTTGGTAAGGGTTAGGATATTGTGTTAACAGTGTTTAGCCTCTCCACTGCATTAACTATTAATTATTAGGCTATTATCATGTCTTTGTTCAGGAATTGGAAGTGTTGCAACATAAGAGGTGTGTGAATCTATTTGTTCACTTGCGTCAAAATGATAAAACTATAGCCTTATTCCTAACCTTAACCTCAGTAAAGCAATGGTTAAACTATAGCCTTATTCCTAAACTTCTCTCCAATGGCAACCGGATGTACTGTACTGTGCTGTGCTGTACTGTACTGTACTGTACTGTACTGTACTGTACTGTACTGTAACTTAAAATAACCATCAGGAATGTGTCTGGCTTATAAAAACTCACCTCCTTTCAGATGATAGAATATGAGAGCAGATGATAGGACAGCAGTGCCATCTAGTGGGCAAGTTAGCTCATCAAAGGATTTGTAGCTGTACTGTATCCTCCACTATAGGTTGAGTGAAGAGACATACATACATACAAAAGCACTAGTTGTTCATCAATAACAAAGCCAATGGATTTCAATAGGCTACATTTATTGACTGTCCTTTGATCAACTTTGTTTTTATATTTCTAACTAATCCAATCACTTGCCATATACTAGTTACTATTCTATTCCTACACGTTTTATGTTTTATTATAGCCATGATGATGAATGTGTATGTTTCTGCATTTATTGTCCCACAGCTCCTTCCTATTGTGAGTATGTAGGTGATTTAACTGGATCGATACGTTTGGGTTTTGGTTTTATTTTTCTTTAGGCCTGTATCTTTACTTCCATGTTTTGTTTTTCACCATTCATGATTGAAGAATCTATTCTTTAAGACTATGCAAGGGATAATGACCACCGAGCCAGACATATCCCTTACAATGTAAGGGATATGACAAAAAAAAACAAAAAACGTTATGTTTTAACCAAAACTGATTGATTGATAGATTGATAGATTGAAGAATGTATTTACAGATTGGAGAATTAAAGTACATTTCAAGCACAACTCAATACAAAACTGTTAACTGTGGGACGACACCATAAAGCATTACACTTGTTTACAATAGGGTCCAGCATGTTCAATCCATCATACCATTTACAAATAATATGTTACAAATATACACTTCACTTCACTAAATGTGAGGAGGGAATCGTCTTCGGGTTCTTAGGGCCGATTCATACTCCTGTTTCGGCGCTGTAGTGCCGAAATGATTTCGGCTCGTCAGAAAATTTCAGTAGCACCGAAGAGCCGACTTTAGGACGGTACCCGCCCCCCCCGAACCTCAAATGACGTCAAATTGTAGGCTCTACAGCGCCGAACCGACTTTTATTCGGCTCTAAAATAGGAGTATGAATCGACCCTTAGAAAAGGCCCCCTGCAGCCAGCCACTGCGTCAGTTTTACTGAGGTTAGGTTTAGGTATAGTTTACTGAGGTTAGGTTTAGGTATAGTTTTACTGAGGTTAGGTTTAGGTATAGTTTACTGAGGTTAGGTTTAGGTATAGTTTTACTGACGTTAGGGTTAAGTTTAGGTATAGTTTTGAAATCCCCTTTAATGTAAGTCGCTCTGGATCAAGAGCGTCTGCTAAATGCCTAAATTGTAAATCGCCTCCGGCGTACATTGACAAGCTTTATGTTGATGCTGATTTTCCTTTTCCAGCAGGACTTGGCAACCTGCCCACAGAGCCAAATCTACACAGTGATGACCATCATTCACCTGAAGATAATGGCTAACTTATAGGCAGCATTTTATAATGGGTAAGAAAGAAAGAAAGAAACAGTGAGAAATCAAATGAGTGATTGATGGTTTTAGACAATATGCAGCCATTGCTGATATGTTTACTGTACCTGATATTTTATATAATTATGTATTGCTCCTATGCTCTGTAGAAGATAGGGCAGATCCACTTGGTTCCATTTGTATACTCTTAGAGTTAGGATTTTATATTAGCCTACTGCTGTGAATGTCAAATGGGGCAGCCTATGTTCTGGTTTGCTGTTCACTAGGGTATATTCCGTTTGTGTGTTATGTTATGTGTAGGCCTTTATTTGTAGTGTACATAATTGGATACTGTTTGTTCAGCATGCTGCCAACTAGTGTAATATTTAGAGTTGGTGCTTTGGACGGTTCTTTATCAAGCCACTGCAACACAGGTTACTCCTCCCTACTAAGGCTACTATACATGTAAGTACGGATGGTGATGTCAGAAAACAAGCAGTTGTCGTCGGTACATAATTCTAACATCGCTAGAATCAGGGTTCAAATCCCTGCGCTGCTGCTGGCTGGCTCACCGTATGTCCACTTGTATGTTTAAAAGGAAATATATGTTACCACTCAATTCATGAATTGTCACACTGTCCAGTAAACAAATGAACAATTCCACTGAAGCTACTGACAACTGTGTCTGGCTTAATCTGGTTTCAGAACATCCCACACCACTGACACATGCCTTCTCTATTTGAGCGACCACATCAAACACGAGGTGGATGCTGGAAAATACTGCGGCATGGTCATGCTGGACCTCCAAAAGGCTTTTGACACCGTGAACCACTCCATACTGGTTAACAAGCTTAAAGCTATTGGTTTTGATAGCACATCAGTGAGCTGGATGCACTCCTACCTGGAGGGGAGAGAACAGATGGTGGAATTGAACGGAACACTGTCCCCCCCCCTCCCAGTGAGCTGTGGCGTCCCACAAGGAAGCATACTAGGGAATTTACTGTTCCTAGTATATGTAAACGACATGACTTCAGCTTGTGACTGCAACTTGTTCCTGTTCGCAGACGACTCAGCACTGCTGGTCTCGGACAGGAACAAACTGCAGGTTGAAAAGACCCTCAGCTCTGAACTCGGTAGAATCTGCACCTGGCTCGCTGATAACAAACTATCCTTACACCTGGGAAAAACTGAATCCATTCTCTTCGGATCAAATAGTAATCTCAAAAAGGCTTCTTGGTTAGAGTGGGTGACGATATTATCACACGGAAGGATAAAATTACCTACCTAGGTTCCATCCTGGAGCCCAATCTTTCCGGTGATAAGATGGCCACCAACGTAATCAAAAAAGTCAATCAAAGAACAAGATTCCTCTACAGGATCTCCTCACTGGTCGACAAAAACACCTTGAAGACCTTAACAGGAGCCCTCATACAAGGTTTCTTTGACTATGCATCCACCTCCTGGTACCACAGCACCTCAAAGGCCCTTAAAACAAGGCTCCAGACCTCCCAAAACAAACTGGTCAGGCTCCTACTTGGCCTCACCCCCCGAACCCACCTCACCCCTGCCCACTTTGACAGGCTGGGATGGCTTAGGGTCGACGACAGAGTACAGCATCTTGCAATGGGTCTGGTCCACAAGATTCGATACACCACCAAGATACCCATGTACCTGTCTAAATACTTCCTTAATGTAAACGAAGTCCACACCCACAACACCAGAGGGAGTGCAACAAACCATGTACAACCCAGATTCGGCACAAACAAGGGACTAAATTATTTTCGCTCCTATGCGACCAAAATGTGGAACGCCCTATCAACAGTCATTAAGACATGTGAATCCCTTGGCTCCTTCAAAACTGCTCTCAAAGGGCACCTACGGATGGCTGCAATTCGAAACTGGCCTCTGTAAAAGCTGAATTTTTATCTGGATTGTACTATGTTTTTGTATGGACGTGGTGTTGGGTGCCTACACTCTGTCTTTCGTTTTCTTTTATCCCCCTGTTCCCCTCACTGTATATATATTTTATTCCCTTTTCGCTTCCTATATGATGAATTCCTGTTCTGTTCTTTAACTACATAGAAGTGTCTATTTGTTTGTCTCTAAATGTTTTGATGAATTGAACAATGTGGACCCTGTTGTAAACAAGTGTAAGGCTTAATTGGGTCGTCCACTCACAGTTAACAGTCTTTGTATTGAGTTTGTGCTTGAAATGTACTGCAATTCTGCAAACTGTTAATAAAGATTTCAATCAATCAATCAATCAATCCAAAGAGGCTGTGTGTCATGTGTCAGAATAGACAACAAAGGACCTCTAGATGGTCCTCCACCGTGTCCTCGCCTCCTCCTAGGACACTATACTAGACGTCACTAGAGGGTGATGTTTAACTGTCCGAATGTCAGGACATTGCAGTGGCTCAAACCCTGTCCATATAAAGTTAACTTTTATTAATAATAACCTAACATGGTTAATATATTTTATATAGTAGCCAGTAGGCCTAAATAGAATTGATTTGCCTCCTGTGTGAATAGGATGGGATAGGGTATGTGTACGCTACTGTACTCTAGGATAAACTGAGCCTCTGAATACATATTATTTACATATATGTAAATACACAGAATATGAAATATGTAGGCTAGAATTATAGGTTCCGGAGATACTTCAAATGCTATACTATACCAACACTATTAGGCTATTGCTACAGATGAAACGAATGACATACAGCTTGCTCTACTTGAAAACCATGACAAAAGAGAAGCATGCACATCCCCAACCCAACCTGGGGCAGGTGCTGAGCGACAAACGGTAAGCAGAGAAGATTAAATACATAAATAAATATGCATCTGTCTCTGTGTGCGACTCTTGCGAGTGTTTATTCTTCTCTGATATACTTGAAAATCAATCAACCAATGACACGGCAAGACTGAAAGTTCTCAACTCTGTCTGTCTGTCTGTCTGTCTGTCTGTCTGTCTGTCTGTCTGTCTGTCTGTCTGTCTGTCTGTCTGTCTGTCTGTCTGTCTGGTCTGTCTGGTCTGTCTTGTCTGTCTTGTCTGTCTTGTCTGTCTGTCTGGTCTAGTCTAGTCCGTCTGTCTGTCTGTGTCTGTGTCTGTCTGTCTAGTCTGTCCAGTCTGTCTTCCTATACATTACAACAGATTATAATATAGGCTTTATATCTCCCTTATTTTGGTTTGGTATTATGGTTCTTTAATCAATAAAATGTTTATAATGTATTCATGATAATGTCCGTCTGTCTGTCTGTCTATTTATGTAGGCCTGTTACTTCATACTTTACAACAGAGTAGGCTATGTTTATTAATTTACGATATTAATTTAATTTAATATAAAACTGTTTTTTGAGTACTTCCACTCGCCTCTGTGTGTGTGTGTGTGTGTGTGTGTGTGTGTGTGTGTGTGTGTGGATGTGTGGATGTGTGTGTGTGCGTGCGTGCATGCATGCGTGGGACTTGTGAAATCCACACACACAGCTGCAGCGGATGAGATTCACTCTGACAACCAACCAATGACCGACGGACTTTCCAATGACGTGGATCAACAGATCCGGATACAGTGGACGGGGCTTTAGGTTTAAAATGGAGTGCGGTGCGGTCTGTGTTTGTTTGGGGCGTGCTGCTGCAAGGTAAGGTTTTTGATCCACCATTAACTCTGTTATTGTTTAAACGTTAGAGTTGTTAGAAGGACTGTTTGGTTGTTTATTGTGACACTAAATGGACAACACTATATGAGCATTGAGCAATGTTTTGGTCCTTTTTGAGAAGCAAACAAACTAAACTAAACGGGTGGGAAGTTAATCACTACATTTACTGAAGTAGCCTACTGTGGAAAATATATTGTACTTTTATGCTACACTATTATTTTGAAACGTTTAATTTCTAGTTACTTTGTAGATTTAGATTATTATTAAAATAAACGGCCTGGCTACATTGCAATTATTATTTACCACTAGGCTACAACCACATTTTGGCCATTTGAAAGTAGCTGATCTACAAGCTCACAATTGCGAATTTGCGATGCAACACATTGTGAGCTTGTAGTTCTGCTATTTTCCAGATTATTTTTTTAAAACATTTGAAATGGGACATTCTGCACAATGAGTATTTGGTCATTTTTAAGTACATTTTGATGCCAGTTAAACTTTTACTCAAATACGTGATGTTAAATTGTAACTGTGGCAGTTGCATTCATAAGATTCATCTAAAATAAAGGTTTATCTCTGCTGGGTGGAAAACTCCAATCTTCTCAGAATTTGAATTTGAAAGTTCAATGCTCAATGTGGAGGATGCTACTACCTTGTTGTAGCAGTTTGTCCTTTTAGGCCTCATTCACACATAAAGAACACATGTTCTGTTGCCCTGCCTGTGTTTGATGGCCGCCTCAATGCTTTTCCAATGGGAGGCACATGGTTTGACCGAACACTTGTGTTTGGGGCCCCTCCATCAAACACAAATGTTTGGTCAAACCATGTGACTATTTTGGCCATTTGAAAATGGCTGTTCTATAAGCTCACAATGCATTGTGAATGTGATGTGACGCATTGTGAGCTTTTAGATCTGCTATTTTCAAAAGGTTTTTTTCTGTTCAAAATGACCAAGTATGCAGATTGTCCCATTTGAAATGTTTAAGTACATTTTGATGCCAAAAGATTTTTTACTTTGACTCAAGTTATATAATGTAGATTTTGAAGTTTAGATTTTTTTTTCTCCAATATCTTAAAGGGACAATTCACTTTAAAAAACAAACTTTTTGTCATTGTATTATCTACTCAGGTTTATGTGAACACTACAGACAGTTAAAAAGCTAAAATGAATATCGAATATCTAAATACTGAATCAAGCAAAGCCTGAGTAGACGATAAAGTGAAATATCCTTTTAATATATGAATTTTACAATGTATGAAATCTGGATAAAGAGTAATGTTGTTTTTATTCATGTCTTGCAGGTTAATCATGTGACCTTGGTGTCATGTGTGACCTTGGATGGGGTCATCAGGAGATGGCTGGTATTGGTAATAGAGTGTCTACTCGGCTGAGCTGAAACGTATAACGGTGTCAACGAACGCTCCCTGAGATTACGAGGCGTACGGTGCTCGGGACGTATTGTGCCATACAACCTACGCGGCTCTATTAATACCGGCTATCTTCAACCGAGCGACGGAAGCCCCCCTACGGTACGTACGTGGATTACATGTGGATGTAGTAGAAACTAGGGCTGTGTTACATGTCAAGTTGATTTTACATACGTTTGGGTGAAAAACCTTACTGAGGTTTTTATGTGTTTTTAGTATTTCAATGTGTCCATGATTTCATGGACACTTCCTACCCAGACTACAATTCCCATAATGCTTTGGTGCACTGCTCCTTGTGCATAGGGGAGGGCTGTCTTACTGAGACAACATGTAGTCTAGGGAGGAAGTGAGCCCAGTGTCCATGACATCATGGAGCCCATGGACACTTTTGAAATACTACATATCTAAAAACGACGATTACCCACATAAAAAACCCAGGAAAGTGTTGTCTCCCAAACATCATTAAAATAAGCTCTGGTTGCAAAAGGGGTGAAGTCGCCGTTTAATGGGTTGAATCATTAAAGCTGCTATAAGCAATATGTCAAATGTAATTACTTTTTTATTTTTTGGTATTCAGACTGCCAGCAATGGGTAAAACAATATCTTGTCTCCGACACATCTTGGGGCCACAATCTGCATTCAAAGATGTTCCTAGCTTTGTCATTGGTCGATTTGCCTGTCTACTTCCTGATTGGTCAGTCATTTTGACCGGGTTCTTTTTTTTTTCTCTGACCAATGACAAAGCTTCTAGGAACATCTTTGACTGCAGATTGTGGCCCCTAGATGTATCGCAGAGACTAAATCATTTTTGGGAGTGTTTTACTCATTGCTGAATGAAATAAAAATCATTAAAATTGACATTATTGCTTATAGCAGCTTTAATCACAATTTGTGACAATAATAAAGTAAGATATTGGTGACACAGCTTTCAGTGACTGTTATGACTTCCAAAATGTCATCCTGTAGGCCGACAACTAAATATATATATATTTTTCTTGTCATTTCAGAACGTGAAGCTGACAAGGCGACGTCGGTATTGAAGGTACAGTGCTGTTGCCACTCCTGGGTGCTGTTGTCAGTGAAGGTTAGTAATGAACCTTTTGATTCCTGATGCTTGTGTAAGTGGGCTACATGCTACATGCTACCATACCATAGGTTGTCATTCGTTTCATGTAATTTGTGTATAATGCCACTCTACATCACATGCCGCAATGTGATTTATGTATTGTTTAACATAATTTACAGGTAAAGCTGTCACGTCACGTCACATCACATTATGTATGTTCTGTTGTAGTCTTTCTGTGCTGTTTTCTGTGTCGAGTTATTAGAATTTCTATTTCCTTTCTCTTTTAATAAAAAAAAGTATTTTATTTCTCCTTGCCTATTGCCCTAGTTCTTCACTAGTGGACTGTGTACAAAATGTGATGTGGCGTCATGTGACTTATTTCCGGTATCATTATGGTAGCATGTAGCCTGCTTAACACTGTTTACAGCCTTCTATGCTGTAGATCTGTCCAAACTAACAGGAAGAAAATTATGGCAGATTTTCTTCGTTGGTTAGTTTGTTTTGTTTAGTGCTGATATTGAAGGTAAGTGGGCGTAGTTTATTATCTTTTGATGTCGGGCAGAAACCTTGTATCTCCATAGTTCAACCTTTTGTAAATTAATTTCCTTACTTGGTCATGCTACAGTGTCACACACTAAAGTAGCAAATAGCTGATCTACAAGCTCACGATGCAAAGATCATCCATTATTGAATATAACCTATTGGTATCGAACATGCACGGTTTCTACCCCAACCTTTCATCTTCTCTTCTATTCTTTGCTTTAATAAAGTTTTTTCTGGTCTCAGAGTTTTTAATCGCATTTTGCTTTATTTTTCATAAGTAATTTCTTTCTTTCCTTCTTTCCTATCTATCACTAGTTCTTCACTAGTGTATGTGGTGTGTCGGGTCGTGTCTCTCATACAGTTTCTAATCATTTGATTGGAGCTGTATCGTTTCACGTCATTTGCGTTGTGTCATTTGCCGGTAAAGCGCCATCACGTCAGTTCACATCAGATATGAACACAGGCCGGTATGTGATGTGCATTTATGTGATATTTTTATGTGATTATTTCACAAATTGCGGATAGCTCGTTGCACGCCATGCACTCTGTTCATTGCTCTTGTGTTCTAATGTCATCCTCAGTGTTGTATGTATGTTGTGTTCTCATGTTCATAGTGTTGCTGTATTGCTGACAAATACTGGGGTCCAAAGAATGCTTCTGCCATTGCATAATTTGCACCTCGTATAATTTGTCAATCGTCCACAAATGGCATAAATTGTAATGTATATTTAAATGTGGGCAATTCTTTTGAAAACATGTAGATATTAAAATAGAAATGTGGGACAACTGGCTAGAAAAACTGGCCACAAACCTAAGGCCGACTGCTTGGGCGGAGACCAAGAATCTTTTTGTTTTGTTCATGTTCATAAAGCGCTCAAAGTGCTTTAAGTGAGAAGTCCAGCAGCAAACCTCTAGGTCATAAGAGCATTGTTTGTGCTATATTATCAGATCCAATTTGTGAGTATAAAGCTTCATCTAAGCCCACATCACATATGAACACAGGCCCGGTATGTGATGTGTGTTTATGTCTCGTATCATTTCACATTGGTGAGTAAGGCTTCATCACGTCATCCCCACATCACATGATGAATTTAGGGTTAGGGCTAGGGTTAGGTATGTGATGTGGATTGATGTGATGTATGTCTTTTATAATGTGCGAGTGAAGCTTCATCGTGTTAGTTCACATCACATTATGTGGTGTGTATTGATGTGATTTATTTATGCTGCCATTTGCAGCTAAAACTTAATTCATGCCGGTCAGTAGACGAGGCATTGACTATGGGCCTATGACCCAAAGGTTTTCTGCTGCACTTTTCACTTTTAGCACTTTGCAGCTCTTTATGAGCACGGAAAAATAAAATATTTTCTTAGTTTATGTCTGAGGAGTTTTCCTTGGTGGTCTTCTCGATTTCAATTGTAAGACATAATCATGGCTATCATTTATAGTCCATTATGATTCAAATGATTATGAATGTGATTGCTTTTGGACCTGTAAATTACAACAAAACAAACTAAGGCACTGGTGTGGTACTACTGGTTTACCAGAATGGGGTTCAACTCCCTGCGGTGCCCTCAATTTGTTGTATTTACATGGTTCATTTTCTGCTCATTGTTGCCTTTTCATAGATAACCCCCAGGTTCTTTACTGCGTTTGTACTCTCTACAGTTGGGTTACAAGTCTATTTAGGGACAAGCCCGAAGGTAGTCTTGTTTTTCTCTTCTCCTTCCACCAAAAATGGCAGTTCTGGCTGAACCGTTCTGTCAGGTTTTCGCGAAATAATATGGTAGACCCCTATTTTTATTTTATTTTTGGAATGACGATTGACGAACGAGGCTAACTTTTTTTTTCAAAATTTCAAAAAACATGGGCTATAACCTTTCGTTTTTGTCATTTCGTCATTTTTTTTAAATCTTCAAAAATGATGAAAAACGGCGCGCTATAGTATGCCGTACGATATGGGCTATAGCCCATGGTCCAAAATGATGAGAAACGAGGCTAACTTTTTTTTTCAAAATTTCAAAAAACATGGGCTATAACCTTTCGTTTTTGTCATTTTTTTCAAATCTTCAAAAATGATGAAAAACGGCGCGCTATAGTATGCCGTACGATATGGGCTATAGCCCATGGTCCAAAATGATGAGAAACGAGGCTAACTTTTTTTTTCAAAATTTCAAAAAACATGGGCTATAACCTTTTCGTTTTTGTCATTTCGTCATTTTTTTCAAATCTTCAAAAATGATGAAAAACGGCGCGCTATAGTATGCCGTACGATATGGGCTATAGCCCATGGTCCAAAATGATGAGAAACGAGGCTAACTTTTTTTTTCAAAATTTCAAAAAACATGGGCTATTATAACCTTTCGTTTTTGTCTTTTTGTCATTTTTTTCAAAAATGATGAAAAACGGCGCGCTATAGTATGCCGTACGATATGGGCTATAGCCCATGGTCCAAAATGATGAGAAACGAGGCTAACTTTTTTTTTCAAAATTTCAAAAAACATGGGCTATAACCTTTCGTTTTTGTCTTTTTGTCATTTTTTTCAAAAATGATGAAAAACGGCGCGCTATAGTATGCCGTACGATATGGGCTATATAGCCCATGGTCCAAAATGATGAGAAGCGAGGCTAACTTTTTTTTTCGAAATTTCAAAAAACATGGGATATAACCTTTCGTTTTTGTCATTTCGTCATTTTTTTCAAATCTTCAAAAATGATGAAAAACGGCGCGCTATAGTATGCCGTACGATATGGGCTATAGCCCATGGTCCAAAATGATGAGAAACGAGGCTAACTTTTTTTTTCAAAATTTCAAAAAACATGGGCTATAACCTTTCGTTTTTGTCATTTCGTCATTTTTTCAAATCTTCAAAAATGATGAAAAACGGCGCGCTATAGTATGCCGTACGATATGGGCTATAGCCCATGGTCCAAAATGATGAGAAACGAGGCTAACTTTTTTTTTTCAAAATTTCAAAAAACATGGGCTATAACCTTTCGTTTTTGTCATTTTGTCATTTTTTTCAAATCTTTAAAAATGATGAAAAACGGCGCGCTATAGAATGCCGTACGATATGGGCTATAGCCCATGGTCCAAAATGATGAGAAACGAGGCTAACTTTTTTTTTCAAAATTTCAAAAAACATGGGCTATAACCTTTCGTTTTTGTCATTTTGTCATTTTTTTCAAATCTTCAAAAATGATGAAAAACGGCGCGCTAAAGTATGCCGTACGATATGGGCTATAGCCCATGGTCCAAAATGATGAGAAACGAGGCTAACTTTTTTTTTCAAAATTTCAAAAAACATGGGCTATAACCTTTCGTTTTTGTCATTTCGTCATTTTTTTTAAATCTTCAAAAATGATGAAAAACGGCGCGCTATAGTATGCCGTACGATATGGGCTATAGCCCATGGTCCAAAATGATGAGAAACGAGGCTAACTTTTTTTTTCAAAATTTCAAAAAACATGGGCTATAACCTTTCGTTTTTGTCATTTTTTTCAAATCTTCAAAAATGATGAAAAACGGCGCGCTATAGTATGCCGTACGATATGGGCTATAGCCCATGGTCCAAAATGATGAGAAACGAGGCTAACTTTTTTTTTCAAAATTTCAAAAAACATGGGCTATAACCTTTTCGTTTTTGTCATTTCGTCATTTTTTTCAAATCTTCAAAAATGATGAAAAACGGCGCGCTATAGTATGCCGTACGATATGGGCTATAGCCCATGGTCCAAAATGATGAGAAACGAGGCTAACTTTTTTTTTCAAAATTTCAAAAAACATGGGCTATAACCTTTCGTTTTTGTCTTTTTGTCATTTTTTTCAAAAATGATGAAAAACGGCGCGCTATAGTATGCCGTACGATATGGGCTATAGCCCATGGTCCAAAATGATGAGAAACGAGGCTAACTTTTTTTTTCAAAATTTCAAAAAACATGGGCTATAACCTTTCGTTTTTGTCTTTTTGTCATTTTTTTCAAAAATGATGAAAAACGGCGCGCTATAGTATGCCGTACGATATGGGCTATATAGCCCATGGTCCAAAATGATGAGAAGCGAGGCTAACTTTTTTTTTCGAAATTTCAAAAAACATGGGATATAACCTTTCGTTTTTGTCATTTCGTCATTTTTTTCAAATCTTCAAAAATGATGAAAAACGGCGCGCTATAGTATGCCGTACGATATGGGCTATAGCCCATGGTCCAAAATGATGAGAAACGAGGCTAACTTTTTTTTTCAAAATTTCAAAAAACATGGGCTATAACCTTTCGTTTTTGTCATTTCGTCATTTTTTCAAATCTTCAAAAATGATGAAAAACGGCGCGCTATAGTATGCCGTACGATATGGGCTATAGCCCATGGTCCAAAATGATGAGAAACGAGGCTAACTTTTTTTTTTCAAAATTTCAAAAAACATGGGCTATAACCTTTCGTTTTTGTCATTTTGTCATTTTTTTCAAATCTTTAAAAATGATGAAAAACGGCGCGCTATAGAATGCCGTACGATATGGGCTATAGCCCATGGTCCAAAATGATGAGAAACGAGGCTAACTTTTTTTTTCAAAATTTCAAAAAACATGGGCTATAACCTTTCGTTTTTGTCATTTTGTCATTTTTTTCAAATCTTCAAAAATGATGAAAAACGGCGCGCTAAAGTATGCCGTACGATATGGGCTATAGCCCATGGTCCAAAATGATGAGAAACGAGGCTAACTTTTTTTTTCAAAATTTCAAAAAACATGGGCTATAACCTTTCGTTTTTGTCATTTCGTCATTTTTTTCAAATCTTCAAAAATGATGAAAAACGGCGCGCTATAGTATGCCGTACGATATGGGCTATAGCCCATGGTCCAAAATGATGAGAAACGAGGCTAACTTTTTTTTTCAAAATTTCAAAAAACATGGGCTATAACCTTTCGTTTTTGTCATTTCGTCATTTTTTCAAATCTTCAAAAATGATGAAAAACGGCGCGCTATAGTATGCCGTACGATATGGGCTATAGCCCATGGTCCAAAATGATGAGAAACGAGGCTAACTTTTTTTTTCAAAATTTCAAAAAACATGGGCTATAACCTTTCGTTTTTGTCATTTCGTCATTTTTTTCAAATCTTCAAAAATGATGAAAAACGGCGCGCTATAGTATGCCGTACGATATGGGCTATAGCCCATGGTCCAAAATGATGAGAAACGAGGCTAACTTTTTTTTTCAAAATTTCAAAAAACATGGGCTATAACCTTTCGTTTTTGTCATTTTGTCATTTTTTTCAAATCTTCAAAAATGATGAAAAACGGCGCGCTATAGTATGCCGTACGATATGGGCTATAGCCCATGGTCCAAAATGATGAGAAACGAGGCTAACTTTTTTTTTCAAAATTTCAAAAAACATGGGCTATAACCTTTCGTTTTTGTCATTTTGTCATTTTTTTCAAATCTTCAAAAATGATGAAAAACGGCGCGCTATAGTATGCCGTACGATATGGGCTATAGCCCATGGTCCAAAATGATGAGAAACGAGGCTAACTTTTTTTTTCAAAATTTCAAAAAACATGGGCTATAACCTTTCGTTTTTGTCATTTCGTCATTTTTTTCAAATCTTCAAAAATGATGAAAAACGGCGCGCTATAGTATGCCGTACGATATGGGCTATAGCCCATGGTCCAAAATGATGAGAAACGAGGCTAACTTTTTTTTTCAAAATTTCAAAAAACATGGGCTATAACCTTTCGTTTTTGTCATTTTGTCATTTTTTTCAAATCTTCAAAAATGATGAAAAACGGCGCGCTATAGTATGCCGTACGATATGGGCTATAGCCCATGGTCCAAAATGATGAGAAACGAGGCTAACTTTTTTTTTCAAAATTTCAAAAAACATGGGCTATAACCTTTCGTTTTTGTCATTTCGTCATTTTTTTCAAATCTTCAAAAATGATGAAAAACGGCGCGCTATAGTATGCCGTACGATATGGGCTATAGCCCATGGTCCAAAATGATGAGAAACGAGGCTAACTTTTTTTTTCAAAATTTCAAAAAACATGGGCTATAACCTTTCGTTTTTGTCATTTCGTCATTTTTTTCAAATCTTCAAAAATGATGAAAAACGGCGCGCTATAGTATGCCGTACGATATGGGCTATAGCCCATGGTCCAAAATGATGAGAAACGAGGCTAACTTTTTTTTTCAAAATTTCAAAAAACATGGGCTATAACCTTTCGTTTTTGTCATTTTGTCATTTTTTTCAAATCTTCAAAAATGATGAAAAACGGCGCGCTATAGTATGCCGTACGATATGGGCTATAGCCCATGGTCCAAAATGATGAGAAACGAGGCTAACTTTTTTTTTTTTAATTTCAAAAAACATGGGCTATAACCTTTCGTTTTTGTCATTTTGTCATTTTTTTCAAATCTTCAAAAATGATGAAAAACGGCGCGCTATAGTATGCCGTACGATATGGGCTATAGCCCATGGTCCAAAATGATGAGAAACGAGGCTAACTTTTTTTTTCAAAATTTCAAAAAACATGGGCTATAACCTTTCGTTTTTGTCATTTCGTCATTTTTTCAAATCTTCAAAAATGATGAAAAACGGCGCGCTATAGTATGCCGTACGATATGGGCTATAGCCCATGGTCCAAAATGATGAGAAACGAGGCTAACTTTTTTTTTCAAAATTTCAAAAAACATGGGCTATAACCTTTCGTTTTTGTCATTTCGTCATTTTTTTCAAATCTTCAAAAATGATGAAAAACGGCGCGCTATAGTATGCCGTACGATATGGGCTATATCCCATGGTCCAAAATGATGAGAAACGAGGCTAACTTTTTTTTTCAAAATTTCAAAAAACATGGGCTATAACCTTTCGTTTTTGTCATTTCGTCATTTTTTTCAAATCTTCAAAAATGATGAAAAACGGCGCGCTATAGTATGCCGTACGATATGGGCTATAGCCCATGGTCCAAAATGATGAGAAACGAGGCTAACTTTTTTTTTCAAAATTTCAAAAAACATGGGCTATAACCTTTCGTTTTTGTCATTTCGTCATTTTTTTCAAATCTTCAAAAATGATGAAAAACGGCGCGCTATAGTATGCCGTACGATATGGGCTATAGCCCATGGTCCAAAATGATGAGAAACGAGGCTAACTTTTTTTTTTTTAATTTCAAAAAACATGGGCTATAACCTTTCGTTTTTGTCATTTTGTCATTTTTTTCAAATCTTCAAAAATGATGAAAAACGGCGCGCTATAGTATGCCGTACGATATGGGCTATAGCCCATGGTCCAAAATGATGAGAAACGAGGCTAACTTTTTTTTTCAAAATTTCAAAAAACATGGGCTATAACCTTTCGTTTTTGTCATTTCGTCATTTTTTTCAAATCTTCAAAAATGATGAAAAACGGCGCGCTATAGTATGCCGTACGATATGGGCTATATCCCATGGTCCAAAATGATGAGAAACGAGGCTAACTTTTTTTTTCAAAATTTCAAAAAACATGGGCTATAACCTTTCGTTTTTGTCATTTCGTCATTTTTTTCAAATCTTCAAAAATGATGAAAAACGGCGCGCTATAGTATGCCGTACGATATGGGCTATAGCCCATGGTCCAAAATGATGAGAAACGAGGCTAACTTTTTTTTTCAAAATTTCAAAAAACATGGGCTATAACCTTTCGTTTTTGTCATTTCGTCATTTTTTTCAAATCTTCAAAAATGATGAAAAACGGCGCGCTATAGTATGCCGTACGATATGGGCTATAGCCCATGGTCCAAAATGATGAGAAACGAGGCTAACTTTTTTTTTCAAAATTTCAAAAAACATGGGCTATAACCTTTTGTTTTTGTCATTTCGTAATTTTTTTCAAATCTTTAAAAATGATGAAAAACGGCGCGCTATAGAATGCCGTACGATATGGGCTATAGCCCATGGTCCAAAATGATGAGAAACGAGGCTAACTGTTTTTTTCAAAATTTCAAAAAACATGGGCTATAACCTTTCGTTTTTGTCATTTCGTCATTTTTTTCAAATCTTCAAGAATGATGAAAAACGGCGCGCTATAGTATGCCGTACGATATGGGCTATAGCCCATGGTCCAAAATGATGAGAAACGAGGCTAACTTTTTTTTTCAAAATTTCAAAAAACATGGGCTATAACCTTTCGTTTTTGTCATTTCGTCATTTTTTCAAATCTTCAAAAATGATGAAAAACGGCGCGCTATAGTATGCCGTACGATATGGGCTATAGCCCATGGTCCAAAATGATGAGAAACGAGGCTAACTTTTTTTTTCAAAATTTCAAAAAACATGGGCTATAACCTTTCGTTTTTGTCATTTTGTCATTTTTTTCAAATCTTCAAAAATGATGAAAAACGGCACGCTATAGTATGCCGTACGATATGGGCTATAGCCCATGGTCCAAAATGATGAGAAACGAGGCTAACTTTTTTTTTCAAAATTTCAAAAAACATGGGCTATAACCTTTCGTTTTTGTCATTTTGTCATTTTTTTCAAATCTTCAAAAATTATGAAAAACGGCGCGCTATAGTATGCCGTACGATATGGGCTATAGCCCATGGTCCAAAATGATGAGAAACGAGGCTAACTTTTTTTTTCAAAATTTCAAAAAACATGGGCTATAACCTTTCGTTTTTGTCATTTCGTCATTTTTTTCAAATCTTCAAAAATGATGAAAAACGGCGCGCTATAGTATGCCGTACGATATGGGCTATAGCCCATGGTCCAAAATGATGAGAAACGAGGCTAACTTTTTTTTTCAAAATTTCAAAAAACATGGGCTATAACCTTTCGTTTTTGTCATTTTGTCATTTTTTTCAAATCTTCAAAAATGATGAAAAACGGCGCGCTATAGTATGCCGTACGATATGGGCTATAGCCCATGGTCCAAAATGATGAGAAACGAGGCTAACTTTTTTTTTCAAAATTTCAAAAAACATGGGTTATAACCTTTCGTTTTTGTCATTTCGTCATTTTTTTCAAATCTTCAAAAATGATGAAAAACGGCGCGCTATAGTATGCCGTACAATATGGGCTATAGCCCATGGTCCAAAATGATGAGAAACGAGGCTAACTTTTTTTTTCAAAATTTCAAAAAACATGGGCTATAACCTTTCGTTTTTGTCATTTTGTCATTTTTTTCAAATCTTCAAAAATGATGAAAAACGGCGCGCTATAGTATGCCGTACGATATGGGCTATAGCCCATGGTCCAAAATGATGAGAAACGAGGCTAACTTTTTTTTTCAAAATTTCAAAAAACATGGGCTATAACCTTTCGTTTTTGTCATTTCGTCATTTTTTTCAAATCTTCAAAAATGATGAAAAACGGCGCGCTATAGTATGCCGTACGATATGGGCTATAGCCCATGGTCCAAAATGATGAGAAACGAGGCTAACTTTTTTTTTTAAATTTCAAAAAACATGGGCTATAACCTTTCGTTTTTGTCATTTTGTCATTTTTTTCAAATCTTCAAAAATGATGAAAAACGGCGCGCTATAGTATGCCGTACGATATGGGCTATAGCCCATGGTCCAAAATGATGAGAAACGAGGCTAACTTTTTTTTTCAAAATTTCAAAAAACATGGGCTATAACCTTTCGTTTTTGTCATTTCGTCATTTTTTTCAAATCTTCAAAAATGATGAAAAACGGCGCGCTATAGTATGCCGTACGATATGGGCTATATCCCATGGTCCAAAATGATGAGAAACGAGGCTAACTTTTTTTTTCAAAATTTCAAAAAACATGGGCTATAACCTTTCGTTTTTGTCATTTCGTCATTTTTTTCAAATCTTCAAAAATGATGAAAAACGGCGCGCTATAGTATGCCGTACGATATGGGCTATAGCCCATGGTCCAAAATGATGAGAAACGAGGCTAACTTTTTTTTTCAAAATTTCAAAAAACATGGGCTATAACCTTTCGTTTTTGTCATTTCGTCATTTTTTTCAAATCTTCAAAAATGATGAAAAACGGCGCGCTATAGTATGCCGTACGATATGGGCTATAGCCCATGGTCCAAAATGATGAGAAACGAGGCTAACTTTTTTTTTCAAAATTTCAAAAAACATGGGCTATAACCTTTCGTTTTTGTCATTTCGTCATTTTTTTCAAATCTTCAAAAATGATGAAAAACGGCGCGCTATAGTATGCCGTACGATATGGGCTATAGCCCATGGTCCAAAATGATGAGAAACGAGGCTAACTTTTTTTTTCAAAATTTCAAAAAACATGGGTTATAACCTTTCGTTTTTGTCATTTCGTCATTTTTTTCAAATCTTCAAAAATGATGAAAAACGGCGCGCTATAGTATGCCGTACAATATGGGCTATAGCCCATGGTCCAAAATGATGAGAAACGAGGCTAACTTTTTTTTTCAAAATTTCAAAAAACATGGGCTATAACCTTTCGTTTTTGTCATTTTGTCATTTTTTCCAAATCTTCAAAAATGATGAAAAACGGCGCGCTATAGTATGCCGTACGATATGGGCTATAGCCCATGGTCCAAAATGATGAGAAACGAGGCTAACTTTTTTTTTCAAAATTTCAAAAAACATGGGCTATAACCTTTCGTTTTTGTCATTTCGTCATTTTTTTCAAATCTTCAAAAATGATGAAAAACGGCGCGCTATAGTATGCCGTACGATATGGGCTATAGCCCATGGTCCAAAATGATGAGAAACGAGGCTAACTTTTTTTTTTTAAATTCAAAAAACATGGGCTATAACCTTTCGTTTTTGTCATTTTGTCATTTTTTTCAAATCTTCAAAAATGATGAAAAACGGCGCGCTATAGTATGCCGTACGATATGGGCTATAGCCCATGGTCCAAAATGATGAGAAACGAGGCTAACTTTTTTTTTCAAAATTTCAAAAAACATGGGTTATAACCTTTCGTTTTTGTCATTTCGTCATTTTTTTCAAATCTTCAAAAATGATGAAAAACGGCGCGCTATAGTATGCCGTACAATATGGGCTATAGCCCATGGTCCAAAATGATGAGAAACGAGGCTAACTTTTTTTTTCAAAATTTCAAAAAACATGGGCTATAACCTTTCGTTTTTGTAATTTTGTCATTTTTTTCAAATCTTCAAAAATGATGAAAAACGGCGCGCTATAGTATGCCGTACGATATGGGCTATAGCCCATGGTCCAAAATGATGAGAAACGAGGCTAACTTTTTTTTTCAAAATTTCAAAAAACATGGGCTATAACCTTTCGTTTTTGTCATTTCGTCATTTTTTTCAAATCTTCAAAAATGATGAAAAACGGCGCGCTATAGTATGCCGTACGATATGGGCTATAGCCCATGGTCCAAAATGATGAGAAACGAGGCTAACTTTTTTTTTTTAAATTTCAAAAAACATGGGCTATAACCTTTCGTTTTTGTCATTTTGTCATTTTTTTCAAATCTTCAAAAATGATGAAAAACGGCGCGCTATAGTATGCCGTACGATATGGGCTATAGCCCATGGTCCAAAATGATGAGAAACGAGGCTAACTTTTTTTTTTCAAAATTTCAAAAAACATGGGCTATAACCTTTCGTTTTTGTCATTTCGTCATTTTTTCAAATCTTCAAAAATGATGAAAAACGGCGCGCTATAGTATGCCGTACGATATGGGCTATAGCCCATGGTCCAAAATGATGAGAAACGAGGCTAACTTTTTTTTTCAAAATTTCAAAAAACATGGGCTATAACCTTTCGTTTTTGTCATTTCGTATTTTTTTGCAAATCTTTAAAAATGATGAAAAACGGCGCGCTATAGAATGCCGTACGATATGGGCTATAGCCCATGGTCCAAAATGATGAGAAACGAGGCTAACTTTTTTTTTCAAAATTTCAAAAAACATGGGCTTTAACCTTTCGTTTTTGTCATTTCGTCATTTTTTTCAAATCTTCAAAAATGATGAAAAACGGCGCGCTATAGTATGCCGTACGATATGGGCTATAGCCCATGGTCCAAAATGATGAGAAGCGAGGCTAACTTTTTTTTTCAAAATTTAAAAAAACATGGGCTATAACCTTTCGTTTTTGTCATTTCGTCATTTTTTTCAAATCTTCAAAAATGATGAAAAACGGCGCGCTATAGTATGCCGTACGATATGGGCTATAGCCCATGGTCCAAAATGATGAGAAACGAGGCTAACTTTTTTTTTCAAAATTTCAAAAAACATGGGCTATAACCTTTCGTTTTTGTCATTTCGTCATTTTTTCAAATCTTTAAAAATGATGAAAAACGGCGCGCTATAGAATGCCGTACGATATGGGCTATAGCCCATGGTCCAAAATGATGAGAAACGAGGCTAACTTTTTTTTTCAAAATTTCAAAAAACATGGGCTATAACCTTTCGTTTTTGTCATTTCGTAATTTTTTTCAAATCTTTAAAAATGATGAAAAACGGCGCGCTATAGAATGCCGTACGATATGGGCTATAGCCCATGGTCCAAAATGATGAGAAACGAGGCTAACTTTTTTTTTTCAAAATTTCAAAAAACATGGGCTATAACCTTTCGTTTTTGTCATTTTGTCATTTTTTTCAAATCTTTAAAAATGATGAAAAACGGCGCGCTATAGAATGCCGTACGATATGGGCTATAGCCCATGGTCCAAAATGATGAGAAACGAGGCTAACTTTTTTTTTCAAAATTTCAAAAAACATGGGCTATAACCTTTCGTTTTTGTCATTTTGTCATTTTTTTCAAATCTTCAAAAATGATGAAAAACGGCGCGCTATAGTATGCCGTACGATATGGGCTATAGCCCATGGTCCAAAATGATGAGAAACGAGGCTAACTTTTTTTTTCAAAATTTCAAAAAACATGGGCTATAACCTTTCGTTTTTGTCATTTCGTCATTTTTTTCAAATCTTCAAAAATGATGAAAAACGGCGCGCTATAGTATGCCGTACGATATGGGCTATAGCCCATGGTCCAAAATGATGAGAAACGAGGCTAACTTTTTTTTTCAAAATTTCAAAAAACATGGGCTATAACCTTTCGTTTTTGTCATTTCGTCATTTTTTCAAATCTTCAAAAATGATGAAAAACGGCGCGCTATAGTATGCCGTACGATATGGGCTATAGCCCATGGTCCAAAATGATGAGAAACGAGGCTAACTTTTTTTTTCAAAATTTCAAAAAACATGGGCTATAACCTTTCGTTTTTGTCATTTCGTCATTTTTTTCAAATCTTCAAAAATGATGAAAAACGGCGCGCTATAGTATGCCGTACGATATGGGCTATAGCCCATGGTCCAAAATGATGAGAAACGAGGCTAACTTTTTTTTTCAAAATTTCAAAAAACATGGGCTATAACCTTTCGTTTTTGTCATTTTGTCATTTTTTTCAAATCTTCAAAAATGATGAAAAACGGCGCGCTATAGTATGCCGTACGATATGGGCTATAGCCCATGGTCCAAAATGATGAGAAACGAGGCTAACTTTTTTTTTCAAAATTTCAAAAAACATGGGCTATAACCTTTCGTTTTTGTCATTTTGTCATTTTTTTCAAATCTTCAAAAATGATGAAAAACGGCGCGCTATAGTATGCCGTACGATATGGGCTATAGCCCATGGTCCAAAATGATGAGAAACGAGGCTAACTTTTTTTTTCAAAATTTCAAAAAACATGGGCTATAACCTTTCGTTTTTGTCATTTCGTCATTTTTTTCAAATCTTCAAAAATGATGAAAAACGGCGCGCTATAGTATGCCGTACGATATGGGCTATAGCCCATGGTCCAAAATGATGAGAAACGAGGCTAACTTTTTTTTTCAAAATTTCAAAAAACATGGGCTATAACCTTTCGTTTTTGTCATTTTGTCATTTTTTTCAAATCTTCAAAAATGATGAAAAACGGCGCGCTATAGTATGCCGTACGATATGGGCTATAGCCCATGGTCCAAAATGATGAGAAACGAGGCTAACTTTTTTTTTCAAAATTTCAAAAAACATGGGCTATAACCTTTCGTTTTTGTCATTTCGTCATTTTTTTCAAATCTTCAAAAATGATGAAAAACGGCGCGCTATAGTATGCCGTACGATATGGGCTATAGCCCATGGTCCAAAATGATGAGAAACGAGGCTAACTTTTTTTTTTTAATTTCAAAAAACATGGGCTATAACCTTTCGTTTTTGTCATTTTGTCATTTTTTTCAAATCTTCAAAAATGATGAAAAACGGCGCGCTATAGTATGCCGTACGATATGGGCTATAGCCCATGGTCCAAAATGATGAGAAACGAGGCTAACTTTTTTTTTCAAAATTTCAAAAAACATGGGCTATAACCTTTCGTTTTTGTCATTTCGTCATTTTTTCAAATCTTCAAAAATGATGAAAAACGGCGCGCTATAGTATGCCGTACGATATGGGCTATAGCCCATGGTCCAAAATGATGAGAAACGAGGCTAACTTTTTTTTTCAAAATTTCAAAAAACATGGGCTATAACCTTTCGTTTTTGTCATTTCGTCATTTTTTTCAAATCTTCAAAAATGATGAAAAACGGCGCGCTATAGTATGCCGTACGATATGGGCTATATCCCATGGTCCAAAATGATGAGAAACGAGGCTAACTTTTTTTTTCAAAATTTCAAAAAACATGGGCTATAACCTTTCGTTTTTGTCATTTCGTCATTTTTTTCAAATCTTCAAAAATGATGAAAAACGGCGCGCTATAGTATGCCGTACGATATGGGCTATAGCCCATGGTCCAAAATGATGAGAAACGAGGCTAACTTTTTTTTTCAAAATTTCAAAAAACATGGGCTATAACCTTTCGTTTTTGTCATTTTGTCATTTTTTTCAAATCTTCAAAAATGATGAAAAACGGCGCGCTATAGTATGCCGTACGATATGGGCTATAGCCCATGGTCCAAAATGATGAGAAACGAGGCTAACTTTTTTTTTCAAAATTTCAAAAAACATGGGCTATAACCTTTCGTTTTTGTCATTTCGTCATTTTTTTCAAATCTTCAAAAATGATGAAAAACGGCGCGCTATAGTATGCCGTACGATATGGGCTATAGCCCATGGTCCAAAATGATGAGAAACGAGGCTAACTTTTTTTTTTTAAATTTCAAAAAACATGGGCTATAACCTTTCGTTTTTGTCATTTTGTCATTTTTTTCAAATCTTCAAAAATGATGAAAAACGGCGCGCTATAGTATGCCGTACGATATGGGCTATAGCCCATGGTCCAAAATGATGAGAAACGAGGCTAACTTTTTTTTTCAAAATTTCAAAAAACATGGGCTATAACCTTTCGTTTTTGTCATTTCGTCATTTTTTTCAAATCTTCAAAAATGATGAAAAACGGCGCGCTATAGTATGCCGTACGATATGGGCTATATCCCATGGTCCAAAATGATGAGAAACGAGGCTAACTTTTTTTTTCAAAATTTCAAAAAACATGGGCTATAACCTTTCGTTTTTGTCATTTCGTCATTTTTTTCAAATCTTCAAAAATGATGAAAAACGGCGCGCTATAGTATGCCGTACGATATGGGCTATAGCCCATGGTCCAAAATGATGAGAAACGAGGCTAACTTTTTTTTTCAAAATTTCAAAAAACATGGGCTATAACCTTTCGTTTTTGTCATTTCGTCATTTTTTTCAAATCTTCAAAAATGATGAAAAACGGCGCGCTATAGTATGCCGTACGATATGGGCTATAGCCCATGGTCCAAAATGATGAGAAACGAGGCTAACTTTTTTTTTCAAAATTTCAAAAAACATGGGCTATAACCTTTTGTTTTTGTCATTTCGTAATTTTTTTCAAATCTTTAAAAATGATGCAAAACGGCGCGCTATAGAATGCCGTACGATATGGGCTATAGCCCATGGTCCAAAATGATGAGAAACGAGGCTAACTGTTTTTTTCAAAATTTCAAAAAACATGGGCTATAACCTTTCGTTTTTGTCATTTCGTCATTTTTTTCAAATCTTCAAGAATGATGAAAAACGGCGCGCTATAGTATGCCGTACGATATGGGCTATAGCCCATGGTCCAAAATGATGAGAAACGAGGCTAACTTTTTTTTTCAAAATTTCAAAAAACATGGGCTATAACCTTTCGTTTTTGTCATTTCGTCATTTTTTCAAATCTTCAAAAATGATGAAAAACGGCGCGCTATAGTATGCCGTACGATATGGGCTATAGCCCATGGTCCAAAATGATGAGAAACGAGGCTAACTTTTTTTTTCAAAATTTCCAAAAACATGGGCTATAACCTTTCGTTTTTGTCATTTTGTCATTTTTTTCAAATCTTCAAAAATGATGAAAAACGGCACGCTATAGTATGCCGTACGATATGGGCTATAGCCCATGGTCCAAAATGATGAGAAACGAGGCTAACTTTTTTTTTCAAAATTTCAAAAAACATGGGCTATAACCTTTCGTTTTTGTCATTTTGTCATTTTTTTCAAATCTTCAAAAATTATGAAAAACGGCGCGCTATAGTATGCCGTACGATATGGGCTATAGCCCATGGTCCAAAATGATGAGAAACGAGGCTAACTTTTTTTTTCAAAATTTCAAAAAACATGGGCTATAACCTTTCGTTTTTGTCATTTCGTCATTTTTTTCAAATCTTCAAAAATGATGAAAAACGGCGCGCTATAGTATGCCGTACGATATGGGCTATAGCCCATGGTCCAAAATGATGAGAAACGAGGCTAACTTTTTTTTTCAAAATTTCAAAAAACATGGGCTATAACCTTTCGTTTTTGTCATTTTGTCATTTTTTTCAAATCTTCAAAAATGATGAAAAACGGCGCGCTATAGTATGCCGTACGATATGGGCTATAGCCCATGGTCCAAAATGATGAGAAACGAGGCTAACTTTTTTTTTCAAAATTTCAAAAAACATGGGTTATAACCTTTCGTTTTTGTCATTTCGTCATTTTTTTCAAATCTTCAAAAATGATGAAAAACGGCGCGCTATAGTATGCCGTACAATATGGGCTATAGCCCATGGTCCAAAATGATGAGAAACGAGGCTAACTTTTTTTTTCAAAATTTCAAAAAACATGGGCTATAACCTTTCGTTTTTGTCATTTTGTCATTTTTTTCAAATCTTCAAAAATGATGAAAAACGGCGCGCTATAGTATGCCGTACGATATGGGCTATAGCCCATGGTCCAAAATGATGAGAAACGAGGCTAACTTTTTTTTTCAAAATTTCAAAAAACATGGGCTATAACCTTTCGTTTTTGTCATTTCGTCATTTTTTTCAAATCTTCAAAAATGATGAAAAACGGCGCGCTATAGTATGCCGTACGATATGGGCTATAGCCCATGGTCCAAAATGATGAGAAACGAGGCTAACTTTTTTTTTTAAATTTCAAAAAACATGGGCTATAACCTTTCGTTTTTGTCATTTTGTCATTTTTTTCAAATCTTCAAAAATGATGAAAAACGGCGCGCTATAGTATGCCGTACGATATGGGCTATAGCCCATGGTCCAAAATGATGAGAAACGAGGCTAACTTTTTTTTTCAAAATTTCAAAAAACATGGGCTATAACCTTTCGTTTTTGTCATTTCGTCATTTTTTTCAAATCTTCAAAAATGATGAAAAACGGCGCGCTATAGTATGCCGTACGATATGGGCTATATCCCATGGTCCAAAATGATGAGAAACGAGGCTAACTTTTTTTTTCAAAATTTCAAAAAACATGGGCTATAACCTTTCGTTTTTGTCATTTCGTCATTTTTTTCAAATCTTCAAAAATGATGAAAAACGGCGCGCTATAGTATGCCGTACGATATGGGCTATAGCCCATGGTCCAAAATGATGAGAAACGAGGCTAACTTTTTTTTTCAAAATTTCAAAAAACATGGGCTATAACCTTTCGTTTTTGTCATTTCGTCATTTTTTTCAAATCTTCAAAAATGATGAAAAACGGCGCGCTATAGTATGCCGTACGATATGGGCTATAGCCCATGGTCCAAAATGATGAGAAACGAGGCTAACTTTTTTTTTCAAATTTTCAAAAAACATGGGCTATAACCTTTCGTTTTTGTCATTTCGTCATTTTTTTCAAATCTTCAAAAATGATGAAAAACGGCGCGCTATAGTATGCCGTACGATATGGGCTATAGCCCATGGTCCAAAATGATGAGAAACGAGGCTAACTTTTTTTTTCAAAATTTCAAAAAACATGGGCTATAACCTTTCGTTTTTGTCATTTTGTCATTTTTTTCAAATCTTCAAAAATGATGAAAAACGGCGCGCTATAGTATGCCGTACGATATGGGCTATAGCCCATGGTCCAAAATGATGAGAAACGAGGCTAACTTTTTTTTTCAAAATTTCAAAAAACATGGGCTATAACCTTTCGTTTTTGTCATTTCGTCATTTTTTTCAAATCTTCAAAAATGATGAAAAACGGCGCGCTATAGTATGCCGTACGATATGGGCTATAGCCCATGGTCCAAAATGATGAGAAACGAGGCTAACTTTTTTTTTTTTAATTTCAAAAAACATGGGCTATAACCTTTCGTTTTTGTCATTTTGTCATTTTTTTCAAATCTTCAAAAATGATGAAAAACGGCGCGCTATAGTATGCCGTACGATATGGGCTATAGCCCATGGTCCAAAATGATGAGAAACGAGGCTAACTTTTTTTTTCAAAATTTCAAAAAACATGGGCTATAACCTTTCGTTTTTGTCATTTCGTCATTTTTTTCAAATCTTCAAAAATGATGAAAAACGGCGCGCTATAGTATGCCGTACGATATGGGCTATATCCCATGGTCCAAAATGATGAGAAACGAGGCTAACTTTTTTTTTCAAAATTTCAAAAAACATGGGCTATAACCTTTCGTTTTTGTCATTTCGTCATTTTTTTCAAATCTTCAAAAATGATGAAAAACGGCGCGCTATAGTATGCCGTACGATATGGGCTATATCCCATGGTCCAAAATGATGAGAAACGAGGCTAACTTTTTTTTCAAAATTTCAAAAAACATGGGCTATAACCTTTCGTTTTTGTCATTTCGTCATTTTTTCAAATCTTCAAAAATGATGAAAAACGGCGCGCTATAGTATGCCGTACGATATGGGCTATAGCCCATGGTCCAAAATGATGAGAAACGAGGCTAACTTTTTTTTTCAAAATTTCAAAAAACATGGGCTATAACCTTTCGTTTTTGTCATTTCGTCATTTTTTTCAAATCTTCAAAAATGATGAAAAACGGCGCGCTATAGTATGCCGTACGATATGGGCTATAGCCCATGGTCCAAAATGATGAGAAACGAGGCTAACTTTTTTTTTCAAAATTTCAAAAAACATGGGCTATAACCTTTTGTTTTTGTCATTTCGTAATTTTTTTCAAATCTTTAAAAATGATGAAAAACGGCGCGCTATAGAATGCCGTACGATATGGGCTATAGCCCATGGTCCAAAATGATGAGAAACGAGGCTAACTTTTTTTTTCAAAATTTCAAAAAACATGGGCTATAACCTTTCGTTTTTGTCATTTCGTCATTTTTTTCAAATCTTCAAGAATGATGAAAAACGGCGCGCTATAGTATGCCGTACGATATGGGCTATAGCCCATGGTCCAAAATGATGAGAAACGAGGCTAACTTTTTTTTTCAAAATTTCAAAAAACATGGGCTATAACCTTTCGTTTTTGTCATTTTGTCATTTTTTCAAATCTTCAAAAATGATGAAAAACGGCGCGCTATAGTATGCCGTACGATATGGGCTATAGCCCATGGTCCAAAATGATGAGAAACGAGGCTAACTTTTTTTTTCAAAATTTCAAAAAACATGGGCTATAACCTTTCGTTTTTGTCATTTCGTCATTTTTTCAAATCTTCAAAAATGATAAAAAACGGCGCGCTATAGTATGCCGTACGATATGGGCTATAGCCCATGGTCCAAAATGATGAGAAACGAGGCTAACTTTTTTTTTCAAAATTTCAAAAAACATGGGCTATAACCTTTCGTTTTTGTCATTTTGTCATTTTTTTCAAATCTTCAAAAATGATGAAAAACGGCACGCTATAGTATGCCGTACGATATGGGCTATAGCCCATGGTCCAAAATGATGAGAAACGAGGCTAACTTTTTTTTTCAAAATTTCAAAAAACATGGGCTATAACCTTTCGTTTTTGGTCATTTCGTCATTTTTTTCAAATCTTCAAAAATGATGAAAAACGGCGCGCTATAGTATGCCGTACGATATGGGCTATAGCCCATGGTCCAAAATGATGAGAAACGAGGCTAACTTTTTTTTTCAAAATTTCAAAAAACATGGGCTATAACCTTTCGTTTTTGTCATTTTGTCATTTTTTTCAAATCTTCAAAAATTATGAAAAACGGCGCGCTATAGTATGCCGTACGATATGGGCTATAGCCCATGGTCCAAAATGATGAGAAACGAGGCTAACTTTTTTTTTCAAAATTTCAAAAAACATGGGCTATAACCTTTTGTTTTTGTCATTTCGTCATTTTTTTCAAATCTTCAAAAATGATGAAAAACGGCGCGCTATAGTATGCCGTACGATATGGGCTATAGCCCATGGTCCAAAATGATGAGAAACGAGGCTAACTTTTTTTTTCAAAATTTCAAAAAACATGGGCTATAACCTTTCGTTTTTGTCATTTTGTCATTTTTTTCAAATCTTCAAAAATGATGAAAAACGGCGCGCTATAGTATGCCGTACGATATGGGCTATAGCCCATGGTCCAAAATGATGAGAAACGAGGCTAACTTTTTTTTTCAAAATTTCAAAAAACATGGGCTATAACCTTTCGTTTTTGTCATTTCGTCATTTTTTTCAAATCTTCAAAAATGATGAAAAACGGCGCGCTATAGTATGCCGTACGATATGGGCTATAGCCCATGGTCCAAAATGATGAGAAACGAGGCTAACTTTTTTTTTCAAAATTTCAAAAAACATGGGTTATAACCTTTCGTTTTTGTCATTTCGTCATTTTTTTCAAATCTTCAAAAATGATGAAAAACGGCGCGCTATAGTATGCCGTACAATATGGGCTATAGCCCATGGTCCAAAATGATGAGAAACGAGGCTAACTTTTTTTTTCAAAATTTCAAAAAACATGGGCTATAACCTTTCGTTTTTGTCATTTTGTCATTTTTTTCAAATCTTCAAAAATGATGAAAAACGGCGCGCTATAGTATGCCGTACGATATGGGCTATAGCCCATGGTCCAAAATGATGAGAAACGAGGCTAACTTTTTTTTTCAAAATTTCAAAAAACATGGGCTATAACCTTTCGTTTTTGTCATTTCGTCATTTTTTTCAAATCTTCAAAAATGATGAAAAACGGCGCGCTATAGTATGCCGTACGATATGGGCTATAGCCCATGGTCCAAAATGATGAGAAACGAGGCTAACTTTTTTTTTTTAAATTCAAAAAACATGGGCTATAACCTTTCGTTTTTGTCATTTTGTCATTTTTTCAAATCTTCAAAAATGATGAAAAACGGCGCGCTATAGTATGCCGTACGATATGGGCTATAGCCCATGGTCCAAAATGATGAGAAACGAGGCTAACTTTTTTTTTCAAAATTTCAAAAAACATGGGCTATAACCTTTCGTTTTTGTCATTTCGTCATTTTTTTCAAATCTTCAAAAATGATGAAAAACGGCGCGCTATAGTATGCCGTACGATATGGGCTATAGCCCATGGTCCAAAATGATGAGAAACGAGGCTAACTTTTTTTTTCAAAATTTCAAAAAACATGGGCTATAACCTTTCGTTTTTGTCATTTTGTCATTTTTTTCAAATCTTCAAAAATGATGAAAAACGGCGCGCTATAGTATGCCGTACGATATGGGCTATAGCCCATGGTCCAAAATGATGAGAAACGAGGCTAACTTTTTTTTTCAAAATTTCAAAAAACATGGGCTATAACCTTTCGTTTTTGTCATTTCGTCATTTTTTTCAAATCTTCAAAAATGATGAAAAACGGCGCGCTATAGTATGCCGTACGATATGGGCTATAGCCCATGGTCCAAAATGATGAGAAACGAGGCTAACTTTTTTTTTTTAAATTTCAAAAAACATGGGCTATAACCTTTCGTTTTTGTCATTTTGTCATTTTTTTCAAATCTTCAAAAATGATGAAAAACGGCGCGCTATAGTATGCCGTACGATATGGGCTATAGCCCATGGTCCAAAATGATGAGAAACGAGGCTAACTTTTTTTTTCAAAATTTCAAAAAACATGGGCTATAACCTTTCGTTTTTGTCATTTCGTCATTTTTTTCAAATCTTCAAAAATGATGAAAAACGGCGCGCTATAGTATGCCGTACGATATGGGCTATATCCCATGGTCCAAAATGATGAGAAACGAGGCTAACTTTTTTTTTCAAAATTTCAAAAAACATGGGCTATAACCTTTCGTTTTTGTCATTTCGTCATTTTTTTCAAATCTTCAAAAATGATGAAAAACGGCGCGCTATAGTATGCCGTACGATATGGGCTATAGCCCATGGTCCAAAATGATGAGAAACGAGGCTAACTTTTTTTTTCAAAATTTCAAAAAACATGGGTTATAACCTTTCGTTTTTGTCATTTCGTCATTTTTTTCAAATCTTCAAAAATGATGAAAAACGGCGCGCTATAGTATGCCGTACAATATGGGCTATAGCCCATGGTCCAAAATGATGAGAAACGAGGCTAACTTTTTTTTTCAAAATTTCAAAAAACATGGGCTATAACCTTTCGTTTTTGTCATTTTGTCATTTTTTTCAAATCTTCAAAAATGATGAAAAACGGCGCGCTATAGTATGCCGTACGATATGGGCTATAGCCCATGGTCCAAAATGATGAGAAACGAGGCTAACTTTTTTTTTCAAAATTTCAAAAAACATGGGCTATAACCTTTCGTTTTTGTCATTTCGTCATTTTTTTCAAATCTTCAAAAATGATGAAAAACGGCGCGCTATAGTATGCCGTACGATATGGGCTATAGCCCATGGTCCAAAATGATGAGAAACGAGGCTAACTTTTTTTTTTTTAAATTAAAAAAACATGGGCTATAACCTTTCGTTTTTGTCATTTTGTCATTTTTTCAAATCTTCAAAAATGATGAAAAACGGCGCGCTATAGTATGCCGTACGATATGGGCTATAGCCCATGGTCCAAAATGATGAGAAACGAGGCTAACTTTTTTTTTCAAAATTTCAAAAAACATGGGCTATAACCTTTCGTTTTTGTCATTTCGTCATTTTTTTCAAATCTTCAAAAATGATGAAAAACGGCGCGCTATAGTATGCCGTACGATATGGGCTATAGCCCATGGTCCAAAATGATGAGAAACGAGGCTAACTTTTTTTTTCAAAATTTCAAAAAACATGGGCTATAACCTTTCGTTTTTGTCATTTTGTCATTTTTTTCAAATCTTCAAAAATGATGAAAAACGGCGCGCTATAGTATGCCGTACGATATGGGCTATAGCCCATGGTCCAAAATGATGAGAAACGAGGCTAACTTTTTTTTTCAAAATTTAAAAAAACATGGGCTATAACCTTTCGTTTTTGTCATTTCGTCATTTTTTTCAAATCTTCAAAAATGATGAAAAACGGCGCGCTATAGTATGCCGTACGATATGGGCTATAGCCCATGGTCCAAAATGATGAGAAACGAGGCTAACTTTTTTTTTTTAAATTTCAAAAAACATGGGCTATAACCTTTCGTTTTTGTCATTTCGTCATTTTTTCAAATCTTTAAAAATGATGAAAAACGGCGCGCTATAGAATGCCGTACGATATGGGCTATAGCCCATGGTCCAAAATGATGAGAAACGAGGCTAACTTTTTTTTTCAAAATTTCAAAAAACATGGGCTATAACCTTTCGTTTTTGTCATTTCGTAATTTTTTTCAAATCTTTAAAAATGATGAAAAACGGCGCGCTATAGAATGCCGTACGATATGGGCTATAGCCCATGGTCCAAAATGATGAGAAACGAGGCTAACTTTTTTTTTTCAAAATTTCAAAAAACATGGGCTATAACCTTTCGTTTTTGTCATTTTGTCATTTTTTTCAAATCTTTAAAAATGATGAAAAACGGCGCGCTATAGAATGCCGTACGATATGGGCTATAGCCCATGGTCCAAAATGATGAGAAACGAGGCTAACTTTTTTTTTCAAAATTTCAAAAAACATGGGCTATAACCTTTCGTTTTTGTCATTTTGTCATTTTTTTCAAATCTTCAAAAATGATGAAAAACGGCGCGCTATAGTATGCCGTACGATATGGGCTATAGCCCATGGTCCAAAATGATGAGAAACGAGGCTAACTTTTTTTTTCAAAATTTCAAAAAACATGGGCTATAACCTTTCGTTTTTGTCATTTCGTCATTTTTTTCAAATCTTCAAAAATGATGAAAAACGGCGCGCTATAGTATGCCGTACGATATGGGCTATAGCCCATGGTCCAAAATGATGAGAAACGAGGCTAACTTTTTTTTTCAAAATTTCAAAAAACATGGGCTATAACCTTTCGTTTTTGTCATTTCGTCATTTTTTCAAATCTTCAAAAATGATGAAAAACGGCGCGCTATAGTATGCCGTACGATATGGGCTATAGCCCATGGTCCAAAATGATGAGAAACGAGGCTAACTTTTTTTTTCAAAATTTCAAAAAACATGGGCTATAACCTTTCGTTTTTGTCATTTCGTCATTTTTTTCAAATCTTCAAAAATGATGAAAAACGGCGCGCTATAGTATGCCGTACGATATGGGCTATAGCCCATGGTCCAAAATGATGAGAAACGAGGCTAACTTTTTTTTTCAAAATTTCAAAAAACATGGGCTATAACCTTTCGTTTTTGTCATTTTGTCATTTTTTTCAAATCTTCAAAAATGATGAAAAACGGCGCGCTATAGTATGCCGTACGATATGGGCTATAGCCCATGGTCCAAAATGATGAGAAACGAGGCTAACTTTTTTTTTCAAAATTTCAAAAAACATGGGCTATAACCTTTCGTTTTTGTCATTTTGTCATTTTTTTCAAATCTTCAAAAATGATGAAAAACGGCGCGCTATAGTATGCCGTACGATATGGGCTATAGCCCATGGTCCAAAATGATGAGAAACGAGGCTAACTTTTTTTTTCAAAATTTCAAAAAACATGGGCTATAACCTTTCGTTTTTGTCATTTCGTCATTTTTTTCAAATCTTCAAAAATGATGAAAAACGGCGCGCTATAGTATGCCGTACGATATGGGCTATAGCCCATGGTCCAAAATGATGAGAAACGAGGCTAACTTTTTTTTTCAAAATTTCAAAAAACATGGGCTATAACCTTTCGTTTTTGTCATTTTGTCATTTTTTTCAAATCTTCAAAAATGATGAAAAACGGCGCGCTATAGTATGCCGTACGATATGGGCTATAGCCCATGGTCCAAAATGATGAGAAACGAGGCTAACTTTTTTTTTCAAAATTTCAAAAAACATGGGCTATAACCTTTCGTTTTTGTCATTTCGTCATTTTTTTCAAATCTTCAAAAATGATGAAAAACGGCGCGCTATAGTATGCCGTACGATATGGGCTATAGCCCATGGTCCAAAATGATGAGAAACGAGGCTAACTTTTTTTTTTTTAATTTAAAAAAACATGGGCTATAACCTTTCGTTTTTGTCATTTTGTCATTTTTTTCAAATCTTCAAAAATGATGAAAAACGGCGCGCTATAGTATGCCGTACGATATGGGCTATAGCCCATGGTCCAAAATGATGAGAAACGAGGCTAACTTTTTTTTTCAAAATTTCAAAAAACATGGGCTATAACCTTTCGTTTTTGTCATTTCGTCATTTTTTCAAATCTTCAAAAATGATGAAAAACGGCGCGCTATAGTATGCCGTACGATATGGGCTATAGCCCATGGTCCAAAATGATGAGAAACGAGGCTAACTTTTTTTTTCAAAATTTCAAAAAACATGGGCTATAACCTTTCGTTTTTGTCATTTCGTCATTTTTTTCAAATCTTCAAAAATGATGAAAAACGGCGCGCTATAGTATGCCGTACGATATGGGCTATATCCCATGGTCCAAAATGATGAGAAACGAGGCTAACTTTTTTTTTCAAAATTTCAAAAAACATGGGCTATAACCTTTCGTTTTTGTCATTTCGTCATTTTTTTCAAATCTTCAAAAATGATGAAAAACGGCGCGCTATAGTATGCCGTACGATATGGGCTATAGCCCATGGTCCAAAATGATGAGAAACGAGGCTAACTTTTTTTTTCAAAATTTCAAAAAACATGGGCTATAACCTTTCGTTTTTGTCATTTTGTCATTTTTTTCAAATCTTCAAAAATGATGAAAAACGGCGCGCTATAGTATGCCGTACGATATGGGCTATAGCCCATGGTCCAAAATGATGAGAAACGAGGCTAACTTTTTTTTTCAAAATTTCAAAAAACATGGGCTATAACCTTTCGTTTTTGTCATTTCGTCATTTTTTTCAAATCTTCAAAAATGATGAAAAACGGCGCGCTATAGTATGCCGTACGATATGGGCTATAGCCCATGGTCCAAAATGATGAGAAACGAGGCTAACTTTTTTTTTTTAAATTTCAAAAAACATGGGCTATAACCTTTCGTTTTTGTCATTTTGTCATTTTTTTCAAATCTTCAAAAATGATGAAAAACGGCGCGCTATAGTATGCCGTACGATATGGGCTATAGCCCATGGTCCAAAATGATGAGAAACGAGGCTAACTTTTTTTTTCAAAATTTCAAAAAACATGGGCTATAACCTTTCGTTTTTGTCATTTCGTCATTTTTTTCAAATCTTCAAAAATGATGAAAAACGGCGCGCTATAGTATGCCGTACGATATGGGCTATATCCCATGGTCCAAAATGATGAGAAACGAGGCTAACTTTTTTTTTCAAAATTTCAAAAAACATGGGCTATAACCTTTCGTTTTTGTCATTTCGTCATTTTTTTCAAATCTTCAAAAATGATGAAAAACGGCGCGCTATAGTATGCCGTACGATATGGGCTATAGCCCATGGTCCAAAATGATGAGAAACGAGGCTAACTTTTTTTTTCAAAATTTCAAAAAACATGGGCTATAACCTTTCGTTTTTGTCATTTCGTCATTTTTTTCAAATCTTCAAAAATGATGAAAAACGGCGCGCTATAGTATGCCGTACGATATGGGCTATAGCCCATGGTCCAAAATGATGAGAAACGAGGCTAACTTTTTTTTTCAAAATTTCAAAAAACATGGGCTATAACCTTTTGTTTTTGTCATTTCGTAATTTTTTTCAAATCTTTAAAAATGATGCAAAACGGCGCGCTATAGAATGCCGTACGATATGGGCTATAGCCCATGGTCCAAAATGATGAGAAACGAGGCTAACTGTTTTTTTCAAAATTTCAAAAAACATGGGCTATAACCTTTCGTTTTTGTCATTTCGTCATTTTTTTCAAATCTTCAAGAATGATGAAAAACGGCGCGCTATAGTATGCCGTACGATATGGGCTATAGCCCATGGTCCAAAATGATGAGAAACGAGGCTAACTTTTTTTTTCAAAATTTCAAAAAACATGGGCTATAACCTTTCGTTTTTGTCATTTCGTCATTTTTTCAAATCTTCAAAAATGATGAAAAACGGCGCGCTATAGTATGCCGTACGATATGGGCTATAGCCCATGGTCCAAAATGATGAGAAACGAGGCTAACTTTTTTTTTCAAAATTTCCAAAAACATGGGCTATAACCTTTCGTTTTTGTCATTTTGTCATTTTTTTCAAATCTTCAAAAATGATGAAAAACGGCACGCTATAGTATGCCGTACGATATGGGCTATAGCCCATGGTCCAAAATGATGAGAAACGAGGCTAACTTTTTTTTTCAAAATTTCAAAAAACATGGGCTATAACCTTTCGTTTTTGTCATTTTGTCATTTTTTTCAAATCTTCAAAAATTATGAAAAACGGCGCGCTATAGTATGCCGTACGATATGGGCTATAGCCCATGGTCCAAAATGATGAGAAACGAGGCTAACTTTTTTTTTCAAAATTTCAAAAAACATGGGCTATAACCTTTCGTTTTTGTCATTTCGTCATTTTTTTCAAATCTTCAAAAATGATGAAAAACGGCGCGCTATAGTATGCCGTACGATATGGGCTATAGCCCATGGTCCAAAATGATGAGAAACGAGGCTAACTTTTTTTTTCAAAATTTCAAAAAACATGGGCTATAACCTTTCGTTTTTGTCATTTTGTCATTTTTTTCAAATCTTCAAAAATGATGAAAAACGGCGCGCTATAGTATGCCGTACGATATGGGCTATAGCCCATGGTCCAAAATGATGAGAAACGAGGCTAACTTTTTTTTTCAAAATTTCAAAAAACATGGGTTATAACCTTTCGTTTTTGTCATTTCGTCATTTTTTTCAAATCTTCAAAAATGATGAAAAACGGCGCGCTATAGTATGCCGTACAATATGGGCTATAGCCCATGGTCCAAAATGATGAGAAACGAGGCTAACTTTTTTTTTCAAAATTTCAAAAAACATGGGCTATAACCTTTCGTTTTTGTCATTTTGTCATTTTTTTCAAATCTTCAAAAATGATGAAAAACGGCGCGCTATAGTATGCCGTACGATATGGGCTATAGCCCATGGTCCAAAATGATGAGAAACGAGGCTAACTTTTTTTTTCAAAATTTCAAAAAACATGGGCTATAACCTTTCGTTTTTGTCATTTCGTCATTTTTTTCAAATCTTCAAAAATGATGAAAAACGGCGCGCTATAGTATGCCGTACGATATGGGCTATAGCCCATGGTCCAAAATGATGAGAAACGAGGCTAACTTTTTTTTTTTAAATTTCAAAAAACATGGGCTATAACCTTTCGTTTTTGTCATTTTGTCATTTTTTTCAAATCTTCAAAAATGATGAAAAACGGCGCGCTATAGTATGCCGTACGATATGGGCTATAGCCCATGGTCCAAAATGATGAGAAACGAGGCTAACTTTTTTTTTCAAAATTTCAAAAAACATGGGCTATAACCTTTCGTTTTTGTCATTTCGTCATTTTTTTCAAATCTTCAAAAATGATGAAAAACGGCGCGCTATAGTATGCCGTACGATATGGGCTATATCCCATGGTCCAAAATGATGAGAAACGAGGCTAACTTTTTTTTTCAAAATTTCAAAAAACATGGGCTATAACCTTTCGTTTTTGTCATTTCGTCATTTTTTTCAAATCTTCAAAAATGATGAAAAACGGCGCGCTATAGTATGCCGTACGATATGGGCTATAGCCCATGGTCCAAAATGATGAGAAACGAGGCTAACTTTTTTTTTCAAAATTTCAAAAAACATGGGCTATAACCTTTCGTTTTTGTCATTTCGTCATTTTTTTCAAATCTTCAAAAATGATGAAAAACGGCGCGCTATAGTATGCCGTACGATATGGGCTATAGCCCATGGTCCAAAATGATGAGAAACGAGGCTAACTTTTTTTTTCAAATTTTCAAAAAACATGGGCTATAACCTTTCGTTTTTGTCATTTCGTCATTTTTTTCAAATCTTCAAAAATGATGAAAAACGGCGCGCTATAGTATGCCGTACGATATGGGCTATAGCCCATGGTCCAAAATGATGAGAAACGAGGCTAACTTTTTTTTTCAAAATTTCAAAAAACATGGGCTATAACCTTTCGTTTTTGTCATTTTGTCATTTTTTTCAAATCTTCAAAAATGATGAAAAACGGCGCGCTATAGTATGCCGTACGATATGGGCTATAGCCCATGGTCCAAAATGATGAGAAACGAGGCTAACTTTTTTTTTCAAAATTTCAAAAAACATGGGCTATAACCTTTCGTTTTTGTCATTTCGTCATTTTTTTCAAATCTTCAAAAATGATGAAAAAACGGCGCGCTATAGTATGCCGTACGATATGGGCTATAGCCCATGGTCCAAAATGATGAGAAACGAGGCTAACTTTTTTTTTTTAAATTTCAAAAAACATGGGCTATAACCTTTCGTTTTTGTCATTTTGTCATTTTTTTCAAATCTTCAAAAATGATGAAAAACGGCGCGCTATAGTATGCCGTACGATATGGGCTATAGCCCATGGTCCAAAATGATGAGAAACGAGGCTAACTTTTTTTTTCAAATTTCAAAAAACATGGGCTATAACCTTTCGTTTTTGTCATTTCGTCATTTTTTCAAATCTTCAAAAATGATGAAAAACGGCGCGCTATAGTATGCCGTACGATATGGGCTATATCCCATGGTCCAAAATGATGAGAAACGAGGCTAACTTTTTTTTCAAAATTTCAAAAAACATGGGCTATAACCTTTCGTTTTTGTCATTTCGTCATTTTTTTCAAATCTTCAAGAATGATGAAAAACGGCGCGCTATAGTATGCCGTACGATATGGGCTATAGCCCATGGTCCCAAAATGATGAGAAACGAGGCTAACTTTTTTTTTCAAAATTTCAAAAAACATGGGCTATAACCTTTCGTTTTTGTCATTTTGTCATTTTTTTCAATTCTTCAAAAATGATGAAAAACGGCGCGCTATAGTATGCCGTACGATATGGGCTATAGCCCATGGTCCAAAATGATGAGAAACGAGGCTAACTTTTTTTTTCAAAATTTCAAAAAACATGGGCTATAACCTTTCGTTTTTGTCATTTCGTCATTTTTTCAAATCTTCAAAAATGATAAAAAACGGCGCGCTATAGTATGCCGTACGATATGGGCTATAGCCCATGGTCCAAAATGATGAGAAACGAGGCTAACTTTTTTTTTCAAAATTTCAAAAAACATGGGCTATAACCTTTCGTTTTTGTCATTTTGTCATTTTTTTCAAATCTTCAAAAATGATGAAAAACGGCACGCTATAGTATGCCGTACGATATGGGCTATAGCCCATGGTCCAAAATGATGAGAAACGAGGCTAACTTTTTTTTTCAAAATTTCAAAAAACATGGGCTATAACCTTTCGTTTTTGTCATTTCGTCATTTTTTTCAAATCTTCAAAAATGATGAAAAACGGCGCGCTATAGTATGCCGTACGATATGGGCTATAGCCCATGGTCCAAAATGATGAGAAACGAGGCTAACTTTTTTTTTCAAAATTTCAAAAAACATGGGCTATAACCTTTCGTTTTTGTCATTTTGTCATTTTTTTCAAATCTTCAAAAATGATGAAAAACGGCGCGCTATAGTATGCCGTACGATATGGGCTATAGCCCATGGTCCAAAATGATGAGAAACGAGGCTAACTTTTTTTTTCAAAATTTCAAAAAACATGGGCTATAACCTTTCGTTTTTGTCATTTCGTCATTTTTTTCAAATCTTCAAAAATGATGAAAAACGGCGCGCTATAGTATGCCGTACGATATGGGCTATAGCCCATGGTCCAAAATGATGAGAAACGAGGCTAACTTTTTTTTTCAAAATTTCAAAAAACATGGGTTATAACCTTTCGTTTTTGTCATTTCGTCATTTTTTTCAAATCTTCAAAAATGATGAAAAACGGCGCGCTATAGTATGCCGTACAATATGGGCTATAGCCCATGGTCCAAAATGATGAGAAACGAGGCTAACTTTTTTTTTCAAAATTTCAAAAAACATGGGCTATAACCTTTCGTTTTTGTCATTTTGTCATTTTTTTCAAATCTTCAAAAATGATGAAAAACGGCGCGCTATAGTATGCCGTACGATATGGGCTATAGCCCATGGTCCAAAATGATGAGAAACGAGGCTAACTTTTTTTTTCAAAATTTCAAAAAACATGGGCTATAACCTTTCGTTTTTGTCATTTCGTCATTTTTTTCAAATCTTCAAAAATGATGAAAAACGGCGCGCTATAGTATGCCGTACGATATGGGCTATAGCCCATGGTCCAAAATGATGAGAAACGAGGCTAACTTTTTTTTTTTTAAATTCAAAAAACATGGGCTATAACCTTTCGTTTTTGTCATTTTGTCATTTTTTCAAATCTTCAAAAATGATGAAAAACGGCGCGCTATAGTATGCCGTACGATATGGGCTATAGCCCATGGTCCAAAATGATGAGAAACGAGGCTAACTTTTTTTTTCAAAATTTCAAAAAACATGGGCTATAACCTTTCGTTTTTGTCATTTCGTCATTTTTTTCAAATCTTCAAAAATGATGAAAAACGGCGCGCTATAGTATGCCGTACGATATGGGCTATATAGCCCATGGTCCAAAATGATGAGAAACGAGGCTAACTTTTTTTTTCAAAATTTCAAAAAACATGGGCTATAACCTTTCGTTTTTGTCATTTTGTCATTTTTTTCAAATCTTCAAAAATGATGAAAAACGGCGCGCTATAGTATGCCGTACGATATGGGCTATAGCCCATGGTCCAAAATGATGAGAAACGAGGCTAACTTTTTTTTTCAAAATTTCAAAAAACATGGGCTATAACCTTTCGTTTTTGTCATTTCGTCATTTTTTTCAAATCTTCAAAAATGATGAAAAACGGCGCGCTATAGTATGCCGTACGATATGGGCTATAGCCCATGGTCCAAAATGATGAGAAACGAGGCTAACTTTTTTTTTTTAAATTTCAAAAAACATGGGCTATAACCTTTCGTTTTTGTCATTTTGTCATTTTTTTCAAATCTTCAAAAATGATGAAAAACGGCGCGCTATAGTATGCCGTACGATATGGGCTATAGCCCATGGTCCAAAATGATGAGAAACGAGGCTAACTTTTTTTTTCAAAATTTCAAAAAACATGGGCTATAACCTTTCGTTTTTGTCATTTCGTCATTTTTTTCAAATCTTCAAAAATGATGAAAAACGGCGCGCTATAGTATGCCGTACGATATGGGCTATATCCCATGGTCCAAAATGATGAGAAACGAGGCTAACTTTTTTTTTCAAAATTTCAAAAAACATGGGCTATAACCTTTCGTTTTTGTCATTTCGTCATTTTTTTCAAATCTTCAAAAATGATGAAAAACGGCGCGCTATAGTATGCCGTACGATATGGGCTATAGCCCATGGTCCAAAATGATGAGAAACGAGGCTAACTTTTTTTTTCAAAATTTCAAAAAACATGGGTTATAACCTTTCGTTTTTGTCATTTCGTCATTTTTTTCAAATCTTCAAAAATGATGAAAAACGGCGCGCTATAGTATGCCGTACAATATGGGCTATAGCCCATGGTCCAAAATGATGAGAAACGAGGCTAACTTTTTTTTTCAAAATTTCAAAAAACATGGGCTATAACCTTTCGTTTTTGTCATTTTGTCATTTTTTTCAAATCTTCAAAAATGATGAAAAACGGCGCGCTATAGTATGCCGTACGATATGGGCTATAGCCCATGGTCCAAAATGATGAGAAACGAGGCTAACTTTTTTTTTCAAAATTTCAAAAAACATGGGCTATAACCTTTCGTTTTTGTCATTTCGTCATTTTTTTCAAATCTTCAAAAATGATGAAAAACGGCGCGCTATAGTATGCCGTACGATATGGGCTATAGCCCATGGTCCAAAATGATGAGAAACGAGGCTAACTTTTTTTTTTTAAATTAAAAAAACATGGGCTATAACCTTTCGTTTTTGTCATTTTGTCATTTTTTCAAATCTTCAAAAATGATGAAAAACGGCGCGCTATAGTATGCCGTACGATATGGGCTATAGCCCATGGTCCAAAATGATGAGAAACGAGGCTAACTTTTTTTTTCAAAATTTCAAAAAACATGGGCTATAACCTTTCGTTTTTGTCATTTCGTCATTTTTTTCAAATCTTCAAAAATGATGAAAAACGGCGCGCTATAGTATGCCGTACGATATGGGCTATAGCCCATGGTCCAAAATGATGAGAAACGAGGCTAACTTTTTTTTTCAAAATTTCAAAAAACATGGGCTATAACCTTTCGTTTTTGTCATTTTGTCATTTTTTTCAAATCTTCAAAAATGATGAAAAACGGCGCGCTATAGTATGCCGTACGATATGGGCTATAGCCCATGGTCCAAAATGATGAGAAACGAGGCTAACTTTTTTTTTCAAAATTTCAAAAAACATGGGCTATAACCTTTCGTTTTTGTCATTTCGTCATTTTTTTCAAATCTTCAAAAATGATGAAAAACGGCGCGCTATAGTATGCCGTACGATATGGGCTATAGCCCATGGTCCAAAATGATGAGAAACGAGGCTAACTTTTTTTTTTTAAATTTCAAAAAACATGGGCTATAACCTTTCGTTTTTGTCATTTTGTCATTTTTTTCAAATCTTCAAAAATGATGAAAAACGGCGCGCTATAGTATGCCGTACGATATGGGCTATAGCCCATGGTCCAAAATGATGAGAAACGAGGCTAACTTTTTTTTTCAAAATTTCAAAAAACATGGGCTATAACCTTTCGTTTTTGTCATTTCGTCATTTTTTTCAAATCTTCAAAAATGATGAAAAACGGCGCGCTATAGTATGCCGTACGATATGGGCTATATCCCATGGTCCAAAATGATGAGAAACGAGGCTAACTTTTTTTTTCAAAATTTCAAAAAACATGGGCTATAACCTTTCGTTTTTGTCATTTCGTCATTTTTTTCAAATCTTCAAAAATGATGAAAAACGGCGCGCTATAGTATGCCGTACGATATGGGCTATAGCCCATGGTCCAAAATGATGAGAAACGAGGCTAACTTTTTTTTTCAAAATTTCAAAAAACATGGGCTATAACCTTTCGTTTTTGTCATTTCGTCATTTTTTTCAAATCTTCAAAAATGATGAAAAACGGCGCGCTATAGTATGCCGTACGATATGGGCTATAGCCCATGGTCCAAAATGATGAGAAACGAGGCTAACTTTTTTTTTCAAAATTTCAAAAAACATGGGCTATAACCTTTTGTTTTTGTCATTTCGTAATTTTTTTCAAATCTTTAAAAATGATGAAAAACGGCGCGCTATAGAATGCCGTACGATATGGGCTATAGCCCATGGTCCAAAATGATGAGAAACGAGGCTAACTGTTTTTTTCAAAATTTCAAAAAACATGGGCTATAACCTTTCGTTTTTGTCATTTCGTCATTTTTTTCAAATCTTCAAGAATGATGAAAAACGGCGCGCTATAGTATGCCGTACGATATGGGCTATAGCCCATGGTCCAAAATGATGAGAAACGAGGCTAACTTTTTTTTTCAAAATTTCAAAAAACATGGGCTATAACCTTTCGTTTTTGTCATTTCGTCATTTTTTCAAATCTTCAAAAATGATGAAAAACGGCGCGCTATAGTATGCCGTACGATATGGGCTATAGCCCATGGTCCAAAATGATGAGAAACGAGGCTAACTTTTTTTTTCAAAATTTCAAAAAACATGGGCTATAACCTTTCGTTTTTGTCATTTTGTCATTTTTTTCAAATCTTCAAAAATGATGAAAAACGGCACGCTATAGTATGCCGTACGATATGGGCTATAGCCCATGGTCCAAAATGATGAGAAACGAGGCTAACTTTTTTTTTCAAAATTTCAAAAAACATGGGCTATAACCTTTCGTTTTTGTCATTTTGTCATTTTTTTCAAATCTTCAAAAATTATGAAAAACGGCGCGCTATAGTATGCCGTACGATATGGGCTATAGCCCATGGTCCAAAATGATGAGAAACGAGGCTAACTTTTTTTTTCAAAATTTCAAAAAACATGGGCTATAACCTTTCGTTTTTGTCATTTCGTCATTTTTTTCAAATCTTCAAAAATGATGAAAAACGGCGCGCTATAGTATGCCGTACGATATGGGCTATAGCCCATGGTCCAAAATGATGAGAAACGAGGCTAACTTTTTTTTTCAAAATTTCAAAAAACATGGGCTATAACCTTTCGTTTTTGTCATTTTGTCATTTTTTTCAAATCTTCAAAAATGATGAAAAACGGCGCGCTATAGTATGCCGTACGATATGGGCTATAGCCCATGGTCCAAAATGATGAGAAACGAGGCTAACTTTTTTTTTCAAAATTTCAAAAAACATGGGTTATAACCTTTCGTTTTTGTCATTTCGTCATTTTTTTCAAATCTTCAAAAATGATGAAAAACGGCGCGCTATAGTATGCCGTACAATATGGGCTATAGCCCATGGTCCAAAATGATGAGAAACGAGGCTAACTTTTTTTTTCAAAATTTCAAAAAACATGGGCTATAACCTTTCGTTTTTGTCATTTTGTCATTTTTTTCAAATCTTCAAAAATGATGAAAAACGGCGCGCTATAGTATGCCGTACGATATGGGCTATAGCCCATGGTCCAAAATGATGAGAAACGAGGCTAACTTTTTTTTTCAAAATTTCAAAAAACATGGGCTATAACCTTTCGTTTTTGTCATTTCGTCATTTTTTTCAAATCTTCAAAAATGATGAAAAACGGCGCGCTATAGTATGCCGTACGATATGGGCTATAGCCCATGGTCCAAAATGATGAGAAACGAGGCTAACTTTTTTTTTTTTAATTTCAAAAAACATGGGCTATAACCTTTCGTTTTTGTCATTTTGTCATTTTTTTCAAATCTTCAAAAATGATGAAAAACGGCGCGCTATAGTATGCCGTACGATATGGGCTATAGCCCATGGTCCAAAATGATGAGAAACGAGGCTAACTTTTTTTTTCAAAATTTCAAAAAACATGGGCTATAACCTTTCGTTTTTGTCATTTCGTCATTTTTTTCAAATCTTCAAAAATGATGAAAAACGGCGCGCTATAGTATGCCGTACGATATGGGCTATATCCCATGGTCCAAAATGATGAGAAACGAGGCTAACTTTTTTTTTCAAAATTTCAAAAAACATGGGCTATAACCTTTCGTTTTTGTCATTTCGTCATTTTTTTCAAATCTTCAAAAATGATGAAAAACGGCGCGCTATAGTATGCCGTACGATATGGGCTATAGCCCATGGTCCAAAATGATGAGAAACGAGGCTAACTTTTTTTTTCAAAATTTCAAAAAACATGGGCTATAACCTTTCGTTTTTGTCATTTCGTCATTTTTTTCAAATCTTCAAAAATTATGAAAAACGGCGCGCTATAGTATGCCGTACGATATGGGCTATAGCCCATGGTCCAAAATGATGAGAAACGAGGCTAACTTTTTTTTTCAAATTTTCAAAAAACATGGGCTATAACCTTTCGTTTTTGTCATTTCGTCATTTTTTTCAAATCTTCAAAAATGATGAAAAACGGCGCGCTATAGTATGCCGTACGATATGGGCTATAGCCCATGGTCCAAAATGATGAGAAACGAGGCTAACTTTTTTTTTCAAAATTTCAAAAAACATGGGCTATAACCTTTCGTTTTTGTCATTATGTCATTTTTTTCAAATCTTCAAAAATGATGAAAAACGGCGCGCTATAGTATGCCGTACGATATGGGCTATAGCCCATGGTCCAAAATGATGAGAAACGAGGCTAACTTTTTTTTTCAAAATTTCAAAAAACATGGGCTATAACCTTTCGTTTTTGTCATTTCGTCATTTTTTTCAAATCTTCAAAAATGATGAAAAACGGCGCGCTATAGTATGCCGTACGATATGGGCTATAGCCCATGGTCCAAAATGATGAGAAACGAGGCTAACTTTTTTTTTTTAATTTCAAAAAACATGGGCTATAACCTTTCGTTTTTGTCATTTTGTCATTTTTTTCAAATCTTCAAAAATGATGAAAAACGGCGCGCTATAGTATGCCGTACGATATGGGCTATAGCCCATGGTCCAAAATGATGAGAAACGAGGCTAACTTTTTTTTTCAAAATTTCAAAAAACATGGGCTATAACCTTTCGTTTTTGTCATTTCGTCATTTTTTTCAAATCTTCAAAAATGATGAAAAACGGCGCGCTATAGTATGCCGTACGATATGGGCTATATCCCATGGTCCAAAATGATGAGAAACGAGGCTAACTTTTTTTTTCAAAATTTCAAAAAACATGGGCTATAACCTTTCGTTTTTGTCATTTCGTCATTTTTTTCAAATCTTCAAAAATGATGAAAAACGGCGCGCTATAGTATGCCGTACGATATGGGCTATATCCCATGGTCCAAAATGATGAGAAACGAGGCTAACTTTTTTTTTCAAAATTTCAAAAAACATGGGCTATAACCTTTCGTTTTTGTCATTTCGTCATTTTTTTCAAATCTTCAAAAATGATGAAAAACGGCGCGCTATAGTATGCCGTACGATATGGGCTATAGCCCATGGTCCAAAATGATGAGAAACGAGGCTAACTTTTTTTTTCAAAATTTCAAAAAACATGGGCTATAACCTTTCGTTTTTGTCATTTCGTCATTTTTTTCAAATCTTCAAAAATGATGAAAAACGGCGCGCTATAGTATGCCGTACGATATGGGCTATAGCCCATGGTCCAAAATGATGAGAAACGAGGCTAACTTTTTTTTTCAAAATTTCAAAAAACATGGGCTATAACCTTTTGTTTTTGTCATTTCGTAATTTTTTTCAAATCTTTAAAAATGATGAAAAACGGCGCGCTATAGAATGCCGTACGATATGGGCTATAGCCCATGGTCCAAAATGATGAGAAACGAGGCTAACTTTTTTTTTCAAAATTTCAAAAAACATGGGCTATAACCTTTCGTTTTTGTCATTTCGTCATTTTTTTCAAATCTTCAAGAATGATGAAAAACGGCGCGCTATAGTATGCCGTACGATATGGGCTATAGCCCATGGTCCAAAATGATGAGAAACGAGGCTAACTTTTTTTTTCAAAATTTCAAAAAACATGGGCTATAACCTTTCGTTTTTGTCATTTTGTCATTTTTTTCAAATCTTCAAAAATGATGAAAAACGGCGCGCTATAGTATGCCGTACGATATGGGCTATAGCCCATGGTCCAAAATGATGAGAAACGAGGCTAACTTTTTTTTTCAAAATTTCAAAAAACATGGGCTATAACCTTTCGTTTTTGTCATTTCGTCATTTTTTCAAATCTTCAAAAATGATGAAAAACGGCGCGCTATAGTATGCCGTACGATATGGGCTATAGCCCATGGTCCAAAATGATGAGAAACGAGGCTAACTTTTTTTTTCAAAATTTCAAAAAACATGGGCTATAACCTTTCGTTTTTGTCATTTTGTCATTTTTTTCAAATCTTCAAAAATGATGAAAAACGGCACGCTATAGTATGCCGTACGATATGGGCTATAGCCCATGGTCCAAAATGATGAGAAACGAGGCTAACTTTTTTTTTCAAAATTTCAAAAAACATGGGCTATAACCTTTCGTTTTTGTCATTTCGTCATTTTTTTCAAATCTTCAAAAATGATGAAAAACGGCGCGCTATAGTATGCCGTACGATATGGGCTATAGCCCATGGTCCAAAATGATGAGAAACGAGGCTAACTTTTTTTTTCAAAATTTCAAAAAACATGGGCTATAACCTTTCGTTTTTGTCATTTTGTCATTTTTTTCAAATCTTCAAAAATTATGAAAAACGGCGCGCTATAGTATGCCGTACGATATGGGCTATAGCCCATGGTCCAAAATGATGAGAAACGAGGCTAACTTTTTTTTTCAAAATTTCAAAAAACATGGGCTATAACCTTTCGTTTTTGTCATTTCGTCATTTTTTTCAAATCTTCAAAAATGATGAAAAACGGCGCGCTATAGTATGCCGTACGATATGGGCTATAGCCCATGGTCCAAAATGATGAGAAACGAGGCTAACTTTTTTTTTCAAAATTTCAAAAAACATGGGCTATAACCTTTCGTTTTTGTCATTTTGTCATTTTTTTCAAATCTTCAAAAATGATGAAAAACGGCGCGCTATAGTATGCCGTACGATATGGGCTATAGCCCATGGTCCAAAATGATGAGAAACGAGGCTAACTTTTTTTTTCAAAATTTCAAAAAACATGGGCTATAACCTTTCGTTTTTGTCATTTCGTCATTTTTTTCAAATCTTCAAAAATGATGAAAAACGGCGCGCTATAGTATGCCGTACGATATGGGCTATAGCCCATGGTCCAAAATGATGAGAAACGAGGCTAACTTTTTTTTTCAAAATTTCAAAAAACATGGGTTATAACCTTTCGTTTTTGTCATTTCGTCATTTTTTTCAAATCTTCAAAAATGATGAAAAACGGCGCGCTATAGTATGCCGTACAATATGGGCTATAGCCCATGGTCCAAAATGATGAGAAACGAGGCTAACTTTTTTTTCCAAAATTTCAAAAAACATGGGCTATAACCTTTCGTTTTTGTCATTTTGTCATTTTTTTCAAATCTTCAAAAATGATGAAAAACGGCGCGCTATAGTATGCCGTACGATATGGGCTATAGCCCATGGTCCAAAATGATGAGAAACGAGGCTAACTTTTTTTTTCAAAATTTCAAAAAACATGGGCTATAACCTTTCGTTTTTGTCATTTCGTCATTTTTTTCAAATCTTCAAAAATGATGAAAAACGGCGCGCTATAGTATGCCGTACGATATGGGCTATAGCCCATGGTCCAAAATGATGAGAAACGAGGCTAACTTTTTTTTTCAAAATTTCAAAAAACATGGGCTATAACCTTTCGTTTTTGTCATTTCGTCATTTTTTTCAAATCTTCAAAAATGATGAAAAACGGCGCGCTATAGTATGCCGTACGATATGGGCTATATCCCATGGTCCAAAATGATGAGAAACGAGGCTAACTTTTTTTTTCAAAATTTCAAAAAACATGGGCTATAACCTTTCGTTTTTGTCATTTCGTCATTTTTTTCAAATCTTCAAAAATGATGAAAAACGGCGCGCTATAGTATGCCGTACGATATGGGCTATATCCCATGGTCCAAAATGATGAGAAACGAGGCTAACTTTTTTTTTCAAAATTTCAAAAAACATGGGCTATAACCTTTCGTTTTTGTCATTTCGTCATTTTTTTCAAATCTTCAAAAATGATGAAAAACGGCGCGCTATAGTATGCCGTACGATATGGGCTATAGCCCATGGTCCAAAATGATGAGAAACGAGGCTAACTTTTTTTTTCAAAATTTCAAAAAACATGGGCTATAACCTTTCGTTTTTGTCATTTCGTCATTTTTTTCAAATCTTCAAAAATGATGAAAAACGGCGCGCTATAGTATGCCGTACGATATGGGCTATAGCCCATGGTCCAAAATGATGAGAAACGAGGCTAACTTTTTTTTTCAAAATTTCAAAAAACATGGGCTATAACCTTTTGTTTTTGTCATTTCGTAATTTTTTTCAAATCTTTAAAAATGATGAAAAACGGCGCGCTATAGAATGCCGTACGATATGGGCTATAGCCCATGGTCCAAAATGATGAGAAACGAGGCTAACTTTTTTTTTCAAAATTTCAAAAAACATGGGCTATAACCTTTCGTTTTTGTCATTTCGTCATTTTTTTCAAATCTTCAAGAATGATGAAAAACGGCGCGCTATAGTATGCCGTACGATATGGGCTATAGCCCATGGTCCAAAATGATGAGAAACGAGGCTAACTTTTTTTTTCAAAATTTCAAAAAACATGGGCTATAACCTTTCGTTTTTGTCATTTTGTCATTTTTTTCAAATCTTCAAAAATGATGAAAAACGGCGCGCTATAGTATGCCGTACGATATGGGCTATAGCCCATGGTCCAAAATGATGAGAAACGAGGCTAACTTTTTTTTTCAAAATTTCAAAAAACATGGGCTATAACCTTTCGTTTTTGTCATTTCGTCATTTTTTCAAATCTTCAAAAATGATGAAAAACGGCGCGCTATAGTATGCCGTACGATATGGGCTATAGCCCATGGTCCAAAATGATGAGAAACGAGGCTAACTTTTTTTTTCAAAATTTCAAAAAACATGGGCTATAACCTTTCGTTTTTGTCATTTTGTCATTTTTTTCAAATCTTCAAAAATGATGAAAAACGGCACGCTATAGTATGCCGTACGATATGGGCTATAGCCCATGGTCCAAAATGATGAGAAACGAGGCTAACTTTTTTTTTCAAAATTTCAAAAAACATGGGCTATAACCTTTCGTTTTTGTCATTTCGTCATTTTTTCAAATCTTCAAAAATGATGAAAAATGGCGCGCTATAGTATGCCGTACGATATGGGCTATAGCCCATGGTCCAAATTGATGAGAAACGAGGCTAACTTTTTTTTTCAAAATTTCAAAAAACATGGGCTATAACCTTTCGTTTTTGTCATTTTGTCATTTTTTTCAAATCTTCAAAAATTATGAAAAACGGCGCGCTATAGTATGCCGTACGATATGGGCTATAGCCCATGGTCCAAAATGATGAGAAACGAGGCTAACTTTTTTTTTCAAAATTTCAAAAAACATGGGCTATAACCTTTCGTTTTTGTCATTTCGTCATTTTTTTCAAATCTTCAAAAATGATGAAAAACGGCGCGCTATAGTATGCCGTACGATATGGGCTATAGCCCATGGTCCAAAATGATGAGAAACGAGGCTAACTTTTTTTTTCAAAATTTCAAAAAACATGGGCTATAACCTTTCGTTTTTGTCATTTTGTCATTTTTTTCAAATCTTCAAAAATGATGAAAAACGGCGCGCTATAGTATGCCGTACGATATGGGCTATAGCCCATGGTCCAAAATGATGAGAAACGAGGCTAACTTTTTTTTTCAAAATTTCAAAAAACATGGGCTATAACCTTTCGTTTTTGTCATTTCGTCATTTTTTTCAAATCTTCAAAAATGATGAAAAACGGCGCGCTATAGTATGCCGTACGATATGGGCTATAGCCCATGGTCCAAAATGATGAGAAACGAGGCTAACTTTTTTTTTCAAAATTTCAAAAAACATGGGTTATAACCTTTCGTTTTTGTCATTTCGTCATTTTTTTCAAATCTTCAAAAATGATGAAAAACGGCGCGCTATAGTATGCCGTACAATATGGGCTATAGCCCATGGTCCAAAATGATGAGAAACGAGGCTAACTTTTTTTTTCAAAATTTCAAAAAACATGGGCTATAACCTTTCGTTTTTGTCATTTTGTCATTTTTTTCAAATCTTCAAAAATGATGAAAAACGGCGCGCTATAGTATGCCGTACGATATGGGCTATAGCCCATGGTCCAAAATGATGAGAAACGAGGCTAACTTTTTTTTTCAAAATTTCAAAAAACATGGGCTATAACCTTTCGTTTTTGTCATTTCGTCATTTTTTTCAAATCTTCAAAAATGATGAAAAACGGCGCGCTATAGTATGCCGTACGATATGGGCTATAGCCCATGGTCCAAAATGATGAGAAACGAGGCTAACTTTTTTTTTTTTTAATTCAAAAAACATGGGCTATAACCTTTCGTTTTTGTCATTTTGTCATTTTTTTCAAATCTTCAAAAATGATGAAAAACGGCGCGCTATAGTATGCCGTACGATATGGGCTATAGCCCATGGTCCAAAATGATGAGAAACGAGGCTAACTTTTTTTTTCAAAATTTCAAAAAACATGGGTTATAACCTTTCGTTTTTGTCATTTCGTCATTTTTTTCAAATCTTCAAAAATGATGAAAAACGGCGCGCTATAGTATGCCGTACAATATGGGCTATAGCCCATGGTCCAAAATGATGAGAAACGAGGCTAACTTTTTTTTTCAAAATTTCAAAAAACATGGGCTATAACCTTTCGTTTTTGTCATTTTGTCATTTTTTTCAAATCTTCAAAAATGATGAAAAACGGCGCGCTATAGTATGCCGTACGATATGGGCTATAGCCCATGGTCCAAAATGATGAGAAACGAGGCTAACTTTTTTTTTCAAAATTTCAAAAAACATGGGCTATAACCTTTCGTTTTTGTCATTTCGTCATTTTTTTCAAATCTTCAAAAATGATGAAAAACGGCGCGCTATAGTATGCCGTACGATATGGGCTATAGCCCATGGTCCAAAATGATGAGAAACGAGGCTAACTTTTTTTTTTTAAATTTCAAAAAACATGGGCTATAACCTTTCGTTTTTGTCATTTTGTCATTTTTTTCAAATCTTCAAAAATGATGAAAAACGGCGCGCTATAGTATGCCGTACGATATGGGCTATAGCCCATGGTCCAAAATGATGAGAAACGAGGCTAACTTTTTTTTTCAAAATTTCAAAAAACATGGGCTATAACCTTTCGTTTTTGTCATTTCGTCATTTTTTTCAAATCTTCAAAAATGATGAAAAACGGCGCGCTATAGTATGCCGTACGATATGGGCTATATCCCATGGTCCAAAATGATGAGAAACGAGGCTAACTTTTTTTTTCAAAATTTCAAAAAACATGGGCTATAACCTTTTGTTTTTGTCATTTCGTAATTTTTTTCAAATCTTCAAAAATGATGAAAAACGGCGCGCTATAGTATGCCGTACGATATGGGCTATAGCCCATGGTCCAAAATGATGAGAAACGAGGCTAACTTTTTTTTTCAAAATTTCAAAAAACATGGGCTATAACCTTTCGTTTTTGTCATTTCGTCATTTTTTTCAAATCTTCAAAAATGATGAAAAACGGCGCGCTATAGTATGCCGTACGATATGGGCTATAGCCCATGGTCCAAAATGATGAGAAACGAGGCTAACTTTTTTTTTCAAAATTTCAAAAAACATGGGCTATAACCTTTCGTTTTTGTCATTTTGTCATTTTTTTCAAATCTTCAAAAATGATGAAAAACGGCGCGCTATAGTATGCCGTACGATATGGGCTATAGCCCATGGTCCAAAATGATGAGAAACGAGGCTAACTTTTTTTTTCAAAATTTCAAAAAACATGGGCTATAACCTTTCGTTTTTGTCATTTCGTCATTTTTTCAAATCTTCAAAAATGATGAAAAACGGCGCGCTATAGTATGCCGTACGATATGGGCTATAGCCCATGGTCCAAAATGATGAGAAACGAGGCTAACTTTTTTTTTCAAAATTTCAAAAAACATGGGCTATAACCTTTCGTTTTTGTCATTTTGTCATTTTTTTCAAATCTTCAAAAATGATGAAAAACGGCACGCTATAGTATGCCGTACGATATGGGCTATAGCCCATGGTCCAAAATGATGAGAAACGAGGCTAACTTTTTTTTTCAAAATTTCAAAAAACATGGGCTATAACCTTTCGTTTTTGTCATTTCGTCATTTTTTTCAAATCTTCAAAAATGATGAAAAACGGCGCGCTATAGTATGCCGTACGATATGGGCTATAGCCCATGGTCCAAAATGATGAGAAACGAGGCTAACTTTTTTTTTCAAAATTTCAAAAAACATGGGCTATAACCTTTCGTTTTTGTCATTTTGTCATTCTTTTCAAATCTTCAAAAATTATGAAAAACGGCGCGCTATAGTATGCCGTACGATATGGGCTATAGCCCATGGTCCAAAATGATGAGAAACGAGGCTAACTTTTTTTTTCAAAATTTCAAAAAACATGGGCTATAACCTTTCGTTTTTGTCATTTCGTCATTTTTTTCAAATCTTCAAAAATGATGAAAAACGGCGCGCTATAGTATGCCGTACGATATGGGCTATAGCCCATGGTCCAAAATGATGAGAAACGAGGCTAACTTTTTTTTTCAAAATTTCAAAAAACATGGGCTATAACCTTTCGTTTTTGTCATTTTGTCATTTTTTTCAAATCTTCAAAAATGATGAAAAACGGCGCGCTATAGTATGCCGTACGATATGGGCTATAGCCCATGGTCCAAAATGATGAGAAACGAGGCTAACTTTTTTTTTCAAAATTTCAAAAAACATGGGCTATAACCTTTCGTTTTTGTCATTTTGTCATTTTTTTCAAATCTTCAAAAATGATGAAAAACGGCGCGCTATAGTATGCCGTACGATATGGGCTATAGCCCATGGTCCAAAATGATGAGAAACGAGGCTAACTTTTTTTTTCAAAATTTCAAAAAACATGGGTTATAACCTTTCGTTTTTGTCATTTCGTCATTTTTTTCAAATCTTCAAAAATGATGAAAAACGGCGCGCTATAGTATGCCGTACGATATGGGCTATAGCCCATGGTCCAAAATGATGAGAAACGAGGCTAACTTTTTTTTTCAAAATTTCAAAAAACATGGGCTATAACCTTTCGTTTTTGTCATTTCGTCATTTTTTCAAATCTTCAAAAATGATGAAAAACGGCGCGCTATAGTATGCCGTACGATATGGGCTATAGCCCATGGTCCAAAATGATGAGAAACGAGGCTAACTTTTTTTTTCAAAATTTCAAAAAACATGGGCTATAACCTTTCGTTTTTGTCATTTCGTAATTTTTTTCAAATCTTTAAAAATGACGAAAAACGGCGCGCTATAGAATGCGGTACGATATGGGCTATAGCCCATGGTCCAAAATGATGAGAAACGAGGCTAACTTTTTTTTTCAAAATTTCAAAAAACATGGGCTATAACCTTTCGTTTTTGTCATTTTGTCATTTTTTTCAAATCTTCAAAAATGATGAAAAACGGCGCGCTATAGTATGCCGTACGATATGGGCTATAGCCCATGGTCCAAAATGATGAGAAACGAGGCTAACTTTTTTTTTCAAAATTTCAAAAAACATGGGCTATAACCTTTCGTTTTTGTCATTTCGTAATTTTTTTTAAATCTTCAAAAATGATGAAAAACGGCGCGCTATAGTATGCCGTACGATATGGGCTATAGCCCATGGTCCAAAATGATGAGAAACGAGGCTAACTTTTTTTTTCAAAATTTCAAAAAACATGGGCTATAACCTTTCGTTTTTGTCATTTCGTCATTTTTTCAAATCTTCAAAAATGATGAAAAACGGCGCGCTATAGTATGCCGTACGATATGGGCTATAGCCCATGGTCCAAAATGATGAGAAACGAGGCTAACTTTTTTTTTCAAAATTTCAAAAAACATGGGCTATAACCTTTCGTTTTTGTCATTTCGTCATTTTTTTCAAATCTTCAAAAATGATGAAAAACGGCGCGCTATAGTATGCCGTACGATATGGGCTATATCCCATGGTCCAAAATGATGAGAAACGAGGCTAACTTTTTTTTTCAAAATTTCAAAAAACATGGGCTATAACCTTTCGTTTTTGTCATTTCGTCATTTTTTTCAAATCTTCAAAAATGATGAAAAACGGCGCGCTATAGTATGCCGTACGATATGGGCTATAGCCCATGGTCCAAAATGATAAGAAACGAGGCTAACTTTTTTTTTCAAAATTTCAAAAAACATGGGCTATAACCTTTCGTTTTTGTCATTTCGTCATTTTTTTCAAATCTTCAAAAATGATGAAAAACGGCGCGCTATAGTATGCCGTACGATATGGGCTATAGCCCATGGTCCAAAATGATGAGAAACGAGGCTAACCTTTTTTTTCAAAATTTCAAAAAACATGGGCTATAACCTTTCGTTTTTGTCATTTCGTCATTTTTTTCAAATCTTCAAAAATGATGAAAAACGGCACGCTATAGTATGCCGTACGATATGGGCTATAGCCCATGGTCCAAAATGATGAGAAACGAGGCTAACCTTTTTTTTCAAAATTTCAAAAAACATGGGCTATAACCTTTCGTTTTTGTCATTTCGTCATTTTTTTCAAATCTTCAAAAATGATGAAAAACGGCGCGCTATAGTATGCCGTACGATATGGGCTATAGCCCATGGTCCAAAATGATGAGAAACGAGGCTAACTTTTTTTTTCAAAATTTCAAAAAACATGGGCTATAACCTTTCGTTTTTGTCATTTTGTCATTTTTTTCAAATCTTCAAAAATGATGAAAAACGGCGCGCTATAGTATGCCGTACGATATGGGCTATAGCCCATGGTCCAAAATGATGAGAAACGAGGCTAACTTTTTTTTTCAAAATTTCAAAAAACATGGGCTATAACCTTTCGTTTTTGTCATTTCGTCATTTTTTTCAAATCTTCAAAAATGATGAAAAACGGCGCGCTATAGTATGCCGTACGATATGGGCTATAGCCCATGGTCCAAAATGATGAGAAACGAGGCTAACTTTTTTTTTTTTAATTTAAAAAAACATGGGCTATAACCTTTCGTTTTTGTCATTTTGTCATTTTTTTCAAATCTTCAAAAATGATGAAAAACGGCGCGCTATAGTATGCCGTACGATATGGGCTATAGCCCATGGTCCAAAATGATGAGAAACGAGGCTAACTTTTTTTTTCAAAATTTCAAAAAACATGGGCTATAACCTTTCGTTTTTGTCATTTCGTCATTTTTTTCAAATCTTCAAAAATGATGAAAAACGGCGCGCTATAGTATGCCGTACGATATGGGCTATATCCCATGGTCCAAAATGATGAGAAACGAGGCTAACTTTTTTTTTCAAAATTTCAAAAAACATGGGCTATAACCTTTCGTTTTTGTCATTTTTTTCAAATCTTCAAAAATGATGAAAAACGGCGCGCTATAGTATGCCGTACGATATGGGCTATAGCCCATGGTCCAAAATGATGAGAAACGAGGCTAACTTTTTTTTTCAAAATTTCAAAAAACATGGGCTATAACCTTTCGTTTTTGTCATTTCGTCATTTTTTTCAAATCTTCAAAAATGATGAAAAACGGCGCGCTATAGTATGCCGTACGATATGGGCTATATCCCATGGTCCAAAATGATGAGAAACGAGGCTAACTTTTTTTTTCAAAATTTCAAAAAACATGGGCTATAACCTTTCGTTTTTGTCATTTCGTCATTTTTTTCAAATCTTCAAAAATGATGAAAAACGGCGCGCTATAGTATGCCGTACGATATGGGCTATAGCCCATGGTCCAAAATGATGAGAAACGAGGCTAACTTTTTTTTTCAAAATTTCAAAAAACATGGGCTATAACCTTTCGTTTTTGTCATTTTGTCATTTTTTTCAAATCTTCAAAAATGATGAAAAACGGCGCGCTATAGTATGCCGTACGATATGGGCTATAGCCCATGGTCCAAAATGATGAGAAACGAGGCTAACTTTTTTTTTCAAAATTTCAAAAAACATGGGCTATAACCTTTCGTTTTTGTCATTTCGTCATTTTTTTCAAATCTTCAAAAATGATGAAAAACGGCGCGCTATAGTATGCCGTACGATATGGGCTATAGCCCATGGTCCAAAATGATGAGAAACGAGGCTAACTTTTTTTTTCAAAATTTCAAAAAACATGGGCTATAACCTTTCGTTTTTGTCATTTTGTCATTTTTTTCAAATCTTCAAAAATGATGAAAAACGGCGCGCTATAGTATGCCGTACGATATGGGCTATAGCCCATGGTCCAAAATGATGAGAAACGAGGCTAACTTTTTTTTTCAAAATTTCAAAAAACATGGGCTATAACCTTTCGTTTTTGTCATTTCGTCATTTTTTTCAAATCTTCAAAAATGATGAAAAACGGCGCGCTATAGTATGCCGTACGATATGGGCTATAGCCCATGGTCCAAAATGATGAGAAACGAGGCTAACTTTTTTTTTTTAATTTAAAAAAACATGGGCTATAACCTTTCGTTTTTGTCATTTTGTCATTTTTTTCAAATCTTCAAAAATGATGAAAAACGGCGCGCTATAGTATGCCGTACGATATGGGCTATAGCCCATGGTCCAAAATGATGAGAAACGAGGCTAACTTTTTTTTTCAAAATTTCAAAAAACATGGGCTATAACCTTTCGTTTTTGTCATTTCGTAATTTTTTTCAAATCTTTAAAAATGACGAAAAACGGCGCGCTATAGAATGCGGTACGATATGGGCTATAGCCCATGGTCCAAAATGATGAGAAACGAGGCTAACTTTTTTTTTCAAAATTTCAAAAAACATGGGCTATAACCTTTCGTTTTTGTCATTTTGTCATTTTTTTCAAATCTTCAAAAATGATGAAAAACGGCGCGCTATAGTATGCCGTACGATATGGGCTATAGCCCATGGTCCAAAATGATGAGAAACGAGGCTAACTTTTTTTTTCAAAATTTCAAAAAACATGGGCTATAACCTTTCGTTTTTGTCATTTCGTCATTTTTTTCAAATCTTCAAAAATGATGAAAAACGGCGCGCTATAGTATGCCGTACGATATGGGCTATATCCCATGGTCCAAAATGATGAGAAACGAGGCTAACTTTTTTTTTCAAAATTTCAAAAAACATGGGCTATAACCTTTCGTTTTTGTCATTTCGTCATTTTTTTCAAATCTTCAAAAATGATGAAAAACGGCGCGCTATAGTATGCCGTACGATATGGGCTATAGCCCATGGTCCAAAATGATTAGAAACGAGGCTAACTTTTTTTTTCAAAATTTCAAAAAACATGGGCTATAACCTTTCGTTTTTGTCATTTCGTCATTTTTTTCAAATCTTCAAAAATGATGAAAACGGCGCGCTATAGTATGCCGTACGATATGGGCTATAGCCCATGGTCCAAAATGATGAGAAACGAGGCTAACTTTTTTTTTCAAAATTTCAAAAAACATGGGCTATAACCTTTTGTTTTTGTCATTTCGTAATTTTTTTCAAATCTTTAAAAATGATGAAAAACGGCGCGCTATAGAATGCCGTACGATATGGGCTATAGCCCATGGTCCAAAATGATGAGAAACGAGGCTAACTTTTTTTTTCAAAATTTCAAAAAACATGGGCTATAACCTTTCGTTTTTGTCATTTCGTCATTTTTTTCAAATCTTCAAAAATGATGAAAACGGCGCGCTATAGTATGCCGTACGATATGGGCTATAGCCCATGGTCCAAAATGATGAGAAACGAGGCTAACTTTTTTTTTCAAAATTTCAAAAAACATGGGCTATAACCTTTTGTTTTTGTCATTTCGTAATTTTTTTCAAATCTTTAAAAATGATGAAAAACGGCGCGCTATAGAATGCCGTACGATATGGGCTATAGCCCATGGTCCAAAATGATGAGAAACGAGGCTAACTTTTTTTTTCAAAATTTCAAAAAACATGGGCTATAACCTTTCGTTTTTGTCATTTCGTAATTTTTTTCAAATCTTTAAAAATGATGAAAAACGGCGCGCTATAGAATGCCGTACGATATGGGCTATAGCCCATGGTCCAAAATGATGAGAAACGAGGCTAACTTTTTTTTTCAAAATTTCAAAAAACATGGGCTATAACCTTTCGTTTTTGTCATTTCGTAATTTTTTTTAAATCTTCAAAAATGATGAAAAACGGCGCGCTATAGTATGCCGTACGATATGGGCTATAGCCCATGGTCCAAAATGATGAGAAACGAGGCTAACTTTTTTTTTCAAAATTTCAAAAAACATGGGCTATAACCTTTCGTTTTTGTCATTTCGTAATTTTTTTCAAATCTTTAAAAATGATGAAAAACGGCGCGCTATAGAATGCCGTACGATATGGGCTATAGCCCATGGTCCAAAATGATGAGAAACGAGGCTAACTTTTTTTTTCAAAATTTCAAAAAACATGGGCTATAACCTTTCGTTTTTGTCATTTTGTCATTTTTTTCAAATCTTCAAAAATGATGAAAAACGGCGCGCTATAGTATGCCGTACGATATGGGCTATAGCCCATGGTCCAAAATGATGAGAATCGAGGCTAACTTTTTTTTTCAAAATTTCAAAAAACATGGGCTATAACCTTTCGTTTTTGTCATTTTGTCATTTTTTTCAAATCTTCAAAAATGATGAAAAACGGCGCGCTATAGTATGCCGTACGATATGGGCTATAGCCCATGGTCCAAAATGATGAGAAACGAGGCTAACTTTTTTTTTCAAAATTTCAAAAAACATGGGCTATAACCTTTCGTTTTTGTCATTTTGTCATTTTTTTCAAATCTTCAAAAATGATGAAAAACGGCGCGCTATAGTATGCCGTACGATATGGGCTATAGCCCATGGTCCAAAATGATGAGAAACGAGGCTAACTTTTTTTTTCAAAATTTCAAAAAACATGGGCTATAACCTTTCGTTTTTGTCATTTCGTAATTTTTTTTAAATCTTCAAAAATGATGAAAAACGGCGCGCTATAGTATGCCGTACGATATGGGCTATAGCCCATGGTCCAAAATGATGAGAAACGAGGCTAACTTTTTTTTTCAAAATTTCAAAAAACATGGGCTATAACCTTTCGTTTTTGTCATTTCGTAATTTTTTTCAAATCTTTAAAAATGATGAAAAACGGCGCGCTATAGAATGCCGTACGATATGGGCTATAGCCCATGGTCCAAAATGATGAGAAACGAGGCTAACTTTTTTTTTCAAAATTTCAAAAAACATGGGCTATAACCTTTCGTTTTTGTCATTTTGTCATTTTTTTCAAATCTTCAAAAATGATGAAAAACGGCGCGCTATAGTATGCCGTACGATATGGGCTATAGCCCATGGTCCAAAATGATGAGAATCGAGGCTAACTTTTTTTTTCAAAATTTCAAAAAACATGGGCTATAACCTTTCGTTTTTGTCATTTTGTCATTTTTTTCAAATCTTCAAAAATGATGAAAAACGGCGCGCTATAGTATGCCGTACGATATGGGCTATAGCCCATGGTCCAAAATGATGAGAAACGAGGCTAACTTTTTTTTTCAAAATTTCAAAAAACATGGGCTATAACCTTTCGTTTTTGTCATTTCGTCATTTTTTTCAAATCTTCAAAAATGATGAAAAACGGCGCGCTATAGTATGCCGTACGATATGGGCTATAGCCCATGGTCCAAAATGATGAGAAACGAGGCTAACTTTTTTTTCAAAATTTCAAAAAACATGGGCTATAACCTTTCGTTTTTGTCATTTTGTCATTTTTTTCAAATCTTCAAAAATGATGAAAAACGGCGCGCTATAGTATGCCGTACGATATGGGCTATAGCCCATGGTCCAAAATGATGAGAAACGAGGCTAACTTTTTTTTTCAAAATTTCAAAAAACATGGGCTATAACCTTTCGTTTTTGTCATTTCGTAATTTTTTTCAAATCTTTAAAAATGACGAAAAACGGCGCGCTATAGAATGCCGTACGATATGGGCTATAGCCCATGGTCCAAAATGATGAGAAACGAGGCTAACTTTTTTTTTCAAAATTTCAAAAAACATGGGCTATAACCTTTCGTTTTTGTCATTTTGTCATTTTTTTCAAATCTTCAAAAATGATGAAAAACGGCGCGCTATAGTATGCCGTACGATATGGGCTATAGCCCATGGTCCAAAATGATGAGAAACGAGGCTAACTTTTTTTTTCAAAATTTCAAAAAACATGGGCTATAACCTTTCGTTTTTGTCATTTCGTAATTTTTTTCAAATCTTTAAAAATGACGAAAAACGGCGCGCTATAGAATGCGGTACGATATGGGCTATAGCCCATGGTCCAAAATGATGAGAAACGAGGCTAACTTTTTTTTTCAAAATTTCAAAAAACATGGGCTATAACCTTTCGTTTTTGTCATTTTGTCATTTTTTTCAAATCTTCAAAAATGATGAAAAACGGCGCGCTATAGAATGCCGTACGATATGGGCTATAGCCCATGGTCCAAAATGATGAGAAACGAGGCTAACTTTTTTTTTCAAAATTTCAAAAAACATGGGCTATAACCTTTCGTTTTTGTCATTTCGTCATTTTTTTCAAATCTTCAAAAATGATGAAAAACGGCGCGCTATAGTATGCCGTACGATATGGGCTATAGCCCATGGTCCAAAATGATGAGAAACGAGGCTAACTTTTTTTTTCAAAATTTCAAAAAACATGGGCTATAACCTTTCGTTTTTGTCATTTCGTAAAAAAATTTAAATCTTCAAAAATGATGAAAAACGGCGCGCTATAGTATGCCGTACGATATGGGCTATAGCCCATGGTCCAAAATGATGAGAAACGAGGCTAACTTTTTTTTTCAAAATTTCAAAAAACATGGGCTATAACCTTTCGTTTTTGTCATTTCGTAATTTTTTTCAAATCTTTAAAAATGATGAAAACGGCGCGCTATAGAATGCCGTACGATATGGGCTATAGCCCATGGTCCAAAATGATGAGAAACGAGGCTAACTTTTTTTTTCAAAATTTCAAAAAACATGGGCTATAACCTTTCGTTTTTGTCATTTTGTCATTTTTTTCAAATCTTCAAAAATGATGAAAAACGGCGCGCTATAGTATGCCGTACGATATGGGCTATAGCCCATGGTCCAAAATGATGAGAATCGAGGCTAACTTTTTTTTTCAAAATTTCAAAAAACATGGGCTATAACCTTTCGTTTTTGTCATTTTGTCATTTTTTTCAAATCTTCAAAAATGATGAAAAACGGCGCGCTATAGTATGCCGTACGATATGGGCTATAGCCCATGGTCCAAAATGATGAGAAACGAGGCTAACTTTTTTTTTCAAAATTTCAAAAAACATGGGCTATAACCTTTCGTTTTTGTCATTTCGTCATTTTTTTCAAATCTTCAAAAATGATGAAAAACGGCGCGCTATAGTATGCCGTACGATATGGGCTATATCCCATGGTCCAAAATGATGAGAAACGAGGCTAACTTTTTTTTTCAAAATTTCAAAAAACATGGGCTATAACCTTTCGTTTTTGTCATTTCGTCATTTTTTTCAAATCTTCAAAAATGATGAAAAACGGCGCGCTATAGTATGCCGTACGATATGGGCTATAGCCCATGGTCCAAAATGATGAGAAACGAGGCTAACTTTTTTTTTCAAAATTTCAAAAAACATGGGCTATAACCTTTCGTTTTTGTCATTTTGTCATTTTTTTCAAATCTTCAAAAATGATGAAAAACGGCGCGCTATAGTATGCCGTACGATATGGGCTATAGCCCATGGTCCAAAATGATGAGAAACGAGGCTAACTTTTTTTTTCAAAATTTCAAAAAACATGGGCTATAACCTTTCGTTTTTGTCATTTCGTCATTTTTTTCAAATCTTCAAAAATGATGAAAAACGGCGCGCTATAGTATGCCGTACGATATGGGCTATAGCCCATGGTCCAAAATGATGAGAAACGAGGCTAACTTTTTTTTTCAAAATTTCAAAAAACATGGGCTATAACCTTTCGTTTTTGTCATTTTGTCATTTTTTTCAAATCTTCAAAAATGATGAAAAACGGCGCGCTATAGTATGCCGTACGATATGGGCTATAGCCCATGGTCCAAAATGATGAGAAACGAGGCTAACTTTTTTTTTCAAAATTTCAAAAAACATGGGCTATAACCTTTCGTTTTTGTCATTTCGTCATTTTTTTCAAATCTTCAAAAATGATGAAAAACGGCGCGCTATAGTATGCCGTACGATATGGGCTATAGCCCATGGTCCAAAATGATGAGAAACGAGGCTAACTTTTTTTTTTTAATTTCAAAAAACATGGGCTATAACCTTTCGTTTTTGTCATTTTGTCATTTTTTTCAAATCTTCAAAAATGATGAAAAACGGCGCGCTATAGTATGCCGTACGATATGGGCTATAGCCCATGGTCCAAAATGATGAGAAACGAGGCTAACTTTTTTTTTCAAAATTTCAAAAAACATGGGCTATAACCTTTCGTTTTTGTCATTTCGTCATTTTTTTCAAATCTTCAAAAATGATGAAAAACGGCGCGCTATAGTATGCCGTACGATATGGGCTATATCCCATGGTCCAAAATGATGAGAAACGAGGCTAACTTTTTTTTTCAAAATTTCAAAAAACATGGGCTATAACCTTTCGTTTTTGTCATTTCGTCATTTTTTTCAAATCTTCAAAAATGATGAAAAACGGCGCGCTATAGTATGCCGTACGATATGGGCTATAGCCCATGGTCCAAAATGATGAGAAACGAGGCTAACTTTTTTTTTCAAAATTTCAAAAAACATGGGCTATAACCTTTCGTTTTTGTCATTTCGTCATTTTTTTCAAATCTTCAAAAATGATGAAAACGGCGCGCTATAGTATGCCGTACGATATGGGCTATAGCCCATGGTCCAAAATGATGAGAAACGAGGCTAACTTTTTTTTTCAAAATTTCAAAAAACATGGGCTATAACCTTTTGTTTTTGTCATTTCGTAATTTTTTTCAAATCTTTAAAAATGATGAAAAACGGCGCGCTATAGAATGCCGTACGATATGGGCTATAGCCCATGGTCCAAAATGATGAGAAACGAGGCTAACTTTTTTTTTCAAAATTTCAAAAAACATGGGCTATAACCTTTCGTTTTTGTCATTTCGTCATTTTTTTCAAATCTTCAAAAATGATGAAAACGGCGCGCTATAGTATGCCGTACGATATGGGCTATAGCCCATGGTCCAAAATAATGAGAAACGAGGCTAACTTTTTTTTTCAAAATTTCAAAAAACATGGGCTATAACCTTTTGTTTTTGTCATTTCGTAATTTTTTTCAAATCTTTAAAAATGATGAAAAACGGCGCGCTATAGAATGCCGTACGATATGGGCTATAGCCCATGGTCCAAAATGATGAGAAACGAGGCTAACTTTTTTTTTCAAAATTTCAAAAAACATGGGCTATAACCTTTCGTTTTTGTCATTTCGTAATTTTTTTCAAATCTTTAAAAATGATGAAAAACGGCGCGCTATAGAATGCCGTACGATATGGGCTATAGCCCATGGTCCAAAATGATGAGAAACGAGGCTAACTTTTTTTTTCAAAATTTCAAAAAACATGGGCTATAACCTTTCGTTTTTGTCATTTTGTCATTTTTTTCAAATCTTCAAAAATGATGAAAAACGGCGCGCTATAGTATGCCGTACGATATGGGCTATAGCCCATGGTCCAAAATGATGAGAAACGAGGCTAACTTTTTTTTTCAAAATTTCAAAAAACATGGGCTATAACCTTTCGTTTTTGTCATTTCGTAAATTTTTTTAAATCTTCAAAAATGATGAAAAACGGCGCGCTATAGTATGCCGTACGATATGGGCTATAGCCCATGGTCCAAAATGATGAGAAACGAGGCTAACTTTTTTTTTCAAAATTTCAAAAAACATGGGCTATAACCTTTCGTTTTTGTCATTTCGTAATTTTTTTCAAATCTTTAAAAATGATGAAAAACGGCGCGCTATAGAATGCCGTACGATATGGGCTATAGCCCATGGTCCAAAATGATGAGAAACGAGGCTAACTTTTTTTTTCAAAATTTCAAAAAACATGGGCTATAACCTTTCGTTTTTGTCATTTTGTCATTTTTTTCAAATCTTCAAAAATGATGAAAAACGGCGCGCTATAGTATGCCGTACGATATGGGCTATAGCCCATGGTCCAAAATGATGAGAATCGAGGCTAACTTTTTTTTTCAAAATTTCAAAAAACATGGGCTATAACCTTTCGTTTTTGTCATTTTGTCATTTTTTTCAAATCTTCAAAAATGATGAAAAACGGCGCGCTATAGTATGCCGTACGATATGGGCTATAGCCCATGGTCCAAAATGATGAGAAACGAGGCTAACTTTTTTTTTCAAAATTTCAAAAAACATGGGCTATAACCTTTCGTTTTTGTCATTTCGTAATTTTTTTCAAATCTTTAAAAATGACGAAAAACGGCGCGCTATAGAATGCGGTACGATATGGGCTATAGCCCATGGTCCAAAATGATGAGAAACGAGGCTAACTTTTTTTTTCAAAATTTCAAAAAACATGGGCTATAACCTTTCGTTTTTGTCATTTTGTCATTTTTTTCAAATCTTCAAAAATGATGAAAAACGGCGCGCTATAGTATGCCGTACGATATGGGCTATAGCCCATGGTCCAAAATGATGAGAAACGAGGCTAACTTTTTTTTTCAAAATTTCAAAAAACATGGGCTATAACCTTTCGTTTTTGTCATTTCGTAATTTTTTTTAAATCTTCAAAAATGATGAAAAACGGCGCGCTATAGTATGCCGTACGATATGGGCTATAGCCCATGGTCCAAAATGATGAGAAACGAGGCTAACTTTTTTTTTCAAAATTTCAAAAAACATGGGCTATAACCTTTCGTTTTTGTCATTTCGTAATTTTTTTCAAATCTTTAAAAATGATGAAAAACGGCGCGCTATAGAATGCCGTACGATATGGGCTATAGCCCATGGTCCAAAATGATGAGAAACGAGGCTAACTTTTTTTTTCAAAATTTCAAAAAACATGGGCTATAACCTTTCGTTTTTGTCATTTTGTCATTTTTTTCAAATCTTCAAAAATGATGAAAAACGGCGCGCTATAGTATGCCGTACGATATGGGCTATAGCCCATGGTCCAAAATGATGAGAATCGAGGCTAACTTTTTTTTTCAAAATTTCAAAAAACATGGGCTATAACCTTTCGTTTTTGTCATTTTGTCATTTTTTTCAAATCTTCAAAAATGATGAAAAACGGCGCGCTATAGAATGCCGTACGATATGGGCTATAGCCCATGGTCCAAAATGATGAGAAACGAGGCTAACTTTTTTTTTCAAAATTTCAAAAAACATGGGCTATAACCTTTCGTTTTTGTCATTTTGTCATTTTTTTCAAATCTTCAAAAATGATGAAAAACGGCGCGCTATAGTATGCCGTACGATATGGGCTATAGCCCATGGTCCAAAATGATGAGAAACGAGGCTAACTTTTTTTTTCAAAATTTCAAAAAACATGGGCTATAACCTTTCGTTTTTGTCATTTCGTAATTTTTTTCAAATCTTTAAAAATGACGAAAAACGGCGCGCTATAGAATGCGGTACGATATGGGCTATAGCCCATGGTCCAAAATGATGAGAAACGAGGCTAACTTTTTTTTTCAAAATTTCAAAAAACATGGGCTATAACCTTTCGTTTTTGTCATTTTGTCATTTTTTTCAAATCTTCAAAAATGATGAAAAACGGCGCGCTATAGAATGCCGTACGATATGGGCTATAGCCCATGGTCCAAAATGATGAGAAACGAGGCTAACTTTTTTTTTCAAAATTTCAAAAAACATGGGCTATAACCTTTCGTTTTTGTCATTTCGTCATTTTTTTCAAATCTTCAAAAATGATGAAAAACGGCGCGCTATAGTATGCCGTACGATATGGGCTATAGCCCATGGTCCAAAATGATGAGAAACGAGGCTAACTTTTTTTTTCAAAATTTCAAAAAACATGGGCTATAACCTTTCGTTTTTGTCATTTCGTAATTTTTTTTAAATCTTCAAAAATGATGAAAAACGGCGCGCTATAGTATGCCGTACGATATGGGCTATAGCCCATGGTCCAAAATGATGAGAAACGAGGCTAACTTTTTTTTTCAAAATTTCAAAAAACATGGGCTATAACCTTTCGTTTTTGTCATTTCGTAATTTTTTTCAAATCTTTAAAAATGATGAAAAACGGCGCGCTATAGAATGCCGTACGATATGGGCTATAGCCCATGGTCCAAAATGATGAGAAACGAGGCTAACTTTTTTTTTCAAAATTTCAAAAAACATGGGCTATAACCTTTCGTTTTTGTCATTTTGTCATTTTTTTCAAATCTTCAAAAATGATGAAAAACGGCGCGCTATAGTATGCCGTACGATATGGGCTATAGCCCATGGTCCAAAATGATGAGAAACGAGGCTAACTTTTTTTTTCAAAATTTCAAAAAACATGGGCTATAACCTTTCGTTTTTGTCATTTCGTAATTTTTTTTAAATCTTCAAAAATGATGAAAAACGGCGCGCTATAGTATGCCGTACGATATGGGCTATAGCCCATGGTCCAAAATGATGAGAAACGAGGCTAACTTTTTTTTTCAAAATTTCAAAAAACATGGGCTATAACCTTTCGTTTTTGTCATTTCGTAATTTTTTTCAAATCTTTAAAAATGATGAAAAACGGCGCGCTATAGAATGCCGTACGATATGGGCTATAGCCCATGGTCCAAAATGATGAGAAACGAGGCTAACTTTTTTTTTCAAAATTTCAAAAAACATGGGCTATAACCTTTCGTTTTTGTCATTTTGTCATTTTTTTCAAATCTTCAAAAATGATGAAAAACGGCGCGTTATAGTATGCCGTACGATATGGGCTATAGCCCATGGTCCAAAATGATGAGAAACGAGGCTAACTTTTTTTTCAAAATTTCAAAAAACATGGGCTATAACCTTTCGTTTTTGTCATTTCGTCATTTTTTTCAAATCTTCAAAAATGATGAAAAACGGCGCGCTATAGTATGCCGTACGATATGGGCTATAGCCCATGGTCCAAAATGATGAGAAACGAGGCTAACTTTTTTTTTTTTAATTTCAAAAAACATGGGCTATAACCTTTCGTTTTTGTCATTTTGTCATTTTTTTCAAATCTTCAAAAATGATGAAAAACGGCGCGCTATAGTATGCCGTACGATATGGGCTATAGCCCATGGTCCAAAATGATGAGAAACGAGGCTAACTTTTTTTTTCAAAATTTCAAAAAACATGGGCTATAACCTTTCGTTTTTGTCATTTCGTAATTTTTTTTAAATCTTCAAAAATGATGAAAAACGGCGCGCTATAGTATGCCGTACGATATGGGCTATAGCCCATGGTCCAAAATGATGAGAAACGAGGCTAACTTTTTTTTTCAAAATTTCAAAAAACATGGGCTATAACCTTTCGTTTTTGTCATTTCGTAATTTTTTTCAAATCTTTAAAAATGATGAAAAACGGCGCGCTATAGAATGCCGTACGATATGGGCTATAGCCCATGGTCCAAAATGATGAGAAACGAGGCTAACTTTTTTTTTCAAAATTTCAAAAAACATGGGCTATAACCTTTCGTTTTTGTCATTTTGTCATTTTTTTCAAATCTTCAAAAATGATGAAAAACGGCGCGCTATAGTATGCCGTACGATATGGGCTATAGCCCATGGTCCAAAATGATGAGAAACGAGGCTAACTTTTTTTTCAAAATTTCAAAAAACATGGGCTATAACCTTTCGTTTTTGTCATTTCGTCATTTTTTTCAAATCTTCAAAAATGATGAAAAACGGCGCGCTATAGTATGCCGTACGATATGGGCTATAGCCCATGGTCCAAAATGATGAGAAACGAGGCTAACTTTTTTTTTTTTAATTTCAAAAAACATGGGCTATAACCTTTCGTTTTTGTCATTTTGTCATTTTTTTCAAATCTTCAAAAATGATGAAAAACGGCGCGCTATAGTATGCCGTACGATATGGGCTATAGCCCATGGTCCAAAATGATGAGAAACGAGGCTAACTTTTTTTTTCAAAATTTCAAAAAACATGGGCTATAACCTTTCGTTTTTGTCATTTCGTCATTTTTTTCAAATCTTCAAAAATGATGAAAAACGGCGCGCTATAGTATGCCGTACGATATGGGCTATATCCCATGGTCCAAAATGATGAGAAACGAGGCTAACTTTTTTTTTCAAAATTTCAAAAAACATGGGCTATAACCTTTCGTTTTTGTCATTTCGTCATTTTTTTCAAATCTTCAAAAATGATGAAAAACGGCGCGCTATAGTATGCCGTACGATATGGGCTATAGCCCATGGTCCAAAATGATGAGAAACGAGGCTAACTTTTTTTTTCAAAATTTCAAAAAACATGGGCTATAACCTTTCGTTTTTGTCATTTCGTCATTTTTTTCAAATCTTCAAAAATGATGAAAACGGCGCGCTATAGTATGCCGTACGATATGGGCTATAGCCCATGGTCCAAAATGATGAGAAACGAGGCTAACTTTTTTTTTCAAAATTTCAAAAAACATGGGCTATAACCTTTTGTTTTTGTCATTTCGTAATTTTTTTCAAATCTTTAAAAATGATGAAAAACGGCGCGCTATAGAATGCCGTACGATATGGGCTATAGCCCATGGTCCAAAATGATGAGAAACGAGGCTAACTTTTTTTTTCAAAATTTCAAAAAACATGGGCTATAACCTTTCGTTTTTGTCATTTCGTCATTTTTTTCAAATCTTCAAAAATGATGAAAACGGCGCGCTATAGTATGCCGTACGATATGGGCTATAGCCCATGGTCCAAAATAATGAGAAACGAGGCTAACTTTTTTTTTCAAAATTTCAAAAAACATGGGCTATAACCTTTTGTTTTTGTCATTTCGTAATTTTTTTCAAATCTTTAAAAATGATGAAAAACGGCGCGCTATAGAATGCCGTACGATATGGGCTATAGCCCATGGTCCAAAATGATGAGAAACGAGGCTAACTTTTTTTTTCAAAATTTCAAAAAACATGGGCTATAACCTTTCGTTTTTGTCATTTCGTAATTTTTTTCAAATCTTTAAAAATGATGAAAAACGGCGCGCTATAGAATGCCGTACGATATGGGCTATAGCCCATGGTCCAAAATGATGAGAAACGAGGCTAACTTTTTTTTTCAAAATTTCAAAAAACATGGGCTATAACCTTTCGTTTTTGTCATTTTGTCATTTTTTTCAAATCTTCAAAAATGATGAAAAACGGCGCGCTATAGTATGCCGTACGATATGGGCTATAGCCCATGGTCCAAAATGATGAGAAACGAGGCTAACTTTTTTTTTCAAAATTTCAAAAAACATGGGCTATAACCTTTCGTTTTTGTCATTTCGTAATTTTTTTTAAATCTTCAAAAATGATGAAAAACGGCGCGCTATAGTATGCCGTACGATATGGGCTATAGCCCATGGTCCAAAATGATGAGAAACGAGGCTAACTTTTTTTTTCAAAATTTCAAAAAACATGGGCTATAACCTTTCGTTTTTGTCATTTCGTAATTTTTTTCAAATCTTTAAAAATGATGAAAAACGGCGCGCTATAGAATGCCGTACGATATGGGCTATAGCCCATGGTCCAAAATGATGAGAAACGAGGCTAACTTTTTTTTTCAAAATTTCAAAAAACATGGGCTATAACCTTTCGTTTTTGTCATTTTGTCATTTTTTTCAAATCTTCAAAAATGATGAAAAACGGCGCGCTATAGTATGCCGTACGATATGGGCTATAGCCCATGGTCCAAAATGATGAGAATCGAGGCTAACTTTTTTTTTCAAAATTTCAAAAAACATGGGCTATAACCTTTCGTTTTTGTCATTTTGTCATTTTTTTCAAATCTTCAAAAATGATGAAAAACGGCGCGCTATAGTATGCCGTACGATATGGGCTATAGCCCATGGTCCAAAATGATGAGAAACGAGGCTAACCTTTTTTTTCAAAATTTCAAAAAACATGGGCTATAACCTTTCGTTTTTGTCATTTCGTAATTTTTTTCAAATCTTTAAAAATGACGAAAAACGGCGCGCTATAGAATGCGGTACGATATGGGCTATAGCCCATGGTCCAAAATGATGAGAAACGAGGCTAACTTTTTTTTTCAAAATTTCAAAAAACATGGGCTATAACCTTTCGTTTTTGTCATTTTGTCATTTTTTTCAAATCTTCAAAAATGATGAAAAACGGCGCGCTATAGTATGCCGTACGATATGGGCTATAGCCCATGGTCCAAAATGATGAGAAACGAGGCTAACTTTTTTTTTCAAAATTTCAAAAAACATGGGCTATAACCTTTCGTTTTTGTCATTTCGTAATTTTTTTTAAATCTTCAAAAATGATGAAAAACGGCGCGCTATAGTATGCCGTACGATATGGGCTATAGCCCATGGTCCAAAATGATGAGAAACGAGGCTAACTTTTTTTTTCAAAATTTCAAAAAACATGGGCTATAACCTTTCGTTTTTGTCATTTCGTAATTTTTTTCAAATCTTTAAAAATGATGAAAAACGGCGCGCTATAGAATGCCGTACGATATGGGCTATAGCCCATGGTCCAAAATGATGAGAAACGAGGCTAACTTTTTTTTTCAAAATTTCAAAAAACATGGGCTATAACCTTTCGTTTTTGTCATTTTGTCATTTTTTTCAAATCTTCAAAAATGATGAAAAACGGCGCGCTATAGTATGCCGTACGATATGGGCTATAGCCCATGGTCCAAAATGATGAGAATCGAGGCTAACTTTTTTTTTCAAAATTTCAAAAAACATGGGCTATAACCTTTCGTTTTTGTCATTTTGTCATTTTTTTCAAATCTTCAAAAATGATGAAAAACGGCGCGCTATAGAATGCCGTACGATATGGGCTATAGCCCATGGTCCAAAATGATGAGAAACGAGGCTAACTTTTTTTTTCAAAATTTCAAAAAACATGGGCTATAACCTTTCGTTTTTGTCATTTTGTCATTTTTTTCAAATCTTCAAAAATGATGAAAAACGGCGCGCTATAGTATGCCGTACGATATGGGCTATAGCCCATGGTCCAAAATGATGAGAAACGAGGCTAACTTTTTTTTTCAAAATTTCAAAAAACATGGGCTATAACCTTTCGTTTTTGTCATTTCGTAATTTTTTTCAAATCTTTAAAAATGACGAAAAACGGCGCGCTATAGAATGCGGTACGATATGGGCTATAGCCCATGGTCCAAAATGATGAGAAACGAGGCTAACTTTTTTTTTCAAAATTTCAAAAAACATGGGCTATAACCTTTCGTTTTTGTCATTTTGTCATTTTTTTCAAATCTTCAAAAATGATGAAAAACGGCGCGCTATAGAATGCCGTACGATATGGGCTATAGCCCATGGTCCAAAATGATGAGAAACGAGGCTAACTTTTTTTTTCAAAATTTCAAAAAACATGGGCTATAACCTTTCGTTTTTGTCATTTCGTCATTTTTTTCAAATCTTCAAAAATGATGAAAAACGGCGCGCTATAGTATGCCGTACGATATGGGCTATAGCCCATGGTCCAAAATGATGAGAAACGAGGCTAACTTTTTTTTTCAAAATTTCAAAAAACATGGGCTATAACCTTTCGTTTTTGTCATTTCGTAATTTTTTTTAAATCTTCAAAAATGATGAAAAACGGCGCGCTATAGTATGCCGTACGATATGGGCTATAGCCCATGGTCCAAAATGATGAGAAACGAGGCTAACTTTTTTTTTCAAAATTTCAAAAAACATGGGCTATAACCTTTCGTTTTTGTCATTTCGTAATTTTTTTCAAATCTTTAAAAATGATGAAAAACGGCGCGCTATAGAATGCCGTACGATATGGGCTATAGCCCATGGTCCAAAATGATGAGAAACGAGGCTAACTTTTTTTTTCAAAATTTCAAAAAACATGGGCTATAACCTTTCGTTTTTGTCATTTTGTCATTTTTTTCAAATCTTCAAAAATGATGAAAAACGGCGCGCTATAGTATGCCGTACGATATGGGCTATAGCCCATGGTCCAAAATGATGAGAAACGAGGCTAACTTTTTTTTTCAAAATTTCAAAAAACATGGGCTATAACCTTTCGTTTTTGTCATTTCGTAATTTTTTTTAAATCTTCAAAAATGATGAAAAACGGCGCGCTATAGTATGCCGTACGATATGGGCTATAGCCCATGGTCCAAAATGATGAGAAACGAGGCTAACTTTTTTTTTCAAAATTTCAAAAAACATGGGCTATAACCTTTCGTTTTTGTCATTTCGTAATTTTTTTCAAATCTTTAAAAATGATGAAAAACGGCGCGCTATAGAATGCCGTACGATATGGGCTATAGCCCATGGTCCAAAATGATGAGAAACGAGGCTAACTTTTTTTTTCAAAATTTCAAAAAACATGGGCTATAACCTTTCGTTTTTGTCATTTTGTCATTTTTTTCAAATCTTCAAAAATGATGAAAAACGGCGCGTTATAGTATGCCGTACGATATGGGCTATAGCCCATGGTCCAAAATGATGAGAAACGAGGCTAACTTTTTTTTCAAAATTTCAAAAAACATGGGCTATAACCTTTCGTTTTTGTCATTTCGTCATTTTTTTCAAATCTTCAAAAATGATGAAAAACGGCGCGCTATAGTATGCCGTACGATATGGGCTATAGCCCATGGTCCAAAATGATGAGAAACGAGGCTAACTTTTTTTTTTTTAATTTCAAAAAACATGGGCTATAACCTTTCGTTTTTGTCATTTTGTCATTTTTTTCAAATCTTCAAAAATGATGAAAAACGGCGCGCTATAGTATGCCGTACGATATGGGCTATAGCCCATGGTCCAAAATGATGAGAAACGAGGCTAACTTTTTTTTTCAAAATTTCAAAAAACATGGGCTATAACCTTTCGTTTTTGTCATTTCGTCATTTTTTTCAAATCTTCAAAAATGATGAAAAACGGCGCGCTATAGTATGCCGTACGATATGGGCTATAGCCCATGGTCCAAAATGATGAGAAACGAGGCTAACTTTTTTTTTCAAAATTTCAAAAAACATGGGCTATAACCTTTCGTTTTTGTCATTTCGTCATTTTTTCAAATCTTCAAAAATGATGAAAAACGGCGCGCTATAGTATGCCGTACGATATGGGCTATAGCCCATGGTCCAAAATGATGAGAAACGAGGCTAACTTTTTTTTTCAAAATTTCAAAAAACATGGGCTATAACCTTTCGTTTTTGTCATTTTGTCATTTTTTTCAAATCTTCAAAAATGATGAAAAACGGCGCGCTATAGTATGCCGTACGATATGGGCTATAGCCCATGGTCCAAAATGATGAGAAACGAGGCTAACTTTTTTTTTTCAAAATTTCAAAAAACATGGGCTATAACCTTTCGTTTTTGTCATTTCGTCATTTTTTTCAAATCTTCAAAAATGATGAAAAACGGCGCGCTATAGTATGCCGTACGATATGGGCTATAGCCCATGGTCCAAAATGATGAGAAACGAGGCTAACTTTTTTTTTCAAAATTTCAAAAAACATGGGCTATAACCTTTCGTTTTTGTCATTTTGTCATTTTTTTCAAATCTTCAAAAATGATGAAAAACGGCGCGCTATAGTATGCCGTACGATATGGGCTATAGCCCATGGTCCAAAATGATGAGAAACGAGGCTAACTTTTTTTTTTTTAATTTCAAAAAACATGGGCTATAACCTTTCGTTTTTGTCATTTTGTCATTTTTTTCAAATCTTCAAAAATGATGAAAAACGGCGCGCTATAGTATGCCGTACGATATGGGCTATAGCCCATGGTCCAAAATGATGAGAAACGAGGCTAACTTTTTTTTTCAAAATTTCAAAAAACATGGGCTATAACCTTTCGTTTTTGTCATTTCGTCATTTTTTTCAAATCTTCAAAAATGATGAAAAACGGCGCGCTATAGTATGCCGTACGATATGGGCTATAGCCCATGGTCCAAAATGAAAAAGTTAGCCTCGTTTCTCATCATTTTGGACCATGGGCTATAGCCCCTATCGTACGGCATACTATAGCGCGCCGTTTTTCATCATTTTTGAAGATTTGAAAAAAATGACAAAATGACAAAAACGAAAGGTTATAGCCCATGTTTTTGAAATTTTGAAAAAAAAAAGTTAGCCTCGTTTCTCATCATTTTGGAACATGGGCTATAGCCCATATCGTACGGCATACTATAGCGCGCCGTTTTTCATCATTTTTGAAGATTTGAAAAAAATGACGAAATGACAAAAACGAAAGGTTATAGCCCATGTTTTTTGAAATTTTGAAAAAAAAAAGTTAGCCTCGTTTCTCATCATTTTGGACCATGGGCTATAGCCCATATCGTACGGCATACTATAGCGCGCCGTTTTTCATCATTTTTGAAGATTTGAAAAAAATGACGAAATGACAAAAACGAAAGGTTATAGCCCATGTTTTTTGAAATTTTGAAAAAAAAAGTTAGCCTCGTTTCTCATCATTTTGGACCATGGGCTAAAGCCCATATCGTACGGCATACTATAGCGCGCCATTTTTCATCATTTTTGAAGATTTGAAAAAAATGACAAAATGACAAAAACGAAAGGTTATAGCCCATGTTTTTTGAAATTTTGAAAAAAAAAGTTAGCCTCGTTTCTCATCATTTTGGACCATGGGCTATAGCCCATATCGTACGGCATTCTATAGCGCGCCGTTTTTCATCATTTTTAAAGATTTGAAAAAAATTACGAAATGACAAAAACGAAAGGTTATAGCCCATGTTTTTTGAAATTTTGAAAAAAAAAGTTAGCCTCGTTTCTCATCATTTTGGACCATGGGCTATAGCCCATATCGTACGGCATACTATAGCGCGCCGTTTTTCATCATTTTTGAAGATTTAAAAAAAATTACGAAATGACAAAAACGAAAGGTTATAGCCCATGTTTTTTGAAATTTTGAAAAAAAAAGTTAGCCTCGTTTCTCATCATTTTGGACCATGGGCTATAGCCCATATCGTACGGCATACTATAGCGCGCCGTTTTTCATCATTTTTGAAGATTTGAAAAAAATGACAAAATGACAAAAACGAAAGGTTATAGCCCATGTTTTTTGAAATTTTGAAAAAAAAAGTTAGCCTCGTTTCTCATCATTTTGGACCATGGGCTATAGCCCATATCGTACGGCATTCTATAGCGCGCCGTTTTTCATCATTTTTAAAGATTTGAAAAAAATTACGAAATGACAAAAACGAAAGGTTATAGCCCATGTTTTTTGAAATTTTGAAAAAAAAAGTTAGCCTCGTTTCTCATCATTTTGGACCATGGGCTATAGCCCATATCGTACGGCATACTATAGCGCGCCGTTTTTCATCATTTTTGAAGATTTGAAAAAAATGACGAAATGACAAAAACGAAAGGTTATAGCCCTCGTTTCTCATCATTTTGGACCATGGGCTATAGCCCATATCGTACGGCATACTATAGCGCGCCGTTTTTCATCATTTTTGAAGATTTGAAAAAAATGACGAAATGACAAAAACGAAAGGTTATAGCCCATGTTTTTTGAAATTTTGAAAAAAAAAGTTAGCCTCGTTTCTCATCATTTTGGACCATGGGCTATAGCCCATATCGTACGGCATACTATAGCGCGCCGTTTTTCATCATTTTTGAAGATTTGAAAAAAAATGACAAAATGACAAAAACGAAAGGTTATAGCCCATGTTTTTTGAAATTTTGAAAAAAAAAGTTAGCCTCGTTTCTCATCATTTTGGACCATGGGCTATAGCCCATATCGTACGGCATACTATAGCGCGCCGTTTTTCATCATTTTTGAAGATTTGAAAAAAATGACGAAATGACAAAAACGAAAGGTTATAGCCCATGTTTTTTGAAATTTTGAAAAAAAAAGTTAGCCTCGTTTCTCATCATTTTGGACCATGGGCTATAGCCCATATCGTACGGCATTCTATAGCGCGCCGTTTTTCGTCATTTTTAAAGATTTGAAAAAAATTACGAAATGACAAAAACGAAAGGTTATAGCCCATGTTTTTTGAAATTTTGAAAAAAAAAGTTAGCCTCGTTTCTCATCATTTTGGACCATGGGCTATAGCCCATATCGTACGGCATACTATAGCGCGCCGTTTTTCATCATTTTTGAAGATTTGAAAAAAATGACAAAATGACAAAAACGAAAGGTTATAGCCCATGTTTTTGAAATTTTGAAAAAAAAAGTTAGCCTAGTTTCTCATCATTTTGGAACATGGGCTATAGCCCATATCGTACGGCATACTATAGCGCGCCGTTTTTCATCATTTTTGAAGATTTGAAAAAAATGACGAAATGACAAAAACGAAAGGTTATAGCCCATGTTTTTTGAAAATTTGAAAAAAAAAGTTAGCCTCGTTTCTCATCATTTTGGACCATGGGCTAAAGCCCATATCGTACGGCATACTATAGCGCGCCGTTTTTCATCATTTTTGAAGATTTGAAAAAAATGACAAAATGACAAAAACGAAAGGTTATAGCCCATGTTTTTTGAAATTTTGAAAAAAAAAGTTAGCCTCGTTTCTCATCATTTTGGACCATGGGCTATAGCCCATATCGTACGGCATTCTATAGCGCGCCGTTTTTCATCATTTTTAAAGATTTGAAAAAAATTACGAAATGACAAAAACGAAAGGTTATAGCCCATGTTTTTTGAAATTTTGAAAAAAAAAGTTAGCCTCGTTTCTCATCATTTTGGACCATGGGCTATAGCCCATATCGTACGGCATTCTATAGCGCGCCGTTTTTCGTCATTTTTAAAGATTTGATTTTTTTTTCGAAATGACAAAAACGAAAGGTTAAAGCCCATGTTTTTTGAAATTTTGAAAAAAAAAGTTAGCCTCGTTTCTCATCATTTTGGACCATGGGCTATAGCCCATATCGTACGGCATACTATAGCGCGCCGTTTTTCATCATTTTTGAAGATTTGAAAAAAATGACAAAATGACAAAAACGAAAGGTTATAGCCCATGTTTTTGAAATTTTGAAAAAAAAAGTTAGCCTCGTTTCTCATCATTTTGGAACATGGGCTATAGCCCATATCGTACGGCATACTATAGCGCGCCGTTTTTCATCATTTTTGAAGATTTGAAAAAAATGACGAAATGACAAAAACGAAAGGTTATAGCCCATGTTTTTTGAAATTTTGAAAAAAAAAGTTAGCCTCGTTTCTCATCATTTTGGACCATGGGCTAAAGCCCATATCGTACGGCATACTATAGCGCGCCGTTTTTCATCATTTTTGAAGATTTGAAAAAAATGACAAAATGACAAAAACGAAAGGTTATAGCCCATGTTTTTTGAAATTTTGAAAAAAAAAGTTAGCCTCGTTTCTCATCATTTTGGACCATGGGCTATAGTATGCCGTACGATATGGGCTATAGCCCATGGTCCAAAATGATGAGAAACGAGGCTAACTTTTTTTTTTTTTTTTTTTTTAAACATGGGCTATAACCTTTCGTTTTTGTCATTTCGTCATTTTTTTCAAATCTTCAAAAATGATGAAAAACGGCGCGCTATAGTATGCCGTACGATATGGGCTATAGCCCATGGTCCAAAATGATGAGAAACGAGGCTAACTTTTTTTTTTCAAAATTTCAAAAAACATGGGCTATAACCTTTCGTTTTGTCATTTTGTCATTTTTTTCAAATCTTCAAAAATGATGAAAAACGGCGCGCTATAGTATGCCGTACGATATGGGCTATAGCCCATGGTCCAAAATGATGAGAAACGAGGCTAACTTTTTTTTTCAAAATTTCAAAAAACATGGGCTATAACCTTTCGTTTTTGTCATTTTGTCATTTTTTTCAAATCTTCAAAAATGATGAAAAACGGCGCGCTATAGTATGCCGTACGATATGGGCTATAGCCCATGGTCCAAAATGATGAGAAACGAGGCTAACTTTTTTTCTCAAAATTTCAAAAACATGGGCTATAACCTTTCGTTTTTGTCATTTTGTCATTTTTTTCAAATCTTCAAAAATGATGAAAAACGGCGCGCTATAGTATGCCGTACGATATGGGCTATAGCCCATGGTCCAAAATGATGAGAAACGAGGCTAACTTTTTTTTTCAAAATTTCAAAAAACATGGGCTATAACCTTTCGTTTTTGTCATTTTGTCATTTTTTTCAAATCTTCAAAAATGATGAAAAACGGCGCGCTATAGTATGCCGTACGATATGGGCTATAGCCCATGGTCCAAAATGATGAGAAACGAGGCTAACTTTTTTTTTTTAAATAAAAAAAAACATGGGCTATAACCTTTCGTTTTTGTCATTTCGTCATTTTTTTCAAATCTTCAAAAATGATGAAAAACGGCGCGCTATAGTATGCCGTACGATATGGGCTATAGCCCATGGTCCAAAATGATGAGAAACGAGGCTAACTTTTTTTTTCAAAATTTCAAAAAACATGGGCTATAACCTTTCGTTTTGTCATTTTGTCATTTTTTTCAAATCTTCAAAAATGATGAAAAACGGCGCGCTATAGTATGCCGTACGATATGGGCTATAGCCCATGGTCCAAAATGAGGAGAAACGAGGCTAACTTTTTTTTTCAAAATTTCAAAAAACATGGGCTATAACCCATCGTTTTTGTCATTTCGTCATTTTTTTCAAATCTTCAAAAATGATGAAAAACGGCGCGCTATAGTATGCCGTACGATATGGGCTATAGCCAATGGTCCTAAATGATGAGAAACGAGGCTAACTTTTTTTTTCAAAATTTTAAAAAACATGGGCTATAACCCATCGTTTTTGTCATTTCGTAATTTTTTTCAAATCTTTAAAAATGATGAAAAACGGCGCGCTATAGTATGCCGTACGATATGGGCTATAGCCCATGGTCCAAAATGATGAGAAACGAGGCTAACTTTTTTTTTCAAAATTTCAAAAAACATGGGCTATAACCTTTCGTTTTTGTCATTTCGTAATTTTTTTCAAATCTTTAAAAATGATGAAAAACGGCGCGCTATAGAATGCCGTACGATATGGGCTATAGCCCATGGTCCAAAATGATGAGAAACGAGGCTAACTTTTTTTTTCAAAATTTCAAAAAACATGGGCTATAACCTTTCGTTTTTGTCATTTCGTCATTTTTTTCAAATCTTCAAAAATGATGAAAAACGGCGCGCTATAGAATGCCGTACGATATGGGCTATAGCCCATGGTCCAAAATGATGAGAAACGAGGCTAACTTTTTTTTTCAAAATTTCAAAAAACATGGGCTATAACCTTTCGTTTTTGTCATTTCGTAATTTTTTTCAAATCTTCAAAAATGATGAAAAACGGCGCGCTATAGTATGCCGTACGATATGGGCTATAGCCCATGGTCCAAAATGATGAGAAACGAGGCTAACTTTTTTTTTCAAAATTTCAAAAAACATGGGCTATAACCTTTCGTTTTTGTCATTTCGTCATTTTTTCAAATCTTTAAAAATGATGAAAAACGGCGCGCTATAGTATGCCGTACGATTTGGGCTATAGCCCATGGTCCAAAATGATGAGAAACGAGGATAACTTTTTTTTTCAAAATTTCAAAAAACATGGGCTATAACCCATCGTTTTTGTCAAATTGCGGAATTGCGGAAATTGTGGAAATTGCAGAAATTGCGGATTTTTTTTTCTCCCATTTTTTTCAAATCCTCAAAAATGATGAAAAACTGTTACACGGTTTTACCCTGCAGATGGCTGTTCAGATGGCTCTGATGAGCGGGGAAGTGTTAAATGCCTTTCTCAGGAGCAATTTGACATGTACTGTGACTGGGCGAGCCGAGTATATAGAACCAGCAACCTTTCATATTCCCAGACAGACAGGCCACCCCTCCAGCTATCTGGCAGATCTGACAGGGAGGCATTTAATATTAGACTCTGCAATGCCTTAATTCTTGGTAGCTGGGTACATATTGTCCTGGCCATCCCGAGAGTGACCATATCGTTCTCTCATTTCCGTTATTATCCAAGAAAATCTCTCTTCCATCTGATGTTGCACTCTCTCTCTCTCTCACAGAGGGTGACCTTTATCATAAACTTTAACAGGATTAAGAACGGCTGAGCCTGAAATGTGTTGCAACACTAATCCAGCAGCCAAAATGACAGCATTGGAGCATCCATGTGTGCATATGTGTGCATATGCACGCATGCGTGTCACCATGCTCGTGCCCAAGGGTCCTAATTTTAACAACATAAACCTTATACCTAGTTGATATGGGGTGCCCCAGGCCTTATGTGTGCTAATATTTCCCTCTACACAAAATCAGCTCACCTCTCAGAATAGGGACACCAGTGGTTAAATCTGCTATAAGCAATGTACATTGTTTTTTAATACATATTTAGCCCCATGTTCGAATGCCACCGCCCCCCTGTCAAAAATTGCTAAACATGAACCTTGCTTGAAAAGAAAAAAACTAAATTTGTCCTTTAAGTTAAATAACTCAAAAACTACAAAACATTTCAAAGTCAAAAGTTCCAGCATGTGTGTCCACAGTAAGCTGAATTATAAAGAGTGAATATCTAGGTGAAAGTGATTTTTTGTGCCAAAATCTGCCATTGACCCCATTATAAATTTCTCAAATTTAAAAGCAGATGGAAAACGACATACTATAGTGTATAGTTCATGGTTTGACGACATAGGACATTTTTCATGATTCAATCAACGTCAATCATAATAGCACATTAGAATGCCACACATACGGCTCCTACACTGTACATGGGATCAATGTGTACTGTTTCCCTCCTAAAAGTAGACATTCAGGGCTTTCATTCGGTGTATAGTATGTATAGGATATTATTTGTGTTCATTTCAAATCTGTCTGTTCAAATAAAAAAAACTGAACTGAAAATTTCAGTTCAGTTTTTTTATTTGAATGTCTGTCAACTTCAACCTTTGCCTGAACTCTGCTGTTTGCGAGCAGAGTTCAGGCAAAAGCAGGTGTTAGAAAAAGGTCAATATCTCCAGAATGGAAGATGGTAAAATAAAAATAAAAAAATAAATTTAAGTGGACAAGTTACGCCAGGGCTCCACTGGGCGCGTCTGCGTCGCGTCAGCGTCACAGAATGTTCCCTTTTTAATCAATGAAGGCTGGCTCCACTGCCCGCGTTGCGTGCCGCGTGCGTGCGTGCGTCACCATTCAAATTGAACCGGTTCGTTTTTTGACGCACGCGTCGGAGACGCAACGCGCCCAAACGCGCCCAGTGGAGCCCTGGCGTTAGGCTTTCTTTTGATGTATGCCGTGTGATTCTCGCTATAAGAGAACATTTTGCTGTGGGCCCCGAAAAAGTTCCTTCGTCCCTTAGCACCACCAAGCTCCGCCGGACAGAATAGCCCAGCACACAATGTGTTAAAAGAAAGAGAGAGAGATGTTATGTGTGTGTGTGTGTGTGTGTGTGTGTGTGTTGGGGGCAGCATTGTTTAACTGTTTAACATCTCGCTCTCTATTGACCCTCACACCAACTTACAATAGGATCCACCATGTTCAATTCATCATTCAACATTTAGAGACGTACAAAATACAAATATACACTTCTATATAGCCAGGAAAATCATCATAGAGGAGGTAAAAAGGGGATAAAAACATATACAGTGAGGGGGAAAAGGGGTGGGTGGAGGATTTGTTTCAGTGTCAGACTCAGGACACTTTGACACGCACACGTAGCCTGCAGGAATATTGAAGCGTGAACCTTAGCGGTCAATCTACCTCCTGAGCAACTGCTGTCCCTTTGTGCGTGCACTAAGATTTAGGTGGGATTTTGTTTCAATGCTAATGCTATAAAGGATTAATCAAATGTCTCCAGACAACTATACTATTTGGTATGGCATTTTACAGACTATTAGTTATCCAATAAGAAAAGGGTCTGAAAATTGTGACATTTAATAATACAAAGCTGCCAATATTATAATACCAACTGATGTAGAAATGACATTCAGTCAATTAGGTATAGGAAGCCTGTCAAAAATATATGTATAGCCAAGTTAGTGTGTAAATGTATCGTTTTGAAAATCAACATTGCCTGAGGAAGGTCCACACGACCAAAGTTATTTAATTCATTATTGTACTGATCAATTTAGGCAGTGTGCATATTATTGTTGATGTTGTCTACAGATTTTGCATTTTTCTGTGTGAAAGTCTATTTCGACATACCGGTACATTCTCACAAAACCATTGCCAATAAAGCCCAAGCATTGTCTGGTGCTTTTTACCACTATATTATTCTGTACTCGGTAGGCTACGTTCCTTTTTCTCCTATACAATCTCTTCACAAAAAATAGATCTGCAATTTTTGCTGAATGTTTGACCAATTATGAGATATGCCCAGAATAGAGACGCTGGGTTCATCTGGTTAACAGCACACAACCATCGTTGTATATTTTATTCGGGTTTGGATGTAAGCTGAGCAGTGTCATGCCTGTCCCTAGAACTGATAATCACCCAAAATAGCCTTTACATTTACAGAGAGCGGAACCATGAACCTAATACATGTACAACCCACCATTATCCACTCATTATTCCACACTTATCTTGTGTTTGCTCACTGTCCCTGATCATGTGTGTCTATGTGGCTGCATGAGACGGAGCAGACAGGGATGCTCGGACACATAATGGCGAGTTGAGGGTCAGGACACGATGGCTCCATACTGTATACCATTATCTGCTAGTACTCGGAAAACTGAGCAGCTCCTGTCATTCTTGTCCGCACGTTCCCTAAGCTCCCACTCCCTGCATGCACGGCTATTATCTGTAGCGTGTGAGGAGGTGTGAGGGATATTTCACAGGGTATTTGTGGGTTTGCGGATGGCCCCATGACCCTCCTCCCCTAGCTGTCTTCCTCTATTCTCATCTAATGCTGTGAAGGGAAAGGTCCGTATAGTGGATGTTATTTGTGATGATAGGTTATTTTCTTTGGGTTGCTTGGAAATATATTGCTGCAAAGCTGTAAAACATCAATACATGAGCATTGTAGCAGTGTTGAGGTCAAACAGGGCAGAGAGAGAAAGAGAGTGAGTGTATGTGTGCGTGCGTGCGGTATGAGAAAGAATTATATATGATATATGTTTTTTCTTAACGTGCATATAACCTCTCTTAAAGTATTATCTTAGATTAAATGGTTTGAGTGATGTGACAAAATGTTCTCCAGATTAATTTGGTATGACCTCAAAGTTAATTTGCAATGCTTCAGCTTTCGAAGGATAAGGGCTCTAGGGCTGGGCAGCTCGTTAGAATCGGAGAGAATATTTCTATGCAGCACAGTTAAGGGCCTTGGTCGCCTGGTGAACCCTTGCATTCAAGGATGTCATAATATGCAAAGCTGAATAGAACAGAAGGAATTGACAGTGGAATTAAAACATGAGAGATGGATTCCATTGCTAAGTTAGAAATATGGCTGACTGTAGTCGAGCATTTTAAATTAGAAAGATACGTTAGAATACAGTAGTTAAATATGCTAGATTTGTTTCTGGTATCTTTTTTTAACCAATGGTATCACAGTAGTATGTGTACTGTTCTGGGGAATGTTTAAAGAATCTGATACGAATAACCATGATTTTTGTTTAGATCCTTAAAGTCAAAGGAGATAAAGATGGAAAGATGGTCGGAATAACCTAACCTTGCTTGTCATTCAACAGCCCTGTTGGACAAATAAGTGTATTCCTAATATGTGGTTTTGGATAATGTGTGTAGACTCTAGACTGTGTACACTAACTCAGTGTAAGGGCCCATTTGTGCACTCTGAGTTACAAAATAATGGATAGCATTTGTATTAATGTATTTTTATTTTGCCACCTCAGGAAAGTGGCACTAAATTATTCTCCTACTGAAAGTCAATGGTTTTGAAATAGGCAATCGAAAACTCACGTTTATATTGTGACTTCGAGAAATGCAATTCAGTGAAAAATGGGAGAATTTGAGTGTTTACATCACAACTAAAAGATGCAATTGCAGAGTAATCTGACTTTAAAGGAGGAAGGCAGGCACTGGAGCTTAAAATGTCTGAGTTGCTCCAGTGCCTTCCTTTCTCCTGCAACCTGTCCTGCCTCTGAGATGCACCAGACTGGCCTGCCATATAGGCTTGGGGTGACTCCCTTCATCTTAGCTTAATCTGATTTTAAAGTTTGTAACATTTTTTTTTAACATTTTGTTTAAACATTTTGTTTAAACATTCTTTTTAAACATTTTTTTTAAACATTTTGTTTTAACATTTTTTTTAAACATTTTTTTTAAACATTTTGTTTAAACATTTTGTTTAAACATTTTGTTTAAACATTTTGTTTATACATTTTGTTTAAACATTTTGTTTAAATATTTTGTTTAAACATTTTTTTAAACATTTCTTTTTTTTTTAAGTTTTAAAAAAAAGTTTTTTGCCAAAATCATTTGCCAAAATCATTTGCCAAAATTATTTGCCCCCCAAAATTATTTGACAAATTATTTGACAAAATTATTTGCCCCCCAAAATTATTTGCCCCCCAAAATTCTAACCATTATTTGACACTTTGGTTGTTGAGAAACAGCTCCTAAAACATTATTTTACACTTTTGGTTGTTGAGAAACAGCTCCTAAAACATTATTTGACACTTTTGGTTGTTGAAAAACAGCTCCTAACCATTATTTGACACTTTGGTTGTTGAGAAACAGCTCATAAAACATTATTTTACACTTTTGGTTGTTGAGAAACAGCTCCTAAAACATTATTTGACACTTTTGGTTGTTGAAAAACAGCTTCTAACCATTATTTGACACTTTGGTTGTTGAGAAACAGCTCCTAAAACATTATTTTACACTTTTGGTTGTTGAGAAACAGCTCCTAAAACATTATTTGACACTTTTGGTTGTTGAAAAACAGCTTCTAACCATTATTTGACACTTTGGTTGTTGAGAAACAGCTCCTAAAACATTATTTTACACTTTTGGTTGTTGAGAAACAGCTCCTAAAACATTATTTGACACTTTTGGTTGTTGAAAAACAGCTTCTAACCATTATTTGACACTTTGGTTGTTGAGAAACAGCTCCTAAAACATTATTTTACACTTTTGGTTGTTGAGAAACAGCTCCTAAAACATTATTTGACACTTTTGGTTGTTGAAAAACAGCTTCTAACCATTATTTGACACTTTGGTTGTTGAGAAACAGCTCCTAAAACATTATTTGACACTTTTGGTTGTTGAAAAACAGCTTCTAACCATTATTTGACACTTTGGTTGTTGAGAAACAGCTCCTAAAACATTATTTTACACTTTTGGTTATTGAGAAACAGCTCCTAAAACATTATTTGACACTTTTGGTTGTTGAAAAACAGCTTCTAACCATTATTTGACACTTTGGTTGTTGAGAAACAGGTCCTAAAACATTATTTTACACTTTTGGTTGTTGAGAAACAGCTCCTAAAACATTATTTGACACTTTTGGTTGTTGAAAAACAGCTTCTAACCATTATTTGACACTTTGGTTGTTGAGAAACAGCTCCTAAAACATTATTTTACACTTTTGGTTGTTGAGAAACAGCTCCTAAAACATTATTTGACACTTTTGGTTGTTGAAAAACAGCTTCTAACCATTATTTAAAACTTTGGTTGTTGAGAAACAGCTCCTAAAACATTATTTTACACTTTTGGTTATTGAGAAACAGCTCCTAAAACATTATTTGACACTTTTGGTTGTTGAAAAACAGCTTCTAACCATTATTTGACACTTTGGTTGTTGAGAAACAGCTCCTAAAACATTATTTTACACTTTTGGTTGTTGAGAAACAGCTCCTAAAACATTATTTGACACTTTTGGTTGTTGAAAAACAGCTTCTAACCATTATTTGACACTTTGGTTGTTGAGAAACAGCTCCTAAAACATTATTTTACACTTTTGGTTGTTGAGAAACAGCTCTTAAAACATTATTTGACACTTTTGGTTGTTGAAAAACAGCTTCTAACCATTATTTGACACTTTGGTTGTTGAGAAACAGCTCCTAAAACATTATTTGACACTTTTGGTTGTTGAAAAACAGCTTCTAACCATTATTTGACACTTTGGTTGTTGAGAAACAGCTCCAAAAACATTATTTTACACTTTTGGTTGTTGAGAAACAGCTCCTAAAACATTATTTGACACTTTTGGTTGTTGAAAAACAGCTTCTAACCATTATTTGACACTTTGGTTGTTGAGAAACAGCTCCTAAAACATTATTTTACACTTTTGGTTGTTGAGAAACAGCTCCTAAAACATTATTTGACACTTTTGGTTGTTGAAAAACAGCTTCTAACCATTATTTGACACTTTGGTTGTTGAGAAACAGCTCCTAAAACATTATTTTACACTTTTGGTTGTTGAGAAACAGCTCCTAAAACATTATTTGACACTTTTGGTTGTTGAAAAACAGCTTCTAACCATTATTTGACACTTTGGTTGTTGAGAAACAGCTCCTAAAACATTATTTTACACTTTTGGTTGTTGAGAAACAGCTCCTAAAACATTATTTGACACTTTTGGTTGTTGAAAAACAGCTTCTAACCATTATTTGACACTTTGGTTGTTGAGAAACAGCTCCTAAAACATTATTTTACACTTTTGGTTGTTGAGAAACAGCTCCTAAAACATTATTTGACACTTTTGGTTGTTGAAAAACAGCTTCTAACCATTATTTGACACTTTGGTTGTTGAGAAACAGCTCCTAAAACATTATTTTACACTTTTGGTTGTTGAGAAACAGCTCCTAAAACATTATTTGACACTTTTGGTTGTTGAAAAACAGCTTCTAACCATTATTTGACACTTTGGTTGTTGGGAAACAGCTCCTAAAACATTATTCTACACTTTTGGTTGTTGAGAAACAGCTCCTAAAACATTATTTGACACTTTTGGTTGTTGAAAAACAGCTTCTAACCATTATTTGACACTTTGGTTGTTGAGAAACAGCTTATAAAACATTATTTTACACTTTTGGTTGTTGAGAAACAGCTCCTAAAACATTATTTGACACTTTTGGTTGTTGAAAAACAGCTTCTAACCATTATTTGACACTTTGGTTGTTGAGAAACAGCTCCTAAAACATTATTTTACACTTTTGGTTGTTGAGAAACAGCTCCTAAAACATTATTTGACACTTTTGGTTGTTGAAAAACAGCTTCTAACCATTATTTGACACTTTGGTTGTTGAGAAACAGCTCCTAAAACATTATTTTACACTTTTGGTTGTTGAGAATCAGCTCCTAAAACACTATTTGACACTTTTGGTTGTTGAAAAACAGCTTCTAACCATTATTTGACACTTTGGTTGTTGAGAAACAGCTCCTAAAACATTATTTTACACTTTTGGTTGTTGAGAAACAGCTCCTAAAACATTATTTGACACTTTTGGTTGTTGAAAAACAGCTTCTAACCATTATTTGACACTTTGGTTGTTGAGAAACAGCTCCTAAAACATTATTTTACACTTTTGGTTGTTGAGAAACAGCTCCTAAAACATTATTTGACACTTTTGGTTGTTGAAAAACAGCTTCTAACCATTATTTGACACTTTGGTTGTTGAGAAACAGCTCCTAAAACATTATTTTACACTTTTGGTTGTTGAGAAACAGCTCCTAAAACATTATTTGACACTTTTGGTTGTTGAAAAACAGCTTCTAACCATTATTTGACACTTTGGTTGTGGAGAAACAGCTCCTAAAACATTATTTTACACTTTTGGTTATTGAGAAACAGCTCCTAAAACATTATTTGACACTTTTGGTTGTTGAAAAACAGCTTCTAACCATTATTTGACACTTTGGTTGTTGAGAAACAGCTCATAAAACATTATTTTACACTTTTGGTTGTTGAGAAACAGCTCCTAAAACATTATTTGACACTTTGGTTGTTGAGAAACAGCTCATAAAACATTATTTTACACTTTTGGTTGTTGAGAAACAGCTCATAAAACATTATTTTACACTTTTGGTTGTTGAGAAACAGCTCCTAAAACATTATTTGACACTTTGGTTGTTGAGAAACAGCTCCTAAAACATTATTTTACACTTTTGGTTGTTGAGAAACAGCTCCTAAAACATTATTTTACACTTTTGGTTGTTGAGAAACAGCTCCTAAAACAAAATTATTTGACAAAATTATTTGACAAAATTATTTGACAAAAGTATTTGACAAAATTATTTGACAAAATTATTTGACAAAATTATTTGACAAAATTATTTGACAAAATTATTTGACAAAATTTTGTACTTTTGTTGCGGCCGCAGATTACTATGAAAAACCTGTCAATCCGTCGTTCCGTCCGTCGTGCCACCATATATGGCCGTCAGTCCCTCACGCCTTGTGACACATCACGCCACCATATATGGCCGTCAGCCTCGTGACACCTGTATAAAAACAACACAGTGAACATATACATATAAGAAGGGTAAAGTGCTAGGCTGAGGCAAAAAAGCCCAAAGGGCTTATTCGAGGCCTCTACCTATGTAAATCACAATGAAACATCTTGAGGCCTCTACCTATGTAAATCACAATGAAACATCTTGAGGGCTCTACCTATGTAAATCACAATGAAACATCTTGAGGCCTCTACCTATGTAAATCACAATGAAACATCTTGAGGCCTCTACCTATGTAAATCACAATGAAACATCTTGAGGCCTCTACCTATGTAAATCACAATGAAACATCTTGAGGCCTCTACCTATGTAAATCACAATGAAACATCTTGAGGAAAATTATTTGACAAAATTATTTGACAAAATTATTTGACAAAATTATTTGACAAAATTATTTGACAAAATTATTTGACAAAATTATTTGCCCCCCAAAATAATTTGTCCCCCAAAATTACTACCTTATTATCTACCTATGTATGTCAAATAAAATTATTTGCCAAAATTATTTGCCAAAATTATTTGCCAAAATTATTTGCCAAAATTATTTGCCAAAATTATTTGATTTGACAAAATTATTTGATTTGCCAAAATTATTTGATTTGACAAAATTATTTGATTTGCCAAAATTATTTGATTTGCCAAAATTATTTGATTTGACAAAATTATTTGATTTGACAAAATTATTTGACAAAATTATTTGACAAAATTATTTGACAAAATTATTTGACAAAATTATTTGACAAAATTATTTGACAAAATTATTTGACAAAATTATTTGACAAAATTATTTGACAAAATTATTTGATTTGACAAAATTATTTGATTAGACAAAATTATTTGATTTGACAAAATTATTTGATTTGACAAAATTATTTGATTTGACAAAATTATTTGATTTGACAAAATTATTTGATTTGACAAAATTATTTGATTTGACAAAATTATTTGCCCCCCAAAATTAATTGCCCCCCAAAATTATTTGACAAATTATTTGACAAAATTATTTGCCCCCCAAAATTCTAACCATTATTTGACACTTTGGTTGTTGAGAAACAGCTCCTAAAACATTATTTTACACTTTTGGTTGTTGAGAAACAGCTCCTAAAACATTATTTGACACTTTTGGTTGTTGAAAAACAGCTCCTAACCATTATTTGACACTTTGGTTGTTGAGAAACAGCTCATAAAACATTATTTTACACTTTTGGTTGTTGAGAAACAGCTCCTAAAACATTATTTGACACTTTTGGTTGTTCAAAAACAGCTTCTAACCATTATTTGACACTTTGGTTGTTGAGAAACAGCTCCTAAAACATTATTTTACACTTTTGGTTGTTGAGAAACAGCTCCTAAAACATTATTTGACACTTTTGGTTGTTGAAAAACAGCTTCTAACCATTATTTGACACTTTGGTTGTTGAGAAACAGCTCCTAAAACATTATTTTACACTTTTGGTTGTTGAGAAACAGCTCCTAAAACATTATTTGACACTTTTGGTTGTTGAAAAACAGCTTCTAACCATTATTTGACACTTTGGTTGTTGAGAAACAGCTCCTAAAACATTATTTTACACTTTTGGTTGTTGAGAAACAGCTCCTAAAACATTATTTGACACTTTTGGTTGTTGAAAAACAGCTTCTAACCATTATTTGACACTTTGGTTGTTGAGAAACAGCTCCTAAAACATTATTTGACACTTTTGGTTGTTGAAAAACAGCTTCTAACCATTATTTGACACTTTGGTTGTTGAGAAACAGCTCCTAAAACATTATTTTACACTTTTGGTTATTGAGAAACAGCTCCTAAAACATTATTTGACACTTTTGGTTGTTGAAAAACAGCTTCTAACCTTTTTTTGACACTTTGGTTGTTGAGAAACAGGTCCTAAAACATTATTTTACACTTTTGGTTGTTGAGAAACAGCTCCTAAAACATTATTTGACACTTTTGGTTGTTGAAAAACAGCTTCTAACCATTATTTGACACTTTGGTTGTTGAGAAACAGCTCCTAAAACATTATTTTACACTTTTGGTTGTTGAGAAACAGCTCCTAAAACATTATTTGACACTTTTGGTTGTTGAAAAACAGCTTCTAACCATTATTTGACACTTTGGTTGTTGAGAAACAGCTCCTAAAACATTATTTTACACTTTTGGTTGTTGAGAAACAGCTCCTAAAACATTATTTGACACTTTTGGTTGTTGAAAAACAGCTTCTAACCATTATTTGACACTTTGGTTGTTGAGAAACAGCTCCTAAAACATTATTTTACACTTTTGGTTGTTGAGAAACAGCTCCTAAAACATTATTTGACACTTTTGGTTGTTGAAAAACAGCTTCTAACCATTATTTGACACTTTGGTTGTTGAGAAACAGCTCCTAAGACATTATTTTACACTTTTGGTTGTTGAGAAACAGCTCCTAAAACATTATTTGACACTTTTGGTTGTTGAAAAACAGCTTCTAACCATTATTTGACACTTTGGTTGTTGAGAAACAGCTCCTAAAACATTATTCTACACTTTTGGTTGTTGAGAAACAGCTCCTAAAACATTATTTGACACTTTTGGTTGTTGAAAAACAGCTTCTAACCATTATTTGACACTTTGGTTGTTGAGAAACAGCTTATAAAACATTATTTTACACTTTTGGTTGTTGAGAAACAGCTCCTAAAACATTATTTGACACTTTTGGTTGTTGAAAAACAGCTTCTAACCATTATTTGACACTTTGGTTGTTGAGAAACAGCTCCTAAAACATTATTTTACACTTTTGGTTGTTGAGAAACAGCTCCTAAAACATTATTTGACACTTTTGGTTGTTGAAAAACAGCTTCTAACCATTATTTGACACTTTGGTTGTTGAGAAACAGCTCCTAAAACATTATTTTACACTTTTGGTTGTTGAGAAACAGCTCCTAAAACATTATTTGACACTTTTGGTTGTTGAAAAACAGCTTCTAACCATTATTTGACACTTTGGTTGTTGAGAAACAGCTCCTAAAACATTATTTTACACTTTTGGTTGTTGAGAAACAGCTCCTAAAACATTATTTGACACTTTTGGTTGTTGAAAAACAGCTTCTAACCATTATTTGACACTTTGGTTGTTGAGAAACAGCTCCTAAAACATTATTTTACACTTTTGGTTGTTGAGAAACAGCTCCTAAAACATTATTTGACACTTTTGGTTGTTGAAAAACAGCTTCTAACCATTATTTGACACTTTGGTTGTGGAGAAACAGCTCCTAAAACATTATTTTACACTTTTGGTTATTGAGAAACAGCTCCTAAAACATTATTTGACACTTTTGGTTGTTGAAAAACAGCTTCTAACCATTATTTGACACTTTGGTTGTTGAGAAACAGCTCCTAAAACATTATTTTACACTTTTGGTTGTTGAGAAACAGCTCCTAAAACATTATTTGACACTTTTGGTTGTTGAAAAACAGCTTCTAACCATTATTTGACACTTTGGTTGTTGAGAAACAGCTCCTAAAACATTATTTTACACTTTTGGTTGTTGAGAAACAGCTCCTAAAACATTATTTGACACTTTTGGTTGTTGAAAAACAGCTTCTAACCATTATTTGACACTTTGGTTGTGGAGAAACAGCTCCTAAAACATTATTTTACACTTTTGGTTATTGAGAAACAGCTCCTAAAACATTATTTGACACTTTTGGTTGTTGAAAAACAGCTTCTAACCATTATTTGACACTTTGGTTGTTGAGAAACAGCTCATAAAACATTATTTTACACTTTTGGTTGTTGAGAAACAGCTCCTAAAACATTATTTGACACTTTGGTTGTTGAGAAACAGCTCATAAAACATTATTTTACACTTTTGGTTGTTGAGAAACAGCTCATAAAACATTATTTTACACTTTTGGTTGTTGAGAAACAGCTCCTAAAACATTATTTGACACTTTTGGTTGTTGAAAAACAGCTTCTAACCATTATTTGACACTTTGGTTGTTGAGAAACAGCTCCTAAAACATTATTTTACACTTTTGGTTGTTGAGAAACAGCTCCTAAAACATTATTTTACACTTTTGGTTGTTGAGAAACAGCTCCTAAAACAAAATTATTTGACAAAATTATTTGACAAAATTATTTGACAAAATTATTTGACAAAATTATTTGACAAAATTATTTGACAAAATTATTTGACAAAATTATTTGACAAAATTATTTGACAAAATTTTGTACTTTTGTTGCGGCCGCAGATTACTATGAAAAACCTGTCAATCCGTCGTTCCGTCCGTCGTGCCACCATATATGGCCGTCAGTCCCTCACGCCTTGTGACACATCACGCCACCATATATGGCCGTCAGCCTCGTGACACCTGTATAAAAACAACACAGTGAACATATACATATAAGAAGGGTAAAGTGCTAGGCTGAGGCAAAAAAGCCCAAAGGGCTTATTCGAGGCCTCTACCTATGTAAATCACAATGAAACATCTTGAGGCCTCTACCTATGTAAATCACAATGAAACATCTTGAGGCCTCTACCTATGTAAATCACAATGAAACATCTTGAGGCCTCTACCTATGTAAATCACAATGAAACATCTTGAGGCCTCTACCTATGTAAATCACAATGAAACATCTTGAGGAAAATTATTTGACAAAATTATTTGACAAAATTATTTGACAAAATTATTTGACAAAATTATTTGACAAAATTATTTGACAAAATTATTTGACAAAATTATTTGTCCCCCAAAATTACTACCTTATTATCTACCTATGTATGTCAAATAAAATTATTTGCCAAAATTATTTGCCAAAATTATTTGCCAAAATTATTTGATTTGACAAAATTATTTGATTTGACAAAATTATTTGATTTGACAAAATTATTTGATTTGACAAAATTATTTGATTTGACAAAATTATTTGACAAAATTATTTGACAAAATTATTTGACAAAATTATTTGACAAAATTATTTGACAAAATTATTTGACAAAATTATTTGCCCCCCAAAATTACTACCTTATTATCTACCTATGTATGTCAAATAAAATTATTTGCCAACATTATTTGACAAAATTATTTGACAAGATTATTTGACAAAATTATTTGACAAAATTATTTGACAAAATTATTTGATTTGACAAAATTATTTGATTTGACAAAATTATTTGATTTGACAAAATTATTTGATTTGACAAAATTATTTGACAAAATTATTTGACAAAATTATTTGACAAAATTATTTGACAAAATTATTTGATTTGACAAAATTATTTGATTTGACAAAATTATTTGATTTGACAAAATTATTTGAATTGACAAAATTATTTGATTTGACAAAATTATTTGCCCCCCAAAATTAATTGCCCCCCAAAATTATTTGACAAATTATTTGACAAAATTATTTGCCCCCCAAAATTATTTGCCCCCCAAAATTCTAACCATTATTTGACACTTTGGTTGTTGAGAAACAGCTCCTAAAACATTATTTTACACTTTTGGTTGTTGAGAAACAGCTCCTAAAACATTATTTGACACTTTTGGTTGTTTAAAAACAGCTCCTAACCATTATTTGACACTTTGGTTGTTGAGAAACAGCTCATAAAACATTATTTTACACTTTTGGTTGTTGAGAAACAGCTCCTAAAACATTATTTGACACTTTTGGTTGTTGAAAAACAGCTTCTAACCATTATTTGACACTTTGGTTGTTGAGAAACAGCTCCTAAAACATTATTTTACACTTTTGGTTGTTGAGAAACAGCTCCTAAAACATTATTTGACACTTTTGGTTGTTGAAAAACAGCTTCTAACCATTATTTGACACTTTGGTTGTTGAGAAACAGCTCCTAAAACATTATTTTACACTTTTGGTTGTTGAGAAACAGCTCCTAAAACATTATTTGACACTTTTGGTTGTTGAAAAACAGCTTCTAACCATTATTTGACACTTTGGTTGTTGAGAAACAGCTCCTAAAACATTATTTTACACTTTTGGTTGTTGAGAAACAGCTCCTAAAACATTATTTGACACTTTTGGTTGTTGAAAAACAGCTTCTAACCATTATTTGACACTTTGGTTGTTGAGAAACAGCTCCTAAAACATTATTTGACACTTTTGGTTGTTGAAAAACAGCTTCTAACCATTATTTGACACTTTGGTTGTTGAGAAACAGCTCCTAAAACATTATTTTACACTTTTGGTTATTGAGAAACAGCTCCTAAAACATTATTTGACACTTTTGGTTGTTGAAAAACAGCTTCTAACCATTATTTGACACTTTGGTTGTTGAGAAACAGCTCCTAAAACATTATTTGTCACTTTTGGTTGTTGAAAAACAGCTTCTAACCATTATTTGACACTTTGGTTGTTGAGAAACAGGTCCTAAAACATTATTTTACACTTTTGGTTGTTGAGAAACAGCTCCTAAAACATTATTTGACACTTTTGGTTGTTGAAAAACAGCTTCTAACCATTATTTGACACTTTGGTTGTTGAGAAACAGCTCCTAAAACATTATTTTACACTTTTGGTTGTTGAGAAACAGCTCCTAAAACATTATTTGACACTTTTGGTTGTTGAAAAACAGCTTCTAACCATTATTTGACACTTTGGTTGTTGAGAAACAGCTCCTAAAACATTATTTTACACTTTTGGTTGTTGAGAAACAGCTCCTAAAACATTATTTGACACTTTTGGTTGTTGAAAAACAGCTTCTAACCATTATTTGACACTTTGGTTGTTGAGAAACAGCTCCTAAAACATTATTTTACACTTTTGGTTGTTGAGAAACAGCTCCTAAAACATTATTTGACACTTTTGGTTGTTGAAAAACAGCTTCTAACCATTATTTGACACTTTGGTTGTTGAGAAACAGCTCCTAAAACATTATTTTACACTTTTGGTTGTTGAGAAACAGCTCCTAAAACATTATTTGACACTTTTGGTTGTTGAAAAACAGCTTCTAACCATTATTTGACACTTTGGTTGTTGAGAAACAGCTCCTAAAACATTATTTTACACTTTTGGTTGTTGAGAAACAGCTCCTAAAACATTATTTGACACTTTTGGTTGTTGAAAAACAGCTTCTAACCATTATTTGACACTTTGGTTGTTGAGAAACAGCTCCTAAAACATTATTCTACACTTTTGGTTGTTGAGAAACAGCTCCTAAAACATTATTTGACACTTTTGGTTGTTGAAAAACAGCTTCTAACCATTATTTGACACTTTGGTTGTTGAGAAACAGCTCCTAAAACATTATTTTACACTTTTGGTTGTTGAGAAACAGCTCCTAAAACATTATTTGACACTTTTGGTTGTTGAAAAACAGCTTCTAACCATTATTTGACACTTTGGTTGTTGAGAAACAGCTCCTAAAACATTATTCTACACTTTTGGTTGTTGAGAAACAGCTCCTAAAACATTATTTGACACTTTTGGTTGTTGAAAAACAGCTTCTAACCATTATTTGACACTTTGGTTGTTGAGAAACAGCTCCTAAAACATTATTTTACACTTTTGGTTGTTGAGAAACAGCTCCTAAAACATTATTTGACACTTTTGGTTGTTGAAAAACAGCTTCTAACCATTATTTGACACTTTGGTTGTTGAGAAACAGCTCCTAAAACATTATTTTACACTTTTGGTTGTTGAGAAACAGCTCCTAAAACATTATTTGACACTTTTGGTTGTTGAAAAACAGCTTCTAACCATTATTTGACACTTTGGTTGTTGAGAAACAGCTCCTAAAACATTATTTTACACTTTTGGTTGTTGAGAAACAGCTCCTAAAACATTATTTGACACTTTTGGTTGTTGAAAAACAGCTTCTAACCATTATTTGACACTTTGGTTGTTGAGAAACAGCTCCTAAAACATTATTTTACACTTTTGGTTGTTGAGAAACAGCTCCTAAAACATTATTTGACACTTTTGGTTGTTGAAAAACAGCTTCTAACCATTATTTGACACTTTGGTTGTTGAGAAACAGCTCCTAAAACATTATTTTACACTTTTGGTTGTTGAGAAACAGCTCCTAAAACATTATTTGACACTTTTGGTTGTTGAAAAACAGCTTCTAACCATTATTTGACACTTTGGTTGTTGAGAAACAGCTCATAAAACATTATTTTACACTTTTGGTTGTTGAGAAACAGCTCCTAAAACATTATTTGACACTTTGGTTGTTGAGAAACAGCTCATAAAACATTATTTTACACTTTTGGTTGTTGAGAAACAGCTCATAAAACATTATTTTACACTTTTGGTTGTTGAGAAACAGCTCCTAAAACATTATTTGACACTTTTGGTTGTTGAAAAACAGCTTCTAACCATTATTTGACACTTTGGTTGTTGAGAAACAGCTCCTAAAACATTATTTTACACTTTTGGTTGTTGAGAAACAGCTCCTAAAACATTATTTGACACTTTTGGTTGTTGAAAAACAGCTTCTAACCATTATTTGACACTTTGGTTGTGGAGAAACAGCTCCTAAAACATTATTTTACACTTTTGGTTATTGAGAAACAGCTCCTAAAACATTATTTGACACTTTTGGTTGTTGAAAAACAGCTTCTAACCATTATTTGACACTTTGGTTGTTGAGAAACAGCTCATAAAACATTATTTTACACTTTTGGTTGTTGAGAAACAGCTCATAAAACATTATTTTACACTTTTGGTTGTTGAGAAACAGCTCCTAAAACATTATTTGACACTTTTGGTTGTTGAAAAACAGCTTCTAACCATTATTTGACACTTTGGTTGTTGAGAAACAGCTCCTAAAACATTATTTTACACTTTTGGTTGTTGAGAAACAGCTCCTAAAACATTATTTTACACTTTTGGTTGTTGAGAAACAGCTCCTAAAACAAAATTATTTGACAAAATTATTTGACAAAATTATTTGACAAAATTATTTGACAAAATTTTGTACTTTTGTTGCGGCCGCAGATTACTATGAAAAACCTGTCAATCCGTCGTTCCGTCCGTCGTGCCACCATATATGGCCGTCAGTCCCTCACGCCTTGTGACACATCACGCCACCATATATGGCCGTCAGCCTCGTGACACCTGTATAAAAACAACACAGTGAACATATACATATAAGAAGGGTAAAGTGCTAGGCTGAGGCAAAAAAGCCCAAAGGGCTTATTCGAGGCCTCTACCTATGTAAATCACAATGAAACATCTTGAGGCCTCTACCTATGTAAATCACAATGAAACATCTTGAGGGCTCTACCTATGTAAATCACAATGAAACATCTTGAGGCCTCTACCTATGTAAATCACAATGAAACATCTTGAGGCCTCTACCTATGTAAATCACAATGAAACATCTTGAGGCCTCTACCTATGTAAATCACAATGAAACATCTTGAGGCCTCTACCTATGTAAATCACAATGAAACATCTTGAGGAAAATTATTTGACAAAATTATTTGACAAAATTATTTGACAAAATTATTTGACAAAATTATTTGACAAAATTATTTGCCCCCCAAAATTATTTGCCCCCCAAAATTACTACCTTATTATCTACCTATGTATGTCAAATAAAATTATTTGACAAAATTATTTGACAAAATTATTTGACAAAATTATTTGACAAAATTATTTGACAAAATTATTTGACAAAATTTTGTACTTTTGTTGCGGCCGCAGATTACTATGAAAAACCTGTCAATCCGTCGTTCCGTCCGTCGTGCCACCATATATGGCCGTCAGTCCCTCACGCCTTGTGACACATCACGCCACCATATATGGCCGTCAGCCTCGTGACACCTGTATAAAAACAACACAGTGAACATATACATATAAGAAGGGTAAAGTGCTAGGCTGAGGCAAAAAAGCCCAAAGGGCTTATTCGAGGCCTCTACCTATGTAAATCACAATGAAACATCTTGAGGCCTCTACCTATGTAAATCACAATGAAACATCTTGAGGGCTCTACCTATGTAAATCACAATGAAACATCTTGAGGCCTCTACCTATGTAAATCACAATGAAACATCTTGAGGCCTCTACCTATGTAAATCACAATGAAACATCTTGAGGCCTCTACCTATGTAAATCACAATGAAACATCTTGAGGCCTCTACCTATGTAAATCACAATGAAACATCTTGAGGAAAATTATTTGACAAAATTATTTGACAAAATTATTTGACAAAATTATTTGACAAAATTATTTGACAAAATTATTTGACAAAATTATTTGCCCCCCAAAATTATTTGCCCCCCAAAATTACTACCTTATTATCTACCTATGTATGTCAAATAAAATTATTTGCCAAAATTATTTGCCAAAATTATATTTGCCAAAATTATTTGACAAAATTATTTGATTTGACAAAATTATTTGATTTGACAAAATTATTTGACAAAATTATTTGACAAAATTATTTGACAAAATTATTTGACAAAATTATTTGACAAAATTATTTGACAAAATTATTTGACAAAATTATTTGACAAAATTATTTGCCCCCCAAAATTACTACCTTATTATCTACCTATGTATGTCAAATAAAATTATTTGCCAACATTATTTGACAAAATTATTTGACAAAATTATTTGACAAAATTATTTGACAAAATTATTTGACAAAATTATTTGACAAAATTATTTGACAAAATTATTTGACAAAATTATTTGACAAAATTATTTGACAAAATTATTTGACAAAATTATTTGACAAAATTATTTGCCCCCCAAAATTACTACCTTATTATCTACCTATGTATGTCAAATAAAATTATTTGCCAAAATTATTTGCCAAAATTATTTGCCAAAATTATTTGCCAAAATTATTTGATTTGACAAAATTATTTGATTTGACAAAATTATTTGATTTGACAAAATTATTTGATTTGACAAAATTATTTGATTTGACAAAATTATTTGACAAAATTATTTGACAAAATTATTTGACAAAATTATTTGACAAAATTATTTGACAAAATTATTTGACAAAATTATTTGACAAAATTATTTGACAAAATTATTTGACAAAATTATTTGACAAAATTATTTGACAAAATTATTTGACAAAATTATTTGACAAAATTATTTGACAAAATTATTTGACAAAATTATTTGCCCCCCAAAATTACTACCTTATTATCTACCTATGTATGTCAAATAAAATTATTTGCCAACATTATTTGACAAAATTATTTGACAAAATTATTTGACAAAATTATTTGACAAAATTATTTGACAAAATTATTTGACAAAATTATTTGACAAAATTATTTGACAAAATTATTTGACAAAATTATTTGACAAAATTATTTGACAAAATTATTTGACAAAATTATTTGCCCCCCAAAATTACTACCTTATTATCTACCTATGTATGTCAAATAAAATTATTTGCCAACATTATTTGACAAAATTATTTGACAAAATTATTTGACAAAATTATTTGACAAAATTATTTGACAAAATTATTTGATTTGACAAAATTATTTGATTTGACAAAATTATTTGATTTGACAAAATTATTTGATTTGACAAAATTATTTGACAAAATTATTTGACAAAATTATTTGATTTGACAAAATTATTTGATTTGACAAAATTATTTGATTTGACAAAATTATTTGATTTGACAAAATTATTTGATTTGACAAAATTATTTGATTTGACAAAATTATTTGATTTGACAAAATTATTTGATTTGACAAAATTATTTGATTTGACAAAATTATTTGATTTGACAAAATTATTTGCCCCCCAAAATTATTTGACAAATTATTTGACAAAATTATTTGCCCCCCAAAATTATTTGCCCCCCAAAATTCTAACCATTATTTGACACTTTGGTTGTTGAGAAACAGCTCCTAAAACATTATTTTACACTTTTGGTTGTTGAGAAACAGCTCCTAAAACATTATTTGACACTTTTGGTTGTTGAAAAACAGCTCCTAACCATTATTTGACACTTTGGTTGTTGAGAAACAGCTCATAAAACATTATTTTACACTTTTGGTTGTTGAGAAACAGCTCCTAAAACATTATTTGACACTTTTGGTTGTTGAAAAACAGCTTCTAACCATTATTTGACACTTTGGTTGTTGAGAAACAGCTCCTAAAACATTATTTTACACTTTTGGTTGTTGAGAAACAGCTCCTAAAACATTATTTGACACTTTTGGTTGTTGAAAAACAGCTTCTAACCATTATTTGACACTTTGGTTGTTGAGAAACAGCTCCTAAAACATTATTTTACACTTTTGGTTGTTGAGAAACAGCTCCTAAAACATTATTTGACACTTTTGGTTGTTGAAAAACAGCTTCTAACCATTATTTGACACTTTGGTTGTTGAGAAACAGCTCCTAAAACATTATTTTACACTTTTGGTTGTTGAGAAACAGCTCCTAAAACATTATTTGACACTTTTGGTTGTTGAAAAACAGCTTCTAACCATTATTTGACACTTTGGTTGTTGAGAAACAGCTCCTAAAACATTATTTGACACTTTTGGTTGTTGAAAAACAGCTTCTAACCATTATTTGACACTTTGGTTGTTGAGAAACAGCTCCTAAAACATTATTTGACACTTTTGGTTGTTGAAAAACAGCTTCTAACCATTATTTGACACTTTGGTTGTTGAGAAACAGCTCCTAAAACATTATTTTACACTTTTGGTTGTTGAGAAACAGCTCCTAAAACATTATTTGACACTTTTGGTTGTTGAAAAACAGCTTCTAACCATTATTTGACACTTTGGTTGTTGAGAAACAGCTCCTAAAACATTATTTTACACTTTTGGTTATTGAGAAACAGCTCCTAAAACATTATTTGACACTTTTGGTTGTTGAAAAACAGCTTCTAACCATTATTTGACACTTTGGTTGTTGAGAAACAGCTCCTAAAACATTATTTTACACTTTTGGTTGTTGAGAAACAGCTCCTAAAACATTATTTGACACTTTTGGTTGTTGAAAAACAGCTTCTAACCATTATTTGACACTTTGGTTGTTGAGAAACAGCTCCTAAAACATTATTTTACACTTTTGGTTGTTGAGAAACAGCTCCTAAAACATTATTTGACACTTTTGGTTGTTGAAAAACAGCTTCTAACCATTATTTGACACTTTGGTTGTTGAGAAACAGCTCCTAAAACATTATTTGACACTTTTGGTTGTTGAAAAACAGCTTCTAACCATTATTTGACACTTTGGTTGTTGAGAAACAGGTCCTAAAACATTATTTTACACTTTTGGTTGTTGAGAAACAGCTCCTAAAACATTATTTGACACTTTTGGTTGTTGAAAAACAGCTTCTAACCATTATTTGACACTTTGGTTGTTGAGAAACAGCTCCTAAAACATTATTTTACACTTTTGGTTGTTGAGAAACAGCTCCTAAAACATTATTTGACACTTTTGGTTGTTGAAAAACAGCTTCTAACCATTATTTGACACTTTGGTTGTTGAGAAACAGCTCCTAAAACATTATTTTACACTTTTGGTTGTTGAGAAACAGCTCCTAAAACATTATTTGACACTTTTGGTTGTTGAAAAACAGCTTCTAACCATTATTTGACACTTTGGTTGTTGAGAAACAGCTCCTAAAACATTATTTTACACTTTTGGTTGTTGAGAAACAGCTCCTAAAACATTATTTGACACTTTTGGTTGTTGAAAAACAGCTTCTAACCATTATTTGACACTTTGGTTGTTGAGAAACAGCTCCTAAAACATTATTTTACACTTTTGGTTGTTGAGAAACAGCTCCTAAAACATTATTTGACACTTTTGGTTGTTGAAAAACAGCTTCTAACCATTATTTGACACTTTGGTTGTTGAGAAACAGCTCCTAAAACATTATTTTACACTTTTGGTTGTTGAGAAACAGCTCCTAAAACATTATTTGACACTTTTGGTTGTTGAAAAACAGCTTCTAACCATTATTTGACACTTTGGTTGTTGAGAAACAGCTCCTAAAACATTATTTGACACTTTTGGTTGTTGAAAAACAGCTTCTAACCATTATTTGACACTTTGGTTGTTGAGAAACAGCTCCTAAAACATTATTTGACACTTTTGGTTGTTGAAAAACAGCTTCTAACCATTATTTGACACTTTGGTTGTTGAGAAACAGCTCCTAAAACATTATTTTACACTTTTGGTTGTTGAGAAACAGCTCCTAAAACATTATTTGACACTTTTGGTTGTTGAAAAACAGCTTCTAACCATTATTTGACACTTTGGTTGTTGAGAAACAGCTCCTAAAACATTATTTTACACTTTTGGTTATTGAGAAACAGCTCCTAAAACATTATTTGACACTTTTGGTTGTTGAAAAACAGCTTCTAACCATTATTTGACACTTTGGTTGTTGAGAAACAGCTCCTAAAACATTATTTTACACTTTTGGTTGTTGAGAAACAGCTCCTAAAACATTATTTGACACTTTTGGTTGTTGAAAAACAGCTTCTAACCATTATTTGACACTTTGGTTGTTGAGAAACAGCTCCTAAAACATTATTTTACACTTTTGGTTGTTGAGAAACAGCTCCTAAAACATTATTTGACACTTTTGGTTGTTGAAAAACAGCTTCTAACCATTATTTGACACTTTGGTTGTTGAGAAACAGCTCCTAAAACATTATTTGACACTTTTGGTTGTTGAAAAACAGCTTCTAACCATTATTTGACACTTTGGTTGTTGAGAAACAGGTCCTAAAACATTATTTTACACTTTTGGTTGTTGAGAAACAGCTCCTAAAACATTATTTGACACTTTTGGTTGTTGAAAAACAGCTTCTAACCATTATTTGACACTTTGGTTGTTGAGAAACAGCTCCTAAAACATTATTTTACACTTTTGGTTGTTGAGAAACAGCTCCTAAAACATTATTTGACACTTTTGGTTGTTGAAAAACAGCTTCTAACCATTATTTGACACTTTGGTTGTTGAGAAACAGCTCCTAAAACATTATTTTACACTTTTGGTTGTTGAGAAACAGCTCCTAAAACATTATTTGACACTTTTGGTCGTTGAACAACAGCTTCTAACCATTATTTGACACTTTGGTTGTTGAGAAACAGCTCCTAAAACATTATTTTACACTTTTGGTTGTTGAGAAACAGCTCCTAAAACATTATTTGACACTTTTGGTTGTTGAAAAACAGCTTCTAACCATTATTTGACACTTTGGTTGTTGAGAAACAGCTCCTAAAACATTATTTTACACTTTTGGTTGTTGAGAAACAGCTCCTAAAACATTATTTGACACTTTTGGTTGTTGAAAAACAGCTTCTAACCATTATTTGACACTTTGGTTGTTGAGAAACAGCTCCTAAAACATTATTTTACACTTTTGGTTGTTGAGAAACAGCTCCTAAAACATTATTTGACACTTTTGGTTGTTGAAAAACAGCTTCTAACCATTATTTGACACTTTGGTTGTTGAGAAACAGCTCCTAAAACATTATTCTACACTTTTGGTTGTTGAGAAACAGCTCCTAAAACATTATTTGACACTTTTGGTTGTTGAAAAACAGCTTCTAACCATTATTTGACACTTTGGTTGTTGAGAAACAGCTTATAAAACATTATTTTACACTTTTGGTTGTTGAGAAACAGCTCCTAAAACATTATTTGACACTTTTGGTTGTTGAAAAACAGCTTCTAACCATTATTTGACACTTTGGTTGTTGAGAAACAGCTCCTAAAACATTATTTTACACTTTTGGTTGTTGAGAAACAGCTTCTAACCATTATTTGACACTTTGGTTGTTGAGAAACAGCTCCTAAAACATTATTTTACACTTTTGGTTGTTGAGAAACAGCTCCTAAAACATTATTTGACACTTTTGGTTGTTGAAAAACAGCTTCTAACCATTATTTGACACTTTGGTTGTTGAGAAACAGCTCCTAAAACATTATTTTACACTTTTGGTTGTTGAGAAACAGCTCCTAAAACATTATTTGACACTTTTGGTTGTTGAAAAACAGCTTCTAACCATTATTTGACACTTTGGTTGTTGAGAAACAGCTCCTAAAACATTATTTTACACTTTTGGTTGTTGAGAAACAGCTCCTAAAACATTATTTGACACTTTTGGTTGTTGAAAAACAGCTTCTAACCATTATTTGACACTTTGGTTGTTGAGAAACAGCTCCTAAAACATTATTTTACACTTTTGGTTGTTGAGAAACAGCTCCTAAAACATTATTTGACACTTTTGGTTGTTGAAAAACAGCTTCTAACCATTATTTGACACTTTGGTTGTGGAGAAACAGCTCCTAAAACATTATTTTACACTTTTGGTTATTGAGAAACAGCTCCTAAAACATTATTTGACACTTTTGGTTGTTGAAAAACAGCTTCTAACCATTATTTGACACTTTGGTTGTTGAGAAACAGCTCATAAAACATTATTTTACACTTTTGGTTGTTGAGAAACAGCTCCTAAAACATTATTTGACACTTTGGTTGTTGAGAAACAGCTCATAAAACATTATTTTACACTTTTGGTTGTTGAGAAACAGCTCATAAAACATTATTTTACACTTTTGGTTGTTGAGAAACAGCTCCTAAAACATTATTTGACACTTTTGGTTGTTGAAAAACAGCTTCTAACCATTATTTGACACTTTGGTTGTTGAGAAACAGCTCCTAAAACATTATTTTACACTTTTGGTTGTTGAGAAACAGCTCCTAAAACATTATTTTACACTTTTGGTTGTTGAGAAACAGCTCCTAAAACAAAATTATTTGACAAAATTATTTGACAAAATTATTTGACAAAATTATTTGACAAAATTATTTGACAAAATTATTTGACAAAATTATTTGACAAAATTTTGTACTTTTGTTGCGGCCGCAGATTACTATGAAAAACCTGTCAATCCGTCGTTCCGTCCGTCGTGCCACCATATATGGCCGTCAGTCCCTCACGCCTTGTGACACATCACGCCACCATATATGGCCGTCAGCCTCGTGACACCTGTATAAAAACAACACAGTGAACATATACATATAAGAAGGGTAAAGTGCTAGGCTGAGGCAAAAAAGCCCAAAGGGCTTATTCGAGGCCTCTACCTATGTAAATCACAATGAAACATCTTGAGGCCTCTACCTATGTAAATCACAATGAAACATCTTGAGGGCTCTACCTATGTAAATCACAATGAAACATCTTGAGGCCTCTACCTATGTAAATCACAATGAAACATCTTGAGGCCTCTACCTATGTAAATCACAATGAAACATCTTGAGGCCTCTACCTATGTAAATCACAATGAAACATCTTGAGGCCTCTACCTATGTAAATCACAATGAAACATCTTGAGGAAAATTATTTGACAAAATTATTTGACAAAATTATTTGACAAAATTATTTGACAAAATTATTTGACAAAATTATTTGCCCCCCAAAATTATTTGCCCCCCAAAATTACTACCTTATTATCTACCTATGTATGTCAAATAAAATTATTTGCCAAAATTATTTGCCAAAATTATTTGCCAAAATTATTTGCCAAAATTATTTGATTTGACAAAATTATTTGATTTGACAAAATTATTTGATTTGACAAAATTATTTGACAAAACTATTTGACAAAATTATTTGACAAAATTATTTGCCCCCCAAAATTACTACCTTATTATCTACCTATGTATGTCAAATAAAATTATTTGCCAAAATTATTTGCCAAAATTATTTGCCAAAATTATTTGCCAAAATTATTTGCCAAAATTATTTGACAAAATTATTTGACAAAATTATTTGATTTGACAAAATTATTTGATTTGACAAAATTATTTGATTTGACAAAATTATTTGATTTGACAAAATTATTTGATTTGACAAAATTATTTGACAAAATTATTTGACAAAATTATTTGACAAAATTATTTGACATTATTTGACAAAATTATTTGATTTGACAAAATTATTTGATTTGACAAAATTATTTGATTTGACAAAATTATTTGATTTGACAAAATTATTTGACAATTATTTGACAAAATTATTTGACAATTATTTGACAAAATTATTTGATTTGACAAAATTATTTGATTTGACAAAATTATTTGATTTGACAAAATTATTTGATTTGACAAAATTATTTGATTTGACAAAATTATTTGATTTGACAAAATTATTTGATTTGACAAAATTATTTGACAAAATTATTTGACAAAATTATTTGACAAAATTATTTGACAAAATTATTTGACAAAATTATTTGATTTGACAAAATTATTTGATTTGACAAAATTATTTGATTTGACAAAATTATTTGATTTGACAAAATTATTTGATTTGACAAAATTATTTGATTTGACAAAATTATTTGACAAAATTATTTGACAAAATTATTTGACAAAATTATTTGACAAAATTATTTGACAAATTATTTGACAAATTATTTGACAAAATTATTTGACAAAATTATTTGACAAAATTTTTTGACAAAATTATTTGACAAAATTATTTGACAAAATTATTTGACAAAATTATTTGACAAAATTATTTGACAAAATTATTTGATTATTTGACAAAATTATTTGATTATTTGACAAAATTATTTGATTATTTGACAAAATTATTTGATTATTTGACAAAATTATTTGATTATTTGACAAAATTATTTGACAAAATTATTTGACAAAATTATTATTTGACAAAATTATTATTTGACAAATTATTTGACAAATTATTTGACAAAATTATTTGACAAAATTATTTGACAAAATTATTTGACAAAATTATTTGATTTGACAAAATTATTTGATTTGACAAAATTATTTGATTTGACAAAATTATTTGACAAAATTATTTGACAAAATTATTTGACAAAATTATTTGACAAAATTATTTGACAAAATTATTTGACAAAATTATTTGACAAAATTATTTGACAAAATTATTTGATTTTTTGACAAAATTATTTGATTTTTTGACAAAATTATTTGATTTTTTGACAAAATTATTTGATTTTTTGACAAAATTATTTGATTTTTTGACAAAATTATTTGATTATTTGACAAAATTATTTGATTATTTGACAAAATTATTTACAAAATAATTATTTGACAAATTATTTGACAAAATTATTTGACAAAATTATTTGACAAAATTATTTGACAAAATTATTTGACAAAATTATTTGACAAAATTATTTGATTATTTGACAAAATTATTTGATTATTTGACAAAATTATTTGATTATTTGACAAAATTATTTGATTATTTGACAAAATTATTTGACAAAATTATTTGACAAAATTATTATTTGACAAAATTATTATTTGACAAAATTATTATTTGACAAATTATTTGACAAATTATTTGACAAAATTATTTGACAAAATTATTTGACAAAATTATTTGACAAAATTATTTGACAAAATTATTTGACAAAATTATTTGACAAAATTATTTGACAAAATTATTTGATTATTTGACAAAATTATTTGACAAATCTATTTGACAAATCTATTTGACAAATCTATTTGACAAAATTATTTGACAAAATTATTTGACAACATTATTTGACAACATTATTTGACAACATTATTTGACAACATTATTTGACAAAATTATTTGCCCCCCAAAATTATTTGCCCCCCAAAATTATTTGCCAACATTATTTGCCCCCCAAAAATATTTGCCCCCCAAAAATATTTGCCCCCCAAAATTATTTGCCCCCCAAAATTTTGTACTTTTGTTGCGGCCGCAGATTACTATGAAAAACCTGTCAATCCGTCATTCCGTCCGTCGTGCCACCATATATGGCCGTCAGTCCCTCACGCCTTGTGACACATCACGCCACCATATACACCTGTATAAAAACAACACAGTGAACATATAAATATAAGAAGGGTAAAGTGCTAGGCTGAGGCAAAAAAGCCCAAAGGGCTTATTCGAGGCCTCTACCTATGTAAATCACAATGAAACATCTTGAGGCCTCTACCTATGTAAATCACAATGAAACATCTTGAGGGCTCTACCTATGTAAATCACAATGAAACATCTTGAGGCCTCTACCTATGTAAATCACAATGAAACATCTTGAGGCCTCTACCTATGTAAATCACAATGAAACATCTTGAGGCCTCTACCTATGTAAATCACAATGAAACATCTTGAGGCCTCTACCTATGTAAATCACAATGAAACATCTTGAGGAAAATTATTTGACAAAATTATTTGACAAAATTATTTGACAAAATTATTTGACAAAATTATTTGCCCCCCAAAATTATTTGCCCCCCAAAATTACTACCTTATTATCTACCTATGTATGTCAAATAAAATTATTTGCCAAAATTATTTGCCAAAATTATTTGCCAAAATTATTTGCCAAAATTATTTGCCAAAATTATTTGCCAAAATTATTTGATTTGACAAAATTATTTGATTTGACAAAATTATTTGATTTGACAAAATTATTTGACAAAATTATTTGACAAAATTATTTGACAAAATTATTTGACAAAATTATTTGCCCCCCAAAATTACTACCTTATTATCTACCTATGTATGTCAAATAAAATTATTTGCCAAAATTATTTGCCAAAATTATTTGCCAAAATTATTTGCCAAAATTATTTGACAAAATTATTTGACAAAATTATTTGATTTGACAAAATTATTTGATTTGACAAAATTATTTGATTTGACAAAATTATTTGATTTGACAAAATTATTTGACAAAATTATTTGACAAAATTATTTGACAACATTATTTGACAAAATTATTTGATTTGACAAAATTATTTGATTTGACAAAATTATTTGATTTGACAAAATTATTTGATTTGACAAAATTATTTGATTTGACAAAATTATTTGATTTGACAAAATTATTTGATTTGACAAAATTATTTGATTTGACAAAATTATTTGATTTGACAAAATTATTTGATTTGACAAAATTATTTGATTTGACAAAATTATTTGACAAAATTATTTGACAAAATTATTTGACAAAATTATTTGACAAAATTATTTGACAAAATTATTTGACAAAATTATTTGATTTGACAAAATTATTTGATTTGACAAAATTATTTGATTTGACAAAATTATTTGATTTGACAAAATTATTTGATTTGACAAAATTATTTGACAAAATTATTTGACAAAATTATTTGACTATTTGACAAAGTTATTTGACAAAATTATTTGACAAAATTATTTGACAAAATTATTTGACAAATTATTTGACAAATTATTTGACAAAATTATTTGACAAAATTATTTGACAAAATTTTTTGACAAAATTATTTGACAAAATTTGACAAAATTATTTGACAAAATTATTTGACAAAATTATTTGATTATTTGACAAAATTATTTGATTATTTGACAAAATTATTTGATTATTTGACAAAATTATTTGACAAAATTATTTGACAAAATTATTTGACAAAATTATTATTTGACAAAATTATTATTTGACAAATTATTTGACAAATTATTTGACAAAATTATTTGACAAAATTATTTGACAAAATTATTTGACAAAATTATTTGACAAAATTATTTGATTTGACAAAATTATTTGATTTGACAAAATTATTTGATTTGACAAAATTATTTGATTTGACAAAATTATTTGATTTGACAAAATTATTTGATTTGACAAAATTATTTGACAAAATTATTTGACAAAATTATTTGACAAAATTATTTGATTTGACAAAATTATTTGATTTGACAAAATTATTTGATTTGACAAAATTATTTGATTTGACAAAATTATTTGACAAAATTATTTGACAATTATTTGACAAAATTATTTGACAAAATTATTTGACAAAATTATTTGACAAAATTATTTGATTTGACAAAATTATTTGATTTGACAAAATTATTTGATTTGACAAAATTATTTGACAAAATTATTTGACAAAATTATTTGACAAAATTATTTGACAAAATTATTTGACAAAATTATTTGACAAAATTATTTGACAAAATTATTTGACAAAATTATTTGACAAAATTATTTGACAAAATTATTTGACAAAATTATTTGACAAAATTATTTGACAAAATTATTTGATTTTTTGACAAAATTATTTGATTTTTTGACAAAATTATTTGATTTTTTGACAAAATTATTTGATTTTTTGACAAAATTATTTGATTTTTTGACAAAATTATTTGATTATTTGACAAAATTATTTACAAAATAATTATTTGACAAAATTATTTGACAAATTATTTGACAAAATTATTTGACAAAATTATTTGACAAAATTATTTGACAAAATTATTTGACAAAATTATTTGACAAAATTATTTGATTATTTGACAAAATTATTTGATTATTTGACAAAATTATTTGATTATTTGACAAAATTATTTGATTATTTGACAAAATTATTTGATTATTTGACAAAATTATTTGATTATTTGACAAAATTATTTGACAAAATTATTTGACAAAATTATTATTTGACAAAATTATTATTTGACAAAATTATTATTTGACAAATTATTTGACAAATTATTTGACAAAATTATTTGACAAAATTATTTGACAAAATTATTTGATTATTTGACAAAATTATTTGACAAAATTATTTGATTATTTGACAAAATTATTTGATTATTTGACAAAATTATTTGATTATTTGACAAAATTATTTGATTATTTGACAAAATTATTTGACAAAATTATTTGACAAAATTATTTGACAAATCTATTTGACAAATCTATTTGACAAATCTATTTGACAAAATTATTTGACAAAATTATTTGACAACATTATTTGACAAAATTATTTGCCCCCCAAAATTATTTGCCCCCCAAAATTACTACCTTATTATCTACCTATGTATGTCAAATAAAATTATTTGCCAAAATTATTTGCCAAAATTATTTGCCAAAATTATTTGATTTGACAAAATTATTTGATTTGACAAAATTATTTGATTTGACAAAATTATTTGACAAAACTATTTGACAAAATTATTTGACAAAATTATTTGCCCCCCAAAATTACTACCTTATTATCTACCTATGTATGTCAAATAAAATTATTTGCCAAAATTATTTGCCAAAATTATTTGCCAAAATTATTTGCCAAAATTATTTGCCAAAATTATTTGACAAAATTATTTGACAAAATTATTTGATTTGACAAAATTATTTGATTTGACAAAATTATTTGATTTGACAAAATTATTTGATTTGACAAAATTATTTGATTTGACAAAATTATTTGATTTGACAAAATTATTTGACAAAATTATTTGACAAAATTATTTGACAAAATTATTTGACATTATTTGACAAAATTATTTGATTTGACAAAATTATTTGATTTGACAAAATTATTTGATTTGACAAAATTATTTGATTTGACAAAATTATTTGACAATTATTTGACAAAATTATTTGACAATTATTTGACAAAATTATTTGATTTGACAAAATTATTTGATTTGACAAAATTATTTGATTTGACAAAATTATTTGATTTGACAAAATTATTTGATTTGACAAAATTATTTGATTTGACAAAATTATTTGATTTGACAAAATTATTTGACAAAATTATTTGACAAAATTATTTGACAAAATTATTTGACAAAATTATTTGACAAAATTATTTGACAAAATTATTTGACAAAATTATTTGATTTGACAAAATTATTTGATTTGACAAAATTATTTGATTTGACAAAATTATTTGATTTGACAAAATTATTTGATTTGACAAAATTATTTGACAAAATTATTTGACAAAATTATTTGACAAAATTATTTGACAAAATTATTTGACAAAATTATTTGACAAATTATTTGACAAATTATTTGACAAAATTATTTGACAAAATTATTTGACAAAATTTTTTGACAAAATTATTTGACAAAATTATTTGACAAAATTATTTGACAAAATTATTTGACAAAATTATTTGATTATTTGACAAAATTATTTGATTATTTGACAAAATTATTTGATTATTTGACAAAATTATTTGATTATTTGACAAAATTATTTGATTATTTGACAAAATTATTTGACAAAATTATTTGACAAAATTATTTGACAAAATTATTATTTGACAAAATTATTATTTGACAAATTATTTGACAAATTATTTGACAAAATTATTTGACAAAATTATTTGACAAAATTATTTGACAAAATTATTTGATTTGACAAAATTATTTGATTTGACAAAATTATTTGATTTGACAAAATTATTTGATTTGACAAAATTATTTGACAAAATTATTTGACAAAATTATTTGACAAAATTATTTGACAAAATTATTTGACAAAATTATTTGACAAAATTATTTGACAAAATTATTTGATTTTTTGACAAAATTATTTGATTTTTTGACAAAATTATTTGATTTTTTGACAAAATTATTTGATTTTTTGACAAAATTATTTGATTATTTGACAAAATTATTTGATTATTTGACAAAATTATTTACAAAATAATTATTTGACAAATTATTTGACAAAATTATTTGACAAAATTATTTGACAAAATTATTTGACAAAATTATTTGACAAAATTATTTGATTATTTGACAAAATTATTTGATTATTTGACAAAATTATTTGATTATTTGACAAAATTATTTGATTATTTGACAAAATTATTTGACAAAATTATTTGACAAAATTATTTGACAAAATTATTATTTGACAAAATTATTATTTGACAAAATTATTATTTGACAAATTATTTGACAAATTATTTGACAAAATTATTTGACAAAATTATTTGACAAAATTATTTGACAAAATTATTTGACAAAATTATTTGACAAAATTATTTGACAAAATTATTTGACAAAATTATTTGATTATTTGACAAAATTATTTGACAAATCTATTTGACAAATCTATTTGACAAATCTATTTGACAAAATTATTTGACAAAATTATTTGACAACATTATTTGACAACATTATTTGACAACATTATTTGACAACATTATTTGACAAAATTATTTGCCCCCCAAAATTATTTGCCCCCCAAAATTATTTGCCAACATTATTTGCCCCCCAAAAATATTTGCCCCCCAAAAATATTTGCCCCCCAAAATTATTTGCCCCCCAAAATTTTGTACTTTTGTTGCGGCCGCAGATTACTATGAAAAACCTGTCAATCCGTCATTCCGTCCGTCGTGCCACCATATATGGCCGTCAGTCCCTCACGCCTTGTGACACATCACGCCACCATATACACCTGTATAAAAACAACACAGTGAACATATAAATATAAGAAGGGTAAAGTGCTAGGCTGAGGCAAAAAAGCCCAAAGGGCTTATTCGAGGCCTCTACCTATGTAAATCACAATGAAACATCTTGAGGCCTCTACCTATGTAAATCACAATGAAACATCTTGAGGGCTCTACCTATGTAAATCACAATGAAACATCTTGAGGCCTCTACCTATGTAAATCACAATGAAACATCTTGAGGCCTCTACCTATGTAAATCACAATGAAACATCTTGAGGCCTCTACCTATGTAAATCACAATGAAACATCTTGAGGCCTCTACCTATGTAAATCACAATGAAACATCTTGAGGAAAATTATTTGACAAAATTATTTGACAAAATTATTTGACAAAATTATTTGCCCCCCAAAATTATTTGCCCCCCAAAATTACTACCTTATTATCTACCTATGTATGTCAAATAAAATTATTTGCCAAAATTATTTGCCAAAATTATTTGCCAAAATTATTTGCCAAAATTATTTGATTTGACAAAATTATTTGATTTGACAAAATTATTTGATTTGACAAAATTATTTGACAAAATTATTTGACAAAATTATTTGACAAAATTATTTGACAAAATTATTTGCCCCCCAAAATTACTACCTTATTATCTACCTATGTATGTCAAATAAAATTATTTGCCAAAATTATTTGCCAAAATTATTTGCCAAAATTATTTGCCAAAATTATTTGCCAAAATTATTTGACAAAATTATTTGACAAAATTATTTGATTTGACAAAATTATTTGATTTGACAAAATTATTTGATTTGACAAAATTATTTGACAAAATTATTTGACAAAATTATTTGACAAAATTATTTGACAAAATGATTTGACAAAATTATTTGATTTGACAAAATTATTTGATTTGACAAAATTATTTGATTTGACAAAATTATTTGATTTGACAAAATTATTTGATTTGACAAAATTATTTGATTTGACAAAATTATTTGATTTGACAAAATTATTTGATTTGACAAAATTATTTGATTTGACAAAATTATTTGATTTGACAAAATTATTTGATTTGACAAAATTATTTGATTTGACAAAATTATTTGATTTGACAAAATTATTTGACAAAATTATTTGACAAAATTATTTGACAAAATTATTTGACAAAATTATTTGACAAAATTATTTGACAAAATTATTTGATTTGACAAAATTATTTGATTTGACAAAATTATTTGATTTGACAAAATTATTTGATTTGACAAAATTATTTGATTTGACAAAATTATTTGACAAAATTATTTGACAAAATTATTTGACTATTTGACAAAGTTATTTGACAAAATTATTTGACAAAATTATTTGACAAAATTATTTGACAAATTATTTGACAAATTATTTGACAAAATTATTTGACAAAATTATTTGACAAAATTTTTTGACAAAATTATTTGATTATTTGACAAAATTATTTGATTATTTGACAAAATTATTTGATTATTTGACAAAATTATTTGACAAAATTATTTGACAAAATTATTTGACAAAATTATTATTTGACAAAATTATTATTTGACAAATTATTTGACAAATTATTTGACAAAATTATTTGACAAAATTATTTGACAAAATTATTTGACAAAATTATTTGACAAAATTATTTGACAAAATTATTTGATTTGACAAAATTATTTGATTTGACAAAATTATTTGATTTGACAAAATTATTTGATTTGACAAAATTATTTGATTTGACAAAATTATTTGATTTGACAAAATTATTTGATTTGACAAAATTATTTGATTTGACAAAATTATTTGACAAAATTATTTGACAAAATTATTTGACAAAATTATTTGACAAAATTATTTGATTTGACAAAATTATTTGATTTGACAAAATTATTTGATTTGACAAAATTATTTGATTTGACAAAATTATTTGACAAAATTATTTGACAATTATTTGACAAAATTATTTGACAAAATTATTTGACAAAATTATTTGACAAAATTATTTGATTTGACAAAATTATTTGATTTGACAAAATTATTTGATTTGACAAAATTATTTGATTTGACAAAATTATTTGACAAAATTATTTGACAAAATTATTTGACAAAATTATTTGACAAAATTATTTGACAAAATTATTTGACAAAATTATTTGACAAAATTATTTGACAAAATTATTTGACAAAATTATTTGACAAAATTATTTGACAAAATTATTTGACAAAATTATTTGATTTTTTGACAAAATTATTTGATTTTTTGACAAAATTATTTGATTTTTTGACAAAATTATTTGATTTTTTGACAAAATTATTTGATTTTTTGACAAAATTATTTGATTTTTTGACAAAATTATTTGATTATTTGACAAAATTATTTACAAAATAATTATTTGACAAAATTATTTGACAAATTATTTGACAAAATTATTTGACAAAATTATTTGACAAAATTATTTGACAAAATTATTTGACAAAATTATTTGACAAAATTATTTGATTATTTGACAAAATTATTTGATTATTTGACAAAATTATTTGATTATTTGACAAAATTATTTGATTATTTGACAAAATTATTTGATTATTTGACAAAATTATTTGATTATTTGACAAAATTATTTGACAAAATTATTTGACAAAATTATTATTTGACAAAATTATTATTTGACAAAATTATTATTTGACAAATTATTTGACAAATTATTTGACAAAATTATTTGACAAAATTATTTGACAAAATTATTTGATTATTTGACAAAATTATTTGACAAAATTATTTGACAAAATTATTTGATTATTTGACAAAATTATTTGATTATTTGACAAAATTATTTGATTATTTGACAAAATTATTTGATTATTTGACAAAATTATTTGACAAAATTATTTGACAAAATTATTTGACAAATCTATTTGACAAATCTATTTGACAAATCTATTTGACAAAATTATTTGACAAAATTATTTGACAACATTATTTGACAACATTATTTGACAACATTATTTGACAACATTATTTGACAAAATTATTTGCCCCCCAAAATTATTTGCCCCCCAAAATTATTTGCCAACATTATTTGCCCCCCAAAAATATTTGCCCCCCAAAAATTTTTGCCCCCCAAAATTATTTGCCCCCCAAAATTTTGTACTTTTGTTGCGGCCGCAGATTACTATGAAAAACCTGTCAATCCGTCATTCCGTCCGTCGTGCCACCATATATGGCCGTCAGTCCCTCACGCCTTGTGACACATCACGCCACCATATACACCTGTATAAAAACAACACAGTGAACATATAAATATAAGAAGGGTAAAGTGCTAGGCTGAGGCAAAAAAGCCCAAAGGGCTTATTCGAGGCCTCTACCTATGTAAATCACAATGAAACATCTTGAGGCCTCTACCTATGTAAATCACAATGAAACATCTTGAGGGCTCTACCTATGTAAATCACAATGAAACATCTTGAGGCCTCTACCTATGTAAATCACAATGAAACATCTTGAGGCCTCTACCTATGTAAATCACAATGAAACATCTTGAGGCCTCTACCTATGTAAATCACAATGAAACATCTTGAGGCCTCTACCTATGTAAATCAATTAATTGACAAAAGTATTTGACAAAATTATTTGACAAAATTATTTGACAAAATTATTTGACAAAATTTATTTGAATTATTTGCCCTCCAAAATTTTTTGCCCCCCAAAATTTTTTGCCAACATTATTTGCCCCCCAAAATTATTTGCCCCCCAAAATTATTTGACAAAATTATTTGCCCCCCAAAATTATTTGACAAAATTATTTGACAAAATTATTTGACAAAATTATTTGACAAAATTATTTGACAAAATTATTTGACAAAATTATTTGACAAAATTATTTGACAAAATTATTTGACAAAATTATTTGTCCCCCAAAATTATTTGCCAACATTATTTGCCCCCCAAAATTATTTGCCCCCCAAAAATATTTGCCCCCCAAAATTATTTGCCAAAATTATTTGCCCCCCAAAATTATTTGCCAAATTATTTGACAAAATTATTTGCCCCCCAAAATTATTTGCCCCCCAAAATTCTAACCATTATTTGACACTTTGGTTGTTGAGAAACAGCTCCTAAAACATTATTTTACACTTTTGGTTATTGAGAAACAGCTCCTAAAACATTATTTGACACTTTTGGTTGTTGAAAAACAGCTTCTAACCATTATTTGACACTTTGGTTGTTGAGAAACAGCTCCTAAAACATTATTTTACACTTTTGGTTATTGAGAAACAGCTCCTAAAACATTATTTGACACTTTTGGTTGTTGAAAAACAGCTTCTAACCATTATTTGACACTTTGGTTGTTGAGAAACAGCTCCTAAAACATTATTTTACACTTTTGGTTGTTGAGAAACAGCTCCTAAAACATTATTTGACACTTTTGGTTGTTGAAAAACAGCTTCTAACCATTATTTGACACTTTGGTTGTTGAGAAACACCTCCTAAAACATTATTTTACACTTTTGGTTGTTGAGAAACAGCTCCTAAAACATTATTTGACACTTTTGGTTGTTGAAAAACAGCTTCTAACCATTATTTGACACTTTGGTTGTTGAGAAACAGCTCCTAAAACATTATTTTACACTTTTGGTTATTGAGAAACAGCTCCTAAAACATTATTTGACACTTTTGGTTGTTGAAAAACAGCTTCTAACCATTATTTGACACTTTGGTTGTTGAGAAACAGCTCCTAAAACATTATTTTACACTTTTGGTTGTTGAGAAACAGCTCCTAAAACATTATTTGACACTTTTGGTTGTTGAAAAACAGCTTCTAACCATTATTTGACACTTTGGTTGTTGAGAAACAGCTCCTAAAACATTATTTTACACTTTTGGTTGTTGAGAAACAGCTCCTAAAACATTATTTGACACTTTTGGTTGTTGAAAAACAGCTTCTAACCATTATTTGACACTTTGGTTGTTGAGAAACAGCTCCTAAAACATTATTTTACACTTTTGGTTGTTGAGAAACAGCTCCTAAAACATTATTTGACACTTTTGGTCGTTGAAAAACAGCTTCTAACCATTATTTGACACTTTGGTTGTTGAGAAACAGCTCCTAAAACATTATTTTACACTTTTGGTTGTTGAGAAACAGCTCCTAAAACATTATTTGACACTTTTGGTTGTTGAAAAACAGCTTCTAACCATTATTTGACACTTTGGTTGTTGAGAAACAGCTCATAAAACATTATTTTACACTTTTGGTTGTTGAGAAACAGCTCCTAAAACATTATTTGACACTTTGGTTGTTGAGAAACAGCTCATAAAACATTATTTTACACTTTTGGTTGTTGAGAAACAGCTCATAAAACATTATTTTACACTTTTGGTTGTTGAGAAACAGCTCCTAAAACATTATTTGACACTTTGGTTGTTGAGAAACAGCTCATAAAACATTATTTTACACTTTTGGTTGTTGAGAAACAGCTCATAAAACATTATTTTACACTTTTGGTTGTTGAGAAACAGCTCCTAAAACATTATTTGACACTTTTGGTTGTTGAAAAAAAGCTTCTAACCATTATTTGACACTTTGGTTGTTGAGAAACAGCTCCTAAAACATTATTTTACACTTTTGGTTGTTGAGAAACAGCTCCTAAAACATTATTTGACACTTTTGGTTGTTGAAAAACAGCTTCTAACCATTATTTGACACTTTGGTTGTGGAGAAACAGCTCCTAAAACATTATTTTACACTTTTGGTTATTGAGAAACAGCTCCTAAAACATTATTTGACACTTTTGGTTGTTGAAAAACAGCTTCTAACCATTATTTGACACTTTGGTTGTTGAGAAACAGCTCATAAAACATTATTTTACACTTTTGGTTGTTGAGAAACAGCTCCTAAAACATTATTTGACACTTTGGTTGTTGAGAAACAGCTCATAAAACATTATTTTACACTTTTGGTTGTTGAGAAACAGCTCATAAAACATTATTTTACACTTTTGGTTGTTGAGAAACAGCTCCTAAAACATTATTTGACACTTTTGGTTGTTGAAAAACAGCTTCTAACCATTATTTGACACTTTGGTTGTTGAGAAACAGCTCCTAAAACATTATTTTACACTTTTGGTTGTTGAGAAACAGCTCCTAAAACATTATTTTACACTTTTGGTTGTTGAGAAACAGCTCCTAAAACAAAATTGTTTGACAAAATTATTTGACAAAATTATTTGACAAAATTATTTGACAAAATTATTTGACAAAATTATTTGACAAAATTTTGTACTTTTGTTGCGGCCGCAGATTACTATGAAAAACCTGTCAATCCGTCGTTCCGTCCGTCGTGCCACCATATATGGTCGTCAGTCCCTCACGCCTTGTGACACATCACGCCACCATATATGGCCGTCAGCCTCGTGACACCTGTATAAAAACAACACAGTGAACATATACATATAAGAAGGGTAAAGTGCTAGGCTGAGGCAAAAAAGCCCAAAGGGCTTATTCGAGGCCTCTACCTATGTAAATCACAATGAAACATCTTGAGGCCTCTACCTATGTAAATCACAATGAAACATCTTGAGGCCTCTACCTATGTAAATCACAATGAAACATCTTGAGGCCTCTACCTATGTAAATCACAATGAAACATCTTGAGGCCTCTACCTATGTAAATCACAATGAAACATCTTGAGGCCTCTACCTATGTAAATCACAATGAAACATCTTGAGGAAAATTATTTGACAAAATTATTTGACAAAATTATTTGCCCCCCAAAATTATTTGCCCCCCAAAATTACTACCTTATTATCTACCTATGTATGTCAAATAAAATTATTTGCCAAAATTATTTGCCAAAATTATTTGCCAAAATTATTTGCCAAAATTATTTGCCAAAATTATTTGATTTGACAAAATTATTTGATTTGACAAAATTATTTGATTTGACAAAATTATTTGACAAAATTATTTGACAAAATTATTTGACAAAATTATTTGACAAAATTATTTGACAAAATTATTTGCCCCCCAAAATTACTACCTTATTATCTACCTATGTATGTCAAATAAAATTATTTGCCAAAATTATTTGCCAAAATTATTTGACAAAATTATTTGACAAAATTATTTGACAAAATTATTTGACAAAATTATTTGCCCCCCAAAATTATTTGCCCCCCAAAATTACTACCTTATTATCTACCTATGTATGTCAAATAAAATTATTTGCCAACATTATTTGACAAAATTATTTGACAAAATTATTTGACAAAATTATTTGACAAAATTATTTGACAAAATTATTTGACAAAATTATTTGACAAAATTATTTGACAAAATTATTTGACAAAATTATTTGATTTGACAAAATTATTTGATTTGACAAAATTATTTGATTTGACAAAATTATTTGATTTGACAAAATTATTTGATTTGACAAAATTATTTGATTTGACAAAATTATTTGATTTGACAAAATTATTTGACAAAATTATTTGACAAAATTATTTGACAAAATTATTTGACAAAATTATTTGACAAAATTATTTGATTTTTTGACAAAATTATTTGATTTTTTGACAAAATTATTTGATTTTTTGACAAAATTATTTGATTATTTGACAAAATTATTTGATTATTTGACAAAATGATTTACAAAATAATTATTTGACAAAATAATTATTTGACAAATTATTTGACAAAATTATTTGACAAAATTATTTGACAAAATTATTTGACAAAATTATTTGACAAAATTATTTGACAAAATTATTTGACAAAATTATTTGACTATTTGACAAAATTATTTGATTATTTGACAAAATTATTTGACTATTTGACAAAATTATTTGATTATTTGACAAAATTATTTGATTATTTGACAAAATTATTTGATTATTTGACAAAATTATTTGACAAAATTATTTGACAAAATTATTATTTGACAAAATTATTATTTGACAAAATTATTATTTGACAAATTATTTGACAAATTATTTGACAAAATTATTTGACAAAATTATTTGACAAAATTATTTGACAAAATTATTTGACAAAATTATTTGACAAAATTATTTGACAAAATTATTTGACAAAATTATTTGATTATTTGACAAAATTATTTGATTATTTGACAAAATTATTTGATTATTTGACAAAATTATTTGACAAAATTATTTGACAAAATTATTTGACAAATCTATTTGACAAATCTATTTGACAAATCTATTTGACAAAATTATTTGACAAAATTATTTGACAAAATTATTTGACAACATTATTTGACAACATTATTTGACAACATTATTTGACAACATTATTTGACAAAATTATTTGCCCCCCAAAATTATTTGCCCCCCAAAATTATTTGCCAACATTATTTGCCCCCCAAAAATATTTGCCCCCCAAAAATATTTGCCCCCCAAAATTATTTGCCCCCCAAAATTTTGTACTTTTGTTGCGGCCGCAGATTACTATGAAAAACCTGTCAATCCGTCATTCCGTCCGTCGTGCCACCATATATGGCCGTCAGTCCCTCACGCCTTGTGACACATCACGCCACCATATACACCTGTATAAAAACAACACAGTGAACATATAAATATAAGAAGGGTAAAGTGCTAGGCTGAGGCAAAAAAGCCCAAAGGGCTTATTCGAGGCCTCTACCTATGTAAATCACAATGAAACATCTTGAGGCCTCTACCTATGTAAATCACAATGAAACATCTTGAGGGCTCTACCTATGTAAATCACAATGAAACATCTTGAGGCCTCTACCTATGTAAATCACAATGAAACATCTTGAGGCCTCTACCTATGTAAATCACAATGAAACATCTTGAGGCCTCTACCTATGTAAATCACAATGAAACATCTTGAGGCCTCTACCTATGTAAATCAATTAATTGACAAAAGTATTTGACAAAATTATTTGACAAAATTATTTGACAAAATTATTTGACAAAATTATTTGACAAAATTATTTGACAAAATTATTTGCCCTCCAAAATTTTTTGCCCCCCAAAATTTTTTGCCAACATTATTTGCCCCCCAAAATTATTTGCCCCCCAAAATTATTTGACAAAATTATTTGCCCCCCAAAATTATTTGCCCCCCAAAATTATTTGCCCCCCAAAATTATTTGCCCCCCAAAATTATTTGCCCCCCAAAATTATTTGACAAAATTATTTGACAAAATTATTTGACAAAATTATTTGACAAAATTATTTGACAAAATTATTTGACAAAATTATTTGACAAAATTATTTGACAAAATTATTTGACAAAATTATTTGACAAAATTATTTGACAAAATTATTTGACAAAATTATTTGACAAAATTATTTGACAAAATTATTTGACAAAATTATTTGACAAAATTATTTGACAAAATTATTTGACAAAATTATTTGACAAAATTATTTGACAAAATTATTTGACAAAATTATTTGACAAAATTATTTGACAAAATTATTTGACAAAATTATTTGACAAAATTATTTGCCCCCCAAAATTATTTGCCAACATTATTTGCCCCCCAAAATTATTTGCCCCCCAAAAATATTTGCCCCCCAAAATTATTTGCCAAAATTATTTGCCCCCCAAAATTATTTGACAAATTATTTGACAAAATTATTTGCCCCCCAAAATTCTAACCATTATTTGACACTTTGGTTGTTGAGAAACAGCTCCTAAAACATTATTTTACACTTTTGGTTATTGAGAAACAGCTCCTAAAACATTATTTGACACTTTTGGTTGTTGAAAAACAGCTTCTAACCATTATTTGACACTTTGGTTGTTGAGAAACAGCTCCTAAAACATTATTTTACACTTTTGGTTATTGAGAAACAGCTCCTAAAACATTATTTGACACTTTTGGTTGTTGAAAAACAGCTTCTAACCATTATTTGACACTTTGGTTGTTGAGAAACAGCTCCTAAAACATTATTTTACACTTTTGGTTGTTGAGAAACAGCTCCTAAAACATTATTTGACACTTTTGGTTGTTGAAAAACAGCTTCTAACCATTATTTGACACTTTGGTTGTTGAGAAACACCTCCTAAAACATTATTTTACACTTTTGGTTGTTGAGAAACAGCTCCTAAAACATTATTTGACACTTTTGGTTGTTGAAAAACAGCTTCTAACCATTATTTGACACTTTGGTTGTTGAGAAACAGCTCCTAAAACATTATTTTACACTTTTGGTTGTTGAGAAACAGCTCCTAAAACATTATTTGACACTTTTGGTTGTTGAAAAACAGCTTCTAACCATTATTTGACACTTTGGTTGTTGAGAAACAGCTCCTAAAACATTATTTTACACTTTTGGTTGTTGAGAAACAGCTCCTAAAACATTATTTGACACTTTTGGTTGTTGAAAAACAGCTTCTAACCATTATTTGACACTTTGGTTGTTGAGAAACAGCTCCTAAAACATTATTTTACACTTTTGGTTGTTGAGAAACAGCTCCTAAAACATTATTTGACACTTTTGGTTGTTGAAAAACAGCTTCTAACCATTATTTGACACTTTGGTTGTTGAGAAACAGCTCCTAAAACATTATTTTACACTTTTGGTTGTTGAGAAACAGCTCCTAAAACATTATTTGACACTTTTGGTTGTTGAAAAACAGCTTCTAACCATTATTTGACACTTTGGTTGTTGAGAAACAGCTCATAAAACGTTATTTTACACTTTTGGTTGTTGAGAAACAGCTCCTAAAACATTATTTGACACTTTGGTTGTTGAGAAACAGCTCATAAAACATTATTTTACACTTTTGGTTGTTGAGAAACAGCTCATAAAACATTATTTTACACTTTTGGTTGTTGAGAAACAGCTCCTAAAACATTATTTGACACTTTTGGTTGTTGAAAAAAAGCTTCTAACCATTATTTGACACTTTGGTTGTTGAGAAACAGCTCCTAAAACATTATTTTACACTTTTGGTTGTTGAGAAACAGCTCCTAAAACATTATTTGACACTTTTGGTTGTTGAAAAACAGCTTCTAACCATTATTTGACACTTTGGTTGTGGAGAAACAGCTCCTAAAACATTATTTTACACTTTTGGTTATTGAGAAACAGCTCCTAAAACATTATTTGACACTTTTGGTTGTTGAAAAACAGCTTCTAACCATTATTTGACACTTTGGTTGTTGAGAAACAGCTCATAAAACATTATTTTACACTTTTGGTTGTTGAGAAACAGCTCCTAAAACATTATTTGACACTTTGGTTGTTGAGAAACAGCTCATAAAACATTATTTTACACTTTTGGTTGTTGAGAAACAGCTCATAAAACATTATTTTACACTTTTGGTTGTTGAGAAACAGCTCCTAAAACATTATTTGACACTTTTGGTTGTTGAAAAACAGCTTCTAACCATTATTTGACACTTTGGTTGTTGAGAAACAGCTCCTAAAACATTATTTTACACTTTTGGTTGTTGAGAAACAGCTCCTAAAACATTATTTTACACTTTTGGTTGTTGAGAAACAGCTCCTAAAACAAAATTATTTGACAAAATTATTTGACAAAATTATTTGACAAAATTATTTGACAAAATTATTTGACAAAATTATTTGACAAAATTTTGTACTTTTGTTGCGGCCGCAGATTACTATGAAAAACCTGTCAATCCGTCGTTCCGTCCGTCGTGCCACCATATATGGTCGTCAGTCCCTCACGCCTTGTGACACATCACGCCACCATATATGGCCGTCAGCCTCGTGACACCTGTATAAAAACAACACAGTGAACATATACATATAAGAAGGGTAAAGTGCTAGGCTGAGGCAAAAAAGCCCAAAGGGCTTATTCGAGGCCTCTACCTATGTAAATCACAATGAAACATCTTGAGGCCTCTACCTATGTAAATCACAATGAAACATCTTGAGGGCTCTACCTATGTAAATCACAATGAAACATCTTGAGGCCTCTACCTATGTAAATCACAATGAAACATCTTGAGGCCTCTACCTATGTAAATCACAATGAAACATCTTGAGGCCTCTACCTATGTAAATCACAATGAAACATCTTGAGGCCTCTACCTATGTAAATCACAATGAAACATCTTGAGGAAAATTATTTGACAAAATTATTTGCCCCCCAAAATTATTTGCCCCCCAAAATTACTACCTTATTATCTACCTATGTATGTCAAATAAAATTATTTGCCAAAATTATTTGCCAAAATTATTTGACAAAATTATTTGACAAAATTATTTGATTTGACAAAATTATTTGATTTGACAAAATTATTTGATTTGACAAAATTATTTGATTTGACAAAATTATTTGACAAAATTATTTGACAAAATTATTTGACAAAATTATTTGACAAAATTATTTGACAAAATTATTTGACAAAATTATTTTACAAAATTATTTGACAAAATTATTTGCCCCCCAAAATTACTACCTTATTATCTACCTATGTATGTCAAATAAAATTATTTGCCAAAATTATTTGCCAAAATTATTTGCCAAAATTATTTGACAAAATTATTTGACAAAATTATTTGACAAAATTATTTGCCCCCCAAAATTACTACCTTATTATCTACCTATGTATGTCAAATAAAATTATTTGCCAAAAGTATTTGCCAAAATTATTTGATTTGACAAAATTATTTGATTTGACAAAATTACTTGATTTGACAAAATTATTTGATTTGACAAAATTATTTGATTTGACAAAATTATTTGACAAAATTATTTGACAAAATTATTTGACAAACAAAATTATTTGACAAAATTATTTGACAAAATTATTTGCCCCCCAAAATTACTACCTTATTATCTACCTATGTATGTCAAATAAAATTATTTGCCAACATTATTTGACAAAATTATTTGACAAAATTATTTGACAAAATTATTTGACAAAATTATTTGACAAAATTATTTTACAAAATTATTTGACAAAATTATTTGCCCCCCAAAATTACTACCTTATTATCTACCTATGTATGTCAAATAAAATTAATTGACAAAAGTATTTGACAAAATTATTTGACAAAATTATTTGACAAAATTATTTGACAAAATTATTTGCCCTCCAAAATTTTTTGCCCCCCAAAATTTTTTGCCAACATTATTTGCCCCCCAAAATTATTTGCCCCCCAAAATTATTTGACAAAATTATTTGCCCCCCAAAATTATTTGCCCCCCAAAATTATTTGACAAAATTATTTGCCCCCCAAAATTATTTGCCCCCCAAAATTATTTGACAAAATTATTTGACAAAATTATTTGACAAAATTATTTGACAAAATTATTTGACAAAATTATTTGACAAAATTATTTGACAAAATTATTTGACAAAATTATTTGACAAAATTATTTGACAAAATTATTTGACAAAATTATTTGCCCCCCAAAATTATTTGCCCCCCAAAATTATTTGCCAACATTATTTGACACTTTTGGTTGTTGAAAAACAGCTTCTAACCATTATTTGACACTTTGGTTGTTGAGAAACAGCTCCTAAAACATTATTTTACACTTTTGGTTGTTGAGAAACAGCTCCTAAAACATTATTTGACACTTTTGGTTGTTGAAAAACAGCTTCTAACCATTATTTGACACTTTGGTTGTTGAGAAACACCTCCTAAAACATTATTTTACACTTTTGGTTGTTGAGAAACAGCTCCTAAAACATTATTTGACACTTTTGGTTGTTGAAAAACAGCTTCTAACCATTATTTGACACTTTGGTTGTTGAGAAACAGCTCCTAAAACATTATTTTACACTTTTGGTTGTTGAGAAACAGCTCCTAAAACATTATTTGACACTTTTGGTTGTTGAAAAACAGCTTCTAACCATTATTTGACACTTTGGTTGTTGAGAAACAGCTCCTAAAACATTATTTTACACTTTTGGTTGTTGAGAAACAGCTCCTAAAACATTATTTGACACTTTTGGTTGTTGAAAAACAGCTTCTAACCATTATTTGACACTTTGGTTGTTGAGAAACAGCTCCTAAAACATTATTTTACACTTTTGGTTGTTGAGAAACAGCTCCTAAAACATTATTTGACACTTTTGGTTGTTGAAAAACAGCTTCTAACCATTATTTGACACTTTGGTTGTTGAGAAACAGCTCCTAAAACATTATTTTACACTTTTGGTTGTTGAGAAACAGCTCCTAAAACATTATTTGACACTTTTGGTTGTTGAAAAACAGCTTCTAACCATTATTTGACACTTTGGTTGTTGAGAAACAGCTCATAAAACGTTATTTTACACTTTTGGTTGTTGAGAAACAGCTCCTAAAACATTATTTGACACTTTGGTTGTTGAGAAACAGCTCATAAAACATTATTTTACACTTTTGGTTGTTGAGAAACAGCTCATAAAACATTATTTTACACTTTTGGTTGTTGAGAAACAGCTCCTAAAACATTATTTGACACTTTTGGTTGTTGAAAAAAAGCTTCTAACCATTATTTGACACTTTGGTTGTTGAGAAACAGCTCCTAAAACATTATTTTACACTTTTGGTTGTTGAGAAACAGCTCCTAAAACATTATTTGACACTTTTGGTTGTTGAAAAACAGCTTCTAACCATTATTTGACACTTTGGTTGTGGAGAAACAGCTCCTAAAACATTATTTTACACTTTTGGTTGTTGAGAAACAGCTCATAAAACATTATTTTACACTTTTGGTTGTTGAGAAACAGCTCCTAAAACATTATTTGACACTTTGGTTGTTGAGAAACAGCTCATAAAACATTATTTTACACTTTTGGTTGTTGAGAAACAGCTCATAAAACATTATTTTACACTTTTGGTTGTTGAGAAACAGCTCCTAAAACATTATTTGACACTTTTGGTTGTTGAAAAACAGCTTCTAACCATTATTTGACACTTTGGTTGTTGAGAAACAGCTCCTAAAACATTATTTTACACTTTTGGTTGTTGAGAAACAGCTCCTAAAACATTATTTTACACTTTTGGTTGTTGAGAAACAGCTCCTAAAACAAAATTATTTGACAAAATTATTTGACAAAATTATTTGACAAAATTATTTGACAAAATTATTTGACAAAATTATTTGACAAAATTATTTGACAAAATTTTGTACTTTTGTTGCGGCCGCAGATTACTATGAAAAACCTGTCAATCCGTCGTTCCGTCCGTCGTGCCACCATATATGGTCGTCAGTCCCTCACCCTTGTGACACATCACGCCACCATATATGGCCGTCAGCCTCGTGACACCTGTATAAAAACAACACAGTGAACATATACATATAAGAAGGGTAAAGTGCTAGGCTGAGGCAAAAAAGCCCAAAGGGCTTATTCGAGGCCTCTACCTATGTAAATCACAATGAAACATCTTGAGGCCTCTACCTATGTAAATCACAATGAAACATCTTGAGGGCTCTACCTATGTAAATCACAATGAAACATCTTGAGGCCTCTACCTATGTAAATCACAATGAAACATCTTGAGGCCTCTACCTATGTAAATCACAATGAAACATCTTGAGGCCTCTACCTATGTAAATCACAATGAAACATCTTGAGGCCTCTACCTATGTAAATCACAATGAAACATCTTGAGGAAAATTATTTGACAAAATTATTTGCCCCCCAAAATTATTTGCCCCCCAAAATTACTACCTTATTATCTACCTATGTATGTCAAATAAAATTATTTGCCAAAATTATTTGCCAAAATTATTTGCCAAAATTATTTGACAAAATTATTTGACAAAATTATTTGATTTGACAAAATTATTTGATTTGACAAAATTATTTGATTTGACAAAATTATTTGATTTGACAAAATTATTTGACAAAATTATTTGACAAAATTATTTGACAAAATTATTTGACAAAATTATTTGACAAAATTATTTGACAAAATTATTTGACAAAATTATTTGACAAAATTATTTGCCCCCCAAAATTACTACCTTATTATCTACCTATGTATGTCAAATAAAATTATTTGCCAAAATTATTTGACAAAATTATTTGACAAAATTATTTGACAAAATTATTTGACAAAATTATTTGACAAAATTATTTGACAAAATTATTTGACAAAATTATTTGACAAAATTATTTGCCCCCCAAAATTACTACCTTATTATCTACCTATGTATGTCAAATAAAATTATTTGCCAAAATTATTTGCCAAAATTATTTGCCAAAATTATTTGCCAAAATTATTTGATTTGACAAAATTATTTGATTTGACAAAATTACTTGATTTGACAAAATTATTTGATTTGACAAAATTATTTGATTTGACAAAATTATTTGATTTGACAAAATTATTTGACAAAATTATTTGACAAAATTATTTGACAAACAAAATTATTTGACAAAATTATTTGACAAAATTATTTGCCCCCCAAAATTACTACCTTATTATCTACCTATGTATGTCAAATAAAATTATTTGCCAACATTATTTGACAAAATTATTTGACAAAATTATTTGACAAAATTATTTGACAAAATTATTTGACAAAATTATTTGACAAAATTATTTGACAAAATTATTTGACAAAATTATTTGACAAAATTATTTGCCCCCCAAAATTACTACCTTATTATCTACCTATGTATGTCAAATAAAATTATTTGCCAAAATTATTTGCCAAAATTATTTGACAAAATTATTTGACAAAATTATTTGACAAAATTATTTGCCCCCCAAAATTACTACCTTATTATCTACCTATGTATGTCAAATAAAATTATTTGCCAAAATTATTTGCCAAAATTATTTGCCAAAATTATTTGCCAAAATTATTTGCCAAAATTATTTGCCAAAATTATTTGATTTGACAAAATTATTTGATTTGACAAAATTACTTGATTTGACAAAATTATTTGATTTGACAAAATTATTTGATTTGACAAAATTATTTGACAAAATTATTTGACAAAATTATTTGACAAACAAAATTATTTGACAAACAAAATTATTTGACAAAATTATTTGCCCCCCAAAATTACTACCTTATTATCTACCTATGTATGTCAAATAAAATTATTTGCCAACATTATTTGACAAAATTATTTGACAAAATTATTTGACAAAATTATTTGACAAAATTATTTGACAAAATTATTTGACAAAATTATTTGCCCCCCAAAATTATTTGCCCCCCAAAATTACTACCTTATTATCTACCTATGTATGTCAAATAAAATTATTTGCCAACATTATTTGACAAAATTATTTGACAAAATTATTTGACAAAATTATTTGACAAAATTATTTGACAAAATTATTTGATTTGACAAAGTATTTGATTTGACAAAATTATTTGATTTGACAAAATTATTTGACAAAATTATTTGACAAAATTATTTGACAAAATTATTTGACAAAATTATTTGACAAAATTATTTGACAAAATTATTTGATTTGACAAAATTATTTGATTTGACAAAATTATTTGATTTGACAAAATTATTTGATTTGACAAAATTATTTGATTTGACAAAATTATTTGATTTGACAAAATTATTTGATTTGACAAAATTATTTGCCCCCCAAAATTATTTGCCCCCCAAAATTATTTGACAAATTATTTGACAAAATTATTTTCCCCCCAAAATTATTTGCCCCCCAAAATTCTAACCATTATTTGACACTTTGGTTGTTGAGAAACAGCTCCTAAAACATTATTTTACACTTTTGGTTGTTGAGAAACAGCTCCTAAAACATTATTTGACACTTTTGGTTGTTGAAAAACAGCTCCTAACCATTATTTGACACTTTGGTTGTTGAGAAACAGCTCCTAAAACATTATTTTACACTTTTGGTTGTTGAGAAACAGCTCCTAAAACATTATTTGACACTTTTGGTTGTTGAAAAACAGCTTCTAACCATTATTTGACACTTTGGTTGTTGAGAAACAGCTCCTAAAACATTATTTGACACTTTTGGTTGTTGAAAAACAGCTTCTAACCATTATTTGACACTTTGGTTGTTGAGAAACAGGTCCTAAAACATTATTTTACACTTTTGGTTGTTGAGAAACAGCTCCTAAAACATTATTTGACACTTTTGGTTGTTGAAAAACAGCTTCTAACCATTATTTGACACTTTGGTTGTTGAGAAACAGCTCCTAAAACATTATTTTACACTTTTGGTTGTTGAGAAACAGCTCCTAAAACATTATTTGACACTTTTGGTTGTTGAAAAACAGCTTCTAACCATTATTTGACACTTTGGTTGTTGAGAAACAGCTCCTAAAACATTATTTTACACTTTTGGTTGTTGAGAAACAGCTCCTAAAACATTATTTGACACTTTTGGTTGTTGAAAAACAGCTTCTAACCATTATTTGACACTTTGGTTGTTGAGAAACAGCTCCTAAAACATTATTTTACACTTTTGGTTGTTGAGAAACAGCTCCTAAAACATTATTTGACACTTTTGGTTGTTGAAAAACAGCTTCTAACCATTATTTGACACTTTGGTTGTTGAGAAACAGCTCCTAAAACATTATTTTACACTTTTGGTTGTTGAGAAACAGCTCCTAAAACATTATTTGACACTTTTGGTTGTTGAAAAACAGCTTCTAACCATTATTTGACACTTTGGTTGTTGAGAAACAGCTCCTAAAACATTATTTTACACTTTTGGTTGTTGAGAAACAGCTCCTAAAACATTATTTGACACTTTTGGTTGTTGAAAAACAGCTTCTAACCATTATTTGACACTTTGGTTGTTGAGAAACAGCTCCTAAAACAAAATTATTTGCCAAAATTATTTGACAAAATTATTTGATTTGACAAAATTATTTGATTTGACAAAATTATTTGATTTGACAAAATTATTTGATTTGACAAAATTATTTGATTTGACAAAATTATTTGACAAAATTATTTGACAAAATTATTTGACAAAATTATTTTACAAAATTATTTGCCCCCCAAAATTACTACCTTATTATCTACCTATGTATGTCAAATAAAATTATTTGCCAACATTATTTGACAAAATTATTTGACAAAATTATTTGACAAAATTATTTGACAAAATTATTTGCCCCCCAAAATTACTACCTTATTATCTACCTATGTATGTCAAATAAAATTATTTGCCAAAATTATTTGCCAAAATTATTTGACAAAATTATTTGACAAAATTATTTGACAAAATTATTTGACAAAATTATTTGACAAAATTATTTGATTTGACAAAATTATTTGATTTGACAAAATTATTTGATTTGACAAAATTATTTGACAAAATTATTTGACAAAATTATTTGACAAAATTATTTGACAAAATTATTTGATTTGACAAAATTATTTGATTTGACAAAATTATTTGATTTGACAAAATTATTTGATTTGACAAAATTATTTGATTTGACAAAATTATTTGATTTGACAAAATTATTTGATTTGACAAAATTATTTGATTTGACAAAATTATTTGATTTGACAAAATTATTTGACAAAATTATTTGATTTGACAAAATTATTTGATTTGACAAAATTATTTGATTTGACAAAATTATTTGATTTGACAAAATTATTTGATTTGACAAAATTATTTGATTTGACAAAATTATTTGATTTGACAAAATTATTTGATTTGACAAAATATTTGCCCCCCAAAATTAATTGCCCCCCAAAATTATTTGACAAATTATTTGACAAAATTATTTGCCCCCCAAAATTATTTGCCCCCCAAAATTCTAACCATTATTTGACACTTTGGTTGTTGAGAAACAGCTCCTAAAACATTATTTTACACTTTTGGTATTTGAGAAACAGCTCCTAAAACATTATTTGACACTTTTGGTTGTTGAAAAACAGCTCCTAACCATTATTTGACACTTTGGTTGTTGAGAAACAGCTCATAAAACATTATTTTACACTTTTGGTTGTTGAGAAACAGCTCCTAAAACATTATTTGACACTTTTGGTTGTTGAAAAACAGCTTCTAACCATTATTTGACACTTTGGTTGTTGAGAAACAGCTCCTAAAACATTATTTTACACTTTTGGTTGTTGAGAAACAGCTCCTAAAACATTATTTGACACTTTTGGTTGTTGAAAAACAGCTTCTAACCATTATTTGACACTTTGGTTGTTGAGAAACAGCTCCTAAAACATTATTTTACACTTTTGGTTGTTGAGAAACAGCTCCTAAAACATTATTTGACACTTTTGGTTGTTGAAAAACAGCTTCTAACCATTATTTGACACTTTGGTTGTTGAGAAACAGCTCCTAAAACATTATTTTACACTTTTGGTTGTTGAGAAACAGCTCCTAAAACATTATTTGACACTTTTGGTTGTTGAAAAACAGCTTCTAACCATTATTTGACACTTTGGTTGTTGAGAAACAGCTCCTAAAACATTATTTTACACTTTTGGTTGTTGAGAAACAGCTCCTAAAACATTATTTGACACTTTTGGTTGTTGAAAAACAGCTTCTAACCATTATTTGACACTTTGGTTGTTGAGAAACAGCTCCTAAAACATTATTTTACACTTTTGGTTGTTGAGAAACAGCTCCTAAAACATTATTTGACACTTTTGGTTGTTGAAAAACAGCTTCTAACCATTATTTGACACTTTGGTTGTTGAGAAACAGCTCCTAAAACAAAATTATTTGCCAAAATTATTTGACAAAATTATTTGATTTGACAAAATTATTTGATTTGACAAAATTATTTGATTTGACAAAATTATTTGATTTGACAAAATTATTTGATTTGACAAAATTATTTGATTTGACAAAATTATTTGACAAAATTATTTGACAAAATTATTTGACAAAATTATTTGACAAAATTATTTTACAAAATTATTTGCCCCCCAAAATTACTACCTTATTATCTACCTATGTATGTCAAATAAAATTATTTGCCAACATTATTTGACAAAATTATTTGACAAAATTATTTGACAAAATTATTTGCCCCCCAAAATTACTACCTTATTATCTACCTATGTATGTCAAATAAAATTATTTGCCAAAATTATTTGCCAAAATTATTTGACAAAATTATTTGACAAAATTATTTGACAAAATTATTTGACAAAATTATTTGACAAAATTATTTGATTTGACAAAATTATTTGATTTGACAAAATTATTTGATTTGACAAAATTATTTGACAAAATTATTTGACAAAATTATTTGACAAAATTATTTGATTTGACAAAATTATTTGATTTGACAAAATTATTTGATTTGACAAAATTATTTGATTTGACAAAATTATTTGATTTGACAAAATTATTTGATTTGACAAAATTATTTGATTTGACAAAATTATTTGATTTGACAAAATTATTTGATTTGACAAAATTATTTGATTTGACAAAATTATTTGACAAAATTATTTGATTTGACAAAATTATTTGATTTGACAAAATTATTTGATTTGACAAAATTATTTGATTTGACAAAATTATTTGATTTGACAAAATTATTTGATTTGACAAAATTATTTGATTTGACAAAATTATTTGATTTGACAAAATATTTGCCCCCCAAAATTAATTGCCCCCCAAAATTATTTGACAAATTATTTGACAAAATTATTTGCCCCCCAAAATTATTTGCCCCCCAAAATTCTAACCATTATTTGACACTTTGGTTGTTGAGAAACAGCTCCTAAAACATTATTTTACACTTTTGGTTGTTGAGAAACAGCTCCTAAAACATTATTTGACACTTTTGGTTGTTGAAAAACAGCTCCTAACCATTATTTGACACTTTGGTTGTTGAGAAACAGCTCATAAAACATTATTTTACACTTTTGGTTGTTGAGAAACAGCTCCTAAAACATTATTTGACACTTTTGGTTGTTGAAAAACAGCTTCTAACCATTATTTGACACTTTGGTTGTTGAGAAACAGCTCCTAAAACATTATTTTACACTTTTGGTTGTTGAGAAACAGCTCCTAAAACATTATTTGACACTTTTGGTTGTTGAAAAACAGCTTCTAACCATTATTTGACACTTTGGTTGTTGAGAAACAGCTCCTAAAACATTATTTTACACTTTTGGTTGTTGAGAAACAGCTCCTAAAACATTATTTGACACTTTTGGTTGTTGAAAAACAGCTTCTAACCATTATTTGACACTTTGGTTGTTGAGAAACAGCTCCTAAAACATTATTTTACACTTTTGGTTGTTGAGAAACAGCTCCTAAAACATTATTTGACACTTTTGGTTGTTGAAAAACAGCTTCTAACCATTATTTGACACTTTGGTTGTTGAGAAACAGCTCCTAAAACATTATTTGACACTTTTGGTTGTTGAAAAACAGCTTCTAACCATTATTTGACACTTTGGTTGTTGAGAAACAGCTCCTAAAACATTATTTGACACTTTTGGTTGTTGAAAAACAGCTTCTAACCATTATTTGACACTTTGGTTGTTGAGAAACAGCTCCTAAAACATTATTTTACACTTTTGGTTGTTGAGAAACAGCTCCTAAAACATTATTTGACACTTTTGGTTGTTGAAAAACAGCTTCTAACCATTATTTGACACTTTGGTTGTTGAGAAACAGCTCCTAAAACATTATTTTACACTTTTGGTTATTGAGAAACAGCTCCTAAAACATTATTTGACACTTTTGGTTGTTGAAAAACAGCTTCTAACCATTATTTGACACTTTGGTTGTTGAGAAACAGCTCCTAAAACATTATTTTACACTTTTGGTTGTTGAGAAACAGCTCCTAAAACATTATTTGACACTTTTGGTTGTTGAAAAACAGCTTCTAACCATTATTTGACACTTTGGTTGTTGAGAAACAGCTCCTAAAACATTATTTGACACTTTTGGTTGTTGAAAAACAGCTTCTAACCATTATTTGACACTTTGGTTGTTGAGAAACAGGTCCTAAAACATTATTTTACACTTTTGGTTGTTGAGAAACAGCTCCTAAAACATTATTTGACACTTTTGGTTGTTGAAAAACAGCTTCTAACCATTATTTGACACTTTGGTTGTTGAGAAACAGCTCCTAAAACATTATTTTACACTTTTGGTTGTTGAGAAACAGCTCCTAAAACATTATTTGACACTTTTGGTTGTTGAAAAACAGCTTCTAACCATTATTTGACACTTTGGTTGTTGAGAAACAGCTCCTAAAACATTATTTTACACTTTTGGTTGTTGAGAAACAGCTCCTAAAACATTATTTGACACTTTTGGTTGTTGAAAAACAGCTTCTAACCATTATTTGACACTTTGGTTGTTGAGAAACAGCTCCTAAAACATTATTTTACACTTTTGGTTGTTGAGAAACAGCTCCTAAAACATTATTTGACACTTTTGGTTGTTGAAAAACAGCTTCTAACCATTATTTGACACTTTGGTTGTTGAGAAACAGCTCCTAAAACATTATTTTACACTTTTGGTTGTTGAGAAACAGCTCCTAAAACATTATTTGACACTTTTGGTTGTTGAAAAACAGCTTCTAACCATTATTTGACACTTTGGTTGTTGAGAAACAGCTCCTAAAACATTATTTTACACTTTTGGTTGTTGAGAAACAGCTCCTAAAACATTATTTGACACTTTTGGTTGTTGAAAAACAGCTTCTAACCATTATTTGACACTTTGGTTGTTGAGATACAGCTCCTAAAACATTATTTTACACTTTTGGTTGTTGAGAAACAGCTCCTAAAACATTATTTGACACTTTTGGTTGTTGAAAAACAGCTTCTAACCATTATTTGACACTTTGGTTGTTGAGAAACAGCTCCTAAAACATTATTTTACACTTTTGGTTGTTGAGAAACAGCTCCTAAAACATTATTTTACACTTTTGGTTGTTGAGAAACAGCTCCTAAAACAAAATTTTTTGACAAAATTATTTGACAAAATTATTTGACAAAATTATTTGACAAAATTATTTGACAAAATTATTTGACAAAATTATTTGACAAAATTATTTGACAAAATTATTTGACAAAATTTTGTACTTTTGTTGCGGCCGCAGATTACTATGAAAAACCTGTCAATCCGTCGTTCCGTCCGTCGTGCCACCATATATGGCCGTCAGTCCCTCACGCCTTGTGACACATCACGCCACCATATATGGCCGTCAGCCTCGTGACACCTGTATAAAAACAACACAGTGAACATATACATATAAGAAGGGTAAAGTGCTAGGCTGAGGCAAAAAAGCCCAAAGGGCTTATTCGAGGCCTCTACCTATGTAAATCACAATGAAACATCTTGAGGCCTCTACCTATGTAAATCACAATGAAACATCTTGAGGGCTCTACCTATGTAAATCACAATGAAACATCTTGAGGCCTCTACCTATGTAAATCACAATGAAACATCTTGAGGCCTCTACCTATGTAAATCACAATGAAACATCTTGAGGCCTCTACCTATGTAAATCACAATGAAACATCTTGAGGCCTCTACCTATGTAAATCACAATGAAACATCTTGAGGAAAATTATTTGACAAAATTATTTGACAAAATTATTTGACAAAATTATTTGACAAAATTATTTGACAAAATTATTTGACAAAATTATTTGACAAAATTATTTGCCCCCCAAAATTATTTGCCCCCCAAAATTACTACCTTATTATCTACCTATGTATGTCAAATAAAATTATTTGCCAAAATTATTTGCCAAAATTATTTGACAAAATTATTTGACAAAATTATTTGATTTGACAAAATTATTTGATTTGACAAAATTATTTGATTTGACAAAATTATTTGATTTGACAAAATTATTTGACAAAATTATTTGACAAAATTATTTGACAAAATTATTTGACAAAATTATTTGACAAAATTATTTTACAAAATTATTTGCCCCCCAAAATTACTACCTTATTATCTACCTATGTATGTCAAATAAAATTATTTGCCAACATTATTTGCCAACATTATTTGACAAAATTATTTGACAAAATTATTTGACAAAATTATTTGACAAAATTATTTGACAAAATTATTTGCCCCCCAAAATTACTAACTTATTATCTACCTATGTATGTCAAATAAAATTATTTGCCAAAATTATTTGCCAAAATTATTTGACAAAATTATTTGACAAAATTATTTGACAAAATTATTTGATTTGACAAAATTATTTGATTTGACAAATAAATGTCAAAATAATATGTCAAATAAAATTATTTGCCAACATTATTTGCCAACATTATTTGACAAAATTATTTGACAAAATTATTTGACAAAATTATTTGACAAAATTATTTGACAAAATTATTTGACAAAATTATTTGACAAAATTATTTGACAAAATTATTTGACAAAATTATTTGCCCCCCAAAATTACTACCTTATTATCTACCTATGTATGTCAAATAAAATTATTTGCCAACATTATTTGACAAAATTATTTGACAAAATTATTTGACAAAATTATTTGACAAAATTATTTGACAAAATTATTTGACAACATTTTTTGACAACATTTTTTGACAAAATTATTTGACAAAATTATTTGACAAAATTATTTGACAAAATTATTTGACAAAATTATTTGACAAAATTATTTGACAAAATTATTTGACAAAATTATTTGACAAAATTATTTGACAAAATTATTTGACAAAATTATTTGATTATTTGACAAAATTATTTGATTTGACAAAATTATTTGACAAAATTATTTGACAAAATTATTTGACAAAATTATTATTTGACAAATTATTTGACAAATTATTTGACAAAATTATTTGACAAAATTATTTGACAAAATTATTTGACAAAATTATTTGATTTGACAAAATTATTTGATTTGACAAAATTATTTGATTTGACAAAATTATTTGATTTGACAAAATTATTTGACAAAATTATTTGATTTGACAAAATTATTTGATTTGACAAAATTATTTGATTTGACAAAATTATTTGACAAAATTATTTGACAATTATTTGACAAAATTATTTGACAAAATTATTTGACAAAATTATTTGACAAAATTATTTGACAAAATTATTTGACAAAATTATTTGATTTTTTGACAAAATTATTTGATTTTTTGACAAAATTATTTGATTTTTTGACAAAATTATTTGATTTTTTGACAAAATTATTTGATTTTTTGACAAAATTATTTGATTATTTGACAAAATTATTTGATTATTTGACAAAATTATTTACAAAATAATTATTTGACAAAATAATTATTTGACAAATTATTTGACAAATTATTTGACAAATTATTTGACAAAATTATTTGACAAAATTATTTGACAAAATTATTTGACAAAATTATTTGACAAAATTATTTGATTATTTGACAAAATTATTTGATTATTTGACAAAATTATTTGATTATTTGACAAAATTATTTGATTATTTGACAAAATTATTTGATTATTTGACAAAATTATTTGATTATTTGACAAAATTATTTGACGATTATTTGACAAAATTATTTGACAATTATTTGACAAAATTATTTGACAAAATTATTTGACAAAATTATTATTTGACAAAATTATTATTTGACAAATTATTTGACAAATTATTTGACAAAATTATTTGACAAAATTATTTGACAAAATTATTTGACAAAATTATTTGACAAAATTATTTGATTTGACAAAATTATTTGATTATTTGACAAAATTATTTGACAAAATTATTTGACAAAATTATTTGACAAATCTATTTGACAAATCTATTTGACAAATCTATTTGACAAAATTATTTGACAAAATTATTTGACAACATTATTTGACAACATTATTTGACATTATTTGACAACATTATTTGACAAAATTATTTGCCCCCCAAAATTATTTGCCAACATTATTTGCCCCCCAAAAATATTTGCCCCCCAAAAATATTTGCCCCCCAAAATTATTTGCCCCCCAAAATTTTGTACTTTTGTTGCGGCCGCAGATTACTATGAAAAACCTGTCAATCCGTCATTCCGTCCGTCGTGCCACCATATATGGCCGTCAGTCCCTCACGCCTTGTGACACATCACGCCACCATATACACCTGTATAAAAACAACACAGTGAACATATAAATATAAGAAGGGTAAAGTGCTAGGCTGAGGCAAAAAAGCCCAAAGGGCTTATTCGAGGCCTCTACCTATGTAAATCACAATGAAACATCTTGAGGCCTCTACCTATGTAAATCACAATGAAACATCTTGAGGGCTCTACCTATGTAAATCACAATGAAACATCTTGAGGCCTCTACCTATGTAAATCACAATGAAACATCTTGAGGCCTCTACCTATGTAAATCACAATGAAACATCTTGAGGCCTCTACCTATGTAAATCACAATGAAACATCTTGAGGCCTCTACCTATGTAAATCAATTAATTGACAAAAGTATTTGACAAAAGTATTTGACAAAATTATTTGACAAAATTATTTGACAAAATTATTTGCCCTCCAAAATTTTTTGCCCCCCAAAATTATTTGCCAACATTATTTGCCCCCCAAAATTATTTGCCCCCCAAAATTATTTGACAAAATTATTTGACAAAATTATTTGACAAAATTATTTGACAAAATTATTTGACAAAATTATTTGACAAAATTATTTGACAAAATTATTTGACAAAATTATTTGACAAAATTATTTGACAAAATTATTTGACAAAATTATTTGACAAAATTATTTGCCCCCCAAAATTATTTGCCAACATTATTTGCCCCCCAAAAATATTTGCCCCCCAAAATTATTTGCCAAAATTATTTGCCCCCCAAAATTATTTGCCAAATTATTTGACAAAATTATTTGCCCCCCAAAATTATTTGCCCCCCAAAATTACTACCTTATTATCTACCTATGTATGTCAAATAAAATTATTTGCCAAAATTATTTGCCTAAAATTATTTGCCAAAATTATTTGCCAAAATTATTTGCCAAAATTATTTGACAAAATTATTTGATTTGACAAAATTATTTGATTTGACAAAATTATTTGATTTGACAAAATTATTTGACAAAATTATTTGACAAAATTATTTGACAAAATTATTTTACAAAATTATTTTACAAAATTATTTTACAAAATTATTTTACAAAATTATTTTACAAAATTATTTGCCCCCCAAAATTACTACCTTATTATCTACCTATGTATGTCAAATAAAATTATTTGCCAACATTATTTGACAAAATTATTTGACAAAATTATTTGACAAAATTATTTGACAAAATTATTTGCCCCCCAAAATTACTACCTTATTATCTACCTATGTATGTCAAATAAAATTATTTGCCAAAATTATTTGCCAAAATTATTTGCCAAAATTATTTGCCAAAATTATTTGACAAAATTATTTGCCAAAATTATTTGACAAAATTATTTGATTTGACAAAATTATTTGATTTGACAAAATTATTTGATTTGACAAAATTATTTGATTTGACAAAATTATTTGATTTGACAAAATTATTTGATTTGACAAAATTATTTGATTTGACAAAATTATTTGATTTGACAAAATTATTTGATTTGACAAAATTATTTGACAAAATTATTTGACAAAATTATTTGACAAAATTATTTGACAAAATTATTTGACAAAATTATTTGACAAAATTATTTGACAAAATTATTTGCCCCCCAAAATTACTACCTTATTATCTACCTATGTATGTCAAATAAAATTATTTGCCAACATTATTTGACAAAATTATTTGACAAAATTATTTGACAAAATTATTTGACAAAATTATTTGACAAAATTATTTGACAAAATTATTTGATTTGACAAAATTATTTGATTTGACAAAATTATTTGATTTGACAAAATTATTTGATTTGACAAAATTATTTGATTTGACAAAATTATTTGACAAAATTATTTGACAAAATTATTTGACAAAATTATTTGACAAAATTATTTGACAAAATTATTTGACAAAATTATTTGATTTGACAAAATTATTTGATTTGACAAAATTATTTGATTTGACAAAATTATTTGATTTGACAAAATTATTTGATTTGACAAAATTATTTGATTTGACAAAATTATTTGCCCCCCAAAATTAATTGCCCCCCAAAATTATTTGACAAATTATTTGACAAAATTATTTGCCCCCCAAAATTATTTGCCCCCCAAAATTCTAACCATTATTTGACACTTTGGTTGTTGAGAAACAGCTCCTAAAACATTATTTTACACTTTTGGTTGTTGAGAAACAGCTCCTAAAACATTATTTGACACTTTTGGTTGTTGAAAAACAGCTCCTAACCATTATTTGACACTTTGGTTGTTGAGAAACAGCTCATAAAACATTATTTTACACTTTTGGTTGTTGAGAAACAGCTCCTAAAACATTATTTGACACTTTTGGTTGTTGAAAAACAGCTTCTAACCATTATTTGACACTTTGGTTGTTGAGAAACAGCTCCTAAAACATTATTTTACACTTTTGGTTGTTGAGAAACAGCTCCTAAAACATTATTTGACACTTTTGGTTGTTGAAAAACAGCTTCTAACCATTATTTGACACTTTGGTTGTTGAGAAACAGCTCCTAAAACATTATTTTACACTTTTGGTTGTTGAGAAACAGCTCCTAAAACATTATTTGACACTTTTGGTTGTTGAAAAACAGCTTCTAACCATTATTTGACACTTTGGTTGTTGAGAAACAGCTCCTAAAACATTATTTTACACTTTTGGTTGTTGAGAAACAGCTCCTAAAACATTATTTGACACTTTTGGTTGTTGAAAAACAGCTTCTAACCATTATTTGACACTTTGGTTGTTGAGAAACAGCTCCTAAAACATTATTTGACACTTTTGGTTGTTGAAAAACAGCTTCTAACCATTATTTGACACTTTGGTTGTTGAGAAACAGCTCCTAAAACATTATTTGACACTTTTGGTTGTTGAAAAACAGCTTCTAACCATTATTTGACACTTTGGTTGTTGAGAAACAGCTCCTAAAACATTATTTTACACTTTTGGTTGTTGAGAAACAGCTCCTAAAACATTATTTGACACTTTTGGTTGTTGAAAAACAGCTTCTAACCATTATTTGACACTTTGGTTGTTGAGAAACAGCTCCTAAAACATTAATTTACACTTTTGGTTATTGAGAAACAGCTCCTAAAACATTATTTGACACTTTTGGTTGTTGAAAAACAGCTTCTAACCATTATTTGACACTTTGGTTGTTGAGAAACAGCTCCTAAAACATTATTTTACACTTTTGGTTGTTGAGAAACAGCTCCTAAAACATTATTTGACACTTTTGGTTGTTGAAAAACAGCTTCTAACCATTATTTGACACTTTGGTTGTTGAGAAACAGCTCCTAAAACATTATTTTACACTTTTGGTTGTTGAGAAACAGCTCCTAAAACATTATTTGACACTTTTGGTTGTTGAAAAACAGCTTCTAACCATTATTTGACACTTTGGTTGTTGAGAAACAGCTCCTAAAACATTATTTTACACTTTTGGTTGAGAAACAGCTCCTAAAACATTATTTGACACTTTTGGTTGTTGAAAAACAGTTTCTAACCATTATTTGACACTTTGGTTGTTGAGAAACAGCTCCTAAAACATTATTTTACACTTTTGGTTATTGAGAAACAGCTCCTAAAACATTATTTGACACTTTTGGTTGTTGAAAAACAGCTTCTAACCATTATTTGACACTTTGGTTGTTGAGAAACAGCTCATAAAACATTATTTTACACTTTTGGTTGTTGAGAAACAGCTCCTAAAACATTATTTTACACTTTTGGTTGTTGAGAAACAGCTCCTAAAACATTATTTGACACTTTTGGTTGTTGAAAAACAGCTTCTAACCATTATTTGACACTTTGGTTGTTGAGAAACAGCTCCTAAAACATTATTTTACACTTTTGGTTGTTGAGAAACAGCTTCTAACCATTATTTGACACTTTGGTTGTTGAGAAACAGCTCCTAAAATATTATTTTACACTTTTGGTTGTTGAGAAACAGCTCCTAAGCATTATTTGACACTTTGGTTGTTGAGAAACAGCTCCTAAAACATTATTTTACACTTTTGGTTATTGAGAAACAGCTCCTAAAACATTATTTGACACTTTTGGTTGTTGAAAAACAGCTTCTAACCATTATTTGACACTTTGGTTGTTGAGAAACAGCTCCTAAAACATTATTTTACACTTTTGGTTGAGAAACAGCTCCTAAAACATTATTTGACACTTTTGGTTGTTGAAAAACAGCTTCTAACCATTATTTGACACTTTGGTTGTTGAGAAACAGCTCCTAAAACATTATTTTACACTTTTGGTTATTGAGAAACAGCTCCTAAAACATTATTTGACACTTTTGGTTGTTGAAAAACAGCTTCTAACCATTATTTGACACTTTGGTTGTTGAGAAACAGCTCATAAAACATTATTTTACACTTTTGGTTGTTGAGAAACAGCTCCTAAAACATTATTTGACACTTTTGGTTGTTGAAAAACAGCTTCTAACCATTATTTGACACTTTGGTTGTTGAGAAACAGCTCCTAAAACATTATTTTACACTTTTGGTTGTTGAGAAACAGCTCCTAAAACATTATTTGACACTTTTGGTTGTTGAAAAACAGCTTCTAACCATTATTTGACACTTTGGTTGTTGAGAAACAGCTCCTAAAACATTATTTTACACTTTTGGTTGTTGAGAAACAGCTCCTAAAACATTATTTGACACTTTTGGTTGTTGAAAAACAGCTTCTAACCATTATTTGACACTTTGGTTGTTGAGAAACAGCTCCTAAAACATTATTTTACACTTTTGGTTGTTGAGAAACAGCTCCTAAAACATTATTTGACACTTTTGGTTGTTGAAAAACAGCTTCTAACCATTATTTGACACTTTGGTTGTTGAGAAACAGCTCCTAAAACATTATTTTACACTTTTGGTTGTTGAGAAACAGCTCCTAAAACATTATTTGACACTTTTGGTTGTTGAAAAACAGCTTCTAACCATTATTTGACACTTTGGTTGTTGAGAAACAGCTCCTAAAACATTATTTTACACTTTTGGTTGTTGAGAAACAGCTCCTAAAACATTATTTGACACTTTTGGTTGTTGAAAAACAGCTTCTAACCATTATTTGACACTTTGGTTGTTGAGATACAGCTCCTAAAACATTATTTTACACTTTTGGTTGTTGAGAAACAGCTCCTAAAACATTATTTGACACTTTTGGTTGTTGAAAAACAGCTTCTAACCATTATTTGACACTTTGGTTGTTGAGAAACAGCTCCTAAAACATTATTTTACACTTTTGGTTGTTGAGAAACAGCTCCTAAAACATTATTTTACACTTTTGGTTGTTGAGAAACAGCTCCTAAAACAAAATTATTTGACAAAATTATTTGACAAAATTATTTGACAAAATTATTTGACAAAATTATTTGACAAAATTATTTGACAAAATTATTTGACAAAATTATTTGACAAAATTATTTGACAAAATTATTTGACAAAATTATTTGACAAAATTATTTGACAAAATTTTGTACTTTTGTTGCGGCCGCAGATTACTATGAAAAACCTGTCAATCCGTCGTTCCGTCCGTCGTGCCACCATATATGGCCGTCAGTCCCTCACGCCTTGTGACACATCACGCCACCATATATGGCCGTCAGCCTCGTGACACCTGTATAAAAACAACACAGTGAACATATACATATAAGAAGGGTAAAGTGCTAGGCTGAGGCAAAAAAGCCCAAAGGGCTTATTCGAGGCCTCTACCTATGTAAATCACAATGAAACATCTTGAGGCCTCTACCTATGTAAATCACAATGAAACATCTTGAGGGCTCTACCTATGTAAATCACAATGAAACATCTTGAGGCCTCTACCTATGTAAATCACAATGAAACATCTTGAGGCCTCTACCTATGTAAATCACAATGAAACATCTTGAGGCCTCTACCTATGTAAATCACAATGAAACATCTTGAGGCCTCTACCTATGTAAATCACAATGAAACATCTTGAGGAAAATTATTTGACAATTATTTGACAAAATTATTTGACAAAATTATTTGACAAAATTATTTGACAAAATTATTTGCCCCCCAAAATTATTTGCCCCCCAAAATTACTACCTTATTATCTACCTATGTATGTCAAATAAAATTATTTGCCAAAATTATTTGCCAAAATTATTTGACAAAATTATTTGACAAAATTATTTGATTTGACAAAATTATTTGATTTGACAAAATTATTTGATTTGACAAAATTATTTGACAAAATTATTTGACAAAATTATTTGACAAAATTATTTGACAAAATTATTTGACAAAATTATTTTACAAAATTATTTGACAAAATTATTTTACAAAATTATTTGCCCCCCAAAATTACTACCTTATTATCTACCTATGTATGTCAAATAAAATTATTTGCCAACATTATTTGCCAACATTATTTGACAAAATTATTTGACAAAATTATTTGACAAAATTATTTGACAAAATTATTTGCCCCCCAAAATTACTACCTTATTATCTACCTATGTATGTCAAATAAAATTATTTGCCAAAATTATTTGCCAAAATTATTTGCCAAAATTATTTGACAAAATTATTTGACAAAATTATTTGACAAAATTATTTGATTTGACAAAATTATTTGATTTGACAAAATTATTTGATTTGACAAAATTATTTGATTTGACAAAATTATTTGACAAAATTATTTGACAAAATTATTTGACAAAATTATTTGACAAAATTATTTGACAAAATTATTTGACAAAATTATTTGACAAAATTATTTGACAAAATTATTTGACAAAATTATTTGCCCCCCAAAATTACTACCTTATTATCTACCTATGTATGTCAAATAAAATTATTTGCCAACATTATTTGCCAACATTATTTGACAAAATTATTTGACAAAATTATTTGACAAAATTATTTGACAAAATTATTTGACAAAATTATTTGACAAAATTATTTGACAAAATTATTTGACAAAATTATTTGACAAAATTATTTGACAAAATTATTTGACAAAATTATTTGACAAAATTATTTGCCCCCCAAAATTACTACCTTATTATCTACCTATGTATGTCAAATAAAATTATTTGCCAACATTATTTGACAAAATTATTTGACAAAATTATTTGACAAAATTATTTGACAAAATTATTTGACAACATTTTTTGACAAAAATTTTTGACAAAATTATTTGACAAAATTATTTGACAAAATTATTTGACAAAATTATTTGACAAAATTATTTGACAAAATTATTTGACAAAATTATTTGACAAAATTATTTGACAAAATTATTTGATTTTTTGACAAAATTATTTGATTTTTTGACAAAATTATTTGATTTTTTGACAAAATTATTTGATTTTTTGACAAAATTATTTGATTTTTTGACAAAATTATTTGATTATTTGACAAAATTATTTACAAAATAATTATTTGACAAATTATTTGACAAATTATTTGACAAATTATTTGACAAATTATTTGACAAAATTATTTGACAAAATTATTTGACAAAATTATTTGACAAAATTATTTGACAAAATTATTTGACAAAATTATTTGATTATTTGACAAAATTATTTGATTATTTGACAAAATTATTTGATTATTTGACAAAATTATTTGATTATTTGACAAAATTATTTGACAATTATTTGACAAAATTATTTGACAAAATTATTTGACAATTATTTGACAAAATTATTTGACAAAATTATTATTTGACAAAATTATTATTTGACAAATTATTTGACAAATTATTTGACAAAATTATTTGACAAAATTATTTGACAAAATTATTTGACAAAATTATTTGACAAAATTATTTGACAAAATTATTTGACAAAATTATTTGACAAAATTATTTGACAAAATTATTTGATTATTTGACAAAATTATTTGATTATTTGACAAAATTATTTGATTATTTGACAAAATTATTTGATTATTTGACAAAATTATTTGACAAAATTATTTGACAAATCTATTTGACAAATCTATTTGACAAATCTATTTGACAAAATTATTTGACAAAATTATTTGACAAAATTATTTGACAACATTATTTGACATTATTTGACAACATTATTTGACAAAATTATTTGCCCCCCAAAATTATTTGCCAACATTATTTGCCCCCCAAAAATATTTGCCCCCCAAAAATATTTGCCCCCCAAAATTATTTGCCCCCCAAAATTTTGTACTTTTGTTGCGGCCGCAGATTACTATGAAAAACCTGTCAATCCGTCATTCCGTCCGTCGTGCCACCATATATGGCCGTCAGTCCCTCACGCCTTGTGACACATCACGCCACCATATACACCTGTATAAAAACAACACAGTGAACATATAAATATAAGAAGGGTAAAGTGCTAGGCTGAGGCAAAAAAGCCCAAAGGGCTTATTCGAGGCCTCTACCTATGTAAATCACAATGAAACATCTTGAGGCCTCTACCTATGTAAATCACAATGAAACATCTTGAGGGCTCTACCTATGTAAATCACAATGAAACATCTTGAGGCCTCTACCTATGTAAATCACAATGAAACATCTTGAGGCCTCTACCTATGTAAATCACAATGAAACATCTTGAGGCCTCTACCTATGTAAATCACAATGAAACATCTTGAGGCCTCTACCTATGTAAATCAATTAATTGACAAAAGTATTTGACAAAAGTATTTGACAAAATTATTTGACAAAATTATTTGACAAAATTATTTGACAAAATTATTTGACAAAATTATTTGCCCTCCAAAATTTTTTGCCCCCCAAAATTATTTGCCAACATTATTTGCCCCCCAAAATTATTTGCCCCCCAAAATTATTTGACAAAATTATTTGACAAAATTATTTGACAAAATTATTTGACAAAATTATTTGACAAAATTATTTGACAAAATTATTTGACAAAATTATTTGACAAAATTATTTGACAAAATTATTTGACAAAATTATTTGACAAAATTATTTGACAAAATTATTTGACAAAATTATTTGACAATTATTTGACAAAATTATTTGACAAAATTATTTGACAAAATTATTTGACAAAATTATTTGACAAAATTATTTGACAAAATTATTTGACAAAATTATTTGACAAAATTATTTGACAAAATTATTTGACAAAATTATTTGACAAAATTATTTGACAAAATTATTTGACAAAATTATTTGACAAAATTATTTGACAAAATTATTTGCCCCCCAAAATTATTTGCCAACATTATTTGCCCCCCAAAAATATTTGCCCCCCAAAATTATTTGCCAAAATTATTTGCCCCCCAAAATTATTTGCCAAATTATTTGACAAAATTATTTGCCCCCCAAAATTACTACCTTATTATCTACCTATGTATGTCAAATAAAATTATTTGCCAAAATTATTTGCCTAAAATTATTTGCCAAAATTATTTGCCAAAATTATTTGCCAAAATTATTTGACAAAATTATTTGATTTGACAAAATTATTTGATTTGACAAAATTATTTGATTTGACAAAATTATTTGACAAAATTATTTGACAAAATTATTTGACAAAATTATTTGACAAAATTATTTGACAAAATTATTTGACAAAATTATTTGACAAAATTATTTGCCCCCCAAAATTACTACCTTATTATCTACCTATGTATGTCAAATAAAATTATTTGCCAACATTATTTGACAAAATTATTTGACAAAATTATTTGACAAAATTATTTGACAAAATTATTTGACAAAATTATTTGACAAAATTATTTGACAAAATTATTTGACAAAATTATTTGACAAAATTATTTGCCCCCCAAAATTACTACCTTATTATCTACCTATGTATGTCAAATAAAATTATTTGCCAAAATTATTTGCCAAAATTATTTGCCAAAATTATTTGCCAAAATTATTTGCCAAAATTATTTGACAAAATTATTTGCCAAAATTATTTGACAAAATTATTTGATTTGACAAAATTATTTGATTTGACAAAATTATTTGATTTGACAAAATTATTTGATTTGACAAAATTATTTGATTTGACAAAATTATTTGATTTGACAAAATTATTTGATTTGACAAAATTATTTGATTTGACAAAATTATTTGATTTGACAAAATTATTTGACAAAATTATTTGACAAAATTATTTGACAAAATTATTTGACAAAATTATTTGACAAAATTATTTGACAAAATTATTTGACAAAATTATTTGACAAAATTATTTGCCCCCCAAAATTACTACCTTATTATCTACCTATGTATGTCAAATAAAATTATTTGCCAACATTATTTGACAAAATTATTTGACAAAATTATTTGACAAAATTATTTGACAAAATTATTTGACAAAATTATTTGACAAAATTATTTGATTTGACAAAATTATTTGATTTGACAAAATTATTTGATTTGACAAAATTATTTGATTTGACAAAATTATTTGATTTGACAAAATTATTTGACAAAATTATTTGACAAAATTATTTGACAAAATTATTTGACAAAATTATTTGACAAAATTATTTGACAAAATTATTTGATTTGACAAAATTATTTGATTTGACAAAATTATTTGATTTGACAAAATTATTTGATTTGACAAAATTATTTGATTTGACAAAATTATTTGCCCCCCAAAATTAATTGCCCCCCAAAATTATTTGACAAATTATTTGACAAAATTATTTGCCCCCCAAAATTATTTGCCCCCCAAAATTCTAACCATTATTTGACACTTTGGTTGTTGAGAAACAGCTCCTAAAACATTATTTTACACTTTTGGTTGTTGAGAAACAGCTCCTAAAACATTATTTGACACTTTTGGTTGTTGAAAAACAGCTCCTAACCATTATTTGACACTTTGGTTGTTGAGAAACAGCTCATAAAACATTATTTTACACTTTTGGTTGTTGAGAAACAGCTCCTAAAACATTATTTGACACTTTTGGTTGTTGAAAAACAGCTTCTAACCATTATTTGACACTTTGGTTGTTGAGAAACAGCTCCTAAAACATTATTTTACACTTTTGGTTGTTGAGAAACAGCTCCTAAAACATTATTTGACACTTTTGGTTGTTGAAAAACAGCTTCTAACCATTATTTGACACTTTGGTTGTTGAGAAACAGCTCCTAAAACATTATTTTACACTTTTGGTTGTTGAGAAACAGCTCCTAAAACATTATTTGACACTTTTGGTTGTTGAAAAACAGCTTCTAACCATTATTTGACACTTTGGTTGTTGAGAAACAGCTCCTAAAACATTATTTTACACTTTTGGTTGTTGAGAAACAGCTCCTAAAACATTATTTGACACTTTTGGTTGTTGAAAAACAGCTTCTAACCATTATTTGACACTTTGGTTGTTGAGAAACAGCTCCTAAAACATTATTTGACACTTTTGGTTGTTGAAAAACAGCTTCTAACCATTATTTGACACTTTGGTTGTTGAGAAACAGCTCCTAAAACATTATTTGACACTTTTGGTTGTTGAAAAACAGCTTCTAACCATTATTTGACACTTTGGTTGTTGAGAAACAGCTCCTAAAACATTATTTTACACTTTTGGTTGTTGAGAAACAGCTCCTAAAACATTATTTGACACTTTTGGTTGTTGAAAAACAGCTTCTAACCATTATTTGACACTTTGGTTGTTGAGAAACAGCTCCTAAAACATTAATTTACACTTTTGGTTATTGAGAAACAGCTCCTAAAACATTATTTGACACTTTTGGTTGTTGAAAAACAGCTTCTAACCATTATTTGACACTTTGGTTGTTGAGAAACAGCTCCTAAAACATTATTTTACACTTTTGGTTGTTGAGAAACAGCTCCTAAAACATTATTTGACACTTTTGGTTGTTGAAAAACAGCTTCTAACCATTATTTGACACTTTGGTTGTTGAGAAACAGCTCCTAAAACATTATTTTACACTTTTGGTTGTTGAGAAACAGCTCCTAAAACATTATTTGACACTTTTGGTTGTTGAAAAACAGCTTCTAACCATTATTTGACACTTTGGTTGTTGAGAAACAGCTCCTAAAACATTATTTTACACTTTTGGTTGAGAAACAGCTCCTAAAACATTATTTGACACTTTTGGTTGTTGAAAAACAGTTTCTAACCATTATTTGACACTTTGGTTGTTGAGAAACAGCTCCTAAAACATTATTTTACACTTTTGGTTATTGAGAAACAGCTCCTAAAACATTATTTGACACTTTTGGTTGTTGAAAAACAGCTTCTAACCATTATTTGACACTTTGGTTGTTGAGAAACAGCTCATAAAACATTATTTTACACTTTTGGTTGTTGAGAAACAGCTCCTAAAACATTATTTTACACTTTTGGTTGTTGAGAAACAGCTCCTAAAACATTATTTGACACTTTTGGTTGTTGAAAAACAGCTTCTAACCATTATTTGACACTTTGGTTGTTGAGAAACAGCTCCTAAAACATTATTTTACACTTTTGGTTGTTGAGAAACAGCTTCTAACCATTATTTGACACTTTGGTTGTTGAGAAACAGCTCCTAAAATATTATTTTACACTTTTGGTTGTTGAGAAACAGCTCCTAAGCATTATTTGACACTTTGGTTGTTGAGAAACAGCTCCTAAAACATTATTTTACACTTTTGGTTATTGAGAAACAGCTCCTAAAACATTATTTGACACTTTTGGTTGTTGAAAAACAGCTTCTAACCATTATTTGACACTTTGGTTGTTGAGAAACAGCTCCTAAAACATTATTTTACACTTTTGGTTGAGAAACAGCTCCTAAAACATTATTTGACACTTTTGGTTGTTGAAAAACAGCTTCTAACCATTATTTGACACTTTGGTTGTTGAGAAACAGCTCCTAAAACATTATTTTACACTTTTGGTTATTGAGAAACAGCTCCTAAAACATTATTTGACACTTTTGGTTGTTGAAAAACAGCTTCTAACCATTATTTGACACTTTGGTTGTTGAGAAACAGCTCATAAAACATTATTTTACACTTTTGGTTGTTGAGAAACAGCTCCTAAAACATTATTTGACACTTTTGGTTGTTGAAAAACAGCTTCTAACCATTATTTGACACTTTGGTTGTTGAGAAACAGCTCCTAAAACATTATTTTACACTTTTGGTTGTTGAGAAACAGCTCCTAAAACATTATTTTACACTTTTGGTTGTTGAGAAACAGCTCCTAAAACAAAATTATTTGACAAAATTATTTGACAAAATTATTTGACAAAATTATTTGACAAAATTATTTGACAAAATTATTTGACAAAATTATTTGACAAAATTATTTGACAAAATTATTTGACAAAATTATTTGACAAAATTATTTGACAAAATTATTTGACAAAATTATTTGACAAAATTATTTGACAAAATTATTTGACAAAATTATTTGACAAAATTATTTGACAAAATTATTTGACAAAATTATTTGACAAAATTATTTGACAAAATTATTTGACAAAATTATTTGACAAAATGTTGTACTTTTGTTGCGGCCGCAGATTACTATGAAAAACCTGTCAATCCGTCGTTCCGTCCGTCGTGCCACCATATATGGCCGTCAGTCCCTCACGCCTTGTGACACATCACGCCACCATATATGGTCAGCCTCGTGACACCTGTATAAAAACAACACAGTGAACATATACATATAAGAAGGGTAAAGTGCTAGGCTGAGGCAAAAAAGCCCAAAGGGCTTATTCGAGGCCTCTACCTATGTAAATCACAATGAAACATCTTGAGGCCTCTACCTATGTAAATCACAATGAAACATCTTGAGGCCTCTACCTATGTAAATCACAATGAAATATCTTGAGGCCTCTACCTATGTAAATCACAATGAAACATCTTGAGGCCTCTACCTATGTAAATCACAATGAAACATCTTGAGGCCTCTACCTATGTAAATCACAATGAAACATCTTGAGGCCTCTACCTATGTAAATCACAATGAAACATCTTGAGGCCTCTACCTATGTAAATCACAATGAAACATCTTGAGGCCTCTACCTTAAATGATTTGACAAAATGATTTGACAAAATGATTTGACAAAATGATTTGACAAAATGATTTGACAAAATGATTTGACAAAATGATTTGACAAAATGATTTGACAAAATGATTTGACAAAATTATTTGACAAAATTATTTGACAAAATTATTTGACAATTATTTTAATTTAATTTAAATTATTTGACAAAATTATTTGACAAAATTATTTGACAAAATTATTTGACAAAATTATTTGACAAAATTATTTGACAAAATTATTTGACAAAATTATTTGACAAAATTATTTGCCCCCCAAAATTATTTGTCCCCCAAAATTACTACCTTATTATCTACCTATGTATGTCAAATAAAATTATTTGCCAAAATTATTTGCCAAAATTATTTGCCAAAATTATTTGCCAAAATTATTTGACAAAATTATTTGACAAAATTTAAATTATTTGACAAAATTTAAATTATTTGACAAAATTTAAATTATTTGACAAAATTTAAATTATTTGACAAAATTTAAATTATTTGACAAAATTTAAATTATTTGACAAAATTTAAATTATTTGACAAAATTATTTGCCCCCCAAAATTATTTGCCCCCCAAAATTATTTGCCAACATTATTTGCCCCCCAAAATTATTTGCCCCCCAAAATTATTTGCCCCCCAAAATTATTTGCCCCCCAAAATGTTGTACTTTTGTTGCGGCCGCAGATTACTATGAAAAACCTGTCAATCCGTCGTTCCGTCCGTCGTGCCACCATATATGGCCGTCAGTCCCTCACGCCTTGTGACACATCACGCCACCATATATGGCCGTCAGCCTCGTGACACCTGTATAAAAACAACACAGTGAACATATAAATATAAGAAGGGTAAAGTGCTAGGCTGAGGCAAAAAAGCCCAAAGGGCTTATTCGAGGCCTCTACCTATGTAAATCACAATGAAACATCTTGAGGCCTCTACCTATGTAAATCACAATGAAACATCTTGAGGCCTCTACCTATGTAAATCACAATGAAACATCTTGAGGGCTCTACCTATGTAAATCACAATGAAACATCTTGAGGCCTCTACCTATGTAAATCACAATGAAATATCTTGAGGCCTCTACCTATGTAAATCACAATGAAACATCTTGAGGCCTCTACCTATGTAAATCACAATGAAACATCTTGAGGCCTCTACCTATGTAAATCACAATGAAACAACTTATACGAGGCCTCGAATCACAATGAAACATTGTACAAGAAATATAGAATATCCAGAAAACATGATTGCAGTATATAAAACATAGCTGGGCCCCCTGTATCTGATGGAGAACTGACACAGACCAGTACGGACCTCTGGGAAATGTAAATGATTTGCCTGTCTCGTATTGAAGTGGTGCACATCACTGTTAAACTGGTCTTTACATGGCAAAGGAAATGAAACTGGCTGGAACAATACTTTAAAAATAAAGTTGCAGGTTTGGTATGTATTTAAATTAAAATTTAAGCTGGACCAACCAACCAAATTTTGTAAAATATTGAGTTGTTTGAAAATAGGGGCAGCATGAGCAGACCAATCACTGTATGTGGCAATCCTGCAGAATCTTTTTTGCAACATGCAAACATTGCAAGAGTTTGTGAAGATGTGTATTATAAGTAGCTCCCCAAATGATATTGCAATATATAAGATATGGATAAATTAAGCTATAATAAAGAGTTGGGAGACAGTTTTGATTAACCAGTCAGACTATGGAATTTGCTAATAATGCCAATATATTTTGATATTTTCTTACAGACATGGCTAATGTGGTTGGTCCAGCTTAGTCTTTCATGGATAATTACACCAAGGAAGGTTGTTGATGTAACCTGAGAAGTTGGATCATCTCCTATAGACAGACACCTGACGCCACCATATGGTCGTCAATCCGGTACGCCTCGTGACGTCATGCCACCATATATGGCCGTCAGTCCCTCACGCCTCGTGACACGACCATATATGGCCGTCTCCATATATGAAGATCACGACATTGACCACTGAACTGGAGTTCTCAACAAGCCAGAAAATTAAGGCCCGGCGTTGGAGTGAAATGCATGCTCAGAAAGCCCATAGTGTTTTCAGATGGAAGTTATTGATTTCTGAGAAATCCCTCTGCATTTGTGAGAAAATGATGAATCGTTCAAAGGCCTTGAATCCAGAGAATTAATTTACCACCACCAAAGGTTTGTAAATAAATAAACATTCCCTAATGGTCATACATTTTTCTCTTATAGTTCCAAGCTATTATTGACCTGCTGAAAAGCAGGCATACTGTGTCTGTGAAGGTTGAGGAATGTAAGTGGAGGCTTGATGCAAGGTGCTGTTTAAATTATGAGGCTCATTAGGAGCTCACTGAAGTCTTGACTACAAACGATACCTAAACCTGAAGAGAGCTCATTTTACCCATTCCTAAAACTTTGTCAAGGATGTCTTTCAAAGGTACACAACTAACACAAGATTAACATAGATTTGCAAGGATTATTTTATGATTATCAGAATGGCCGGCTGTTTTAACCACTTTCAACATCCATATTTTGGGAATGTCATTGTAGGCTAAAACTTGTCAAAAGAGTTGTAACACATTTCTTAAAATAGCATAATTACTAGCTCACAATCTGAGCATGCAAATCGACTATTTTCACCAAATGACTTGTGCGATTAAAGTCATTAAATTATTCGCCAAATGTGACAGAATCCAGCAAAAAGGCCCTCAACTCTACTTTTCTATTTTTCAGATTTTTACAGATTATTAAAGTACAGAATGTAAGCTTTCATATAAAAAACAAACAAAACATTCAATGAAATTGGACAATAATTGAAGGAGATATAACCATTTTAAAATGATTGGGGCCTTTCACCCAAAGCTGAGAAAAGGCCCTTTCAATATTCACAACATTTTTAACACCTTAGAGCTGGACAGAAGTGGGTGTGACAATGGGAGGGACAATAGGTACTTAACTCCACCCACAATGACCACCTTAGAACGTTTTAGCTGTCAACAGTGCAACACTAGAAACACAGACATGTTTAAGCCAGTAGAACAAACAATGCAATTTGTAAGGTGCCCCAATAAACCCTTTTGAAAGTACTAAGTATTAAATACTAAGTACTTTAAAAAAAACTATTCAATTTAACTTATACACTACGTGGTTGTAAATAGCTGCAGTACACCATTTTATGCAGGTCTACTTTAAGCAATCAAAGTCAGACAATTGACCCAGTATTTTAAATAAATAAAATCGACGCATCAGGCTATGATGAGTTGTGCGCTTGTAGATTTGCTATTTTTAATAAACAGATCTGTCCACATGCAGTCACAATGCCTTGTTTCTATTTAGTGTGCAAGGCTTACATCCGGTCTAAAGCCCACCCACTGTATGCGCTGATTTCCATACACAATACATACGAATTATTTCCTATTTTTTTTCTATTTCTTTTCCTTCTTTTTCTTATTATTTCTCATTTCTTATTATTTCTCATTTCTTATTATTTCTCATTTCTATTATTTCTCATTTCTTATTATTTCTCATTTCTTTTTTTTTCTTTCTATTTTTCCTATTTTTTTCTTATGAAAAAAACTTGCGTTCTCTCGATTGCGCGACAAAAACTTGCGCTCTCTCGATTGCGCGACAATCGAATTTTTTCCTATATATTTTTTTTTTCCTATTTATTTTCTTATTATTTCTCATTTCTTGGCTGTCTGCTAAGTGGACGTGTGTGAGAGTGTGTGTGTGTGTGTGTGTGTGTGTGTGTGTGTGTGTGTCTGTGCGTGCGCACACACACTCAGTCAACACTATATACACATATATACACATTTAATGTGTGTACAAAATGTTCAGAGGTGCTGCACATTATTCTGTATTTCACCACAATTTCTAAATAGTCACAGATTAAGTGTGACCGTCATTACGTACCTCGATCAAAGCATTGAATCATCGCGCCAGGCTCTGAGGTAGGCACATCGTTCCCCTGGGACTCACAAACCTGATTTCAAGTGGCTGTATCCAGGCAACCATGGCAACATGATTATCATTCATGTGTAAACCACTTTACTTTTACTCAGTAACTATTTTACACTCTGAATTTCCAAACATACAAAGCTGTGACAGAATAATAGCGGGGGAACAATGGAAAATACAATGTTATGCGAATGCGTGTGATATACTGTAGCCCCTTGAATTACAATAATATGCATCAAGGGAGAATGAGAAAACAAATGTAGCAAATTTAGCATTTTTTTAATTTTGAATGTAAATCTAATGTAGGCTACAATGTTTCAATTTACCATGTAACACAACATTTCCACTACGGTAATACATATAAGAACACAGGAAATTTGTTCCCCATCTATTTATCTATTCATGTAATTATCTAACTCTTGGTTATTAACATGTTAGTCAGGGAGTTAAACCTTTGCCGTTGCATTAACAATCACTTTCCACCGGATGTCTCTATTTCGGGTATGTAGATTATTGTTATACAACAAGTCACATTGTGTTGCATTGAGAGGTGGCGGATGAGCAATTTTCGCCAACACCATCATACAACAAGCATAAAATAGGGTTTAAGTGGTTTATTTATAGGTGCCATGCAATACAAATCACCCATTTCCCCATGTAAGTTGTATAATTTACAATTTACGCATTTAGCAGACGCTCTTAATCCAGAGCGATTTACATTTAGCAATAAAAAAAAGCATGGCATGAATAATAAGGATGAACCTATAGCCAATGTATGCATGTGAAAATATAGACATGATGCTTTCTCACATGGCCAGGGAAAGGCTCAAGAATCGAGGAAGTGACAGTGGGTCAATTCTGCCCTCACTATCTCGCCCCTCCCCCACCTCTCCCGCAATCCACAGAGGTATTGTGGTCATAAAGGTCAGTGAGGAATGGAGGATGTGAAGCTGCAGTGATTAGCCTCGTTCTACCTCATTTAATGTCTACATCTTTTCTGGCCCAGTCCGTGGGCGGAAATTTGCTGATTAACCCATTCTGACCGGGCACCCATTTTGGTGTTAGCATCATGTTATGCTTTAGCTATTGAAAAATAGCAGATCTACAAGCTCATAGCGCGCCACCGAGTGGCGCGCTACGAGCTTGTAGGTCTGCTATTTTTGAAAAATCGAAGAACGACTGACATTTTTTAGAATCTGATCTCAGGTCAGAATGGGTTCATCAGACCAGTGTGTGTCCAGGGGAAACCTCGTATGAATCTGATCTCAGGTCAGAATGGGTTAAACAAGTGAAGCGCCACCCTGCTGTTGAGGAGCCTGAATCAGGCCCCTTCCTCCAGGCTAGGATGTTCTGTACACAGAGTTCCAAAAGGAAATGTGTTATCACCGTCTTGTTTGCAATTGTGTTATATTGGGTTATAATATATAATATTTTCTGTGGTTAAATATGCTAATTATATTCACACCCAATCTAGTCCTATATATTGACGATTAGAGAAATGGTCAGTTTGGTCACCATGATGGCCATTTGGCTCAGTACAGTACGCCCGAGGCGAGTTGGTAAAGGGGCGAGTCGTCTGGTATTCTATAAATGCACCATTTACCATTTAAACACTGCTGTAACTCGCAATAATAATAATAATAATAATACAAATAATAATAAAGCTTTATTTGTATAGAGCGCCGCAGTCTCTCCCCCTTTCAGAAAAACGAGTGGCCCAGGAAATGAAAACACAATGCATTCTCCCATCGGCACTTCTAATATAATTTATTTAAAGACGGTTACGCCGCGGACAAAGCCAACTCGGATCGTGACAAATCATGACAATGAACACAATGTTTTGGGCCGATCAAATCATTAGAAAGAAGAAAAGAAAGTCAGGAGACAACACTATTTGTTTTGTTTTTCGTCTTATAAATTAATTAATTAATTAATTAATTAATTAATTATATTAGAAGTGCCGATGGGAGAATGCATTGGGTTTTCATTTCCTGGGCCACTCGTTTTTCTGAAAGGGGGAGGGACTGCGGCGCTCTATAGCACCTTTCATGACATGAAATGCAGCTCAAAGTGCTTTACAGAGTGTAGAAGTGGGTCTTGAGCTGTGCTTTAAAAATGTCAACAGAGGCTGCCCGTAGTGCCCCATATAGTCGGGGATCCACAGGCCCAAAAGCTCTTGAAAATGGGTTGAACCTGTGATGTCATGCTATACTTTTTTTTTGTGTTTTTTCTATTAATTTGGTCATTAAGGTCCATAGAATAAGAGGGCTGCTCTGCCGGAAACATCGCGAAAAAAAAGTTATGGCCATTTTAGTATAATGAAGCCTTTATTTTTTTGCCCATTTTCGCCTATTGTAAAAAACTAGGTTTCTTTTCTTAAAGTGCTCAGTAGGTTGTGTAGGCTGTCAATAAATGATTCCCAGAACACATGTGTGAACAACACCAAGTCCAGAAATACACTCACAAAGCCTTTCCAAATGATTTATAGCCATTTTTGGTACCAAAAATTCATCCGTTTTTTGCATTTTTCCCAATACTTTCATCTTTACTTCAATAGTAATCAACTTTGCCATGGGTTATGACATCAGCCAATGTCTCATTCTTTTCATCAATCTTTATAGTCATTCCACATTTTTTTAAATTAAAATCAACCCTAAATTAAAGGAACTGTGGTGACTTTATTACCCTAATGCTCAAAATTCCCAGAGCCTTTTTTTTCTTGAAAACAACTGTACCCCCACAAAATAAAAGTGTAACACAACAAATTCAAAACAACACAAGTATTTTTTTTATTATTATAAAATAAACAGATGTGCACAGCTGATTCGTTATGTTAGTTGAAATATCACACCTAGTGTGAAGTGAGCTGTGCTATTTATGAATACTAATATATATTGTCTCTGTTGTGATCATAGTGATGCAATTGCTATCCTTGATCTTGATTGGCGTACATACATGCTAAACGTCCCATGACGCTTGGAGCTATACTCCTTCCAGAAGCACAGCTCAAAAAAGGAAATTAAACATTGTCTGAATAAAATAATGTCTAATATCACGAAAATGAAAATTATCAGGAAAATGAAAACGACTAACTAATCAACTCACTCACTGTCACTGTCTTCGAGTGTGAGTTCAACTCGTGAACATCTTTTGGGGTCCCCAGTGCAGAGACAGGCAATGACATACTTGACACCGGCTCTTGCACAGGAGCATCCTCTGGCACACTTGCTTTTCTTGCAGTGGCAATATTTGGTGCGCTTGTATTGTGCAGGTTTTGCATCCTTCAGCATCATTGTTGCCACCAGCTTACCATTGACAAGCTCTCTGCCAAAGTTGGTTGCCACAGGGTAGGTTGGCTGAGACATGTGTGCCCTCTTACATACAACCAACTGATGCAGGGCTCTGAGAAGGTGTAATTTGAAGGCATCTTCAGTAGGTGGAAGGCAACGCATGTCTCCTTTGATGTTGCCAAAAAGATGGGCTCGCAGTGTATCCAAGTTACCACTGAAGTCACTCCTCTCATACAGTGAAGCCATGTATCATCTAGCCGCTGTCCCGACATCTTGTGTAACATCCAGACTTTCCCCAGAGTCACCATTTTGGCACAGAGGCAGAAGGTCTTTCAGGTGATCTACGGCAGCTTTGTAGGCACGTCTTTTTCCTCTTCTGTAAAGATAGCTCACTGTGTCACATCCAGTCAGTATGTAGGTGCTGAGGAGTATGGATGAAAGATCGGAAGCTTCAACATCATACTTCACTGCCAGGGCATCCACAATTGCATGAGCAGGTAGGTAGATATCCATCTTCTTTACCCATAGCTCCTGTAGGCCATCCATGTGTGTGATGTAATATGCACATCATGATCACATCTGTGTCAGTAGCCACAACCAGCCCGTTCGTGGTGCAGATGTTCTACTGAGTATGCAATGTGGGCAAACATCCTAGTATCTTCCTCCTCATGCTTCTCACAGTTCTGGAAGTTCTGGAAGCTCAACCTGGCAATCTGCTGATAACAGAACAGTGCGACTAGGATCACGGAGCCAGATCCATCCCTTGACCAAGGTTATGCCATGCGAAAAGGGAATAAGGCTGACTACTTGGCTGCAATCAAGACATCCCTTGGCAGTTCATGGTGTGAAGTGGACAGATTGCCACCATTCGACAAGCCTGTTGTAATGGTGGTTGATGCCATGGCATTCATCCAGCGTCAACAACATCTTGGTTGCAGCACCTTCCATGAACTGCAAGAAAAATACCTGAAGCAGCTCCTTAGTGATATCCCAGACAACTGTGACTGCATCCACTTTGTTGGTGATCGATATGATGTCTCCAGCAAGATGAAGGAGTACAAGCCACATGATAGTCTTGCCTTACCTGAATGGAAAGGCTTTGTTCAAAATCCACTGAATAAAGCAAACCTGTTGAACTATATGGGAGAAGCATGGGCTGCTCAGCACAAATCACTTCCTGCTGGATGCACACTTATTCTGGGTGGACTTTTCCATGATCCTAGTCGCACTGTTCTGTTATCAGCAGATTGTCAGGTTGAGCTTCCAGAACTGTCCTGTGAGAAGCATGAGGAGGCAGATACCAGGATGTTTGCCCACATTGCATACTCAGTAGAACATCTGCACCACGAACGGGCTGTAGTTGTGGCTACTGACACAGATGTGATCATGATGTGCATATATTACATCACACACATGGATGGCCTACAAGAGCTATGGGTAAAGAAGATGGATATCTACCTACCTGCTCATGCAATTGTGGATGCCCTGGCAGTGAAGTATGATGTTGAAGCTTCCGATCTTTCATCGATACTCCTCAGCACCTACATACTGACTGGATGTGACACAGTGGGCTATCTTTACAGAAAAAGACGTGCCTACAAAGCTGCCGTTGATCACCTGAAAGACCTTCTGCCTCTGTGCCAATACGGTGACTCTGGGGAAAGTCTGGATGTTACACAAGATGTTGTGACAGCGGCTAGACGATACATGGCTTCACTGTATGAGAGGAGTGACTTCAGTGGTAACTTGGATGCACTGGGAGCCCATCTTTTTGGCAACATCAAAGGAGACCTGCGTTGCCTTCCACCTACTGAAGATGCCTTCAAATTACACCTTCTCAGAGCCCTGCATCAGTTGGTTGTATGTAAGAGGGCACACATGTCTCAGCCAACCTACCCTGTGGCAATCAACTTTGGCAGAGAGCTTGTCAATGGTAAGCTGGTGGCAACAATGATGCTGAAGGATGCAAAACCTGCACAATACAAGCGCACCAAATATTGCCACTGCAAGAAAAGCAAGTGTGCCAGAGGATGCTCCTGTGCAAGAGCCGGTGTCAAGTATGTCATTGCCTGTCTCTGCACTGGGGACCCCAAAAGATGTTCACGAGTTGAACTCACACTCGAAGACAGTGACAGTGAGTGAGTTGATTAGTTAGTTGTTTTCATTTTCCTGATCATTTTCATTTTCGTGATATTAGACATAATCTTTATTTTATTCAGACAATGTTTAATTTCCTTTTTTGAGCTGTGCTCCTGCTATCATAAATAGCACAGCTCACTTCACACTAGGTGTGATATTTCAACTAACAAAGAATCAGCTGTGCACATCTGTTTATTTTATAATAAAAAAATACTTGTGTTGTTTTGAATTTGTTGTGTTACACTTTTATTTTGTGGGGGTACAGGTGTTTTCAAGAAAAAAAAAAGGCTCTGGGAATTTTGAGCATAAGGGTAATAAAGTCACCACAGTTCCTTTAATTTAGGGTTGATTTTAATTAAAAGAATTGTGGAATGACTATAAAAATTGATGAAAAGAATGACACATTGGCTGATGTCATAACCCATGGCAAAGTTGATTACTATTGAAGTAAAGATGAAAGTATTGGGAAAAATGCAAAAAACGGATGAATTTTTGGTACCAAAAATGGCTATAAATCATTTGGAAAGGCTTTGTGAGTGTATTTCTGGACTTGGTGTTGTTCACATTATGTGTTCTGTGTATCTGGGAATCATTTATTGACAGCCTACACAACCTACTGAGCACTTTAAGAAAAGAAACCTAGTTTTTTACAATAGGCGAAAATGGGCAAAGAAATATAGGCTTCATTATACTAAAATGGCCATAACTTTTTTTCGCGATGTTTCCGGCAGAGCAGCCCTCTTATTCTATGGACCTTAATGACCAAATTAATAGAAAAAACACCAAAAAAAAGTATAGCATGACATCACAGGTCCTCTCAAATTTCCGGTGACTGGATCCCCGACTAATATGTACTGTATGCTATTCCCATGCCAGACCACTGAACGGTGTTTGGTTCAGAGAAACAGTGTGATCTACATGTCATGTGGCCCAGTAACACAGTAGGTTACACAACATGGCCCCTAGTGTAATTATCATGGCAGACAGACCCCTGAACAGTGTTTGTTGGTCCAAGTTTGGTATATACTGTGTATGTAGATAGATACGATTCATTAAGCTACAGTGACTTAATGAGTGTATTCAATACATAAAATAAATACATAGAGGAATAAAGATTGAAAAGATATGTGATCACCCTGAAACAATTTACGTAAAAAGTAAAACGCATTTTGATAGATCATCAGACAAAGAATATTTCATAATCGATATAGGCTATATCCATTTCAGCCTTACTTAGAGGGTCCAGACAAAATTATAAAAGGTGATTTTGAATTAAGTTAAGCCTAACTCAGTTGAAAAGCATCTCATCATAATTCTTCTGTTATTTCGGCAAGCAACTTAAAGGCTGTAGAATACTGTAATTCCTAGTATGACTACGCTGTGTTGGGCTGGGGAATACCAACATGTTTAAAGATTAAACAATGCAAGACCGTTATTGGAGGCTAAAACTTAAAATGTTTAAAATATAAAAAATTATAGGAGCAATACCATTGTGTTGACCATAGACTGTAGGAGCAGTCCATGTGTGTTTTAATCTTGAATCCCAGGCTTGCTTTCTCAGAGCGTTGAAGTGAAAAGTGATAAGCTGTTAACATGCGTCATATTTGTTTACATTGTGCAGTGCACATACCACAGGCAATGTGTTAATACATTTTCTCTTCCAATTCTGTGTACTGCCATATAAATTGTTCAATCTAATTTCATAAAAACACAGACGGACTCATGTCACGACTCAATCGGTTTAACCGTGGCCCAGTGAGTGAGCTGCTCACTCATTGATCCACTGTTTTGAGCTCAATTCAGCATGGAGTGAGTTTGGCGTTTCCTGTGTCCATGTGTGTTTGTTTTGACATTTTGACCAACATGTCTAATTTAGGCATAGGGGCACTGCACATGCAGGTGGCTTATTATGCGACGTGTTCTTTTTGGAGAGGCCAGGCAGATTGTACTGTCTGGTGTTAAAGCATTTGCATTAAATGTAAAATGTATCCATGTCTCCCATTCCACCGAGTCAGGCAGTATTGTTTTATTTTGCTTTGAGACTCTAGCCACAACACAGTCCTGTCCATGTACAGCTTAATGTAGTCTTAGTTTTTGGCTGAACTGCACTTTCCCTTTGACAACTTGTATTTAATAAAAACTCTTGAAACCTGCACTTGCATCCAAGAATGTTATTCCAAAAAGGCTTCCAAAATAACTAGAAAATTAGGCTGAGCCTAATCACAAGCAATGACTGTTATGGTTTCCGGCCTCAGCTGCCTGACTCAGACGACACATAGCTGCATAAGCATATTGATAACCATGACATGTTGATTGTCTATACTGTATCAGAGGACTGACTGTACGTACAATATGATATGAGATGCAAGCGTGTTCCTGCTCATTCTGTTATCATGGTTTCCATAATCTACTAGGGACGTCATATATTACTCTGTGTGTAATAAACTTCAGAATGTATGGTAGCATATCACTGTTGTGTTGGCATGTGTTCTCCGCACCTACGACTCGCAATGGATCTTCACCCACCACCCAAAAGGGATTGTATGTAGACTTCTAGATGCCTTAGAGATGGTCGCCCTTTAAATCATTACAATGACCAGGCACTGAAATCCTAAAATTGCTATTGATTCGGACATCATTTCCCATACTTGTGCACTGCATATCATACATATTAAAGGAAAGGTGATATGAGCATCATAAAGGGTTTTGTTTAATCTTGTATGTTACTTATTTTGTATTCTTTTCTCAGAGTCCCATGCTTAAATCTCTATAGATCGCTCTTCAAAGTCATGAATACGATATTCCTGCATTTTGTCCCTTTTATGATCATTGTCAACTGATTGTGGTTATATTTTAAGTGCTTTGAAGAAAAAGTTAATCACCAGACACATGCACACCTAGATATCCTTAGAAGGAAACACAATTTGACAGTCGAGAGAGTTAGCATGTATGTAGGTCAAACCTGCCAAAATTACACTGAGTTGACAAATTATCACACACACACACACACACACACACACACACACACACACACACACACACACACACACACACACAGAGCGAGAGAGAGAGAGAGAGAGAGGCCTGCATCGGCCAAGCATTAATAACATTTTCATTGACACAGTCACCATTGCACCACCACCTCTGTGGTCTTTGTGTGCCATTTCGCACCATTAATCTCAGTTCTGTGTGCTCTGGTTAAAATCACTCACCCGGACACCTGTTGGGAGGTTTTAACCCATTCTGAACGGGCACCCATTCTGGTGTTAGCATCATGTTATGCTTTAGCTATTGAAAAATAGCAGATCTACAAGCTCATAGCGCGCCACTCGGTGGCGCGCTATGAGCTTGTAGGTCTGCTATTTTTGAAAAATCGAAGAACGACTGACATTTTTCTAGAATCTGATCTCAGGACAGAATGGGTTCATCAGACCAGTGTGTGTCCAGTGGAAAACCTCGTATGAATCTGATCTCAGGTCAGAATGGGTTAATGACATGTCCCGCCGAGTGCATCGTGATTCGTGCGGCCGACTGAAGCGGATGATGTGTCACTAATGGGGTAGCAACCTGCAGGCTTACATTACGCTCAGAAGAGTGCTTTTTTTCATTTTCACTTTGGTAGCTTATATTGAATAAATATTATATTTGAGATTCATTTACTGGGTAATGTGGTCCTCTTTTCTTGCAGTTTTTTATTTTATTTCACTGCCTGAGGGTGGATTTGTACTCGCTCGGCGAAAATACTCGATCTACAAGCTCACATTGCGTGCCATCCACAGCGTATTATGAGCTTGTAGATCGGCTGTTGTATTCCTGTTCTTCTCATACGGTCCCTTCCATCTATGCCTCCCACATGCACTCAATCTTGGGCACCTGCTGAGAAGCACCACATCTATTTTCCTCTTCATTTTTCTCAGTCCCCCAGACAGACTTTCTCCACCCAGGGGACTGTAGTGGTACACATTATTATGGATTTCTATAGCTGCTACTAGCTCAAAGGAATGACTATCACCATGAAACAGTTGAGAGTAAATGTACAGCAGAGGGAGAGAATACAAGGAACACCTTGGAAAGTCCATATGTCAAAATCATATCACCGATATTGAGATGAAATCATGCTGCATGCACTGACAACCCTTTTGAAAAAAACTCGACGAACACCCGCAAAACAGTCGACTTCTCTTTCCATAACGCCCACAGACACGAGAGGAACTCATTGGCTCGGTTATAAGGGGTCTAAGCAGCTGATAGCAATCTACATGCAGCGTAGTATAGCTCCTTTTCATTTATCTATCAAAAGGGGCACCATTGTCATGGAAACCATCTTGCAGAACTATGATGCTCCATGAGGTATATTTATGGCAATTAATACCTGGCAGGCTTAATGTGACAGCAGGATTCGGAAGGAAAGGAGAGGGGAAAGTGATTTTCATTTAATTTGAAATCTTAGTGTTTATGCCAATTATCTGGGTGGAGAACCACTCTAAAAAAAAAGAACGTTGCTTTTCATGATTTTCGACTATGAAAAGAAAAAGTAGAAAATCATGAAAAATGTCGTTGAAAAGCATGATTTTCCATCTCCTTTTTTTGTCCCCCCCACTATTCAGAGAACGCCAAATCGAATGGTTTAGGTCTCCCTTTGTTCGACCTTTGGAAGTGGTTAAACGTCCTAACACTCCTCATTCTCTCTAAACCTAATTGTCACACGGAGAGAGCGTGACGAATAACGAGGCTCTAGTCTTGTTAAAACAGGAAGTCCGGTAGGTAAAGAAAACAGGTGAACTGGAGTATGCCTTTGCCAGAAGTAGGCTATATAATGTTGTATACCAGTGGTTCCCAAAGTGGGGTCCGGGGACCCCTAGGGGTCCTTGAGGGAGTTCCAGGGGGACCCCAGCTAAATGATAGTTTGGAAACAAATGGACCCTTATGGGTCCGGAACACTGAGAGTGTACAAATGGAACCAAATGGACCCGCCATTTGTACACTCTCAGAGTTAAATGAACATTGATTTGGAGGTTTGACAGAGATAGAAATGCCATTCTCAGAGATAGAAATGCCATTAAATGGGGTCCATAGTCTGTTGCATATCAAACTGGGGGTCCACTTGGCTCAAGTGCTAAAACAGGTCGCTTGTTTTGGGCTTGTTTTCATAGACCTGATCTTCTGTGAAATGTGCAAATAGGGAAAGGGTCATGAAGAGTGCTCCAATGGGCTCAACATGTGACCATTGTGAACGCACATAAATGGATTCCATAGGAAAGGGTCACGCATGTGAAGTTGATGAGACATTATGAGTAGAAAGCATGCCATGATGACCTCTGACACTAATTAACACTGTGTGTGGGTGTGCCGAGTTGACACTGAAGAAAGATGATCTCAAAACTAACCCTCGGAATTAATGGGAGCGACAGTATCCATCAGACATGTAAATGAGAATGTGTGTGCGTGCGTGCTTTCCTGATTTCATAAATAATATACTAGGCAGGAAGTGAACAGATATTGAATGAAGCAGCAGAAAAGGGCAACATGGTGCCGGCCCGGAGGAGAAGGACCAACAATAAGGTGAACACAGCCTCTGTGGAGAGTGCTGCAGCTTGGTACTCTCGTTTTATACTTGTTATAAATTAAATAACAATATTCCAAATCATATTAGCAAAAAGATCACCGTCCCTTTTGGCACTTACGTGTTTGCTTTTAAGAAATCTTCTGAGCTGTGCACAGACTAATGAGACTAAGGAGATTGGAGAATTAAGGCCAGGTCAGACGTAAGTCTTGTTACTACTTTATTCTTTTGTCATTCTTAAATCTTGGCCGTATGTCTCTGATCTTGTCTGTATCTGTCCTGTGTTCTCTGTGGGAGTGCATGCTTTTCGTAGAATCACTCTGAAAGCAGGTTAGGCAAAGTCAAAAGTTTCGTGACTTGAGTGACTCACAACAAGAAACATCTGAACATCTGCCATACTATCTACGTTTCAGCACACACAGGCGGGCAACAATAAATGCAATTCACTTACAAAATCCCACGTCATATGAATAATATTCATATGAATATGAAGTGGATTAACATTAACATATTATGTTAATATGAAAACGTGACTTTACTGACAGTAGAATTGGTGACATATAGTGCCAAGCCTTGATTGACTCATTCCGTATAATAGCACGTTGTGCATATTGGGTACGGGTAGTCTAATTACTAAAGTAGTAAGTACTCCTACTTTGTCATATGATGTATATGACAAAAATAAATTTAAAAAAAGCTAAACACAAAAAGTATATGTAATTAGTATTAGTATTATTTCATTTTCTTGCTCGCCTATAGGGCCTTCCCAAAATAGCGACGCCAGGTTGAAAGTGGTCAAACATACTGTAAGCTACCCAGCTTCCCTGGCTGTAACACAATCCCTGGCTGTTACTGAATTTACTCCAGACACGGACACTAAATCCCTTATTATTTTTCTTCAGCTACTTTCACAGAATTAGCATATCTGAAAACTCACAAAACTCATTCTACAAAATAAATAAATAAATAAAAGTTCCAGCCAGCTTGACCATGGCTACCCAGATTATCGTTTGGCTTAATGCTTATCTTGCTTTTGGCATGAAGCTGATTGCTATAGCTTGTCATTTCAGCTGACTGACTTTGGTGAAATTATATTGTATGCTCTTTATCGGTGTGGTAACAGTGATATGTAATAATTAATGTTAGTAGACATAGTCATAACATTATACAATAGGCCCTCGTGACAATATTAACCATCATCCATCCATTTTGAGCCACTTATCTGGAGTTGGGTCGTGGAGGCAACAGTGCCAACCAAGAGTCCCAGACTTTCCTTTCCCAGGCCACATTAGCCACTATCCTGTGGGATACCAAGGCATTCCAAGGCCGGCATGGAGATAATCCCACCCCCCATCTGGTCCTTACAATTTACAATTTAGGCATTTAGCAGACGCTCTTAATCCAGAGCGATCATTAAGCAATAACAAAGCGCATGGCGTACATCACATATATAAAAAGTAGTTATCATGAAACATGCGTAAGCTAAGAACGTAACAGTGGAGTATCTATGTAAACTATACATACTATACTATATTATATATTTTACATGTGTACTATAAAGTGCTATATTTAAAATACTATCTAAGTCTACATAAAGTGCTATCTAAGGTCCTTGGTCTGCCCAGATGACCTCCTTAGGGAGTTTCCCAGGAAGCATCCGTATTACATCCCAAAACCACCTTAGCCTCCTTTACACGTGAAGGATCAGCAGTTTTACTTTTCGCCCTATTCCTAAGCGAGACACTAGCCATCCGTCTGAGAAAACTCATTGTGTCTGCTTCGATCCGCGATCGTATTTGACATGATGACCCAACCTTGAACAAAGATTGAAGCTTTCACCTCTTTTCGTGGTGCGGTATAGAGCAACCACAATGCCACTCCTGCTGGTCCGATTCTCTGGCTGCTCTCCCGCTCGTGAGAAAGACCCAGATATAATTTAAAGGTCATCTTGAATTGGGTTAAAAACTGAGTAGTTCTTTAATCAAAACCAGCTGTGCAATAGCTCAACGAAGCATGGGAATCAAACTGGTGAGCTTCATTTGTATTGGCTTTTGATATAAAAACACACAGAAATGAAAATTTGCCCATTTTTTGGGCATCCATTGTTAGGTATGCCCATATGATGACCACGGATATGGTCGAAAAATGTGAAGAAAAAAAATCATTTCACTACGCCTTTAACTCCTTCACATGGGTCAAGATAGAGATACGAAACAATTCATAATCTATGGGGCATGTCATTAATTAGGCAAAAATATGAGCCCTTTAAAAAATAATGAAAATAGCATATCTACCATCTCACAACATGTCGCATGTTTAGTCATCAATTGATTCCTCCCCACACATTTCTGTGTAGTCACTACTGTTGTAGAAACTTCGTTCTATACTCCTCCCGCCTAACACTCTGCTGAGGTGCCTGTAGGATTACATACAGTGACGATTAGTACCCTCCGCGCCCGGCTTGCCTCCTGCGACATACTAGCATCAGGTGTACTTGTACATCAAGCTGCCTCACGCTACAGAAACAGGAGATAGGCTCCTGCCCTATGAGCCCCATGGCTCGGCAAGGCTACTTAAAAGCGTGTGAGCTTGTGAATATGGTTATTTTATACAGTATATGGCGCCTTTATCCAAGGCGCTTTACAAATGATTGTGCATTACATTCATACACCAATGGTGGAGGAAACCATGCAAGGCACCAACTTGCTCATCGCGAGCAATTAGGGGTCAGTGTCTTGCTCAAGGACACTTCGACAGCAACTCTAGGGGAGCGGCCGTCCCAAGCGGCCGTCTACCATGTTCATGTTTTCATTTTTGCACAATACTGTTGTGGGACAAAGTATAGGGCTTAAGTGGTTAATCGATTAATTCATAATATACGTATATAAAATGTGAAAAAGCAGGCTTTTTTATGTTATCTGTAACGTTGTTTGATACTCCATTTCATTGCTTTCCCACCGTCCCTACTCTCCTCACTCCCAGTTGTAATCAAACAGAAAACCAAGGAAAAAGCTTTCTCTGTGTTGCATGTGATGCTGACGTTGGTCACAGCGGGGGAGCCCCCTAGACAGAGGTTTTACATCTCTCATATTATGTTATTTTCTATTATTACACTGCTTGGTTGAATCTTGATTCTGATTAGTCAATCAGTGAATTCAGCGGTGTGTTATTTATCCAATTCTGGTCGGGAACCCGTTTTGGTGTTAGCATCATGTTGTGCTTTAGCTATTGAAAAATAGCAGATCTACAAGCTCATAGCGCGCCACCGAGTGGCGCGCTACGAGCTTGTAGGTCTGCTATTTTTGAAAAATCGAAGAACGACTGACATTTTTCAGAATCTGATCTCGGGTCAGAATGGGTTAATCAGACCAGTGTGTGTCCAGTGGAAACCTCGTATGAATCTGATCTCAGGTCAGAATGGGTTATTGACCTATCAGCTCGTTGTCGGATCTTTGTCTAATCAAAGGCTCAGAACACCTGCTGCGCAGCTTGAATGTTATGCTGTATCCAACATGAGAGCCATGCATGTAAACAAGTAAGTCTGTCTGTCTGTCTGTCTGTCTGTCTGTCTGTCTGACACTTTATGTGTCATGCACCAGAGGTGCCCAGCCCCCATGGACTTATAGGACACGGCTAAACGTCTAGACCCATGTTGTGCATCAAATCAAATGTGCCAAATGTGCTGTACAGAACATTCCGTCATTTCATCAGCTTCAGTCATTCTCACGGTAAAGCCCCGATTTCGACTACAGCTTTAGCACCACACCACACGGCACTACACCACCAAATAAAAGTACCCCCTGTAATGTATTACAACTATGATAATTTACATAATACACAAAAATAGATTGAGAATTAAACAACTTTGATCCTGGTCTAAATAAAAAGTCAGTGAGTCACCAGGCATTAGTGTTTGGCCCCGCTTACTGTGCTTAGCCTAAAGCTCACCTCAGACCCACCCTGGATGATTTTACTTCATCAAGATCTGGATCCGTGTTTTCTTCATAATAAAAATGGCAAAATCAACAGGAAGTTAACATTTATTTTATTTGTGACTTATTATTTATGACTTATAAAACTTTATGTCATATTTATAAATTTATAAAATGTTCATTTATGTGCTAAGAGTGACTTTGAGAGATGGTTCAGTGTACAATGTAAGACGATGAGGAGCACATTTTGAATGATCAATTAATGAATCAATTATTTTGGATTTCTTAACTACACAACCCAAACCTCTACCAAAGTGTTCTTGCACTCTCCTTGCGTCTTGCCTCCCTCATAAGCATAAAAAAATATCAAACATAAATCAAAGTAAAAGATTCCAACCGTGTTCAATAACTATGTCTCTACATAATAGCTAGCATACAAGATAGTGGTGAATAGAATACTGGAGAGGGAGGGAAGGTTAAAAAAAAGGAGACTCAAACGCAGGTGTTGCTGAGAAAATTGTCTGTCCAAAATAAACAGTCTATAAATCCAGTGTCCCCTTTATCCCCATATATGGAGTTCCCTGAACTCTCCCAAGCTGGTGCATCGTACTAACATGACTGATGAAGTCATAGATGGCATTGACAGTTGACACAGGTCATGGCGCATAGTTTCTCTGACGAGAAGAATCAGTAATGCAGCTTTCAACACCAGGGAATGTTCTGTGTAGCATTATATGTCTATATAATGGTCTGCTCCAGAGAACTGTAGTCGGCACCAGTCATCTTCCCACACGAATTGTCAAAGGCTGTCCGGCCTATTAATACCACAGCAGTATAGCAGCCTCCACACTCGCAGAAATTTACATTTATCCTGAATGTCATGAAGAATTCCAATGACATATTTACCGTACAGTCTGACTTTTATGATAATGTTATTGCACACTTGGCTTTTCCTTCAGTGTATCTCGACCGGTCGAGATAAAACTATGGCCATTCCAGGGCTCCGCTGTGAAGCAAAATACGTCACAATTTTGCTAAACAGATCTACAAGCTCCCCTTTTCACTCACTGCACACCAACCTGCCATTAATGCGGCCCTCAGATTAATATCAGAATACTGATATATTATTGATTTCAGCTGTTACAATTCCAAACATGCAATTACTTCAGTCTAAATTAGTATAGGAGTATTATTTAAATGTTATTTGTTGTGGTCAATGAACCCAAGTGGAACAGTGAGGTTACAGGGAGTAGACGTGAAGAAGGTGGAGGACTTTAAGTACTTATAGGGTCAACATTTCAGAGCAATGGAGAGTGGGAGAGAAGTGAAGAAACGAGGTTGGAATGGGTGGGGAAAGGTGTCAGGTGTGATGTGTGATAGGAAAGTATCAGCAAGAATGAAAGGGAAGGTGTACAAGACGGTGGTGAGACCAGCTATGTTGTATGGTTTAGAGACAGTCGCATGAGGAAAAGACAGGAAGCAGAGCTGGAGGTAGCAGAGACAAAAATGTTGAGGTTCTCTCTGGGAGTAACAAGGATGGATAGGATCAGGAACAAGTACTGTACATCAGAGGGACAAAGCATGTCAGATGTTTTGGAGATAAAGCCAGAGAGGCCAGACTGAGATGGTTTGGACACGTACCGTACAGAGGAGGATGGTGAGTTATCAGTAGAACAATGTTGTGGTTGGAACTGCCAGGTAGGAGGCCTAGAGGAAGACCAAAGAGAAGATTTATGGATGTAGTTAAAAGAGGACATGAAGTTAGGTGATGTCAGTGTGGGATGGAGGCAGATTGTGTTTACAGTACATTTCACATTCAGTTACAAGGTTTCGTTTTGTCAATAGCTTGACATCTGCAGCTCTCGTTTCAGTGCCCCCCCAAAGCCTTGCCTTTTGAAACGCATTGTAACAGGGATAGACTCCTGTGTGTTACCGGCTGATACCGACAATATGCCACTCCCGACCTACTTCTTCTATAAGCTCACATCACGTCGCACTGCGACATGTTGTGATCTTGTAGATCTGCTATTTTCAGTGGACAAACATGCTGGTTTCTATGGAATCCAAATGACTGAAATCAGTTGTGGCGACTGAGAACTTTAATCCATGTGCTTGTCACTATGGTAACAAGATCTCCAGTGATGACAATATTTTAAGATGGTTTTGGCCTTAAAATGCATTTTTGATGACACCAAACTGTACCATCACCGTCTGGTGAGTCTCACTGTGCCTCATTCTGCCACAAAATTATTTTATTTAAATAGCAACAGCTTGTAGTAATTGGAAAAAACAACAGACAATCCGGGCACTCAGAAAGAGGAATGGCCTTCATTGTTCCGACCATGCAAGGTGTTCATCAGGGCGAAAGGCTTATAGTAATTGCTTGCAAAAGTACTTGAATTGCCCATCTGAACCCCCCCCCCCCCCCCCCCATTTCTCAAGTTCTGATGCACACAGTCTAACGACACTCATACAGCGTCGCACAGATGGTGAGACGCCATTCTCCATTTCTCTCCTTCTCCAGTCTAGACTCGCCTTCTCGTTTAGCAGTCTGCTATACCACTTTAGGCAGATCCCCCGTTTGCGTTTGTATTAATTAATCGTACTAAATGTCAGTGGCTCCTGGCGAAGGCGCAGGCGTTTAAAGACAGCCATCATGTCAGCAGGTCATCATGATTTTGATATGGGCAATTAGCCCACAAGCTGCTGCAGACAGTCGATGACCTGAAGAAGAGGCAGCCTCCAAGAAGACATTCTCATGACCGAGGCTGCCGAGATATTCAGTATAGTGTGGCAGAGGATGAAAAAACGTTATAATAACAGGCTTCTTGTAGCAGTGTGAAGATGGAGGTTAAATTCAAGAACCATCTTCTTTTTCTCCAATTCAGTTTAGTTTCAAAGTACATAAAAAGCGGGCTGTTTTTGCTATACATGTCATCAAGTCGGCACATTGCCTTTGAGTAAAACGAGGGGCGAGAGTACGGACTGCTTATCTCTTTTATCTAATGTGTATTATAGATCTTGGTTTTCAATTAAACTGTGATTGATTGATTGCTTGCAGAATGGCAAGATACTTTTCATAGGCAATTTTTTCCATCACTTTCGAAGATGGAGCTTAGAATAGAAATAGGGCGGTAGTTGCCGGGGTCTAATTAGCTCCCTTTCTTGTGCAGTGACACACCTGAAAGCTATGCAGCCTGTCCTCTTGGTCCCAATCATCTAGCTCTTTCAGAGGTCATCATTCAAAAACACCAACAACCATTATTAATTCAATTCCATTTCCCAGTGGTGGAGCTGAATGTATACACTCATTACACTGTCAAATCCAGAGTGTTAATTTAGCCATTTATAACTCTGGAAGTGGATGCGACCGAATGGACCTATGAGTTACATTTTGCACAATCTGACAAATCAATTATTAGACTTAGGATTTTACTGTGTATGTGTCAACAAAAGGTCCTCTCTTTCCAATCTCATTCCTCATAACCCTGAATATTCATCCCATGCCTCTGATTACGAGCTCACTTGCCGGTTTGGTTCACATGTATATGGCTGATGCCAAGGGAAGATAAATCAGCCTGTGGTAATGAAATATTCGGCAGCTGACAAATGGAAGTCTCCACAGCTCAGCCTTCATTAGGTTTAGCCCCTTTTAAATGCCTCTTCTTCATGCAGTTAGGTGGATGCTTTCCCGTCTGCTGCGAGGCTCATATCACACCAACACTTTTCTGGAATATAAACTTTTAGATGATTGAGTGCAGGCAGCCCGTGGGAACTAGCGATAATATCCGGCCCCAGAAAATAATAATTGACATGCCTTTTTTTAACCTTTATTTAATCAGTAAAAAGACTAATTGAGACTTAAGTCTCTTTTCCTTTTTCTTTTAATTACATTTAATTGGCAAATGGGATTTCATAAACATGGTGAGCACTACAGCAAGTGCCATTTTTTTTCTTCATTTTTTTCACAAGACAACACAAATACACTCAGAGTGCTCAGAGTCACAAGCACGTGTTGCAAATACAAACACACACACACACACACACACACACACACACACACACACACACACACACACAGATAGTAGCTTACATAACATTCACTTCTCTCTTATTCCTCTATAAATTATATTTTTGAGTTTCTGCACAATATGTAGAAACACTATGCCTTTGAGTTTTTAAATTACACAGTGTATCTGAGGCATAGAAAATATTAAATAGCATACTTTCACATGACAGCAGCATACAGCAAATAGTGTTTTCTCAAAGGATTCCTCCGACATTTTGAACTTTGCTTGTCAGTTTTTCCTCAGCAAACATTTGTCAATTATGGGAAAAAAGTTACCACACTTGCCCTTCAATCCCCCTAAAACAACTTTGTTAGCATCGCAGGCATTCTTCATTGGAACTATACTGTAGCTGCTGTGTGGTTTGTGGCTTTCCATCTTCTGTGGTTTCAATCAGCCACTTGAACCCTAGCATCCCTATTCTGTAGATCGACTATTTATCTGTGAAGATATTTATCGTAGAGTGAAAAAGGGGGTGGGGGGGGGGGATGCCCTGGGGGACTCTGGTCATCTAAATATACAGGGTTTAAGTGGCTAACAAGCCATTTGGGAGAATCTGAGTCAAATGGAAAATATGGTTAAACGCATCCATCCTTTGTCTTTGGTCTTATGCAATGAGTTTTATTTGTTACATCATAATGCTCATCACATGGTAAATGGTGCATTTATAGCCCTATTATCCAAAGTGCTTTATTGTGCATTATACACTAACCCTAGCCTGGCTAATAAGCCAGGCTCATATCACACTGTTGCAAAAATAAATTGCCAACGCGTCTGGCGTATATTATTAGCCAGGCTACACTAACCCATCCATACACCGATGGTGGAGGAAACCATGCAACCTGCACATCGGGAGCAATTAGGGGTTCAGAGTCTTGCTCGTGGACACTTCGACACCAACTCTGGGAGAGCCAGGGATATAACAGGGAACCTTGTTGGTTCCCATCCGGCTGCTCTACCAGCCACTCTGCCCCTGAGCCACTCCCTCCATGTAGTATATTCATTGAAATGTTGGCGTGGCTGCTGCTACTACCAGGGTAATAAAGCCATTGTAATAAATACAATGGTACGAGGTTTAAATAATAGTGTGTAGTATGTTAAAAGTATAGTGTGGACCTCCTGGGGTCAGATGATGATCGATGGAGTTTTTACACAGTTACTCATGACTGATAAAACCAGCGCCTGAGCAGCAACTCTCTACGTCTCTCTCTCTCTCTCTCTCTCTCTCTCTCTCTCTCATGTGTGTGCACTGCTGCGCAATGTTTGTGACTGTGACACAGACGCGGTCGATAATATATAGCATAAATAATAGGCAAAATATAACACTTTCCTGTTGGGAGTCAGGTTCGGCCGAGGCCCGGTCGTGCTGTCTCACCCCCTGTATAGAATTCATCATCATCATCATCATCAACATTTATGTGAAAGATACAACCTCTAAACAAACCTTCAATCCTGCCTGTAAGATCTATGTCAAAGACACCCCTCTCTAGTCTCTCCATTACAGTGATTGATTTGATCTGGTTCAATGGAAGTCCCCAAAACAGCAGAGCCTGTCTGCCTGGCATTCAGGCATGTATAACAAGCAACAAACACTCATTTATATTTGTCCCAGGAGGAGGGTATGGCATACGTCATATAAAGTTATGTTTAATGAATTCCGTGTAAAGTTCAAAACTGTTATGACTTGGTAGCTAATGTTTTCATGCTGCAATCCAAACTTAAACTTCCAGATAGGGGTTTTGATTAGCAGTGCTTACTCAAAAGACAAGGCTCAATGTTCAGATATACCAAGGTGCACTGTGCTCAGGAATTTAACAGGTTGTTTCTTCAGTAAATTACTAACACACCGGAAGTTTGATCAACAGTTACCTCGATCAAGGTAGCTGTTGAAAGTGGTAGATCATGCTACTAGTGATGTTTTACAGACAAGCTGGATGTGGCTAATCACTTAAACATCTTCTTTACAAACAGCCACAACACTTGTTAACAAACTGCTCTCCCACTCTGGTGAATTTGATGTAGAGCACATCCAAGCTTTCTACAAAAATCTAGGTGTTTAAACAACTGAGCGCCCTTCAACCTAACAAGGCCACTGACCATGACAATATCCCCTCCACATTTCTTAGCTGCCTCAATTGCTCCAATCACACCCACATAATAAACCTCTCCATCAAACAGTGAAACGTCCCCCAAGATTTCCAACAAACCGGCAGCAAATTAGACCCCCGGCAACTGTTAATAAAGTTTTCAATCGATTTTCAATCAAAGTGCCCTTGGCAGTAGAGGGGGAGGACGGGGGAGGGGGTGGGAGGTCCTGCTGGGACAAATAGGAATGAATGTTTGCTTGTTATACATGCCTGGATGCCAGGCAGACAGACTCTGCTGTTTTGAGGACTTCCATCGAACCAGATCAAATCAATCAGTGTAACGAAGAGAGGGAATCAGACTTTGACCTACAGTATAGATCTTACAGGCAGGGGCATAGGTTTGTTTAGTGGTTGTAGAGTAGTCCCCTAAATGTTGATGGATGGATGATGAATTCTATACATTGATTGTATTAACAATCAATGTTGTATTATTCATATCAACTTCCAGATAGGGGTTTTGACCCCCCCCCCCTACTTGCAAAGTTGCGTGCGGTCCAAATAAACAGCGAATGCTCCCTAACCCACTGACGAGACTCACTGGTGAAAGTATTGGGAGGAAAAGGCAGGTCGCGTTTTTTTAAAGCCTCGAATTCGGGAATTGTTCTTCGTCATCATGTCTCTTTGCAATCAGAAGTGCCCATAATGACCAGAGATCATAGAGACTGCTCTTTCCAAAATGTTTGCATTTTTGTTTTGTTCAGAAAAGCAGAGCTATAAATTGTCTCAATAGTTTAGGAACAACACAGAATTTATGGCAATTTAACACCGCCAAAAAGATAATTTTACATTGGAAAACAAAACACAGCCATTCCTTTTCTCAATATCCCCAAGTATCCCAGAGGACAATGTATGCGAATGCAGAATGCTTAGAGAAGAGAAATTGCTTGGATTCTTTCCTTCGTCTCAGTGAGCTTCCAGCAGCCTGCACCTCCGCTGCCTGGATCCTTGTTTTATAATAGAAAACGGATAGCCAAGTGGTTAAGACCATACTCTCTGCTCTGTATGACTGACAGCCAGGGCCGGATCTACCATATGGGCACTTAGTGCACGTGCCCAGGGGCTCTTGGTCACCAGGGGGCCTTAAAAAACCTCCACTGAAATGTTCCCCACTAATCAGAATGAAAGAACTAAAAAACATTGCATGGATGCACCTGGGAGTGGGACGTATCCTTAATGATGTATTCCATGGTCATCGGGGTTTCGGGTCTCACAAAATCATATCCCCTCACTCAGGTGACCCAGCCGAAGTGATCAAGTCCCGACTTACGTCCCAGTAGCTACCCACGATCAGTCCCATTAGGGAAAGACAGGGTCACACAGTCCGCCGCTCCCGAACTACTCTGCCAGGACTGGGAGGTCTGGCGCGTGGAAAGACTGGCTCTGTGGGTTGATTCCTGTCCGGGCCCCTCCTACGTCTCACCAGGTCCACTCCTGCTCTCACCAGGTGCAGCGCAGGACCTTAGTGTTGCACCAGACTACCAGCACGAGACACGGGATTATTGAGCCGCAATGGTTCTGCAGGCTCCACCGGCAGGGAAACGGTGGTGCTGCAGACTTAAATGGCCCTCCTAAAGGCCTTACCCTAGTGGCGTAACTACCGTGACGCAGACACGGCCGCCCACCTGTGCCGTCTGTAAAACGAAATTATTATAATAAAGAGATGCAATGACAGTTGAGTTGAACAAAGTTTGGCGGAGCCTGGTGGTGGCTGCTGCTATAGCACACACACAGGCTGTGTGACACAGCCACACACCATACCATATGCATAGGCAACATGTGGCCCGCCTCCCTCCCAACAGCTCTCCTCTAGAGTGTATAGCCTGTCAGTAGTGTCTGTGGCGAGCCGCGAGTGTGCATGTAGTGGGCTTTCCCAGTCTCGAGTCCCGACAGCCGTATACGTGCAGCACAAAATGACAAATCACAGCTACAATTGTACAGTGCCCCACTGTTTATAAACCAACATGCAGTTTGGTCTTGTTTCTACAGGCTGCTGCTGCTGCTGCGATAGGTACCGTCCGTCACAACTGCTGTACAGTGCCCCGCTGCACTGTTTATAACCCATTCTGACCTGAGATCAGATTCATACGAGGTTTCCACTCGACACACACTGGTCTGATTAACCCATTCTGACCCGAGATCAGATTCTAAAAATGTTCTTCGATTTTTCAAAAATAGCAGACCTACAAGCTCGTAGCGCGCCACTCGGTGGCGCGCTATGAGCTTGTAGATCTGCTATTTTTCAATAGCTAAAGCATAACATAATGCTAACACCAAAATGGGTTCCTGGTCAGAATGGGATAAGCAAAATAAAACAGACATTGCTGTTCCTCGGAGTGGTTGCACCACTCAAAAACAGTCAGTCTGTATGGGATATTTCGATCGTGCGGTCGGGGGGCACTCGCTGATCAGCCTGCGTCAGGGCCCAGTGACGTCTAGTTACTTACGCCCCTGCAATCACTGCTGTAAATCAGGTTAACTGTTTAGTTGAGTGAGAAAGAAAGAAAGAAAGAAAGAGAGGGAATAAGTGATATCATACTGTGTTGAGGAGATAAAAAGGGACACTGACATTTGGGATAATAACTGCTCTATGTCACCTGAGATTTGTACACGATCAAGCATTGCATTTCATTGCATTAATCTCTATAGCTCCAGACGAGAAGCTTCACACAGCTGTCAGATGCACTCCATCACAATCAGGATCTCACTCGGATGTACAAATGTACCATATAATTATTTATTGTTGTTATTTATTAAAATTTAAAATAAGTGGTATTGACTACTAGACCATCAGATCAGCAACACCAGCAAAACAATGATGTGATGCTGCTCAAATGATACTGTATGTCTAAATGAATGTATATCATGTTACACTCTACATTCATTATTATGTTGAATATCATATGTTTCCTCCATCATTGGAATTTGGAACACGTATGCAGTCTATGCAATTAACTGATGGTTGGGTGCAAAAGACATTCACAGGTGAATTCCATTGGACATTTAAGTTTACTGTTAAAATAATAGTATGTAGTACATATAGTGGTGGTAGTGGCATGCACTGTTTTTTTAGTTTCTTGTATTGAAACATTAAACATTTGACAAATGGTATGGATATAGAGTAGATAATATTTTGGAGCAAAACTTTCATTCATTTCATTATGGAAACCCCTCCTTCCTATAATCTTAAATAACCATAATATATGTTATCAGCATTTCCACCATTTATTCATGCTCTACTTCACCATGATCCATTTCATTTTCATATCTGCCAATAAACCGGCCACGCCTTAACACACGAGTCCTACAGCGACTGTTTCTGGGGTAAACACAACGGAAGTAGCCGAAAGTTCTCACCCTGAACGTTCTTAAACTCACAAAGCATTGTTGGCTTTGTAATTTAGATTGGCTCTTCTCAGCAAGAAGTTGACCGTGTATGGAGAACTGTGGAGACATAAGGCTCTCTTTCCCTCCCTTCTTCCAATCTTTCTGTCTTAACTCTATCACAATCAATCAAAACTCGCATACCAGTCCTCCCATATGCTGTCACTGTCACAAGAACAAAAGGCCAGCAAATGATTCATGTGTGGTTTGGTTTGTCGTTTGTTTTTCACAGCACCTAGTTTTTTATTCCCACAACCTTTTATGCACCTACGCAAAACAGAAATGAGGCTGGCTGCTAATGCTGGGACCAAAGCAAACAGTGATCTGGAAGGGCTCTCATAAGAAGAGATGAATGAATCATAATGCATCAAGTGGTGAGCGGATATTGCCGAGATCAAAGTGTCACATGAAAGCACTGCTGCAATTTAGTGGGGGACAATTTGGAGATGGGTGGCATCCGGTGCGATGCAGTCTTTCAATACTGCTGTCTTTTGTTGTGTTTCCTCAGACAGACAGACAGACAGACAGACACACGCAAGCTTTTTAACTATTGGATCCTGAAGGCTTGACAGCAAAAACGCATTGGTCTTTTTTTGGGGGGTTTTTTGCCGAGCTAATGCGATTAAAATAAATACCGGTACGTGACTGCAACAGAGTGCCTTGAATCTGCTTTTGTTATGCTACACGCAAGTTTGTATTCTGCATCTCCACTGGAACCTTGAACAGCAATTTGCCATTGCAAATGTATTACTTTTGTTCCCCACATTGATATTAACAGCGCCACACCACACACACGGCACGCACACACACACGTTACATCAAAAACACTGTGTTCATTCTACATTGCTGGAGGCGTATTGCTATGGATACCATACTAGTACCAACCCATCTTCATATCAACCAGGAAACCCCACCAAGGCCACAAGGCCCGTTGTGGGCCTTTGGATGTTTTTTTTCTTTTTAGTTAAAGTACCGGTTTTACCAGTTGTATTGATTGTATTTCTGTTATTGCCGAGATTGTTTTTATTTGCTCTATTTTCATGTCTTCCTCTAAGCAACGATAAATTGGGTTGTTGTAAATGTGTGTATACATGTATGTATATATATTTTTTAACCCATTCTGACCGGGAACCCGTTTTGGTGTTAGCATCATGTCATGCTTTAGCTATTGAAAAATAGCAGATCTACAAGCTCATAGCGCGCCACCGAGTGGCGCGCTACTAGCTTGTAGGTCTGCTATTTTTTGAAAAATCGAAGAACAACTGACATTTTCTAGAATCTGATCTCAGGTCAGAATGGGTTAATCAGACCAGTGTGTGTCCAGTGGAAACCTCGTATGAATCTGATCTCAGGTCAGAATGGGTTAAGCTATATGGGTAAAAGCAAAAGGGGGGTAGGGGCTTAATAAGTGTAATACTTCACCCTACTCCTTTTCGGACATTGTTGGAGTATTTTCTTTTTCAGTTTCAGTTTTGTTTTAATGTATTTGATTTCAAATAATGTTCGAAATAAACTCATTCATTCATTCATTCATTGATACTGTAAGTGTCAAACCAGTGGTGGAAAGTATTAACCCATTCTGACCTGAGATCAGATCCATACGAGGTTTCCACTGGACACACACTGGGTCTGATCAACCCATTCTGACCTGAGATCAGATTCTAAAAATGTCAGCCGTTCTTCGATTTAAAAAAAAATAGCAGATCTACAAGCTCGTAGCGCGCCACTCGGTGGCGCGCTATGAGCTTGTAGATCTGCTGTTTTTCAATAGCTAAAGCATAACATGATGCTAACACCAAAACGGGTTCCCGTTCAGAATGGGTTAAAGTACATAATACTCAAGTACTGTACTTAAGTACAGTTTCGAGGTATTTGTATTCCAATTTTAAATTAGGCTAATTGAAAACTTTACTAGTTACAATTGTGTTTTTTTTTCTTTCTTTTTAAATGTTTTTGTGTGGCTTTCGCCTTTATTATTTTTTTATGGAGGGACAGACAGCAGGCTGACAGGAAATGGGGAGAGAGATGGAGGGGGAAGACATGCAGTAAAGGCCGCCGGGATCGGGAGTCGAACCCGCGGCACACTGCCAGACTGGATGTGCCTGGACCATTGAGCCATGGCCCAGGCCTACAATTGTGTTTTTACTGTAATTAGAATTATTAATACAAAATATGCAATAACCACTATTGCCCAACATACCTGTAGCCTATACTTCGGCTATATGAGAATAGCCACAATATTGTTGTATTTTTACTTTTACTTAAGTGAACAGCGCACGCACACACACACACACACACACACACACACACACACACACACACACACACACACACACACACACACACACACACACACACACACACACACACACACACACACACACACACACACACACACACACACACACACACACACACACACACACACACACACACACACACACACACACACACACACACACCTTAGTAGAGAGAGGTATGATTGGAAGAGGTGATTACATATATCATGAGGGGTGCCTAAAGCTGGAGACCTGTCGAAGCCAGACAACTACCGAGGCATCAGCCTGATATATGTATCACCGCAAAAGGTCTACAACTGTATGATCCTGAACCGGATACGGCATGCCATCGACCCTCACCTGAGGGAGAACCAAAATGGCTTTCGAGAGGGGAGAACCGTGGCCCAGATCTTGGCCCTAAACAGAATTATTGAGGAGGTTAAAAGGAACAACCTGACTGCCGTGTTGTGCTTTATCCACTTCAAAAAAGGTATTTGACTCAGAGGCACGATGATGAAGATCCAAATCCTTAAAGGAGCACTTCACCACTTTTCACTTCACCTCTTTTCAACCTATATACCTTCATATACTGTAATTGGTCCTCACTAATGTTCATGAGAGAAATTACTCAATTACTCAATCTCATGGGAGAGCTGTGAGCAGTTCAGAAACTAGCTGCCCACCAGTTACATCATCAATGGGGAATCCAAGCAAATAGAAACAGAAGGCTTTCTATTCCTGAGAAGTTGCAACGTGATAATGGCAGCAATCGTTCTCACGATAATAAAAATCCAATGCATACCTCTACTGTAGGTTATATACAGGCCTGCACATAATGCATGCGTTGTCAAAAAGTGCGCGACAGACCAAAGGCATGCCAAGCGCATTTGCGTACCGACAGCTGAGGCAGGAATGTAGAAAATTCCTCCTCCTGACATAACATTCAGCTGAGCTGAGCCAGGCACCCAACGTCCCTAATGTCCTGTAATCACTACTTAGAATAATAAGAGGGCGTCCGCTTCGATTGTAAACAAGCTAGCCGCCATGACAGTTTTTGAAAGTGCTAGTCGCTGACGTTATAGCGACCATTATTTAGATATGAAAACCATGCATCCGTCACTTAAACAATGGACACATTGGGCTGTATTTTGCGTGTCTTAAGTACCAGGTCTTATTCCCTAACTTGAGTAAACTAAAGACCTGGAGGCGTGATCAATGCTCTTTGGCCACTCAGAATAGCCAAATGCCATTGATCACGCCTCCAGGTCTTTAGTTTACTCAAGTTAGGGAATAAGACCTGGTACTTAAGACACGCAAAATACAGCCCATTGGGTTTGGAATTACTTAAACATGGAACAGCTCACAGCTGCAACATTAGGTGAGTAATTCGTTGTATCTGTGTCTGGAACGATACAGTGGCAGTGGGTGAGCTGTCAACAACAAAACGTCCTCCTGCTGCTAAACAAATACAAATACTGTCCGTTAAATGGTAAATGGTAAATGGTGCATTTATATAGCGCCTTTATCCAAGGCGCTTTACGTAGATTGTGCATTACATTCACCCATTCATACACCGATGGCAGCGGAAACCATGCAAGGCACCAACTAGCACATCGGGAGCAATTAGGGGTTCAGTGTCTTGCTCAAGGACACTTCGACAGTAACTCTGGGGGAGCCCGGGTTTGAACTGGCAACCTCGCGGTTCCCATCCAGGCACTCTACCCCTGAGCCACCGCCGCCCCTCTCCGTTACTCTGTGTAGCTGTGCATCTTTGTATCTGCCCGTGTGAATGTGAACGCAGCATGGTAATGTTGTGGCAGAGTATAAACGTCTGTAACGGTATAGCAGCCCCCCCCCCCGCTGTGTGCACCAAGCTGCAGGTACTCCTCTGTGGACTATAGCCCATAATGTGCAGCCCTGGTTATATAGTGGCCAACACCGATACATACCCCAACATACATCCTGTTGTTTTGCTGTTTGCGTGTGTTTACTTGGTGCAACAACAACATACATCTTGTAGAATGTTGTTGAACCATTACGTGTGTGGTTGTGCAATGAAAACAGATTCTGATGCAAGACAATGGAAATACAATGGATACAAACACAATGGATGATATGCAGGCAAAGGTCCCCAATATGTGTGTGTGTGTGTGTGTGTGTGTGTGTGTGTGTGTGTGTGTGTGTGTGTGTGTGTGTGTGTGTGTGTGTGTGTGTGTGCGTGCGTGCGTGCGTGTGTGTGTGTGTGTGTGTGTGTGTAGATGTGCGGTCAGCTCTGCTTCAGCACTTGTCCATCAGGGGAACAGCACAGGCCTCTAACTCATTCAATTACCTTTGGTTTATGAGAAACAAACCTTGCGTATAGAAAACTCCATAATCTCTTGCCAATCAAATATTTCCGCAAAACCCACCCATAGATAAACCCACACTCCCTGTGCACACCACTAAAGATGTTGTGCAAGCCCTCTATTTGGGTGCCTCCAATCCAATCTGGGTTCCCATCGACAAAACGGATGGAAAACCAGCGAGTCTGTCTTGAGAGACTAGGGTGCCTCTAGTGTACTCTAGTGTACTCTAGTGTACTCTGCTGGTTCTCAGAGTGAGAGGTCCTTGAGGATGTTTGAGTGGGTCCCCAGCTCAGTGATTGATATTTAGCAAGTTGGACAGTTACAGGTCTGAGACTCCAAGAGTGTACAAATGGATCCATATTGACCCAGACGTTATAGTGTACAATGGGGTCCGGGGATAAAAAAAGATAATGGGGGTCTGTAGCATAATACATATGGTATCAAACAAGGGGTCCTTGAGATTAAAAAGTTTGATTATTACTGCTCTACACCAAACAAAACTGTTTTCCTGTCTCTGTTGGGACTGCCGTTAATCGTATAAATACGCCAAATAACTTTCCCTTCCCCCACGTCTTTCCACAATACGTAGCAAATCTGGTGCAACCAAGCATGCGCAGTATTAATTGGAACCGCATGCAAAATGTTGCAGCCGTTTGCTCTGAAAACTCCCAGGTGTCGCATTAATATAAAAGATTGTCATCTGTGCAAAATAACTCCTTGATGGAAGGATGCATGCGTGTCTCACTCTGTCTGCCACATCATCTCTACCCATCAAAGCATAGTACCGGCCTAATGGAGCCTGTGTGTGTGTGTGTGTGTGTGTGTGTGTGTGTGTGTGTGTGTTTGTGTGTTTGTGCGTCCGTGTGTTTGTGTGTTTGTGCGTGCGTGTGTGTGTGTCAGGGGGCTTCTCTTTGTGGATCTCCGGAGGGGGAAAAAGGAAAAGAATGGCTGCTGCCTGCTGGTTTCCCTCTTATCTCTTCTGTTGCTACATCTGTTACACAGACAGCGCTCGCATGTGTCCAGCCTGTTGTTTTCATATTTCTGCTGCGAGTTCCCATTTAGCCGAGCTCGGTCCCCATGCCATGCAGCCTCCTGGGGGGAAAGGTCGTCGTGTGAAAGGAGCACAGTGGAGGAGGGGGTTTAATTCACAGTGGAAGCAGCAATACAACAATAAATACAGGGCCAAAGCAGCCACACAGGGCCAAGCAGCCACACAGGGCCAAGCAGCCACACAGGGCCAAGCAGCCACACAGGGCCAAGCAGCCACACAGGGCCAAGCAGCCACACAGGGCCAAGCAGGAATCTGAATCAGCTTCACTAGCTGTCACATCACCGGTGGTTTACAAAGTAAAAAAAGGTGGATGAAATTAGTTTTCATGCATAGTTTGTCTCTTTTGTGACATCACTGACATGGTGTAAAGATACAATTAAGAGAATAAACTCAGTGTGCGACCCAGTGCCTGTATAAATTAAATTAGTTTCCGTGCATAGTTCCCATTGAATCGTTATTTTCATAGAAAGAAAGAAAGAAAGAAAGAAAGAAAGAAAGAAAGAAAGAAAGAAAGAAAGAAAGAAAGAAAGAAGAGTGGAGCAGTGGGAAAGGAGATCAAACAAGAAACAACAATTTCTACTTGAGATAAGATATAGAGGCGCGTGCGTGAGCACAGCAGATGTGTACTGTGCATGATATACAGTACTGTACTTAGGGTCAGAGGTCATCATGTCAAAGTGACAAATGTGTTCCTCATAATGTGTATTAAAGTTACATGGCTATAGGTCAAACAGTTCATGAGCTATGCCTGTTCAATTTCTTGCTATGCTGCCACCCTTTGGCCAATGGTTTCAATGAGTTTCGTGTCTTTGCCATATGGCATAGCCCAATTGCTGAGTTGTGAAACAAATGACGGTTAAGAAAGTGGCGGACGAATAATAATAAAGGTTAGAGTTTCACTAAGGGACTGAGTGAGTGAACAATGCTCTATTACAGGGTTCCGAATAGGCGGCCCGCGGGCCATTTGCGGCCCGCGGAGCGCCCCCCTTGTGGCCCCCTGGAAGAAATTATATCCCAGATCAGTAGCCTATGCATGTCAAACTGGGCATCCTTTTCAAATTCTTGCCCTGAAAATTGGACTCGGCCCCCAGCCTGGTACCCTAATCAAAATATGGCCCTTGAGGAAAATTAACTGGGGAACCCTGCTCTATTACAAGGTAAAAGTAAAAATTCAAAATGTGACTTGGCTAAAAGTATTGGAATCAAAATATACTTAGAAGGAGTTGCACTAGTGTCTTTGTGGACTATACACAAAACATATTGCAGAGAGGACGTGTATTGCATGAGGAACTCATGCAATGGAACGGGTTCATGGTGGAAGTGGGCTTACATCAAGGATGGTCTCTGAGGCCTTTCTTGTGTCCATTGGTAATAGACAGGTTGACACTGACAGATGGAAGTCTGTAGGCAAGAGGGACCGCAGACCACGATGTTGGCCCATTATTTTGACATGTACTGAGAGGTGCGAACACAAACAGGTTTCAGAGAGTCTGGAAAGGTGGAGGTATGCACTGGAGAGAATAGGAGTAAGACAGAATACGTGTAGAAGTGGTAAAGGTGAAGGATGGAGTTCAAAACACCTGGGGTGTGGAAGAGATGTGAAGAAGAGAGTGCAGGCAGGGTGCACCAGCAAGAAATGACTACATTAGAGCAGTGGTTGTAAACTTTTTCTTGGAACAGGGCCCGCTTGAAAATCTTGAAAATTAACCGATTAACATGGCAGCCAAATGCGATGGCACCCCATTCGTCTGCCATGTTAATTGGTTAATTGGATAAGTGCATTTTCAGAGCATGTCTATATTAATGATCAGTCAATGGATTGATCATTGATCAATGAAATGAACATAGTTTTCTTTGAGATAGTATACCTGTACTAAGTTTACAAGTCAAATTGTGACATTGCTATTTTCAAACAGCTTTAGTGGAAAATATAGGGAGGGGAAAAAAAGTACAACATTTGCCTCTGAGTTATCGTAAAATAGAAAAGTAAAATAGTAAAGCAAAAGTGCTTCCCAAAAAGTACTTGACTAAATTAATGTACCACTTTCCACCACTGCTTTTCCGCGCCCTATTCCTGCTGACCTAAGATGTGCAAAATCGGTGTCATCGTTTAAAGCTCTCCTGAAAAAGCCACCTTTATGTTAAAGCCTTTTCTTAATGGATTGATCTTTTGTTGTTTTTCTTTTGCTCAACGCCGTAAAGCACTTTGTGACTATATGTCCAGAAATGGGCTATATGAATAAATTCATCATCATTATCACTGCATGAGTGCCGAGCAACCGCTTGGGAGTAAAGGTCGTCATGTGCAAGGAGTGCAGAGGAGGGGTAGGAGGAGGAAGAGGAGGAGGAGGAAGAGGAGGAGGAGGTTGGATGGAGAACTAGGGAGGGCAGCACCAGAATAAGCTTGGACATTTATCATGCCATTCCCTCGGGGGAAGGGAGGGGAGGGGAGGGGAGGAGGGGGTCCTGTGAGAACTGACTACTGGTGAACCCTGGACAGACTCCATGTGGAGATGGCTGGAGGCGTAATATACACATACAAATGCATGCATGCACAGACAGACACACATGCGCAACTGCACACACACACACACACACACACACACACACACACACACACGTGTGTGCACACACACACACACACACACACACACACACACACACGTGTGTGCACACACACAAGCGCACACGCACAGTTTTGGGGAACTGTTTAGTGTGCCACCTGATAAATCTACGCCCATGTTACTTCATAGTAGCCTACAGATCAGATTCCTTGTGACTATGTCCTAACCTATGTGACTATGTTCCTATGTGACTATGTTTAGAGTACCAGTAGGGGCAAAAGTGGCGCTGTTGTGCCAGAAACAGAGAGAGAGAGAGATAGTGTTGCACTGTTGCCTGCTAATTACACAGAGAGAGAGAGAGAGAGAGAGAGAGACAGAGAGGCAGGGGGAGAGGGGAGTTGCACCACTCAGTTCACACGGGTGTGATGTTTTATAACAGCATAATGTGCCGAGTTGTATTTTCTGTCACTACACGGGATGTTTATAGTATGTCGATAGCATTAGTGTAAACATCCGCATAACATCTGTGTATGTAGAACAGAGACGTGCTTCTGTGAATGGAGAACAAAGGTGAACAGAGAACCCGTTTCCCATGCACTCATAATTATGACCAGATCCTGAGGATCCATGTCATTATTTATGAAGAATTACCAATCATGCATTAAGATCCTTTCCCTGATCTGTCCTCAATTTATCCTACTGTACGTTGTTATGGGAGAGTGACATGTCTTTCTTTCTCAGGAACACCCCCCCCAACCCCAACCCCAAGTCCATGTCATGAAGAAAGAAACAAATAAACAAAACGAAAAATAGGAGAAAGTAAGTGAGAGTTAAGTCCTTCCTTAAACTGCTGAGGACCACATATGTACGACAGACAGACAGACAGACTCTTGCATCCCTCCCCTAAAGATGAATTACAAATACAAGTACTACAGAATTGTAATAAAGATAAAGATCAGACTAAAGTTTAGTCACTAAACCAGTATATCCAGCTGGTTTGGCAATCTAACTGTGAAATACAAGTCTCAAGTAAACATGGCTGGGAAGATCATGGGCATGTCCACCCCACCCATCACTCCCCAGACCGTCTTTGAACAAGCAGTGGTGAGACAGGCTCGGAATATTGTATCTGACCCCTTGCACTGTACCGAGAGTACGAGCTAATGCCATCCGGTAGTAGGTATAGAACTCCACGATGTGTATATAATAGATTTAAACACTCTTTTGTTTCCGCTGTCAACTAAAATGCTCAATCAGGGATTACCGAATGCACTTTAATGACTATAGTTGCACTTTATCAAGGGAATGTGTGCAATATCTCTGTTTTGTGTATGTGGGTGTTTCATGGTGTTTTTTCTTTTCGTATGTGAACGTGTCTGTTATTTGTATGCAGCTGTGACTCTGTCTCCAAGACGAATTTCTCCCAAGGGAGACAAATAAAGATAACCTTGAACCTTGAAAGGGCTTCTGTTTCAGCACGCCCCATCAATACAATTACTGTACTGAACTGTCACAGCCCACCTTTAATGTGTAGAAATGATGCCATTATAATGAACATCAGTGACGACCAATTACAGATAAGTTTGACAACGGTTGAAGTGTTCCTGTCTGATCTATCCATCTGCACTTGGATTGTTTAGCGTAATAAATAAGTGTAATATAATGTAATAACTGCTTCGTCCATATATATATATAAACAGTCCATGCTGCCCTTATTTGCTTCATATTTAGAGATTTCAGTTGCTGTTTGTTTACCTTTTGTTCAAAGTAATTAAAATGCTACCCAGAATTACCTGGATGTATTGAGTCAATGTTTGCTTAAAAAAAACTTTCCATGAAGTCACAGACATTTGAAATGCCTTCATAAATCAAAGTCAAATTTAAGCTAGATTGCAATTCCCTTCAAGTTGATTTTCATACCGTACTGAGATGAATGGAAAACATTGGCTTCCTCCAAGACTGATTGGGATGAATGTAATCTTTGCTGGACAAATGAAACAGAGAATTGATTAGCACATCAGTATTCATAGCCAGAAGCTCATACCTGTGCCGACTAACTCTGCTGTGCATGAGCAGTGCACATTGAGCAGAGACACGGACCGCACTCCCCTGCCAACTCCTGTTCTGAAGACAATATTTCTATTATTAAATCATGTGATTTGGAATGATCTTGCTGTGCCTCTCTTTGAGCATGGGGTTTGTTTCTCTCTGCTCTGTGGGTATTAGATGGGATGGAGCAGAAGTTAGCCGAGCAAAGGGCAGAGAACACAGCTAGGCCTCCAGAGCCTATTGTGGAAAGCACCTCTCTATAGCCACTGCATCTCTGAGAGAGACAAAGAATACCATCTTAATTCTATTGTAGTCTAGCCAAGGTTATGGTTGATATTCTAAAAGTATAAAGACATAAATAAATAAAAATCATAGAGAAACTGTTATTAAAAGTTTAGTCTTTGTCAATGTATTCCTTACGTAAGACTATTGTTATGGTTGAATATGAAATCTATTATCTGTGAATACTTATTATGTAGTCTATGTAATGTATGTTTATATGCAACCTTTTCTGACAGTTCGTTTAAGTAATATTATGATGAAGAACTAACTTAAAACCTAAGTTAGCCGTGGGTATACAACGTAGCGCACGCACGCATGCACGCGCGCACATGGAGTCTACTGTCTGTAACAGTAGGCTATTTTCTTTTATTTATTTTTTGTACTATGATTAATACGTTCTCTTTAATAATGCATTGTAGTAATAACCATGGTCTCCACATAAAGCCACCACTTGGACCCAGTATTGTATTTGGACCATCGCCATATGGTCTCATTGACAAACAATAAGCTATTGTTTACCTTGGATCATGTAGTCATATAATGTACAGCAAAGTATTCAATGGTATCAATTCGTTTTCAAGAACAATGCTAACATGATGGTACCAAAGTCCAACCATTGCTAGCGTGCTACTTTTCCCTTGAATAAACACCCTCTTAAATGAATATTTGTCTCCCACCTTTCTCTCTTGGACAATAGTGGGCGGCCATGATTTGACAGTTCAAATATTTGCAATTAAATTGGAGCGCTGAACTCGATCTGTGTATATCTAACCACCTCTCTGGAGAGACTATGCTGCATGGAGAACAATGCTGTTCGAATAACAACCAGAGAGCTTTTCATTTTATCCTGCATCTTAATTAAGAGTGTAGTGTAAATGAGTCTACTGTAGAATAGATGTAAGAAAGAATACATGGAATACACAGCTATTTGTGCCATCTCCGTCTCTCTTTTTTTTACAATGTATTGGATACAGTTATGTCTAATTTATAGGCCACTTTGTCATATAACCAGAGATGGGCAATAATTCAAATATATTTTTTGTATTTGACATTTCTATTTTTCTGGATCATATATAGTCATTTAGTATTTTTTGGTAAAATAACGGAGCATTGCATTGGACATTGTCTCAGTAAGACAGCCCTCCCTCCCCCTATCCACAAGGAGGAGCAGTGCACCAAACAAAGCATTATGGGAATTGTAGTCCAGGAAGGAAGTGGAAGCCCAGTGTCGATGACATCATGGAGCCCATGGACACCTTGAAATAATGAAATATCTAAAAACACATATGATATTACCCCACATAAAAACCCCAGGAAAGTGTTTCATATCTCCCAAACATCATTAAAATAAGATCTGGTTGCAAAAGGGGTGACGTAAACCTTTGAGTAACGCCTGGGCTCCACTGCAGCCATCGGACGCTGTGTCAGTGTCAATGCAGAGGATGTTCCCTTTTTAAAGGGACAATGTTTTTAGTTTTTTTAGGTTTTCTGAGCTCAACTGCACCCAAAAATCAGAACATTTAACATTCAGTAGAGTTTCTGTGGTTTTCTGGCTCAAACAAGTGCTCCGCTTTGCCTGTGGACTGTGAGGTCCACGAATCCCATGACATAGGAATTTGCCAGCAGATGTCAATGTTGAGGGATTTTGCACTGTTTTTATTGCAGCTCAAAACACACAAAATCCACTGAATGTTCAAAGTTCAGGTTGTGTGGGTGTAATTAAAACCTAAAAGAAAAAAGAAATGAAAATGAATGTCATGAAACCTTTAATCAATAAAGGGTGCTTCACTGCCAACGTTGCGTTGCGTTGGTGGAGCTTTGGCGTAAGCCGACACCTGCAGACGTCAAATTTGCGTCATCCTTTAAAACAGAAATACGTGTGCAGCTTAAGATTCTGCTTCAGGGGGTTTGTGGTCTCAGTGTGTGTGTTATGCTTGTGCAGATTGTTCTCTGGTATCACAGGAGCATGAGAGCCCCACCGGCACAATGCAATATCATTGCAATAAATGATTTATTATTTTATCTCGACGAGGACTGAATTTAAAAATGATTGTCTTTCATCAACAGGCTTATTATGGGACTGCTTTAAACAGACACATCCTGTTGGGTCCAGCATGGCCGAGGAATACCATGGGAACAATAGTGTCAGAAAATAAATAAATAGCTGAATAAAGTGAGAACAGTACTAGGCAACCACAGTAACTAGCCCATAGTTTGCTAGTGGCAATGATGACATAACATGTTTAAGTCATAATCATTTTGTTAACGAACGGGGTTGTCTGCCCCACTGTATGTCCAACTGTCCGTCCATCCGTCCCATTCCATGTGAGCACTACAGTATATCTCAATGTCTGGAGAGAATTACATTTGGCACAAACCTCCACGGATTCAAGGATAAACAGCTTAGCATTTGGCGGTCGAAGGCCATGGTGACCGTCACCCCAAAATCCATGTTCATTAAATACCTTCAAAGTTTTCACTACACAAATATATCAAATGTCATGGACAGACGTTAATGTAAACTGCAACTGGTTGTAGTATTTCTTCTAAATCTATATTCTGTGCCGTTTCAAATTGTTTTTGATGAGCAAGTATAACAACATACTCTTTAATGTATTTGTGCCCATGTTGCTTGCCAAAAATAATAACGTTCACTTCAGTTATTTTAAGTGAGCAACATGGTCGTACAGATCAGAATTTAGTGAGTCAGTGAGTCCCAGCACGTACAGAGCCAATTCACTGTTTAATGTACACAGCAGTCATCCTGCCCTTCGCTTTGCTGGGAATGTTCCAGAGAGAATACCGGTGGTTTTCTTTGCTGTGTTTTGCGGGCTGTATAACCCAATTCTCCCGTAAATAGGGGCTATCATGTCCATTTTCCATGTCTGGGCCTCAGACTAATTTACCACTGGCATCGAAAGATGAGCCCTTTTTTCCTGGGAAATAGGATTATTTTCAATGATGGGAACACAGTATCACATCAGCTCCGACAATAGAAGAGCAGCTGCATGGGAAGATGATGGTGCAAATAAAGCATTGGTGGGTTGTAATATATGCAGTAATTAGCAGGCCAGAGGTAGCTCGATAATGGAAAAAAGGTGAGGCGAAAACTGTTGTCATGCAAACAAAATAGAGAACTTTTGCATATAGATTGGGTGGATATTGCGCACACAAGCACACACACGCGCGCACACACACACACACACACACACACACACACACACACACACACACACACACACACACACACACACCTCTCTCATTCTGTTGGTGTTACTTTCACTCTCTAATATAGCTGCTCACGAGCCTGAACCCTTAGGGTCTAGTTTCAATTATGTCAAAGTACTCTGTTTGTTTTGGCAACATTAAATAGCCTGGGAGAGTCTCTCTCTCCCTCCCTCTCTCTGTCTCTCTCTCGATTTCAAAATGCTTTATTGGCATGATAAAATATATAATATTTCTACATTGCCAAAGCATACATACAACGCAACATTGCGCACACAGAGACAACAAGTGAACAACCAACATCCCAACAATAACGAACAACAAGCAATACAGTAACAACTAGAAATGCACTCTGTCGAGGTGCCAACTTACGCCTTGCACAAGCACTAAGCGCGCAAGTACTGCTACTAACTAATGTCTCTTACAACTGCTGTTCTAAATCCTTTAGACCAGTTATTGACCTTATGCCAACTTTGAAACGTACGGTACCTTAGTTACGTCACCATCAACAGCCAATAAGGGACCACCATCCTTACCCCGACATACTGTACATACATGCCCAGCCGATCATTAGTTACGTCATCAAGAATGGTGGTCCCTTATTGGCCGGTGGACAACGCAGACACATACCCAGCCGATCACAGTACTTGCACGCTCTGCTTGCGTATTATTTGAAAGTTAACACAGACAATGATAACAGCAACTTAGTGACCAGATAGTGTTCGGTAAGATATACCTGGCTCGTCTGTCCATGCACTGGCTGTCCCTCAGTTGATGACAACTCCACACGTATTGTGCTGCCAAGAACGTGCATTTGGACTGTTCTCCCAGAACATATTGAAGTGAGGATTTATTAATGGTGGATTCAAATTCTTCATATTTTTAATTCAATTTAGGGAAGAATGATTCTCTGATTATTTTATTTTTTTCACATTGTAACAGAAAGTGTAGCTCTGCTCAGGTGTTAACAGTGTCCAGGTAATTTGCCACTGTGTATTCTCGGTCAGGGCCAAATAGCATTCTAATTTACTTTGGGTTTTAGTTGGGTTTTTCCAATAGGCGATATAATTTTCTTGTTGCATTTTGATAATTTGGTTGGTGGAGGTTGTTTGAGTCAGGGGAGGGGTGGTGGAGGTAATTAAGTCTCAGGACCAGCTGACTGAGTTGACTCCTACTCATGTTCTCTTGCCATTTTAAGGCCTGGTGGGGTCACTTTTTTGAAGGTGCTTATGGAATTGAATGCTCCTTTCTGGATGTTAATTAGGAGAGGGAGTTGGCCAAGTTCCGCTCTACAGTACATGCATTATTGAGTTTTTCTTTGAGTTTTTCATATGCATTTTCAAAATTCTGTTTGTCTCAATTGGATTTGTCCCAATTAGAAAATTCCTGATTTGCCAGGGGACCCCACACTTCACTACCATACAGGGCAATTGGTTCAAAAATGTATTTGAAAATGTTCTGCTAAATTCGAATTGGAATATTAATTTTGACAGATTTAGAAAGCCTTTTCCCTCAGGTCATTCACAGCCACAGTAAATTAACAAAAAATTCCCTGTGTGTGTATGTGTGTGTGTGTGTGTGTGTGTGTGTGTGTGTGTGTGTGTGTGTGCGTGTGCGTGTGCGTGTGCGTGTGCGTGTGTGTGTGCGTGTGTGTGTGTGTGTGTGTGTGAGAAACCACAGGCAGAGGCAGAGCACAACATCCATCTATATGCAAAAGTTCTCTATTTTGTTTGCATGACAAGAGTTTTCACCTCACCTTTTTCCATTATCAAGCTACCTCTGGCCTGCTAATTACTGCATATATTACAACCCAGCAATGCTTTATTTGCACCATCATCTTCCCATGCTGCTGCTCTTCTATTGTCGGAGCTGATGTGATACTGTGTTCCCATCATTGAAAATAATCCTATTTCCTAGGAAAAAGGGCTATTAAATCTTTTGATGCCAGTGGTATGGCTTGTGTTCTATGTTGGTGCAGCTAACTTGAGCCAAGTACAAATGGGTATCTGCTTCCCTGACATCTGGACTGTTGACAGAAGCAATGATCTAAGAGCTGCTGTAGTCCTTTACAGTTCGACAGCAGCATTAGGTCAATTGCAAACAGCAAGCATTTAATCTCTGTGTTGCCGAGGGTAAGGCCAGGTGCTGAAGAGTCTTCCAGTGATTTGGAAAATTTATTATTTATTATTATTATTTATTATTTATTATTTTAATGATGTGTTTTTCGCCCCACACCACTTTTTTAAAATTTGGAATAGCAGGCCCAAATTGAGTCAAATGCCTTTTCAAAATCGGTAATCGGTTATTAATGATTGCTGACACAAATTCCTCAATAATTGTTCGGGTCAAATCTATCACCATTTTTAATATTCAGTGATTTCACTTAATTCAAATTCACTTATTTTTTTGTTTTGTTGTGATACTCCTCACTACACTACATAGAGTGTGCTGACCATATAAGGAGTTCCTCCCTGTCCCCAGTTAACCCCTGGGGTAAAAATTGGAACCGTTTCCGAATACGGTTGCCTGGTCCCCGGTGGCAATGATTCACATTGCCCGAGATTCAACAGCGCACCCGGGTACACTTACATAACACACTTTAATCCTCCAGATGGCGGTGTGCTTGATGGCTGGCACGCCCGGACACTGACCATCAACTCTGCGACATTGTCTCAAATAAATCCAGACACACATTGCATTGCCTCTTTGGCTCTTTGCCGTTATACTACTTCACTGTCAGCCTGCCTGCTATTCACTGTGTCAGTCAGTTCTGTGCTCCAGTGTATTAGTTTGCTATGGATTCTACTTTAGCAGCATTATTATTATTTTGTTTTACTTTGGAAACTATGCCAAGCAAAGCCCAAGAGCCACGTGTAGTCCGCAGAATAAGATCAGTGTGTACTGCGGTGCTGCGCGTATACGCAGATTCAACAGAATAAGATCAGTGTGTACTGCGGTGCTGCGCGTATACGCAGATTCAACAGGAGACGGGCGGCGTTGAGAAATGCGCTGGTGTTACGATTTTCCAACCCAGTTTTTTCACCCTGTGACAATTATCTAATGTAATCCTGGGCGCTACACTTCCTCTGCCAACCTGGGGGGGGGGGGGGGCAGCGGACTGACCTCATGCCTCCTTCTATGCATGAGGAGTCCAAGCTGCTTCTTTTCACCTGGCAGGGGGGAATTTCCCTGGCCGGACGTAGCGCGTGGAACGAACACGTTATTCCGACTATTTCCTTTCCCCTCCATCAGCCGCCCCGGAGAGCTATGTTTTTGCCCGTGCGGCTGACAATACATTTCAATGGGAATATTGATTATGCAGCCCAATGCCGATATGGATAGGCCAAGTAGGCCATAATGGCCTAATTGTGCGCAAGCAGAGTGCGCAAGTACTGCCCTCCCAACTTGAAATCTTAGTTACGTCAACAACCAATAAGGCACCACCGAGGACACGCCTACATACCCATTATCAACTTAGATATGACACACACACACACACACACACACACACAGACACACCCACAAAGTGCAACCACAAAGTGCAACCACGCGTCAACCGATTACTTTTGAACAATGGATGATGGACAGCAGCAAAGATTGGTGAGATTAAAGTTGTGCTTTTGAAAATTACTGGTCTAGAATGGAAGTAAAACTTTTTCATGATGTTGCAATCAGTTATGTGGACTGAGGCATGCATTTATGGCTCCAGTCAAGTCCAGAGCTCCAATTCCATTATGTATTGTGAGTGTGACTCGTGATTATTTCATACAGACGTCAGATTGCAGAATACTGCCTCGTCTTCAATCCATTCAGCATTCACAAAAGTGCCAAAGATTTTATCATTTTTTTATCCCATTTTTTATTAATGGAATGGAATGAAATGGAATCCTCAGCAATGTGCATACCGAGTTTTAAAGTAAAATGGTTCTCAGTCGAGATGCGGGGACTCACACAAGGATGAATAGTGAAACTATTTTCAAATACATAGTATATAGGTTTAAAATACTCATGTGACCTAGTTGCTTCTTTTGGATTGTTTACTGGTTGCTTATTTCTCAGTCAAAATCTGGCAACACAGGTAATCCGTACAAACATACTGATCGAACACGCTCGTTCCGTTCTCATTCTTTGTTTCCATAATCTGCTAAGATCGACGTCACATCATAGATCCACTGTTCTTACTTTATATATTTGTGTAATAAACTTCAGAATGTACAGTATGTGTAATACGTTGTGTTGGCAAACGCTCTCCGTGCCTGCGACTCGAGTCACTCAACGCATCCCCTGCACCCCCCTTGGTTTAGATGGAGACTTCTAGAGACCATTCAGATAGTCAACTTAATCACAACAATAGACAGATCAGAAGTAGCTCAGTGGTTCAGTGTCTGGAGACAAGAGTGTGTGTTCCCTCACGCTACTTGTTCAAAGATCTCAGGTCAAAGCTATGTGGATCAAAAGCAGCACTTGACGGATGTGCAGGTTTAGAATTCAAGCCCTGTTACTCTTAACAGGGCTGTAAAATACAGTCAAGCAGTCAAGATGAAAAGGAACTCCAATACTCCACGTAGCATGTGTTAACCACTGTCTTAAGCCCTACAGTTTGTGTATGTACTTTGTGAAACGTAAAATAGTCATTTACAAGTGCGATGGGCGAAAAGGTAAAAAAGATTAAAGGAGAATTCCAGATTAACCATTTTCTTATATCCAATAACAGTATTGACAATACCCGTTGTAATAGTATCTCCACGTGTCCCTTGTGCAGTAGAGCTGGGATCCAGCCCGACCCGAGCCCGAGCCCGACAGCTTTGTGTCCGACCCGAAACGAGCCCGCACTTAAATTCTTAACCCATTCTGACCTGAGACCAGATTCATACGAGGTTTCCACTGGACACACTACTGGTCTGATTAACCCATTCTGACCTGAGATCAGATTCTAAAAATGTCAGTCGTTCTTCGATTTTTCAAAAAATAGCAGACCTACAAGCTCGTAGCGCGCCACTCGGTGGCGCGCTATGAGCTTGTAGATCTGCTATTTTTCAATAGCTAAAGCATGACATGATGCTAAACACCAAAATGGGTGCCCGCCCAGAATGGGTTAAATTCTTAATACATGCGTCCGACCCGAGCCTGACACCGACGCTTAACCCCACCCCCCCTTTTCATTTTTCTTTGAGAAAGGCACTGACAGCAAGCATGTTATTGTTATAATGTACAGCTTGCCTTGCCTGACTGCTACGTTTAGACATTATACCACACTGTGTCTGTCACTGTAAATGACCATGAAAGGGGACCATACTTGCTGATAGTATAACAGCGCACCGCGCGCGCTCACAACAAACACACACACACACACACACACACACACACACACACACTAGTACACATGACACAGTGTGAGAATGGGTGAATGTAATGCACAATCTCTGTAGTGCCTTGAATAAGGTGCTATATAAATACACCATTTACATTTATGTCACTGCCTGCAATGTTTCCCTGGCTGTATAAGTGCATGTGACAACACAAAACCTTGAACCTTGCCATATAGCATTGCTTGGTGTGACCATTTCAACACCAACCCGTATGCCGTGTGCAGAAGAAAAGTGATTACTGTGGTTTACTGATTGCAATTTCAGCTGATGTTCTTCAGCTCAAATTGCCCTGTGCCTTAAGTGCAATCTCCTTCTTGTCATATTCTGTGAAGCAAAGTATAAATTTGCATTGAACCGTATGAAGAACAAAAAGAAAAATTCAGTGATGCTGAAACTGACATCAAAACAACTCCAACTGAGACAAATGGAAAGGGACTATTGCTCATAAAGTAAACGCAATATACTCTTGAAAACACATTACATCACTTGAAGATTCACTGTGTGTTTCCGTTTTCTGGAAAAGATTATTGTATAGAATGTTGTCTCTGGATGTACCCGCTTCCAGCTGGATGCATAACCAACCACACTTATATCATGTACAATCCTCCCTTGAATGTACGCTATCAATATCTCCTTACATTATTTGCGAGATCCTCCCTTAAATTCATTATGCTTCCGTGTATGACCATTTCATCCGTTTTATCCGTTTGACTGTTACTGCCCTCTCTCCTCCAAGCCAGCACACCCACAGAGCTGAGCCAACACATTCAGGGAGGCTGAAAGTGGCACAAGATGGCGCAATCAGATGATGTCTCCCACTTCCCTCACTCCTCTCTACCTGCTCCCTCACTATATCCTCTGCTAAGTCCTCTTCTTACCAGCTGCTACGCAATAGCCAGAGTAATGTAAGAGAGTGGCGACACTAGCGTTGACTCCCATTGTAACATTGAATGCGGAAGTGTTCATTCTATCTCAATGGGATAGTTCCAGCCATAGGAGCAATGTTTGGAACTACAGCCCATAGGCACCCGCTTTGCAGCGAGATCAAAGCGTGTCGCTACTCTCCTACTCTACACTCTGGCAATAGCAAGCTGAGTCTATAATCGATGTGCAAGCTAGTCCAGTAGTCCTCTAGTCCCCAGAGTAATGTAGTAAGAGAGTGGTGACACGCTTTGATCTCGCCGCAAAGCGGGTGCCTATGGGCGATAGTTTCAAACATATGGCTGGAACTATTCCACTGAGATAGAATGAGCACTTCCGCATTCCATTGTTACAATGAGAGTCAACGGGAGTGTCATTACTCTCTTACTAGATTACTCTGCTAGTCCTGTAGTCCAGCTGGTTTTCTCAGTGGCTGATGTATGTGCGCACCGCAAATATGTCCGGACGGAAAACGAACAACTCAGAACACAATAGTTCTGGTTCCTACCTAAACTACTGCGCTGAGACTGACACAGAGGCAGTTATAGCGGACCCCCGCAGATCATAATAATGCAGCTGGTAATTCATTGATTTAATCAATTTGGGCTTGTTTTACTGTGCTAAATATTCATCCTCTTCCTCTAACGACCCACGGTCAAGGATGCTCTTATCCACCTTCAAACCCCTCACTCTCATCTTCCCATTAATCATTTGTCTAACTCACCCAATGCTAACCCCAACATGTCATGCCTGTCTTCCTTCTCTCTCCTCTCTCGCTCTACATGGCATCCTGAAACTGGTGACATCCACATTCCACAAGGCACCGCCTTGTCCTCTAGACACTATTCCTTCATTGATCTTCCATACCATTGCCCCCAATCTTCTCCCATACATTACCACCGTCAACACATCCATAACCTCTGGCTCCGTCCCATCTTCCTTCAAGTTAAGAACTACAATCACTCCATTTATTTATTTCCCAAATGCTTAACATTTTTCTAACAATCTCCCCGTCTCTCACAGAATAACCCTGTTGGACCCCCCCAAACAGTCTACACTCAGCCCACTCCAGTGAAACTAAACTCCTCACAGGCACAGAAGCACTCCATGCTGCCCAGGCCGTCTCCCACTCTGACGTCCTTATACTTTTAGACCCAGCATCAGTAGCATTTCACAGAGTAATTAACCCATTCTGACCTGAGATCAGATTCATACGAGGTTTCCACGGGACACACACTGGTCTGATTAACCCATTCTGACCTGAGATCAGATTCTAAAAATGTCACAGTCGTTCTTTGATTTTTCAAAAATAGCAGACCTACAAGCTCGTAGCGCGCCACTCGGTGGCGCGCTATGAGCTTGTAGATCTGCTATTTTTCAATATCTAAAGCATAACATGATGCTAACACCAAAACGGGTTCCCGGTCAGAATGGGTTAAAATCCTAATTGACTATAAACATAAACATAATTATATGATTTGGATAATAATTCTCTTCTCTGTGCTGCAATAATCTTATTTTACAGTAGATCAGTAACTCATTACAGAGTCACACAGAACTCCATGCGTTTCTCTCCTGATCAGCGGATCCACTCAGGGATGGATTAACCCCCACAAGGGCCCCTGGGCCGGTATTGTCTGGGGGTCCCTATAGCGCACGCGTGTGCGAACATTCAGCCAATGAAGGGCCTCAAACCCAGTACCGCACGGTCCAATTTCCCCCGAAGGGCCCCTGAGAGCCAATGGCCCATGGGCCACGGCCCCACCGGCCCAATGGCTAATTTGTCCCTGGATCCACTTGAGAATTACACACTTAATAATAAACAAAAACCCAAAGACCAAATCTGAACAGACCCTGACCATAATAAAACAGAGACCCAAAGGGTCCCTTATTGTTGTGAATATTAAACAGGCAAGCACAGTATACTGTATATAGCTTCATTGTTTACTATACCCTTACTTTAGTTTCTCTGAAGGCTTTCGTGACTATATATTGAGTTCATGCTAACTCTGTTCATTCTGATCTCGTACTTGTAAGTTGCTCTGGATAAGACTAAGAGAAGCTGCTCTGGATAAGACTAAGAGAAGCTGCTCTGGATAAGACTAAGAGAAGCTGCTCTGGATAAGACTAAGAGAAGCTGCTCTGGATAAGACTAAGAGAAGCTGCTCTGGATAAGACTAAGAGAAGCTGCTAATGCCTGAATTGTTACAGCCTAATGGAGAGAGGCACTCAAAAGTGAAGTAAAGCAAACCATTTCTGGAATCAGAATGCATCATTCACTAGTACTCACATGACTCTTGCACACAGACTACTAGGATGTATATTGCTGAACACTGACAAATATGCTGTTAGGATAACTGTTGAGACTGTATATATATGAATCTATATTGTATATGCATTGTTGATAGACTGTATATGTACCAGCCAGGTTGTGTTTCCTGCCGATATATTGAATGTGGATGTTTCTGAAGCAAAACAACTTTGCAAATCGTCACTGTCAAGGTGGAAAGTTGGAAACCGTGTAGGTTTAAAAAAAGAAAACCCTTTTCAGGAAATGGAAAAGAAACAACTTGTGAGCCAATGGATCCATGTTGTTATTTTAGAATAACTGGTTGATACTTTTCATTGGTCGAATATGTATATAACCCACAGCCACACGTAACCACTTTCACTTTCAAAACATTTTGAAAAAAAGCCAAAAATGACCAGCTGCACGCGCACGCATGCACGCACGCGTTGTTGCTGACTGCAATGCTATCCCATTGGCTGAGAGGTCGGCTGGAGGAAGAAAGTGTCTGAGACGAGGCAGCCAATCAGAAAGATAGGCGACTACGGCAGCCAATCAGAAAGATAGGCGACTACAGGAGCCAATGAAATAAGTTGCCACTACCAACCTGATAAGATTGTAGACCAGCCTGCTTCGCAGCTGGTAAAAAAGCCCTACCCTCAACCACTACACTCTCCAGTTGGCGGGTCGAGCAGTGATTGGCAAAATCACTGCCCCTCCCTCCCCCCCTACATATACCCATTGTCCTTTCTCTCATGCCATGAACAGTATAGGCTATCTCTGTCTTGCGTGTTGGATTGCATCTAATCATCATATCATATAAATCTAATCATCAATAGAATACATAATAATTAATGACAAATTAATGCAATTCCATGGACATCTCTTTTGTAGAGAATCTTGATTAAAAAAAATGACCAGTTGTTTCTCATATTGTTCCCAGAATGTCAACGTTGCCATTTGGAAAGGAGTCTGTGGAATGTTCCAAGCCCTTGCTGCTAAAAAGCAAACATTTGGCGTCTGCCCTAGCTCAACTATCACCTAGTACTCATTATTGGCAGCCCTCGTTCTGTCCTTTCTCCACGGGTTGTTGTACTGACATTTGCATTCCTTTCCCTGTCTTGTTTTCTTCTCTCATCTTTATACATGTTTACAGTGTATACAGTGCATATTAATGTAAACCACACATGCAATGCCGTGTAACACTGGATTTAGTAATGCTAGATTCCATCCGTAGTCCCCATATAGAAAACAAGCAACAATACAAAAAAAAGAGCACAAAACGGTATAAAAAGGAGAAAAAAACATAAGAAAATGTATAAAACCTGCATTAGCCCATTTAAAAATGTTCACATGTTTGATTGTCCATGATCCATCCTAAAGTTAGGCCACATTGTACAAGTTAGACCTTGTAGATCGGCTATTTTCACTACATGGCGTTGAAGTTTGACACCTCGCCACGGTCACGCCGTTTTACGATGCTTTCGATAACTTATCAATAAATAATGGAGTTGGAACAACAGATGTTCACGAGGCGCAGAAACACACATTGACCCTGCCCTTCACGCCACTCTACCTGTCCCCATTTATACCTGCCCAGTACCAGCCAGAATCCTTCATGTTTCGCCCGCCTCGCTGTGTTGCACACTAGCCGCCTTCCTACAGGCTTCTAGTTTAACAACTAGTCCATCTAGGCAAATGCCTAGATGCCTAGCTGGGTGGCCCTGCCACCCACCGTGCAGAACTTGGTCTTTGGGGGGGGGTTCAGTCATTCAGTGTGTTGGAATTTCCAGAGTGGAGGGAGGGGGTGGAGGTGACCCTGACCAGTGCTGTTTCTGTGCTGTGGGCTGAGAGGAATCCTGACAGAAACTTCTTGAAAAGGTGATTGAGATGTACTTTTTATAGCAGGGGCTCCTGTTTTTCTGGCACGGGAGGCCGGGGTCCTTTGAGGCCAGGCTTCCCGAGAGAGACAACCCCCCCGGTGAATGCACAGCACATTCTCAGGGCCGGGGCGACCGACGCCTCGTCTCTACTCCTTCGCATTCTGCGGGCCGACTAAACGCCAACCACCCCCCCACCCCGGCCCACGGCAGCCAGCGGCCCAAAACGGGCACTATACCCACTTCCTTTTTCTCCATTGTACTTGTACTGGTTTCCCCACATGTACGGTAACATATAATACTATGGTATGTCTAATTTCTTTTCAAGCTTAGGTGAGGGTTGCTGTCACTGTGATTTGTACCTTTAACACTACTAGAACCGTGCACGTTGGGCACCGGCCTACTCGTGAACTCATGCTTCCTTCATGCCTGAGTGTCCAAGTTGCTCCTTTACACCTGACAGGGGGGAGTTTCCCTGGTTGGACGTAGCGCGTGGAAGGAACACGTTATTCCAACCAGTTCCTTTCACCTCCATCAGGCACCCCGGCTGGCCAGGGGGAGGCAGTTTAGAGACCAGGATTACTGCATGTTTTTGTGAGGGTACCTACCCTAGGGGACATGGGGAGAACATGAAAACTCCACACAGAAAGGCCCTTTCGCCAACCCCGCCTTCGGGTATGGGCACTGATGACGCGGAGGAGGAAACACGCGGCCAGCACCCACAGCGCCCCGAGCGGGAATCGAACCCAGGACCTTCTAGCTGTGAGGCGACAGCACTACCAACTGTGCCACCGTGCCCCGCCAATTTCAGTCTTGAGCAACGTTTCGGTCGTTCAGACTTTCATCAGGCATGGAGAGAGAGAGTCAGGGGAGATTTCCTATTTATCTTCTTCAATTTGTCCAAGTTCCAATTTCTTCTGCCTGACTGCTTCTATTTTGCATTCATCACTTTTATTTTAACTTGCTTATCCGTTTATCTCTCAACCATATAATTGCTATCCTGATGTGAAAATGCATTTTCTGTCTACTAAAGAGCTGGAGAGACATGGAGAGCCCCGTTACTGAACAAACACTTTACATCAATGATTATAATAGCAGAATATATAGAGCTATAATAACACATATTTTAAAAAAGCCAATATATCACTTACAGCACCTTATTTGCACTCGGAATTCAATGAAATAAATTCCTGTCAATATGTATTTGCCTGTATACTGTCTTGGCAAAAACTAGGCTACTACTAGGTAGAGATGTACCGATACTGTATCGGTATCGGATCGGCCCTTATTTGTCATATCAGGTCATATCAGTATCGGCGAATATACCAGTCTAACCACAGATCCCACACAGGGGTAAGGGAGGGGTTGACACTATGGTAGGTAAATAAAATGTTGGGGCATGTGGAGTTTGCTTTGGAGTTGCCCAAACTGCAAGTGCACATTTGAGTGAGGAGTCTGCTATAAACACAACACGAGATATAGCTATAAACACAACATGAGATCACTACACTGGTATCAGTATTCGGTATCGGCAAACACAGAAATTGAGGTATCAGGATGGGATGGGAAGCGGAACATCCCTACTACTACTAGGCTAATTCGATACTCCTTTGATGGCTTCACGTTATGTCAGTGACTTGCCATAATGCCATAATTTGATATTTGCCTGCTACTCTATGCGGCAAGTTGCATTAAGCCAACACACAGTAAGCCTACCTACACCCTACTCTTCTCATTGAGGCTGAAGTGATGAAATAGCAGAGTACTTGGGTGTAATCTCCTTCAACGCCCACAAAACCATCCAACGGTGGCCACTAGATAGATGATTATATACAGAGTGCCCCCCCCCCCCACACACACACACACTTAGATCTGCAATTTAGTGCATTGTACGAATATAATTAATGCTTGCCTAAGATTAGACTACATTTTATGTCACTAATGGCTAATGTTCTTTCCGCTGTTAATTGTGATAATTACAGACAAACAGACACGGTATCTTTGTGTGGACATAATTATGAGGTTCATATAGCCAGGAACATTACACCAAGATAAGTGTATAAATGAATGGCATGGCGAGTAAGGGCTCGGGTTTACATTTTACACATTCCTGTTCATACAAAGATATCAATAAATGCAATGAGTTCTCTATATCATTATGTCAAAGGGTAACTTGGACTGCATCACTTCTTAATGTGAACATAACGGGGGAATCAAGTATTGGACTCAATCTACAGTACATAATATGTATTCAGAGTCTATTATCAATAAAGACCTTCTATGGAATTGTACAGAATTGAAAAAGAAATCACACCCGCGTGAAGTGAGGGTGGCTAATATCGATTATGGTGCCAACACAAACACTAAACGCCATTAACAATAAAGAGACAATATGACGTAAACAACACATGACATAACTCTTTTTGTCAATGCGTTTACTAGACAAACTTTGAACTAAAGACAAACATTAAACATGTGTATAGGAGGGGCTAGCGCCCCTCAAAAATAGGGGTGCAGCAATGGTTCACAAAGTCCACGGCTCTGTTCTATTATGGTGTTTTTTTTTTATTAAAACTACATACATATGTCCCTCAGAACATATGTGGATGGCCCAAATAATGTCAATACTACCACTGGAGAGACTCAAGTATGAAACACAAAATAAGGCAGATGTATTTGTAGAGGTATGGACCCCCTTTTTAAATCATATTGAAGAGCGCATTTGACTCTGTTTAGGACGGAACCCACCTTAACGTGCACACATACATTATACAACCCATGTACCACTTGGAAACTATTATTTATTAGCTATTTTTCATTTTATTTTAATTATTTAGTTCTATTTTATTCCCTTGTTTATTCATTGTTGTTTTTATGTAAGTAACTGTCTTGTATGTAAGTCTGTGTTGTTGTCCTTGTGTCTATGTAAAGAAAACCCTCAAAATAAATAATATAAAAAATAAAATAAAACTACATACCCAACTTCTAGAGCAGTGCTTCTCAAAGTGGGGTCCACCGTCCTTGTAGCGGACCCAGCTGACCATTTAAGGATGAAGTCTGACTGATGAGTTTCATTGCCACTTAATCCGGAAGTCAACGTAGACCTGGGACAAAAAGGAATAAAATACAATATATCAATGGTCACAAATCAATATAATAATCCATTAACACTATAATACATTTTCCATACATCACTAAATGACATTATACAATATACTGTAAACCAACTTCAGCGAGCAAACAGTGTAAGCTAAAACATAATTAAAATACCTTGTCCCCCCTTTCCGGCTCAAGGTTCAAGGTTATAGCTTTATTGTCCCTTGCGGGAAATTGGTTTGCAGCCAGATCATAGTAAAAAACACACAAAATACACACAACAACAACATTCAATACAAGACTAGGAACAGGGCACTAGAGACAGAGAATTCATGACATACAGTAGTAGCAAAGTCAGCAAAAGTGCATTAGTGGGCAGTAAGTGCAAAGGGGCAAGAATAAAGTGCTATTTGCTGTTCAGCAGTTGAATAGCAGCTGGGACAAAGGATAATTTGAACCGAATGGTCTTTGTGGCGGGCACCCTCAGCCGACGACCTGAGGGCAACAGTTCAAACTCAGACCGAAGTGGGTGATCCGATACCTCCAGGAGGGAGGAGGTTCTCTTAAGCATCTGCCTCTTGTACAGATCTATAAGTTGGGCTTGGGTTCTCCCAGAAATCTTACTGGCCACTTTGACGATGCTGCTGAGCCTGTTCTTGTTTGCTAGGGTCAGATTTCCGTACGGTACCAGGCAACCATACAAAACATAAGAACAGATTCACATGATGACTAGCATTCAACTCCAGAGCCAGAAACAGCCAAAATGACAGCAATAGTACTACACCACCCGGTCAACGGGTCCCACAATGACAGCACTATAGCACACCAGCTTGAATCACACACGCATTAAAAACACAAGCAGCAGCCAAGAAGCAAAAAACGAAGTTCATACCTGGAGCCGTCGACTCTTCCACTTGACTTCATAAGTCCAGCATTCACAGCATGGCAGGGCTCTATAGGGTCCAGCATTCACAGCATGTCAGGGCTCTATAGGGTCCAGCATTCACAGCATGTCAGGGCTCTATAGGGTCCAGCATTCACAGCATGTCAGGGCTCTATAGGGTCCAGCATTCGCAGCATGTCAGGGCTCTATAGGGTCCAGCATTCACAGCATGTCAGGGCTCTATAGAATCCAGCATTAACAGCATGTCAGGGCTGAAAAGAAGCTGATCTTGGGGATCTGGGGTCGTCACCCTGGCCCATGTACCTGTGGAGCAGGTTGAGAGAGAGACCATATAAGCTTTGAGTATAAGTATTGGCTATTTCCCCATATATATGCCCACAATGGGGGTTGGATTTTTGTTCTAATTCGCTTATTTCCATCAAAATAAGTAGTAAAGTGTGCCGCTTGGGATACTATTTACATTATGATTTTTTTTTGAGCAATGGAAATAAGCAAATTAGCACAACACCCCAATGCCCTATTCAATTAAATTAAATTCAATTCATTGGGGGTTTATGGTAGGGGAAATAGCCAATAATGCGCTTTTGCAGAAATTAACACCTGGACCTATTTGGTGGGGACGTAACAACTACAAAGAAAAGTAAGAAAGCCTTCTAGCATGGAATTCTCCTTTAAACCATCATTGGTAAACATGTTAAGAAGAATGATTTGGGGCTGTGACACCCCAAACAAAACATTGTGTCTGTATATATTTATTCTATTTGTATATGCACACATACAGCACTTAATGCACCCGTTTTTTTCATTTCAACCTCCAGTTCAGGTAACACTTTGTGCACACAGCACTTCAAGCACCTTTGTTTGTTTATTTCACCCCCCCTTATCTATCTATCTCTCTCTCTTTCTCTTTCTCTCTCTCACACACACACACACACACACACACACACGAACGCACGCACGCACGTTAATGCTAACTTAGCATAGGTAGCTAACTCACCTGCAGAATGAAAACAAATCCACCCGTTTGTTGTTATGAAGATAACTTCTCTTTCAAGCTGTCACACACTTGTGACTGAGCAGTTTCACTTCCTAACACGCCAGACTACTCCACTTCATGGAGTGCAAAGTTACATTATAAGTTGTTTATATTTTTCAGTCTGTTTACTATAACAAACCGTAACAAACACACACTGCAAGTTTGCAGCCCGTGTGGGTTTGTGGGGGGAGGGGGCGTGGCTACCGTAGGTTTTAAAGAGCGCGCTTGAAGCCTGGTTAGGGAGTGTCTACCAATTCACTGGAGCGATCTACTTCAGCCATGTCAAACATACGGCCAGCGAGATGATTTAATCACACACAATTTGCTGTTTTATTTGCATACGCATCAAAAGTGTCGGGTTGGCTGGGACGGTGCATTTGGTATGTAGGCCTAGTTATTTTTATTGGCCTAAAATATTGTGAGCAATTGTTTTATAGGGGTTTATATCATGTGACCATACCATGGACATCATAAGGCAAAAGTGTTTTTTGTGCAAAACGAATGCATGAAATGGATTCAGAATCATGAAAACCCCTTAGTTTGACATGTCACATGCTAAAGCATAATGAAAATGAGAAAATCTTGCCTTATATACTTAGGATGTTATGTTAATGGTATGGTCACATATAAACCCCCATTTAAAAGATTGGTCAATGTCAACAGGTCAGCAATGTCAACAATGTCAGCAAGTGGATTCATGAATGGATGTATTTAGGCCAATAAAAAAAACTATATACCAAATTTCCCACTTTAAACAAAAGGGCTGCTGGACTATTATGTTGGTGTGGAAACTCCCATAGCCTACCAAACGTTCAGTCCCGTACCAAACGCGTCCAGTTTGGTTCAGTATTTTACATCCTAATACAAATGGACAAATGCTGTCGAGCACTGTATTGCATTTTATGTTATGGTAATCAGATCTTAATTACCTCTTCACTTCTGTAAATATATGGCATAATCTGGACATAATCTGGGCAGTATGACAATTATGTCTTGAGCCACTGTCCCAAAATGTTTTTTTTTTTAAGTAATACTCATTAGTATTACTTCAGTGTATGGATACACTGAAGGCCGCTCTGAAACATTCTTCAAGTAATTTCCCTGAAAAATCTCAGTTCTAATAATAATGCATCCAATGATGCTGTCCCGGAGACGGGGAGTACTGGAGATGATTGCTTTTAATCATAATGACTGCTGGAAAAACAGATTTTGTCTGTACAAATTGTTTTTCCGGGAAAGTATCTGATGTGGAGTATTTGGCGGGCGCCTTTTAATCAGGCCCACAGGCTGGAAGCTAATCACACATGTAATGAGATGGGGAATTCTAAATTATAGTTCTTAAATATTTAATGACTTACATAAACCCTCTGAGTTACAACTGTTTTTTTCCTTTTACACCATGTCTTCGCGAAAATAGCTGATCTACAACCTGACAACACGACACGTTGTGAGCTTGTAGATATGGAGGGATGTGCTATTTTCAGCAAACATTTCCCGCAGAATAGGGATGCTGGGGTTAACAACTTTCAACCATTTTGGGCATATGGAATGGAATTATAGTAGAAAATGTGTGATTCAGATTGAGACACAAATGTTCAATATTGTAGCATTTATCCATTGGTGATGCAAACAATTTAGATGAGTGGTGCAATGTTCTAATTCTTTCCTTTTTTGAAACGGCATAGGCTAAACAAACAATGACTCACACATAATCATACAACACAAGCACCTTGAATAGGCGGATGTCAGACTGAAAAAGTGCTTGTAGTAGGTGGGTGCTTCAGTGTACATTCATTGTCATCATACCCGTGTTCACCCAAGCCACCCACGGGTGTGACTTGTGAGGCAGACACAGGCAGAAGCTATTCTTGACTCTGCACAAGCAAGTTGCATTACCAAGTGGCACGACGCACCGTTTACAAACACTTCAGAACTCGCACACACCCACAGCCGCACACATACACACACACTCTCTGAGAGTTCAGAAAGTAATGTAGTAATGTCACATTTGACACCCACTCTCTCCACAATTAATGTGCTGCATGTGTTCTGTGCCTGGTCTTTTTGAATGGTTGCCATGCTACAAGCTGTTTTATTCATTTATACAGTAGGAGAAAACTTTCGCACACCTATAAATCAGGCGTATGCACAGGTGCGTAGCCAGTGGACATCGATGAAAGCAATACAATACACCCGCACACTGTGTACATGAGTTCATGCGGTACATGAGTATTTTCTTATTTAATGAAGCAACGTTTCGGTCCCTCCGGACCATCCTCATGCCTGAGGAATATACTCATGTATACCGTCGAGCAAATACAGTGTGCAGGTGTATTCTGTTGTTTTCATTGTTTCATACATTTATGCAGAAAAGTGTCTGTCGGCCTGGGCTGCGGCTCAGCGGTCCAGGCACCTGGGCTGGTACCCCTGTCTGGCAGTGTGCCGCGGGTTCGACTCCCGATCTTGATGGCCTTTACTACTGTGATTCTATCCCTCTACAAAAAATAAAGGCGAAAGCCACAAAAAATATCTTAAAAAGAAAAGTGTCTGTCCACAGTGTTGGACAACAAAAATATCAAATGAAAAAAAGTGTACTTTGCGGCCATTACCAACACTGTCGGTGGACACTCGTCCCAATTGTAAAATAGCCTTTTGTCAACGCTGGTGATCCCTCCCCAGGGACAGCACTGCAGGGGGTGATGCCTGCTTACCACAACAGCTGGCTCTCTCCAATGTGAGCAGAACACACTAATGATATCACCAGACTAGTGTTTGCTGATGCATGAGGGAGAGTAAAAGAGAGAGAGAGAGAGAGAGAGATGGAGGGGGGGGGGGGGGGGGCTCGGGCAGAGACAGAAAAAGAAGATGAAATAGAGAGGGAGAGAGATGAGGGATAAAATGATGGGAGGAAGAGCAAGAGAGAAATAAGAATGTAGAGAAACGAGAAACGGGCATATGTGCGTGTGCAAATGCGCAGCATGCATGCGTGAATTCTTGAGTGTGACAAGTAAATGTGCACATGCATCTTCACAGAGTTGTTGCTGTATACTATTACAGATATAGAGAAATACAGAAAGATAGATTCCTGTATAGATAGAAAGAGAGATTCAATGGAAGATAAGAGAGATAACAAGAGGCACGCAGAGAGATACAGTACACAGCAATCCCATCAGGTTCTGGTTTGACAGGCTCTGTATATCTTTACTTAATGATGCATACTGCCGTAACAAAGACTGGTAAATGAACCGTTTCTACTGCACTTCAGTCTTTATATAACATTCACACCTCACTCATAAGCCTCCCATAAGGTCTATGTAAACAAAGCCTCGGCAAGCATAATCTGTTTTTTGTTCTTGTCAATATGTCAATATTTTGTGTTTTGTGTTTAGAAAATGATAAAAATTAAATAATGTTTGCTTTTCAAATTGAAAATCTTGGACCATATATACCCTTGACATCCAACCTCAAAAACACATGACCACATGAATTCAATGTCAAACAGTAAAAGAACATGACTTTCTCCCTAAGGTCAGATTGATTGACAATTTAACAACAGTTTAAATGCCTGTCTGATCTGCTGCCCTCTTACAAGATTTACATGGCTTTTGGTGTTTTGGGAGGTTTCAGATGAGGTCATTCCCTATAATTCCCTGTTAGCAAACAAACATTCACAGGAATCACAATCATTCAAACTATGTTTGGCTTTTTCTGCTTGTTGTTTCTCCCTCTTTCCCCTGAAAGCAATTTCAGATGTTGGCGTTGTCTATGTTTGACACTGCTGCCAATTGTGTGGCGCTGCGCTCCTGTTCCCCTGCTAGCAGCATGTCTGTGTTTGAGTGCATTATAATGTCTGGCATACTGTATACAAATAGTGTCATCAAAATGGTTCCCCCTCACAGTGGAGATGAGAGACTGATGCTGAGTCCACAGGGAAATGGGTTTATTCTTTACCCTCCAACACACATCACCATAGAAAATGGCACAATACTGTATCCATAACAATGAAAATATATATAAACTATATTCAAACACATACTGTATAACATACTGTCATAAAAGAACAAGATACATCATTTAATTCACCCTGTTCTGCTGTGATTTATCGCAGTCTTTCTCAAAACGTTTTCATTTTCAAGTCCCCCAGTTTGGTATGCATTAGGCCATGGTCCCCAGTAACTCGTAAGAACATTAAGGGTCCATTTGGTTCCTAACTATCAATCATTCAGCAGGGACACTCTGGGTCTGGGACCTCCTCTTCAACTGTACTTTGAGAACCATTCATTTATAGTATTTACAAAAAAATGACTTGGTTTCAATGTGGCTATGAGGCTGAAAGCTTTGTTTAAATTATTCTTGTTGATGCCACGTTTACAATTATGAAAAGAATAAACTGTAGATTCTTAACTGCATATGTACTGCTTGTCCCAGGAAACCCTTTCCCAAGCAATTACACCTTGAGCCAGTGATCCATGCACAATGTAAATGTCAATGTATTTTACAATCAAATAATTTTGTGCAGAAAATGCTGCTGTCTATCATACCACTCTTCTATTGTCTCTTCGGCACAGGATCTTTTTGAAAGACCTCCTGAAGTCATTATTGAAGATGGTGTAGATGATAGGGTTCAAGGCACTGTTGCAATAGCCAACCCAGAAGAAGAACTTAAACAGGGTGTTGGGGACCGAGCAGGACTCGCACAGGGCTGTCAGTGTGTATGTGAAGAAAAATGGGAACCAGCAGAATACGAACACGCCGATGACCACAGCCAGGACGAAGGTGAAGCGCTTCTCGCGGTTCTGCCGGCCTTTCCATCGGAGCGCCTTGGTGCTCTGGGCCCGCTTGGGGAGGTTACTGTCCCCAGGTTTGATTTGGCTCAGTTTGGTCTTGGCTTTAGCCTTCTTTTTGATGGAACACGGGTTCTTCACTTTGTGGTCGGAGGAGGACGACTCCTCTAGGTCCAACCCGTTCACCTCAGCTTTCTCCTCCTCCCCTCCTCCCTCCCTCTTTGCCTCCTCCTCGCCATTGAGCTTCTTTTGGCAGTCATCGCCCCTGCCGTTTTCCTTCTGGTTTCCGGCGGCGGTCGGCATCATCTGCGTCTCTTTCCTCTTCCTGTCGCCCGGTGGAGTCCGTGTTCTCTTCTTGGCGATCTGGTAGATCCGCACGTAGACAAGAACCATGATGATGCACGGCAGGAAGAAGGAGCCGATGCTGGAGGAGATGATGTACCACTTGTCTTCGTTGATCTTGCACATGGGGCCCTTCTCCACGTCGCTCTCTTTCTCCATGGAGATCAGCGGTGGGAAGGAGATGACCGCCGCGATGATCCACACGATGAAGATGATGCACTTGATGCGGCGCGGCGTGCGCTTCAGGTTGTACTTGATGGCCTGCGTGATGGACCAGTAGCGGTCCAGGCTGATGGCGCAGAGGTGGGCGATGGAGGCCGTGCAGAAGAGCACGTCCAGTGCCAGATAGATCTCACACCACACCTTGCCAAAGTACCAGTATCCCATCAGCTCATTGGCTAAGGAGAAGGGCATCACCAGCGTGGCCACCAAAATGTCCGCCGACGCCAAGGAGACCAGGAACAGGTTCTGAGGCGCCCTCAGGGCCCGGCTCGTAAACACGGCGATGACCACCAGAACGTTGCCGAACACCGTCAGGAGGATGAGAATCCCCACCAGGACGCTGAGGGGCACGGAGACGTGGATGCTGTAGGGCGCTCGTCCTCCTCCTCCTGGGAGAGTCCCGTTCAATATCGTCCCATTGGTGTCGTTGTTGTCAGACCCCATCGGAGCAGACTGGCCCACTTCCCGGCCCAGGTTCACGTGAGGTTAACAAAGGGCATCCACTCGAAAAGATGAGGACTTTAGGCGGTACGATGTGGGGGATTTGAATGGCTGTGGTATTTGTGGATTTTTTCGTTTCATCGTGTGCCAGTTCTTCAGAGATCAGCTGGGTGTTAATCTGAAATATAGGAAAATAAATAAATATATCAGACTTGGATAAGTCTGACTATATGAATAATAATGAATAACCATGAATTACAAAAGAAAAAACAAACAAAAAAAAACAACAACAACAACAAGACTTAATATTTCCACACCATTAATGACAATGTGTATACAGTTAAATATAACCTTACCTTAGGTATTATAAGCAGTGCCACAGTCCCCCTATAGATCAATAACAAGAGTCCACTTGGTCCATGTGCAGGTGGCTCAAGAATGAACTATAGGCTACTTTCAGCCTCTGTGTGTGTGTGTGTGTGTGTGTGTGTGTGTGTGTGTGTGTGTGTGTGTGTGTCTCTCTCTCTCCACAGAATTATCCCTGTGCTGCATCTAGTTGAGCCTCACTAGCGGAGCTAATAGAGCGGTAATCATGTTATCCCGGTCGCTGCTGTGCTGTATGCTGCATGTCTGTCTCTGTGTGTGTGGAGGTCCTCTTCTCAGTGCAATATTCCGCTCCGCCACTCCCTCTCTTTATAGCCCCTTCCTACTAGTCTATAGTTGCTTAGCAGCAACCAGGGCCACAGCTAAGCACACACACACACACCACGTGAATATTATTAGCTGGAGTTTTTTATGACTTTGTCATAACTCCTCTTATGATTATCTGACACCCTTTACGGATGGCGCGCGTTTATCATCCAGCGTAGATCGCACATCACCGCCAGTGATGCTGGAGTCTCTGCACGCTGCGCTGAATAGCCTATTCCGTCTAAACGCGACACATTTTCTGGAATCAAAATGTTTCCCGTGTAGGCTATTATGTCTGCCTACTGTGCCTAGAAGGCAAAATAGTCAGAAGTAAGAAGGGGAAAAATAGCCTAAAGGAACATTCAGTCCCTGGACCTTGGATGTTTTGTGTAAACAGAACTTATTGACGCGCTTGAGAGCGCTGACAAAGCGCAATGATACAGTGACACCTGTCGTCTCCTCCAAGAGTCTCCGCCGGACGCAGCTGCCATTTAACTCCATTCATGCATCTTTTGGACTTCAAATGTCACGTAGCCTATTCCCTCCGAAAAAAGCCATTTAACAGTCCAGCTGTTGATTAATGTCCCAACTCAGTGGTTCTCAAACTCAAAGTGAGAATTCAATGTGGGGTCCGGGGACCTCCAGGGGTCCTCCTTGAAAGGATTCCAAAGAAAATGTGTTCATAATATCGCGTTATGAATGAGTTTACATCAAGTTTATATAACTGCTCCCAAACCATCTTTATCCGTGGCAGAAATATGACAACGCTCCAACTGATTTCACTGAGGGCTTTTTATTTCTCCAAAGTGACAACCGTGAAAAACTGTAAAGAAAATCACATAATACACTTTTAAATACAATGAAACAATGAAATATGAACATCCTTGTCAGCTAAACAAACAATAAAATGTACACAAACAATAAACACAAACAATGACACTTTTACAGACAAACAAAACAATTGGGAACGTACCGTATATGCGCCTTCTGCACCGATTATTCAGGAGTTCAGTTAAGTTCTTTCATATTATATTATTTTCTCTTATCTTAGTTATGTCATGTCAGACTCTGACATGAGAGAGCTCCTCTCTGCAGCTCTGTTCCGTTTGTTCTGATCTGACATGCCCAAGACCCACAGGTGCTTTAAATGAGGTGATTAGAACGAGGTGATTAGAGCAGGTGGGCCCAATTCAACCTGCCCATGAACCAGACAGACCACAATAACAGTCAGAGCACAGTGGATGGCACTATATCACCATGCATTTATATGTACCCAAATAATATACCTATAAAGTTCACATATACATTTTCAGAAATGTGAGCAATAAAATAGAATATAAACTAGAAATAGAAAATAGAAATAGAAAATACAAAATATCCATTGCTGGGACAGTTACAGTTTACATTGTGTTGTGAACTTGTGATGTTTGGGACTCTGGAGCTTGTAGATCAGTTTTATTATCTTATTCGTTTTATTTATAATGTGGAAAATGTAGAATAATTTTGATTTAAACACACACATCTTAGTCTAGGCTGCCTACTTTGAAGCTGCAGGCGTGTGGGGCCCCTTAATTGCGTTGATGAGACTGAGAGTAGCCCCTAAAAACTATATGTTAATATTAACCCAAATGAAAACACTGCCGGGGTGCCAGGTGGCCGGGTGGGGTCCATGGTGGGGTCGTGCCGGGTCGTGGCCGCGGGTAATGGTTTTTGGGCAGCTCCTATCTCCTGCCAGCACATTCTTACAGCTATTAACCAGCAGGGGGCGGCCTTGTGCCAGAGCAGGTGCAAGCTGAACTTCTGTACACAAGCTTAGTGTGACACTAGTGATTCAGTGATTCAGAAGTAGGTAGGCCGCCGGAATATTATTTAGTAGCCTATATGACCAAATGTCAAAGCCTACAGATCTAGTAGCTTCATTCCTAGTAAAAGTGTGCACGTAGGCCTACGCAATGTGCAGTTACCGGTATTATTAATAGGACCATGAGAATTTGATTCAGAACAGATAGGGAATTTATATTTGAAACTATGATGGAAAACCCTCAAAAATGGCCTAATGCACAATTACGTTCAAAACGAGAGAAGGATTTTTCCAAACAAAATCCAGATAGCATAGAGTAACCATTTTCTATGATTTTCTAGTGTATTCTTGCAACATTTGAAACTTGCAAACAGCAGCATGTATTATGGGTATATTCTTTGAGGAAGCACTGCATTAAAAGTTATCTCGCATGGTAAAGCATTTACAAAACTAGACACAGAAGTGTTTAAATTACATGTTATAAGTTTTAAGTGAGGACAATAAAAAAGCATACACAAGACAAATATTGCACATCAATTTGTAAATATTTATCAGTTTATTACAGTTAAAAAGATGTATGTACATACAGAACATCACCAAACATGGTCATTTTAACTATTTGCAAAGTAGCATTCTTTGCAACAGTTGGTTTCAGAATAACTCTCTTACAATGGGTCGGCTTTGATTAAGTTTGACCTTCACAACCAAGCAGCCAAGTCAATGTTTTTTTAATTTGCCAATACTTAGTAAAGACATAAACAGAACAGAAGGATGCTTGGCAAAACATATATCCAAGATTCTGTTGTCACCAAACCACACAAATCTGTTTTATATACACACGGGTATAACGCTTCCAAAAATGGACCTTGGTCACTGTATTAGCAATGAAGACTCACTTAGAGCAGTGGTTCTCAAACATTTTCATAACAAGGACCCCAAAATTGACACATATTTGGCCGAGGACCCCCATTTTAAAGGATTTTGTGCCAGGGACCCCCATAAGAGTGTTGTGTTGAAGAATGTTGTAAATAATTCCAAATGCATCTCAATTTCTCAAGTTTAAAAGATAGCCTATCTACAAGTTCAAAGCATATGTTCCAATGCTACACGTGTGAGCTTGTAGATTGGCCATTTTCAAATAGGCAAAATATAAAATAAGGCCTGCCCTAAAGTGTTTAACTGTTCATTTTGCTGGGCACCCCCTGGAACCCCCTCAAGGACCCCTGGGGGTCCCCGGGATCCCACTTTGAGAACCACTGACATAGAGGTAGTCGTGTCTGCATCTGCTCATCTAGTCCATCTAGTCGTGAAATAAGAGTGACCGGAAAAAGAAAAAGGTTTTAGCTATTAGCCACATTAATCCTACAAGCTCTTGTGAGCTTGTAGATTGGCTCTTTTCATTGAAGAGATCTGGGGGGGGGGGGGGGGGGGGGGGATTGCAGACCTATAGCCTATAGAGCCCTGCGGTCAACAACATATATAAGGTTTAAGTGTTAAAATATGTTCAATACAACTGGGTATCTAATATGTGTTGATTCAATTCAAAGTGTGGTTTTGTTTGGTGCACATAAGGCAGTCAGCAATAATTTGGGGAGGGGGGTCTGCGGTGATGTGGTGGGTAGGATCAGTTTTAAGGAAGATACGCAGTATGAACAGCTGGATGTGTCACATTTAAGAGGAATTCAACCAAAGATCCGTTACAAAATGTTTACACCCCAACAATGAAGAAAAGCAACAATCATATGCCATCAAATTACATACCGGTATTCATTTACCAAGACCAATCATCAAATTAATAATCGAGCAAGAGTATCCACAAAACATTTTTTTTAAGCTATTTTCTAATTTGGCATTACGTTTTGTTGATCGAGAAAACAAGTATCGCAGATCTCCTACTAGCCTACACATGCCGTTTGGACTGGTTCTGTGAAATTCCTCTTTAATGCAAAAGTGCATGATTTGTAATACTGCTGCGACTACCTTATTGCCAGATTCTAACACAAATAAAATAAGACGGGAAGAAACTAGACCGAAATTCACACTGCAATGATGAGTAGACAGTAAAACCTTATATTAATTTATCCATTTGTAACTCAGAGAGATTGTACAAATGTAACCAAATGTTACCATGTCAGAGTTCTAACAAGGATTTCACTGGGTCAGTCAGTGACCAGACCATGGACACAAGGAATAGGCAAACAAAAAACATTTGACCATTAAGGCTGCTTGTCAACGAAGAGTACTAGGTTAAGCATTGGCACACAATGCTTTGGATACTCTTTGCAAGAATGTACAAAACAAAAAAAATCAAATAAAAGAGCATTTGCAGATACCAAATAACCATAAAATCATCTTTGTACAATGGCCCGATTCCGACCCAAACAAATCATGTCAATATTTTTTGAACATGCTCGTTTCCTATACAAAATAACCAGGCAAGAAAAAGAGACAGACAGTTGTAAAATTAAAAAAAAGGAACTAAGTGACCTTGATTCTGGGACACTCTCCAAGGCCCCAATCACAGACGATAGAAAAATAAACACCAATTATATTCCAATCCGTTTGGATGGACCAGTATACATTTGTCATCCAATATAGTTCACATTGACCACATCTCAAATGAATCGCTGATAATTTTCTTCCCCAAAAACAAAAAACTAAAAGAAAATCATGTTGAAAGTACATTCCTGGTTCTGCTAAATGCTCTCTGGCTGATAAGCCCGTTTCAGGTTCTGTTTCTCCCAGTTCTGTGCATCTTTAAACAGTGGCATCTTCAACCTTGCGAAATGGCACATGAAAAATAATTTAAAAAAACAGACTGAAGGTAAAATGGGACACAGCACTCTCGCTGCATACCTAATGCTCATCTCACTTCTTGAGTACTCGAAGGCAATTTCACACAAATGTTTACAGCTAAAATTAAATGCACAAAAAAAGATCCCGCTCCCCCGAAGCTTTTACATAAAACCAGGAATGCAATGCCTCTGGTGTATTGTTGAGCGAGAACAGAGAAAGCCCTTTTTACATTTTTTTTTTTTTTTTTATGTTTTGTTTTTAGTCTTTTTCTGACATTAGTCTTTTTCTGACAGTCTTGTACTGTTACTGTTAGGCTCAAATATGCACCGCAGTTTGCTTTGTTTTCTTGTCATCGTCGGGTCAAAATGATTTGATCTGTTTGAAAACCACAAGGCCTGATACCAAATAGAAAAGGTCAAACACTCAGTGGATTTGTCCCCGCCAGTTTTACATATGAAGTCTGTATCATTGTAGTAGATGGATCCCATTTCCCCTCGCCTGTCTTGTACAGCATACGTTTCAGTTCACAAAAGCAGCAACAGGTTCTGCTGGTAAATTAAAAGCAGCAATACATTGTCCCCCAAGGTAGGCTGTGGTACTCACTTGGATTTCCTGTGGTGACCAGTCCATACCTCAAAACTCACACTGTAAGCTGCTGCCAGAAAAAGGTAGACCCACAAAGTTCAATACAAAATAGAATAATGATTGAATATAGTTTGGACGCAACACATTCCAAAGGAAGAAAAAAATGTTTGGTTTGATTACCTTTGTTGGGATTTTTAATGTACAGACACTTGAAATAACACTAACTAAATACACGTTTCATCATTTAGAAAGAAAACATACTAGATGAAAAATGATTTAAAATAAATGCCTATCTAAACTGCAATAATTAAACTTTAACCATTTTGCTAGCAATGAAGAGAATAGTAAATGGGAAACCCTCTGTGAAACTTGCAGTTCAAGTGAGCACTTTCCATTTAAGATCGACCGAATGAAAACCTCCCCACAGTTACTAGTGTAATTTCAGCCTGCGAAACTTAATTTATATTCAATAGTCACAAATGTACATGATAAATGGTTCATTTAACAGATAAAATACTTGTTCATTTATGAAACAAAATGCTAAAATAACCAATGAGAGGCTATTGTCATTTTTAATATAGAGGATGCCAATGTCTTAAAAAAAAAGTGCATAAGAGCAGCAGCATTGCTGGGACAGTGTGGGACAAGAAATAAAGAATAAGTATTTTTTCCATTGGATAGCACGTTCTTTATAGGATATATTACCAGGGACTGACACAGAAAATTAATTATACAAAACCATTTTTGTTGCGGACGTAACTAAAATGAAAGACGACTAAGGAAGAAAGGAGATTCAGATTTTGGCATACCTTATTCTAAGTTGACAAACTTAACGGTTAATAGCAGGGGCCCAGCTACCTTTCTTCTGATATGTTGGTCAATGATCAATTGGATGACAGCTATGCAGCCCAACACTGAAGATATTATCAAATCAAACATTAAAACAAAAATTGCACCCAAGGCAATGATCAGGATTTATATACCGTACGCATATAAAAATGCCTTAGTGACAATGCCTTGTCTTTTTAATTTTCAATACCTTGTCGTACATAAAACGCAATATATGAGGGACACAGCACTGCCCATTTGAGAATTTTAAGTTCCAAGTTTTTTTCTTATTTTTTAAAGCATTTACGATTTGCATTTCTGATGTGTACATTACTAGCTTAATGTTTAACTACAGATTCTATTAGTTAAAAGACTTCTGTTCAATTTAAATTACAAATGATATCACTTGCTTTTATAGTTTACACTTACGGCAACGACAAAAACATAAAAGAAACTTTTTTTAATGCAAGAACAGCAATTATGTATATAAAAGCAAATTTGAAATAATTTATACCGTTGTATTCTCATGGACAATTGTGTTTAGAAATGAACCAGTGGATCATTCTAGATAGGCACAGTTTCTTGAAACAAAAATAAAACAAAAAAAGTTAAAAAAACAAAAAACACCGGCATTATACATTTGTTCTCCATGGTCAAGACGCTATTAACATAAGATACATCTTTAGTTGACAAGTGGTAAAAAAAGGGAATAAAATATCAAAAGAAAATATGAATGGATGACAAAGTTAACGTGGATTACGGCAGCAGCAGTAAATATGTAGTTCCAAATATGTTTTGTTTTTGCATACAATTGTATCTTTGCTCACTTAGTAGATGCTTGTAATTACTGTAAATACATTGGCAATGGGAGGAGCAGGGTTTATAAGTTTAAAAGACTTGCCACATATCTCAGTTGCTCTCATTCACATACATACACATATGTACATGTATGTGAAATGTATATATATATATATATTATATAGTTTTGGCAAAGACTTGGCAATATGTTTTCTTTAACATGATTCAAAATGAATGATGAGTGGCGGCGGTGGTAGGGGGGTCCTAAATGGCCATGATGAATCCTAGGGAAACATGGAACTCAGTCTTCGTATATCGTGCCACGTTTTCGCCCGTAGATATTGTAGGAAGTAAAAGGAGCTTGTAAAGTTGCGCCTGGCGAATACTCCTTTTCTTTTGCAGTGCATGACAAATAAATGGGACGAACAGGCATGGAGGGCTGCTCTGAGATCAGATCACACCATGGCACGGTAAGGCCCTTGCATCTTAAGGAACTGGATGATGAACGAGGGGCCTCCAGCCACGATTTGGGGTGGCAAGTGGCTCAGTGGACAGTTCTCGATGCTCATGATGGACAACTTGCTGCAGAGGGCCAGTTCGAACGGGAGGCTGTGCAGGTTGGGGTTGTCATTGAGGTACAGTTCCTCCAAGTTCTCCAGTGTACCTGGGGGAAAGACGTCATTTAGGGGCACATTCACACCTGTAGTGCGGTAGACTCAATTGGGGGGTGAAGTTCTTGCATTTCTTATTTGCTGCGTTTGCTTCACTTGTTTGCGTTCATTTGTCAACCGCACCAAATGTCACACAGTTGAAACGGTAGCCCAGACGAATTATACCACAATGAGATAAATGCATTTATTTAGTTAATTTATATGATATTTATATAATAATTTATGTGTTTTTAGGCTACTATATTGTCCGTTTTATAAATGTAATTGTGCTGCAATTTTTTTTTATCATCATTATTACTCATGGAATTCCGTGAACATGTCTTCCATGAGATTTGAAACTGGATTGAAATGTTCTTCCTCCTAAGAATGTATTTGCTATTTCGTCACATGAGGGGCCACTGCGCTCCGAAGATAGCAGATCTACAAGCTCACACCATGTCGAGGATACAGCACATTGTGTGACCCGTCGACGTGCGACCCGTTGTTGCTTCACCATCGAGCTTTACCGGTCCGGGGTATGCAACAGATGAATTCATAGTATCTTATCTCTACAGTAGAGGCTCTAGGCTACTGTTGCTTGTCTACGAATACCGTTTGATTAGGATCACTGAAAACCCCCTTTGGCGTTTCTCTGATTTTTATGAGAGCTACTAGTCTCCGTCAGCTTCTTGAGCCATGCAGCCTAACAAAGTATGCATACTTAATATATTAAACACTAATGTTGCTAACGCTAATGACGTATATACACGACCTCCACGGGATGCTAAGGATGTGTACAGACATCCTAAGCAATGTTCCCAACGTGCACCCGTGCGTGCACAGTGCACACGCACGGCTAAGGAACGACCCGTGCAGAACAAATCTGTGTAACGCACATGAACAACACCAGAGATAGATTTGTGGATTGTAGTTGTGATTCCAAGAGGTTTGATTATTTTGCGTTACTGTGTTTGCCTAACTACCCCCACTTTGCACACACACGCCTCCTCCTCCTCCTCCACATGCACAGACAGAGTAAACAGAGGGCACTTTAGCTCACATGCTGCCTACTAGTGTAGCTAATCTAGCTATCCGGTCAGACTGCAACTGCAAGAATTACTCACAACAAAATAATGTTTTGTACCGTCTCAAGGGGACAGTTTAAAAATGCGGCGGTCCTATGTGCATTAATGTTGGTCGGACTTGGTCCGGCTGGTTTCAGTTTGTCTAACACGAAACAGCGTGGCTGTCCAACAGTCCATAAGGAGGAGGCGGATGGCAGGAGGATCCATATCCATCTATTCTAGCCTACCAAAAAAAGTACCACCAAAACGCAATGTTCGGTCTTCATTTCTGACTTCAGCATGCAATATAAACACTACTAGAGAGACTAGCGTGACCAGCCTGAGGTAAGAACGGAAGATTATGCCTCCTAGTTTTGGGGGAATGAGATGTGGGGCTTCTCTGAATAAAATCCGCCATATCTGCTGGCACCTAGCACCTTTATTTTGAAGAATTCTCAGACAAAAATAGTGTTAAATAAATTATAGGAATGGTAGGTTGCCCTCTCTCTTTACAGGGTCGAGAGTCATTCACAACAGAGAGATGTGTTGTGAGCTTGTAGATTGGCTATTTTGAGGTGCGTACAACATTATTTCTCTTTGTTTTGAGTGATTGATTATTGATCAAATCAAGTGTTGCAGTGGAGTTGTGGGTTCCATGAATCAGAACCCACAAAGTGTTACGTAACTTTAGAGGAGCACATTGTACCAGCGTACTTTGATGTCACAACTCACAATGCTTACTACCCGGTATGAAAATTGTAAAATGGTTACATTTGGCAGGTTTGTATGTGCATGACAATAAAGCAGTAAAAACACCACTCAACATCCCACCCCACAGAGAGGGGTGACAAGAGGAGCAGCATGCTTTCTCGAAGCCTAGGGTACAACTTGCATAGATACTGTATGACTAGAGTTATGACAAGCACACTAACCATTTCAAAATGTGTTCTGCCATCTTGTTAAGAAAAGACTCAAGATTTAACTGTTGCTAAGGGCGACCAGAATCCCCACAAGACACAGTTGTTATTATTAACTCTTGGGCCTAGTTTGAGTACACTAAAAATAAACACTTCCTTACCTCCCTCCTCCTTCCATCCCTTTTAATCTCTGACTAAACAGCAGCCACTAAACCCAGTCAGCGATCACTCACAGCAAGGTCAAAAATAAAGTGGGCAGAGCAGACATTATCCGGTTAAGGACCATGTGAGCAGGCCTTTAGTTTTAAGTAGCCAAGGGGATTGGATGGGTACTTACCAATTTCTTCAGGTAGGTGTTGCAACAGGTTCTCTCCCAGACCCAGGTGTGTCAAGTTGGTGAGGTGGCCAATGCCTCTGGGTAATGTGGTCAGCTGATTATTGGTCAACACAAGTTTCTGCAGAATAGATATGGGTAAGATGTCAATAATGTGCCACTTACTTGACCTTACTTAAAAACACATAGCTACCACATCCCAGTATTGATGTAAACGGTCCTGCTACAATTAGACCATAAAGGAGTAACTGTAACTTTAAAAAATGTACACACTGCTACAAGTGAGAGCACTCCAGAATACCATTACATGTGTTATGTAAACAATGACGCACAACAACATAACCGTTGCTGTCGGGAGGAAACCACCTAACTCCATAAATCAGTGCTATTGGTTAGAACGACATTGAACCAATGAAAAGTAGTAAAAAGTACTATTTTTAATTTTCTGAAAAATGAACATTTTGGAGTTGGTTTCTTCCCGACAGCAGAAATATCCTGATATTGGCAGGTGAAGACCTCAGCAGTTTGTTATTTTACCATTTCTGGACACATTGTAGTGCATTATCAGCATATATATACCATAGCCACTTACAAAAAGTTAGTATTTGAGGAAAAACAGCCAAGCAAAAGCAGTGCAACTACTTTTTATTTGGTCTTCCAGACAGATGTGTTTAATCAATACTGGTCAATGATTAAACTATTGATTGGGACTATGTGAGTTGCAACAAACATCCGATAATAAAGCACACCTGCTTGCCAATCAGAAACAAATATTTTCCATAGGCCATGGTGAAAGTAGGTATAATTAAGATTCAATAAAAGGTAATTCAGCATCTTCAAATGATAATAGCACAGCGCAAGTAACACACAATGACACTCAATTGCCAAAGGTTTTGATATTTTGGTTGCATTTTAATTTAGGTGATGCATGATTCCCACCCTATGACCAAAGCTAGTAGTTTGGCAATTTTGGCACCCTGTTCAAAATTTCTAAAATGTTAAAATGAATTTAACATTTTAGAAATATTTATTTGTATTTATTTGAGTATGTACTTTGTCCACCACTGATTATTTGAAAGCGAAATTAGGGTAACTGTGTCATACCTGTAAATCTTTAAGGTAGGCAATTTCATTGGGGAGGGATTCCAACTTATTTTCCTCTAGGTCGAGCTCTCGTAGTTTCCTCAAGTTCCCAATACCATGTGGTAACTTCTTCAGAAGATTGTTGGACAATATTAGCACCTGTTAAGACATAAGTTTTTACAATTACACACATTAAAAATAAATGACAAAAAACTAAATTCCCAGTGTTAACGGTGTATAGTTGCACTCAATGTTGACTAGGCCAGTCTGTGGTTTATAGCAGGCTTGTCTCTTTTACCAAATGTAAATAGCTTTTTTATAAATGCCTGGACAGTGATTATGGCACTTTTTCTCTTTTTAATTTGTCTAAGGGCTTGAAATTGCACCGACTTCTAGATAATACATCTAATGTGTTTGCAGCTTATGTCTTAGTTATACCAGCATTGTTGCTGTGAAGTTGATTTTACTAAGAGACTGACTGCTATTTCCCTTTGGCAAAGACATACAGATAGGGAGACAGTCAGGGGGAGGGTGGTGGGCGATACAAGTGGTAGGTGTTGACAAAGTCAGAAGCAGTATTTTTTAGGGCTGTCTAAATGTACACTTTTTGGAAGAAAATAAAATTGGGAAACAGCAAGATAACAGCCTAGAAAGATCATTATCTAGGAGGAAACGGGCCTGTGACATGCCATCTTGTAAAAACAGTTTCACAACATTGGTGTAAATTAAGATGTTTCTCAAATATATCCAAGTTTCACACATCCTTCACAAGAGTCTCACTCTGCATTTTCCTGTACTCAGACAATTAGCGGTTGGCATTGGCAGGGATAAGACAACAAATGAAACTCAACATCAACACAATGGTGCTCTGTCGTTTACTGGCTCTTTTGACTTACAAGTATTTGATTTCACAGACCGTGATTTATTCATGTTTTTAAAGCTCAGACATTAAGAAGACAGTACTTCCCGCTGTTAACACCCCGAACGCCCGGAGGTATTTGGAACCATTACATCAGGGCGCCCAGTGATTTGCAGCCTCAGAGCCTATTTCAAGGTAGCTCCGTGCCATTTTGGAAGTAGCTAGATGTAGCCAAAACACCCCAGAGGGGATCGACAACAACGGGAAGTACGATTACTTCTAACGCGACGGGACCGCGATGGGCCGTCAAAAACACAATCCTTGGTTAGAATTGGAAGCATTGATTTATTTTAGATCCAAGAACTATTCAACGTTTTAAGATTTTTTCCTCCCATCCACTAAAATGGAGGGGGACCATTTTAGATGATGTCCCAACCGGAAATGACATCGAATGTTGCTCAATCGACACTACCAGCCGGTAGACTGGTGCGCTCCGTTATGATAAGATTAAAGACAGAACTTTTGATTAACCCATTCTGACCTGAGATCAGATTCATACGAGGTTTCCACTGGACACACACTGGTCTGATTAACCCATTCTGACCTGAGATCAGATTCTAAAAATGATTCTTCGTTTTTCGATCTTTCAAAAATAGCAGACCTACAAGCTCGTAGCGCGCCACTCGGTGGCGCGCTATGAGCTTGTAGATCTGCTATTTTTCAATAGCTAAAGCATAACGTGATGCTAAACACCAAAATGGGTTCCCGGTCAGAATGGGTTAAAGACAGAACTTTTGATTAATCTCCGTCCTAGGCGAGGAACGGGATTATTTGATAGGACGGAGACCTCCGTTTTTGCGTGTGTTAAAAAACATGTACTCCGTGACCATTCACTATGAAATAAATAGAGAAAATAAAATAGAAAATAAGATTTGCCTTCACATCTTCACTACTACTTCTTTAACCATTTAGTTTTGACTCAATGTACAGTACATGAACATTTCATGAAATTCTAAAGGGGGGCCATTTTCAAGATGGTCAAAAACAGACAAAAGGATTCAAAGGTTCAAGCTCAAAATGCATAGCCGTGTGAGATAGTACGTTGGCTACTTTTGCTATAGGGCTCAAATGCTACATAACAGTGATGTATAAAAAATGTGTACACTTGCAACAGATGGCAAAAGTGGGTTGAGTACAAGAGAAATTAGGCCTCACCTCAATAGAAACAAGGCCACACACGTCCTCTGGAATCTTAGTCAACTGATTGGTGGCCAGGTTCAGTTCTACCATGCTGGTCCAAGTGCCAAAATCCAGTGGTAAAGACGTTAACTGGTTGTCCTGAGGGTAAGAAACAAAACAAACGAAAATATATGCTTATTATTATTATTAACCACTCTTTTTGGACATATCATAATAGTCAAACATTTGGCGAAAAGGGCAGAAATACAAGCTGAAAAACAAAAAACGTGTTTGCTGAAAATAGCCTATCTACAAGTTCACAAAGAGATTTGGTGCCATGTGAGCTAGGCTGACCCTTGTTATTTCTTATTGTGAGTCGTGGTAATTAAAAATCACACCCATGTGAACTGAGTGGTGCAGTACACACACACACACACACACCTTCATGTTGAGCTTGCTCAGCACTTTGGCCCTGGAGAAGATGCCGAAAGGGATCTTGTTGATGCGGTTGTGCTCCATGTTGAGGGAGTAGATGGTAGAGAACTGTGAGGGCCCACCCACAGGATACGATTGAAAGCAGTTCCTCGCCAGCGTCAGGCTGGTCAGGTTCACCAGGCTTGACAGGAGGCCCTGAGCAGTCACATTGGCAGAAGAAACACAAAGCAGAAAAACAGGGTGATCAGCAAGCTCCGGACACAGGACACAAATTCTCACTTTTGCTCAGAGATAAGGGGCTGTATTTTGCGTGTCTTAAGTACCAGGTCTTATTACCTAACTTGAGTAAACTAAAGACCTGGAGGCGTGATCAATGCTCTTTGGCTATTCTGAGTGGCCAAAGAGCATTGATCACGCCTCCAGGTCTTTAGTTTACTCAAGTTAGGTAATAAGACCTGGTACTTAAGACACGCAAAATACAGCCCAAGGTATCAAAGTCAAACACAATACGAATGGCAATTGGAAAGCAAGAAATGTGTGCCAAACATATAAAGCATACATTTGTATCTATCAACGAAGCAATCAACCACTTACGTTAGTTTGATTAAGCACTGCACCCCTAAGTGTTGCTACATGTTAATACTGCTGAGAAGTACAAGTCCTACATTACATAGTCAATTATCCATTTAGACCTGAAGCCGATTTAACCCATTCTGACCTGAGATCAGATTCATACGAGGTTTCCACTGGACACACTGTGTCTGATGAACCCATTCTGACCTGAGATCAGATTTAAAAAAAATGTCAGTCGTTCTTCGATTTTTCAAAAATAGCAGACCTACAAGCTCGTAGCGCGCCACTCGGTGGCGCGCTATGAGCTTGTAGATCTGCTATTTTTCAATAGCTAAAGCATAACATGATGCTAACACCAAAATGGGTTCCCGGTCAGAATGGGTTAAAATAATAATCTTCTAAACCCCAACAGTTTTCTGAAAAACGTATCAGTGGTGCTCAAACTTTTTGTCAAGGACCACAGAATTATCTGCATTTGGCTGCCGACCCCCATCTTGTTCCAGGGACCCCCCCCCCCCAGAAGCAAAGATAGGAGTTAAAAATATATATATATCCTAAGATTTGGACTCCTTTCATGATTATTCCAAAAATAGCAGATCTACAAGCTCGTATCATGGCACAGAGTGCCGCGCTACGAGCTTTTAGATATTTCAACAGCTAAAGTTTAAAATAATGGTTAAAGTAGTGAACAGCTATAAGGTGACAGACGCATCCTCAGGTCTAAATGGGTTAAATCACAAAACAACTCTCTACTCACCTCTGGTAACACCGAGATGTTGTTGTTTTCTAGGTTTAGTTCCTCCAGTTCTCTGCACTTGGCTAACGATCTGGGGATGGCTGACAATCGGTTGTACCTCAGACCTAAACGATTTATGCTTGCCAGATTGCCTACAATTGAAAGCACCAAATAAAATATTCAATAAATAAATAAAAAGACAGATCATTTCTTCTAGGTCATTTTTTCTATAAAGAGATGCAAAAGGCTCCACGTAGAGTTTTTAGAGTATATGACAAAGGCCCATCTAAGATATATATATGTTTTTTGTTACACGGTGTAGGAAGCAGACACTTAGACATAAATCATCTTACCTATAGTCTCTGGGAGGTCCAAGAGCTCGTTGTGCTGTAAGTCAAGGTTAGTTATCTGTGTGCAGTTGCCAATCTCCTTCGGTAGGTGCTCCAACTGGTTGTGGGCTACATCCAGAGTGATGAGGTTACATAGCTCTCCTGCAAGAACAAGACACAGACATTTACTACATACGCATCTCATTCCTTTGACCCTTAACCTTACTTGATTTATCTCACTCTCTCTCTGTGCTCCATCAGCAGAAACACCTAGCCAACATGTAGAGTAAATGTAAAGGAATTTGTAATGGCTATGTGGGTACGGAGACATGCTGACCAGTTTAGAGCCTCACAGCAAACACGTTCATACACATTGTGCCATGTGCCAACAACATGACAAATACTCACACATTACACATAACAGCACAAGATGAATTATATAGACATTTAACAAATCAATTCACATACACATCACATGTGGCCCGCTATAGTATAGTCAGTGTCTGATGGTGTCAAAAGAATAATATCAGAACATGGCTATTTACATGCCAAAGAATCTAGGCAAGGCAGTCAAACTAATCTCCCTCCCTAGTTTTCACTCACCAATCTCCGCCGGCAGCTGTTTAATCTTGTTCTCACGGATGCTGAGCATGGTGAGCTTGGACAGGTTTCGGATGTCCTTCTCCACTGCCGTGATGCGGTTGAAGCGCAGGTAGAGCGTGGTCAGCGACGTCACCCGGTACACGACGGCCGGGATCTCCCGCAGCTTGTTGTGCCGTAGGTCCAGCATCCGCAGCTTCTTCAGGGAGTCCAGCGAGTCTGGCAGGCTGGTCAGGGAATTCTCGCTCAGGGCCAAGGTGACCAGACCCGAGAGACAGCCCACCTCGGCGGGAAGGCTCTGCAGCTTGTTGCTGTACAGGTACAGTTCGGCCAGCTGCGTCAGCTCTTTGATGGAGGTGGGCAGCATGTGAATGGACCGTTTGGACAGGTCCAGCCTCATGGAGTTCTCCTCCCGGCACTTATTGAGCTCTTTGATCACCTCAGCATTGCTGGACTTTTTGCGGGTACCCGGTGCTGGGTTGGGCCGCTTTATCGTGTTGTCAACGGAGAAGGCGACAGCCGGCGGTGCGCTGTTTGGGTCCTTCTTTCCTTCTTTGGCATCTTTCCCTTTGGTCTTGGGCTCCTTGCCACCATCCTTGCCTAAACTGGCCAGAGCCTTGGCCTCCTTTTCCCTTTCTTTCCCAACCGGACCACCTTTGGGGTCTTTCTCTTTTGAGTCTTTCTCTTTGCCTAAAGTACTACTCATGTTGATGATATCGGGGCCCCTGCAGACTCACTCATGGGAGTCTCTCTTGTCAGGTTGCGTGTTCAAGTAAAAAAATAAAAAATAAAAGGACTCAGACAGCCTGGGGTTTTTACAGAAGGATATGTTGATACATACCTGTGTGGGCTTAAGAGTATCCTCCAAAGTTAAAAGGTTTTATAATAAAAAGGGTTTATCTTGCAGTTGACACTTCGTTCTTCTGTTAAAATGCCATTAGAGAAAAAATCCTTTCAATTAGCTGGACTGTGGCAGCCCTGGGCCACATACTTGTTTGAACCAGAAAATCCCTGGGCCTTCAGCTAAAATGAGTTCCAGCCACAAAGGTCATCAAAGTTCTCATCCTTTTGGGCTTTGCTGTTGAGAAAAAAAAAATTACAGTCAGCTCGAAATCATCATAATAAATACGCCGTCTACATAAACATCAACAGTCAACACAAAGCTTGATAGTGGAATCAGGACCTTGAATATCAAAGTTTTTCCAGTGACTGTCTAAGAAAACCTGTTGAGTCAGACAAAACCTCTCAACAACTTTCTCATACTAAATAAACATGGCCTGGCGGTGTTGGCACTAGTTCAACCTTATAGCCCCACCTAAACATACTTTCAGCCCTTTAGTGTTCTCAATCAAGTCCATAGAACTACAATCATGTAGAATATTTACGCCCAAAAGAAATTCAGACCAAAAGAGAGAACACATCACATTTTTAACAGGACAAACTGCGCCAACATGTCTTTGGCAGCCTATCTGTTTAGTCTCTGTGGCTGTTGTATGGTACCGTTCAGTGTTTGTCTATGTAAAGCTCTCCAACACTAGTACAAGCTAAGCCATAGCACAGAAAAGGCAAGCTTGGCTCAGGATCAGAGCTAAGTGAAAAGGTTAGGACTGCTGAGAGTAATCTTTAGAAGCAGCCTTCAAAGCCCAGCCTCCCCGCGACTGCAGGTCATAAGACCCTTTAGGTGAAAAAGGAGTCGATGGCAGCATCCCCTTATTATGATGACAAACTGGACAGCATATTCTGTAATCTGTGCAATCACTGATTCACAGAAATAAGGACGTCAAAAACTGGATCTAACAGGCCAATCTGTGTCCAATAAAATTTGCACAATATATATAACAGCCTAATTGAGAATAACCAGGCAGACCACATATCTCAGGGACTATAAAACAAACTGAGCAAGCTGCTTCCTTTTAAGGCTCGTCTCTATATGGGCCCACATTGCTGCACTAACGTTTAACCACTTAAACCCTCTATACTTAGTAAACTAGTGGACATGAGTTGCTTTTAGAGGCACTCCGTTCTTTTTGGAACGGATCCCGATCACCGATTGCTTTTTTCACGATATGCCGATACCGAACTCGATCTTGTGCGTACGGGGAACATATTCATTCATATTTCCAAAATTATTATTATGCCCCACGTCAAAACTGTTCCTGTGTGTGTGTGTGGGGAGGAAGGTGCAAAATGATATTATACTATATATATCTGATCTTTTATACCACTTAAATGTTTCTCCGGATCGGGTAAATTGCCAATCACTGATCCGAGTCATTTTAAGTGAAAATCGGACGATCATTGATCTTGGTTGACTCTTTTCCCCCTCTACAACTAATCTCTTTGCCAAAAATTGAAGATCTGCAAGCTTACAAAGCATTGCAACACGTTGTGAGCTTGTGAATCTGATATTTCTGGCTCAAGTGATTATCTATAGTCATTTCATATTTGCTTTCAAATATTCTCCTACCCCTTCTCAACTTAAATGCTTTTAAATATTCTCCTACTTCTCAATGTAAAAAAGTGAACACAAATAGCATAAGAGTAGGTCTGTCACAAATAATCACTAATACGGTAGAATAACAGTAGGTAGGCCTGTCACAAATAACCATTACATGGCTTAATCGCCATTATTTGAGATAATCGTAATTTTTCCATAATTGACAATCATTTCCATTTTCCAAACAATAGCGTAAATAGCAGATTTATAAGCTTGTTTGTAGATCGGCTATTCTGACTATTTAATCGCAATCAATTAACCATCAACAAAGATTTCAGCCGTAAACAATTAAGTAAGTTTAGTGCAATACCAAATAGTCACTAGTAGTACTAGTAAGTGTGTGTAGATACTGTACTTTTTCTTTTATCAGCATTAGTACTGGGAGTGTTACTTGTTTGTATATACTACCAAAAAGACTTTGCTGGCATGTTTGTCCTCCCAGTTGTTAAAACAAAGGATTAGCCAAAACCCAACCCATACATGTGTTCTTAACTACCGGTACATCTTTCAAATGTGGCCAAATACTATACCGTAGATTATTATAAAAGGTAGCAGCAGTGACTGGATTTAATAGAAAAACAGAAAGATGGAAGCCAGGTGGGATAACTTACTTTCACATTTTACACCTGTGAAAATGCACGAAAATGTGGGGCCATCTCTTAAGAGTTCATTCAACATGTATTCATTATGAGGAACAATGATAGGAGAACCCATCTTTCACAGAGTGAGACCGTATCAGAATAGGAAGTAGGTCGATTCTGGTGGTTCAATTTAAACCACTTGCTATGCAGATTAACACAAATTAAGTCACAAAAGAAAAATCTATTCATTTGAATTTTGAAGTTGAAATCGCAGATCAATGATTGCATCTCGTGAAAAAGTTACACCTGAAGAATAGAATATACCTCCCAATGACGCATTTAGTTTCATTTTAGGTTTATTTCTGAATTTGGAATGAATTGTTCATCATAAACAAAGTTGCTGTGAATAATAAGTGTAAGAAGCTATTCTACACTGTAATTCTACCATTACTGTGACAGTCAATCTCACACTTTCATGTTGTAGGCTTTGACAGTGCCTACTTGGGAGTGTGAGACCACACACTGATCCATATGGAACAGAGTAAGCAGAAACACATAAGTGATGTTGACATTATATAATTTGTGTGAACAATTGAGGAACATCGTTGTGATGAGATTAGACTTTAGGGCAAAGACAGAGTTGGGTATTATTCAGCTATTCAGAACTGGGAGCTAAACTGTGAAGACTAGTATACTAGACCAGGCTTTGACAAATCCAATCCATTGACATCAGCCTATCCATGGCATCATGGCACTTGGCTTGGGTATTTTAACCACTGGCCACTGTATGGACCAGCATACATTTCCATTGGGCAGTGTCAGTGCATACACTGGCCTATTGGTCATTGATCTTTAGCAGATCAGTCTGTTTTTTCCATTACAACTTCTGTTGGTCTAATTATAAAAAAAACTATTCTGCAAAAATAAAACACATGTGTACAGTGTTAATGAATCAAAGTTACAACCGTATGTCTTATTGACACAAAGGGTACACGGTCCTGCTACGTTTCATGTTGTCACTTGAATACAGTTGCAAATGCCAACAAATCTTGAATTGGTGACAAAATAAACAGCTAGGCAAACGGAAAAATTTGATTGTTTTATAGTGAAGATAAAATGAAAGCATGAAGTGGCACCGTGACCTGCCTCCGTGCAAGAATCAAGGCATTCAAATTGCGTGGCTATTATGGTTAATCGTGCCAGTGCCAATGACAAAGCCATGGAACGAGGATTATCGAGAAAGTCACGTTAACGCCTCAGATTTAATAGGCACAGACAGAAACAAAGACCAAACGAAGACGGGGGTTTGTACGTTCACCTCCATCATGCAATGTACAACATATTACACGTCAAATCTCATCTAGCTAACGTTAGCTAGCCAAAAGAAGAAGAAAAAAACAACAGTAGGGAACTAACATTAGCTACAACTTTATGTAAAACAATGTTACCGTCAGAGAGGAGGTGTCATTGGTATAATAACGCCCGACCATCACAATTATTAACGACGCTGTTAAGTTTAGCTGTGGTTGACAGTGACAACAAGGCAGGAAATCAAACGGCTGCTAAACGTCAACAGTGAAGCAAAATGCTAGCTAGCTAGCAACATTAGCCAACTAGTAGCTACCTTCTTTTTTTTGCCAAGCCTTCTTCTGTCAATTTCCATCTGCAGACAGGCCGCCACGAATAAAACACAACACCACCACCATCAACACGCAAACACAATTGTGTCGTCGTTGTTGTTGGTAAATAAACAAGTTGTCAGACAGTCATCATCCATTTCCAAAAACGACATTAGCTTGCCGTTACGGGTTCTTTCCCCCCCACCACCACAGTCGCGCTAGCTTAGCCGTTTCGCCCGACAGACAGACAAAAAAAGAAACAAGAAATGACGCGGATTCAGCCAGAATGACGTGTTTTCGTCCTAAAAAACAAAAAAAAACATAGTGTGAACGCGAGTCACGTAGAGTCGTCGACACTTATATCGGCCGAGCACGGGTCGTTTTGCTGTCGTGTATGGTCGTGAGACCGAACGGGAGGTTGTGTCACCAAAAAAAAAATAAGACATATATTTAGGCCGCGCGAGGCGAGCAGCAGCAGCTGTCAGTCGGGGGTGAGACGACGTAGAGATGCCGCCGCGTCGCGGCCACACACTACTAATGCGACATGATCGGCGACAGACTAGACACCCTCCCCACACAAACACACACAAACTGTACACACGTCGGACGACGGTGTCGCTCGCCGACAAGAAAAGGTAACCACATTAAGCTCACAACAAAGGCGTCGCATCCGTTGTGAGCTTGTTGTGGATCTGCTCTTGTCGGCAAGCGACGACAACTGGCTGTACTTCAACATCTTCACCCCCACCATCATCACCTATTTGCTGTGTATTAGTGCGTGCTGATGACACAGAAAAGAAGGCTACACATTCATCTGGAAACAAACACACATACATACACAGCGGCCATTCCGACCAAACTGAACAAAAGAGTGCTCTTCTCGTCTTCCCTCTCTCCCGCAAAATGACATTGCCGCGGCCGTCAGCATCAAAACACACTGCACACAAACAGAGCACGGCAGCGTGACTGTGTGATTTAAAGCATTAGTTGAAGGAAGCAGGGGAAAACATTGATATCGGTTTGTGTGTAGTGTGACAATAGATCGTCTACTTTACCTTCAGAGGTGTGACTCCGCCATCCTTTGCTTTGCTTCCTCCCCTGCCCTCTCTCTTTTCCTTACCGCTGTTGCTCTCTCTCCGGTCCCCTCCCTCTCTCTACCACCACCACATTGCGTCACTATGCACGCCGCCTAACCAATGGAGGATCACGAGACAAAAAAGGTATACCGGACCGTAGACAGTTTTTATTTGATGATAATAATAATAAATAATAATATTAATACGGGTAATAATAATGTGGATAGCAGTCATAGCACCATAACCATCGATTACATTGGCTGTGATATTTCAAACCATATATGGATGATGGATCTGTCAATTCGAATTGAAAATCAATTATGCTATTAAAGAATCCCAAGATTCCCCAGACCAATGAGACGGTGACCATACCATTTAATATACTACTCTCACTAGGTGGTGCTAGAGCACCTGCCCTTTGCCCTCTGGACAGCAATTGCCTTTTGATTTTAGATTTTTTTTTTTGTACAGAGTATATGGACCATGGTGGCATTGATCAATTCTTGATAAAAAGCTTCTAATGTATTATTTATGCCCAACAATCTATAAATCTCACACTATTAAGGCAATCGGCCAGGTTCAACACGCTGCACAAGGTGACCTTTTTTCACTTGAGCACCATCCATCCATCTTCAACCGCTTATCCATAGTCGGGTCGCGGGGACAACAGCTCCACCAGAGAGCTCCAGACATTCCTCTCCAGAGCAACATTAGTAACTTCCTCCCGGGGGATCCCGAGGCGTTCCAAGGCTAGTGAGTTGATATAATCCCTCCATCTGCGCCTTGGTCTGCCCAGAGGTCTCCTCCATGCAGTCAGTGGGATGTGCATCGAGGACCACCCTAGAGAGACCCCCGAGAGGCATCCTAACCAGATGCCCAAACCACCAAGCTGCGACCTTATTATTTTGGTCATGACCCACACTTCACGCTCTACTCAAGAGTCTCCCTCGAGTGAATGAACTTCTCACCCTATTTGTAAGGGAGATGCCAGCCACCCGTCGGAGAAAACTAATTTTGGCCGCTTGTATTCGCGACCTTATTCTTTCGGTCAGACTCATGACCCACACAGGCGACAGTAGGAACGAAGATTGCTCGGTAGACAGCAGTGCGGTACAGCGACTGCAATCCCGCCCCTGCCGCTCCGATTCACCGACTGATCTCCTTCTCCGTCCTCCCCTCACTCATGAACAAGACCCTGAGATACTTAAACTCACCTGGGGTAATGCCTCATTCCACTTGGACTGAACATTTAAATGCCCCTCTAAATGTCTGTGCAGTGTGCACACCACTGGACCATACCCTGTACGGCTGTTACTCGACTGATTTGAATGGCTGGCAGTCGCAGTCACACACACACACGCACGCACGCACGCACACACGCACACACACACACACACACACACACACACACACACACACACACTTGAACATAAATCAAGATAATCTGTCAGACAAGAAAAATAAAGTGCAAATGAAAACTCCTGTTTATGCATTAAAAAATAGAAGTAAATAAGGAGGTTAATAAGGAGAACTACTTGACGCAAAATATCCAGGATTATAGCCTACTGTCTGTGTAATGAATTAATTACATTAAATATCAGTAACACAACTAGTATGAACCATAAAAATGGTCTACATACATGTTACACTAGTAAATGCCGCTAGTTGGCGATAAAGCACCGTGTTGGTAGAGTCAAGAAGAAAGGTCATGTGATCGTTAAGGAAGCGTTGGCCTGACAACAGTGTAATCAGCTTCGTAGGCTGTGGCTAAATTAAAAGGTGAGAATGAAATGTTTCCTTACGGTTATGATTATGCGCTCACACACACACGAGTATATAACAATATTTAGTCAGGACATCAGTTACTTACTTACTTAATTGTGCTAATACAATGCGACAGTAGTTTTTCTAACGTTAAATGTTTTACTCTGGTTGAGCTAACAGGATGCAAGACGTACGTCCAGTCCAACGCGCCTTGACATATAGTTCTGGACTGACTTGACAAGGGCAGGGTCATCCTTGACAGCGAATTGGGAATGTAATATTGGATGCGTTTCATTGCCTTTTTGCAAATGATGGGAACGTTCGTGTTGCTATGGAAGAAAGCCCATATGTCACTAGAGTCGAAATAAAGATGCACATTTGTTTTCATTGTCCTAGTTTACAAGGCAAGATTTAGAGAAAAGACAAATCTGAGCTAATAAATGGCTTGTGTTCCTACCTTGCTGATAGTTTGCACTGTGTGGCAAGCGACTGTGTAAAATGTACACATTGATTTACACTGTGAATCAATTAGGCTTCCATCTTAATGCAAGGGTCAAATACAGATCTAGCAGTAGCCTATAATCAAATTAAATTAATGTTTTTATCAGAGCAGGCATTCATATCCCCAAATCTAGTGTCCTCTAGTAGTTGTATGGAGTCAAGACTGGAGTAACAATCCAAATTAATTTTTTTAATGTAAAATAATTTATAAAAAACTAAATAAATAAATTCCATAAAGAATAGGCTAAAATATAATAACTAGTGAAAATAGCTAAAGCTCAAGTAGCGATGCAGATTGGCTACTAGTTTGGGTCCTGGGCAAATGTCTAATCTCTCTTTTGGGTCTCAAACGGAAAGGTTTAGGAACCACCACTGCTCTAGACTAGTCTAGAGACCAACATTCTTGATTGTTGTTCACTGTTGATAAAACAATAACAATGTCTAATTACTTTTCAGCTCTTACTCACTGCTAGACACAATGCCTGAAGTCAAGTCAATATTCAGAGAGGTTTTGCCTAAACAAGGTTAGTAAAGCAATAATTCACTATTTAGACACTGGTTACAGTGGTTAGTGGTTACAATGAAATATTTCAGTTAGGGCCTCTATGGTTAGGGCAGCAGTAAATTGTTTAAAACATTCTAGTTGACAACACCCTTGTTTGAACACCAAGAAAGTATTTTAATGTGCTTGATATAATCCAGCCAAATAGTGATACCTCAATGAGTAATAATCTTTGCCTTTTACCGTTTCTTTTGGTCAACATCCATAGGGCAACTCTCCATGGAAGATGTCCCTACCTTGGTTCTGTGTAAGCCCAAGCTCCTCCCTCTCAAATCAGTCACTTTGGAGAAACTGGAAAAGATGCAGTCAGAGGCTCAAGAAGCCATCAAACAGCAGGAACTTGCACTGAAGGAGCAGTCACAGTAAATCATTTGCAAATGCAGGAACTGTCGGTATGGACATGGCAGTGGGTGTGCAGAACAGAATCACAATGTATGCCAATTACAACATTTATTTTATTCTAAAAAATAAAATCATGTTCGACATATTGCACTGGAATAGATTTCATTGTTCCTTTGAATGAGAAATGACATTTGATATGAATATGTAGGTAATTTGTTGGAGGGTAATTCTACTCACTTCAAAGGCTCACTCGACTCAAGGACAGCCTGGAAAAGTTCAGGAATATACTGGTGCAGATTCATAATACATAAAGGAATATACAATCCGGACTCTGTAGCAGTGTAGTAGTCTTGGGTGTCTTGTTTAACAATGTTTTAGGATGGTAAATTAAAATGTTTGTTACAATCTGTGTTATTCTTTTCACTGTTTTTGCATAATTACCGATTCATTGATTTATGGTAATGTCAACAACCAGTTTACTGGCTTTACCTTAAAAAGAAGGCAGCTAATTCATGCAGAGGCAGGTTCGTGAGGCATATAGGTGAAAGAACATGGATAGTAGGAAGTGATATGACATTTACAAAGGCACACCATGACTGCAGTAGGCTACATTCTTATTTTAGAGTGCTTTATTGAACAGACAAGGAGCAGGATATGGTACATTTCACACACACCAGTATTCCCCAAATATAAAAATAAACACTTTGGATACCACTTTGTCAAATGGTCCCAACTGATATTTTTGCACTGTACTATTTGTCCTGTTGCCTTAAGTAATGACATCTTTGTGTTTTTTTTTTTAAAGGAGAAAAAAAAGTCAAGCACAGCATAGAAACAGCAGCCAGTTAGGGGAGGTATTGCTTCGAACGAACGTGCCCCCTTTTCCCTCCTTTATAAAGCGCTTACACAAATCAGTAATTTCTGTACAAAACACTGCTTTCTAGAAAACACAAAAGGAGAGGCAGTGAAATCAAGAAAATACTGTACAAAACAACATGGAATGACTCTTGTCACTGAGAGGTGTGGCACTTTATGGGTTAGCTTATGCGGGTATATATACATACCGGTATGTATATATATACTATATGACACCCTGATAAGAAGTTAAGTATTTTTCTTCAGTTTCAATAGAAAGTGCCATTTTGACCTCACCTTTTTTCTTTTTTCCCCCCAGAAATGTACATTCTTTAACTGTTAGAAAAATGTGTTGTACTCAAACATTAGAACAATGAGAAGTATATATTTTTTTCTCTCCCTCTCTTCAGGAAATTTGGCACAAAACGGGCTCATCAGTAGCTTTCAAGTTTCACACGACCACCGTCTCCCTCACTCACAAATCTCTTTCTTCCTCTGACAAGACAAAAAAAAAAAAGTAAAAACATATCAGAGGTTAGGTCTTCATTCAAAAACAGAAACAGTGGGGAAAAAACTAATATCAAACAAAGGGTGGTCTGTGTATATTTTTCTTTAAGACAAAAAAAAACACATCAGGTTATGTCTTCATTCAAAATGAACAGAAAAAAGGGGGGGGGGGGAATATATCAAAAGAAAAGGTGGTATGTTTATTTCCTTCTTCCTCTGAGAAGACAAAACATCATATTAGGTTATGTCTTTATTGTTCATTCAATACAAACCGTAAAAAAATAAAGAAAATAAAGTAAAAGGGTGGTTTGCTTGTCCAAAAACCAGTCATGGAAAAAAGAAAAGTATGATTACTCACCGACAGGGACAGAGATCCCTTAATTTTTCATCGATGACTCCAGAACTGAAACTCTTGTCAACAAACTGCTCCAAGATGAAGTACGCACGGGGTACATCAATGTTGATTTCAGCAATGTCCATGTAAACTCTTTCAAAGCCCTAGAAACATGACATGTCATTATAGCCGATAAAAGTACATTTTAATTTTAAAAGGCCTCTAAACATCAAGCTGCCAGTTACAGTAAAATACTGTATGGTGATGTGCAGTGCAAAAGCTGAACACCAGGTGCCGCCGTACCCTTCTCATTTGTTCCACAGTGAGGACAGAGGATACCCAAAGGAACTTCAGTAGCTGCAGAACCATTTTGAATGTCTTCTCTCCTTTGGATTCCAGGACCATGACTATTGCCTGAAAGATGGCAAACAAATCATAGCAATTTAAGATTAGACATGCTCACCAACTAGACCTGTAGCACATCACTGTTCAGCAAACGTTTATTCCCCATTTACATTGCATCATACACTAGTTACCTCGTAGACAAACTCATGGTGGAAATGGGGCACTTCCAGTTCCTTGAGGCATCGCTCAGCTTCCTTGACGTCTCCAGACAGAATGTACTCTTTCAGCAATAGGTTCATCTTGGACGAAAGAACAAAAACAATCAAGCCAACGAATTACAAAATATATGTAGACCTTAAACAAAAAGAAAATAGGCTGTGCCTAAACAAAATATTAACCACTATAGGAACATTTACTTAATACCATCTATTAAATCCATCTTGATAATCTTGGCAAACCTGGTTGTTCAGAGCAGAACAACCAGCATTGCAGAGATTATCAATCCCTTGAAAGAAAAACATGAAAGTCCTTGCTTAAAAACAAGCTGTAACTTTAACATTAAGTGTTACATAACTTTAATGAATAGCTTTATAAAGAAGGGAACCATGTCAATGAAGGTGGTTCCTATGCACTTGCACTTTTCTTTTCAGTCAAGACCTCACCTGTTTGACGAGCTGTGTGACAGGCCTCAGACCTCCACCGGCCCCCCATAGGTTCTCTATGCGGACACCAACCATACTCATCTTCAGCAGTACTGCTGCTCGATCCAGTGCCGCCCTGGAGTGGAAAAGGTCAAATAAATGTACAGTCCGAGTCTTAACATCATCGGACAACTATAAAAAATAATTTCCTCATTAATTTGCTTTCTTGGATTATTACAGATTACACAATAAATTACCTTTACACTCGTTTAATCTCAAAATATTTCAAAACCAAAAAGGGCGGGAGGGGAGCCATCCATCACGTCACAAACAATGGCGTTCCACATTACCTTGCATGTTCACAGTCAACTCTGCCTTTGTAGCCCTCAATGTAGCTCTTGGACAGGATCTGGTCTCTGACAGCCCGGGCAATGAATTGGCCCACCAACTGGAAAAACATGCAAAAAAATAAAAAGGTTACAACAAATTACCCAACTCCACATAAGGTGGGCCAGCGCCACAGTAAACATAGTGTACAGATAACACATTGAGGGGTAAAGAACTTTAGAATCCCGGTCCACATAACCCACCGTATGGTTTAAATAAATATTTCTTAAATGTATTTTTCAGTGGGTAATTCAAGAGTATGCATACCAAACAAACACACCCAAGTTTGTTTTATAGGCCTACATGTCCCTGCATACTTCATTCATTTAGTAAAGCTACAATTGGTGTTGGTGTGTGATGTCACACCTTGTCTGAGTTGCATGTCCTGCCTCAAACCTGTGAATGGAAGTATGAACACCAGATTTTAGTTGTAAAACTATATTAATGCGTTAGATAAATGTGCAAGGGAAAGAGAGGGTCTTCAAATCCAAACCTTCTGTATCATGCAACATACAGGAAAGAGGAACTCCCTGTTGTGGAATTCAAGGACAGTTTAGAAGTTCATTACCAGAGCTTACAAGAGAAAAACATCAGTCACACAGGACAGTGGAACAATAGTTATTTGACCAACCAAAGCAAAGAAGACTGGCCCCCTATACTGTAAACTATTATGCATGTTCAGTCATTGCGAAAGAACTAAACCCTGACGGGGTGATGCAGGACCCCGATGCAAAGCGTCCTTCCATCACTGTCCAAGATATTATTCCACATGCATTTTGTGGAAATGAACAAAATGTGAAGGATTTGAATTGTAGCCTAATGTCACCAGCCAAACTTGTATGCATGATTTAAATACATTTTCTAAAACAACCCAAACCTTGTTTTCGTGAAACATGTGAGTCAACCAAGAGTGGACCGCAATCTCATTTATTTGTCCAACTGTCCCAATTATGGAGTGCTATTTTTGAAGCATCAGTAGTGACAAATTAACATGCCTCTCAAAAGACTCAACTAGACAATGACTGACTGTGGCCTTGTGAGCACACGTGCAAGTGTTTGTTTACAGTGGTATAGGCGGATGAGTTTTGGGAAACGAAAGAGCTGGCTTTGCTGTTCTGGTCTGGACAAAGCCTATGCTCATCGGTGCTCATTGTTCCTGTACAAATGAGACGCAGCTATACTCTCATCTGACCCGCGGCTATGGCTAGACTGGCAGGATCAGAATGGAGAGAGAGAGAGGGAGAGAAACGGTTGTGTGGTCATTAGTGTTATGGTCACTGATTACGACAGATGATTTTGGCAGTCTAGACTAAACTGCAGTTTGTGCCAATAAAAGCCAACTTAACACAACAGAGAGAGAGAGATAACTCAGAGTGTGCGCATGGAAGAGCAGATGCGCTGTCCTATGCAGCAACCCAGAACTGAGAGAATGGGACAGAGGAGAAAAAAAAGGGAGCGAGAGAAAGTGAGACAGTGTGAAAGGATGGGTGGGGATAGGAGGATGAATAGACCCTTTGGCCTCCTACGCTGAGCTAGCATTTCGCCAGCGCAAAGAGACAAAGGCCAGAGACCTCACGTCTGTGCAGGGTGAAAGGAAAGAGCTGAAATACACATGCAAGCTCACCCACAAGCACATACAATCAGACCACAGTGTCCTTCGCCGATGCTCCACCACAGTCAGTGCATGAACGTTTACTTTAGCACGTGCTTCACTCTGAACAGTGACGTGACAGCGTCTACTTTGACAGTAACCAGGGTTCCAAAATGTCCCCAATTTTCTATAATACATGCGTATAGCAAATGTACTTACACGTGTAACTACATTGAAAGATCTTCAGAGTAGGAATGGAGGACTACGTGTTGCACATTCCTACTCTACTTGTATGCCATTTAAACTCTGTAGCACTTCGAAATTTGCTAAAATGTAAAGTGTACAAATTACCACGTGTTCTTTACACAGCTTATCCTATCCCTTCTATGCTCCACAACACAATTGAACACATGCATATAGCACATACCATGTGATAATCCCAGCCCAGAATTTGAGAGCCACGATAACAAACTGGTTCAGACAAGTTTTTTTTATCGTTTATGTGACCGTGCCTTTGATGTTAGATCTGAGCTTCTCAGGCAGGCCATTCCAGAAATGACCTGCCAGAGAAGCTCAGGCTTGATAAATCACAGTCTTAAAATATACTTATCCATCATTTTATAGTTTGATTCTCACGTTTCCAGCATGGGTATTTACAGGTTAAAATAAGTGTTAAATAGCTCTATATTCCGACAGTACTCATTGCTTTAGAGTGCATGTGCTGCTCATTAACAGGGGTTATATTACAGAAAATACCTTTTCAGCTCAGGATACCGATTTTACAAAAGGATACAGGATAAACAAGAGAACACAAAGGAATGAGCAGACATGGAACTGGATCACCATCTAATCTATACTCATAAATGGGTACTTTCTTCTGAATGACTGAAAGTTTGCAACCGACCTGAAATTGTATTTTCCATTTATTAATGAGCTGGAGAGATCCCCGTTGAAAAAACCCTATAGCAATGATTACTACCACAATATAGTGCTTTTAAGATTTTGATAAAACACTTTGTTTGAACCAAATAATATCACATACCCTACCTCCAACTGTTTTTAATTTTATTATTATTATTATTATAAAAAAAAATAGATGCCTCATTGGCCGCTGCAGTTCGTTGGAGCCGTGATGTGTGTCGAAGGAGGGGCGGAACAGTTTACACTGGGGGAGGAAGTGCACTGGAAGTGTGGAAGGCACGCTACGTCAATACGTCACGCTGCCACTCAAGTGACTACTGTCTATGGGTTTGCCCACTTTTCCCCCCTTTTGTGATCCTTCCCAATGTTTCTTCCCTTCTGATCAAAGGTTTATTCTAGAATAACGGATATAAGCGCCGCAATGCGTTGTGAGTCCATTTTAGGTGAGCAACAGTGTGAGATTAATTAGTAACATCCATCTATAAATGCACTAAATCTGAGAAAATCCTTCTTCAATTAATTAAGGGTGTATGGTCAAGTGGTTATGGACAATTTTGACACTGCACAGTGCACATAAATGTCAAGATATATACCCATACTGAGCAATTTTACAGCAAATAATGTAATAAAATAAATCGACTCCCTGAATAGCTTTACATTAACCCAGACACTAATTGAGTGCAGCACACACACACACACACACACACACACACACAATAACAACACCCACCTGCGGGGCTCCGGGCGTGTCCAGCACCAGATCAGGCAGCTCTCGGAGCAGCGCGTCAAAGGAGCTCTCCACGTCGTTGTGAGTCAGGACGGGGCCACACAGGTCGGCCAGCAGCCTGGAGGTGAGCTCCCGGTGGCTGGCTTTGGCCTCCAGGGCCAGCGACACGGCCAGCATGGGAACCCCGCTCCGCATGGAGCCCAGGTTGAGCTCCCCTAGCAGTTCCTGGGGGGAGGTGGAGTGTGACAAGATGAGAATGTAACTTAACTTGATTTAAACCACATGAACCCTAGGGTCGTTATTCTAGGGCAAACATGTGGCGAAACTAGAAGATCGAGCAATTAGCCCCTTCACTAAGTCCCTCCCCAACCCATCCTTGTCTAATAGGCATAGCAACCCCGTTGCTAAACTATTTGGATTGGCATTGGACAATCACTTTTTGGGGTGGGATTTAGTGAAGGGCTAATTTGGTGGTGTAGTGGGAAGAAAGGAGCAGGACCGGGAAAGTATCTGTATCATTTTTAGCTCACTGTGAGCTTGTAAATCTGCCATCTTTGAACAATTTAGGAAAATTACTGATTTAGTGGTTACAAACTGCTTTATGATTATTACTATTCGATACTTTGTACAGTTGTGTAGAGGTCCTTCAGGTGGTCTGGGACTTACTGCCACTTCATTCGTGTCTCCATGCTCAAAGTACTCCTGTACTATGGGGGTAACTGTTTTCTCAAAGTCCCTTTCGTCCAGCGGGGGAACCACTGCCTCATACACACAGTTCTCCTGTCAAGAACAGATGCAGAGAGCAGCAGAAGAATTGTTACTGCAGCTTGGAGCTCATTACATATTGGCCGTGATCCCAGGATTCAGTCGTTTAATGTTCAACCGGAGTGATAATACAAATTGTTTGCACCAACATAGTATTATTGCGGATTCGTCGATTCATCGAGTAGAAACCGCATATCTCCACGTTTCAACTTTCGTAAAATAATGCCCTACTTATACATACAAGGTTTCCACCCAAAAGGCAACAAAATATATTTGCACCAACATAGTACTGTATGCAGATGTATGGCATCAGTCAATACCTGAGCTTCATCGTAGTTTGGGTCTCTCACATCCACCGATTGAGGCCCATACACTTCACCTGATCTGCCCCACACACCTTTCCCTCCAGCCCCACCTAAGGATAAAGATGACAAAGTATTAAGAGACTTGACAACAATAATACAGATCTTAAGACCGAGGCAAAAAGGTACCCGTTAGCAGTGGTTGTCCCACATATCGCTGTTGTCGAGCAAAAACGCCTCATCTCCATATTGACTTTTTATGTTTTGCTTTTGTAAATGAATGCTCTACTTTGTCAGTGTCACACAAAAGTAGCAAAAAATTGCCGATCTAAAAGTTCAAAACGCTAAAAACATGTGGCATCGTGCGGTCACTGCAGTGTTTTGAATTTGTAGTAAGGTTTATATGAATTCTGAAAAGTAACAATTGTGGACATATGTTTCCACACGACAGCACAAGGATATCATGGTTACCTGAAATACGAGTCGTTTTGGAAAAGCATGGACTTACTTGTTAACGGTGCATAACCCATTCTGACCTGAGATCAGATTCATACGACGTTTACACTGGACACACACTGGTCTGATTAACCCATTCTGACCTGAGATCAGATTCATACGACGTTTACACTGGACACACACTGGTCTGATTAACCCATTCTGACCTGAGATCAGATTCTAAGAATGTCAGTCGTTCTTCTATTTTTCAAAAATAGCAGACCTACAAGCTCGTAGCGCGCCACTCGGTGGCGCGCTATGAGCTTGTAGATCTGCTATTTTTCAATAGCTAAAGCATAACATGATGCCAACACCAAAACAGGTTCCCGTTCAGAATGGGATAATGGGGATGCACCGAAAGGGAAATTCTTGGCCGAAACCGAATACCGAATATAGGAAACAGTTGGCCGAAAACCGAACATGATTAATATATCTTTTTTTTCTCCGACCTACCATTGCTGTCATGGCCGTACTTTAAAGCTACCCGATTTATGTTCATGGCAAAACTTAACTTAAATAATAATAATCACTATTATGGGTCCATAAAACATTTATTCAGCTCTTTTGAATGCATTAATTGCATAAACTATTCGGTGATATATATATTCTGCCTATTCTGGCCGAAACCGAATAGACCAAAAATGCATTTTTAGCCATTTTGTGCCAAATATTTTCTGCGGACGAATATTCGGTGCATCACTAGTGCATAAACACTTGAGTTACTGTTAACCCATTCTGAACGGGAACCCATTTTGGTGTTAGCATCATGTTATGCTTTAGCTATTGAAAAATAGCAGATCTACAAGCTCATAGCGCGCCACCGAGTGGCGCGCTACGAGCTTGTAGGTCTGCTATTTTTGAAAAATCGAAGAACGACTGACATTTTTTTAGAATCTGATCTCGGGTCAGAATGGGTTAATCAGACCAGTGTGTGTCCAGTGGAAACCTCGTATGAATCTGATCTCAGGTCAGAATGGGTTAAACAAAAGATCAGCGGCATTTTTTGAGAGCATGCAGTTCTTTTGACAAGAAGCCTTTAGCTCCATGAAACAGACGCCCTGAAAATGGCTTCAAAGCCTTTTCATAGCAGTCACTCCAGGGGGGCTGAGTGCATGATGTCATATCACACTATCACAGAGACATGGAACCAGAGAAAGGTGATATGACCTTTAACAGTAAAATGTCCTCAGCAGTACCAAGCATAGCTTTGGGGGGAAGGATTCTTCTACCCAAATTGGTACCAGCAGTTCCAAGACCCAAACAAGAGAACAGAACCAGACGGAAACACACATAAGGCTCTGTACCAATTCTGAAATCTGGTAGCTGGCAATATAAATACATACGGCTAAGGGCTGTTGCAAGAACTGCTAAACCACAGCAGAGCAGTGTCATGAAAAGCTTTGAAAGCTCCCAAAATAATGTATTACTAAAAAGCAGTAAAAAAAAAAAGAAAAAAACATTTGGGCCTTCGTCCTGGTATACTGAATAGCAGTACATAAGACGGGTATATAAAAGGCAGATAAACATAATCGCTGAGTGAGCACACCTGCTGGCTGCTTTATTTGTCCCTATGTGGCCACCAGGAAAGAATTTTTTTCAATTTCAAGTGTCCATCCATACCAGGGGGGCAGTCAGACAGATATTTTGTGAAGCCACTAAGGAAATCGGGACTTCCTGAAAGTTCATATAATGGCCTGTTGTGGCGCTGTCATTGGGCCCAAAAAAAACCCCATATCTCCATAGAGGTCCATGTATTTGGACCCAACTTCACCTAGACTGCATTACCTTAATAAACATAGTCATGAATACTCTGCTTCCAGTCACTAGTTTAAAGTCTCATTTCTCATGTCATAATATTGTTTTTGGAAAATTATGGTCACATTTATTTAAAAAAATTACCATAAAGTCGCGTATGTTCTGAGGGGCGTGGCTACCGTTACAGTCTATGGCCCTTATTTATCAACACAATTGGGTGTACACCGGGTGTACACCGCGTTGATAAATAAGGGCCTATGATCGGGAGCCACCCCCCGTTCGAGTCAAAATAAAAACCAACTAAGTTGTTTTTGCTTCGTTGTCTGGGCCAGCCAATGGCCAGCTGGGCCCAAACGGATCTAGAAAGATGGCGATTTACAATTCAAGGACTGACTGGCTTCATCTTACGTCCATATCAGACCCGGGGAACACTTTGTCCATATTTTTTTTACAGTCTATGGTACATACCCCATACAAAATACCTGTCCACAATGTATAAAAACAACGCCCCCTGAGCTATAGAGAGTCCACACAGTCGTATACAAAGCAAAAGTTAAAAATACAGAATTAAAAAGACCAATAATAAATTACAGGAATGGTTTGATGTCGAACTCCTTGTTAAGCCCAGAAAACAATCGCTCTTAGGTTTTCATTTTTACATGTATACTATATAGAAAATGAAACAATTAAAAACATGCATTGCAGCACACAACAGTATCCTCCAATCCTGGAACAAAAATATTTTACCCTGGCACTGCAAAAAAGTTTTTTATTTATTTTTTACGCTTCACGGTCACGGTCACGTAAAATGAAAACAATGGGACCTTCCAGAGCGGAGGGAATCAACGCAGAGTGAGTATTGGGAGATGGCTTCATCACATGTGTATTTAACACTTTTTTCTATATAAAGCAAGGTTGGTATAAATAAGGCAAAAAGAAACAGACGGTAGTAGTACCAAAACCTGTGGTGTGGCACTGGTTGACCCACTGCAGATCTGGCAGGTGAAAAATCGATATACGGCATACATTTGTAAAGGGGCCAGTGTTATACAAACACATCTGTTGGGTTCCAAGACAGCATCAACAGATGGTATAGACTATGTGGCCTGATACCAAAGCAGCTTGTCCGACCTATCCAACATTATCCAAGGCCTCCCTAAGTCCTGTCCAGCATGTGACACATTACATCCAGCTATATTTGTCCTGACCCGCATTGACTAGGTCCATCCATCCCAACACAAAACACTGTGTACTCTTACTGCCGTCACTGACGACTCCTCACCCCAACCCCTCATGCCGCTGGCATAATTACGGCTTACATTAAAAAAATGCCAATGCAATGCAACGCTTTTAATGTAGGAAAAGGCTGCTGGACCAACCAAGTCACTTCTGTTGCATAACAGGCTAGCTCAGCTGACACCATGCCAGCAGAAACTCCCCTAGTTCCAGTTCCACAGTCTCGGAGTGGAGGGAACTGATTGTACTGTACTGAAGACTGCTAGTTTTGCTGCTGCTGCGTGTACAGCATGTGTGTGTGTGTGTGTGTGTGTGTGTGTGTGTGTGTGTGTGTGTGTGTGTGTGTGTGTGTGTGTGTCACAGAAGCAGGACACGACCCACAGGATGTATAAACAGAGCCATATTCCTAGGTTTCTTATACATTTTCCATTTCCAAATGCCACAATTTCTCAGAGATTCCCCCTCCCCCCCCCCCCGGACAGGATTTTAACAAAATATAATTAACATGCATCACTGTAGCCTCACCGTGAGTCAACCTTGACTTGCCATACCACTTTCACATGCCTTTTGCACAATTCTCAAAGACTTCTAAACCCCTAAAACAATCATTTCTTCTGTTTTGAGACACAAGATAACCTGATTTAGGTCTGAACAGAAACATTGCGTTTCCCATTAATGTCATTTTGTATGTGAAGACGTATGTGTGTGGGAGTCTCTCCTCCATAGACGGTCTATGATAGACCTGTACAGAACAGAAACCTGTACAGAAACCATGCAAGTTGTTATTTATGCTGTACATGGGAGTATGTTTGTGTACTGCAAACGGACCTCTAAAAGTGTTCGACACTACACAGTTTCCACTCCCTGTAAACATTTATGACGCATCCATGTTATTTATAAAAGGTGATTAGGGGGAGGCCTATTCTTGGTTTGATATGCAAATTGGATAAGGAGTTAGTTAGTAAACAGATACACTGTGTCTATCAGCAAAGTCCCTCAAGTCATTATCACAATTCGTGTGCACAAACGTAATGCATTTATCTAGACTAGTGATCCTTCTACCATTTAAACCTGTATAATCATTTTCCAACTTCTCTGCACAAAGGCAACCGATTACAAAGCTATTTCAAATAAATAGCAAAGTACAAATCATCCACTTCTTAATTGGTCAGTAAACCATCCATCCCGTTTACACATGCACACTTCCCTTATATGTAAAGGCATAACCACATCAGATGTAATTATAGTTAATAAGCACATGCAAAGCCACCAATAATAAAGACTTCCTCAAGTAAAGCTTGCCATGTGGCAGCTAGCGGAATATTCTTAAAAAGCCTGACTAAGCAGATGTCAACAGTGGACAAGAGTGTGTGAGCCGCTCAAGATCACCCAGCCATTTGTTTACATGCTAATTGGCTTACCGCTACAAGATGCTGAATACAGCTACGTCATACTATCATAGGTTTGCCCTCAAAGCCTTGCTTTCAAAACGACTACCGGTACTGCTTACTACTCCACAATACACTAAAGAATGAAGGTTTTATTTGAGAATGAATGAATGTTAACCATAAATTCAACCATTTAAGTTCACATTGAAAGTCAAGAGTTAAACACATAGCTTTTCATTTCTGGAGCAATGCCAATCTGGGTAATGCCGCAAGAGTACATACCATTGCTGTGAACACAATGTTATATAGGGGGAGAGCGTAGTGACGCGTTCGGTAGGATTTTGGCTCATCTTCCTGCCTACATGTAGGCTAGTAGGATGCTAGGCTACATGGCTGCCAGTCTGTAGTTCGTAAGTTTGCTTGTTAGTGACGCTGGTGTGTGTATACTGTCACTGCAGTACACCATCTTCCATCTCTCCTATCTTTGACTTGTCACAACTCTTTTACTCTATGGTTCTGGATCGACAGCGGTATTATTATTATTCGCCGTTAGAAAATGTTCTGGTGTTCTGATGTGATAGCCGCCTCCCCCTCCCCTCAAAACAGCTCTCAATGTTTACATCTTACTTGACGAGAAGACATATGGAACCAGCCACCAGGGAGAGGGGGAAACCACCACGAGTGACGAGTGATCAGTCAAACATGTTCTCTCCGCAGAAAAAAATAAATAATCTGTCTTTATGTTTACTTACAGACAGTAAATTATTATTTTGCTTACACTGTCACGCTCGTTTGAGGACAGGTAGAGAGCAGAGCAAACATGTGTTTGGAAATGTTGCTGAAGGTTATGTTATTTTGTCAGCCGACACCCAAATCAAATACAGCGTGTATTTAATTATTATGATAATTAAGCAGCAGCTTACTAGCCTACTGGTAGGCAGGAAAATGGCAACCAGAATAAACCATTCTGAGCGAACCTCCTCCCTACGCTCTGGCCCTATAATCACTATCTAACATACCCTGAAGAAGGCATCCTCTACGAAAACGTTGGTCATTTGAAAATAAAGTATTTGCATCGTGACTACGAGTTGTGCAACCTTTATGTTTAAGTTTGTCTCCCGTGGTCAGCACCTCCTCACAAATGGTGTGCCGCGCGGTCCTAACTCTTTGTTTGATTGCTTAATGTAAATCGCTCTGGATTAACCCATTCTGAACGGGAACCCATTTTGGTGTTAGCATCATGTTATGCTTTAGCTATTGAAAAATAGCAGATCTACAAGCTCATAGCGCGCCACCGAGTGGCGCGCTACGAGCTTGTAGGTCTGCTATTTTTTGAAAAATCGAAGAACGACTGACATTTTTTTAGAATCTGATCTCAGGTCAGAATGGGTTAATCAGACCAGTGTGTGTCCAGTGGAAACCTCGTATGAATCTGATCTCAGGTCAGAATGGGTTAAGAGCATCTGCTAAATGCCTAAATTGTAAATTGTTTGATATAGTCGCTATCAAATTGACAGCCACCACTGGGCCCTTCATTCATACCTTTTTTAGGAAGACCTCTGCCCTTGCCAAGCCGGGACTTTCTGTCGAGCAGCTTGCTCTTAGGGCTGGTGGGGGTCGCAGAGGGACCTCTGGTCGGGTCTCCGTTGTCGCTGAGGGAGTCACCCCGGCCCGAATCCCTGGAGGAGTTCTTCCTTAGTCTGCGCTTGGCTTTGGCCTTCATGCGCGCCTCATGGAGGCTATTACTGGACGAGATCCAGTTGCCATTGATCTCATTGTTAATGTTCTTGCTCGATGTCACAACTCCTCCATTCTCTTCATCACCCGATAAGCCACTGAGGTCGTCAGCATCTGTTCAGATTCAGAAGACGATTGATGATGTTTGTTAACAGAGTTAAAGGATCGAGAGAGTAGACAATTCAGTTTTGCAGAGACTGCCCCTCGTCTTCAACGATTGTTGTGCACATAATGTGCAGTATACTTTAGAGGCCTCTGTATACTTTTTTTCCCTCTAAAGTGGTGGAGTTTCTTTTTTTATGTGGCCAAAGTTGATAATGACATTAATTAACACTGGTTATTCTCATTTAAGTTAAAGAGACAATGAGCAAGCAACCTTTGACTCCAAGGGAGGTCCAAATTTCAAATCAAAGAATGCATTGGTACGCTTGGAAATAAAATAACAGTATTTTCAATTTCAGTCATAGAAAATAAGTCACTTCCGCACAGTGGTGGAAGGAAAGTAACTAAGCACATTTACATAAGTACTGTACTGTACTGCAAGTACAATTACAGTAAGTACTGTAAATACAATTAAGTACTGCAAGTACAATTTAAAGGTATTTGTACTTCACTTAAGTATTTCCAATTTCCAGTAGGCCTACTTTTACATTTAAAAACTTTAGTTAGTAGTAAGTGCCTGTAATTGATAATTTTACTTGAGTACAACATTCGAGTCCCTTTTTCCACCACTGCTTCCGCATGAAAAATTCTGATGCGTCGCAGCGAGCAGCAGATCAAGGCACGATACAACTGATGATGCAATTATTGCATTCAAATTAACATCCAAGTTCAAAAACACTCACCAATGGGGTTTGCGTTCAGCCAGGCCTCGCAGTCAGTTGCCATCGTTTCAAAAATAGAAAAGATGTTTGCAGCTGAATTTGGTGCAATTCAGAATTTCTGAATATTATAATGGCTATAAAAAAGGAAATAGTGAAGGAAATTCAGATTAGATGTAGTGAATATCCGTTAATATATATGTAGACAGACATGCAACAACAGGCTCAGCAGACAGCATCCCCTCCCCCCGTTCATTCATACTATTGATAAACAATAGTCAGCTTTAGCTGCAATGACGAGATGTGTCAACAGAGAAAAACAACTGCGTCAACGGCTGCACTCGCTGACAGAAGCCATGTCGTTATCATTATCCACTCTGGCTACAACAACCATTTCATTATAATGTTGCAACAGAGCAACAAAAAAACAGTGAATTAATGTCGACCTTTGCTTACTGTGACAACACACACACACGGCCAACGACGCACGAGCGCGACAACAAAAACAAACAGCTCGCGCAGAGTCCACCGACACTACTTGGCTTTTTTTTTGTTTTTATCCGTTTCACTTTCCACATTATTTAAACGTACAGTATTTTAAGATGCAATGTGCATGTTATAACTTGCTTACTCGTGCTTGCAGTAGAATGATAACTCCCAATGAATGTAAGTCACTAACCGTGCGTTTTGTTTGACCGTCCGAGCTTGTGCGTAAACTCTGTCTAAACGAACGACGACCCAGTTTGTGTTGTGTTTGTTTTATCTACCCAGCAACTCAGAGACGTAACTCTGTCTGCCGCCACTGATTGGCTGAACGCAGCGAGGGTTTAAAGGGACGGACCAATGAGAATACAGAAGGGTCCTTTCTTCTGGTTATTTTGTTGAGGTAGTGCTGCCCCCTGTCTTTCGGGTTGTATAATAGACAAGACACCCCCCCCCCTCATATTATTATTATGCAATGATGTTTGTTATGTTATTGAGTATTGATGACTGTGTGATAAAGGTAGAAATGATGCTGATAGGATCAGGACAGTGATTTATTTATATATGTTTTATTCATGTCCCAAAACAGTCGAAATGGATTCATGTTCTAGAGGTAGACTGCCCAGAACACTTTGTCCATCATCACATTGGAACATGATGTACTATAAACTAGGCTACTATAAACCTGCAGTGTACGCAGACTTCATACACAGCACACAATGTACAACACAACCGTGGCATAAGTTTCACACAACAAAACATCTCCAGCAGCACTTCCATCGCAATTGTTACAAGAGTTAAGTATTTAAAGTTAGTTCATGTGTTGACATGAAATTGGGTTCCTACCGGTTGATGTTGACATATACTTGTACATTTTTGGAGTATCTGAACTTTCCTTGCGTATTTGCACCGCGACAGTCACAGTGTGGACTTGTGGATCTGCTATTTTAACTAGTTAACTTTTCTTTGTTTTTTTTCATGTGTGCAATTATCTACCTCAACACTAGAGGGAGGACTTTTACAACAGTTGCACTCATATTATACTCTCCTTCTGAACATCATGTACTATGATTCTAGCAGTAGTGGAAGAACAAGAACTTAGACCGTGACGTTATTATTAATAGCAATACCGCAATATAAAAACAAGTAGCCTACTCTTAATAAAAGGCCTGTCTTCAATTTGACTCGAGTACAACAGTCTTGGCATCTTGGCCCTCAAACATCCATATACTTAACTGGACGGTTAACAGTAGAATATAAATATATAATCACCACCAGCAGAAATAATAAAATACTGTGATATAATTTTGCCAGTTTAAAATACAAGGTAGCCTCTATTGAATTGTGTTGTACAGTTAGGCATCCTTTTATTCCCCTCTGTGTTCAAGTTCCATTTCTTAAAATTCATCAGGAAATAATGGCACTCTGGAATGTAAAATATCCAAAACAGTCAAGTACAGTACAGCGAAGCTTTTCTGTACACCGTTATGCAGTCAATTACTTTACTAATCTAATATAGTACGGTACAGTACAGTACTGTAATGAAATCCAGTATTTGTACTGAACACTGTAGTAGACTAATCTAGTAAAGTGTCTAACTCAAGTAAATGTAACTTGCTTACATTTACGTTCCAGCATTAAATATTACACAAGGATTCCCTATTTTTTATTAGAATATGTTTTGTACGGCAAAATAACAGAATTCAACATTTCACCAATGGAAGGAATGTGTATAATACGAGAGACATTGAGCCAGCGCTATTCTTTGACATGTTTATTCAAGTTTCTGCATCAGAAAAAAATATATATGAAAAGTCCATGAGACAAATTAACACCATCTTTGATGAACTACGATCAGTTCATCTGTATTCACAGTGTATAAAACAAAGGATGATTTGTTCACCCCGTTGGAACAGTCTCTGTGTGCAGTCTCATCAGACAGAAACATTGTTCATTAAACTCCAATAAATTAAACACATGGTCCAGTTCAAGATTCTGAACAGTTAAGGCATTATACATAACCTTGAGCATGACTGGGATTGTCTCCTGAATTGAAACAGAATGAAACAGGAAATATGAAAACAACAGTTTATGTTTGACAGATCGATGCGCAGTTGCTAATAGTTCATTCAGTTGTTGATTGCAGTGATTTACATTTCAAATCACAAATTGGACCAAGGCACAAACACGCACAAGAAAGAAGTCCAAAGTCACAATTTGTCTGTAAAATAAGTTATAGTGAACGATACATTCAAATCTGTTCGAGAAAATGCAACAAACCTGAGAATTGTCTCAGTATTTTCAACTGAGTAAACCACTTATTTGGTTCACGTTTCAAGTCATTTCTGTATCTGAAAATAATTGTATCAATATATGACCCCTGCAAAATATTTTATTAAGTGGACTTAATGGTCCATATAAAATCATTATTTACTTTGACAACTACTCTCTGATTGAGAGAAAAATGATTATAAGAGCAATAAACATTCAACATAAACTGATAAACTTTGATGTTGCTCAGTATAATACAACGGGTGGTATATTAAATTAAACATGGGCAATTGTAACATTTTAAGTTTAAATGCTGAAAGCTTAGTTACTATACAATACACCATTATGTACAAAATGTATCCAGTCATTTGCCTAAAAAGAACTTGACCTATGTAGTCCGCAATAACATGATGCTATGATGACATTTAAGTAATTCTAGCTTTTTCCTGGTGGCTGGTAAGAACACATATCTTATTGTATTCCGATGTCAGCTATAGTGACGACGAGAGGCCAGATGTCATTCTGAAGATGCCGGTTCCGTCAGTGAGCCAAGGAGACTTTCCTCTGCCAGCTGACACAGGTATTTCTGTGAAGAAACGAAACAAATTAATTAATATCTAACGTCTCAAACACAAATATCCTTTTAGCAACTCGTTTCAACTAATGTATTAGATTATGCCCTACTGTTTAAGATGAGTGTATTGATGGAGTATGAACATGACAAACGACAACTAAAGACATATTTTATTTTTTATTTATTTTGGCTTTTCTACCCTATATTCTGAGGAGAGAGACAGGAAATAGGAAAGTAGGGGAGTGACAATCATGCAGCCAATCAAATCGGGGATTCGCTGATAGGCATTATTAGAGCCTATGTGGTGGCAGTGGTGGAAAAAGTACTCATAAGTAAAAATGTACTTGAGTAAAAGTACAAAAGTATTGGCATCAAAATGTACTTAAAGTACCAAAAGTACCAGAAGTACTCATTATGCAGAATGTCTCATTTCAAAAAACGTTTGAAAATAGCAGATCTACAAGCAGATCTACAAGCTCACCATGATGATGCTAGATGCATGCTAGATGTTAGCAAGATGTAAGTGTCATGCATTTCCAATGGAAGTCACATGGTTTGATACAACATTTTGGACTACAAGCTGTTGTATGGCTTTCGGCTGTGTTTTCGACTGCCCCCCTCCCCCTCATAGTCATACAACACAAATGTTGTGTAAAACCATGTGACTCCCATTGGAAATGCATTGGGGCAAGATGTATCACACCCTTTGTATATACAACAAGCATACATCAGTCTGTTTTGCGAAGGTGTGCAGGCCAAAGACTGCATAAAGCTCAACTTATAGCCTACTCCACTGCAAGACAGTGGAGCTTGCCTAAAATAAATGATCTGCAAGCTAATGTCCCCCGCCAGAAGGCCCAGATCAGCAAGCAAGAAAGAAAGCTGTTGAAAGGTCAGTGCTGTAGGATGAGTTGCAAGAAGCAATAAATACTCTAGAAGATGAATCATGAATCATCACCAAGACTTCAGTCCTATACTTCATTGGCTGGGCTCTCCCAGATGTCTGCGCTCCTTTTCTCCCCTTCTACACCAAATCTCTTCACCGAAAATAACCATCTACAAACTCACAACACGTTGCAACTTCGCCAAATGTTCACCTATTTTAACAGAATGTTCGCATATTATGACATGCCTGGAATAGGTACGCTTATGTTGTTAAATAGCCAATTTTTTATCGATTCCTGCAAGGTACTGACTGCTAAATATAAAACATGATAAATAAGTTAGCTAAACGAAATAAATAAAATCTAACCATTGGGAAAGATGGAGAACAAAACCTAGATACATTCACTGTAAGGTCACTTCGGTTAATCAGAAGTTTAAACCAAGACTTAAAATAGTATTAAACTAGGTACACACCAATACACATACACGGAAGGCCATTCAGGAACACGCACATTAAAATACATGCAGCTCATACACACGGCCTTTGACAGACAGCACAACTGTTTTAGACATTTTTGCTGTTTTGGAATGTAATCCATCAAATGTTAGGGAATCTCTACTCTTCGAGCCAGCCTCAGCTGTGCTGATGGAAGGGGGACACGGGAGAGGCCACAGTGCTGGGTGCTGAATGGCCACTAATGAGAAACTCAATACATTTTCAAATGTGTGCGTGTTTGCGTGCGTGCGTGCGTGCGTGTGCGCGGGCGTGTGTGTGTGTGTGTGCGTGTGTGCGCGCATGTGTGTGTGTGTGTGTGTGTGTGTGTGTGAGTGAAGTTGCGCATGTGTCCATCTGTCTGTGAGCTCATTAATTTGAATGTATTCCCAAAAGAAAAATAACTAATCTAAAAAATGCGAAATGACAAAGCATGCATGACGGCGTTAATTTGTGTAAATTCGGGCAAAATCAACAGCCTGGGTGGTGGATTAGTTAGGAGAATGCATATTAATGACCACTTCCATGCTGACATCCCTATTCTGGGCCTGACATTATATAGGTAAATATTTTAATAGATAAAAGAAAAGGCAGATCTATAACGTTGTGAGCTGGTGAATTTTGTTTTGCAGCCAGCCACATGGCAGTGGTGAGCAGCGTCTTCCAGGTTCGAACCCGGGGCTGGGTTCAAATGTACTGCCTTCAAAGTGGCTGCCGTGGATCACGTGACGGCCATCAGTTATACAGACCCCCCCCCCAGAAAGGCTAAAGGTTGTGCTGTGTCTTCAGATTAATGTACAGGCAGATGATATTTCCACTGCCTGGAGCATGGGTGGTGAGTAATCTCTTAGTCACACATAATTTGTCCCGCTGAAGATCGACATACATCACACTTTATCACTCTTTATCACACTTTATCAAAGATGTATTAGACTTCTACACGCCATCAGATCATTCTTTTCGCATTCAGTAAGCGTATACTATACACAATGTTACACATGCACTCACGCACAAACACACATTTGTATTATCCATGTTGGAATAGAAAGCAAATTTTAAATGCAAATGTTACCATTTATTTTGGCATTTTTAACACTAAACCCAGTCATAACCCCTGACCCTAAACCCAACCAGAATCCTAACTACTGATCCTAAACCTAACGATGAAGCTAATCTCCTAACTGTGACCTCAACCTAAATATTTTAAGAATTATAACTAAGATAAATTTATTTTAAGATAAAATCTCTATATCTTTCTTAGCTATGAAAATAGCCTCAAGGTCACCAAAACAATTTGCCCCTAAGTCACCTTTGCCTATTCTTGAGACCTTGTCCCCATGTGCAAAGTAATACAAGTACACACACACTCTCTCTCTCTCTCTCTCTCTCTCTCTCTCTCTCTCTCTCTCTCTCTCTCTCTCTCTCTCTCTCTCAATACCTGTAGGTTCCTGTAGTGGACAGTACTGCGGCAGTGTGCAGTCTTTGCTGTTTCCTCGCTGGTATAGAAGAGTCCACACAGCTTACAGTAGAAGCCTGTCCGAGGCACGATAAACTCCACTCCTATTGGGAGAAAGTCACAGAAGATCAGGGTAGAACGATATGATTCAATGATTTCATCAGTCACTGCATGGAATGCATTGCATAATGCTGGCTAGTCCTGTAGACTAGAGGGCTCACTGACATGGCTGCTGAGGAGGCACCAAGCCCCCAGAACGGCTGGCCAACGTTAAAGCCGCCGAGCCTACTGGTCAAAGCTGGACTGTGCATATAGCACGAGGAAAAACCAGCGCTGCTGGGGTTTAACATTGAGCGCTCGTTAGCACTTCCGCATTTGGACACCAAATGTGGGTGTCCAAATGCAGAAGCATTCTTTCGGGCCACATAAGTGTTCTTCCAGGTGCTTCAAAACGCCACTGAGCAACTTTTAAAATGAATAGCGGGGGGGCGGGGCTGTCACTCCCTGTCCGCTCTCTATCCTTTATAACTCTATGGGAGGCACCCAGAGTATAACTCTTCATGTGACCACCGCGCTCTGACTTAAGGTGCGTTGCCTGTTCAAATCATATCATATAATTAACGGTAATGGGTCGCACACACCAAGACTGCATTTCAGTCATTTATTCTTGACACTAGACAGCAATGTTAGATTACACCATACTACACACACACACACACACACACACACACACACGGACGGACACGGACGGGGACACACATGCATGCACGAACACAACAGATAACATAATACTGCCATTACCACTGGTTAAAATAATGTTTTAATAATACAAATAAGTTGAGTGTACTAATGTAAGCACAGGTCCATTTGGTTATATTGTAAGATTGACATTTACACAGTTACAAATTACATTTAGCAACAACTCAATATGATTCTAATTGACGACAACAGGACAACCTTCATATCTACCATAGTATACCATCAAACAATAATCATCAGATAGCAATAATCAGGGACTATTTAATGGTCCCTGGGAGAGGGGAAATTCATTTTCTGCATTCACACAGCAGATGATTGCTCAGATGGCCCAGATGACCACATGAGGGAGCACGGAGGTCGAACCGGCAACCGTCCAATCCCCAGGTGGCGTCTCTAACACTCCAATTACACATGTGCACGCACGCGCTAAAATGCACTATGTATGCATCAGCTGGTGGCAGACACATCCATTGTGTTTGTGCTGTAGCCAGCGCATACAGTGGCTGCATGCAGCATTGCGTAAAGGCCTATCCAGAAGTCTTAGCACTGACCACGTGCTTGGCTGTGTCATTCTGGTTCTAATGATAACATAAATACACATGTCTCAGGGGTGCGTTTCACAACCTGCTCACTGAAATAGGCCAGCAGCTGATACCAACACTCACCCTTCCTCGTCCCTCGTCAATTAGAGTGTTAATGCAACAGGTTGTTGTTGCTTTATTTATGAATGACGAACAATAATGTTTTTCATTTTCATTCATAGTCTGCCTGGCTATGAATGAAACCCAGCTGAAGAGAAATACCATACAGAGGAATACCAAATGGAATTTCTATTTGCGGTGGACAGAACTACCTGGAGAGTTTAGGTTGTGCTTACCTAAAGGGATGCTGTGCTCGCTGACAGCCTTGTCTTGCTCTTGAGATGGTGAGCGTGCCCCAATCTCCATCTGGTTGCTATATGGGCTGTTTACGGAGTTCGGAACACCTGTAGATGAAAATGACATACATACGTGTATCAATTACTACAATCATAGGCTTTGTTCAGGGGGAAAAGTGATCAGGTGATATTTGTGTCTTCAGACATAAATTTGCATTGGTTGCTGTGGTAACAATGTAACAACACAGAGGTGACAATAACAGAAAAACACATTCAAATAATACCAAATCATAAACAAATTATTTGAGAAGCATAACAAAACAAAAACTAAAACAGCTGACCAAACAACATGATAATAATTGTCTTTTGGTGTCAGGTTTGTGAGTTTATGTGTATTGTCCCTGCTAAATAAATGAATAACTGAAATGAAAATGAAGTGATATTTTATAGTTTGGTGAGCAAATTACCTTTTTTAATAGTTTCCTCCTTCTGCTGGATAACTGTATTATTTATCTCCGTGACTGCCACCATGTCCTGGGACTTGCTGCCTTCAGGCACAACATGATTTCCCAGTGGTTCCTGCAACGGCTCCCTAATGGTTGCTTTATCCTCTGAGAATGTCTCCTCTAGCACATCCTTGAATTCCTGATCAGGGAAGTCACTGATATCTTTGCTCAATTGTTCTGGAGCCACTGTGCTGAGAGTCTGGCTGCCTGGGCTGGCTGCGAGCACAACCTCCGCTTCCTTCTCCATCGGCGACGTTTCTTCCATTCCATCACCATTCTCCTTGTTTTCCCCAGGAGACTCCTGTATCTCAGTGCAATGGCTGATCTCAGGCGGAGGTGCGACCTCCTCCACCACTTCCTCTGCCTCTGTGGGCTCTTTGGTACAGGAAGAATCCTCCACCAGCTCGGGAAGGTCTGGCTCGATGATAGAGTCGTCTTCTTCACCCACCTCATCCACCGTGACAAGCTCCTCCATGTTCTTGGGGTACCAGCACTCTCCTTCGGTGTCATCTCCACTTTCCCACTCCTCCACCTAGAGGAACGGATAAGAACAAAGCTACAATATCAATCCTCACGTCGTCTGCAATTACATTCTGAATTATGTAAAGAAAAACTGAATGTGCTTTTTTTTTCATGGCGTACTTGACAATATTGCTGACCATTTTACCAAAGCATATTATGGTTTGTACATTTTTGAAGAAGCCACTTACAGAGAAGTGTGGATTACTTTGAATTGTTTTGATTTACTGCTTAATGACGTTTAGCCAACATTGACTAAAAAAGGCTTACGGGAGCTAAAGCTAAACCTTCATTTATGGGGAAATGGTTTATGTATGATATTAGGCCAAACCTGTGAATAAAAAATGACATGATTGTATTAAAATTCTTACTTTGCTGTCTTTTCTTTTCTCACATTCTGTAGTCTCAGTTGGTTTGCTGCCTCGCTGAGGTGAAACAGACCTGTCTTTTCGCTGCTCATCCTGTCAAAATGTACAACATGACCACTTATGAGTATTGCATTATATACAGGTACAGTACCGATCTCTTCTTCATATCACAAAGGTGTAATTCATGCAGTAGTTCAATCTCTACTTGCTACGTATCAGCTCACATTATTTTCAGCAACATTTTCTTTCTCTTGTTTCTCCACGGTGGTGTGCTTCCTGTTAGTTTTTCGGCTTCTCCCTCTGGCTGGTGATCCATGTCTCCTGTCTTCTGCTGCTCTCTGAAGCTGTTCCTCCGAAACCTCGGACTCAGAGTGCCTGGACCTGCCGTGGTAGTCCCCTCCCTCCCTCCTCTTCGACTTGGCTTCATGCCTTTGATACGGAGGTCTCATGTAAAAGTCCTCCTCCACGTTCCTGTACGAGTTGAAGCCTTGAGGGCTTCCCCGTGGGTAGCGGTCTCTGTTACCCCTCATGCTCTCTCCTCCTCCCCCTGCAGCACCTCCACTTCCCCTCTCATCTCTGTTGCCCCTCATGCTCTCTCCTCCTCCCCCTGCAACACCTCCACTTCCCCTCTCGTCCGCAGTCCTCGGGCTGGCACGGTCCGATGCCTTGAGGTACGGCTTCCGGCGATCGGCCATCCGTCCGTTGGGCCGGTCCTCGTCTACGTTAGCTCCGTTCCTCCACAGCATCTCATCCCTTTCCCGTTCCTCCTCACCCCTCCGCGGGTGCGCCGACCAGTCCCAGGAGCCACGGCGGGGGCCCAAGCCATTACTGCCTCTCTCAGGGCCCCTGCCGCCAGGCGCCCCCCCCTGGGGGCTATGGGCTGAGCTACAAGAGGTAAAACTGGGGCTGTGGGACGGAGGGCTTAGCGAACGACTGATGGGACTGCGGGAACGTGCTCTCTCTGGGAGGTACCTGGAGGAAATAGAAATCACATAAGGTTAGAGGGAGTTCTCTTAGAAATAGTCTTTATAGTTCTGTCAAAATTACACATTAAAGAAATTAACTTCAACAAGGCAAAGTGTTAGAGAGAAATCCATATTCCATTGTGATTGGGCTTTTAGTATCACAATGACCTCCTTTTGCTATGTAACAAAGTGTCTTCCCTAGATATAACAGTATAACAGATATTCTCCAGACAAGATCTCAGATAGACAAAGGAAGGGCTGAATTTTGGATAGTTAGAAGGCATAACAAAAGGATGGACAGGGTGCAAACATAGCCTATAGTCCCCCAAGTAACAGCACACATCTTCAATGCAGCTAGCAGCATTTCAATCCAGCAGAAAAGCAGACTTACTGGTCAAGTGCCTGTATCTCATCTCTTTCTCTTTGAGTGTTGAGATCATGGATGATGGACTCCACATCTTTACCAGGTTTCTTATAGAAAATACATAAAGAACAAATCTGCATTATGATACAACATTATGACAATTTCGGTGAATGACAGAATGTGTACAACTCAGGCATTTAGCAGACGCTCTTATTCAGAGAGAGCAAGTGCAAAACAGAGTAAACGGCATGAACAGTAGTCCACAAGCAAAACACGACGAATGTAGAATACTGTAAATAATAAAGTAACCTTACCTTGAGTTGTAGCTCCTTGTATCTCTTGGACATCCGTATGAGAAGTTTCTGATCAGTAATCGTGGCTGGGGTCAACTGGTAGTATTGAACCATGGCCTGAGCTGCCTCAACATATGCCATCTCCAGAAAGGCCTGACGGGAGAACAGCCAATTTAAGCTTTATAATTTGTCTCACGACGGTGTCGCATGCCGCAAATAGCCGATCTACAATCTCACAACGCGTCGCACCTGTGACACATTGCAAAACTTGTAGGTCAACTCGACACAGCCATATGAACATAAATTAGGCATCAGACGACAAACCTTTCCCCACAGTTTTATGGTCTTTCTTGCTACATGCATATTTTGCATAGCCCGCGTCAGACTACATGCATGCAGATCTTTTAAATTATTATCACTTGAGATCTTATTTTACTGCATAATAAATCATTGATCCAGATCGTGAATATGATAGGGGGTGAATGTGCCATTCATAGTTACGATGATGATTGAATGGTGCATCAGAGCAGTGAGAAAGACATCACAGACTGCAGCGAAGTGATCTATTTGCTATGACCACGCGCATATCATTACATCAGATGTCAGAGGTGATGTCAAATATGTAGGCTGGACTCACTGTGTGATGAATGACCCATAAGCCCCTCGGACAGTTCCACGCTATGTATATACAGTCGATGATGGTAACAAGTCAAGGATCTTATGGTATATAAAGAAACGTCATTGTACCTGATGGGTAGAACGCATGAGGATGTAATTGGTGACTTTGCCAAAGGGCAGTCCCAGGTTGATGACGTCATTCTCAGTGCAGCTGCCTTCTGGGAGGTTGCAGATATGGACGACACGCCCTGGGACGGATTTCCTGGGTGGAAATGGCTGGAGAAAAACGCATGACAGAGAAGTACACGTTAAATGTCATAACTTATAAACTTGGCCATTTAACGGCAGTCTTCATTACTATGAAAGACAGTGATATTGCTGGAAACCAGGCTGTTTAAATATCAGTGTGTCTGTGTGACACTACCAATGTCCAATGTGAAATGGTATTTCCCTTCCCTCAGAATGACCGCCTCTTTGCTTCTATTTCTGTTGTGGTACGTCGTATTGTTTTGATTTTGGGAGTAGTAGTTCTGTATCTGCCCTAGAGAGTAGAGTCTCTTACCAACTGAGGTACTTTGTGTATGTATTCATTTGCACACCTCAAATCATCCTGCTTTTGAGTATTTACAAATAAGTTGTCCGTTTGTTAAACTCTAATGTTAAGGTAGAGTAAAAACAGGTGAAATCCACTATGGTATAGTATTACTAAAATCGAATGAGTTAATTTGCTGTTCTTATCTCTCAGATCTCCATTTATACCCGTTTTTCTTTTAGTACATTTACATTTCTAATTGTTTCCCCCATTATTTACTTCACCCATGTATCGTTTTATTTTCATTCACTTCACTCAAAAATGTCTCTGCTGGACTCACCACAACACACACAACTGTTGTTTGGTTGACCTTCGACAAAATGTGCAAATGACACCTGTTCATCAAGCCCCCCCCCCCCCCGTCCAATCCCTTTCTCTGTCCACAGTGAGGCAGCACTGAGGTGAGTGAGGTCTGACATCCATAACATCCAGCCTTCGTGAATGCAAAGTGGTTAGATGGGGCAGACATCAACACTCTTCCCTCATCAGGGGGGCGAAGCCGTGTATATATGAACCTTTATTGAGAAAGGATATCCCCTTGAGATGTATCATCTCGTTTTCGAGGGGGTCCAGCAACATACATCAAATACAGAGCAATACATTTAGACAGAAACGTTACAACAAATACATCCATGCATACGTTACAAAACAAAACAGAAAGCTCTCCCAAGCTGGCCGCTCCCACCCACCTAATCACCCAGAGAATAAGGCACTTAATGCATCATGGTACTCATATAGTGGACATGGATCAGAAATCATGAATCTAAAATCTAAAACAAACATATACTGTATGCACATGCAGGAAAATGTCAAATTGATATTAATCAGTTGAAGGGTTCTGGAGGGTTAAAGCCAGTGGAACCAGGAAAGCTAAATCTGTTTAATGCATGGATATGAAGAACAACACATACATTCACCAAAACGAATCCCTATATTATGCATATCGCCATATATTTAAAAAAAAAAACATAAATAAAGACACAACTCATCCTAGCACTAACAGTGATACAATAATAAGGTTTCACAGCTCATCTGATGGAGCTTCCCAGGACTGATACAGAATCAGGCTGCATGGACCATAAATCATCTAGGTAATGTTGACAAGGGTATACTTATCAAAAATAGGAGGTGACAGCATTTCATGTTCCTAGTTTAGATGAAGAATCTTACAAGGCTTTCTTAGGAATGTGTCCCGACTCCCGAGCTCATGCTCACTAGTGTGTGTGTGTGTGTGTGTGTGTGTGTGTGTGTGTGTGTGTGTGTGTGTGTGTGTGTGTGTGTGTGTGTGTGTGTGTGTGTGTGTGTGTGTGTGTAAATGGTGCATTTAAATAGTGCCTTAATCCGAGGCGCTTTTCATGGATTGTGCATTACATTCACCCATTCACACACACATTCATACACCAATGGCGGAGGAAACCATGCAAGGCACCAACCTGCACATCAGGAGCAATTAGGGGTTCTGTGTCTTGAAGGACACTTGGACACTAACTCTGGGGGAGCCCGGGATAGAACTGGGAACCTCACAGTTTCCATGCTGCCACTCTCTACCCCTGAGCCACTGTCGCCTGTGTGTTCCAGATAGCTTTTGTGTGTATTTATATCATATCCCTCCCAGCACAGTGAAGTGTTTACTACAAACATAATTCAACATTTTATTTTAAATAACTTCTGGTCTCACACCCCGACCCAACTGGACATAAGGGGAAAAGGAATTGGCACGGCACACTTTTAGAAAACAGAGAAGATCGGTCAGAAATGTACATCTAAACAAGGGCCTCTAAAAGTTGTTGCTTCATGTTCTTAAAGTGTAATGTCATACATCAATTCAACTCTACATCGATAACATTAAGAATAAGTGTTGAGGAAATGTATATTTCTATAACGTTGGGCTGCACCAGTATATGACCGGATAATGTAAACAAATGCAATGTCCTGGTTCAATTCCAGCTGGAGAATTAATTTCCTTCCCTCACTCTATGCCCGATTGGCTTCTATTTTCTCTCTTCTATCCTACCTAAATAAAGCAGAATACCGACTGTAAAAACAAAACAAAACCATATTGTATTGTCTCCTGCATGTACAGTATTGTGCTGTACATGCAGGGGCATACTGTAGCACCGCACCACAACCCACCACCTCTACATGACAGACAGCTCCATGTGTGGGTCATACTGACTGGACCGGCATTATAGGGGATTTGTTCAGAGAAAAACCCCAGCTGTACCAAATACTTCACAGCAGGTATGGTAACATTAGAATAAACAGAAGGAAGCCAAGAACGGCAAAGCCAGGCGGAACAAAGGAGTGAGGAATTTGAGACCACTGGGGTCTCAACACTAGTTAAACAGTACACACACGTACGACATAGATATGCCTGCTGAGTTTGACTGAAACATAATCATTACTATTGGGTTCTGTGCTTGGAACAATACTATTCACCTAATTATATGCTTCCTTTAGGTCAGTGACAAACGGGTCAAACGTTCAAGGGCCCCCAGTTTAGTATGCAAACTATGCATTGATTAGACCACAGGCAAAAAACAAGCGCCCTGTTTTTCTTGCAGCTGCACCTCATCTATTCTTGAGAGATACGTACCTCTAGGCTAGATTATTGCAAGAATCGGTTATAATCAGGCTGCATCAACAAGTCTCGAAAGACTCCACAGCTGATCCAGAATGCTGCTGTGTAGAATCTGCTGACAGGAGCTAGGAGATCATATTTCTCCTAAATTGGCTTCTCTGTACTGGCTGACTGTAAAATCTGCATGCCTACTAGTTCCTAGAATCTCCGACAGTATGGGAGTCAGAGCCTTCACTATCAGGGTCCTCTCACAGTTATGGTCAGGCAGGTAGACAACCTCTCTCGTTCAACAGTAGGCTAAACAACGTTCCCGTTTTGATAAAGCTTATTATTACTTATTATTACTATAAGACTGTCACAGACATTCCTGGGACTGTAGCCCCTAGTTATGCTGCTATAAATGTACACTTCTGGAAAACTTCTCATGAGTCACTGAGCTCTCTCCTTCCTTCTCTCTCCACCTGTACAAATTCATGTCCCATCAATTCATGTTACAAATGTGACTTTTTGCCTGGAGCTTTTGCTGCTTTCTCATCTCACAGGTAGCGCAGTAGCAGATTTCTGTGTAGAATGAGTTACTGGGCTACCAGACCACAGCTAATCATCTACACGATATCGTGATTGCTGGCATGGTACATATGTTACAATTTAACGGGCTTACGGCCCACCACATCATAACAGCTTCTAGAGTGATAATTCTATTAAGATCTCCATGTCACCGTGCTTCGCTCCACCAGTACACAAGAAAGGTCAATGCAGGTTATGCTCAATAAACAAATCCAGGAATAGATTGCCGTTTATGTCCTTGGAATATCGGAGAGAACCAGAATCCCCCCCCCACCCATCAGTAGCTCCACTTGCTGCTGTTTGGCTTGTAAAATGTCGGCGGCGATGGAACACTCGGCTTTACAGCCTGACAGTGCATCAATATCACTGTGTAGATTGGCTCCACTTATGAACGGTAGCTGCATCTGCTGACCACAAACTGGAGGTTAGCTTTGGCTCCTGCAGTTACTGACAGTAACGCTGTCTATGGCTCTAATAACAAAGTGCATTGGAGTTAGTTTAAAATATATACGGTATATATATTCAGTCATATGATCCTTTGCTAAATATCATAAAAGGATTGTATGACAAATGTAAGGACCAAATCAGTGTTATTAAACCTACATGTTACTATCCATGGTCAGCATAGGCCACTAACTTTAAATACTGTAAACCTCAACCATTTCCCCAAAGCTATTGCTATTGTGTTTTTTAGATATCATGTTTCTTTTTATTCATTTTCAATAAATGTTACAGAATATAATAAATATACCTGAGCATTCTTGTAATTTAGTGTAATTCATTGTATTGTTCATTTCGCTCTTCAAGTTAAGCCGAGTTAAAATGCACCACAGTAAGGAATATCTTTCCAGGTGTATTGATTGTATTGATATCAATGCTAAAACCTTAATGGCTTGCAGTAATACAGTAATTGGATTGTATAATACGACAATCTCTGCTAATAGTTCAAAATTAGACTGGTATCCTTTCAACGTTAATGTCCTACCGAAGTCCACATATTGTTTCATTTAATTTATCAAAGTCAGCTTGTTTCAATAATTGTAAATGCAAAGCACGTACACTGTATTTGTGGCTGCTTCATTAGTTATTGTGGTTCTACATGAGCAAGATGGAAACATTGTAGCACAGTTACACTAAAGCCTGTTGCACAAAGCACAATTTATACGGCATCGCCTGCCAAAAGCAATTGATCTTCATGCTAATAACGCATGGTGCTACAGAGTATAAATTAGACTCAAGGCAGACAACCTGGAGAATGACACCGCAGCCCTGTTACATCCCATATAACATGACTCAGACATCTGTACTCTTTGCATAGTGATGGTTTTTAGTTTTTACAACTAATTTAAGAAACATCAGAGTTTATTGTGTTTTATTCTCTTGCGACATTTAGTGTATCGTTTATCAATTCGAGAATTCATTACAGTCATTCAGTCAATAATCATTCTAGTCTCTTTAAATGAACAACCTGGCACATCTACATCGTGATGTGTTGTGAGCTTGTAGATCTGGTATTTTTTGCTATTCGTCATATAAATTATATATGGCTTAAGCCGTTAAACTATTATAATAGTTTATTTAAAAAAGTTTATAAGTTTATAAAAAAGGTTAAACTATTATGGTAGTTTAACAGTTGATGGGAATATGGGATCATGCTTTTCAGATGTAATTGTATTTCCTGTTTATCTGGGGGTGCATTACTGACTGACATGTCTGCTTGTCTGTTTGCTTGTTCCAACTGGGCTCCATGTTGATGAAGGGATGGTCACAGTTTCTCCCCACATTCCTACACAGAGGACATGCGCCCTGGTCCCTCAGATCGCCTTTCCATTCCCTCACAGCGACCTGAAACCTTACACTCTCTCGTGGGTGACCTGGGGCTCTTTACACGGACCTTAGGTCTCCACTGTTATTGCCCTAATCCACTGTTTATTTCTGTTTGTGCCCAAAACACACTGGCCCAAAGCCAGTGTGTTAACCCAATCTGTGCTACCGTATCTTGCAATTTCCCTTGAAGTTCAAGTTCAAGTCTTTGAGCACGCAAGTCTTGCGCGCACATGTGCGTGCGTGTGTGTGTGTGTGTGTGTGTGTGTGTGTGTGTGTGTGTGTGTGTGTGTGTGTGTGTGTGTGTGCGTGTGTCCATGATCGCTGCACAACTGACGGCTTACATTTTTCTCTAAACTGTAAAAGTCCCACCTGCTGTGCTTAGGACAGGTGCGTGTTTATAGTGCCTAACATTAGCCTGTGTATTTTAGCCTATAAAATGTTTCCCATTGCAATGATGAAAGCACTCGTAAATCATAAACTCTGGATGCATTATGGACGCCTATAGGAGAACCAACCTCGGTCATTTGCTAAAATCAAAGGCGGAGAAGAATGGAACAAATGATGGAATTACAGGAGGAGGGTGGCCGGATTGTCATCTTCAAGGGAAGAAGTGAGAGTATTTTCTTAATGAGAAATATAATGGGAGGTGATGAGGTGCTCAACAAAACCACAAGCAGAACCCAAAACACTGAACCAGCAATGCAAAAGATAAACAATAAAGATTGAATGTGTCCAGCCAGGACGTGCCAGAGGTCAGTGGAGTGTTTAGCCCCACATGCAAACAGTGAGTCATGTTCTATGGCTTCGGTACAGACTTGTGATGCTGCCCGTGGATGACAGACTCTATAAACAGTGTTAAAAATAACTTGATCCAACTGGGAATAGGCCTAATCTAGACAGAGCGCCAGTAAAACCCAGAGGGCGCCGTCTTATGCCTTATGACTAATGTTATTAGGCTTTTTAAAAATAATTTTGAAAAACATTGTGAAAATGGCCTATCTACAAACTCACAAAAACACACACACACACACACACACACACACATGCGCGCGTCAGAACTCATGCTGCTGCACATGACCCCTGCAACACAAATAGACTGCACGTTTCACGCCTTCAGTTAAAGCTAGGCTGACCACACATGTCCCGCATTTCAATGATCATGGTTAAAAAAGAGACAGACAGACAGAGAGAGAGAGACAGACAGACAGAGAGAGAACTAACGTAGGTAATCACAACAAAAGCAAACTAAACTTGAAAACTGCACTAGCCTATAAGAGAAAGCCCTGCTATAGACAAATCTTGTGGTTTTGTTGTTTTTATAAATCAACATTTAATGTTGTGTGTCAATCAGACATTTTGAAGCAATCTGTTCGGAGCCATATTGCTGATGTAAATCGGTGGCATGAGTGTCAGTGTTACATTTTACAACAGCTTCAAACGCAGCTACGCCAATCATAAACAACAAGGACTGGAAGTGTTCGATTTATGAACATAACCACACGCACACGCACACACACACACACACACACACACACACACACACACACACACACACACACACACACACACACACACACACACACACACACACACACACACGGACACATTCATATAAGGGAATAATCTGCAGCAACTGAACCTGTCAGGCCAGATGGCTCTCTCACAGCATCTCCAACGGATGCTTCACCACATCACCACCCTGCAGGAGGTGATGATGTGGGAAGAGGAGCTGTGTGTGTGTGTGTGTGTGTGTGTGTGTGTGTGTGTGTGTGTGTGTGTGTGTGTGTGTGTGTGTGTGTGTGTGTGTGTGTGTGTGTGTGTGTGTGTGCGTGCGTGTGGTTATGTTCATAAATTGTGTGTGTGAGAAGAGTACAGACTATACAGTACAGAGTACATGCATGTTTGGTGTAGCCAGCAGCTAGTCTCGCGTTAAGACTGTTGTCTCTCGCAATTTCCAATCAGAGGAGCAACGGAAGAGCTATCATGAGAAGAGCTATCAAATTGACCCTAATATAAATAGAAATCATCCAAGCATATATAGCTTGCTGCTTAGCAGAAAATGAAATAAAAAAATAAAATGTAAATAATAATAATAATTTAAAATATATTTCCATGAACGGAAATGGCAGCTTCCTTTCGGGAGATGTAGTTCCAGACTCTATATAGCATTCGGAGATTAAGTGGAATAGTTGTCTGGCTACGTGAGACTAGCCGGCAGCTGACAGGTCGCTGTGTTAGTCTAGTATCCAGCCCATAGAGCCCCATTGTGAACCCGGACATGTTGAGTACACCAACGTTTTATGTTATAAATGTTTAGTGTGGGTCCCCAGCGTGTAGAAACTGCCGGATGCTAACTTGCATATGTTGGGCCATTTTCATAATTGGCATAATCTGTGACCATAGCGGCAAAATATTCATGCTTTAGGTAGCATGTGACATGTCAAACTAGGGGGTTTTCATGATGCTGAATCCATTCCAAGCATTTGCAAGTTAGCATCCGGCAGTTTCTAGATGCTGGGGACCCATACTAAACATATATAACATAAAACGTTGGTGTACTCGACATGTCCGGGTTCACATTCTGGCTACTAGACTGTGTGCACTTGCTTTCCTGTCATTCCTCTCCCGCTCCCCACTCCACCTCATCATCTGTTCCGTGCTCTTCACGGGAGCAGCCCATGTTACGGATCACATCACCAGCTGCAATCTTTTAACCCATGTCCGTGTGGACTAGGGGCTCCATTTTAGTCACCGCTAAACCCCTTATCCCTAAACTTCTTTGCCTTATTATTATTTTTTTTTTACTATTTTGCTAAACATTTTTGCATCGTTAAAATGGCCAGTCTACAAGCTCACAACGTGTCAATGTAGATTGGCTAGTTGAACTATTAAAGAATGTGAAATAGTAAAAAGGCAAAGAAGTTTAGGGATAAAGTTTAGTGGTGACGAAAATGGAGCCCCAAGACTGCTGAGTATTAAACACTTTTGGACAAGGAAAAGAGAGGAAGGTAGCAAAATACAGCATGCTAATAATAATATAAGGAATCGTTGAATTCAATTATAGCTAGGATTTTATGGTTAACAATTAGCTTTCCTTCACCATGTAAGCCCAATATTCTTCATTGTATGGGTGAATAGCAAAAATAACCAATCTACAAGGCTCACAAACTCTGGCGATGGAACACATTACAAGCTTGTCGCTTGTCGTGCCTTTTTCACAAAAATGTCAATTATCACCAACAATGACATGCCCAAAGTAGGGAGGCCAAGTTTAAAGTGGGGGCAACATTTGTATTACTTTATATGTAGGCTAATAGAAAAACAGTCTCTTTGCTGAGTGCATGGCCCATAGCAGACAGGAATACTAGCAGCTGCAATAACAACAAAAGACCTGCACAATGCATCAAATCCACCTCTATATAACCTGCTATCAGCCACCTGTTCTCTTCCAGCAGTCACAACGATAGATATGGTTTTCATAGCACTGTTACTATGAACCTTGCTGTTTATATACATCACTCTGCCCAAAGTCACCTGCCGGAGATATTGAGATATAACAATAGGCCTATGTGAATTATATATTATATTATATTAATATTGCTGCATATTACCAAGTCCTAGACAACATTGTAACGGTCCATCACTGTCATGATTCTGTCTTTTATATTTAATGTAACTATTTTTTTTCTTCTGGTATTTCCATAATATAAGGCACACTTGCAAATGAGTTTTGTCTCAGTCTGATCCCTGACTGACTCAATGAATGACGCACGCACGCACGCACGCACGCACGCACGCACGCACGCACGCACGCACGCACGCAGCCACCAGAAGCAGGCAAGGAAGGTTGCGTCAAGACCAAGACCAAAGGAGAAGGGTCAAGACCAAAATCAGAAGAATTCTTTATCCCAATCGAGACCATGATCAAATGTCTATTTTTTCAAAAGACAACATTGGAATTATTCATGAATTTAAATAACTCACATCAAATGGAATGCAATCTTTTGATCTAATTTTGAAAGACTGCAACTCTAATTATTTCCATAATAAGTCAAGACAGAAGAGTCTGAAACACCTCATTAAGCCTACTACTGTACATGTATACCAATTACAACACTGTAGTAATGAACAAGTAATGAGGTAATCATTCAATAATAAATCAGAGAATGAACCAAAACTCTGGCAACTTTGGAGAAACTCTCTGTCTTGGACCAAGTGGACCGGGAATTTGTTTGTGAGTCCTTGGTGTCAAAGACAGAGTTAAGAGTAAAATGGCAAGTGAGCCACAAAAATGTGATCTTGAAACCGGACTCATGACCAAATGTACACAGTAAAAGCCTCAGTATCAATGTATCCATTTTTGTTTGAGAGTGTACAAATGGAAACAAATGGACATTTGTCTTCATTATACATAAAGTTGTAACACTAAACGTATTCACCACATATCCTTTAAGCCAGCATTTTATGGGATAGACTAGTCTTCTGGGTTCTTTTACATTTTATAGAGAATACCAGGAGTCATGGAAAGGATGTTCAGGCACTTGCATTAACCCATTCTGAACGGGAACCCATGTTGGTGTTATAGCATCATGTTGTGCTTTAACTATTGAAAAATAGCAGATCTACAAGCTCATAGCGCGCCACCGAGTGGCGCGCTACGAGCTTGTAGGTCTGCTATTTTTGAAAAATTCGAAGAACGACTGACATTTTTAGAATCTGATCTCAGGTCAGAATGGATTAATCAGACCAGTGTGTGTCCCGTGGAAACCTCGTATGAATCTGATCTCAGGTCAGAATGGGTTAAGTTGGCACAGGCACAACATACGCATATTTGGCACTAAGCCTTCATCAGTGTTTACATGCTTAGAGCCGAATCGCGTACATTACTCTGTATGCCGTCCGTGCCAAACTTAATATAATAAAAGTCAGTATTTTAGCATTATCTATCTAGTTCACTGTAAAAGAGTTGTCCAGAAGTGCAGTTAACCCATTCTGACCTGAGATCAGATTCATACGAGGTTTCCACGGGACACACACTGGTCTGATTAACCCATTCTGACCTGAGATCAGATTCTAAAAATGTCAGTCGTTCTTCGAATTTTTCAAAAATAGCAGACCTACAAGCTCGTATCGCGCCACTCGGTGGCGCGATACGAGCTTGTAGATCTGCTATTTTTCAATAGCTAAAGCATAACATGATGCCAACACCAAAATGGGTGCCCGGTCAGAATGGGTTAACCATGAGGATACAGGCCCATGCATTGTGCTTAGCTTGGACTTCACACTGGCACATTACTGTAGTTATTGCAGGAGCTTAAATGTAATAGGGCTGAGTTAATTTCCAGGAAGATAATAAGCACATTTACGGGGTACATTATTGCACATGGTAAACTCAGATTTTACAGACTTGTCAAGTAACTAAAACAAAAAAAAATATTATAAAAATAATAAAAGCCTCAAAGGAAGTTGACGACTGCATCTCACATAAAAAAATATGTATATGCTCAGTAACAGTCACACCCCGGTAGAGAGTGGAACTCCTTAGACCCATCTATCAGTTTTAACAAATTTCAATAGTGAATTTAATTGGAATGGACACGCAATACAGTTTATTTTCTCCTCTTGTTTGCCCACTCCAGCCCTGTGCAATTCAATTCATGTGACTATTCATCACAGACACACATTTATGTCATAGTGCAACCTGGAGTACTTGTAAGTGAAAAGCTAAGCATGTGTCTCACCTTTGACCCGGGTTGGTGAGAGGTAAATCCCGCGGCGGACATGGGAAAAGTGTTCATGGCTGCAGCTGGCAAGTATGATGCACTGACTGCTGAGGACGCATCTGAGAAAATAAGGAGTGGGGATTAAAGACAAGGAATTCAAATATAAAACTGGACACATAGTAAGGCCTGCGTGATTTATAGTGGCGCACCAGTATCACAATTAGCCAGTCGACAAGCTCACAATGTGTCTCGTTGCGATGCGTTGTGAGCTAGTATTTTTATTTAACCCATTCTGACCGGGCACCCATTTTGGTGTTGGCATCATGTTATGCTTTATCTATTGAAAAATAGCAGATCTACAAGCTCATAGCGCGCCACCGAGTGGCGCGCTACGAGCTTGTAGGTCTGCTATTTTAGAAAAATCGAAGAGCGACTGACATTTTTAGAATCTGATCTCAGGTCAGAATGGGTCCATCAGACCAGTGTGTGCCCAGTGGAAACCTCGTATGAATCTGATCTCAGGTCAGAATGTGTTAAGTTTGCACATGAGACAGGACAGACAACAGATACGTGACAACAATTACAGAACAGAAACAGGACAAAACAACACCAGTACTCAACATTCATGTATAAAATTATAAAAGTCTGAAAAACAATGTAAAAACCACAAATGTATTATATATTAATGAAATCAGCTATAACTGAAAAAATAGATAAATAAAAGGGGGGGCACTGCAGAAAGACTTCAGTGCACAATGCAAGGAATTAATGCATTCGCCATGTATCCGAAGGAAGTCTGATCCAATCCACTTTTAGATTTTCTCCAGTTTAATCCTGAGTTTAAGTTTTGTTGTATTCAAGATCTGATTTTAGGCATGTTTAAAAATCCGTGTTGAGGTTCTTAATTCACTGTTTTTCATTAAAACGTCTTTGTCCTACTGTCCAGTTGGGATTGTGTTTGAAGTCCAGCGCCTTTTAGAGCTTCAATGCCGTGAGCCATGAAATGTTGAACCAACCTTGTGGTTGTCTTTTTTGCATTGTTAATAATATTGTATCTGTGTTGTCCCAGCCTTGTAGCTATTGTTTTACCAGTTTCTCCGACATATTTTCTCCAACCACATTTTTCACATGTGATTAAATAAATGCAGTTGCTGGTTCTGGTATATTTCTGGCGTTGTGAGCTTGTAGATCGTCTCGGTGTGTGAGCTTATAGATGGTCTATTGTCGGTGTGACACGACTAAGTATAAATCAGACGTAAGTAAAACATGGTCAACATTCCGAGGAATTATTCTGAAACTTTATGTTCTTTTCCAGCAGTGGTGTGTAATCATTCGGCCCAAATCACCCTTTGAACCCGTTTCAAGCTTCAAGATACAGGCAGGTGTGCTCACAGGGGGTGGAAACTGGAAAGTACCCACAAGAGCTACTTCACTATATAGTTTCAGACACATTTTACATTCAAAGCATATACTGTATCTAGACTTTTTGAACAGCTGCATTAAATTACACAAGTGTATACTGTATATGTCAACAACTCATTCTGATTTATAGCATTCTTTTCTTGATCTTTTTTAAATCTTTTCCCCGATTTAGTCAATTATGCCCCATGTTATTTCCCCTATGTTTATAGACTCTGTCACTGCTAACCCCTACGTGTTGGTCTTTCTTGGGGAGGGTGTAGACAACCGCATCTCCTCCAATACAACACATGAAGTCGCCCACCGCTTATTTTCACCTGAGAGTGAGGACGGAGTTTCACTGGGAGGGAGTAACGAATGCGGAGGAACTCACTGTATCCTTCCCATTTCTGCTCCCTGCAAAACAGGTGCCTAAACCGACCTGTAGGAGTTACTATTGCAACAGGAGATCACCCTCCCCTACCGTCTTCAGAGTCAGACCCTGTCACCCTGGCTAGTCTCCCGGCCAGTTACTAACAGGAGATCACCCTCCCCTACCGTCTTCAGAGTCAGACCCTGTCACCCTGGCTAGTCTCCCGGCCAGTTACTAACAGGAGATCACCCTCCCCTACCGTCTTCAGAGTCAGACCCTGTCACCCTGGCTAGTCTCCCGGCTAGACTGGTTCCTGTTGTCATACAGTCTTGGGCACGGAAGCTCTGATCATGAGCAAGCAATAAAGTGGAAGTGAAGCCTCTGCCCCACTTCCTTTACGGTCGTGAAAAAATGATCTTAAAATAATTTGAAATAATCTAAGCATAATAGCTTGCATTTTAGCATGTGAATGAATGGAAATGCCAGCTTCCTTGCTCGGATTTTGGGAGGTGTAATTCCAGACTCTATAGAGCGTCGCAGTCCCGCCCCCTCGAGAGACCCGGAAAAGAAATCCCGTTCATTTTCCTTTTCAGAAAGTATTTTTTTAAAGACGTTTACGCCGCGGACAAAGCCAACTCTTGTCGTGACAAATCATGACAATAAGACACAATGTTTTGGGCCAAACATTATTTGTAATTATTTGTTTGGTCCAAAATATTGTGTGTTTGTCATGATTTGTCACGACTCGAGTTGGCTTCGTACGACACTTAAAAGGTCTTTAAATAAATACGTTTTGAAATGTGAAATGTGAAAAATTCATTGGGATTCATTTCCTGGGCCTGGCGTCGTCATGAAAGGGGGCGGGACTGCAACGCTCTATAGCATTTGGAGATTGCGGAATAGTTGTCTGGCTACGCGAGACTAGTCCCTGGCCTGAACCTGAATAAAGATGGAATGCTGTGATTTTTGTATTCTTTTCTAGTTTTTCATGCGTTTATGAGGTGACAGCAGTTATTTAACGCATTGGTGTGGTTGTGTGCAATGATGTCTTCCCTTTGTATTTAGAGTTTCTTCCTGGAGGCTGAAACATTGACAGTCAAACGTGATATAGTGATATAGTGACATCACAATATCACCCCCTCCCCCTTTATCATACAGCTGTGGGTGCGGCTTCAGTTCAGGTGAATCACCACCCATCACCACCCACCAGGCAAACCAGGCATACTTAATGAACTGGTGGGTGTGTCCACATAGAAATGACATTTTAACAAATACTGTACTGTACTGTACACTTTAAAAAAAAAATCTTCCTCCCTATATAATACCTGATGATCATGTTTTAGGATGGAAAAAAATCACAGCACTCTGTCTTTAAGAAAGTAATAAGAAAATAAAGCAAATAAAGCAAGTGTGTCAACAGCAGACATGAATGCTTTGGGTTTCATCTCCTTCATACGTCTTCTCTGGTGGGCAGGCTCAAATCATTAAGAGCATGAAAACGATCACAGGACACCAGTGGCTTAACACGTTACATTAGCTCCGTTAGGGTCAGTTCAATGGCAATCTGGGTACCCTTCGGCAAAACAAAGGAAAAACAGTGCCCTCTTTTCAGACACTTTATTCGGACAGCATACTGTATATATCAACATATCGAAATACGTAACGCCGTGTAAAGTTAGAAGGACACATTCCCCCCTAGCCTCTAGCATCTCTATAAATACTCCCTGACTCCCATCGATCATTCTGTCACACATGCGGTATTCCTGCTATCAAAGAACAACATCGTAACGGCGTCAGCAAGCCGTGACAGTGGAGGCTATACGAAGGTGGGCTGACCATTGACCCACCTTGGTTCGCAGCAGAGAAGACCATAGAGTTATTCCCTCCAGTGGCTATGCTTCCGTCAGAAACTCCCGCGACGACGTAGTGCCCTCCGCCAGCCGCTACCACTCCGGGGCTGAAATAACCATAGGAGACTGGTGAATATGACTGCCGCTCCCCTGCAACTGCCTATAATATCTGGTGACAGAGCTCATATTCATAGAAACATTAAGACAGCTGTAGATGGAGCAAGGAGATTAAACCCCAGTGCCTCGGCGACTCTAACGGGATGTACTTTGGGTTGTAACCCAGATTTGTAAAGCTCTAGCACTCAGGATCAAATTAATCTTGAGGCACCCCAGACGAGATGTATGTATTATCACCCAAACAAATCTATAATATTCATAACATGAAATAGCTCAGCTTTATTATCATCTGTCAACCACTTAAAACCTATACATTAAAGATGACTCTATACGTCCACGCATTGTGAGCTTATAGATCTGCCGTTTTTGCCAAATGTTTGTCTCGGAATATGGACACTAGGGTTCATGTACAGTAGTTAAAGCAAGTTAAAAAAACAAACATGGTGGCATGCTAGCTGTCATTAAGTGTCATTGAGTAGACAAGCAGAGAGCACATGGGAGAGTACGGTTTGTATTGACAAAGAACACTGGCGTCAAGTGAAATGTAGAAGCCCTCATAACTCACCCATCATTCGCGTACAACGATCGGTTCTGCAGGTGTAGCTTTCCCTTCACATGCTGGTCCCAGTCCTGAAAACACAAGACAGTCACAGCACCCAAACATAGATCCAGTCAGTTTAGATGCATTCAGAGGTCACTCACCACACACAACCCAACCCAACACATAAGCTCAATTAAAGAGACAACAGCTTTGGTTAGGGTACAGCTGCCCCTGAATCTACTGTAGCGTATGTTATTGAGTCAGTACAGTTCATTCAGTTAAGCTGAAATGTGTATACTTCAGCAATTAAAATTTTAAATGGTGACAAAACATTTCAATCACTTTCATCATAGGATCTTATTAACCACTTAAACCCTATACTTTGTTGTACAACAAATAAATAATAGCTACATACAAATAATACAAACTCACAAAAATACAATCTATACATAATTTTATTCAATGCATCACGCTGTGACACATTGTGAGTTTATAGATATTGCAGAGCTAAATTGTAGATAAGCTATTTTATATGTTGGGGGGGGGGGGGGGGGGAGATTGTGGGATTTTGCCCACAATAGTGACACAAAGGTTAATGTTGTTAAACTGGCCCTGTATCAACTATGACTGTTTAGTAGCCAGGAACCTCCCCTTGCAGCAAGAGACACACATTCACGTCAGCTCACCCACCTTCAGGTTGTACACTTTCTTGTCACAGATGGTGCATTGATGCGGGAGGTGGGATGGGGTGACTGCATGGTAGTCATTGACTTGGTGAGGTTGGAGGATCATGGTGCCTGTAGACAAGCTATGATCCCCCGCCTGCAGCGGCTTGTAGCCCACAAAGCCTTGCATCCCCCCTGAACCAAAAGAGGGAACCCCGCCACTGGGATTGAACTTGGGTTCAGAGGTCGGCTCCTCTGGGTTATACAATTCTGGCCTGGCACGAATTGGCTGTCCACCAGCTGTCCACGTTGTTGTAGCCTTGGAAACCATATCCGATTTCCCCACGTGACCCTGGTTCACTGGGCCTTTCCATGGCTCCTTATGGGCGGTGGATGCGTAAGTGTTCATTTTCTGTTCATTAACACCAAAGCCAGCCTGTTGTCCCTGAAGATCCTGCCCATAGAAATCTCTCTGAAAGCCAACATTGTTTGTGATCTTGGCCTCAGTATTTATGGCCGCATACTGCCCATCCACTGCTTTGGCTGACGCTGCAGGCGTACCAGTGAGGAAGCCGCTGTACTGGTGCCTCCGGTCTGTGTCACAGGGATATGTTGACCCTGCTTTCTTGCCGTACTCCCCTCCTTGCTGGCTTGCTCCTGTCGCCCCGCCATAATTCATCTTCACATTGCCAGGGTTCTGGGCAAAGTTCCCACTCACCAGGGCCCCCAGGGCCGAATTGGGCGAGGAGAACCCCAGGGCACCCGGCGGGAAGCCACCTTGAGGATTCCCGACCATAGGTGAAGTCCGGAGCTGGTTAAACAGGGGCTGGGACATGGCCACATTGGATAGAACCTGATTGAGGAAAGTGGCGGCCGTGGCTGCGTTGCCCCCCACGGCGCCCTGCGCCAGTTTCAGGCGGTGGAGGGTGAGCTGGGCCTGGAGCTGAGCGAGCTGGAGGCTGGCTGGCGTCAGGAGGAACTGCTGGTTGGTCAGCTGCTGCCCGGCCTGCACGGCACCATCAGGCAGCTGGCCACCGCCAGGGAAGCCCTTCTTATTGGCGCCGTCCGCCGCGCCGGTGCTGCAAACGCACAAACAAACACAGCCCTGAGTTACAATACTGTTCATAAGAATGAGTGACGACGAACTGCATGTGTCCGTCATTCTGTGAATGACAGCCATCATGGAATGACACACTGTGAAGCCCCAGACTCCAGGTGGTCCTATGACCCTGTTTGACTAGCCCTGCCTGTCCTTTCAGCTTCTGATGAATGCGCTCACATGCTGTCTAAACTTAGTCTAGTCTACTATTAATCACTTCATCCATGTTAAACACCTGACACTGCCATACATGCCTGCACTACTCGTCCCCACCCGGAATGTAGGGTGGGATAGCAATCGGATTAGATGTGACAAAGTGCAGGGGAAAGTTCCTGTAAACAGCCATTTTGTTTAGTACATGTGACAAAAAGGTAGGTATATTCTTGTCACACTTTAATTACGTGAACAAATTCAATTCATATTAGCAATTTGCAAACAGGGTCAAAACATCTTGAACACCAAAAGGGGATGGGATATTTTGATAAATGCATTTGTGCAACTGAATCTTTCAGGAGGATTAGCACCTTTAGATCTGTAGTCGTACCGGCTTCTGAAGTTGTGATATGGTCTTAGTACATTGGCACATTATAAAGCCATCATATAACAACCATATCATATCGCCTCTATTCAAGTAATAACTAGTAGGCTAGGTTAATGGTTCATTCAGTATATGCATTAAGTCACAGCTGCAGGATAATAAATTAAGCCTTCAGAAAAACTTTAAATTCAATTTATTGTCAGTTTACTGTATGAGAATAATTTGTATTTCTCTAACATACACACTCACATAGTTCCATACACATAAATGTGTTTGGCCAGAGCATGGCCAATCACCAAAATAAATGAAACTATACAAGATTAATGACTATTACCTGACACCATGTCCCACTGACACGTATGACAACCAACACTAGCAACTAATCAATGAAGAGGAACCTGCTCAGCATCTATCTATGTACTGTATTCTAGGAATCTTTGTCCGTCTGTCCTTTACATATCTCATAGTCACAAACCATTTATCCAATCGACTTCACGCTATTGGGTGTATTATTGAGGAACAAAGGTGGTACAGTGTCAAGTCGATCGGATGAGTGGTTCTTGAAAACTGGCCACTGGCACAAATTAATAACTTCAATGTAGATTCTGCTGAAGAAAATCATGAAGAAAAACATTTGAATATTCAACAATATACAGCTGACTGTATGACGGTGGGGAGAACGGTTCTCGAGTTATTTCAGACGTACACAGACTTGTGCATTTATAGATACTAGAGCGGTGTCCGTTGGCGCCTCTACAGCGATGGCAACATGAAAATCATATATATATCCCAATTAAAACAGTTTTTAAAAACAATTTCGCTACAACAATAATTTCTAAAATAAAGTAGTTTTGAAACTATTGAGATAAAGCACAAACCGCTTTGTGTTTATAGAGAAGTTTTAACGGCTTTGATCGGCTTAATGGCTTTTCAGACGATCATAATCAAGGTCCGGAACTATCAGTTTTATTATAATATTTAAACCATAAAAACAAGACTGTAAATCTGAAGTTGATTAAAATCACAATCCTGTTTTTGCCATTATAGTGAGCATAGGACGAATTTCACGTATGTGCAAATGTACAGTGACGTAAAGTGATGTAAAGTTGTGGGGACTAAATAATAATAACACTTAAATAAAAACATAATTATTCTCCTTAGTCCTTACCATATTTTGTCTCCTTTGTTCCCCCCTAACATAGAAACAGTCTATGCATGCGCCTACTGTATCATGAAGTTTTCATTTTTCTTTCATAATATATAACAATATAATAAATAGGGGCTCTAAAGAATTGCAAAAATAGAACAAAATAATAAAACTTTACAGAATTAGGTAGATATGCCAAAGAGCAAACAAAACTACACCAATATTTTGCAGACTGAAACCAAAACAAAGGACAAAAATGTAACAAAATAATACATTGACTAACTAAAACGGCTACCAAAATTAACAATGCACAATCCAGTTCCTGGCTGAAAAGTCATCCTTCCACACCGTATATGAATTGAAATCTACTGTATATGACTAAGGTTCGACAGGAGAGATTCATTACACTGTCACGCATAAATTTACCAAGCGTATCCCCGATGTCCTTCCTTTACCATAATTCACATGGTGGTCTATATATGGTCAATGGTTGGGAAATGCATCACGCCCTTTCTCTTACTGTACTTAGTACTCAAGAGTTTACTTAACTCTGAGACTGTATAAATCAGACCTGGGCATTGTACGGCCCGCAGGCCAGATACGGCTGGCTGATTCTGACCGGCCCGCGAAAGATTACTTGATAATTAGAAAATAAATCATACTTTCATTACCATAATGGGTGGACTAAAACCGCATTGCTTTTATTTTATTGAAGCCCATGTATTCTCACACTGCACGCAATCTGCACGTCAACTGTGCACGTGAATTGCGCGTGATTGAGAACCTGTCTTCCTTCCTTCACCCCCCCCCCCCCCCCCCCCCCCCTTATACGAGAAAATGTCGCCTTTTTGGATTTATTGGTGACAACAGCGTTGGTGAATGCAAATAGCCATGAAGCCCAGCTAAGCATGCAGCTCCACAACACGGTATGGCAGGCGCATGATTACTAAAACTTACTCGCAGGAGGACAAGTTAAATCCCATTATGCTTTATTGCTTTATTTAACCCGCCTCGCCAATAAAGTTAACTTAAAATATGTGTTGCTGCATCGTATGGCTATGCGCCGTGAGCTTGTGGATCGTCTGTTTTCGGCACGCGAGTCGACACCGTTGTACCACAAAGTAAATCTGGCAGAACGTGGACACATCAATGCCTGCCAGGGTGCCAAGTCTCAACAATATCATCACTGGTTGGCTTGTTATTGTGTTTTCAGAACGTTGTTGTTTAATGGTTGTGAGTGACTCAACAGTGCTCATCATTGCGCTGATAGTAAGCAGTGCGCCATGTGGGTTGTGAAAGTGGCACCACCAGGGTCCTCCATGGAAGAACAACTATTAAAAGAGCTAACTCTAATGTTCTCATTGTTAAAATAAAATAATAATGAATTATAAAAATTATAACTTAAAACTTAAAACAAAAACATAGTTTTTAACTGGGAAAGGAAACGTCTCAAGCATGCAAGTACAAAGTAAAATAAATCACACCCATGTAAAATGAGGGGCGCTCTTATTGTACATCATCATAAATGGCCATTTACTGCTTTTTATATAGAAATAAAATTGATATTATGCATAATTAAGTTCAAGTTTGGCCCGGCCCTCCAAAATATTTGGAGGGCTAATGCTAATGCTTGGGAAAAAATAATTGCCCACCCCTGGTATAAATGGAACTAAATGTCCATTTGGGTCCATTTGGTTCCAATTGTTCCAAGTGTACGGTAGTCTAGTACTGTATAATCAACTGATTTTCACCACTCTTGAAAAATTCAATGACCCTCTAACTGTTCATAATCAGTTCTCACAATCACTTCCACTCCCACCTCCCAACTCAGTACAGAAGGGGTCCTTGGTCCGTGACCGGGGCTAACCACTGCCACTCAAAAACGTGTCACTATCCATGTCACTATTCACCTTTAAAAATATGCATATAAAATAGTAAATAATACACATCCAGAATCTTGAACTAGTGAACACGGGAATTGTTATTTAGACGTACAGTGTCAGTAACGGCCACGAACGTATACAGTACGTATCACTCGATTCACACAAGTTGAAGTGGGAAAGGTGTGTGTGGGTGAGTTTGCTAACTTGTTGTACATCCTTAACAAACACACACTAAGTTAATAAGCCTGCTAATGGGGAGATACACTTTCAGGTCCCGTGTCTGTCCGGGACTCACAGCTATAAATAATATAGTCACACTACTATAGTGCTCTTACTAGACTAATATGGCCTCCTCCTGGCCAGCTGGCTGAGGGTACGAGACTCTTCAGACCAACATCATGACGTGGATTTTGAGTAGGTCAGGGTTCGAATTGCTGTTGGCGGTTAGCCGGTTACCAAATATGGCAACATGAAAATCATATACATATCCCAAATAAAACTGTTTTTTTTTTTTTACTTTTACTACAACAATAATTTCTAAAAGAAAGTCGTTTTGAAACAATTTGTAAGGCACAGTGTAATGATAAAGCACAAGCTGGTTTGTGTTTATAGAGAAGTTTAAACGGCTTTGATCGGCTTAATGGGCTTTACAGCCGATCATAATCAATCAGACCGGAACTATCAGTTTTATTATATATATTTAGTAAATACTAAATACACATCCAGAGTAGAGGGAAGGGTCCATGCCTCTACTTTTGATTTACCTCCCTGTCATTAATTTGCATGGCCAGTGGGGATATGTTTTATCTCTGCGTCTGGTCAGACTGAATTAAATACATACATTTACATTATATCTTTGATAGCTTCGATAATTAAGAATTTAACAACAAAAGTCTGATGTTCACGTTTTGGACAATATTTTGTATCCCCCCCCCACCACCAGAAATAACAAAAACAGACGATCTAGAAGAAGAAAAAAAGGGAGGGGTTACATCTTGAAAATAGCTCTAAATGCATTGCATGTTATGAGCTATTTGTTGTGAGCTGTAACGCCAAAAGAAAAATATATATACTATATATAACAAGTCATAACCTAAATAAAATGTGTCACGTCTTATAAAGCCATTGTGCAGATGAATGAACCAGGAATGAACCAACCTCTAGGCGGGTGTTTCCAGACACAATAGGTATACACTTAATACTGTACAACTTACAAAAATGGGCATGATCATGGCGATCTGGCCAACAAGTTAGGAAGCATGTGTTATAGTGCCGTTCGGTGAGTCCGCGGTTCAATTCCAGGCCGGCAAAACCATTTGCTGCATGTCACTCCCCTGCTCTCTCTCTCCATGTTTCCTGTCTCTATATCCACTGTCAAAGTCACTGTGAGTAACTCACTAAAATGAGTACGTGAATGATCTGAAACTTAGCAGTTAATTTGTCACTACTGCTCAACTTTCATTAAAGTGAATTAAAACTTAAAAAATAAAACGTTTAGATTTTATCGACTTTGGGTGTTTTCCAAAGTGCCTAAATTGATTTTCTAAAATCTTCTAGATCCTTGTGAGAAGCTAAATGGAGTTAAAAACATTTCTACTTTGCGTATATAAATTTCCACTTAGCTCAGGGAAACAGAGATCTCAGAGAATTGTTGGGAATCACGGTAGCTGCCTGCCTACCAGGCAATGACTTAATGTGTAAAATGTACAATAAAATTTGTTCTGCAACGTAATATTAAACATTTTAACTGCTGCTCTTTTCGCACACACATACAGTACACTCAATGAATGTACACACATGCACAAGTACACATTAATATGAGGGAAATATCATCTTCCATTTCTATGGGCTTTGACCGCCTCCTGCATTATCCTAGTAGTCTATTAATCATTTATGAAAGAAATCGTCGCACTCAGAAAGATCTGTTTACATAATTTAATTTTAAATTTTCCATGTCAAAATGGTTTTGGACATCCGACCATCATGGCCATAAATTCTATTAAGTAAATTGATCTTTCTGAGTGCAGCCCTCTCTTTACATAAATATTTTTGTTGTGTTTCAAACAACAGAAATAAATATATGAAAATAATTACGTAAATACATGCGATATTAAATCCTTTGAAAGATTATTGTATGTACAATTATTTTAATAATATCAATGTATTTAAAGGTATAGACACAAATATCTAATAATAATAAACAATATACGTTAATAAACAATATACGTTCATTTGTATATTAAATGATTATGTAGGCCTACATGTAAGGTAAAACAACAATGAAGTGAATTTATTATAACTATGTCAAATTAAAATAAACTAAAGTTATAATTTCCCCACATTATACTTTCATGCCACCATAACTGCAGAGATCATTTAAAACCAGAACTGCACATCTCCTTTGTGGGTACAAAAACTGTCTGTCTTGAATAGGGCTGACATGTCACCAACACTCACAACCTGATCCTGACAAATACACCATTATGAAGTCTGACTGTTTAAAAACTAAAACGTTGACTTCAACAAATTATTCATGCCGTTTGTAACTCTGTATTGTTGTGGTCTGGTAAGTTACACTACATAGCCACCATGGATACTGCAAATAAACTGGAGCCGTTTTTAAATGTTTTTAAAGTAATTCTTTAAAAGGTTACTTCTAGTCCAAACAATAATCCACACAAAAAATGGCATTTAATGCAAGCTACCTCCAACAGATGTGATTGTGCGGATGCTCATTTCAGTTAACTGAATATGTACAAATGGAACCAAATGGACCCTGGGTTCCATTTGTACACTCAGGGTTACACTAATACCGAGTATTTCACAGTGCAGTATTTTTCAAGCTCCAGGCAGCACCTCAGCTAACCCTGTGAGGGTTTATTTCTTCATCTTTGGATGTATAAAATGTAAATACGGTCACAGTGCAGTAATGTGCTTTACAGTATGGTAATTTGGTAACTGTATGATCTGAAGTCAAGACCAGTTTGTGCTTGGTAATTAAGAACTTCCACAAGTTGAAATATTAAAATAAAAATAAAAATAGGCTGCCTGTGACTCTTGATGGCAAATTATTGGCCACTTGACTTGACTGAAGTGCGAAGCAAAAAATAGGAGAATAGAATAGTAGTAATAATAGTAGAAAAGTAGGAGAATAGAATAGTACGGATGCAAAATGAGAGCGATCCCGTACATAATGTCTTGGACTTGCAAAAATACTTTATAATAATAGACAATGTTTCAGTCCTCATCAGGATTAAAATATGATCTAAAAAGATTGTAATGTTAATAATGAAGGTCTAAGGACTGAAACACTGGTGATTATTATAATAAAGTATTGAAAATGATTTGCCACTAAAGATTATGATTATTGTATCTTATGAAAAAAATCAACGACGTGACTGGAATTGTGTGCTGTGTAATGATCTGTAATATATATATATATATATATATATATATATATATATATATATATACACACACACACACACACACACACACACACACACACACACACACACACACACACACACACACACACACACACACACACACACACACACACACACACACACACACACACACATATATAGCTCTAGTCTACATTCGTGAATTTGATCACTGTAATAAACATTTACAATGGTCATTATTAACATTATGTGACATTTGACATTTGGAGATGCCTACATAATGTATTGGGTTACTGTCATATGCTGCAATGCCAACATTAGACATAAGAAGAAGGAAATGTGGGCATAGGTTCTTAAATATAATAATTAACCATTTAAGTCTATTTCACAAATTAAAAGCATATTTAAACTTATATAGCAACTGTACAGGAGCAAAGCCATATCTGTATAATGTAAGGCTATTTTAGGTTATTTAAAATTATTATTATGCATTATCATTTTTTGGCAACAAATCAAACCCAACAATACTGTAACCTCCCAGGACCAATATTTGAGAAACAGAGTTTGTGGTGCAAGTTTATGTATACTGTCGTAGCACGCACATCTCCACAAAGATCAAAGCAAGTCCCAAGTCACAATACATAACAGTACAGCACACTGGTTTAATCCATCTACACAGCGCTCTATGGGAGGAAGTAACACATTAGAGGAAGGCGCTGAGTCTATTCAACTAGGGAATACTTTTCTACCATAGACAGCATGACATCCAACTATGACTCGAGACATCTTTCATACCTAATCAGCAACCCAGAGTTAAGTCCACAGAGAGCCATATAAACCGTGCCTTTAGGTGGATATTCGACAAAACACAACACCACACAAGTATTACCCCCGGGGGGGGTACACAAGCCTCCCTAAGATTAGAAGAAGCAAACAGACCTTGAAACGGCGGTGTGGACAGTAGCTGTGTGGCTGCTTGTCTGTGCACCTCTTGACACTATACTCTGCACACTGTTACTCTATAGTATGACCTTCTGCCCAATGGCTGAGACAGGGACAAGCCTACCTCCCTCGCTCTGCCCACTATAGTCTAGCATGACGCTTCTGGTAGCAAAACAGCATACCTTTCGCTGCTAGTTTATTTGATTGTGTACTGTACATTGTCCAGTGGTGGAAGAAGTATAGCTACTCAAATGTTGTAGTGAAGGAAAAGTATCAGTACTGCAATGTAGAACTACTCCCGTTACAAGGAAAAGTCCGGAATTCAAAATGTACTCGAGTAAAAAAAGTATTGGCATCAAAATGTAGGCTATTTAGCACTAAAAAACTACTAAAAGTAGAAAGTACTCATTATGCAGAATGTGCCATTTAACACGTTTTCAAATGTACAAAATCTTTTGAAAGTAGCCGATCTACAAGCTCACAATGCGTCACACCAACGCACTGTGAGCCTGTAGATCGGCTATTTTCAAATGGGCGAAATGTATATAGGGCTGGTTAATGTATGTTTTGTAATAATAATCAAAATCAAAAAAGTAACTAGTAACTAAAGTTTTAAAATAAAGGTAGTGGAGAAAAAGTACAATATTTGGATCCGAGATGAGTAGAATTATTAAGCATTGGAAATGTGGAAATACGTACAGTACTTGAGTAAATGTACTTTGTTTCGTTCCACCGCTGATGGTAGCAAACAGCATACCTCGTTGCCTTGCTGGTTTACGTGCCTGTATGCGTGTGACTGTCCACTGTTCCTGTGTTTTCACCACAAGACGTCTGCATGATGAAATGTCACACATGGTGAACATGGTAACATGCGTGCAGCACAGACGTTTTGGAGGTCCATGTGACACAACACAGCAAGAAAAGCCCAGTCACAACATGCCTTCATCATGTGTCACCATGACAGCTGGGACAGCTATGGCCGCAAGGTGGACAAGCTGGAAGTTATAAATATAATTGAGTAAGGTTTTATTTATTTTTCCTGCTGGGATAAATAATAATATATTTATTATGCATTTCTAGTAATATGTCATGTTCTTTGTTCTGTACAACAATTCTTTATACTACGATGTAGCAAATGGTTCCGTTTCAAAAGGAAACATTGCAGCTTCATAGAAATTAGCACTTATTGACTGTTTGATTAATTGTTCATTTTAATTGTGTCATTGAGTGCCCCTATATAATATAATTATTGAATATATTCAATGAATAATAACTATTTATAAAGAATGCTTCAGTGAATACAATAAATTATCTTACACTATAATTACACTGTAAGCAGCAATAACAGGAAATAGATCTAGGTATCAAATAGTGATACAGTAATAATGTATCACTAAACAACTATTAGCATTTGATAGCTAAAAAAATCATGTAAGAAAATGCCTAAGACGTCCACATGAGAAGAAACGGTGTGTGTGTGTGTGTGTGTGTGTGTGTGTGTGTGTGTGTGTGTGTGTGTGTGTGTTGTGACACAAGGAGGCCCTGATTCTGGAGGTGGGCTGTGTCTTTGATTTGTACATGGACCAGGCATTCCAAGTATCAACCATTACTTGGAAGTATAACAAACCTGGGGTATCGCTGTAGATTTGCCATACTGATATTCGGAAGCCAGCTGGGCCATGTGCATAAACTGACCATGAGTGGCCTAAGAATAGCTGGCATGACAAAAAGCAAAGCCAAACAACTTGCCAAATACTGTTCTGTTTCGACTGTTATAGGCAGTTTGTCTGTGTGGACAATCCTTAAGTGAACATGAACTGTTTCCTTGTCAAATTAATTGTAATTTGTGGATTCAAATAAAGAAATCGAAATGTGTGTGCGTGTGTGTGTGTGTGTGTGTGTGTGTGTGTGTGTGTGTGTGTGTGTGTGTGTGTGTGTGTTATATTTTACTAATATCTGTGTTATATTATACTAATCTGTTAATTAGAAACCAGATTATAGGATTACTTGTCTTGAATTTAAAGCCTAATCATACACATAAAAAAGAGCAATACAATACTCTCCTTAATAATTGGACTACCGGTATTTAAGTTGGACATTTATGTTTTTTAAAGTGAAATCAGTTACATTGTGGCCTCTACTAACATGGCTGAGCTAGTTTTAATTTCAACTGTAATTTCTATTTAGCATCCACTCTCAGGAACTCCTTCTCTAACCACAAAGGCATGTGATTCCCAGAGAGGTGTGACGGTGACAGATTTACAGCCAAGCAATCTTTTGGCAGAGAGAGAGAGAGAGAGAGAGAGAGAGAGAGAGAGAGTGGCTGGTGATAAAAATTTGTTTAGATAAATATCTGTTAACTCAAAAGATGAATAGTTGCTGAGTTGATATACTATGGAGCTTTCCAAAGCAGGGTGCTTCTTTAAACCACCCACTAGATGGCACTGTTTCCACAACTGAGCCCAGTTGGTCTGACAGGGAATAATGCAGAGCAGCCGTGGGAGGGCACTGTGCTCTTACTTTTCTTGAGGTCTTCTGTGAGGTTTTGTGTCAAATTGTTTACACGGATTACATTTATCAGGGATAGAGTAATAATAGGATAATAATTACTTTGGTGAGGCATAAACTGAAGTACTAGGATTAAAAAACGTGCAAATGCTCAAACGAAACAATTAAAAGTAAACTTGTTGTATGACTGTTTGATTGTATGTAAAAAAAAAACATGTCCTGTAAGTCCATATGGTGATGATGGGCTCCTTCAGAAGCATGACACTTAAATAAAGAATCAATCAATCAAAATCAGCTGATTCGTTCTGGCTTATTAGCCAGGCTACTGGTACAGTATACACTACAGTCACACTGAGAAAACACACACGCACGCACACGCACACACACACACACACACACGCACACACACACACACACACACACACACACACACACGCACACGCACACGCACACGCACACGCACACGCACACGCACACACACACGCACACACACACGCACACACACAACCTTGCGACCTTTGCCGGCTCGCAATTCAGCAAAACCAATTAATCAGCTTCCTGAGCCCTAATTTATCATTTCAACAAATATTTGCTGTCTCTGGTCTGCTTAGTCAGCAAGCATGTGGCCCTTGTACTGTGAGGTGATCCTTCACTTCACGGTATGAGGGCCACATGGTGCTGGCTGGGGTGGGTGAGGCTCACTGCTGGCTGGGGTGGGTGAGGCTCACTGCTGGCTGGGGTGGGTGAGGCTCAGTTGCATGCATTGCAGGACTATGGGTCCAGGGTCAGTTTTCCTGGATAGAACTGATGAAGGTCTTAGGACCGAAATGTTTGCTTTTTAATTGCACTTTGAGCACAGAGCACTTTATGAGCATGATCAAATAAAAGGAAAAAATGTTTCCCTAAGTTTTTACTTCATTTTGTTATACAGTGAGCAAGTCGTGTTCGGTCAAGTTTTCCTCTATGTTTTTGAGACCACCGCTCACGAAGAAAGGCGCAACAGTTTTCTCAGTGCTTCAGTTTGCCTGGCTCCACATTAGGCACAGCTGGGAGGGGGGGATGCCTGGTTTATGGCCGTCCGAGAACGGCAGCGATATCCTGGCTTCAGACACGTGGGCCTGCTGTCTCCTCAACGACCCCCCGCCAGCCTGGAACTTCCATAAAGAACTTCACTTTGATTCACAATCTCTTTGGCAGCAGTGAGAGTGAAAAGATCATTCATAACCCATGGAGATGCTCGTAAAAAGGGGAAGGTTAGATGAAGGCCGTTTTAAAATAAAAATATATGGTTATGGTTAGTTACTGTAGCACATCTGTAGTGGTTGGAGCCTGGAGACTCCCTGTTGTTCTATTGACATTTTTAGATCCTGTGTTTGGGTAGAAACACTACTGGTTGACAAGAGCATTTGGCTGAAGCTCCGGGTGTAATATCTCTCATGCCTATAAGAGCGCATCTTTCTGCCCCGCCTCTTGCAGGAGACCCAGATTTCAATGCTGTGTAGAACATAAATCCTATGTATTGAAGCTCAAGTCCATTTGGTTACTTGTAAAATGGCAAAATAAATGGACATGCACTGGGGTACAGTCCGTCAAATGAACCTATGCACACATACTCAATCATGGGATTGTCTGAAGTCACATACTCATAGTTTAACACACGGTAGCAGTAGGTGATCTTGTTTCATCCATTACGAAGGTGTGACATGGTATACCGGGGTCACAGAGAAACACAGAGGTCAAATGGAACCTCCTGACAGGACAGCTGGCTTCCAACTGTGCAACTTAAAGAGCATTCCAACAAATATGTCCTCAGCAGGAAGCACAACAATTACACTTTACAACATTGGTGACTAAGTGGCCTCTAGAGGCCTCGGCTGGCACAGCACACCTGTTGCACACATGCATTTAGGAGAAGCATTAATTCAACAATCGCTTTGGAGCCATAACCACTTCAGGAGGTATCAAGTTCTGGTATATTGACATATTTACACATAGATTGAAGCAACAATGCTCCCCATGCATAGTTCCTCAAGTTTCCAACAAGCAAAGCATTCAAATGTAAACCATGAATTCTGAAGCCAAAGTTTTCGTGACATTTGTTATCTGGCCTATCGGGTGTTCTGCGGTTGATTTTGAAGCGAACATGCCGACAAGGGGTAAGAAAAGCCCGCCAGTTACCTGGTGTCTGCTGGCATTGAGTGTCAAACTGGGTGCTGAGAGCCGGGGGCCAGGTGACTGTCTCCTCGGACAGCTTGCTTGGACCAGGGACAGAGCGACATCAGAGATCCAACAGGCTTGTCATAGGAGCAGCCAGCGAGTGAGAGATGTCGACCGCACAGGCTGCAGGGTAAGTCTAAATTTACAACAGCTATAGCTTACATCATGGTAGCCATATGTTGTTGTTATGTTTCTTCTTTTTTTTTAAGTCCACAGCTGAGATACCCCATCCACTGTTAATGTATTGTTCATTACATTGTAAGGAAACTAGACAAGAGCATGTTCCAATTACTTTCGCCGTCATTGGCAAAAGCCAGAGGCTGTGATTGGACTTGGGCATGCATGCAGACTCTTGCAGAGGAAGTGTCATAAGACTCACTGTCAGAGGTGAAATAATACGAGAGAGCGGAGGGGGACACGGGAGGGGAGGGGACACGGGAGGGGGATTGTGTTGGCTTGGACAGCTGAGCCAGACCAGCCATTTCTTCCCTGCTGTCCTGTGGGAGATATTTATAGGCAAGCCCCTGAGTGTATAGAATTCACAAATTTCTCATTGGCTGCATGTCCTGCTGTCCTGCCCCGTTACTATCCGATATTGCATTCCACAACGCAAATCCAAATACATAAAACGGGAGCATTGTATCCGTCACAGATTAGTTGCTTCATACAGTGAAATACAGTATGAATAGCAGCAGTAAAGGCAGCAGGGAACCAGCTGGAGCGTGGAGTCTTCCTCAACCATGGACAGCAACATCAGAGCTATATTAGTGTACAAGATGACGTAGTGATGCTTCCCGCACCCTGCCTTCAGCCCATCTCTCCTTCCCTCCCTCTTTTCATATCTCTCTCGCTTACCTTCTACCCTCCACCGCCTCTACCCAAAGCAAGCATTGCATTTTACCATCTGTCAGCGCTGTCAGGCCTGTGAATACCAATCACACCCAGTCACACCCTACGATCATAGGGCTCTCTGACCAATGGCAGCCCAGCTCCCTTCCGTCTGCTCCTATCCCACCCACTTCACCCACGTCACTGTTGCATTGCCCTTTGAGCACCACTGACTGACTATAGGGACCAGTGTTCCTACACCCACTGTCCACCAGGAGCACCAGAGAGTGAATGTACACAAGTACGTTACACAAGTACGTTTCCTGACAATTTCATTCACTGTGTACTGCAGACAGTGAAGGGCTCAAAGGTTTAACCATATGATTATGAACCCAAATGTCCCAATACGGGGGGGGGGGGGGGGATATTGAAAAAGTGTCACAATGCGGGAGGGAAAGAAGGAGTGGTCAGAAGTGGAGTACAGACCCCTGGGGGACACCTGTCAATAGGTTTTAAGTGTTATATCGCCTTTATCGAAAGCACTTTAATGTGCATTAAATTCACACACTGGCACCAAGTGCTCATTGATAGGAGTTAGGGGTTGAGTGTATTGCTCACTTTGACACTAACCCAGATGGAGCCTGGGATTGAACCGGGATCCTTCCGATTCACTGATTGCAAAACTGTTGCATCAGAGACGTGTATGGGTTTGGGAACATGTTCGTCCAAGATTGTAACAAACTTCAATGTCTTTACAGTAAGACTTTCAGTAGGATTAGAAGAATTGAGCAGGTGTCACTATCCTGTCAATTTTCATACTAGTCTTAGTAAATGATGTTGTGTTGATGTGTTACTTGGATAATAACATTTTAACCACGCATCTCTATTTTAGGCATGTCAAAATATGGTAGCATTCTACAAACATATATGAAGTAGTAAAGCATAAACATTCGCATTCACTCACACAGAGTGTCCGCAGGGACATGTGAGCTTTGACGTATGGCCTCTGGGGAGTTCTGCAATCCTCTCATGCCCCACTCACTCACCACGCCTATGAGGCCAGCTCCTCTCTCTTTTCACCACTACTGAACTACTGAAGAAGTGCATGTGATTGAAAGTGATGCGTAACTACGACAAGGATGCATAGTATTCCCTATGTGACGCCCAGATCAGGTGAGAGACAGAGAGGGGGGAGAGAGAGAGAGAGAGGGAGGGGGGGGGGGGCGGGGGGAATCTGGACTCTGGAGTGATTTGACATGCAATGATTCCGTTTTTTTCTTTCTAAAGCATATCAATTGATTGAGGAAATTCAGCATGCAGTGTCAGATATGTTTCTACTGTGCTGGTATGAAGATTGCAAGGCAGATACAGTAGATGCCCCAGGGGGAAAAAAGCTTTAGCAAAAGACACGCAGATCCCAAAACTACTAGCCTGGGTGCTGGATCGAAAGGTTGTCATTAACCCATTCTGAACGGGAACCCATTTTGGGTGTTAGCATCATGTTATGCTTTAGCTATTGAAAAATAGCAGATCTACAAGCTCATAGCGCGCCACCGAGTGGCGCGCTACGAGCTTGTAGGTCTGCTATTTTTGAAAAATCGAAGAGCGACTGACATTTTTAGAATCTGATCTCAGGTCAGAATGGGTTCATCAGACCAGTGTGTGTCCAGTGGAAACCTCGTATGAATCTGATCTCAGGTCAGAATGGGTTAAGCAAATAAAGAAGATGTATTTTCTTTAATTTGTCTCGTTCCCTACCCGGAGTGCACAATCCATCCGTTTTCTGCTTAGAACAAGGGCCTCAGATTTGGAGAAAGATGCTAATCCCACGAGAGCCTTTTCAGGAATGCAGGGTATATTTCCCTTTGAGTTTCATGTCAATCAACACAGTAGGCGTCCTACCCGACAGGGGGACCACAAATATTATCATATTTTACCATACAGAGTGGTCAAAATAAAACAGTATTCACTAAAAAGGTTATGGCCTATGAATAAGTCGGATTAATAAAATATTGATGGGTACGGGAGATAAACATAGAGGAATTCTGTGTCCGGTGATGAGATAAAGTAGACCTTTAAAGTATTTACCATTACTTATAAGAGTGTGCACACTAGCTGTGCTTATCAAGGTTACAGAGAGACAGAAAGATTTCTATATAGTGTCTGAAAAAGTAAAGACATCACATGTCAGAGCTCTCCAGGACAGATATGACAGCGCTGGCCCTGCGCTTGAAGGGGCGCCCCGACCAACGGACTGATATGGAGCCAATCTCAGACTCGCGATATAACAGGTCGTATCTGCTTTTATCCATGTTCATTTTCTGTTCATATTCATACCACGTGGTCCCTTTCATTTCGGGATATGTATCCCTGTAATCATTGAAAAAATAGGTCCCATGAGTTTAAGGGCTGTATTTTGCGTGTCTTAAGTACCAGGTCTTATTCCCTAACTTGAGTAAACTAAAGACCTGGAGGCGTGGTCAATGCTCTTTGGCCACTCAGAATAGCCAAATGGCATTGATCACGCCTCCAGGTCTTTAGTTTACTCAAGTTAGGGAATAAGACCTGGTACTTAAGACACGCAAAATACAGCCCTTAGTCTACAGCCTTTTTATTGGACTTTAGATAATTTGAACTTGAATAATAATGCATCACCGCCTACGTCTTGGTACAGTATCCCTTCCTGGGAAAGATGTTGGCCCGACCATTGTGTAAAGATTGAGTCAACCTTTAAAGTGTCACGCATGCATGTTACAGAATACTCTCACCACTGGAAGAGAAATTAAATGGTCATGTTATGCTGATTTAAAATTATGGTTTTATAATGCAAGGGCAACGGAGATGGTTGAAGACTGACACTGTGCAGATAGCAGATGGGCGGAACTAAATAGTTATAGGGAAAATTGCCAGTGATATGCCAGTGACGCACTCACACATGTGCATGCGCTGCAGGGGCACACGAGTGGGCAAGAAGATGCGAGTCTGACAGTGACGTAAAGGGTGCCACCGCCATATGGCCCCACATGTCTCACCCGAGGAAGCCACTGGCATCACTGGCCGCTCAAAAAGCCATTAGTGCAAATTAGCCAAAACAAAGGAGACAAGCTAACTCAGTGATTTCCCAACAGCTGCTCTGCCCAGAAAGGAGAAAAAGGGAAAGTGAGAAAAGCTAAGAACAAAGTGAGAAATCCTCTTCAAAGCCAGTGAACAGAATGGGTTATGCATAGCACAGCAGTTACGATCGCCAAGGGATGGCTCTGCACAATCATATCCAAAGAACAATTTTTACAATTTAATTCAGGTATGTTTCTGATTATGTTTTGACTATATAAAATGTGCTTTCTATAATCTGAGATGTATAATTTAAGTTTGGATTCATAGCAACATTAGGCATTCCTTAGAGAAACTTGTAATGAGTTGGTGGGTAGTACGGACGAGTCTCTTTCTCATAGATCCTCCTTGATGCTGTGATTACCAAGATGGGAACCTTGTTTTTTTTGGAAGTTGTCCAAAATGTGGTTTGTTGCACAAAATAGTACGTACTTTAATCAACTTTCAACCTGGCCTCCCTTTTTTGGGCATTCTTAGAGAAACTTGTAATGCGTTGCTACAGTAGGTACGGATCCATTGATGATAAAGTCACAAATATAAAGTTCTTTTAAAAAGTTAAACATTATGCAAATAGCCAATTGACAAGCTCATTTGTTATATGAGGAGTATATAGAGAATAGCGGTGGCCGTGGTTTCTTTCCCATAGAGATTTACTAAAATATTTAGATCAATTATTTTAAGCCTAGAATCAAGATCCTGGTGAATCATGAGTAGAAAACCTTTGATTCTGTGGAGAAAGAAATGTTAAAACGGCTAAACAAAGAGTACTATTTAGTATATCATATAATTCATTATTCATACAAAAGTTATTCACAGAATCAAAGGTTTTATGGCCATGATTCACCAGGATCCTGGATGGCTTAAAATAATTGATCTAAATATTTTAGTAAATCTCTTTGGGAAAGAAATGAATGGCCGATTTTTCAGTGGGTCCAGAAATCCACAGCCACTGCTATGCTCTAGTGTGTGTGCATGTGTGTGCACATGTGGGGGGTCTCAGATTTAGTAAGAAGGGTGGCTCCAAGGAAAACAGGTTGGGAACAACTGTTTTGTTGGAACACATGGCTGTTGATGGACAGACACTGACTGTTTTGACTTGAGGATCTCTGAAATCTCACACCACCCTTGGATTTTCTTTTAAATATCTCACAATAACAAAATGAAAATGTATACGCCAATAAACCAAACATTTCAAATACTTTTCAAGGTAAACTGAGGAGACTTATACGTGACAAGGAGACTTGTCACGTATAAATGAAATTGACACGGTAGGATCAAGGTTATTTGTCTTGTGAATCCCTGACTGGAGTACTGTAACTTCACAACTTCTGAGAAGTTGTTATGTTCTCTGTAAGATGACACATTTTCACATCAGAGCCACTGACAGCGTGTTATGCATTTTATCACAACTAAATGTCCACTAGGCTAGCATCACATTTAAAGTGATCAACTGTTGTCAACAACAAAGAGAACCATATACCCAACTAAAAGCGTCATGGTGAAGCATAACATTCACGTTTTACACATGTTGGGAGAAGTTACATTGACATACATTCATTCCATATCCGCTTACCCTATAACTTAAGCATAACATTAACCCTAACAAGTATAGCCTAACCTTAACTCACTGCTAGGAGAGAATTTCCCTCCGGGAACCAGTAAAGGTTTGTCTTATCTATTCTTATCTTATGCCCCAACATAATATTGTGAAATTGTAGTAAATAAAAATTGAGGACACATGTGTCCTCGATTAGACATGCTAGTCCCCATCAACTGGTTTGAGGTGCAAAAATGTGTCCTAGCCACAAGAATGCGCTCGCACGCACACACGCGCACGCACACACACACACACACACACACACACACAGAAACACACTCATTAAACATATACTGTACATCAACACAAGCCAATCCACTCTCAGACACTATAGACAGTCACAGCTGTACACACTGCCTAAACAGTTGACTGTCCTCAGGAAACCATATGGCAGCAAGCCCATCTGATTCACATTGTGACAATTACTTAATATACCAGCTATCATCAAGGTTCAATCAGCGGCCAGCCACTGTCTGCCCTCTGCTTCCCTTCTTCCCCTGTGGCCAATAATATGATGACCCAGAAGGTTAATCAAGATGAACCCGAGCAACATTCACAGACAACGGCAGATCTACAAACTCACAACATGTGTATGTGTTTTGCGAGTCCAGAGCCCTGGGGGACTCAGGTCAACGAAGTACAGTTTAAGTGGTTAATGAACTGCGCAATGTGCGGCACAGTGGTGTCTTTGAACGCATGCTGACAGAGACACGAGGCTTAATTGTTGCTGACCATGAGCCCCACTGGGCCTTTTAGGTGGTCAATTAACATGCCTTATTGTAAACATCTTTCTCAAACTGTCAGGCAAGCACCTCTCTCTCTCTCTCTCTCCCTCTCTCTCCCCCCCCCTCCCCTGTTCTCATGTCCCAATCTCCCATCCCGATCCATCCATGGGGAGTTCTCTCTCTCTCTCTGTGTGTGTGTGTGTGTGTGTGTGTGTGTGTGTGTGTGTGTGTGTGTGTGTGTGTGTGTGTGTGTGTGTGTGTGTGTGTGTGTGTGTGTGTGTGTGTGTTCTTCACAGTGGTGTCTGTGTGTCGGAAGAAAAATGGGTTGATAATGTGACAGGCAATGCTGTGCTGACTCACCCCAGACCCACCACCTGCACAGCCTGGCATATGACTCATCACTCCAAACAAACCAAGCCAAGCCAATATAAGCTCACCAGCACAAGAAGAATGGGAGGCGTATCCGACCTCATGATGTATGTCAGTCATCCTGTATCAGACTGGAGTCGGCATCACGTTATCACAACTAGTTCAGTATCTCCTTTCCTTAAAGCAGAGGTCAAGGGATTCAAGGTCAAGGATTCAAGTTCCGGCGTGACGCCCTGCATCCGAAACGGTTGAGAAATGACAGAGTTACCGTACGGGGGTCCCTCTACTGTACTGTACTGTACTGTACTGTACTGGCACACCCGAATACCAAAAATACTGTAGCATTGTGGCATATTATTTTTGTCTTTCTGTGGGAATATATTGTTTCCTTGTGGCCATTTATTCATTTCCTATTTCGGTGTGCCTGCGGCCATCTTGCCATTAAGTCAATGAAATGCCACCCCATTGCGTTGCCCCCCTAATATTTCCAATGCAAAATGGCCGCTGTGTGTGAATATGGTCTAGTCACTGTGTTTGGCGAAGTGCCATGTTTTTTGGAAGAAGCTGATGCAGAGTGGGCTTGATGACAGACTGATTGGTCCTCACTGAGAGTCAGGGGTTTGGGTTAGTAACTAACCCTTTGAAAAGAATCTGCAATGAAGGACTGGATGTAACAGAATTAGACGTGCAACTAAGCTAGTTAGTTACACCTAATCCTATCCTTCATTGCAGATTCTTTCCAAAGTTGTATTGGATCTCACTGATGCAAAACATGCTTTCAAAGCTGAGACGAGAAAGAGAAGATACTGGGATTAGTTGATGTGTTACTGTACAGTACACTGGCTTGCCCAGTTGATCTGACGCCTAACGCTGTTTATTACATTTATTAGTGAATACATTTTCCACATTGACTTCTAATGGGAAGATCAAAGACTCCCATTCAAGTCTTTTTTTACGTGGAGACTGTAAGCGCTATATTTACAAAACTTGGAGAGGAGGTTCATAATAATTACAAAACATTCGGCCTCACTGTGGCACTATAACAGCCCACTTTAAATGTTGCCCTATAACTATTGAACATTATTTTTCTCTGGATTCCTTGGGTCATGACGCATCTCCCCATATTTTCCACCATTTTGAATTTTCTTCTAAACACACTTTTAGCTCTTCCACCTACAGATTTCGTACAAATCTCACAAACATGGGTAACATGACATTGTAATTGGCTAGCAAAATCTGTGGGAGGGGCCTATATTTCCGAAGATGTCTGTGCGATCGAGGCAACCACACTTCCCCAGAATTTCACCTGTACAGCTACTTGCCCAAAGGGCAAGTGCCTCCAACACCAGACTGATTACACCTCAAAATACATTAAACTAAATACTTTAAATCGCATTACCCACACTGTACATCACTTGGTGTTCATATATTCGAACGGGTAAGGACGAGTGTGTTTAATTCAACAATAGTAAAGGGCCTAGGACCTATCCATGAGTCAACAGGCCGCCATGCGTCACGTTGAAGGTTTAAGACCACCACAAGCAGACACGATTGTCTGGCTGTCATTTTGGGCTTGACAGCCACCATTGGCTACCTGGAAGTCAGCTTATGGTCATATTGCCCGAATAATAGTGGGCTAAGTGCAGAAGAATGTTTTATGCTGGTGAAGCTGGGTACTTGGCGAGAAAACATTGTAGTTTGGGTACAGTACATGTAAAGACAGTTTGAGAACCACTCCGACCATAGACTACAGAGCCTTTGTAGACCGTGCCCTTCGAATGGTGAATTGTGACACTGTTGTAGAGAACTGTTTGTTAATTACATACTAAGCCCAACAAGAGAGGAGGAGGTGTTGACATAATTTGTAAAACAGAAAATTACTTTTACTATTCCAAACGTTCTCATTTATCTAATGTGATATATTGTGGACATTGCCCACAATAACTCTTGGCACAGGACGAAAGGTGACCTGTTTTCAACTGTCAACAACTCAGCGAAATGTCACGCAGCCAGGTCCCGAATGCCCGCTCGGCGCGTTGGCAGCGACCGGTCACATGATCGAGAGACCCAATCCCCCAAGGGAGCAGCAATGTGAATATCAGACATTGCGATCTATTAACATTGCCGTGGGTCGTATCTAAAATTACAATTGGTGAGTTGTAAAATGACATATTAACCTCTGCTCTAACCCACGCATCAACCCCAAACCAACCTGTTCGCAAATCTACGTGGGCAGGATATCTGGATTGATGGGGGTGTTGGCATGTTCGATCATTTATACACCACACACCTGGTGCCTGGTTGAATATGCCAAGTTGAGTTCAGACAAGGCCATGCATCACCACGCAACAACCACCTATTTCTCCCATGGAGGTTAAAAAACGAATGCAAGAGTGTTATAACATGATGAGACAACCTTATAGCGTGTCATACTGTATCTTAATACCCAACAAATCATGTTGCAGTTGGCAGGCTGTCACTCATTGCCAGTTAGGCCCTACAAATACGTGTTAGTGGGAACAGTAAAGGTATATCTATACAGAGGATATTTACATTTACAGAATCTCAAGAATCACATTACACCTGGTGTCAATAGTCCATTTTGAGAATGTCATTATAGGTGAACATTTAATTTTTTACTTAGCCCATCAACAAGCTCACAATGCGTTGCAATGCAAAGTGTGGTGAGCTTGTAGATCGGCTGATTTCAAATGACCAAAATTGGCATGAAGACAGTGGTAATGGACTTGCTGTCCTGGCACACAGCTGAAATCAATACAAGCTGATTTTAGAATGTACTGTACACATGCCTTTAGCGCAAACCCCCAGTACAGAAAGGCTTGCCAGACGTAGTGGTGAAAGCTGGAACTGCAGGCGGGCCCATGAATTTAGCACGAGGAAACCTTGCGCTGCTGGGGTTCAACATTGCACGCGGAATGCGGAAGTAGAGCGTTCTTCCGGGTGCTTCAAAACGCCACTGAGCAACTTCCATTGAAATGAATAGCAGGGGAGCGGGGCTGTCGCTCGGTCCTCCCTCTATCCTTTATAACTCTATGCTTTAGTGTAGCAACTCTAATAGAATGAATGATCTCATCCTGATATAGAATACAAATAGCTCAACCTCATTAATGTTTTAGTTTTGTTCCAGACAATGGAAAATATGAAAATATTTCATCTTATTGGTACATTAGTCCGTTTTTGTTTTGTCATGAGAACTTTTAGCACCTCATATCCATATCCTAATTTATGCTAAGGCGGAAAAGTGTCATGTGACATATGCTCAACAACATATTTTCAACTGCAAAATGTAGACTTATAATAGTTATTTTCGCCATTTTCTTTTTTTTACTTTAAAGAAAAAATGTTGCGTATAATTAAATGCTCAAAATACGGAAGGCCAGTTTACAGTGGGCTTAAAAAATGTTGCGTATAATTAAATGCTCAAAATACGGAAGGCCAGTTTACAGTGGGCTTAAATCATCCCACTTGACGTGTGCAGTCTTGACACTGTGTGCCTGGCAGGCCAAAAGGTTTGCTGACAGGGACATTCTCCACCAGGATCTTTGGTTTCCCCAGTTTTCAATGACCAGGCCTAAACCTCTTCTGAAGCTATCCCTCCTTCTCCATTCAGCATCCAGCATCATAACGGGGTTCATGGAATTTACAATACTATTTTCGGAGCCGTCAATCACCGTATAGACATACTGTGGTGTAATTAGGACATGTAAAAGACCAGAAGGGCCACAACAGAACAGGAGCAACCAAGAGCGGATTCCATATTTATAGAGACACTGTTGCATGCTTCAGTGTCCGGACCATAGACTGTAAAAAATAATATGGACAAAGCGTTTTCCGGCTCCGATATGGACTTTAGAATAAGCCTGTCAGTCCTTGAATTGTAAATCGCCATGTTTCTAGATCCGTTTGGGCCCAGCTGGCCATTGGCTGGCCCAGAAAACGAGGCGGGACTTCCCCCCTTCTTCTTCGTTGGTTTTTATTTTGACTCGAGCGGGGGGTGGATCCCGATCATAGACTGTAAAAGGTAGCCACGGCCACGCCCCTCAGAATATAATCGACTTTATGGTAAAAAAATATATATAAATGGGACCATGATTTTCCAAAAAGAATATTATGACATGAGAAATGAGACTTTAAACTAGTGACTGGAAGCAGAAAGTATTCATGACCATGTTTATTAAGGTAATACAGTCTAGGTAAAGTTGGGCCCAAATACATGGACCTCTATGGGGTTTTTTGGGCCCAATGACAGCGCCACAACAAATCCTGACAGGAAGTCAGGATTTCCTACTGGCTTCAGACACTATTGGCTTCACTGCCCCCCTGGTCCGGACACAACGGACCATATTCAGGTTGTCCTGGTGGTGCAGGTACACGTGGAGAATGGGGATGAATTCCCCCATTGGGCCTCCGACATGGCCGGGCACTCCAACGAGCCTGACAGGCCGTGTTTGCAGGTAGGACGCAGGGAGGGGAGGCCGTGCACTAGCCACTCCTACAGGACAGGTTTGTCAGGACACTTGGGGCACTATTTTTGTCAGCGCCATACGCCCATAATAACCCTTATCCCTAAACTTTTTTTGGAAAAACATTTTAAAATTGTTCAACATTGACACACATTGTGAGCTTGTAGATTGGCTATCTGAACTATTCAAAAAATGTTTCTCCAAATGGACACAATTATGGAAAATAGGGCCCTTGTTCATTTGGAAGTGGAACTGGGAGGGATGTCGCATATTCCTCTGTGAATACTGGCTGTGAAACTACTCATGCCACGACGTGAAAATAAGCAGTTGGCGACTACATGTGTAAGACATCTACACCCAGCCCACACCAAACATGACTAAATTGTAGCATAAATGGCCACAATCTGGTGGCATAAATGGCCACCATGTTATCATGGTCAATACCAAACACCAAGCAAACGCTGCACAGAAGAATGAATAAAATACTGTTCATCATGTCCCTAGTGGTTGGTGGTTTGACTTCCATTTGTCGGCCTCAGTGAATGTCAGAAGCATGCAGACTCCCTGGGTCCTCTTTTGTTTTAACGACTGTTCTTTACATTGCTGACATCTGTACACAGAACTCACACAGCAGGAGGGCGAAGTAATCAGATGTCTCCCGAAGGAGTGCACTGTAGTGAGACGAGCAGACAAAGTGCTGCAGATAAAGTCATTAACCCTGCTGCGCTCTGGGAATACCGTTTCCTTCCTCTTTATGTTGGGTCAAATACCATGTGTTTTACAGGCTGCATATTTGCCTCAACATAACTGCCTGGCATATAGATGATTTACAATGTGTCACGTAAAGTGACAGAAATAACACAAGTGCCTCTGTGAAATACTACATGAATAACAACAGAACAAAGGGGACGAACTGAAAGAGGCTGTTTGAAAGGGATAGTTCACCAACTTCAAAGATTTTTTGTCTATTGATTACCCACACCATGGAGACTGTTTTTGTCGCATTCCTAGGCTAAAAAAAAATTGATGACACAGTGTATCCGGTCATCAAATGATTGGTTTAGGTATTGGACGAAAACTAAAACATCTCCATGAAAACAAGGCTTCATGGGGTGGGTAATTCATAGAACACATGTCCATGTGTTGGGGTGAACTATCCCTTTGATGCTCCCTGGAGCCCGTGTGGCTACATCCTAAATAATATACTTAGGATGTTGAAACCACTGCTGTGCCGGTTTTGTTTTGAGAAATTCGCATTGTGTTGAAAGTTCCTTCCTTACACTTGCAGAGCGTTTATTTTGTGCGATAAATTTGCATTCATTTAAACTTCTCTTTGGTCATGAGTACAATACATTCCACACAGAACACCAATACGAATGAACAATTTGAATGCCACAATACAAAATTTGAATGCCACAATACTTAATGCCACAATTGGGAGCAGGTGACCGAATCCACAGACTACTCAACTCAACTGAAATGGAAACATTATTTGAATATGCAATATTGCAGTATTGTTTCATTAACATTGTCAAATGGGTTTATGGACGCAGATTATTTCTGCTAAAATGCTCACGTGGCCGTAATGTAATGTATCTGTAATGTATTGAATGAGTAACACACTAAACTTTCGCGAACTTGTGGTACTGTTATCCACCATTCGTATGCATGTTACTCAGCTAAAGATGGAGACACAACCAGTTGTTAGCTTAATTGTGTCCAAAGACATTAGCACATCACACTATCTCTAAAAGGTATCTGCAGGATCTTAACACTTCAGACTGGTATGAGTGAGCTTGACATCAGCCATTTAATATAGCACAGCCTGCACAGCATGACTTTCTCCTATTGTGGGTTGAAATGAATAGCGCTCAGACAAAACACATGAATGTCCTCCTTGTTATAAGACAACTAGCCGAGTACTGAAAAGATTTTGAGATTACCCCACTGCCTACCTGACGTTGAACAACACCAGTGAGTCATGTTTCACAAACATCTCATTTATCTGACGATTATAAATAAACATGTACATGTCATTATCACCTCTCATCTTCAAGCCACCTCGATGGCTTTCTTGCCTCCATGGAATCCAGTCTCTCATAAGGAGAAGAAGTAATGGCTCTGGTCTCCCTGCCAGCGGGGTGCTATAGATAGATGGACGGCCATTCTAAAAGGATCCTCGCTCTGACCGCAATAGAATTCAATCCTTAATTCTACAATCATCTCAAGCCTTAGTCCATTGGTTCATATAACCCACTAACAATAAACGCTGTAGCTGTGGGAGTGTGTCAGCAATTCCATTACTAGAACAAATAGTACTGACTAGCAAAAGAATCCGACAAGGCCAGAAATGAAATTAGACAAGATTATCTTGAGATACTCATCGTATAATGAGTTGTGCCTCACACATACAGTATTATTGTCTGACCATCCATATGATCCAACATCTGCTTCTCTTCCATTAGGAGTCATTTTGCCTGGGCCCTGCCTTGTCAAAAATAGAGGAGGCTGCATTAACAACAACATTAACACCCTGCGGAAACACACTGTACAATCGTTCATTGTAAGTAATTGCTTGTGCTAAGTGACCAAAGGACATATTGTAGATCCTGCCAGCTTTGAAAATTCATAAACAGACACACACTTACTCTCAAATAAATAAATAACAAATTAGCTATCTCTTAAGTAAGCCTCTAATTGATATATGCAAATCAGGTAAAAGAAAAAATACGTTCAGGGCATGACCGTTATAATAGTAGGCTACATATCAGTGTTGGTTGGCACACTCCCAGTGTATAAATATACAGTTTAGCCACCTTAATAGCCTACTTCCTCCAGTAAACTATAAAAGGATACTATACTATTTCCTCTATGTGTTAATTTATGCTGTGTCACACCTATCACAAACAGTCATCAGGAAAAAAACAGGAGTAACCAGGTGCTCACAGGGGATGAAAAGATGCCACACTTACAAAACCTTACTTGTCACTTGTCAGGCATCATATTGCGCTCAGACCTGAATATATATACATTCGCCTCGCTTCGTCCCGTTCGTACAGCGCCAGGTCGCGCCGCTCCCGTTTGCGCTATTCTCGTCTTTGCATTGACTTTGTATGCAATCGCGCCGCTCTAACCATTCAAGTCTGAACGCACCTGTAAAGAGCTCATAGGACACCACTATCAGGCTCCTCTCCTGTGGAATCTTGAATCTCCCAGTTTTGGTCCAGGATGCAGAACATCCTCACTGTATGAAAACGTCCGCTCTCATCTCCTCTATAATTATGTGTACATATTCATGTTCCATCGATGCATGTTACAAACTTGACTTTTTCCATGAATTGGGGATTACAGAACCGCCGGCTGCGGGTTGAGGGTTTCTATGGATGGATTATGGGTTTATGGCTGCATGCAGACAGTTATTCATTATTGTTTATGTCTCCCTCAGCCTGTCTCTTTCTCCCCCCCCCCCCCCCCCCCCTCTCTCTCCCTCCCTCTCTCAACCCCCAATGGGTTGAGGCAGATTGCCCATCCAGAGCCAGGTTGGACACAACGTTTCTCATCCCAGGGGAGGATTCCCTTTGCGACCGTCACCAAGAACTTGCTCTTGGTGGAATCATTGGGTCTCTGTTAAGAGTGTATGACCTTGACCTGCTCTATATGTAGCGTGATTAGCTCTAGGCTATGACATTGTTGCCACTTTGACAACCAAGGACACCAGTTGTCTATTACCCTTTTTACAAAATGCTAAGATTTATTTCATGTAATTTGTAGGGAAAAAGGAAATTTGTAGAATGTACTCCTATACTGTATACTTTTATCTGGTCTCCCCAGACTAAAATGCTATTAGCACAATAAAGTAACCCTTTCTATGCCATTGCCTCTCTAAACTATGATGTTTAACAACTTTGTTATTTAACTTTTCTGTTGACTGGATTCCACCCACCCAACACCCTCCCTTTTTTCCTACTATACTACTCAATGGTAAAAAAGAAAAAAAAGAAAAACTAAACAAGATCAGCATGCACTTACATGGGTGACCCAGGTAAGATTGGGGCAGGACATGAACGTTACAGAATGCATCTTGCGTGTACAGTAGATGAAAGATGACCATATAGATGAAAGCGGCATGCCTTTGGGGTGAGCAAACGTGCTGCAAAGTGCAAACTCCCTCAGCCTCAGCTGTCAGTGGACAGCCTAGCAGAGCAGACCATGGGCATGGCTGCATGCGTGCTACATGAAACGCAGAGCTTTATCTGCTACTAAGAAGCCGGTACTCTCCTACTGTTAAAACCTGGGGGTCAACATGCATTCAGTACATTCTTTGCATTTGTGAATTTGAGCAGTGAATATGTATGTATGTACTGTAAGAGTATAAGCAAGCCTTCTGCCGACGACTGACTTGAATGTGACAGTTATCCTAAAGCTTATCTTTTATGTTATAGCCAATATAGCGTATGACTTTATCCCCGAAGATGACTGTACATCAGCAAGGGAAGTGAATACAGTCGACTGTATACAATTAGAATGTGGAGGTATTCCATTCGGAGAAAACTAAACTAAACAAAAAACACATATGATGTACTTCAAGCGAAGGGGTATTTCACTTTAACACACTTTAATTTCGCACACTTTTGTGTGCACCCCAGTTTGTAGAGTGCTTGATTCAATATTTAAATATTTCATAACGTAATTAATAAAAAATGACTCAATTACAAAATTGCATCACAATCTTTTCAAATACTATAGTCACTGTGTCCGTGACTATTTTAAAAAGAACAAGGATCAGACGAAGAGCGAGTTTGAAAGCGGAACGACTCATCGATAGACCCTAGATTGCTTTGTCTAATAATAATATGATGCACGCTTTAATACCAGGTTTCTTTTTTGGAAGTGTAGCTCTGGTATAAAACCAGGGATTAATGCCTTGTCCACATAGAGAGTTGTGTGCATGGTGTGTTATTGAGATGTCCGGGGCTGGTTGATTTAGAGGGTGTTAGAAATGTAGGGGGGGGGGAAGTATGTCAATGGGCCTTTTAGCCCATTCTGACCTGAGATCAGATTCATACGAGGTTTCCACTGGACAACACACTGGTCTGATTAACACATTCTGACCTGAGATCAGATTCTAAAAAAGTCGTTCTTCGATTTTTCAAAAATAGCAGACCTACAAGCTCGTAGCGCGCCACTCGGTGGCGCGCTATGAGCTTGTAGATCTGCTATTTTTCAATAGCTAAAGCATAACATGATGCTAACACCAAAATGGGTGCCCGGTCAGAATGGGTTAAGACACTTTAGGACAACTAAAGTCAAACGCATGTCAATGCTTCAGGGCAATCTTCTATATCATGGCATTTATCGTCAATCGGTCAATTAGTAAATTAGTAATTGTCTCCACCAGGCACTCCGTCCGTGTGTGTGTGCGTGTGTGTGTCCGTCCTTCCTTCCATCGGTTCGTTACCAGCTAATCTCCGATCCATGCCAAACGTTGCACACACACACTCCCTGGATGCCAACGACGAACCTCTGCCCCAAATATTCCTCAACGGCCTGTTATAGCGCCACCATGAGGCCGATATAGGAAAAACACATTTCTGTAGATCCAACACGGATCTGCATCATTTCCCATCTTCCATCCTGATTGGCTAAGATTGGCTTTCAAAGCTCACATGATTGGTCCGTTTCGAACAAAATGCCACAAATCACAAACAGTGTGCAAATTCCGTGTAATTATACACGCACATATCCACTAGGCCGAGGGCGACATGCCACTAATTTCTTTCTTTCCAAATCAGCCTCACGGTGGTACTATAACAGGGCAATTCCTGTTTCTACCTTTTACCTGTACAGTACAGTACAGTACAGTACAGTACAGACGGGTCAGATTATTTATTATTTTCCTGGTGAAACATAATCTCCGGTCAGTCTCTGTGCTGTGTTGGGCTAATATATGCCCCAAGCCTCAGTTAGCACGCTCTGACATATTATCTCATGTATTACTGGATTCTAGATTATGAATCATAGAGTATTGTACGACAAAATACAATTATCTAAAAACTATGTGTACCTGATGAATCTGAATCTCTGCTCAGTCTTTGTTGGGCTAAACATCACAGTCTCCAAGCCTCAGCACTTCTACAAAAGAATGAGCAACATTAGCAAAAATAGTTTGCTGTAGCTAACCATATTCAATGACAAAATAACTAATTAAAAACCTGTACAACCAATCACTAATTTATGAAGTTATATTTAGCATACCGACTAGTAATCATCACAGCATAGTACAGTACAGTTACAGTACAGTAATAATACAGACTATCATAGAAAATGTCCCATGCTGTCTTACCTCTGGCATATCTCATGCTAACTGGCACCCTTCTAACATGATGGATGGCAGTAGATACCCATGAGGTGATGCCCACCGCTAACCAATGAGAATTGCCCTTACTTGGGGAGAAAGTGGAACCCAATAAAACGCTGTATTTCCGCACGCACACCACATTGCAAATTGTAAATATCTCTTCTCTTCCAATAAATGTCCACATGATGTTTGAAATGTTGCCCTTGAAAGCAATCTCTTGTTTTTACAATCAAATAAAGGCTAAATGTGTTTTAATATGAAGTTCACAGCCTATGTGTCCTAGATTTCCTCCGGGACAGTGCAATTCATTAGCGTGATGTGAACAGCTCTGTTAATTTTAGATTGTGTTTACACCAAGACCTTTATTCTCTGCCAGCTCATATATTTAAGCAATAAGGACATAGAGGTAGTGATGAAGAGTTAATCCTTAAAGATTCGAGTGATTGTGTGCTGAAGTTTGAGCTTAACGCTCCAAGGAGTTGAAGTTATAGAACGGACTCTTTTCTCCTAACGTTTTCAATTACACTTTATTATTTGTAAGTAAATGTATGGCTATTCTGGTAGTGGTCCAATAAAAAATGTGACACCCAATATATAGGCAAAATGACGTCAGGCGTGAAACTCATTACTTATCTAATGTTACTGCATTTAAAGTTATCTTGAATCTAGTTGTCACTCGTGACATTTTATAGGCTGGGTTTCTCGAACTCAGTTGCTCCTCTAGACCGCACACAGAAGCCTGTGAACATAGACATTTCGTGCATAGATGTGCCACGCAATGGTAGGCCTCAGGCCTGAGGCCTGGTATGGTAGGCCTCAAGCCTGAGGCCTGGTATGGTAGGCCTCAGGTCTACCATTCTGAAATGTAATTTAATAATATTTGGACTGCTGACAGTAGGCTGTACCAGGCTCTCTTTACTCTTAAATATATATATATATATATATATATAGGCCTGAGCAGTGGCGGAAACTCCGTGGGTTCAGAGGCGCGACTGAACCCCCTGGCATTTTGGCAAAAGCGCGACTGAACCCACTGGCATTTTGGCAAAATATATCAATATGCAGTATATGCACCCACTGTCCACTGAAATTTCCCTTCCCCAGTGGTCATGTTGTCATGCACGTAGTCACATACCTTTAGGGGGTTGGGGGCGCTTGGGCAAGATAGGTGTTTGGTACCAACCGAAAAAACAAAACTCGTTTTTTTTCCACCGCTGGGGGGGGGGCTGCATGAACCCCCTGCCGTTATAAGAACTTTCCGCCACTGGGCCTGAGGCCTACAGTACATGGCACATCTATGCACGAAATGTCTATGTTCACAGGCTTCTGTGTGCGGCCTAGAGGAGCAACTGAGCATGTGCAGCACTACAAGTCTTACACCACATGCGTTCGAGAAACCCAGCCATAGACTGTAATTAGTTAATTGTCACATTCATTATTCTTTATAGAACCACTCTAATGACTAATATTTTGAAATGTAACTTTTTGGAGAGAAAAAAACACTTGAAATTTAACTTGAAATTGAGAGGGATGATCAATACGTTTTTTATAGTTATTGTGGCTACTCATCCCCGCTGGCGCCAAGGGAATTAGCCTGAAAGGATAGCACACTGAATTTGCTAGCTTTGCACACTTGGATATCTGTGCATACTTGGAAACTGCTAGGAAAGTTTAGGTGAACAGGCCATCACACTAATCCTGCTAATCCTTAGCACAGTCATACTATCCAGGAAGCTATAGTGAGTGCAAGACATCATAAAATGGTTTCATTCATACAGTATATCGTTTCTACAGTGAATCCGAATTAGACACTTTATTGACTATGTGAAATATGAAACACTGTTGCAGGACTGCAGTTCCACGGTAAAACCCTCAGTGTTCATTTATCCATTTGTAACTCAGAGTGAACAAATGCAAGCAAATGGACCCCCTTTTGGTTCCATTTGTAAAAAAAAATGAGTTAAATGAACACTATGGATTTTATAGTTCACTGTCAGCTGGCTATGCTAAAAGTTTCAGTTGAGAAGAAGTCTCCAGCCAGTTACTTTTGGTCATTAGAGTTTGGCGGTTTTGCATTACAGCAAGTGTAAAACTTTTATTGGATAAACGACCATCTTGATATTGAGCAGGGAAGCTAACTAATCTGCCAATCAACAAGGTAGGTATATTTAATTAATTAATTAATTAATTTGTTAAATGCCCATTATTTGAAAAGATAAAACAGCCCTATATAGTCTAAACAATATATAGAACGATGATTTCAGCATTAACAAATGTATGCCTCTCAATAGTGCCTGCGTTCGTTGTGCATTGGTAAAAATACACAGCGGGAAATACTAAGTATAGCTCTTGTCTCATTGTTTGGAGTTAACTCTGATAGAGACTATAAGCCTGTTAAATTCTGTCCATTCCCAAAGTTCCAGATAGTTACCCCCACTAAGACTACAAACTCAACACGTATAAACCCCTGTGACGGTTCTTTATGCAGCCATGGAAAAACACCCTGCTTCACGTGAAATGTTTCAAGGTTTCCGACTAAAGAGATAAAAAGCAGTTGGCGTGTTCTTACAATCCAGACATGTTTGTATCAGGTCACAGTATCACAAGATACACAAGTTTTAAGATTATTTTTAATTGCTCCATCTTGTGCCACCCTTATCCCTTATCCCTAAACTTATTTGCCATTTTTTACTATTTTGACAATCATTTTAGCTATTTGAAATAAAAGGTAGTAAATAAAAATGGCAAATAAGTTTAGGGATAAGGGTTAAGGGTTGGCGCAATTAAGATATAGCCCATAATCTTTCTCATTAGAAGTTCATAATTCCTGAAAAATGCTTATGGATTGCTGTGCCGGTTAAAGGTTTTTGTTCCAGTTCAATCAAGCAGTTACAAGCAGTTGGAAACAAAAATAAGCCCCAGTTGTCAACTTAATTGTCACTGCGCTCATATCACACAGATGCAGGAGTTGGCTGTTATTTCCACCCACCAGGAGGAGTTGGCTGTTATTTCCACCCACCAGGAGAAGGACTACACTGCATGCACAGCATCAGGTGCATTCACCCAAATGACTTCATTTGTCACAAAAGCAGGTTCAACTCTCACAAATTCAGTCAAGAGGCTTCAATTCTGAGAAATGTTCTTCCACTGTTCAAATAGTGAAAGCATTTTGCTATGTCTGTATGTATACTGTGTATTGTATATTGTACTTTCTATTGTATACAATAGACAGTGATTGGAACCCGGCTATCCCGCAAAATAAATCACATTTCTACCAAATTTCTACGAAATGTGATTGCCCAAAAGGTAGATCGTGATCTACCAGTAGATCACAAAGGCTGTGCAGGTAGATCACATGACATGCCTCTAAAAATATATATAATTTAAATATAAAAATGCATTTCTTTCCACCTGCCACTTGAATTAAGGTGACTTGATTGATTGACATCAAAAAGTGCCTGTCAGCTCAAACCCACAATGCAAGTCTTTGTTTTCAAGTGTGTTGTGCGCACATGTCGGTAGCATTATATAGTTATATATATTTTTATAAAACCCTACCAGTTACATTTCCTCCCCTCTATTCCTCAAGTGCGTCACTAGGTACATTAAAAAATAAAATCAGCAATGGGATAATACTGTTTTTTGGTGGGTAGATCTTGTTGAGCTCGTCATTTTCAAAGTAACTCGCAAGTCAAAAAAGTGTGGGCACCCCTGCCCTATAAGCTTCAGGCAGTCCTACTTGTCAACTAGAAGGTGTCCTACCAGAAACCGGGATCTAAAGAATCCTCAGTGGAAGAGTAGAGAGACCACCTCCAACCACTGCAGATGTGCTAGTTATTGTCTTAATATACTCTTATCATACAGATTAAGGTTAAAATAATGCGTTATTCATAGAAACTAGAGCGCGGTGCCTGTTGGAGAGCCTCTACAGCGGTGCCCGTTGTGCACTGGAAGCCAAGTTGGAAATGCAATCCGACCGACTCGAGTCGACACCGGGCACTGCACTCCTTGTGGTGGGGTGGAACACCGGGCACTGCACTCCTTGTGGTGGGGTGGAACATGTGTGCACTCCTTGTGGTGGGGTGGAACATGTGTGCACTCCTTGTGGTGGGGTGGAACATGTGTGTCAAATTTGAAGTCGGTGGGGCGAGCGGTTCTCGAGTTACGTGAATTACAACAGTACACACACACACACACACACACACACACACACACACACACACACACACACACACACACACACACACACACACACACACACACACACACACACACACACACACACACACACACACACACACACACACACACACACACACACACACACACACACACACACACACAGACTCGGTGCATTTATAATTAGATAAGTTCTCTGAATGGAGCTTTAATTTCAGTTTTTTTAGCGCAAGAATTTATCATTCTCTGAGCTCATGCAGCAGAGCAGGGCGCAGGGGTCAGGGGAGAGGAGATAAAATGCTGCATTGCCATTAAAGTGACCCTACAGAGGTCTCTGGATGCCTGGTGGTGCCATAGAACTGTCAGCCATTTAACATCAAGATTAGGCCCAGTTGCTGCCTCGTGTCAACACGCCAATGAACACATGCACAGGCTCCAAAACCACAGCGAGGGCGAGGTGGGGGGGGGACGACGACACCTCGGGGAGGTGTCACAGTAAATGAATATACAATTTCTGTAAGTTGAAGGGGTTATAAGAAAAATCATCTCTACCACAAATAGTCCTGCGTGTAGTGTACTGTAAGGCAGCAGTAGTCTTACTGCACAGTATAAGACCACGGCTGCCTTACTGCTGTGCCACACAGCATGCAAGCTGTCACCGAAGAGATGGATACCATCTAGCCCCGGGGGAAGTTAGCGCATTATGCTAATGTCACGAGAGCCCGTCTAATGGTATTTCCAAATACATTTCATAAGAGGCGACAGGCACGTTGAGCATTGTTTATTCATCACCCGCACCACCACCCCCCACCCCACCCCCATTTCATCATACCACCGCCATGACTGCATGGCTAAACTTTTGGCCCTTCGTGTAGCGGTGGGATTACACACCACCTGTGCCCTATCTCCGAAATAACAAATACAAACAATGTTGGGGAATATGTGTTTTCTTGGCCTATAGTAACAGTTCAAGCAAACACTGTGCTTTTCAAACAGCCCCCCCACCTCCCTGTGCTGTCACAGAGCTCTTAAGTCGACTCGCTAAACAATCATCATTCGTCTACACATGTACGGCCACTACCAGGCGAGAGCTATTAGTACAGTATGTGAGGCCTGGGAAAGTCCTGCTGGTCGTACCAGCAAGAGAGGCTTCACACCTTCCATTTCATCAAGGAGAAATAATTGTGGCCATTTTAGAAGCACAAATTGCAAAGTATTCATATTGGGGTGGTATTAGGATTGGGCAGCTAGAGTTTGTTAGAGCTGGATTTGTCCATTTGCCCATAAACATTTGTCCATTAATCTCTGATCATCTGGCTATGCGAGACTGACTACACTGTACTACACTGTACAGCAGGGGTGCCCAAAAAGTTGATTATGATCTACCAGTGGATCACAAAGGCTGTGCAAGTAGACCACTTGACTAAAAGTATTTTATTAAAATATAAAATAAAATAAACAAAAATCACAAAACGCCTCTTTCTGGCATCTGTTGCTTGAATTAAGGTGACTTGATTGATTGGTAACAAGGCCTGTCAGCTCCCTTCACAGCTTCTAAAGTACAGGCAACCCCCCCCCCCCCCCCATCGTGAGGGGTGCTCTTATCATCATACAGCGTCACACTCCGTGCTCAGCTAATCAAATAATTTCCGTGGTACACAACACACACACAGGAAGCAGAGCTGGAGGTAGCAGAGACTCAAATGTTGAGGTTCCCTCATGGGAGTAACAAGGATGGATAGGATCAGGAACGAGTACATCAGAGGGACAGCGCATGCCAGATGTTTTGGAGATAAAAGCCAGAGAGGCCAGACTGAGATGGTTTGGACTTTGGACACGTATACAGAGGAGGGATAGTGAGTATATCGGTAGAAGGATGTTGAGGTTGGAACTGCCAGGCAGGAGTCCTAGAGGAAGACCAGAGTGAAGAATTATGGATGTGGTGAAAGAGGACCTGAAGTTAGTTGGTGTGAGAGAAGAGGAGGCAGAGGACAGGGTGAGATGGAGGCAGATGATTCGCTGTAGCGACCCCTGAAGGGAAAAGCAGGAAGGAAAAGAAGACACACAGACACACAAAGCTGGGACAAAAAAGTGTGGACACCTCTGCTGTACAGTGTTCATTTTGTGTTGGGCCTGGCTGACAGCTGTGCTGTACGAATGTCAGTTGACTGTATTTATGCATAGAGTAAAAACCACCTGCTGTATTTCCACCATCTTTGCCACCCTCATGCCCACCAAATACAGAACCCTGCTGGTTTAGGTGACACCATGGCCTTTCCTCCTCCACATTAGTGGATATGAAATATGTGATCATATAATAAAATACATTCTGCCTGTCATTTACTATTTTATCATGCATTTAAAAATAAAATTCAGGCCCAGGCGGTGGCGTAACCGTCTGGGCACCCGACTGGTAATCCAGTCGCAGTGTGCCGCGGGTTCGACTCCCGAGCCCAACGCGGCCTTTACTGCATGTCTTCCCCCCATCTCTCTCCCGTTTCCTGTCAGCCTACGGTCTGTCCCTTCAAAAAAAAACAATAAAAGGCGTAAGCCGCAAAAAAAAAAGATATCTTAAAAAAAAAGAAAAAAGAATTCAGCCCCACTAGTTGAGAGCATTGGGCTTTTTTTTTTCCTTGATTTTTTTCGTCAGGGGCCGTAAGTACAAGTATACAGAGAAAGATGTGTCCAATGTACTGTACCCATGTACAGTATGTAGCCGAAGCTCATTTCCAACAGCAGTCCCCTGATGGGTATCACAGATGAGTTCACGCAATCATTGAAAGTGTCCGATGTGCCGTACACGTGTCTAATAGCCAAAGATAATTTCTAACACCAGTCAGTCGCTGATGGGAATCACAGATGAGTTCAAGCAAATCAGTGCCGTTCCGTCAGCCTTTCTATGGCCTGGGGCAGCGCCTTCACGGTTTGATGTAGTAGGGTGGAGATAGGTGACGAAACTAATGTGAAACAGAAATGGGTGGGGAATTCTGGAAAAAAAAGTGGAAATAAATAATTGCCTATTCTAAATGACAAATAAATAATAAATTATTATAGTTAGTAGTTATAGTTGTGTGTCATGATTAAATGATTACATTTCTGACCACATTTTAACCACCTGTTGACTATTGTAGAAATCGTTTCAATATCCTGAATCTGCATTAAACTTGCAGGTATAAATGGTTGTTTCTTCTTGCCCTACTGGCAAAAGTGAGTTTAATGTTGTTTAATGCAATCAGATAGGACTTTTCTGTTTGGATGTATGGTCTGTAAGTATCGTTTTTGGCCACTCAGTAGGCGTTCTCGCATAACTTCCGGGTACCCTCTATAAGCATTTCAAAGGAAGACAACAGGAAATGCTAAACTCTATGCTAAACTGCTCGACTACAAAAGCCACCATTTACCATCAGTGCTAGAAGAAAGAAACATTTGCCGTCTTCAAATTAAGTGTTCCAAATGTGACGTTTTTAGCACTACTATCCACATGACAGACACACTAACCACACACCTTCCACAAAGCCGGTGAGGAAGAGAGGTGACTTGAATGTAAACACTCCCGTCAGACAGCAGGCCAATAGGGATTTACCTTTCCTGTGGCATTTTTCACAGATCGGTGCTATCGAAGGGCAAGGAGAGTTTAACAAGTTGTCTCGCCCCTGACATTGAAAAGAGAGATAGATAGATAGATAGATAGATAGATAGATAGATAGATAGATAGATAGATAGATAGATAGATAGATAGATAGATAGATAGATAGATAGATAGATAGATAGATAGATAGATAGATAGATTTACACACTTAAAACCTAACACTCCATTATTTGTGTATTTCCTATGTGCACTGGCCAGCACAGAGCCCTGCCAGAGGTCAGAGGCAACTTCCCCTCCAATGACAAGCTGCCAGAGTGATATAAAGGCAGCAGCTGGGGGGAGAGAGATTTGATAAAGAGAACAAAATGGAGAATAAATAAATAAATAAAAACAGAGGATGGCAAAGGTGAAAACCCTGCAGGTCCAAACATCTTAATAATGCTAATACTATACTGTTACCCACAAACCTGTTGGGGTAAAATCCGTCACAGTCATCACAACCTAAAATACCATACTAATAGTAGGTTAGGTGGAAACACTGCGGCTAGAAGACTAGTCTTGCATTATTTGTGTTTTTAATCTGCATATATATTGCACACAAGAGAAAATGAGTATTATCCACTTACTATTTTGAGCACGTTATAGGTGAAACTTTTTACACTTTTCCCACAAAATGTATAAAATGACGATAATTAAACATTTTCAGGATTATTTTTATGTTAGAGTTAGTAAAATAGAAGGTATATAGACTCACAACATTTTGTGATGAAAGATCTTCTATTTTTACTTGACACCACATAAGACTAAAATGGTGAACTGAACTGAAGTCTTGTTTGGAGGGACACACTCTTGTACGTAGCCGTTTTAAATATTTGAAGTAAATGTGAAGAAGTAAAGAACCCGACCAGTTGAAAACCCTGACAGGTGCTGAGTCGCCAGGCAGGATTACACCAGACCTCTAACTCAAAGAGAACACGGCGCCACCACACAGGATCAAATTGTACAAACAGTGATCGTTTCACCATAAATATTTGGGTTTACACTTTGAGGGAGGTTTCATGGGTATTAATTGCATGAAAGATTTTAGCTGTCTTAACCGTGCTAATAATTAAGCTTTTAAGTTATACTCATAGCATAACATTAGCAATTATTCTACATAAATTATAGAGGTAGTCAGATATACCCTTGAATTGAATTGACATATTTCTTCTCTAACAATGGCAATATGGAAGTTTATCATTTTTTGTCCAACAATTTGTTATGCCGTGGTGCTGAAGGGGCCAGCATCTACAGATTGGGTTTGTCTGTATCTCGGTCCCCTTAAAAATACACTAAATGTAGCTCAGCTGATGCTGGGCCAATTGCAGCTCAACTTACGTTGCTAATCAATGTTAGAACACAAAGCTCAGATTAGCACACCTTTGGAAATATGTAGATGCATTTCACAGTAGTCATTATATTAAGACTGAATGTATTTCACAGTAGTCATTACGTTAAGACTCATATTTTACTGGAATACTTCACCCCAAAATGACCACCCCCTTATCTATAACTCACCCTGTGAAGCCTTGAATTTATGGAGAACTTTTATTCGTGTTGCATTCCTTCACCTTCACACACAACGACTGTATACATGACACGTGAACTAGGCTATATTGTGATTGGTTAGTGAGTCGTTTTATTTTTTGATCAAGTATTTTATTTGTTTTAGGGTTCTTCATTCTCCATGGAATAATGCGACACAAACAAAAATGTAAGTTATTATTGGGACTAATCCAGTTAGCCAGATAACTGATAATTATTTCAGCTAGCTCTCTTAATTCTGAAAGCCTTTGTTTGTTTTTGTTTGTTTGTTTCAAAACAGATAATTATGCATATAAAGATGTAAATTATCTAATGTAATAACACAAATCCAAATGCCTTTTGAATGCATATAGAAAATAATATTTCAAGCACTACTTTTAAATAGTCAATGTTAAGTGTTGTGACATGCTATAAGATCAACAAATCAACAAAAAGAGGAAATTGAAACAATTACAAGGTGATTTCAGTTCATTATGTGTGCCATCATAGCTCACTCTCATCTAACAGCTATTCATTTTTCAGTAAAATTCTAATTTATTTTCCCAAATTTTGGGGTGTTATTTGCATAACTACATGTAATTGTTAAATATTTAGAATTTCATAATGTAAGTGGCATAACATGACAGTAATTAATTATTACAGCTTACTTTTATAGAGGTACTTAAAATGATTTCAATCTGCAACTTGCACCATATGCCGGCACGAGTCAACGTTTTAAGATAAAGATCTTTACACACTTGACACGCCTGGTGTCAAACAGAGTGGCGCAGAGCTACCGTCATAAATCATGTAGACTCGATACTGAAAGACAGATACCTAAACATAATAAAAATGGCTGGACGCCGTGTGGGGATACATGTATGTACATAAATTGTTAATGTGTTAAAGTGTTAAAATAGAAACGTCAGACTGCAAGTGCGAAGCCATAAATGGGTCGCTCTAACCTTTCACTTTCTTAGCTCAGCAGGCTAACCCACATGGTGCCCACCAGCACCAGCAGACTAACGCACATGGTGCCCACCAGCACCAACACACAGCAGACTAACCCACATGGTGCCCACCACCACCACCAGCACACACTTGTTCACATGCAACCTCAAAATCATTTATCCACCATAAATCCAGAGCAAACCTCTGACGAAAGAAAACGTGGATACTATTTTAAGATAAGAATCCAGTAAAGGAAAAACCTCTGCTCAGGGGGCCTATAGATTACAGGTCTAGTTAGCTTGTATTATGTTAAAGAAATGAGTTGTGATAATAATAATATGACAAGTAGGCCTGTTAAAGAGCAGCATACAGAAGGGTGTTGCTGTGGTGCTTTTGACCTGACCTGAACGCATTGCTACTTAACATTTACAGCAGCTCAGCTCAAGTATGGTAAAGCTGTGATATAATGATATTTTTCCTAGAAAGTAGAGTGATGTGAACAGAATAACAAACTCTAAATAAGAAACTCAATTTAGCATTATTTAATTATTGTTGTTGTAAGATACCTTAAATGCCATTTCACCTACATTTCCATATTATGTAGTTGAGGTAAATTACTTACACGACAAATACTTTATCTATAGCCACATAGACAGCATAAAGGTGTCAGTTCTAATAAATCACACATTTTTAACTACCTCTTAAATATATTCCATTAACCCAATTTATTTTAAATATCCATGATCCTAATACAAAAAGAATATATATATATCACCAAGATAGTACCACCCAGATGTACCTTCACTGGGAGAATAAAATGACATCCAATCAATTGAATCACATTCAATTTCACTATCTTACCTAGCTCTTTAAATTCACCCTACTGTTGACAGAACAAAGTATTATATGTTAAGCTAGTGCCATTTATTATTTTTACATGAATCTGTTCTTTTTAAAAGTATAAGGAATTCATAACCCAACCAAAGGAAGATGTAAGACTGAAAAACAGTCATACACACAGTAATTAATTTGTAGTCAAATTTAAAACAACAAAGTATGTTATGAAAACAACAGATCTCAACAAAATAATTCTAACTGAATAATTAATCAATGTAATATTCCTCAATATATCGTCATAGGTATGCTTTGAATATGACCCTCTCACTCTCCCAGCTTTTCTGTCTTACACTGTCACTCACTGTCACTATCAAAATGTCAAGAAGAAAATGCTTTTCAATATATATATATTTCTCCTAAATGATTTTGCTTGGCTAAAGGGGGAATTTGTTACACACATTTCATCAAATGAGACACTTTTAGTTACAGTGTGTCATATCTAGTCTTTGACAATTAAAGATAATGGCTTAGCTTACTAGAAATCTATTATGTCGTGATTGTCAGACAATGCCAGCCAGAACTACAGCAACATACAGACTAGTTTTATCAAATAAGTTAATTTAATATTCAAATGTTATACCTTCACCTATTTCTTTTACTTCAAATGCAAACAACATGGTGTCTTTTGTAATATAGTCTTAGCAAATTATGGACACATACTGTAGGCCTACAGCAGGGGAAGTGTAAAATTAACACTTCTCCCAATTTAAGCTTGCATTTAACCTATGAAATTATTTATTCTGAGTCTGAATTTTAAATGAGTCGTCGTCACATTATTTAAAATAAATACATTCTAGCAAATTGTGAGGCAAACCCTTTGGTGAACGGTTGGTTTATATTTCACATTTCAGTGCCAGGCTTCATAGTCTGTAGAACTGCTTCATGGGAAACACACTATGAGGACAAAATTCAATAAATTCCCTTTTTTGGGCAGAATCACAGTGGGTGACTCCATCTGGACCATCCATCATTTACAGCCAACAATGAAGCATTCCAAAGCGGAGGATGTAGTGACTTATAACTCATCTTCTGCAGTCACTTTCACGCCAACAGAGCTACTTATGGCAAGATATATACTCATGAATGCCATCTCCTAAATCCTCCTTGAACAAATTCATTTTTCATGCATCCACATTGCGGAATGGAGAGTGCTCCTATATGCAGCACTCCTACTATATATACACAGCACATTGGTAACACATTTCCCCTTACCTCTGCATAAGTTCATTGGATGCCTTCGGGTGGTATCCTTCATGTCCTTTCCCAAGCATTTTCCCTTGCCTGTTCTTGAGACTTTGGTAGAGTGCCTGGATATCGCTCTGGGCCCAGGCCTGTTGCATGACAAAAACAAACCTTCTAGCACCACCTGCAGCACGCTACTACTGGCTCACTCCCCTTGTCCCCAACCCGGCAACCCCCTACCCTCTAAGAACCCCCCCCCTCAAAAATAAACTATCACAAGTCCAAAGACAGCGAATCCTGATGAGGCAACTTTCTTTCCAGCCCTCTCTCTCTCCTTCTCCTGTGATGACAGAGGTGACAGAGAGGCAGACAGACCAGACCAGCGTGGAGAAGCCGCCTGCGGACCACTGTGGCAGGGGCTCTGCGTTTCTACCGCCCCTGATCGACAGCAGCAATGGCAGTAAAGCCCCCCCCCCCCCCGTTTAGCCTCTTCTTTCCCACTCTCTTAACACGCGCTCCACGCCGCTTATCTTCTCCTAGCCGTCAAGCAGGAGGAAACACACAAACACACGTACAAAACTAGTTCAGAACTCCTATAAGCGGAAATGGCTAGGAGGTTGAGTGAAGATTTAGAGGAAATGACAGAAGAGTTAGACTTTGGGGAGGGGGGCAGGAGGGGTTGAGTTGAAAGGCACTGCTGGACCAATTGGGAGCCCCTGCTTAATGGAATAGTATCGCACAGCACAACAACAGGGACAAGAGAGTCCCCCAATTATCACCTCTACAGCACACACGCGCGCGCAGTCGCGCACACACACACGCGCACAGTCGCACACGTACACGCACACACACACAAAAGCTGGCTAGACATGGGAGCATGGTGGTGTCTGGTGTGCTAAGAATGCCATCAGTCACTCTACAGTAGGTGTCGGGATCAATTTAGCTGCTCGAGAAATGGAGGGGCGTCTCCAGTCGCCTGGACACCGTGTGAATTTAAGATTATTCGCATATTGTGGTGGCCTTAACTGTCTGCAGTTTCACATCTGGGAGCCAAATCGTTACTTGGAACACCTCGCTCTCAGTAATAAATTACCACCAGGGGAAGAATAGCACTGAGCGAGAGTGCATTAGCATGTGTCCCAGTGAGAGCATGTTACCCAAAGGGGAGAGCTAAGCTCCTGCGGTGAGCCGGGTGATTGGTCGCTTTGTGTTTACGGAATCAGGGAATGGTTATTCGGGAGGATAATATTGTGGCTGGCAACGCAGGCTGTTTCCACAGGATTAGTATGAGGATTTAAGTCGGAGTTTCCTGTGCAGTTTGCCAAACGACACATTTCAATGTACAATGACTGCTTTCACGAGGAGTAACAATTATTTTTCTTTACAAAACTAGAAAATGCAAAATGGCAACACAGATGATGACGAATGATGATTATGATAATAATGCTGATGTGATGATGATTATGTTTATGTTATACAATCTCCAGACATGATCATTGTCACCAGTCCAGCACATATCACATATGATATGATATGAAAACTGACTTACAATTTGTCCTGTATTGTCTTGAAATTTGGATGAAATCATCCAACAAAAAGGATATACCGGTATGAATGAAATATCAGGAAAGAGGATTTGAACATTAGAATAAAACATATAGCTGCAGATTAATGTATCAGACTCAATCACTCCTATTGACAAGGGACAATAGTGTTTTACTTTACTCACAGTCTTCTGGGGTAGAGTTCCATTCTGGCTCTACTGATATCTCAATCACTGATGACTCTTGACAAAGGCATATTGGCTTCCGTTCAGCAGCAGTGCCGTGGAACCTGGCTGTGACATACAGCCTCCTCGTCACTACTAGATAGACAGATAAAACAAGACGTGATAAGATAATTAATTCAGGTGTCATAGCACAGCAGTGAGAATGAATAATGGTAGACCCACCAACTCTTGGTCAACATTCTCTCTATCTGCACATGATCCGTTGAAATGATGAATAGCAAGGTTCAAAACGTGTCAAAATCCTTGCTGACAAGTGTAAGAAAATCGCTCTGTCTTGTGTGTGTGTGAGTGAGAGAGAGAAAGAGAGATAGACACACACACACAGCATAACAATCCCCTCATTTATTTTTGGCCTTGTGAGAAAGTAGATACCACTGTAGTATGAAGTGGCTACGACTACAGAGCGTGGCTAGATGGCCGTGTGAACACATGGTCATCATAATCCACCTCTTTTACGCCTATACATACGTGTGTATTATGTTCGTAACTGAGTTATGTAAGGGCGTAAAATAGGTGGCTTACGAAGAAATTGGTTTTGTTCAACAAATCCACAACAAAAACTAGATGTGTTTTATTACCATGCTTTGGATACGGACATACATTTCAAGAGGTCTTTTGCTGATCCAACGGTGACGTTTTCTTCTTTATTCTCTCCTAAAGAGGGTACGTGGCTGTTAGAAAGATAAAACACCAGCATTTCCGCCTAGTACACGAATGTAAAAGTGTAATAATGTATGTTATGTATTCATTCAACAAGGAAAAATAAAGCTACATTATTTATTGTGTTTAGGAACAATGTGTCAGAGGTGTCTAGTTCTTGCATTTGTCAGTGGATGAAAACAGTAAAGAAATATTTCAGTGAAACACAGACAACCATAACATTCTGTTGGACTTGGCATTTACTGAATACCAGGATAACTGTGTTAAGTGAGGAACAACTCCCTTTCCATGCGATCGGTTTTCCACAAACTGCTCTGTGCAGCTGGGAATGTCATTCTGGAGGAGGGCATTCCCATGAACAGGGGAATGTTTATTTTGCTGAGGATTTAAGCTGACATGTGTGAAGTCATTTAATGGGCTCAGTGTGATAATTAAAACTATTCTAATTTTCTACCTTTAGCCTCATTAGGTTAGGCCTTATTTGTGTTGCAAATTGAGCGTGCTATGTGACCCTGTGAGACACAGACAGGACAAATACATGCATGAAGACATGTGGAGCGAGCACACACACACACACACACGCGCGCATGCACGCACGCACGCACGCACGCACACACACTCTGAAGGTCAGACGTGGTTATTATAACCATAGCAGAGAAAGGGCTATCAATTACAATGGGTCTCTTTTGTTGTGAACGCTGCCCCCCCCCCCCCCCCCCCCCCCCCCCCCCCCCACACACACACACACACACACACACACAGAAACATTTAACACCAAAGTATTTCTAATTGCCATAATGCTACTGATAGTAAGCAGTGGTGGACAGTATTACAGTATCAAAGTTCATTTAGCCTATAGCACATTTTGGGGGTAGCCTACCGTCCGGGATCTGTAGGCTACTTGGACTATACATTTCTCTCGGAAGTAAAACAGTACTTTTTTAATTAACCCGAAGAAATCTGCTATTTCAAAATAACCGATCTATAAGCTCACAACACAATATTTTCACTATTATTGATATATTTTTGGAAATATAAATTTCAATACAGCAACACATTGATATTAAAATGAAAATGTTTTGTAAAAAAAAACAACATATATGCACTTTAATTCAAGTAGGCTACCTACACATTTGACAGAGCAACTTTCACCTGTAGTTATATTTAAAAAGGAGTTCAGCTATCTATACTTTTCACTCAAGTGGGGTTGAGTGGAGTACTTTGCCCATCACTGACAGTGAGGGTGAGGCACGGGTACACTTCTAGCCCTGGCCCCTGACTTGAGCTTTTGCCCAGACGTCAGCGTTTGGGCAGGGATTCAGAGAACGCATGACCTCGTAAAAACAACCTTTAAAAAGCCATGGGGCACCAATCACTGACAACAACGGACCGTAAATTCCATTGTTCACAAGGGGCGAGCAGTTGCATTTTTATATGGCGAACTAAAATTACACAGTGTGACACCTGAGTGACACTCACACAAGTTCACAACCGTGTCACGTGATGTCATTCCTGATATGTTATGGGGTTTATGCAAGGACAACAGCAGCAGACTTTGAATAGCTGAGATGAGAATGGAGTTCATTAACACTAATAGAATTAAAGGGACTTTTTATAGACCAGAGAGAGAGAGAGAGAGAGAGAGAGATACGCACACATCAGGTCCTGAGGTCCTGGTAAATGAGGTTAAGCGGTCACACAATTACAGGAGTGCTTATAGTTGCTTAGAGACGAGAGCTTGTTAACAACACTAGGGGGGACATTTTACTGACTTGAATAACACTGACTGAATAACAATTAAATCATGATGCATGCGCAAGCAAGACTGTAATGTAAAGAGCAATGGATAATTAAAGACTTTGAGCAGCTATTCAACAACCTGTTGTAAAAATTCCAATTTTGAACTTGAAAAAAGATGTATTGTTACACATGAAACAGTCAATTTAACACTCACCTCATAATTAACGCCATAAACAGCTGAAGTTGTAAACAGGAAGGAAGGAGCGTATATATATTATGGTGCATTATGGGTAATTGTGCTGAGCATACATTTTTATACATGCATTTACAAACAAACTAAAGATTTAAATCAGTGGACTAGCTCTATGCTCCTCTGCAAATGCACACACGTTTTGTATTTATTTATATATATAACAATTAAATTAATTCCAAGCATTTGGGGAAGCTTGAAACTGGAAACACTGACACCGTCTCACATCAACCTGTCACCGTGCTAGGTTATACAATTAAATCACGGGCCAGATCAGCTGGCGTTGACCCTTGGCTCCATCGCCTCCATGCGGTCTGAGCCACTTAGCCGGGCCTCCAGTGTGGGGCTCCATCAACGGCTCAGCTGCAGCAGACCACAATCCAGATGGGGGTTAATGTCCGCCTGCCTGATATGAGAAGGGTCTGTCTGGCGTATGGCCTGGATGCCGAGTAGACCACAAACTCTGTTGGCCTGTGCCAGGCCGTCTGTAGTTCACCGGCTCATGGCAATGATGGCACGATCCGGACATGGCACAAGCACTACGTGTTGCCATATTGTGTGTCAGAAATAAGCAGCTATGAAAACAAGCCCGAAAGAAGAAAAATCTTGGAAAAAAGGGACAAATGCATAGGACAAATGTGGAATATCTTTTTTGAACATTTTATACAACACAAAATGGGGGGGGGGGGGGGTCCTTGGACAAATATATGAATCTGGGCCTGGGGGTCCTTGACATGGAAATGTTTGAGAATCACTGGTTGGTTTAAAGTTAACTACAGTTTAGAAAACAAGCCCCAAAAACCGCAACCGCAACTACGAATAGGTCTTTAATACTCTAGTCTGAAGCTAGAATAGGCCTAATTCTTTTTTTTTTTTTTTTTTTACACGAAACTTTACAGGGGAAAAAAGGCCACAGCCGCTTATAATAATAGACATGGCAACACTGGGCACAAGCCAGATTCATACGTCGTCCCACGACGGTGTCGCGCATCGAAAATAGCCGACCAAGCCATCATGCAGGCCTCCCTGAGCATGTCTACAGGACACTGGCCCAGACTAGCCGGCTTGGATCAAGACTATTGATTGATTGATTGATTGATTGATTGATTGATTGATTGAATGGGTTACGGGCACCGTTCAACGTTTATAGTCTCGTGTTGCCAGGCAACTATTCATTCAATGTTCAATGTAGGCTATTTGATCAATATGCAATTGTTAAAATCGATAGCTACATCTATGATAGTCTTGATCCAAGGCTATAGTCTGGTAAATCCATCTATCTTCAACCAGTTCTTCCCCATGATATGAGATAAAGGTTGTGTTTCTAATGAATGAATTGCAATTTATTTTATTCCCTTGGCTTTAATTGTAACCTATACCAAAAAAAATAGTGACAGACGGGTAACTTTTGTACTGGGGAGACGTAGACAGGCAGATGGACGGATAGTCCAATGTAGGCCTAGCCTATATACAGACAGACAGCCAAACACTGAGAGACAGTCGGGCGGACGGACGGACCACCATGAAGTCCAAGGACAGAGGCAAGTCTGTTAGCAGAGCCAGAGTTCCCTCCTCCTCCTCCTCCTCTTCCACCACTGACAGTCAGACACCGTTAAATAAACACCTGTTGAACAACAAATTAACTTGTTGCCAGTAAAAGCTGGGACAGTTTTATGCCCCGTTTTATGATAAGGACCTCGATTATGGTCAGCCGGTAGTATCTGTTCGTTAGGCGGTTTTCTGAGAGTCACAGAGCGGCAGGGGGGTGGACACCCTATGGACACATGGACAGATGTATGGCATTTATAGCCTGAGAAGTGAGCACAGAGAAGGATTTATTAGTGTCTTAAAACAGAGGAGAAGGGATTGAAGGAACGAGGCTTGGGAAGACTGCTTTGGTGAAAGTGTAAACTAATTGTGTGTGTGTGTGTGTGTGTGTGTGTGTGTGTGTGTGTGTGTGTGTGTGTGTGTGTGTGTGTGTGTGTGTGTGTGTGTGTGTGTGTGTGTGTGCGCGTGCGTGTGTGTGTACGTGCATACATAGTCCATCAATTCATTAATATTTATATAACAAAAACACCAAATAATTCTTGTCAAAGTAATCAACCAAAATATTTCCGCCTAAGCATAATAAAGCCTTAAAAGCATATATGGATGATGGAACAGAGAGTGAGAAGAGTTAACTGAGGAAAGGAATGCACCAGATCAAGCACCTCAGTAAGAGATATGGAATGTGGGCAGATGGATATGATGGAGAGCAGGAAACGCAACAGGGGGTGTAGGAAAATATAGCTTAGCTAAATTAGGGGCTAGTGATAGGATAGGATAACACTTAATTAAATTCAGCAGAAAAGAGTTACCATGATGCAAAAAAACGATTGGAACTTAAGGCCAGACAGGAAATGAGATATCTAGTAGCGGAGATGAGGCGGGGAATGCAGGGGAACAGATAGGGAAGGATTAGGTATATCAAAAGTAGTAGGCCTCGCCCGGGCTTCTATCAGCTGACTTGGAGATACTAGATAGGTGGTGTCTGCAATGTGTGACAGGCAAAGTCATAGACACGAGATATGGCCTCTTTTAGTCAGACCAGCGTACAAGGGGGATGAGCTGTCTGACATCAGGCAAAGTCATAGTTAAGTAAGGATACAAGGGGCGATGAGCTAGCTGTGCTCCTATAATGATAAACTGGACTGGCCACACACCTCTGAGGATCTCTACAGGAAGGGACAGAGTAATGCTGTTCTTGTTGAGGAGGCTCAGGCCCTTCAAGGTGTCAAACAGGCTGCTGCAGATGTTCTACCATCTGTAGTAAGTGTCCTCTTCTTTGCCGTTATCCGTTTGGGGGGGAGGGGAGTGTACAAACTGATGAGGAACACTAACTCTGTAGGAGTTAAACTGGACAGTCTATCTTTTGTGCAAACTCGGCTTGTTTTCAGGAAGATCATTTTTTAGCAGAATTAGAAAAATAGATTTGAAAACAATGTCCCTGTCCTAGAGTTATAGGCTTCAATTAGGAAAAGATTCAGTTTGGGCATTTAATTTTAGAGGTATACGTTTTAGGGGTTAGGTAGGGTGTAAATAGCTGATCTACAGCTTATATTTTAAAGGTTATCATTAGGATGAATAATCAGTTGGATGAATATGATTTGACGTGGAATGCGTAACTTAGTCATATTGTGGGCCCTTGATGTTATGGCCAGGTAATGCGCAACCTATTTTTTTCTAAAATGAAGAAAACTACTACTGTCACGGCAGCTTGATTATCTCTCTGTCTGTTCTAACATTTTATTTCTATGTCCTTTAGGTTGGAGCTGCATTCTACCTGTGGAGAGGTGTTACAATTTACAATTTAGGCATTTAGCAGACGCTCTTAATCCAGAGCGACTTACATTAAGCAAGAACAAAAAGCATGGGGAATACATCACATAAAAACATTTATCATGAAACATGCGTAAGCTAAGAAAGTAACAGTGGAATATCTATAATGAAACTATACATATAAGCTATACATCTATACTACTATGATATACATTATGTACTATGACGTGCTATGACTACATACAATGCACTTATGCTGTTTACATAACATGCTATAAGTCTGTATCAAATGCTATCTAAGTCTACATAATTGCTATCTAAGGGGGTGGGGTAAGTGCTATGGGCCATGATGGAGTCTGAAAAGGTGGGTTTTCAAACTACGGCGGAAGATTGGGAGTGATGCTGCAGTTCTGACTGCAATGGGAAGTGCATTCCACAGTTTTGGAGCCAACTTGGTGTGTCCTGGTGATTACCTGGCTGGTCCCCATCTGGCAATCACCTGGCTGGCTACTTATACCTGGCTGTGATGGCACACAGTGCTCAGTGATAGTTCCTCTTCGGCCAGTGCACACCGCTGTGCTTTTGTACTAGGTCAGTTGAATTCTAAGACTCAAGAACATTTTCCGCTCCTCTACTGGCCAGATCCTAATTGTTACTCTCATTTCTCAGTACCTGCCTGCCAGCCTGACCACCTCTCCATGCAGCTCCAACTGAAGACCTAATTATTATTTTCTGCCTTGGAACCTGGGACCTTTTGGACTTAAGTTATTTTTGCCTTGAACTTTGCCAACTTCTGTGTTTTGGAGTGAATAGATACTCTAGTTTTTGCATCTACCAAGTTTCCTTGTCTGATCTGTCTGCATCTGGGTTCCCTGTCTGCCTTGACAGTTACAACAAATAAGAAATTGGGGTAAAACATTTTGGGTAAATACACGGCACAGTATCATCTAAGACAAGTCATAAATATAGTGCATGTGTAGGCTACAATATGTTGTATATTTGTGATCTACTGTCCAGTGTGGGGGTCTACAGTGGTACTGTCCAGTACGGGTGACTCACTGTCTCAGGTGTCTGACCTTTCAGCTCCACTGCCAGTACAAGGTGATGTCATACAAGTATGACACCCACGTTGAGAGGGACCACAATATCTGGGCTCTCCACGGCAGACTGAAAATTCAATAAGAGCATTGATATAAAAAAAAGAATTGAATACATGCGGCTGTTTAATGCTAATGCATGCCAGCTTCCAATCTCTTGGGCAGAGGGGAATGCCACCAGACATTTGGTGGCCTCAGTAAAATAAACTACATCCTGGACAACATCCCGTTTTATTCCAGACCATCACACATCACCTATCTCAACCATTTTTACTATTAAGAGTATTCAGTATTCAGTTTAAATTTGTTCCTAGATTGATTTCCTCAGATTTCCCAAATAAACTTACATACAGGGAAGCAGGAATGTACACTCGACAATAGTTGATACAGGACAGGCCACTTTGAATATCGGTTTAAGTCTCCAGAGATTTTGCAAAGTCTTGTCTGGATTCTTTTCTGAAGACTTCCATTACCCTTCCATCAATCTGGGAAACCATCTGCAGCAGCGCCTGTCACGAGACTACCCTTCCATGGGCTCCCCATCTGTCTGTCATAGTGAATGAAAAATGCTAAAAAAGGTAAGGAAACAGATGAGGAACTTCAGATATTTAGATACTGGCCCATATCAAGAGAACAAGATCAGTTGCCATTTAAAAGCATATGGTGATATGGAAATACATTTAAATAAGTAACATAACTACTGAAAAAGTAGCTGCCTGTGCTGGGTATGAAGAATCATGACGTCACGAGTGGAGGAAGTTGTAAATGTCTTACATCCAAAACCATCTGCAATTTAATAAAAGCCTGTTAACTGTGAATTATTAAATGCATATTGATAAAAGTATTGCATTTGTTTATATGAAGCTTGGGTGAGCTTAGGGATAGAGAATCACACATCACAAAATGTTATTTACTGGATGTCTGAATGTTGTGGCGGGGCATATTTAGCCATTCAAACACTGATTTCCAAAATGTGCATATATTGTTTATGAGAATGCCAATTATAATATATTCTATTATGTACATTATAGAGCTGTATTTAAATTAAATATACAACAAAATAGGACGCTATTTGGTGGAATCATCATTTATTTTAAACTGACACCAAAGCCTTTGAGGAATTGGTGTATTGATGATATGGCACCCCCTACTGGTCTAATAAAGTAGGACTCAATTACACCGCCTTACAAACAATTACACATTGTTATGTTTATTGTTTTCTATTTGCATAACAAGCAAAAAAAGAACATACAAAAAGCATTACGGAACTAAAACTCAACTGACCTAAAACAGTAAAGAGCAGTCACAGGGAATTAGAAGGATAAAAACGATTTCAACCATGTGTACATTCGGATATAGACACACTGAGCGCACTGACAATACAAATTACAAACTAATAGGCGAGTGCGCTCCCGGTGCGCATTTGCGAACGCACCCCATATGGTCAGTCATATCAGACATACAGTAAGTTCTAAGTGGATTAATCACTGCCAGCACCAAGTGAGCAACAATCTCGAGTGGCAAAAAAATGACCTCTCCTGATTATAAATATAAATCCTCCCACCCAGCGTTATTTTTGTTATGTCTTTGAGTCATTCTATTAATATATTCCCAATTTATAACCCTATAATGGGATGTAGTGGACAGCACCATTGCAGCACATTTCAACTGGAATAAACAAGACCACATTAAAAAGCCTAAAACTCTTTACATTACAGATTGAAGTGCTTCTCCGGAACCTTTCGTGCCAAACGAGAGCTTATAAAAAGCTCAGCTTTTTTGCAATTTACTGTTAGAAAATCCAAGTGTATAAAACATAACAGATTTTGATATCCCTCAACAGGACCTCTACAGATGAGGGAATGGTTTCAGTGTGTGAACATTTACATCAGTTCTAGAAGTTTTCAATTCTATAGAACAACAGAGTAGGAACAACACTACACGCCTTCTTTTAGACTCTGTTTTTACATTTCTGTCTCAATGATGAATGATTTAGCGTCGTTGTGGTGAGGATGGAAAAGGTCAGAGGTCCTCAGTGTGCTGTAGACAATATACCTTCCTCTTAACCCATTCTGAACGGGGAACCCATTTTGGGGTTGGCATCATGTTATGCTTTAGCTATTGAAAAATAGCAGATCTACAAGCTCATAGCGCGCCACCGAGTGGCGCGCTACAAGCTTGTAGGTCTGTTATTTTGGAAAAATCGAAGAACGACTGACCTTTTTAGAATCTGATCTCAGGTCAGAATGGGTTAATCAGACCAGTGTGTGTCCAGTGGAAACCTCGTATGAATCTGATCTCAGGTCAGAATGGGTTAACCATGGGTGGTGTCGTCCTCCACAAAATCTTTGGCCTGCTCAGCTGAGATCACATCGATATGACTCACCTGAAAACAAAAGCGCACTCCATTAACTACTTCTTAAACCCTATATACAGGGTTCCTACACATTTTTCATTTTAAAACTCCATACTTTTCCAGAAAAAAATGGCCAGAATACTTTGTAGATTTGTCACTCCATATTTGACATCAGAGTACAAAGGTCAAAATAATTTCCAAAATAGCCAATATTACAAGGTCACAATGCAACACATTGTGACATTGTAGATCGGCTATTAAACCTATATACACCGGAATATTATTTTTCCTCTTCCCAAAATAGGGACGGCATGTTGAAATGAGTTAAAGGGATATTTCACTTTCAAAAACAACTTTTGGTCAATTTAGTGTCTACTAAGGCTTATGTGAACACCCCAGACCGTTTTTTAAGTTGCTCAATTAAGTATCTAGATACCGGTATTTATTTTAGCTGCCCCGTCCCCCTTCCTATACAAACACCAAAGAAACTTCCATCTCCATTTTAACCATGATAGATTAATCGAAAAAGTATTTTTTTACTCTCTTCATTTATTTGTAATAATTGTTTTGGAAACGAATAAGGGAGGGGAAGAAGGCTGGAGGAGACAAATTATTGTTATTGATTCTTATTTCATAAGAATCAATTATTTATATAAGAACCGGAAATTAGTCAATACAAAATAATTGAATGTTCGCACCATCTGTGAAGCCTCATTTATTCAGTGTTCATGGACATAAATAAATGCAGGCATACAATTATGGTTTCCTTATGAAGAAAACATTTTCTAATAACCACACTGCGTAACTAATAAATGTTCAGACAAGCATTTGTCACATTATTATTTGTGACGCTATATACAGTATGCACTTCAACGCTATTACCACATTTTCTTTAAACTACTTTGGTGGTGGATGTGTGTTATAGTTAATAGTCTGGATTCTGGAAACAATAGTTTTTTCTATACTCCTTTATTTCTTATTTCCATACTTGGAAAATACTGGAAATGACAAAAATCTAATTCCATACTTATGTAGGAAGAACCCTGTATATACTTCAATAACCATTGTTCCAGGCAGGGGACTGTATTTTGGTCCCCTCCTTGTTCCTCTACACCAGGGGTGGGCAATTATTTTTCCCAAGGGGCCGCATTAGAAAAACAGAAAATATTTTGGAGGGCATGATGTGTGTACGTTCTGCCAGATTTACTTTGTGGTACAGTGGTGTCGACTCGCGTGCCGAAAACAGACGATCCACAAGCTCACGGCGCATCGCCCAACACATATTTTAAGTTAACTTTATTGGCGAGGCGGGTTAGAGCGGGTAAAATAAAGCAAATAAAGCATAATGGGATTTAACTTGTCCTCCTGCGAGGAAGTTTGGTAATAATGCGCCTGCCCTACCGTGTTGTAATGTGGAGCTGCATGCTTAGCTGGGCTTCATGGCTATTTGCATTCACAGACGCTGTTGTCACCAATAAATCCAAAAAGCCGTCATTTTCGCGTATAAGGGGGGGGTGAAGGAAGGAAAACAGGTTCTCAATCACGCGCAATTCACGTGCACAGTTGACGTGCAGATTGCGTGCAGTCAGTGTGATGAGAATACATGGGCTTCAAAATAAAAGCAATGCGGTTTTAGTCCACCCATATGGTAATGAAAGTATGTTTTATTTTCTAATTATCAAGTAATCTTTTGCCCAGGTCTGCTCTACACCAAATCTGTTAAAAAAAAAAGACAAGCTGCTATTATGACATAACCAGAATAGTGGGTAATTCATGTGTTTAAAACCCTACCAAAGCCTGTCCCATAACTCATTTACGTGAGATGGCGCTCTTCGTTAGCCTATGAGTCACCATTTGCCTCTCAGTGAAACACTTGACTTCACCACTTTTCAACCTTCATACAGTATAATAATAGGTCCTCACTAATAATAACAACGATAAAATATGTTTTTTTCCCCTAATCAGTCTGTGTCTCATAGGAGGGCTGTGGGCATTTCAGAAACCCATCCACCAGTGACATCATCGTTAAGACAGATTTCTTTACAAAAATATTTAGATATTTATTATCGCGAGAACGATTTCACAACAATTCAGGACTAGAAAGCCAGCCGTTTCTATTAGCTTGGATTCCTCGTCGATGACGTCACTGGTGGATGGTTTCTGAACTGCACCACAGCCCTCCTATGAGAGACAGACTGAGGCCCCTTTTCCACCGGTTGGTTCCCAGTGGGAACCGGTTCAGTTCTTTTTGGTTTTTAGTCCATGAGCCAGAGCTCCAAAATTGAAATATGAATTATGAATTGAGTGTGCAAAACCATACCTATATTAGATTGTTATCACCATTAAACTTCCCCAATTGAGTACTTACACGAAGACAATGATTTATTGTATTACAAATTTTACATTTTTAAATATGCAAATTAGGCATTATGTAGGATAATATGCAAAATAATCAAAAATATGAAAAAGGTACTATTGTGGAAGGGTTATCATGTATTAATTTACTTGTATTGATCCTATAAACAATTTAATATAGGGTATAGTTTGCCCACCAATCTTGGAGCTCTGGCTTATGGACTAAAAACCAAAAAGAACTGAACCGGTTCCCACTGGGAACCAACCGGTGGAAAAGGGGTCTGAGTGGAAAAGAACGGTGCCATTTTATCATGATTATTAGTGAGGACCTATTATATGAAGATAGGTTGAAAAGTGGTGAAGTGGTCCTTTAAAGGAAATCACGTGATCGCAAAAAAAGTGTGAACTATTTGTTCATACCATTTGTATTCCTCCTGACTGTAATGACATGACAAATAGGGGACAGTAGGTTAAGGCTCACCTTGTTTCTGAACTTGACTCCATAGAACTTATCGGCTGATTCCAACAGCTCAGGCCTAAAGGTGGTGGTGATAAACTGGGCGTGGCCCGCCAGTTCCACAATCATATCTAAAATAAACAGAAAACTGAAAGATCAATTTCTCCTTTTCCGACAGGATGGAGACAAAAAATCGGGTCCATTTAATAAAATAAAAAAACATATTACATATCGATGCTCCTTAGATTTTGGTGGGTGCTTCTAAATGTATTATTGTGCTCCTTAATATTTAAATTTGTAAAAGGTTTAAGGAGCACCCATGGTACCAAGTAAAAAGGTACATTTCGAGCCCTAACGGTTCTGTTCAGAATTTGTAGTCGCCGATCTTTCATCTTTCCACAAAATAATAGAAAAAGCTCAATAGTGGGCTCGTTAAAAGCCAGGATCAATAAGCAGGCTCGATAAGGTGCTCATTATCAATAAAAAATTACTCAACATCCCTACTCAACAGCCCAAGAAATGACCAGTCACCATGATGAAATGTCTGTTTGGGAAGCGGGCCACGCTCATATTTTCTGGTCTTGTCCTAAAATTCAGAAATACTGGCAGGATATTCACTCCACTTTGGAGACCATTCTGTGTTTTGAGATACCTCTGTCTGTTTCTTTTCTACTGTTGGGAAATATCCCTGAAGAGTTTCTAACACATGATAAGTATTTAATCAAGATCCTCTTAGCATCAAGTAAAAAAGCAATCACACGACGCTGGTACCAACAGGACCCACCAACGAAAGATCAATGGATGGACATTATTGAGGAACTGTATTCTATGGAAAAACTAACATTCATACTTCGACTACAAGAGGATAAATTCTATAAAAAATGGGAAAAGTGGAATCTCTTCTCTCAGCCTAGCGATATTGCAATAGAATTTCATTGAATGTTTATTGTAATATGAAAAATGCAGCCTTTTTTCTTTTACTTTCTGTCTTTTTTCTTTTTCTTTCCCGTATTGTCTTGTTAGTTGAGTTTTTGTCTGTCTGTTCTTCCTTCAATAAAAATGAAGTGAGAAAAAAATAATAATAATAATAATAATGTCTGTTTGGTTCTTTACCTGAGACAGCCTTCCTGTGCTGGGCGTCAAGGGCCTGGTCGATCTCATCAAACAGGTAGAAGGGGGCGGGGTCACACTTCTGAATGGCGAAGATGAGAGCCAAGGCCACCAAAGACTTCTGACCGCCAGACAGCTGCTGCATCTCCCTCATCTCACCCTGCTTCCCTGTGAACGACACCTGAACACCACACAGAAGAACAGGGTAGATGTGAGTCAGTAACAGACCTCATCTCACCCTGCTTCCCTGTGAACGACACCTGAACACCACACACAGAAGAACAGGGTAGATGTGAGTCAGTAACATCTCCCTCATCTCACCCTGCTTCCCTGTGAACGACACCTGAACACCACACAGAGGAACAGGGTAGATGTGAGTCAGTAACATCTCCCTCATCTCACCCTGCTTCCCTGTGAACGACACCTGAACACCACACAGAGGAACAGGGTAGATGTGAGTCAGTAACAGATGAATATTAGCAGTCAAGAAAACCTGTCCGTTTTCATAAATCTATATGATTGAATTTATGCTCATTAAAAGATAGCGTCACGAGGGGTTGAAAGTCAACATCGGTACTGGCTTTAGCCACTATTTTAGACATCGGTATCAGCCCAGAGAATTGCCCACTTGGTGCATCCCTATAGAAAGTGTTGTGCAATGTGTCGCTTGAAAGAATTAATGCATTTTCAACTGAAAAAAAGGGTCGCCACATCACAGACAATTTTCGTCCAGTCGAAAGCATGTTCTTTTGTGTCTGTACAACACTTGACTTGTCACGGAAACATAAAGCATCAGGCTTTGATCTCTCTTTTGGAAAGATAATGAAACCCTAACATTTCTGTAAGGTTATGCAACAGGCTGAAATGATGGAGGGGTATTACGTTGTGGTTATAAATAATAAACAATATGCCAGATATAGCTCTACAGGCTGTCTATATATGTAACTTTCAATATGAATTGGAAGTATAAGATTTCTGTAAGGTTATGCAACAGGCTGAAATGATGGAGGGGTATTACTTTGTGGTTATAAATAATAAACAATATGCCAGATATAGCTCTACAGGCTGTCTATATATGTAACTTTCAATATGAATTGGAAGTATAAGATTTATGTAAGGTTATGCAACAGGCTGAAATGATGGAGGGGTATTACTTTGTGGTTATAAATAATAAACAATATGCCAAATATAGCTCTACAGGCTGTCTATATAAGTAACTTTCAATATGAATTAGATAGTATAAGATGATAAATAAGTATAAGTATAAGATGCTAAATGTTTGTTCAAAATGTTTGTACAAGGTGCAACTTTGTATGTACTGTAGGCAAATCTTTCAACACTACAGAGATTTTTCTTAAACACATTTTCAATTGATTCAAATAAAACAAACAACAATAAAAGCAATAGCCATTACTGTAATTGTAAGTCTTTTGACTAGTTACACAGTGCAGAAGCGCACACACACATATGGGCACAGTCTTACCCTGATGCCGACTCCAGTGAACTGGTCCACAGATGGAACACTGCTCTGGGAGCCTGAGCCCTTCTCGCCATCAACACCACTTTCACTCTCATCCTGGGACTGGCTTCCCTCCGCGTCCCCCTTCTTCATGACTAATGTAGCTTTGCCCCCAGGAACCAGCTTCTGGAATACCTCGCTGAAGTTCTTAGACACCTGGGAGAAGGAAATAAATCTGTGATAAAGAACAACCTTAGAATATAATTACCAAGAGAGAGAAAATCATCCGACACGTATCATGAGTAGCTTGCATAGATTCCATGAGGACAGTTTAGACGGGATTGTCGGGAGACAAGAAACTTGAGGGCAGAAGTGAGGAAGGATATGTTACAAAGGTCTATAGTGAGAATCAAAGAGGGGGATGTTGAGATTATACGTGGCACTCCCCGCGTACCTGTTTGAATGTGAGCTGGATGGCCTCGTACTTGCGCAGCTCCAGGACGTTCATCAGCTCCATGATAGACTTGTGGCCGCGCTCCAGCTCATCCTGGCGCTTGATCAGTTTCTCCTTCTGCTCGGAGAAGTTGACAAACTGGTCCAGGGCCTTCTTGTTCACATGGCTGTACTTCTTCAGCTCCGTATTACACTGCTCCAACTTACGGAACAGCTGGATGGCAAAACACAAAAGTAATCATGAATTAGTCAAATTGATGAATTTGAAAGATAATGGCACAATCATGAGTGCTGGTTGGATATTTAATGCCTTAATGAGATTTAATGCCTCTTTTTTTTTTTTTTTTCACGATTTTGTAACCCAGTTTTCTTTTCACCCAGTGCCAATTATCTAATGTAATCCTGGGCACTACACTTCCTTTGCCAACCTGGGGGGGCAGCGGACTGACCTCATGCCTCCTTTTATGCATGAGGAGTCCAAGCTGCTTCTTTTCACCTGACGGAGGGGAATTTCCCCGGCCAGACGTAGCTTGTGGAAGGGACACGTTATTCCGACCAGTTCCTTTCGATTTAATGCCTCTTAATAGATTCCCATCTGTCACAATTTTGTTTAGACCTTTTTCTTGTCAGGTGGCTTTGATCTTTTCATTATTTGCCTGCCCCTGAGATTTGTCATTGAAATATTTTCAATAAAAAGATTTTGAAAAGAAAAGAGACTTCTATATTCAGACGCAAAAGTCATCCTTTAAAGTCAATCTAGCATTTCAGTCAAATAATTATAATATCTCTAAAGGACATGAACGTAGCCGAACAAGAATTAATTTGGATCGAAACAGTTGACGTCAACAGCGACTCCTGACTCAAGCTCTAATGACAGAAAGAAACGTGAACAAGTGTCAGCAATATTTTGGCCTCTCATCCACTTTGTGCAATCAGTGGCACTGGTCTGGTACCCTAAGAAGCAGTGTCCTGTGGAGAAAGATTAACTATGTGGAGTGTTTATGAGACGACGTGAGGTTATTTTCAGCCTCGTCAAGGAGGGCAGGAGGCACACGCACACAGTTACTCCACTCAACACACAGCCAGTCAGAGGCTCCCAGAGGAGGCAGCTGGATGAGAGATCAGAGATAGAGCTCTAAGTAATGACTGAGTCACTGCTGAGTGGGTGGGATGTGACTGCCCGCTTTATAGGGGAGTTATTGTGTGTGCACGACTGCGCGTAGTGAATAATACATGTGTGGAGGTGGAGATAAGACATGTCTATGGCATGAAGATAGGATACATAGAATTAGGGACCTTCATTGACCATATTATTCATATGGCGGTTAACAGAGAACTCCAAACTAGTGCTTTTCTTACCGTAATCTAATGTTATTATATCCAAGAACAGGCGGAATATTTTAAAAATGCACTATTTCACATTCACGGCTATACTGAATGATATTCCAAGGTGACAAGGCATTGATTAGGCTAATAAAAACAAGAACCTGTATTGATGAATCATCGCTACCTGTTTAAGTGTCAGGGTCTGGTACTTTTAAAATAAGAACCTGTATTGATGAGTCATTGCTACCTGTTTAAGTGTCAGGGTCTGGTACTTTTCAAAGTATTGATGAATCATTGCTACCTGTTTAAGTGTCAGGGTCTGGTACTTTTCAAAGTATTGATGAATCATTGCTACCTGTTTAAGGGTCAGGGTCTGGTACTTTTCAAAAGCTTCCTGTGGCAGCGAGCCCAACTCTCGGATCTTCTTCATGCACTCCTCCTTCTTCTTGAGCAGCATGCCCTGTCGGTTGGTCATCTTCTCCAGCTCCTTGGTGTCGTGGTTGATGATGTCATTCTGTTCCTTCTCAACGTTCTTCCAGCGATCCATGCTCTTCAGGAGGTCCTTGATCTCAATTTCCGCTTTGTCGACCAGAACATCCAGTTCTAGAGGATTTGGAAAACTAAATAATCTCTGATTTAAAAAACCTTTACAACAATTTGACCGCATCTGCCAGGGATTTATACATTGACAATTCCTTTTTTTTTCCCTCTACACCAAATCTTTTAGCTGAAAATCAAATTTCGACAAGCTCACAACGCGTCACACATGAGCTTGTAGATTTGCTGTTGTAACTGAATATCTATTTTTGCTGAATGTTTGCCTATTGTGACATGGCAAATAAATAAAAGAATCATTGTTGCTTCTGAATAAGATCAGCTCCTTTTATGAGTCTACTTTTCTACTTTCACAGGGAGAATGTCAAATCAAAGAGTAATATCCTACAAAGAAATAATTTGTGTGCTGCTTTGCGACAAAAGCAATGGAATTTAAAAGTGCTACTTGTGGAGTTATGAATAGATCTGGAACAAGTCAAGAGTGAGAATAAATAACCACTCAAATGGTTTCTATTTTAAAACAGAATGGTCCTTTCTGAAAACTGCATTGTGCTCGAGTCAAACCTCCAGTTTGATATGCATTTGCGTTTGAATCCCCAACTCAAATCGATAAAAAATAAATCAAACTCAGCATTACTCACGCCTAATAGCAAACAATACAGACAGGTCGACGATGTCTGAATACACAAATACGATTTGATCACTTGCAAATAACGACTGAGGGACAGTCAGTCCTAAAGATCAGATTTTGAGAAACAAATTGGAAGTGGGTACACCTACCTTCAGAGCGCGCCAACGTGTCTTTGACACGTTTGTTGATGCCGTCCAACTCAGAGGTGGTGGCTGTGAGCACCGTGCATCCCTCTGTCTCTCGCAGCTCATTTAACTCCTGCACAGAGGAAAAATCTAAATCTAAACAACTAAATCTTTAGCATTATAGTTGTGACACCATTTCAACCAATTGTATGTAGACAAGAATAGTTTTTAACCCATTCTGAACGGGAATGCATTTTGGTGTTAGCATCATGTTATGCTTTAGCTATTGAAAAATAGCAGATCTACAAGCTCATAGCGCGCCACCGAGTGGCGCGCTACGAGCTTGTAGGTCTGCTATTTTTGAAAAATCGAAGAACGACTGACATTTTTAGAATCTGATCTCAGGTCAGAATGGGTTGATCAGACCAGTGTGTGTCCAGTGGAAAACCTCGTATGAATCTGATCTCAGGTCAGAATGGGTTAAAACATAACAAAATGACTGAAATGACACTCAGTAAGTGAACAATGGTCACGTTGATATACGAGTCGTTGCGTACCGCTTCAACCTGGTCCAGGCGTTTCTGTAGGTTCTCATTGAGGTACGTTTCCACCCTGGTCATGATGCCTTCCATCTTAATCCTCTCATTCAAAAGCTGCCTGTTGTCCTGTGGAGAGAGAGAGACACACACACACACACACACACACACACACACACACACACACACACACACACACACACACACACACACACACACACACACAATACAGTTTAGAGTAAATAAAATGCAGTACGGTTCTATTAACTTGCACTAACCTAAGTTATCTTACCACTGACCTGGTCAATGCAGATTAAAGACATAGCAAGACCAAGTCCTTTTGAGTTTTGACCCATGTCTGGCAAACCCATTCTCTCTATTACCATAACAAACCAGATTACACAGCTTACACTCACACTGCTGACACAACCTTTACTGTACACTATGTGGGCTCTTGCAGCCAAGAAGGTGTCAGAACGAATGAATATCATTAAATCCAAAACAAGAAACTCCAAATGAGAAGATTTGTCATAAAAGCACAGAGATGGAGTAGGCGGGAGTAGGGCACCGTTTATTTAAACGTTTATTTGGAACGAACACCACACACACAATGCCGTGCATATACATCGGATTTAGCAAGAATGTGAATTTCCATCAAAGAGCACATAAACATTACTAAAAGGGTACAAACTGAAAAAACATGACAACTGCAATTCTTATTGTGCATGCCAGCCCTGCTGAGCAACGGCCACTTCCCCAACGCAGACAAGGACTTCACTCGAACAACATCAGCAAGAGTCCACGAGCTGCTCAGGGCCCCAGGGTGCGATTCCAACCTATCCATCAACTTCACTAAGCAAGAAATTGATCTGGCCATAAAAGACTTAAGTCTTAAGACTGGTAGACGACATACACCCGGAGTACATGAAACACCAAGGCAGGAAGGCAACTGACTGGCTCCGTTCCTTCCTCTCTGCATGCCTCCGATGCTTAAAGCTGCCGAAGATCTGGCACCGTGCCAAGGTGATCGCCCTGCCGAAGCCAAACAAGCCGAGTGATGACTCGAAGGGATACCGGCCCATCTCCCTCCTGTGCTTACCCTTCAAGCTGCTGGAACGCCTCATCCTGGCGCGCCTCACCCCAGTGATCGACCCCTAGCTCCCCAAAGAACAAGCTGGCTTCCGAAGCGGTATGTCGACAACAGACAGGTGACCCTTCTGTGTCACGACATAGAAGACAGCTTCCAGGCTGGAGAGAAGGCTGGTGCCGTCTTCTTGGACCTCACAGCTGCCTACGACACTGTCTGGCTGCGCAGACACTGTCTGGCTGCGCAGGCGACACATGAAGCTTCTGGAGTCCATCCCAGACAAGCACATGGTGAGCTTCATTATGGAGATGCTGAGCAACCGCAGTTTTCGGCTCCACACCAGCAACGGTCAAAGCAGCAGGGCGAGAAGGCTCAGGAACGGCGTCCCGCAGGGCTCAGTGCTGGCACCGATGTTATTTAACATTCTACATCCACGACCTATACCCCCAACAACATCAAGGAAGTACGGCTACGCAGACTGGCGATCCTCCTCAGCAAACCATCCTGGGAAGCAGTAGAGGGCGCCTCAAGCTCAGCGTCGAGAAGACTGTAGCAACAACGCTCCACCTCGACAACAGGGAAGCAACCCGTGAAATTAACATCATGGTTGACGATGTCCGGCTACAGTCCCAGTCCCAGTCCTCCCAGACATACCTTGGAGTGAAGCTCGACAGAACACTGTCCTTTAAACAACACCTGGACGGTGTTAATATATCCAGCCTGTGACACTTGCATTAGTTCCCTCCAGGCCCCTGCAATCCTTTCTTTCCACGTTTTGTATTATTATTTATTTTAATCCTGCTACTGCACATACCCAATAATAATAATAGCACGGTTTGACAGCATGAGAAAACAAATATTCTCAACCTTACATGTCCCATTTACACAGAACTTTTCACAATGAGCGCAGGACAGGTGCCCTCCCTGGTCATACCTGCTGGAGCTGACGAGTCTCATCATTGAGGTCATCAACGCGCCTCTGGTCCTCCAGGCTGAGCTGAGACAGCAGGTCTGTCCCCAACTCAGCCTTCAATGACTCCCGGGTGGACTCCATAGCATGCAGGCTGGCCTCTAGGCTCTGAAGACTACGTTGCTAGGAGGACAGAGACATCAGGTAAGACATTATTACAAACTTGTGAACCCTATAGTTCCCCTATTCTGGGTGCGAACACAAAGTTATTGTGAACTTATATACTTACTTATATCAGCTATTTTCTCTAAGTATAAAGGGTGATAATTTGTTGGCCATTCTTCAAAATGTTTCTCCATAATCACACACAGAATTAAACAAAAACAGCTGTTCCACTTCAGTATTAACAAGCATAGTCTGGTTAAGAGTAACCATTTTGCTGCTACATCTGTCGATGTTATGTTTTCATTATTTAATTCGCTGTTTTTTCATGTTTATTCCTTTATTTCATTATTTTAATTTTGTATTACTATTATCATTATTATTTTTATTTATTTTTTTGCACTCACTGTATAGTATTTTCATAATGTGTTACAGTATATTATTGGATTCAATGCCGTAATGAGGTTGTAAGGTTTTCAAGGTTTGCAATGTTTAAGTGTTTTGTCCTGTCCATGTTAGTTGTATGTAATTTGTTTTGTTTTACTGTTTACATGTACAATAATGATTGTGACATGTATCTGTGTTGGGAGCCCCTCGAAAACGAGATGGTCCATCTCAAGGGGTCTTTTCCTAATAAAGAAACTTGAATCATCACCTTTGGCATGTATGTCTTCTGAGACTGTACCTTTGGCATGTATGTCTTCTCAGACTGTACCTTTGGCATGTATGTCTTCTCAGACTGTACCTTTGGCATGTATGTCTTCTGAGACTGTACCTTTGGCATGTATGTCTTCTCAGACTGTACCTTTGGCATGTATGTCTTCTCAGACTGTACCTTTGGCATGTACGTCTTCTGAGACTGTACCTTTGGCATGTACGTCTTCTGAGACTGTACCTTTGGCATGTATGTCTTCTGAGACTGTACCTTTGGCATGTATGTCTTCTCAGACTGTACCTTTGGCATGTATGTCTTCTCAGACTGTACCTTTGGCATGTATGTCTTCTGAGACTGTACCTTTGGCATGTATGTCTTCTCAGACTGTACCTTTGGCATGTATGTCTTCTGAGACTGTACCTTTGGCATGTATGTCTTCTCAGACTGTACCTTTGGCATGTATGTCTTCTCAGACTGTACCTTTGGCATGTATGTCTTCTCAGACTGTACCTTTAGCATGTATGTCTTCTCAGACTGTACCTTTGGCATGTATGTCTTCTCAGACTGTACCTTTGGCATGTATGTCTTCTGAGACTGTACCTTTGGCATGTATGTCTTCTCAGACTGTACCTTTGGCATGTATGTCTTCTCAGACTGTACCTTTGGCATGTATGTCTTCTCAGACTGTACCTTTGGCATGTATGTCTTCTGAGACTGTACCTTTGGCATGTATGTCTTCTCAGACTGTACCTTTGGCATGTATGTCTTCTCAGACTGTACCTTTGGCATGTATGTCTTCTCAGACTGTATGTACCTTTGGCATGTATGTCTTCTCAGACTGTACCTTTGGCATTTATGTCTTCTGAGACTGTACCTTTGGCATGTATGTCTTCTCAGACTGTAACTTTGGCATGTATGTCTTCTCAGACTGTACCTTTGGCATGTATGTCTTCTCAGACTGTACCTTTGGCATGTATGTCTTCTCAGACTGTACCTTTGGCATGTATGTCTTCTGAGACAGTACCTTTGGCATGTATGTCTTCTCAGACTGTACCTTTGGCATGTATGTCTTCTCAGACTGTACCTTTGGCATGTATGTCTTCTCAGACTGTACCTTTGGCATGTATGTCTTCTCAGACTGTACCTTTGGCATGTATGTCTTCTCAGACTGTACCTTTGGCATGTATGTCTTCTCAGACTGTACCTTTGGCATGTATGTCTTCTCAGACTGTACCTTTGGCATGTATGTCTTCTCAGACTGTACCTTTGGCATGTATGTCTTCTCAGACTGTACCTTTGGCATGTATGTCTTCTCAGACTGTACCTTTGGCATGTATGTCTTCTCAGACTGTACCTTTGGCATGTATGTCTTCTCAGACTGTACCTTTGGCATGTATGTCTTCTCAGACTGTACCTTTGGCATGTATGTCTTCTCAGACTGCTGCCTCTTCTCTTTGAGCATCTTCATCTCTGACAGGATGCCGTCTCTGGAAGCTTTGAACTTCCTCTGCTGCGTCTCAATCTGCTGCATCTGGTTCATCAGCTGGTCGATCTCATTGTTGATGCGTGCAGCCCGGTGTTAAGGAAGCACAACAGGGCAAGGTGTGTGTGTGTGTGTGTGTGTGGTAGAGCACAAGATTATGAACATGACATTTTAGCTGCTGATTAATTGAACATATTGAAAAATTATATATGGTTTGCCCTAAATGCACAAAATATGTGCTCCAGGTTCAAAGTGTTTAAGAGTGTGGACAATGTGGAAATAATGATTTCATCAGGTTGTTGTTTTTTTATACATGATGGAAACGATTAACGACAATAATTGTGATCAGGCGATTATCTAATAATTGTGACAGGCCTATGTGGGGGCATGAATATTTGTAACATCTCAATCCCACTCCTTTACAAAGACACAGGGAGTCTGATTGGATTTTTCCTATGGGGTGTGGCCACCAAAAGGCATCAGTAATGTGATTGTGGATCCCAGGGCAGCCTCTCTCCTCATGATTGACTTCAGAACAGAGGATTACAGTGAGATGCACACACTGCATTAGGCTAATCTAAAAGACAGGTTTATTGATCCTCGGAAATCTTACAAGCTCACGATGCGTCGTGATTCAACACGTGAGCTACTTTTGCGCGACACTGTCATATGACTAAGTATAAAAACACCACATAAGATTAAATATGGAGATACAAAGTTACAGTTACAATATGATTTTCTTAAAGGGAGATTTCAGTCAAAACTGAAATTGAAAATAAAAGGCCAAAGGGAAATATAACTAAAAACGTGATACACACAGAAGGCCCGGTGGAACCTGAGACCACCGTCACCTCAGACAGCTTAGGGCTGAGGAAAAGAACAAGAACATCCTGAAATCCTTTGTTGCGACTACACAGAGCATTCCGACGGGGATATCACCGTCTGGTATGAGCTCCTCTCCGGACCAGAGAGCACTGTAGTGTAGTGTGTGGTGCGGTCAGCCGAGCGCACACGGGTACTTCACTCCCTGCAGGAGCCAAGGTGCTCGAGCAGAGCTAGGATTATGAAGGACCCCCACAAACACCTACGGCTACGCTGCCACAGGGCCACCACAGACAAACACCTACGGCTACGCTGCCACAAAGCCACCACAGAGACTCCCTCAGCTCTGAACAAGGACCACACTAACCCCAAATTAGCAGATCATCACAACCGGTATTTCTTTTGACAATCTGTTTCTTTGCACAAACTGGCCTTTTGGATATCTAGCTACAGTTCACCACACAAAGTGTAGCGTAAATACTGCCATTAGTATATACTTTGGTCATTTTGCATAAAGTATGTTGATTGTGTATATTCAGTTGCTAATTTATGAATCCATTTATATTCTGCAATTCCTATATTCTGTATTTTTTTTTACATTTTGTTTTTATGGCATAATAGATTCCTATCCTGCCTCAGTAACCCAGGGAAATTGTGAAATGATGTAGCTATACGCATGTATCAATGTCAGTGAATTGATGCCCTTTCTTTTGCACTTAGTAATTTACTTGTTACTATTATTTTCAGTACCATGTATTTTTGGAAATTGTTGCCATAGTCTGGCAAAGTCTGCCACACTTGCAGTTGCATAAATCAGCTTTAAGATGGCAGCTGGGAATAGCAGGGATTGGTGTACGAGGTACACCACTGTAATCCTGTGCTTATCTAAAGGGCAGCGGTGGATCATGAACAGCAGCGTGCTTTTAAATAATTGATCTGTGCTCTGCCTCACCTCTGCAGAAGTCAAGGGCTGTCATCATGTCATGCACTGAGTAAGCCGTCCCCCACCCACGCACACCCATACACACACACACACGCGCGCGCGCACGCACGCACACGCACACGCACACACTACAGCCAGGCATGACGTACCTGCTGACCAACACACAAAAGGTTATTTGTGCGTAAGCTGCTACATATAAACAGGTGCACAGCAGCACAAACATGCTGATAAGCAGACCAGTACGGAAGTGAACTGCATGCATGCAAATCCCCTCTGATCCCTCTGTCTCTCCAACTCCAACATAAGTGAGTCACGACTCTGGCCTTTGCAACCCAACATTCTAATCATCCTTGGCCTGAAAAGACCCACTCCACCTCAGCCCATGTTGGCCCGCGGCGGTTGAGGTAGCTACATAACCTGAACGGATTAAAATCCTTAATCCACATGAACAAAAGCCAGACTGCCTGTGTCAGTCACCACAGTGTAATATAGGCCAGGCAACACTGTTTAAGCCCTCTGAAACAATCATGTAATACACAGAATATAAATATACACTGCAGTATTGCATATACAGGAGTGGATTGTGAAATTAAAATGGGTGTGCATGCACTAGTGCTATGGATTTTTCTTCAGCTCTTAAAAAGGCATATGAGATTAAGAACATACCATACCAATATGTTTGTTAAATGTCACAATGTCACTGTATCCATATACAACTCGTTCAATCTCCTACTTTACACATGAAAGTCACATCACTAAGCAGATTGATATTATTCCCTTTCTTTGGTGCTGTTAGGTAATAGGTATTCAACTGACATTTGCATCCGACTCCCGATACCTTAACCCATTCTGACCTGAGATCAGATTCATACGAGGTTTTCCATTGGACACACACTGGTCTGATTAACCCATTCTGACCTGAGATCAGATTTTAAAAAATGTCAGTCGTTCTTCGATTTTTCAAAAATAGCAGACCTACAAGCTCATAGCGCGCCACTCGGTGGCGCGCTACGAGCTTGTAGATCTGCTATTTTTCAATAGCTAAAGCATAACATGATGCCAACACCAAAACGGGTTCCCGGTCAGAATGGGTTAAATGTGACGTCAATCATAATGTGACGTCAAACAAAGATGGAAGATGGTGGTCAGAATCAGATAGCAATTTAGTGAAGCTTTTGAGACCGCCGCATGACGCATTTAGTAGAAAACAACTGTGCCTAGTAAACGCCCAGCGCCAGAGAATGAGTAATGCCTGGTACTGTGTTGACAACCGCTTCAGACTTCGCTAAAGAGACGTTTAACCCATTCTGAACGGGAACCCGTTTTGGTGTTAGCATCATGTTATGCTTTAGCTATTTAAAAATAGCAGATCTACAAGCTCATAGCGCGCCACCGAGTGGCGCGCTACGAGCTTGTAGGTCTGCTATTTATTGAAAAATCGAAGAACGACTGACATTTTTCGAATCTGATCTCAGGTCAGAATGGGTAAATCAGACCAGTGTGTGTCCAGTGGAAACCTCGTATGAATCTGATCTCAGGTCAGAATGGGTTAAAGACAACAACTAATCATTGAGCTTGTAGATTGTCTTGTTTTTGCCGAATTGTGGCCACAGAAAAAGGACGGTAGATTTCCTGTGCTTAATGTTATACCTGAAGTTAGTTCAGCTGTGGTTGTACAAAGCATTGTGCGATCAAAACGGAGTATTTCAATTCCAACAGCGTTTTTTGACACTACAGTCCTCAAAGTGTATGACATAATATAGTGTCTATATCTGACATGCAAAGCAGCTCATGCTGACAGTTGTACTGTAAACTGTCAATCTAATGTAATCGTGCCAACCTGGGGAGAGCAATGGACTGACCTCATGCTTCCTTGTATACATGAGAAGACGCTTCCTTTCACCTAACAGGGGGGGGGTTTGCCCGGTTGGACGTATCGCGTGGAAGGAACACGTTATTTCAACCAGTTCCTTTCACCTCCATCAGGCAGTATAGAGACCAGGATTACTGCATGTATTTTGAGAGCGTACCATAAGGCGTACCATAAGGCATAAGGGGACACGGGGGAGAACATGCAAATAGCACTGATGACGTGGAGGAGAGAACACGCCCCCAACGCCCACGGCTGGGCAAACGTTACATGAGCATCAAGAGCAGCACCTCCAGACTCTTGAACAGTTTCTACTTGTCAACAATTAAGACTGCTGAACAAGAACTAGGTCTGGTGACACTGCACAGACTGAACTGAATTGGTCTCCTTTTAGTAGAGACTACTTTATATATATACACGTAGGCTACATCACTATTATTTATTTTTATATGCATACTGTACATATTGTAACATGTAGATCAGTCATGTATGTACCGGTGCACAAACAAGAATTTCACCCATGTTACTTGTAATGTGATGTGATTCTGTCCCCAGCGGATACGAACCCAGGGGCTTCTAGCTGTGAGGCGACAGCGCTACCAACTGTGCCACCGTGCCCCCCCCCCCCCTACTACCTACTTTCTTACCAACCATACAGGATTTCACAAGAAATTCCTGCAAGCGAAATATTAAACCACAAGTAAACCCTGTGTATAGCTCAGTATGCGTCATTTACAAGGTAACGGATTCAGTTAAATACATGCACGTGGGTGGCAAAATGTTTATGGCTGGCGCTCTGACGGCGCTAATCAAACAAATAAAGGATATGTTCTATGTTTCTGCGCAGGTTCTCGTTCAGCTTGGCCTCCAGCTCCTCCTCTGCCTTCCTCATGTCCTTCTGGAGCTCCAGGCGAGACTTCCTGGTGTCGTAGTAGCCTCCTGTCAGAGCGCCACGGTGGCTCACCTGGTCACCTGCATGGGGCAAACAGTTTTCACCTGGTCACCTGCATGGGGCAAACAGTTTTCACCTGGTCACCTGCATGGGGCAAACAGTTTTCACCTGGTCACCTGCATGGGGCAAACAGTTTTCACCTGGTCACCTGCATGGGGCAAACAGTTTTCTGAAAATGTTCAAATATTAATTCAAAAATTACAAAATGTTATGTTGCTAATATAGTGTACATAGCAACAAGAACCCCAAAAGGGGTTCGCGTCCTGAAGGGGTAAAACACCAAAAGGGGTTTCCGTCTTGAATGGGTTTTGCTAGAATAGATCATCCAAAATGTCAATATATATTTTTAACAATTAAATTTCAAAACTTTTCCAAAGTATTTCACCCCATTTCCAGGGCTATAGCAATGATACGGTGCAATAATGGGGGCTCTCACACCAGTGTGCCATCAATGCACCAAGACAGACTCCAGCAAAGCTGTCACGTGACAAAAAGAACTACAAGCCAATAATGTATTGTTAGCTTGTACATCGATTATTTTTGTCACGCAACGTCCTGTGGCCACACTCACACAGCATTTGTTGCATATTTGACGTACATCAGACTGTACTGTATAATGCATACTGTCAGAACTCTGTCCCTCAATGCATGGTCCTGTGTCAGCCCTGGTCTTGTGTGATTATGTATAGCATTTTTGCTAAATCCGGTGTATTTACATTGCATTGCATTTATGTAATGTCCATTAATTAATATGCATTGCCCCATCTAAATAAACAAATAAAGGTATGTCCATATTTGTCTGTTGTGTTTCTATCTGGTATATTATTTGGTTTTATGACCAATGAGGTTATATCTTCCCTTCTTCTCTGGAATCCTGCCTCAAAGCAGAACAAAAGGTAGAAAAGTGTCGTTCCCCTGATGTCATTGCTATAGGGACACATGCATCAGTAAGCAGGAACTGGGAATGGCAATGAAGGATCGTAAAGTCTGGCGTGGCACTGTGAAATGTTTTTTTATCACATTATGCTGCTGTAACGCCTCAATTTCCCTTCGGGGATAACAAAGTCTATCTAATCTCATCTAAGGACCAACATACCCTCTAGAGTGATACAGTCCATAGCGAAGGCTCTGGCTAGCTGTGTGGAAACCTCCATGCTGCGGCAGATCAGGGTCTTCCCAAACACATGCTTGAAGGCCTTGTCAAACTGTACACTGTAGTGCAGCTTGCTGATCATAGGAATGGCATCCTAAAAGGACAAAGGGAGGTTTGTATGTGCATGAGGCACCAGGCTAGCAAGACCATAAGCATCTCTTATTAACCACACGAACCTTTAGTAACCCTTATTCTGTACGTAATACGTCATAATAGGACAACATTTGGCGAGAATAGGTGTACATTTGCAGCAAACAGCTTTGCATAGATTTGTTAATAACAGAAGAAATAACTTGATTCTCGATTGAATAGGGAAAGTAATCCATAGAATAATTGCCCTCCATTTCCCGCTCATGACTTTGTAAAAGAGAAGCAATGGGCCCATACTGTACATACGTTGGTCTCTGGGTAGGCCGTGCCCCTGACGTCCAGCTTGCTGAGGGGCAGGAAGGTGACCTCTCCAGGCAGGTTCATCTTGTTAAACTCCATGAGGATCTTGGTGCTCACCTCGTCCGTCTCTACGATATGGTAGAACAGCCTGGGAGGAGGATGGAGGAAAGAGAAGAGGGCACACCAAAGAAGGGAAAGACCAGAAGGACATGGATGGAAAAGTTTAGTTTAGTTTAGTTTATTAGGATCCCCATTAGCTTTTGCCTTGACAAAAGCTAGTCTTCCTGGGGTCCGACACAGACATACATTTAACATAGGCAATACTTACAATTGTTTACAAAAACTAACTCAAAATAAAACATAGTAAAATTAAAGAAATAAAATAAAATAAACATAGGAGAAATAAAAAGCAAAGAAACATAGCAAAACATCACTTTCAACACATTATACATTTGAATTATTATTTTCCCAGGGTTACTGTAGCAACTGTAGCAAGCTGTAGCAAGTGTTCCTTTAAAGCATATTTGAAAGATAATTTATGTTGTGTTATGTTAATGTGAGGTGGTAACATGTTCCAAAATGATATTGATCGATACATAACTGTTTGTTTAAGGAGGTTCGTTTTTGGAGCAGGGAGTGATAAATGACCGAGGCTTGCAATTCTGGTGTTATGATTATGTCTGTCACTTGATTTTAATAACTGTTTGAAAAAGTAATCTGGTGTTTGATTAGAAATTGTGTTTCTAACAAACATGAGTACACTGCAATGTAGTTTGTTTTTGACAGATAACCAGGACAGGCGTTTATGCATATATTCAATATTTGTGCGAGTAGAACAATGAAGTGCCAGTCTAGCAGCTCGGTTCTGAACAAGTTGTAGTTTGTTCAGGTCTGCTTGAGTCGCCGCTGACCATACAACAGGACAATAATAAAGGTGACAAAACACCAATGACTGTATCACTTGACCCATGACTGAGGATGTCAAGTATGCGGAGCACTTGACATCAGCCACATTCTCAGTAGAGACTAAGGCATTCTCAGTAGAGACTAAGGCTGCATTAAACATGTAAACTAAGATGGTGCCGAATACACATCTAGTGCCGTAGCATTCAGTATCTTTCTTAGTAGCCACTACAGAATAGTGGCAGAATAGAAAGTCTGTTTTGTGCAGTAGAGCAGGCGTTCCCAACCCATTACCACGGACCGGCTGACCGTTCAGAAAACATTCGTGGACCGGCATGGTTTTGGGTGGGGGGGGTGGTGGGGTTGTGTCGCAGTCACGCATCATCATACCACAACACGAAAGACAGTTGACTGGCCTCAAGTAGCCTACACGCTGCTATACATACAACATGTAATATCATTGACTAAATGGCCAATGTTATATCAACAAGGATAGTATGATTAAAAAAAGGTTAGGCCTATGTCTTTTTCAGAAATGACTTGTGCAAGACTTTACTTAAAGACCTGGTGCAATGGCTATTTCGGTCATTTTATTTTGAAGTTTGAGCCTGAAACTGAAGGCTGTACGTTTCTGAACCAATCAGAGCCCTTCAGGCGATGGGACGGGAGCTCTGCTACACACGTGACGCATGGAGTTTGTTTATTTACAAGTCAGACAGTCGGCCAGCTGTACCAGTTTGCTGCCATGTGGCTTATTTCTAAGCTATAATGTTTTCAGATACATACTATAGCGTGCCGATTCATTTCAATACACTGTCTGGATGTCATCTTGAATGAGATTAAAAAGCTATGGGAATCAAACAGGTTAATGAAATCAAGCTTCATTTATATTCATGTGACACTCGACACGACACGCATCACGTTTTTGTTCAAAGGAAGTAATTAAAATTGGCTTTTTATGGACTTGTTGTTGTTACGCTATACTCGTGAACGGTAAAGATACCAAGGATTCCACAGTGATGTCACTGTTATGCCATGCAACACGGAAGTAACACAGATGTTGTAACTTGTACACACAGCTGTTTACAAACCACAGTCAGTCTCGCGCCGCAGATAAATCCTTGCGGCATCTTCATTCGACTGAGACGACTTTTCACCGCTGTTTGGAAAATCCTGGTGACGCATGGTCGGGAAAACTTGGGGATTCCCTTCTTGCGTACCAGTGGGACAAGTCCCGCGTACCTTCACCGGTCCGCGTACCAGTGGTTGGGAACCTCTGCAGTAGAGCATTGAGCCTTTTAAAGACCTTACCTAGTACCAGCAGTCACCTCCACGCAGGTGTAAAAAGCAGGCTCACACTCAAGGTTGTTCATGACAATGTCGTTGTATCCATTTATGACATGCTGGTTGATTCCCTTCCGGTGAAAATGCTCCAGAACCTTGCTGATGCTGTCAATACCATTCAGAATAGCCTGAAGAGATAATGAAGATAATAAACAATGTTCCACTTCCTTTATGTCCTTTGATGTTTTTAAATCCCTCAATATAATTTCAAAGGTTAGAAATAATTAAAAGAAAAAACCTCTGACTGAAGTTATGTAGAATGTAAGAATTTCTATTAAAAACAACCTAGAACGCCCAGAGGTATTTGTAACCATTAAATCAGGACGCCCAGCGATTTGTTTCTTCAGGGCCCCATTTCAAGGTGCACAAGGCGCCATCTTGGAGCTGAAGTAGCTGAAGTAGCTAGATGTAGCCAAAACACCCCCGAGGCGATCGAGGAACGGGAAGTATGATTACTTCTAACACGACAAGCAACGGGACCGCGACGGGTCGTCAAAAAACATAATCTTTGGTTAGAATTGGACGGATTGATTTAAATCAAGAGTTATTCAACTTTGAAGATCTTTCCTCTCATCCACTAAAATGGAGGGGGACCACGAGCGGTGTGCTCGGTAATGATATCATTAATGTTCCGTCCTGTGATTAATCGCCGTCCTGAGCGCTGAGCGTAACTGTTTGATATGACGGAGACCGCCATTTATGCCACTCAGGGCGTTAATGGACTAAATGGAGTAGAGAAAGGAACTGGAGAGAATATGAGTCATGATGTAAGAAGCAATAGAGTGGAAAAAGACATCAATGCCCAGAGTACTTTGAACAGAATCCTTTCATCTTGACAGACTGGTATTTGATTGGTAACTGGAGGCAATGAGTGGCACTTGGAATCAGAGGATAGTGAGTCATATATTATTAATACATTTGTGACTACTGTACAATGAAGTGGATGAATGGCGATTTGATGAAATGATGATTTTACCATCTTCTACCACTGTATGAACAATGGAACCAAACGTCAGTTTAAAAGGACCAATTTGTATATCCTGGAACTAGGAGGAAAAGCATTCAAACGTAATTGTCGGCACTAAAATAACTAATACATCATTTGCAGTCAAACTGCTATTATATAACCCTGGTTCCTTTACCAGCAAGTGTGGTATGACATACTCACCAAGCCATTGGCTTCTGTCGTCTTATGTGACAAAGATAATGTCTATGTGTGTGTGCATCTGCGGCATGATAATTTATTGGGATTATTTACCCGGTAAGTGACGTCTTATCTTATGTGACTGGAGTTTGTACTGTGAACGCATTGTGGGACTGGGACTCCTGTGGTTACGTTATGCGATCGTGCACCAAGACACAGACCTTGCCAGTGGCAGCTCTGAGGAGCTGCTGTTTCTTCTCCAGGTCCTCCCGTTTGGCCACCAGGGCCTGCTGCTCTGCGTTCTCCTCACGCCACAGGTAGCTGGGCGGACAGACAGAGCCAATCACACACTGTTTATCCCATTTAGGCCTGACCTCAAAAAAATTAAAAAGAATCTTCTAAATCCTTAATAAATATTTTCACGATTTTTCAAAAATAGCAGACCTACAAGCTCGTAGTGCGCCACTCGGTGGCGCGCTATGAGCTTGTAGATCTGCTATTTTTCAATAGCTAAATTATAACATAATGTTTAAAACACAAAAAGGGGTTCCCGCCCAAAATGGGTTATATCACACCAAGCTCCGACATACACACACACACACACACACACACACACACACACAACCATGTCCACATGAACAGGAATTAGGAATTCTGAGGTGATCTGAAAGGAATAGAACAAAACCCACCATTCTTTACTTTATTAGAAATTGACTGGAGTAGCGTTATAGGATGCATTATAAATGTACAAAATTAACCCATTTTGACCTGAGATCAGATTCTAAAAATGTCTCCCACATCCTGACAGTTTTCCGAAGATTTTCCGATTTAAAAGAAATAGCAGACCTACGAGCTCGTAGCGCGCCACTCGGTGGCGCGCTATGAGCTTGTAGATCTGCTATTTTTCAATAGCTAAAGCATAACGTAATGCCAACACCAAAAGGGGTTCCCGACCCAAAATGGGTTAATATAAAACGTATATACCGTAGTGCTTTTGGTGTTAAAAGACCTGCAGCCTGCAGGTCATCTTTATTTATGAGCTGGGTCTTTAGAAAAGCCTAAATGACATTCCCGGAGGATATCAGGCTGCACTCAGACATGTAACTAAGTACCGGAGCCCACTAAGCCTCAACGTTTCACCAGCACAATATTAAAACTGACGGAAAAGAGCAGCTGAAATGAGGGCTTTAACATTTTATCTACTTTAAATTGGTAGTGCGTAGGAGTAGGAGTATTTCTGCACTTCAGTAGCCTGGTATAAGGAAATAAAAGAACAGAAATAACTTCCAACGTTATGTATGATACTGAAGCGCTACCAAATCACACACACCCCTCAAAGAACCTTTTATGTAACGGAGATATCCTTCTATGGTGATATAAATAAAGTGCACTGTTTAAACTTTAAACAGTGCACTTTATTAAAGGGATTAAAAAGGCAAAGAGTAACTTTAACTAAATAAAGGTGGTAAATAAATAGAATTGACTTTGAAACAGTCCTAATGCCTTATTAATGTTATTTATTTTGAGTATTTTAAGCAATGGGATAATATTGTTTTGGTTGGTAGATCACCTTGAGCTGGCAATTTTAAAAGTAGACCTCAAGTCAAAAAAGTGTGGGCACCGCTGGTTTAAAGGGATCGAAAAGGCAAGATGACATTCAAGAGACAATGCTCCAATATGGGAAACAAGGTTGGCAGGCAGAAACAGCATTTAGGTCTAAGGGGGTGTTCAATTTAACCTTCCAGCTTAACCCATTCTGAACGGGAACCCATTTCGGTGTTAGCATCATGTTATGCTTTAGCTATTGAAAAATAGCAGATCTACAAGCTCATAGCGCGCCACCGAGTGGCGCGCTACGAGCTTGTAGGTCTGCTATTTTTGAAAAATCGAAGAACGACTGACATTTTTAGAATCTGATCTCAGGTCAGAATGGGTTAATCAGACCAGTGTGTGTCCCAGTGGAAACCTCGTATGAATCTGATCTCAGGTCAGAATGGGTTAATGCCAAGTGCAGCGTTGACTCATCTGAACGGAGTGACGCTACAGTGAGTGGTGACTTGTGTTAATCAAAGGGAAGTGTGTAAGTCATGAGATTAGGAGGAAGATGGCGTTTCAAAGAGATGGGGGAAGAGAAGTATCTCTTACTTTCTTTCACTTTGCAACTCGTCTTTTTTGTTCTTCACGTCGTAGTATTTCTTGTCGAGCTCCTCAACGCGAGTCTCGACTTCGTTGAGATCTTGATCGAGTTTCTACAGAAGCAAAGCATTGGCAGGCAAATCCAAGTCAGGCTTTGATCTTACATACATGTAATGTAATGTACTGTAAAAATGTAATAACGGAAGAAAATGTCAAAAATAAAGTTTACAAAAAAGGTCAGGCTTTGATCTTACATCTTTAACACTATATAATTTACAATAGAGCACCGAATTCTGATGTCAAAATCGGTAAAGGGCGCAAATTATAATATTTTATTATATATTATATTATATTATATTATTTTTGGACCACAATGCTTATATGAAACGATTTTAAGATGACCCCATGTTATTCTCCATGGAGAAATGACTTCCGTGAACCAGGCAGAACCAGGGGATGAGCAAATGACGTCAGGACTTTGGCGCTCTATATCGTTAGCATAACTGTATTATACATTTATGCGTCTCACTCTCAAGGCTGCAACTGTTCAAGTGTACACATTATCTATCTAGCTGGATCTCCAACTTCCATGATTCGTTACCGACTCAGTGGTCTACAGCCGGGCACCGGTCTAGTAATTGTAAAAAGGTACACAAGTAGATACTGATGTTTGCCATGGACATGTTATACTTAACATAAGCTCTTCAACTGCAGTAATTGTACGAGCAGCAGCCATGCCTTCTACGACCCCTGACATTTTTGTCCTACAAGAAGGGTTTGGTGTAAACAAGTGATCTGGTGATACATAATGTCTTTCTCCTGGACAGAATCCCAGAACAATGCAGTGTTTATCAGAGACTGAAATAAAGATTGAATTGAATGCATAATATACAGCACAAGATCAGAATGATCTTTAGACCATCGATTTCAGATTTGCACGTGTGTGTAATGCCCACACCAAGAGCCAAGAGCCAATTCCAATTTTGCCCTGAGATGAGTCCATCATATCAGATGGAAACCAGCAGCATTAAGGGCTAATAATGACACTGTGGTGCCTCCCTTCCTCACTGTGTTGAGGAAACCTAGCCAACATTAGACAGCCTTGGCCAGGTGGGCCTAATCCAAGCAACCTAGCAGCCTGCCTGTGTGTCATGCTGCCTTCCTGGGACCCATGAGTTCACACATGGGCTGGGCCAACTAGGCATAATGTACCATTAGCTACTTCACTGTAGCCTCTCTCACACGTGACACAGCCATACGGCCGGTGGCCCGTGCCAGCTCTGTACCTTTGAACTCATGCCCAGACAAACATATATAAAGGAGATGGCTAGCAAGAATCTGTGTAATTTCATATTATTTTATGCAGCACTACTGCGTTTTTGGTTTGATGATCCAAATTAATAACAAACGATTAAATAATAGGACTGACTGACCATTTGCTGAAGGGGGAAATTTCAAATTATATGAAAGTTTAATTATTTTCAATTTCAAATGTTCTCTCAAAGTGGAATTATTATACTGTTATACTACTTTCTCTCTGTAACACAATGACAGTGGAGTGAAAATGCTAACAGAAGGTGTAGAGTAGACCGAGGAAAGCAAACAAGAGAGGATGGTGAAGAAGAGCAAAAACCTTATGAAGGTGAAGAACAAACAAGAAGATGTAAAGAGAAATCAGAGATGAACAGTACATATTTTAAAGGAATAGAAGAAAACAAGGTTTCTACACAGGGTAGCAAAAAGGAGGCCAGATTCAGCATTATAGCCAGATTGCTTATACAACTCTGATGACACACAATGCAATTTAAACAACTCTGATGACACACTACAATTTAAACCAATGACACCGGAGAAGTAAGAAATAGACAGCTCTACATATAGCGTAGATGTATGAGGGAAGTGTAGCAGGGCAGAGATGGAGACTGTACTGTACTGTTTGTGCGGCGTCATCTGTGCCGAGTGACGCAGACGGGAGGCTTCCGTACCCTCTGTTCACTGCTGCCTGCCAGCTCATCCTGCAGGTCCTTATAGCCTTCAGCTCCAGCTTGGTCCGCTGTTTGATCTGCTCCTGTCGCTCCGCCCCAAGTTGTTCCCTCTCCTCCTTCATGGCCGAGATCTTACATTTCATCATCTCTCGCACGACACGCTCCGTCTCCTGCAAACCGGGGCATAGGCCTAAGACCATAGCTATGCTGAAGCAGGGATGAGGTAAACATTAGTCTAATTACAACAAGGGTCCAAATGACAATATAGCCCATAGTACTCTGGAGCAGGGGTTCTCCACGTTTTTTGGCTGGGGACCCCCAGAAATGCTTTGGCCATGTCGCACCCCCCCCCCCCCCCCCCCCTCCCCTCCCCACACCCAATTACAATTTAGGCATTTAGCAGACGCTCTTAATCCAGAGCGACTTACATTAAGCAAGAACAAAAAGCATGGGAATACATCACATAAAAACATTTATCATGAAACATGCGTAAGCTAAGAAAGTAACAGTGGAATATCTATAATGAAACTATACATATAAGCTATACATCTATACTACTATGATATACATTATGTACTATGACGTGCTATGACTACATACAATGCACTTATGCTGTTTACATAACATGCTATAAGTCTGTATCAAATGCTATCTACGTCGATAGTCCAATACAAACTGACTGCAAAAATAACCTTAGTAATAGAGATAATATATCATATATGAATACTGAAACCAGATATAATCATTAAGGAAAGTTTATGCATGCACTGTGTGTACTTGTAGTGTACTATTGTAAACTCTCAATTTTCCATTTTCTAGCCATTCAGTTGCAAAAAAATATAATTTGGGGACCCCTCCAGGGGTCGCGGCCCACAGTTGAGAACCCCTGCTCTGGAGGACGACACAGGCTATCAAATTACACCATCATGTAGGGTGCAACATTATACACACAACTTTACAAGACATACTTTTTCTTCCAAGAACTCTCGAGAATTGTGGCATGTTACGATTTTCTCAGTGCTTACTGTATATCTCTTTTAAGACAACTTTTTCCTTTTCTCATTGAACTCAATACCAGGACAGCTGTCCCCCCAAAAATAATATTTACACCCAATCCCATCCATATTTACTTACTTACATATTTTGGCAGGATTACATCTGAGTTAATAAATTAACGGTGGCTTTGATGATTTGTCATAACACATTTTTGGCCCAAAGCCCCCTTTCCAGCCCCCATGTGGTGTCAAAAGGTTTGAACATCCTGGATCGTAGTTCATTGACTCTCTTACCTCAACTTTGTCCCTGGCATCCTGCTGAGCATCACGCAGCTGTCTGGATTTGTCTCCACAGGTCTCTCTCTTTGAAGACAACTGAAAAACAACAGAAATTAAAAGCACTGCAGTCTTACGGTCATACTGTGTAACATTAATTTTAGTAGTCTTCTTTCATGCGGCTCCACTGTCTTCACAGTTTGTCTATATGGAAGTACCGCTCAAAAAGCAAAGCTGTAGAGTCATACCGCCCGAGGATATTTTGGAATGCAAAAACAAATGGTATTAATTAACGTGGTGGTGGGCACCATTTCATTTCACAATTTACAGAAGCAGATTATCAAATGTGTGAACAGCCAGTTCATTAGCGACATTTCCTAAATCTGGTTTTAACTCCCCCGGATCAAGGAAAGGTTCTTTGCACTTCATTACCTCGTCCAGTTTGGCACGGGTCTGGTTCAGCTCCTGGTTGTAGATGGTGTACTCCAGCGCCCTCCTCATCTTGTCCCACTTCTGGTACTGAGCCAGCTCCTCCTTCTCGTCCTGCAGGGTGTGCAGACGCTCCTCGATGTACTTGAGCAGCTCGTCGATCTTCTCTCGTTTACCCTCTGGACAGGACACATTGTTTTGTTTTAACCCATTCTGACCTGAGATCAGATTCATACGAGGTTTCCACTGGACACACACTGGTCTGATTAACCCATTCTGACCTGAGATCAGATTCTAAAAATGTCAGTCGTTCTTCGATTTTTCAAAAATAGCAGACCTACAAGCTCGTAGCGCGCCACTCGGTGGCGCGCTACGAGCTTGTAGATCTGCTATTTTTCAATAGCTAAAGCATAACATGATGCTAACACCAAAATGGATTCCCGTTCAGAATGGGTTAATTAGTATGCTGTCCACTAAATAGTTGGCATGATTAAGACTGCAGCTTGAGGCTGATTCTACTAATTCCTTCCTAAATCTAGTTCTTAAATTATTTTGTGCCAAGCACCCTCAAAATGATATGTATTTGCCCATCTGAAAATGTTTTGTGCCAGGGACTCGTGTTAGAGATGCTTGTTAAAAAACAATTCAAGCACTTTCAAGATTTTTTTGAAATAGCAGCTCTAGCACGGCAAGAAGTGACGTGCTGTGAGCTTGTACGTCTGCTATTTTTTGAGAATCACTGTTCTAGATCCTAAAGAGTTTTCTGAAAACAATATGTTGCTATAGCTCAAATCTAAAACAGCACAGATGCTTTCCCGGTTTTAATGGGTTTAAATAGACGTACTGATGTTGGTAACAAGTGGATGTACTTTTACCACATGTACCTTTAGTTCTGGGCTGACTTTGTATATTGGTTATTTTCAGCAAAGAGATATGGTGCGGAGGGGAAGAAATTAGGGTACCAAGTGTGTACATACAGTACCACGGTAAGCAAGATGTGAATTCAAAACAAATGTGTCATCAACAGAATTCATTACGTCTAAGCTGGTCAAATATGCTGTTTAAAAGATGTCTGTTACCGGTCTCCTTCATGAGGGAAATGCTTTCCTCTTTGCGTTCGTCGTACACCCTGGTCCCTGCCACTTCTCGCAACAGTTTCAGACGCTGAGAATCAGGAGCTGTTGCCATTTGGTTGATCTGCAATAAAACAAGAGATCAAAATCCATCCATGTCACTTGATCCCTACTTCCCTATTATGCCAAGTTCGCAACACACTTTGGGTTATTTTATGCTTTTATTGATAGGTAGACAGTAGTGTGACAGGAAATGGGGAGAGAGATGGGGGGTTAACACAGAAAAGGTCGTCGGGATCGGGACTCGAACCCGCGACACGCTGTCAGGCTCGATTACCAGCCTAGGTGCCCGGACCGGATTTACTTTATTTGATTATTTGGACAGGACAATGCATATTAATGGACGTAGGCTTGGGCGATATTGATTTTTTTATATCGGTATTGATGCCGTGAATAATATCGCGATAATCGGTATTATCAATAATCAGCCTTTTTCATTTGGCTGGAACCCGAAATGCTGCCAAACAGCAGTATTTCCAGATGTTTTTTTACGAACCAACTTGCTAGGACTTGTTACTCTCACCGGCGCCAACGACGTCGACTCTGTGGGGGCTATGGGGCTACAGCCCCCATGAAGAATTAAATAGCCCCTTTTAGCCCCCATGAAGATTTTCGTGGACATTTTATATTTACATTACAGATTTTCTGGGAATTATTGACCCTCTGTGACTCTGTCACAGTCGCAAACTATTTAGGTGTTAAAAGTACTCAAATGCTAATCGGGTTTCTTTTGTTTTCACCTAGCCAGGTATTATATGCCTACAGTACAGTGCCCAACACCGCCGGGTAATCTACACAGACTATAGTGAGACTACACAGTAGCCTACACACTGACTCGAGAAAAGACCCATATCGTCCAAAATAGGCTAATCAGTCGTTGTCTGTGTATAGGCTAATTCATTGGTAAAAGTATGCTAAATAACTAATTTTTAGACCATTTGGGAAATAAATAAATCCACAGCGACAATGCTGCTGTCTCCTCGTCGCCGTAATTCAGTGTCAGTGCCAGTCAATGCACGGACACTAAGTTATTAGGCAAATTATAGTTGTTTAAAATGAAATACTCGTAAATTCATCACACAGACACACACATACAGTAATGTATGTTTGTGCGCGTCTGTGCGATATTACCGATATTGATTTAAAATATTGCGGCAAACGGTAATATCGGTATATTGCCCAAGCCTTAAATGGACGTCACATGGACGTAAATACACCGGATATAGCAGTTGCTCATTTTCATCCGCAGTCCACAATGCCATAAATAAAGTCAGACAACACACACAATGTATCAAATAAGGATTACAACATCACCCAATCTATTGTGAGTTTGTGACAATGCACACCACACTAAAATAAAACTGTTATTATGTTCAGTTTATATAAACTTTATTAAACGGACTAGAGGGAATTATTTAATGTCATGAGTAATACAACAGACTGGTAGTAAAAAGGCGCACACACACACACTCACCTTTCCCTGTTTAACAATGTAGTACGGGTTACTGCGAGAGAAGCCTGCACTTTCCAACAGATTCATGACATCATTCTTACTGTTACGAAAGAAAAGCAGATGAAACCACAGATGTAAACAAACATGCATTCACAACATTGATGGTTTTCCTGCAATGGACAGATGGGCAGCTGGCTGACAGCAGTTACCGTACTTACGTCACCATCTTTTTGTCTAAGAAATACTGGTCCTTCTTGGCCCCAATTACACGGCGGAGGGACACCTCCTCTTTGTCGATCTGAGGGGGAGGCATTTACCACGTGTCAACGGGAAACACAGAGCTGGATGGTTATGTCAGACTCAAATAACGGTGATTATGGTTACATCGTTGTGACAGAAAAAAGACTGCTTTCACCTGGATTGTGTAACTACCATGCTACTGTACGTTCAGTCATAGTGAAGAGTGCATGTAATCTGACTGCAATTACTGGTTAGAACAAGCTTTTGTGATCTAAGCACGTAGTACAACCGCCATACATCCCAGATTACTGTCGGTGCTAACACAAAAAAAAAGAGAGCTTCCATAAGTCTGAAAACAATATATAAAATGGTTGCCATGGGAATGACAAATGCAACAATAGAATAGGAAAGTATGAAGTATTAGTCAGATCAATACAAATAATATCATCAGCTGTCGAATGGGCAGACACTAATTTTCATTTCCCACAGTGCAAGTAATAAATAAAATTAGGAGTAACGAAATGCATCACTTTCCTATTCTCTTATTTTCAAAATCAGTGGTGAACATATTTTACAAACTAAACTCTTTCTACATTAGAATAATAAACAGTGCTGGGAATGGCCTCAATTTACTGGGGGAACGTTTTACTGAAAACTGGGTATCCATTGAAAGCCAATATTATGTCAGTGTATCTCATTATGCATTTAACACATGGGGGCTTTACATTATTTAATCCAACGTTCCCCCCTGCTTAATACGCTAAACCCGCTATTTGTTTTATTCGCCGTTTTTTAATAATTAAAAAGAAAGAGCGGCTTTGTCGCGGACCTGGTGACAAGGCCGTCACGCTATGATGACGAAACCGGAAATCAAGCCATGCTCTGGGCTGCTAGGGCTTCTGGGAAAATGAGCTCAATGCAAGTGAACGAGGGGTTTGTTTGGATTACAACATGCAGTTCTTGTTTCGCACTGTAATGGCGGCATGTTTTTCTCTTCAACAACAAACCATCTGACTATTTTCCACTGGATTTTCGTGAATCAAAGCTGCAAATACTTCGGCATATGCTCCAAAGCTAATAAGACAATCTAGGCAGCGTAGAATATTGGATTAAATAGCGGGGAACACGGGTTACGCAGTAGAGCTGTTAACAGTACTGCTGTTGGATTTATCAGCACTGCTGCTGAATTGTTATGTACACACTATACACACACACTATACAGACACACACACACACACACACACACACACACACACACACACACACACACACACACACACAGGTCTCAGTTGCACCTGCCCATCGGGGAAGTACAGGTCATGTTCTACTTGCCCAAAGGTCATGCCCACCGAAAAGTAAATTGTCCATGATTATAAAATGATAGGTAAAATTTGAAAATGTGTCTTTTATTAAGCTACCAACATCGTACTTTATCCCATTCTGAGCACTAAAAACACTAATGAGCGGGCGCGCGTGCACAGAGGATTGGGATGTAGGCTGTTTCTACCATGGGAGTCCTATGGGGTCCAGCCGTAGAAGCGAAAATAAGGTAGAAATATTATTTTTAAAGCTGGATTAATGCTCTTTAATCAAATCTCGTGTTTGGCTAAAATGGCAATAATATCTTTTCTCGGGAATATCTTGAGAATGGCATGGATGCATATATACACCGGTATGAGTAAATAGGCAATATTATGAGACGTCAGAAGATTTAAGTAGATTAAAATGAAAAGACCTTACCGGCAGCCTGTTGTCAGAATTGTCAAATATAATCTCCACAAAAGCCGAAATGACACGAGGCCCAGTTCCCTCCTAGAAAACAAACAAAACATTTTTATTTATTTATTTATTTATCATAATTATTATGAACGATCCTAACAAACGCATACATTTTTCTGTCTAACAATGTATCTTGTGCAAATGCACAAGACACAGCATAATCATATTGGTTAACCATCCAAAACAATTCTGTGGGAGACATTTGTCTATAGAGCACCGAAGTCTGAAGTCACTTTCAGTAGAGGGCGCTAGTACACAGGTTCATGTATTTTTTTAGTTGCATTGAAATCCCCATAGGGCGATTTATAAGATATAAATCATATAAGAACTGTGTTTGAAAAATAAACATGTCACACCGGCCGCTTCACTCATATGGATATGAAGAATCAACTGACTGAGAGAAAACGCTAATGTTACTGCTGCTGAATTAGTTTCATTTTCGCTAGAAGCAGACTGTATCATATATGAGTGACTGACTGTTGCAAACGATACAGAGACACCTCCCTAACAAGACGGTAGACGATATTAAGATCACATGTTATTCTCCATAGAGAAATTACTTCTGCGAACCAGGGGAATCGTCGGGATGAGCGAGTTACATCAGGACTTCGGTGCTCTATAGTGGGGTTCCCAAACTGTGGTGAGTGCACCCCTTGTGGTGTGCGAGCACCCTCTACGGGGTGCGTGACATGAAAAGGGTAATTATTGGGTGTTATTTAGGGATGGACCGAATATTATATTCCTTTTTGTTAGGCTATTCATTTATTTAATTAATATCTTTATTTTGCAATAATTCAACTGCATGACATCATGCTAGTGTGTGTGTGTGTGGGGGGGGGGGAGTGCATCAGCTAGGTCAGGAGGTAAGAGGGGGTGCACAGCCAAAACAGTTTGGCTGCTGGCTATACTTACATGGAGCAAGGCCAGTCGCTGCTCAGGACGAAGGTGGCTGAACTCATCACTGAGCACAAACTGAATGGCTAAAGAGAAGGAAAAGAACCAGGGGTCAGGTAAATCAATAAAACTATTAAAATAAAACAAAAATGATGCACATCATCTCTGTCTCTCCATCTTTGGTGCTGAGCCAAAACGCAAACAGCAGCATCATGAAAAACCAAGGTGGCTCACAGCTCACTTTAAAATGCTTCAATATTCACATTGCAGTCTTTTGTCAAGTTAGTATTTTTTTTGCTGCCGCTGTGAATAAAGATTTTAAATCATGTTGTGAGCCACCTTGTTTTTCAATCAATAAAACTACACAAACCACAAAGGATGTTTCTAGGATCTAGTGCAAATTCCTAATTTATCTTAGTTCTATGTTGGAAGTACCTACCGTAGAAAAAGTTACTTTTTCCTGACCCATTTCGTCCAACTGTAATCGACAGGAAAAGCAAACAACAAACACTATTACACACACAAAACAATACTGCATCTACAGGTGTGACTGCATGACAATGACAACATAATAGTCACTGTGCAACAGAAGGCTTAGAGATGATTAAACATAACACTGCTTCGTTTTTCCTTTACACTTGGGATTCTGTACAGAAGACTACTTTTTGCTCATTATTATGCACAGCAGGGGTGAAGGTAATTCTGTGTCGCTCACCAATGACATTATGCTTTGGACTAAACGGGTCTACAACAGTTTGGTCCCTGTAACTTCGGAACCCCTGGACGATGACCTGCAGAATAAACACAACACTGATTTAGCAGCAGCACACACACCCAAAGTAATTCAGTCCTACACTGGGGTCATTCCTATGTTCCCAATCCCAAATGCTAGATTGTGGTTTTCCTGGTATCCTATAGTCAATGCACAGATCATTCTTTTTTATAGCATATTGTTTAGACCACTATTTGATGAGATTTAGCCTCAGACCCAAAACGAACGAATATTTTGTTATCGTTGGATATGATTTTGTCGACAATTCCGTGCTGTACTGGGTGTGGTACCAATAGGAGAGTTAACAGGCAAACGATCAAAATAACAATTCTACTGCATTCTCAACTCAAAACAACTGACCCCGTAAGTTTCCATTTGGTTTAATTTTGCGCTCTCAAGAGTTAAAGATCTATATAAGGTCCATTTAGTTACCAACTCTCCATCATTTAACTGGGGAACACCTGAAACCTCCTCAAGGACAACTGGTTTGAGGGTGAGCAAGCTATTTGTGTATCTGTTTGTATCTGTGTATTGTACTGTATGTTAATGTTTTGTGTATTTGTGTACAGTATGCTTTTTTGTATTTTCTTTGTTTATGGGTCCCTCTTGAAAATGAGATGCTGCATCTCAAGGGGCTGTCCCTTCAATAAAAATCTGAAATCTGATTTAGAGACTGATGCTATAGGTTCCTGGTTTACCTTGCTTGTTGTAAGTGGCTCAGGATAGATACGACCGGCGTCTGCTAAATGTTCTTAGCCCCTTTCGGGACCTTATTTACACTAGTACCTTTTCTGTACTTGGGAATACCTCCTTCCCTAAATACAAAACAGGTAAATAAATACGGTCACGAAAGGGGCTATAAGTGACTAATCGTTTGTCTTTCTTTCATGCCTGGTGTACATTGAGGAGTGAGGACACAACCATTTTATTATTACCGGTATGACATAACTATTTTATTACCCAGAGTCACGTCTCTACATACACTAACTACTACAGTACACCATTAGCCCCAGTATGTTCCCTCAGCACTACGCTCATTCTGTAGTAGGGAGAGGGCACATATGGGGCTACTACACCATTAAACAAATGCTGTTCAGACAGACACCATTGCACTAAACTTATTGCACTTATTACACTTGTTACACTATTTATCTTATTGCACTATTACACTGTTATAGGTTATTGAATGAGTACAGCTGCTGTGTAGACTAGACGCTAAACTTGTGTTGGTTTGCTAGCTAGCTAGCAAGTTAATGAATACCACAGTCTACACATGCACACCCGGACAAGCATGCACGAATACTGACATTATTTATCTACCTACCGTAGTTTCCGTTTGTTGATTATAATAACAAACACTAAAACAACAAGTGGAGGAGTTGGCCTCTTAGCTTAGCCGCCTAGCTCTTTCATGGATCAGCCCATTGGAAAGGAAAGGGGCGTACAGTAAGTCAACATTAGCAATGCAACTGCAACGTTACGTTATAATGAGTTTCTAACGGGCTAAAATGTTACTATACAAGTTATGCAACACAGATGTTTACATAATGCCGACTAAATATAATTCCATTCCAGTAAATATCCTGGTGTCCAAAATGAGACGAAATAATAATCAGAAACATACACAGAACACAACATGCGCTGTTAGCTTACCTGTTTGATGTAAATTTTTTGGGGGGACTTTCCTTATACCGATTTGGAGATAAACTCCCCCCTTCTCTCGGTTGGAGAAGATGGGAATTTAATTGTCCAGAATAACGGGTTGTTTATTAAAAAATGTTGAATTGCTCGCACAAAACAGAGCAACAACATGGAAAATGGCGTCGGGGGGCGGGGTGGATGGATTATACCATTCGGTTAACAACAGGGGTTTCAATCTTATGACGATATGGAATTATGACACGTATTGATACATAAACGTGGATTTTAAAACAAAAATGTTGTTTCATATACATATAATGGTCTTATTAAACGACGCCCAAATTCAGTACGTTACTGTATTGTACATTAAGATTCGTTTTAAATCATTAACACCCGTGTTTTTAAATTGGTATGGTCTGGGTGAGCGCCAAACTGGACGGGAAACAAAATCACAAAAAATACTAGTAGCCTACTGCATGACCAGCCACCAGAGACATAATAGTAATATTATGAAATATAATAAATAATTTGGACGCAGAGTTGCTATTCGCTTCCCATGAAGATTCCAGATCTGTGTTGTTGTTGGTTTAAATCAGCATAACTAGCAACATAGTGGATCTTAGTTTAATTCTATGTCACTGTAGGTGTCACTGTTGCCTCTTTTAGATGGCAACAGTCCTAAAGTCTAAACGCATATTAATAACACAAACAAATCCTGGGGACTTGTTTCCATTGTGGTCCTGTGGTTCAATTCATCAACATAGCATAAAAATAGGGATGTCGATAGCGATATTTGCATAAAAATGTAATATCGGACAATATCGTTATGACGGTTTCTCCTGAATTAATGATAATGTTTATTTGTATTTGGAAAACCTTACATTTTATGAATGCATCCAGCAGGGCATCACAATAAAATTAGGCATGATGTGTTAATTCCACGACCGCATATCGGTTTATATTGGTATCGGAAATTAGGAGTTGGACACTATTGGGATATCAGATATCGCCATCGGCAAAAAATAAATCAGACCCTACCTCTCACCCAGGAGTCAGCTCCTTATCCATTCAGTCATATGAAACTTGACTAATGTAACTTGCTTTACTGCACTGGCAGCATGTGAACTTAATCCCCTCCAAATGATGCAGTAGGACAGGGATACTCAAATAGATTTACCTGTGGGCCACATTACAAAAATGGCAAGGGGCCAGGGGCCAGTAGATAAAATTACGACATTAATGATACTTGATAACTTCTCTCTTTCAATTGCTTTATTTTCGCAAAATGTATCAAAGTACAATGTGCATGCACACAATATGTAAATAAATAAATGTGTTACATTTTCTTGCATAAACACAAAGAGCTGTTTCCATAACTGCACAAATTATTGCACATAACATGAGTAGCTGTTATAATAACATAATAATATGAGTAGCTCTTTGCCTGCCTGCCTGCCTGCCTGTCTGTCCATGAGTAGTTATTTGTCTGTCTGTCAATGAGTAGCTGTCTTACTGTCTGCCTGTCTATGAGTAGCTGTCTGCCTGCCTGTCTATGAGTAGCTGTCTGTCTGCCTGCCTGCCTGTCCAATTGTCCATGAGTAGCTGTCTGTCTGCCTGTCTAAGTAGCTGTCTGCCTGCCTGCCTAATTGTCCATGAGTAGCTGTCTGTCTGCCTGTCTATGAGTAGCTGTCTGCCTTCCTGCCTGTCCAATTGTCCATGAGTAGCTGTCTGTCTGTCTATGAGTAGCTGTCTGCCTGCCTGCCTGTCCAATTCTCCATGAGTAGCTGTCTGTCTGCCTGTCTATGAGTAGCTGTCTGACTGCCTGCCTGTCCAATTCTCCATGAGTAGCTGTCTGTCTGTCTGCCTGTCTATGAGTAGCTGTCTGCCTGCCTGCCAGCCAGCAAGTTGGTTAACAGAAAATAAATTGTTATGGCTGAGTAAAATAAAATACAATAAACACAATTTGCCTGAAAATAGATTACCCAGCTATGACCTTTTTCATGAAAAAAAATGAGTAGTGATATGGCTGACTGAGTAAAAGAAAACAATCTACCTGAAAATAGATAGCTATAAGTGAAGAGCAATTTCCGCAATTTCCAATTTCCATTTCCGCAATTTCCACAATTTCCATTTCCGCAATTTCCAATTTGCAACTATTAATGGCAGCTGGGTTTCATCATTCAAATAAAATAGAATTCTGTCCGTTTAGCTATAAAATTATGTCAGGGAATAGGGATACACAGTATATGTCTTTCATTTGCATTGCATCTCCCCCCCCCCCCCCCCCCCCAAGCTTTTATTTTCGTTCGAGTAATAGTACAACTAATAGTATTACTTATAATAATGTAATTAAAGATAACTTCATTCAGATTCATTTATTTTTATTTCATTTTGCAGATTTTTTTTTCTTCTTTTTTTTAGATTTTCATTGGTGGGCCAGTCATAATGGTCCCGCGGGCCTGATGTGGCCCGCGGGCCTGAGGTTGAGTATCACTGGCATAGCCTATACTTTGCAGGAGCAACTTAGCAATATCACTCACTATATCGCGATTCGCTACTAATATCACTTATTTGACAGGTCCAATTATTTCTTCTTTACTTAACTCAATATACTCTGTAACTATTTAGTGTGCAGTGCACACATTTGTGGCAAAGAAATAGAACATGAAAACAAGTTAATGATTTAGGTGGAAACATTTATTGACATCCACATTTATTAAAAAAAAAAAGAAATAAAACATCAGACAGACAATAATTATAAAATAAATTAGACTCAAATGCCTGACTGGCTTTGTGAATAGGCAAGAAAATCACAATATCAATCTAAGGCATTTATATTGCAGTTTAATCACTCTGCTGTGTGGTTTTATCACTGCAATGCAGTACATAAGCCAACAGCATCAATGGCTGAGATCGACTGTCCCATTTTATTAAATATGGTCATGATGACCTTTCTCAGTCTCTGTTACATATATCTTTTCTTTGACCACCAGGCAAACAAAGAGTATTGTAATCTTTTTCTTCTTCTTTTCTTCTTCAAGTAAGTCTACAATCAGTCACAGTTCTCTTAAGGCAGTGCACTTATTATTGGGCTCAATTCGAAATGATGGTGGGCTGGAGATTGCAAGGGCAGAGGGTCCAGGAAAGAGTTCGGGAAGGTAAATACAGACGGCTCAAAGTTCTTGGTGTTGAAAGTGGCCGTGAAGTCATTGGCGAAAAAGGAGGCCGCCTCTGGGGCACAGGGTGTAGCAGGTTCTGGGGTAGAGGGGTGGGTTGGGGCAGAGGAGAGGATCTCAGACTCAAACTGCAACAGCTGACCCATGAAGCTGAAATTAGGCGATATGAGTACGCGGCGTTTTTTGATGATGTCAAAAGCCTCTTCCAGTTGCATCCTCTGGGTCCTCATGATGTAGGCCAGACAGATGGTGGGTGACCGGGAGATTCCTGCCTCACAATGGACCAGGACCTTGCCACCAGATTGCTTCACTGCATCTGAAAGGGCAAAGAGAAGAGAATATAATATTGTTAATGAATTGCCCCACAATATCGTTAAATTACAGGTAAATAATATGAGATATATAATTCACAGTATTTATTAAGTGTTCTGCTTTGTCAGGAAGTTTGACAAAATGCACGATCAAAGATAAGCCTCAAAGATAAGCTATTTAGACGTGATACTTTGAAAATCGAGTTACAGGTTGTCAAAAGGATGAGAAAATATAATTGAGACTGAGTACCGGTATTAAAGCTGTGACTGACAGTAAAGATGAAAAACCCAATTTTCGTAGTGCCTCTAATCACCCGCTCTTCATCAGGCCCACGCACACTGCCTTCAAGGGCTATGCCACTCATCTCTCTCCTGTCATACTGCCCACACACACGCGCGAGCACGCACACACACACACAAACACACACACACACACACACACACACACACACACACACACACACACACACACACACACACACACACACACACACACACACACACACACACACACACACACACACACACACACACACACACACACACACACACACACACACACACACACACACACACACACACACACACACACCACTATGACACGCACTGGTGCAGCTATAATGTCTAGTTTGTTGGTCCGTGCAGACTTTATATCCACTGACAGACACACACTGATAGAAGGATCCATTTTATACGGTTTACGAGGACACACACATCATGTGCACACAAGCATACATTTGTCCCACAGCCCTGGGGTTTATGTGAGTCACAGAGAACTGCTGTACATGAGACAATGTCTCTCCCACATGCCTGTGGGGGTGCTGCCTTGACACTGCCGCAGCGAGGTCACTGTAGCACAAATGTCATGTGCACTCATTTAGAGATGTAGCACTCCTACACTCTGTCTAAGTGTTCTAATGCCTACACATAAATCTGGCCCCTGACATCTCTGTATTAGCTCAGTTGTTTACTGTCGGGTACCAGTAGTGCCTTTAATTCCATAAGCTACCGCGCACCCCTACAGATGTCACGATGCATCTGCGGCTGCCTTCCTGCTCCCCCCCCCCTCTCTCTCTCTGTACCCTGTAGAAACTCAGCTCACTGACAAATTCAAGGATTTTCACCTCTCAAATGGTTGCTAGTCTCAATGTATAGTTCTGTCTCGCTATTTCACTCACACGCACACACACACGCACACGCACACACACACACACACACACACACACACACACACACACACACAGCATGATGCCACAGCAAGCGCCTGTCCAGCTGGCCCTGAGAGTAACAGCAAACTGTGAAAGTACAGTGCTAAAATTCACAGCTCAGTCCCTCTGAAAAACGACATGAAAGAATCATGAATATTACATCTGGAGTGTAGGAGGAGAGTTATGCTGTACGTAACATAGGGGAGACATAAGGAGAGTAGAGGCATGTGGGTGTCTTAATGACCATCCTTAGATGATGCACCATTGCACCCTCATTTAATTTGTATCCTAACACACCTCAGCTGCTGTTTTTCAAGAAGCACATCAATATTTATATTTGTCGTAAAACCACATGCACGCACACCAGGTTATTCAGTTTTGATTTATTTTCATGCACTATAGGACGATAGGTTAAATTTCTTGGATTCTTCTATGTATGGTGGTTTTCTAATCACTTGGCATAGTTAATAGCATTTAGAAGCCTTGTCTGCACTCGGCATGAAAGCTAAAGCCGTTACTGGGGGCAATTTGTTGCCTTACATAATCATCTGTCTCACAAATATGCCTTAAATGTAGGCTGGTTCCCCAAACAAAGCACAGCAGCAACAATAGCAGCCACCCATTACAGGTCAGTCAAGGCCCCCCCGTGGGTGTACTTTGTACTTTGCTATGCCTGGCTAAAAATAGCCATGAGCACTGTGTACATCTTTGTTGGCACTATCCAACCTCTCTCTAATTCCCTCTCGTTCCTCTGTAACACATACATACAGTACTTCTCACCCACATCTCACAAGGCCATCTACGAATGGCACCTGCAACAATTATTTTCGCGGTGTCAGTCAGCCTCCAACTGTGTGTGTGTGTGTGTGTGTGTGTGTGTGTGTGTGTGTGTGTGTGTGTGTGTGTGTGTGTGTGTGTGTGTGTGTGTGTGTGTTTATATGCGTCAGTTTGTCCAACCTCCTCGTCCACCCAGTCATTACTAACAGACAGCTCACCCAACTTGTCACACTTTTAATGGCCACACCCGGAAGAGTAAGCAAGCGAGATTAGGCCTCGGAGGCGATGACGACGTGGGAGCGTCTTTTTAAACTTAAACTTAAAGAGGAAGGGGGGTGGGGTGACGTGAGGGGAAGAGCAAAGCTTCCCTGAATGAAAGCAGACTGCTCGATTTCTTGGGAGTGATTGGAGGCAGTCAATAGACTATGATTATAGTGACAGCTCAGAGTGCTCTCTGTTTTGGAGCAGTATAGGCGAGAGAAGCAAGGAGATTATTTTTTAAGACTGGAGGTGTTTCAAAATAGACACAGCTATCTATGATTATCTCTCGCTCTCTAGTCTATCCCTATCTGACAGTTCTTCTGTGTATTTTACCCTGCAGGTAATTCAAGGAAAGAGTGGAGGATTTGTTTATTTTCACAGCAAGAGAGGATGAACTATACAGACATTTGATCTGGAAAATGATGTATACTCGCTTACAACATGAAACCTCTTATTTATAAGAGGTGTTAAAAACAGACCCTGATGAATGTAAATTAAATCAACCCTCAATGCTGTTGATTTAAATAACAATGGATGATTTCCCTAGCACAGTCGGTGCCAAGAAAACAAACAAACAGTTGCCAAATCAATGTGTATTCCGCTTAACTGAACTCACCAATGAATTCTATGGCCTCCTGGAAATGGGAGCTAATGTCGGCGGTGTGGTTGTCCTCCACAGGGATCCACTTGTAGCTGTAGTGGCCCTTGGCGGGCTGCAGGTCCCTGCGCGAGACGTTGAGCAAGGCCGTGATGTGAAGGTCGCTGAGATAGTCCTGTCTGGAGGCGTGGTAGGCACTACCGAGGTAGAGGAAAGGCAGGATCTCCACGGGCGTACCCTGAGAGGAGAGGAAGACAATTAAGGATGTGTTAAAGAAATATCATTCACTACCCATATTTCAATTCAATGGATGTTTATTGGCATGAGAAAAAAAAACGTTTGCCAAAGCAAGTGTCACAATATAACAAAAACTGTTGAAAATGGTACAGCATTTTGTAAACATAAGCTATATGTCATATTGTGTCGTTATATGTTATACAGGGTATAAGGGCTTTTTTGAAATAAATAGGAGCAATATTTTTGCAGTCACTTTGGGACAAATAACAGGATTTTTTTTTCTTTTCAAGACTATTTAAATTAACCCGACTCCACCACATGATGGGTGGTTTGGTTGGTATTCCAGTGGCTATAGCCTTCTTTAGTCGCAACAGTTCACGGTCTTGCTGCTGTGTTTGCATATTGTTGTATTTCTCATACACACTACTGCTAACAATTATGGGATATCTGATACAGTAACATAAGATACTGAACCTCGTGTCGCATTGTATCTAACATTATAATATAATAATCTTGTGCCTCTGGCCATCCTACCATCCAAATAAGCCACAGACGCAGCGCGGGTACATCATGTGCACGGACTGGAGACAAGAGCACGCTATAGATGCATGTATCTCTAGATATGGATTTGTCCATAAATAAACAATTTGCGCAGAATAACTCATGATATGTCAGGCATACACAACAGCTCTTTGTGATACGAATGAGCCACATGCTTTTCATTTGCGCTGTGGCAGAGACGCATGCAGGAAAGGTCACAGATGAAAGAGTGTGGTTCTCTCACAGGCCATCTGATGTCAGATATTAGATGGTTTAGAGTGGCCACTCCGTTTTGAAGCAAAGTTAAATTGTGGTGCCAGGTGAGCAGTGACGGTCAGAGAATATCATGTGTTTTGAGAAAATGTTCTGATGATTAATAGAACAGTGTATTCAGTATATTTAAATTCTATAGTGGTTGTTAATAAGATTTTGTAATACATGATAATAGATGTTTTGATCAAACTGGTGCTGTGAGAAAGTGGGAAGTGCTGCTGTCTGTCTCTGCGTGTCGTGTCGCATGGGTGTTTCCGTTTCCATACCTGATCATAATCTGGTTTGCGGTGAGAAAGCTTGTCATAGTGGATGTTGACTCTTTTCTCGGTTTCAGTGCAGTTCTGGTCGAGGGTGGTTTTCACCTCAGTGCAAAGTTCAGGATATTGAGAGTGGAAGTTCTCATATCCCCCTGCAGAGAAAAGGTCGAAAACATGATTAAAACACGACACTTTAAATAAGTAAGACGACGAACTGAACTCTATCTCCCTCGTAAACAGACACCAGATACCATGTCATGTGAATGTGTTTATGAAACACACTGAACACGGACCGTTACTTGTGTGGGATTATAGACTTTATAACCTGATTATAAACGCGTAATTAATCACTGGTGCCCACAACGGAGGCACCGGTAATCCGTTTAGTCCAATATCCTGAGGACGTCGCGGTTCCGTACAGAAGGAAGTGAGTGCATTTTGAGTTGACACAGTCAGAGCTTGTGGTGGATTAAATACAGGATAAATAAATTAAATGTATCGGTATCGAAAACAGTGTAAAGGCCTAGTGGAACGCGGTTTGTTTATTCACCCAAGCTCCATTGCGCACTGAGTCATCCACTCCGTTGACGCACGCAGTACATTTATCTCTCGAAGAACAGAGAGAAAAACGCAGGATATTGCTCATATGGTTCATGCATGGTTGATATAACCCAACACAATCCATGCTGAAGGAGAGTGGAGTATATATAGCCTACCTTCTAAAACCCCAAAACTATAATTTAATGTTTAAAAAGGCGCTGACGAAACGAGTTGATTAGATAACCATGTAGGTCAGAAGAGATTCTGAAATGTGACTGAACATTGATATTTAGGATGACTTTTTAGTTTTTACAAGCCAAGTTCAACATTATAAATGTAATTGCTTCACATATGAGGTAGTCGTGTATTAGTCCATATTTGGTAATTTGCGTGGTTTGTGTGGCACCGAAATAAACTGTCAGAGTCAGAGAGTAGGCTAATATTGAAATAAACACCAGGAACAGGAACAGCTAATTAGTAGCCCAAAATATCTCAATAGTTTAATATAATGTATTAAGGATCTCATCTCACCTTTCAGGAAACAGATGCTGGCCCCACTGGCTAGATGCGAGAGTGTATTTATTACTATTTGTGCTATACTGTCCTTTTTCAGTTTTTGTAAGTGAGGTGTTCCATCATCCAGAGCAATGACAGCCGATATCCTCCCCTCCCGAAGCCGAAACTGGTCGTTCTCATCTGGGATGATAAATTGAAGAGGCACCAGTCCTCCTCTGGACCTCCGGACCACAACCGAGTTCAAGTTGACATTGACAGAGCCATTGATATTAGAGTTCGTGAACGAAAAATAAGGTCGGCAATCCACAATTAGACAGCTCCCAGACTCCTTCCTTATGATTTTCTTAAGACGTCGGCAGTCTATGCTTGAGACTTTCATTTTGACTCTGGAGTTTGTTGTTGTACTGGCTAAAAAGAATGACTTTAAATCCCGAAGCAGAGACAGCGCCCGGTCTGTGTCTGTGCCTTCATTTCCTCCAAGGGGATTCCGCCAGATCGGTTTTATGTGAATGGAACCTCCGGTGAGTGACGTCACGAACCATATATGGACATAGGGCAAGGCACGATCACAGTAGAAGCCTGCCCACACTGTTGACTGCAGCGCGACTCCTCCCTACATTTTCTATGCTTGAATCAATCAGACGAGAGACGACTCATCTATTGCGTGTCGATTTCATGTTGTTTGTGTTCACAGCCAATTAGAGGAAATCAAAGAATCCGGCTTTTCTGAGGAAGATTACCTATACAAAATGATCATTTAACAGGCATGTTATTTTTTTGTTTGTTTTGTGTTGCGCAACCATGCAAACTCGTCCTCAATGTCAAGAACCAATCGATGATTTATTTAGAAAAACAAAACGAGGCGAGCAGCTGCTGCTGAGCGTATAGCATATCTTACATATTACACTCATTCTTCACAGGCCTGCTCTAGATCTGCTGCCATAATCTTCTCAATGGACTAAAAAGGCTTAGACGTCACATTGCATGCACTCACATGACAAGCAATCAATTAACCCTTGACACATGGCTCAATAATATGCTACACCTCTGAGTCTGAGAGTATTAGGTGTTTGGTAGTGGCGATGGTGCTGCTGCTGTGTGCGTGCGCGTTGTGTTTACAATGCCATGTCTGTTTACCTATAGGCTATGTTTTTGCACTTGTGCCTAGATATCTGATTTGTCCTCGCATGCACCAACTTTACAAGATGTGTGTTGTATTTAATTCTGCAGGCATGTACCGTGGACGTGTGGGAGAGACTTAAAAAAGTGAGGGGAGAATATGTGACAGATGCACAACGACACAAACAACAGACTGCTCCAGTCAGTGACAGACGGACAGACAAAACAATGAAAATGCCCTCTGGTCATTGACTGTCCAATTCAGCATTCGGCTGAGGCAGAAAGGGCCGGGGACCAGGACCCTGCATGTGGCACTATCTATGCCTATAGGCATCCCAGGGGGCAGCCATCCTTTAAGCCTGGCAGCATGGCAACCCCACACCTGCAAATTGATTACTTAAACCACTACACTTTTCACAGTCAGTTTGCACTCTTCGGGCACAGGCAGACAGATACAGAGATCTCCATATACAACGGGTTCCCAAGTTGCATCGTTCTCAAGTAGGCCGGTGGCGGGCACGTCGTACAGGTCTATAGTTGCTAAAGTGGATAGATTGATGAACGGATGGATGATTGAATTATGTAGCCTACAGCAGCGTGCCATATGGGCCAGTCTAATCTGGGATGATGACGTCATAGCCGATGAGCAGGGAGACCCACTCCCTGGATGCCAACAACAAACCTCTGCCCAACATTTTCCAGAACGGCCTCTTATAACTGCACCGATCTGCAGGAAACATTGATTGTGTGCATTATGCACACTCCCTAAAGGTTAAGGAAAAACCTTTGACCTGCATTTTTCACATTTGCCTTTTATAGAGCCACCAGGACGTCGACTTTTGTAAAACACATTTTCTGATATTACTCCTCCAGATTCTATCCAAAAATCACGCAAATCGTTACACAGTATCTCTATACTGAAGTGCTCAAGTCGGATCTGTCAGATATTTCATATTACATCCTAATTGGCTAACATTTGCTTCCAAAGTTTGCAGGAATGGCCTGTTTTGAACAAAAATCATGAACGCAGTGTGCAATTTACGTGAAATGTTTCACACACTTTCCTACTAGGCTGAGGAATGAATCCCACCCTTTTCACATTGGTTATAACTTATAGCGCCACCAATAGGTGGATTTTTGCAAAATACATTTTTGGAACAAAATGTCTCATCATCCGATTGCCATCAAAGGCGTATTAGAAATGGCAGCCTTTTCACATTGGCCTATTATAGGGCCACAATAACCTGGCCTGGCCTGGTGGAGACCTGTGCCCCGAGGCGAGGGCACTTTTTCTAGTTTGGTAGTGTGTCTGTCAGCCCTACTAAACAATTAGTCGCAGACAGACATCACATTAGACCAGTAATCAATTGGCTTTGATCCTGTACTTCCCACCACCACACCCGTTCTCTTAGCCTATGCAGTGTTAACCAGTTACAGTAAGCCCTCTCACCCCTCCTCCCCCGACCCTAACTAGCTGCTGTCTGACCATCACCTCCTCTATCAACATACCCCCTCCCTCATGGAACCATGGCCTCAGGTGTCCTCTCCACCCATGCAGAACGGAGCCTTCAGTGTGGCAGCCCCCATGCTCTGGAACTCTCTCTCCTGACAGAGATTATTCACCAAGTTGCCCCAACTCTGAAGTCTGCACACATTTAAATCAGCTCTGAAAAAGCACCTCCAAGGCTTTTGGCTGCTAGTATTGTTTTTGTCTACTTGTCTGTTTCTTCTGTCTCGGTGTAACGTGTACTTGGAGCACCTCTTGAAAGGCACTATATAGCAGATCTACAACCTCACAGCTTGTAGAATCTGTAGATTCACAATGTTGGATATTTATTTGGTCATCTTCCTTACAGCCACTGCCACTGCAGCATAGATAGCATAACATTCAAAACAACAAAACCACAGCAAGCACAGCAAACAAGAATAAAGGGTGCAAGAAAGAGCAATCAAAGTGTAACAATAATAGTAACATATGTACATGGGCATGTTTTCCCTGTAGTAGCAAAGTTAGGTAAACCTTTTGTGAACAGCTTCACAGCAGTATATGTTCCATATACTGTATACAACACAACACCATATATACAATCCCCCCTTAAGAAGGTGCAATTGAGGCTATGTTCCATATATACAGCAAATTTAGTTTAGAAATGCTGCTTGTATTTCTGACTAATAATTAAAAAAAAAAAAAATTGCCTATAATTATATGCTCAAAGGAATAGAAATGGCGGGTTGAAAAGTGGTTAAAACAAAGAGGGCAGATTGGATGTGTATAGATAATAACTCATCATGTAAATGTTGCAATTATAATTAGCATAATCATTACCAAATGGAATTTCCCTTCTCCTATTATTTCTGTTATTTCGCGACTAGAATACACAGGTATTTGAGTGTCACAATCTCTTCTCCTTTCAGCTAAACACTATAGAAGAATCTCCCTCAGGGGAAATCAAACTACCACTCAGTCAAAGGATTCCCCTTTGGCCAGCTTAGCTTAATAGGCTTCTGGACGGTCTACAGGCAGGGCTACTCTGCTACATTTACATCAAGTTGTTAATGCATCAACATCTATCTATCTATAGGCTATTTATTTATTGAACATTTGTTATTGGAGCAGTGATATTACCGCTCTAACCATGCAAAATTATTTAATTGAACCTTAGCCTGTTTATTCACATAACCACACTATTTTGGACATTTCAAATGTCATTCCATTTCCATTGCCTTTATGTCTTGGGCCCATACATACTGTATGTCTCTTATAGGATTTCCTTGGCGTCTTCATGGCGTGGCAGTATAGTTAATACGTTTAGGAAGCTGTCAGGCAAGCTTTAAGCTCGTTACAATCCCCCCTCCTTCCTACCGACTCCTCTGGTCAGAGATAGAGTCCTATTGTGATGACCATAAATTAGTATTACAGTACAGATACATACAGCGTAGCAATATTATGGACTTGTATGTTGCTACACTGGGGTCAGTGTGAGGGGTCGAGTTTTATATTTTGTGTCCTCACAGTGAGAAACCGATGCACTGTATGTTCAGGGAAATCATGTATAACTAAATTATCAAGTTCAAGTTCTTTATTAATGTCCCCGGAGGCGGAGGGCAATTGGATTTGCAGCAGTTTAGAGGTTTGTAACATAAAGACAGTACAGAACAGACATGTGACAACATAGGATAGGACAACATAGCATGAGCACATCTGTGCAATTGATAAAAAGGATAAGAAAAACAAAAGTAGCCAACCAAGTACAGAACAAAGTGAGGCATCATAGCATCATAAATCATCATAAAGTGCCAAGAGCCAAGTGCTATAGGTACTAAATATCATCATCATCATCATCAGTTTTTTTTTACCTTCTTCTGGCAGCATTGACTGCTCAGACCGAGGCAGGGACAAAGGAGTATTTGTACCTGTGTTTTGTGGTCATAGGGACACACAAGCGAAGGCCAGGGTAAACCCACGTTTAACTGGTCTTAAAACTACTTTCAACCTTTTGTCCCTATATATATATATATATATATATATATATAATAACACTAATTAATATAGCGAAAATAGGCAAACTAGTTGCCTATTTTCGCTATATTAATCAGTGTAACAAACTATACCCACAGTGATCACTAAGTGGTGTTTATAGCATACCTGTCCAGACTGTCCAGGAACCCTCAGGGTGGGGTTCAAATTGGGGTTCTGTAACGTTATGGGGGTCCTTCTGAAATGAAAAGGTTTGATCGAGAACCACTGCATTATGACATTTCTCCTTGCAAGCGCTTTTCACAAGGTGTTATCGTGCTCCGCTCAGGTTCAATGCATCTTTGTGTTTACAGTAGACAATAATTGTTGGCTAGACTGCGTTGGGTTGGTACAGAATGTGAGCGCATCAAGTTGACTTCCTGTCCAGAAAGGCCCTATTTCCATTGGATTTATAAAAATAACCTAAACACAATGGGGCCGCGCTCGCCAGAACGCATCCCCCGGCCATACAGGTGTTTCCTGCAGTTGGCTGACAGAGCCACCAGATTCTTGTGACACGACACCGTTTCCCAAAAATGACTGCATGACTAATCTTTCACCTAACATGACTACTGAAACGATACCAGGTTGGAATTGGTTTCTGGTTACTGAAAATGCAATGAAGAAAGACTTAACTTTGGTAGAACAGTTGGGGCTTTCAGAAATCCTATTGATTACAGGTTATCACTGGTTACTATACTGTAGCTAGCATTTAACCCCACTGTATAACACCACATATCTATTTTCTTTTTCACGCATGCATGCATGCATGCAAGCACACACGCACGCACGCACGCACGCACGCACGCACGCACGCACGCACGCACGCACGCACTGATTTCCAAACCACTGCTCTCCCCTTTGTCATAACACTTTCAGGCACTCTTAAGCAATAGACCCACAGAGACAGAGATAGTGAGACAGATAAAAAAGTGGATGGAGAGAGGGTAAAGAATAAATAAAGTTAAACAAAGCTCTCCTCTACTGGGCTGCTAATTATTGTACAAAAGAAGATCTATAGGATGAAATCTATATGGAGTTCAAATATGTCGCCAAATGTAGCTTTGTGTGTATATTAGATTATATAGAGATTAATTTGCAGTGAGCTAGCGGCGTTTTCACGTTGCTCTGTACATGTACAATAATAATAATTAAAGATAATTCATGTGTCTCTCGATTTGGACTGATGTTGACATTTTGGACCCAAAACTAAATAACCTCTCCTGGGCAGTTTACTGATGATCTACTACCAAGTGTCATGAAAATTGTCCCATTTCTTCTCAACTTTGACCTTGATTGTGACCTTGACCTTTGGTCATTCCAATCCAAAAGTGAATCAACTATTTGGGTAATCCCATTGAATTCCCACCAAGTAGAATGGAAATCCAACCAGGTCTAGAGTTATTTTGCTAAAAGTGCAAGACCTTGACAGTGACCTTGACATTCTCAGATGAAAACAGCCAATCTATAATCTCACAATAACACAATGCAACACGCTGTGAGCTTATAGTTCGGCTGTTTTATGGTGAGCGACACCAGCACAGTCATGGAAACATTCCTCTTAGAAATGTACATGGGCAACAGACTGTGAAATACACACATTTAACATTACATTTCCTGGCAGAAACGTCACCTCCTTCTTCAGAACAGAAACAGACAATTGCCATTTTAGTTCCTTGTTTCATATCGGCTGTGCTTACTCATCATAGACACCAAACAGAAGGCTGTTGTTATTCAGTGTCATATCATTCACACATCCATTTCCTTTCCCTACCAGAGGGGAAAATAGCTCCTTGTATGCCTTGATGATTGAATATGATATTATTCAAGAGGTTATATTTCTCATTCACTCATCCAATATGGGTAGTGAAATGAGTGTGGCATAGCCTGGCTTTGGCCAGACTGATAATGTGGATTCACTCATACGCTTGGCGATGTGTCTGGCGAAAGCCATGCTAGGTGTGACATGCTCCGTAGACTGTGCTAACAGTATATAATATTAAACAAACAAGCTAAAATAGCAGGTTAAGAACAAGTAAACAAGAGGTAGGCTAATTGATTACCAAAAAGCTTTTGACACCATACCCCACTGACCCCAGGGGAAATGCATACATGCAACATTCTCCAGGCATATAGTTTTCCTGAGTAAGTTGGTGCAGATGATAGCAGACTCGAGCCAATGTTCAACTTCTGACCCATGATGGTGTGACTAAACTTTAGTCACACCATCATGGGTCAGAAATTTAAAGAGTCTGTGATACCCTGGACATCCTTCCTGTTTAATTGTGGTAATGGACCATGCCCGGCAGCCCGGAGATTCAGTAGCAGGGACGATACAATGGATTCCACGTTGGTCCTGAGGAAGACTCAGCAGAGTCAGCAAGTACATCCCATCACGATTACCGACCTCGACTCTGCAGATGACATTGCCCCTAGTCTCAGACACAGCAGAGCAATGAAGGGAACTACTACTACTGGCAGTAGAAATGGAGCGCAGGAAGAACCGCCTCAAGCACTCTAAGGGCATTTAACACAGAGGACAAAAACATTGCTATTGCCAGGACTGAGCTGGCAGTAGCAATGGTTTTAGCAATGGTTTAGTCAAGGACTTAAAATATCTCAGTGCCTGGACTTCCTCGACGGAACAGGATCTGTAGCCTATACATATTAAGAGCATTAAGTGCTTCAATCAAAATGTAATTGTTAATGCAATTTCGTAAGTTTGGGACCCGCTGGGAACACACCAAATTTCAGTTTTGGGTCTCAAGCTAGTTTGGGAACCCCTGGTTATAATTGAAACCTTATTCAGCCGTGTGCTCTTTTGTGAGCAGGGTTATTTACAGGTTAAGAAATGTACAGAATATGAAGAAAATAAATGCAACCGGAATATAGTAGGATATACAGCATGCATAAAGTATACGTAGGCTGTACTGTATGAGGAACAGTTTTTCACTTCATGCTGCAAGCTCTGCTTCTCTGTCTGGCTGGATTTTTATCTCAATTATGTCAGGCAAATATATACACTCTATGTCACTGTACTGTCTATATATCTTAATTTCCACTGAGTAAAGTGGGTCACAGAGAAGTATGAGGAAGGAGAATGAAGGACTGAACCACTGGAGGGAGATGGGATTTATACTGCAGTCTTACTTCAAGGAGGCAAATATAAATGTAAAGTCTGCAATCTGGAACTTAATGAATATTTTATTTGAACCAAACTTATATGCTAATAGAATATAAATAGCACATCTGCAGCTGTTGGAAATGGTTATTGAGAAATGTACACCCTGGTGTCGGATAGGCCACCTACTATATTGCCTGATGCTCATAAGCCCAATATATCCCCTAACCAAGCGAGGAATCCCTCTTTGGGAGATCTGGGTTCGAAACTCGAGTAGTGCAGTTGCAATCTCTCTCTCTCTCTCTCTCTCTCTCTCTCTTCATCGGAACAGGACATAAAACGTATGGATTACAGCTTTACACTCTTACCAGTGACTCATCCGTCAGATCGTCAATTCCAAGAATAATTCCAACACATACCGTATGCTGTGTTTGCATGTGTACATCAGGCATGAGGAAACAGAGGTTTGCAATTTACAAAAATGAAAATAGGATAGTAATTAAATCAGAACAGGACCTGGCTGTTGTAGAGAAGCCCTTCTAGTTCCACACGATGTTGCTTCGCCATCTGTTGACCCGTATGCATGCTTAAATTCATGAAATAGATGGCTGTATGAAAAGGGAAAAGCAGAAAAGATATTTGATAAAAGATAACAATATTTGTCCCTGTGAACTGTGATGCTGTCTGAGATCAGATTTCAATAGAGTGTAGAGTCTAGAGTCTAGACCATAACAATAGTGGGTATTGAGGTTCATATTGTCGTATTCATTTGTACGGCCTTGTAACTTTACAAAAAAAACTCTAGGGTGAAAATCCACTGAGGATATACAGTATAAGAACATACTGCAAAACAACCGTATACTGGGCATTTCCTGACGACTTGCAAGTGAGCCTTTGTTGCTCAAGGAAGTACATTCTCTAGCAAGCTCAAAAAACATTCCTTCAAACAATTGGATATTTGTGCTTGCAGCTGGGTGTGATATGCGCGTTTCATATGTGAAAGTGTGTACAATTAATAGCAAAGGCTCTGTTCCATAACACAAACATTTAGAAATGTTCCCTGAGACACTTTTTTCATCATTTTGCAGTTTTTTCATCAACAGCAAATGTGGTTACAGCTTTACAGTACTATGGATTTACTAGAGATTCCCTTAAAATACATTGTACATATAATGAATGCATCAAAATCACAATCATAATCACAATACTCAATCCCTGAGTTCAAAAGAAAGTATAACTGATTTTTACAATGGGCATTTGATTTGAATATCTTCTTCAGTTATTTTCGGTGAGCATGATTCAATAAATGTTATTCATTGCCAAAACCAACATTACAGTATTTGTTTCAGTGTGCTCAGAGATAAGAATATAATATAGAACTTAAATTACGCTTCATACTTAAAGACATACTAAGTAAACAATCAGCACTCAAGTGTTTCTTTCTCTGAACGATTCCGCTTGAGAGCGCGGTCAACAGGTCTCTCCCGTGTTTGTTATTCAGGAAGTTGAATTTACCCACACTCGGCACTTCCTTGTAACACCAGCAGCTATATGATGTAAAAACAATAGAGGCTAGTCTGCGGGCATGGTCCAGTGTGGAAACAAACAAGCACATGTGACCTTCAACAGACACCACCAAGTCAGAATTCCCCCGAACAGCAGATGCATCCAGATAAAGGATTTCATTTAGCACCGGAACTACAGACTCTTGTTCTCTTGCCCTCTTTCACTCTCCCCATTTCATCCCATGGGGTCCAGCTGGGACGCTATCTGCCCCGCCCCCGTGTTCACCTGTGTGGGAGGAAGAAAGCCTAATCCACTCAGCTGGAATTAAACTCTACACAGTGCACCGCTCCTCTCTAATCACACGCACGCACGCACGCACGCACACACACACACAAAGCCCCTCCCAATAGATGACAACAAGATGGAGGGATGAAAGGATGATGTAAAGGGGAGCAGGGATTATAAGGGTTGGAGGAGTTGGAGAGCATAGTCCGACATTATGTAATACTTTGCTGTACAATGAAATAGCGGAAAGGGCTATTAAAGCTGCAAAGATCTTCAAACTTTGTCAAAATGTTTCATAAAGTGGGTAAACACAATATAATGCTGCTGTCCACATGCTTCTGTGTGTTCGTGCATTGGATTTACTGGTGCATGTGTTCAGAACAAGTACAATACTTTGCATATAGTTGCAATAGCTACGAAAGACACCAAAGTAATCATAAAGTCTGTTATGTCGATAATGAGGCAGGTCATTACATGAACATCATCTTTCCAAATGAATGCACAGTACAATGCAGATGATTATCATTATTGGTGGGCGAACAAGGAACACGTAATGTGATTATCAATGTGGAATGCACAGGCCACACACACACACACACACACACACACACACACAGGTCACATCCTTAGTGATTCACATAAACAATGGTTGTGGGTGTCTTTACGGGGGTTTTACAGATCTATTCAATGATGCAGGTGGTTGTGGGTTTGGTGAGCAGGCAGACCAGCCAGCCAGCCAGCCAGAGAGAGAGACAGACAGACAGACAGACAAGGGCTGCAAGCAACTATCAATTATATTCCTAGAAGTTATATGTCAATAAATGGATTAACCGCCTCAGCCCTATTTTATATTTCTTAAGACAATGGGTGTCATGCAGAAATAGTAAAACTAGATGTAAAACTAGATAGTAAAACTATCTCACGTGCCACGATGCGACGTAGCTTCTAGACCTGCTATTTAAACTGCAATTTTCACTACATTTTTGAATGAAAAAAAGGATTTGCACCTTTTATGACATAGATCATTTTATTAAATGATCGATTATCAATCATGTTTCATAGTGGAAAACCATTGCACCCCCAAACAGAGTCTGCAGATTTCTGGACATGTCCGTTCTATACAGTATATGCCGTCCTATAACCATCTCTCCATGGAACTGAAGCAGCGGCTGGTGAGTCGTGACTCATACTTTTGCACACTCCATCTTTCACTTCCACCGATCCCAGAGGGAGGGAATTGGGGGTCTTGCGGAATGGGTGGGTGACTGATTCGCTTTCCGTTTCCCCTATATTGAGTAGACTGCCCCGAACCAACTATCCCCGGGAGGAGGAAGTGTGTGCAGTCTGTGCACGCACGCATGTGGGCATTCGTGTGCACGCTGAAATGAAAAGAAGCTTGAGGCATCCATCTCCTCCTAGTCCTACCACCAAACCCCCATTCTCCCTCTCCCTTCTTCCCCCATGATGGCACTATCATGGATGGAGGCTAACCCACTGCCTTGATTATGGGGATCAGCTGCCTTTTGAGGGGCTGGTAGGGTGGGGGTGAGTGGGGGGGTCAACCGTATTGATTATGGGGATCAGCTGCCTTTTGAAGGGCTGGTAGGGTGGGGGTGAGTGGGGGGGTCAACCGTATTCAACTGGTAGGGTGGGGGTGAGTGGGGGGGTCAACCGTATTCAACTGGTAGGGTGGGGGTGAGTGGGGGGGTCAACCGTATTCAACTGATTATGGGGATCAGCTGCCTTTTGAGGGGCGGGTAGGGTGGGGGTGAGTGGGGGGGTCAACCGTATTCAACTGTCGATGTCAATCAATGCTGATGCCGATGTCGATCGATGTCGACATCGATGTTCATTTTTCAGGAAATTAAGTAGGAGGTTTTTGTCAAAGCGCTTTTTAATACTTTTCATTGGGGGTAAAGGGTTGTTCCATAGCATTGATTTATGAAAAAAATCTGAGAAATGGATTTAGGCCGTTTCTTCCGGACAGCAACGTTATGATCCTAGATGACTATTTCTATGTAATTGATGTATTACCATGTGTTGTTCTTGCTTACGGAAAATTGCTCTGGATTAAGAGCGTCTGCTAATTGTAAATTGTAACAAGCCTTATGACGTATGTAATTTGAAATGATCAATATTTAAGGGAAGGATTGAGTCACACAGGATGGGTAGACTGTCTGTGTTATCATGGAAATAAAAATACTGACCTTAGTTTTTCCTCTTTAATCACAAGCCTGATTCAGCCTCAACACAGACAAAAGCAACTACAGTAGGTGCCAACACTGTCTGGAGCCTAGCAATGAAACACCTGTGAGGGGGAGGTTACCTTGAGAGGGTGATTGTTCCCTTTCTATATCCCTTCAACCACCCCGTTTTAATCTTATATCATAGTTCATCAGTCGAGTATGTAAAAGTAAACATTTAAAAGTATATTTTCTTTTTAATATCAAAGCTGTATTCAAATTAAGACATTTCCCATTATGTCTTTACAGACAAATACCATTTGATCTGAACCGACCGACTTCCCACTCGACAGATGTCCTCTGTGATACACATGCCGAGTTTCAATCTGTCAGATGCTTCACCAGAGATTCTGTGAATTTATTCTATTTTCGGTGAAGAGGTTTGTTGTGCAAAAGAAAAAGAAAAAAGGAGAGTACAAGTATGGACCCCAGTCAAAGAAGTATAGTGTATTCAGGAGGGAGCGAGACAGAAATGGGAACAAAGAAATGCAAGCCTTTCTTTCGATCCACATTTTATGACAGCCGTTGAGATGGTGATCAAAACACTCTGGATGACTCACCCGAAAAGTACATTTAACTCCCTCCTGGTCGCTGAGAGAGATACCATGCGCACCAGCAGCCCATCAGAGTCTGTCGGGGGTTGGGGCGGAAGTGAGTGCATAATGGGATTTTGATGTACACATGTACTCCCACACAGCCACCGGGTTGGGAGGGAATACCTAGACTTCATCGGTTACCCTTTTTCTCGTAAGGTAACGATGCTTTCCTCGAGTCCCTTGATGATGTTGTCAGTGTCACACAGTGAATCTTCTGGCAGGGGGGGGGGGAATGCCCTTGTCTTCTTCCGAGTCACATATTCTGGACTCCAATATCCGGACGCAGAGATTACTGTGATAATTCATATTACCATCCGTCACGCCACATGCTGAGTGACCAACTGTGTCTGTTGTTTGTTTACGCTACTTGTTTGCTCTACGGGGCCCCCCAAAATGCAATCATTCCAGTTTCTTTCAACTTTGGTATTGGCAACCGTGGGCAGAAAATAAAGATTAACGTCCTGGTGACGGATGAGGTCATTGGATTGCACTCATACACCCTAGTAGTCTAACATGGTTGTTCACTCATAGCCTCGTGAAAAAAATACTAATTTCAAGCACATTTCAAATGATCTAGTTTTCTTTAGTTGTCTTTGTTAACTCCACACACAGTGTTTAGGAAACGATCGATGGTTTGGAAATGAGTGCCTCTGACTGAATTTAATTGGTTTTTTAGAGTTTAAAGCCTGTTATCATGAAACACCTCTGGCACTGTTGAGAGGAGAGGAGGCAGGGAGAGGCGTCTGGCGTCTGCCCGCTGTGACGACTTGGTCTAGTCGGGGGCCTATAATGCAATGTTTCCCAAACAGTGGGTCGGGACCTATTTGTGGGTCGTGGAAACATGTTTTCCGGGTCCCTTTATTTTTTGTTTCCTACATTTTGTTGATTATTATTATTAAAAAAAAAAAAAAAAAACATTCCCAAAAAAGCAAACTTTTTCATGAAAATCAATGATTTCTTTCCAAGTAATGACGTAATCAAATCTAAGAAATTCCAGAAATTAGAAAACAAATGTTTAAGAAGTAGTGAAAATAGCCGATTTACAAGCTCACAGCGCGAAGCGACGCGTTGGGAAAGCGTTGCCATAATGCATGTTTCCCAAACAATGTTTGGGTCGCGGCCCACTGGACCAACCTTTATGGGTTGCCAGTAAACATCCCCTTTTTTCCATTTATTATATTCAAAGAATCACACCTGTGTGAAGTGAGGGGCGCTAATATATTAAAGTCTAACTCATTTTGATTAGGTGATGTAATGGTGATATAAAACAAACGGTGCCAACACAAACATCAAACGCCATTAACAATAAAGAGACAATATGACGTAATGAGGCACATTATTTCCCTTCATTGTCAATGGCGTTTACAAAACAAACATTGAACTAAAGACAAACATTAAACCTGTGTGTATAGGAGGGGTTAGTGCCTATATATAATATATATTATGATTATCATCTCAAAAGATTAAAATGTTTAAACAAAAAACAATCACAACCTTTCATCAATATTTTCACTAGTTTGAGTCCCGGGCAAACGTCACATTTTTCTTTTGGGTCTTGAGCTAAAAAGTTTGTGAACCACTGATACACACAGTGAACACTTCCCCTCCAGAGAGGAAGTGGCTGTAACCAAAGAGAAGTCACTGGTTCCTATGTAAAAAAAAATATGTGGACCCACACTTCCACTTTTAGTTGCATGCACTATTGGCAAATTACAGAACCACCATTTCATTATTCTGAATTTCAGAATAGCCTAATTTTTATTGGCATGATTATTAGAGACGAATTAAAGAAGACAGTTAAATGAGTTCTAGTAATCTCTTGGAGAGCTGGAACTCATTTAGGATGGACTATAGTAGTCTTTTGAGATGTATTGTCAGGTGAAACCTGACCTATGTCTTACTCAAATGTAATGACGACTTTGGCTCCTATAGTCGGGACCTACTGTAGTCCTGATTGGTTGCCCCGTCAAGGCTCTCATCATTTTGTCATTTGTCAAAAGTATTGGAAAATAACAGATATACAAGCTCACTGCAGCACATTGTGAGTGACTAGATTAAGTATAAAATAGGGATTAATTGGTGCGTTTTGAAATAATAATCTAAATCCACAATGTAAACTGTGCACTGTGGAAATAATTGTAGTGGAGAAAGAACAACAATTAGTTGTATTGGAAAAAAGTATAGAAAAAAAGGACATACTCAAATAAAGTACCTCAATCCTCAACATTTGTATGTGGACACATGCAGTAGGCCAGCGGTTCCCAACCTTTTCATCTCAAGGACCCCCAAATTGACACTAATTATCCCGCGGACCCTCATTTGAAAAGATATGCCAGGGACCCCCCCCCCCCCCCCCATAAGAGAAGAGTTTTACGGCTCTAGCCGTTGAGATCCTCAACCCGTTTAATTTCAAGGACCCCCAGTTTGACATTAATTAGTCTACGGACCCCCATTTAATGGCATTTCTATCTCTGGACCCCCAATTTATATTGTAAAATCAATGTTAATTTAGTTACAGACTCATAAGGGTCCATTTGGTTCCAAACTATCATTTAGCTGGGGACCCCTGGAACTCCCTACATGAGCGAATGTACTAAATGTCCACTTTCCGCCACTGCTCCCCTTGTGTGCGCAGACCTGTTCTGCGTATGCAGAACCGCGTAAGCCCCGGCGGGCTTTCATTAGGACGGCGACGGCTTCGGCGTGCCGGGGGGTACACTGTAACCTATAACTGTAAAATTAGGGTGGATTTGCAACAGTATCTTACTGTTTTTCACCAAATTGTAAAATACTGTTAAATTGTCATCTCTTTCCTGTAAATTAACATTCTATTCTGTAAATTAACATTCTATGCTGTAATTGAACTAATAACAGTAGAACCTGTTATGTAGCAGTACAATACTGTTAAATAGTCATCCCTTTCCTGTAAATTAGCATTGTATGCTGTTATTTAACTAATATGAGTAGAACCTGTTATGTAGCAGTACAATACTGTTAAATAGTCATCCCTTTCCTGTAAATTAGCATTGTATGCTGTTATTTAACTAATATGAGTAGAACCTGTTATGTAGCAGTACAATACTGTTAAATCAACAGCCTACAATGGTATAGAAGAGGAGACTGACTGGCTTGCTGGCTGACTGACTGACTGACTGACTGACTGACTGGCTGGCTGGCTGGCTGGCTGGCTGGCTGGCTGGCTGGCTGACTGACTGGCTGACTCATATAGGTTGGAAGGAGATGGATTTTAAACTTTGTCATAGAACATCAAAGCCTTGATTGATTGATTGAAATATGTATTAACACTTTAACAGTTTGCAGAATTACAGTACATTTCAAACACAAACTCAATACAAAGACTTTAAGCAATTAAGCATTACACTTGTTTACAAGAGGGTCCACCTGTGTGTGTGTGTGTGTCAAGACATTTGATTAGCAACTACACACACCTGTTGCAAGGTGTCACTGTGAGCTCCTCTCCTCTCCTCTCCTCTCCTCTCCTCTCCTCTCCTCAAACAGACCTTTAAAACATGTTTTTTAATGTTTTTCTACGTACACTAGACGTATTCTTCATATTTGGAGCATGCCGAATTCAATGGCGGCGGTCTCAAATTTCCACAACGTTTGCAAAGGTCAAAGGTCAGCCAAAAGACTGCAAAATCTGACCATTTTCTGGAATTAATCGCTCAAGATATTTTTTTAAAATCTGAAACTTCACTCAATCCATATTGAGAGTAAGCCGGATGTAATGGCACCGGGCCTGATTTTTTAGGCCACTGATAAAGGTCAAAGATCAGCAAAAAGACTGCAAAATCTGACCATTTTCTGGAATTAATCGCTCAAGATATTTTTTTAAAATCTGAAACTTCACTCAATCCATATTGAGAGTAAGCCGGATGTAATGGCACCGGGCCTGATTTTTTAGGCCACTGATAAAGGTCAAATATCAGCAAAAAGACTGCAAAAGCGGGCAATCTTTCCCTCTCAATAACTCCACAACGATAAGGACTTGGGGTCTAATTTTTATATATGTTGTTCAGTTTTTTGAGACGATCAAGTGGATATCTTGTTTGTCCTGGTACGACACTTTTCAAAATTTCAGATCTTCCTTCAGTATGGTGTTAGGTTGTACACCTATATGTACCTTCCGAAAGTGGAGGAAGCCAACTTAGGAGTGGCGTACCGGGACAAACAAGATATCCCCTTGTTCGTCTCAAAAAACTGAACAACATATCTCGAAATCGGAATCCAACTTCTTATCGTTTTCGAGTTATTAAGCGAGATAGCGAACCTGTAACCCTAATCAATTAAGAGAACCGTATGTCCGTGTGGGAGGAAACTTATATTGGTGTTTTCAGAGCAACGAGCTGATCAAGAATCTGGTCTCGGTTTTGCTCTACGACCTCGGCAACCCTAACCCTAACCCTAGCACGTTTTGGTGGCTGGGTTAGGGTTAGAGAACAGTAAGTCTGTGTGTGAGGAGATTTATATTGATGCGTTCAGGGCGACACGCTGATCAATAATCTGGTGTTTGATTTAGTTTTCGACCATTACTTTTCCCTGTAGATACATATTTATGATTATCTCTAAGACGATTTGACAAAACTTTACAATTCTGACATATGTCAGTCTACCCTCATAATTTATGAGTCTGTCAAAAAAGAAAGTAAGTCTCTAGCACATTCCTGTCAAAAGTTATGATTTTTTAAAGAAATATAAACCAAAATACTCATTCCCAGTTCTGAGCTAGTCTGATTGCTGTCAGCTGTGCTCAATTCAATGGATTGAATGGTGACGCATGTCCCCCCCCCCTCTCTCTCTGCTGTTGCATGTCAGAGTACTATATACTTCTCCAGTACAAGGGTCTATAGCCGAGGGACCATTCAGTTCACAGCTTATGCCGTTATTTTACTAGAGACTGTAATTTAACAGTAGAATGCAGTATTTTATGCAAAGCCACATGGAAATATAGGCCACACCCAGGTTTTCCCTTCAAAGTTCGTCAGTTGATTGTTGTTGGCCATGCAGTGAAGGAGCCTTGTATAATCTTTTTAGCCAACAGTTTTTTGCCAAGCAAACTAACAAAACAACACAAAAGAACAAAAGAAGAAGCATAAAGAAGACTGAGAAGAAAAGGAGACTAAGGTAAGAACGTTTCCTACAGTCTATATTTTTAAACAACATCTGCTAGCTGCTAGCAACATTGCTCAAGCTACACAACTTACTTTGCCCACTTTGGCAAATCTAACCAACTTTAACAATTTCTGAAACATCAATACATGAGCAAGATGATATCATGTGATATGTGTACATATTCTTGCTTTGATATGTTAACGTGAGGCACATGAGGACCCACAGTTGCACACCCAATGCTTCTTTTAAGTGTGTTCATCCTGCAGATGTCAAAGATTTCCAAACATACAGAACATTTAAAGTGTATAATTTTTCCCAGGGCTTGGATGGGGATTTGACTCTTGTAATTCAGCTTCTTACAACCCATTTAGGAGAAAGCCAAGATGGACTGCTGATTTTGGCTAATGTGAGTATTGATCAATTATTGTTCAATATTGTGATTGTACACATGCTACAACATTATTATTTTTGTCCTAATTTATTTTAACTTTTCAGTGGTCTAACACAAGTGCTGACGTCGAGGGACAATTCATCCTACCAGCCAGTCCTCGACTTGTTCTGCTTGGTATGTATTTTTGTGTAAAAAAAATGCCCTTTGTGTAAAATGAGGCAATCATAAAACCTTCATGTGAAGATGCCATGCCTTAATTGTATTTTAAGTGAAGATACATCTTGCTCAACTGAAACTGAAATGAAAAGTAGGGAGAGTCTTCTGTTCCATATGTATTTCCTGCCCTTCTACAGATCCACCTTGCAATCCAAGCAACTGCCATTTCTCATGTTTTTGAGAAATATTAAAATGGAATCAAATGAATGTTCATGATAGTAACTACTTCTGTAGTCTCAATCTAATTTCAAACTCTGTTTGTCATGGACTCATTCCCTGTAAATAGTAAATACAGCCAGTGGATGATCAGCGTTGAGGGGCACGTGATCTGTGAGGGCATTCGGGTCAGGAGTTGCTGCACTGTTTGCGGTGTTCTACATTTTCAACCTCAAGTACCAAGACGAGGCCTCCAGAACCCTGGAATTCATTCAAAGGTATCTATTGCTGGTGTAAACATCATAGGTAATCCAAGCTCAGATATATTGTATATATCTCTGCTGCCGGGAGGAAACCTCATAATAAAATGTTCATTTTTCAGGAAATGGAAATTAAGAAAACCTTATATTTTTAAAACTAAGCAATACAGCCTCATCAAAGTTGGTGTTGTAACTGTATGTCAATTACTTCCATGAGAGGGGGAGAGGTGGTGGAGTTAGTTGCTTTAGCAGACATTTTGAGGGTCCAAAGAAGTTGTCCAAAGCACTTTTTACTACTAAACCTCAAAAATGGAGTTATGAGGTTTCCTCCCAACAGCAGTGGTAATGGTAAAGATTAGGGCTCTTCAATGATTTTCAGGCTAACAAAGGACCCGTAGCTGAGAGAGATGCAGGTACCCACGCACACTACATAAACTTAATTGAATAATATTGTGTTTCAGATTAAACCTTTATAGGTAGATTCATAGACTTGTTTCACAGCAGTATCATCAGTGTTGTGTAAAATGTTGTTTGTTTGTCTTTTTTTTATACCAAACCTCTAATGCATATATCCAATCTACACACTGACAGTACAAAACGCCACAGTGTGATGCATTGTAAGCTTGTAGATCTGCTATTTTCTGTAGTACACCTATAGTATTTTGGACAAATCATTTTCCTTATTCCTTTCCCATAGATGGTTCATCCGTATTCACCCTGAAAGAGGTACCAAGGCCACCACTGGAACGGTTGTCTCCAAGAAGATGGTAGCCACACTGCTGAAAAAACGGATTGATTTTGAGTTGGAATTCATTGGTAGGTCACAGCTACTACTGTAGCAGCACTGTAGCACATTACCAGTCTACTGATGTATGTTAATGTTAATGTAAATGTACCATTTTCAAAGCATACTTATTTACACGCACATCGATGGTGGGTGCTGGGCCAATAGTCTAGTCTAGTAGAGCTTTCACACAGGTTTCAGGCAAAGGATTTACCTTATTATTGCAACAACATTTCAATCTCCCAGGATCTTCATCAGGTCATTCATTCTAAAATATGCACACCTGTTCCATTATTTTTAACCCTTGTCCCCCAAATGTTTTATGTTTTTGAGAAATATTTTGTTCATCTATTAAAATGGAGTCAAATGTATGTGTATGATAGTAAATACTTCTGTAGTCTCAATCTAATTTCAAACTTTGTATTTACTATTTAACAGGGAATGAGTCCATGACAAACAGCCAGTGGATGATCAGTGTTGAGGGACACGTGATCTATGAGGGCATTCGGGTCAGGAGTTGCTGTTTTTGGTGTTTTCAACTTCAAATACCAAGACGAGGCCTTCAGAACCCTGGAATTCATTCAAAGGTATGTATTGCTGGTGTAAACCTCATAGGTAATCCAAGCTCAGATATATTGTATATATATCTGCTGCCGGGAGGAAACCACATAACTTCTAAATGAAAAATATCCATTTTATAAATATTTAAAATATTATTTATCAATATACACCCAAATTGTGTACCTCCCCTACTGTGTACCACCCACACAAACAGCAGGTGAGTCTCATCACTCTTGAGGAGCTGGGAATTTGACATTCTAGAATATACAAGTATACCAGAATACACAATAGCCTTTTTAAAACCAGATGAATGGCCCTTTTAGATCTATAGGTTGGCACTTGTTACCTGACTGCAACATTGTCTGTAACTCTACACTACTGGTGTGCAACCTCTATTATATACCTCCTTTCAAAGTTTTTCATTTTGAACCTTTTTAAATGTATTTAGCAGCTACATTGTTTTGCTCAATATTTTTTGATTTTTTTTACAGGCACTCCTGATTGAGCCACGCGATGCAAACCAAGCCAAGGCCTCTTCCTTTCTCCATCGCTTCCCAATGTCTCCCTTTCATGTTAAGTATTTGCACTTCAACTGTGATGCACTGCTGTTAAAATGATTGTATTGATGCTGCATATTAATATTGCGTATGACGCAGATGATGCTGTTACCTCTCATGTTAAGTATTTTGCATGTTGGCTAGACTGATACAATGCTGTTAAAAGATTGTTCTTGATGCTGCTGTATTAATATTGCATTATAATGCAGATGCCGTTTTTGCCATGTCCTGTCATTCAGGATTTTAAATGACAGTTTGTTAATTTAAACTGTTTATATTTTATTTATTGTTTTTTTGGGGGGTTAATTGAGACTGTTTGCTCATTGTCTACCCATGCATGAGTCTGTCAGTCAGTCTGTCATTTATTATTGATTGCATTTAAAATAATAGAAAAAAGTTTTAATGGAGACTATTGTTGAATAGCAGCTTTAATAATAAACCAACTGTGTTGAATATCTATACCTGTGTGTTTTGTATTAGTTGTATATCAATAATTTAATTTTTATTACATTTTATTGAAAACATGCATACTGGAACATACTGTAAAATTACAGTAAAACCCATAGTTATACTGTATTTTTACTGCATTTCAAAATACTGTATGCTGTTAAATTACCATGAACCCACATTTAATTTAAAGTTATATACTGTAATTGAACAGATGATATGCTGTTAAATTACCATGAACAGACATTTAATTTACAGTTATATACTGTAATTGAAAAAAAAGTATGCTGTTTAATTACCATGAACCCACATTTAATTTACAGTTATGTACTGTAATTGAAAAACGGTATGCTGTTAAATTACCATAGGCCCACATTTAATTTACAGTTATATACTGTAATGGAAAAAAAAGTATGCTGTTTAATTACCATGAACCCACATTTAATTTACAGTTATGTACTGTAATTGAAAAACGGTATGCTGTTAAATTACCATAGGCCCACATTTAATTTACAGTTATATACTGTAATTGAAAAAACTGTATATCTACTGTAAAATGAATTACAGTAGATGTACTGTAAAATAACAGTAAATTGCGGGCGTCAGTGCTGCCAGTAATTTACTGTAATAGTACAGTGAAATCTCTTACAGTGTAGTAGAGCATCACCACCGCCATGAGTCACCGTTATGCCGCAGCTGGCCTGTGCAATTCACACTCTTATTAACAGCTGCCATCGTCAGCACTGGGAGAGATAAACGCTGCTGACCTCAATGGTCACGATAGGTCTTATGTCACATTTCACCGTAACTGTGACCGAGAGGAAACGGTGATGAGTGATGACGTAATCGAAGCTTATTGAATAATTGACGTTGTTTCGTCTTGATTTCTTATTTTATTTTGTTACAGTCCAGTGTAATATTATTAGTACAATTCAGCAGGCGATCCCAACCTTTTCTGGTTCAGGGTCCACTTGAAAAGCCCACCCATCTGACCACTTAACACCGAGCAACAGAATGTCTGCCGTTTTAAGTTCCTATTCATCCTGAATCTCACACATTTTTCAAGGTTTCAAAGACACGGCCCACCAGTGGGCCCGCTGCCTTTTGCACACGGCAAATGCAACCTTTTTGGTGTCTCTGTGGATGCTAAGCACCTGTTTCACAACATACAGTACATGTCAAAATACAATGCGTTGCCAACGCAATTGTCCCTCGAAAAGTTCATTATCACATTGAAATCTTTAATGTAATGTAATCCGCAATTAAGGCATAAAACAAGCAGCAACCAGAACATGGCTCACTCACTACAAGTTGAACCAGATGGAGGAGTTAGTAATTTTAATGCTGTGATAGCATATCATGTTTTGCGAGATTCTGTGGATTCAGCACTAGTTTGCACTGATAACACTGTCCAAACAGCCCAAACATTCCTTTCCCCCGAACACTGCGGGACAATGTTTGGCATGCCAGGAGGCACAGTTTCCTGTCGGCTCAGGGCACATTTCCTGCCTCGGCCCTACTGAGTGACACAGAACTGGCCATGCTCAGGCGCTTCCTGTTGTACAGGAAATGGAGGAAATGAGGGGCTTTTGTCGGGAGCTCTATGGCGGGCGGCGCGGTACACAACAACACTACACTTTCCAGCAGCAACAATGTCAAAATGTATTTCCACTGCAGGGCACGGACCTTTCAGACGGTAAATATGGGCCTTTAAACCCTTATTTACCCTGGTTGTTGCTGAGCATGCATGCCTCTTCACAAAGCTCTACACAAACCTTCCATTGTTGGCCAGTGAGTATATGTGAAATGCTTCATTTAGAAGTTCATCGTATGATGGCGTCGCCTGCCAAAAATAGCAGATCTGCTAAGTATAAATCAGGCTTGAAGGGGCAAAGAGCAGACTTTTCCAGGCAGTGCATGGGATTTTAACCGATGACATTCCAATTAATATATACCTTTATTTCTAACCTTTAATTTCCTATTGACAGATAGGTTCAACTTCAATTCCCATTTCAAGGCACTTTGAGGCAGATAATTAAACATAGCGACAATTCAACACGTCGTGTGGGCCTTTTGTGTCGTACAAAAAGAAAAGGCCCTGACAATAACAAAGAGATAAATGCGCAGTTTGAGGCAGTTGAATCGTGTCACTATACAGTCACCGTGAGTCATCGTCATCGTGTCATGATCACAGCCTGTCAGCTTGAATGATGGCGTGAATACAGCCCAAAACTCTGCGTGCGCAGCCACACGTATCTATGTGTGTGTGTGTGTGACTGTGTGTGTGTGTGTGTGTGTGTGTGTGTGTGTGTGTGTGTGCGTGCGTGCGTGCGTGTGCGTGTGTGTATGTGTGCACCGTCTTGTCTGAGGCATGCGCCACTGTGCTAACTATGTATTATGAAATGCTCCCACATTTACTAAGACACGAGTGAATACATGTTGATTCATAACAGGGCAGATGACAGTTGCTACATTTCATATCCGGTTTCATTAGATGACAGGTCAACTTTGTACACTTTACTTATTCAAGATCATCGCATTGCGGGGTTTCTTTTGTATGTACAGCACATTGTAATGGCATGGAGGTGAAGGTCAAGAGGACCTTATTCATTGAGTTTGACTGACTCTGGCTCTACCGTTCTGATTCAAAAGATTCAAGAGGTTGTATTTGTCACTCACTCATACGAGTATATGTGAAGTACGTGTAATGGGTGGTCTGAGAATAAATCTGACACATCAAACTTGACAAAGTCTGATGTGTCATGTCCTGTCACGGAAATGGGACGGAGGCGGGTGGGGGTGGAGGGGGAGGGGGAGGGGGGTGTTCAAGGCTGGCTTTGCCTTGTTTACCCTAACAACATCCTGCATTATGGGACATAGCAGTGGCCTCGGAGCCAGAAAACATTGAGTAATCTCACCCAATCTGTTCCCCGTGTACTCCTCTGGCATCTGCTCCCTCCCTGCCTGGCTGGAGCCAGGAGATGAACTCACACAGACTCCAGGCCGGGGCGATGCCCCACGGGGGAACACTACGTAGGGAGGAGGAGGCTCGCCGTTGGCCAGTGGCCTGGCTGTCTCTGACTGCATGGGTGCCATCCATAAAACGGCAGACAAGCACTAGGGTGTTCATGTTCGGTAGCAGATGAGCTGTGTGCTGATTAGAGACATTCTTACTGGCTGCATGGCAACGGGGAATAGGCTTATATATATCATAATTATATTTTTTTTATATTTTTTTTAGTTCACGATTGTGTGTGGAATATGAACGTATAGTATAGTGTATTGCTTGGTGCAAAGTTTCTTAGTGTGAGACTCTGGTTGCACATTTCAAATAGCTATACCAACAGCACTTTAACAGGGAATTATTTTGTTTTTTACCTGGGCACATTATCAGTGCATTTATAAAGCCCATGTTATTAGTCTATGTGGACAGTGACACCAGCTGAACAACCAAGTGGTTGAACGATGACATGTGTCAGCACATGCCATCATTGATCATATTTGGCAGCGGACTAGAGACAATAATCTCGTCCGACATTGTTATTGCATACAGTATGTACGCACAGAGACTCAACACTAATGTTAGTGACCTCCGATTTTCGCAAATGGGAGTCACAACCACCAACATCCCTACATAGTGTGCTCAAAACTGTGCATGCACACACACACACACACACACACACACACACACACACACACACAAGTCGTTTAAATAATTACACGTGTCTGTGGCACACGTCCCAGAAAGTGAGAGTGTGCTGAAGGCATACTTGTGTCTGGCTTATTCAACAACAGAGTGTTTGAAAGTGATGTCCAAAAACTCCATTGTTTGTAGAAGAGAGTGCTTCTGCGTCAGTGAGTCACATACGCGCGTGCCGCCGTGCCATGCAGGGGGTGAGAGTGTGTCTCAGAAAGCGACACAAAGACACGTTATAGGAGGCAATTGTACTACTGGTTGCCCGTGGGAACGCAAACTGTCAAACACATGAGATCAGGATTTCACTGTGTGGCATTGCTGACGAACATTTTCAACAAAGGTAGGACACATAATGGACAAAAACAATAACAGTTTGTCTTATGGCATTGACCTCCATACCTAATGAACATACCATGAATAACAGAACCTGTTATGTTTGGGTGTGGCTAGTATCTAGGACACAGGCATGACACGTGTTATGCTCTTCCCTCTGACAAATCGCGCAAACCAACGCTTCCAATCTCTGTGATTCTTACGTCACTTGACAACAAGTAGTACTGCCTTGCATGCATGTCTTGTATGGAAGCAGTAACCACACATGAACAACTTTCAACCTTGTGTTCCCTATTTTGGGGCCTGTCATTATACAGGATTAAAAAAAAAAATCAAAAGATATTATGTTTCTGATCTCTCAGCTATTTTCGCTACTTTTTCCACACACACACTGAGGTTCTCACTTCTCAGGTTCTCCAGCTGTGATGCTGTATTTGTCAGCACTGACCGAACACCTGCTCTGACACCTATTGGACAGCATCTCCCCGTGCAGGCCATATGATGAGTCAATTCAATTCAATTCAAAGGGCTTTATTGGTATGAGAAAACATACGTTTACATTGCCAAAGCAGAAAGCACAATACAACAATACAGCAATGAGTCAGTCTACCTGCTTTGACACCTATAGGGTAGCATCTCCCCAAGGCCATATGGTGAGTCAGTCTATCTGCTTTGACACCTTGGGCACAATGCGGGCAGCATCTCCCCAAGGCCCATAGGATGAGTCAGTCTATCTGCTTTGACACCTTGGGCACAATGCGGGCAGCATCTCCCCCAGGCCCATAGGATGAGTCAGTCCCCCCCCCGACCAGCAGCTTCTTCCTTGGCATGAGGAGCAACCATAATCCTTTAGGCAAAGGCTTTACATGGAGGTAGAAGAACCCACTGAGGGAGACCGGAGTGGTTATTTTGAGCTTTCTCACTCGTGTATAGTTAGTTATAGTCGTTAGTGTGACTGAATACGTTACACCAGAGAGATTGAGCGAGACATAGAGAGAGGGAGAGAGAGGGAGAGAGGGAGAGAGAGAGAGAGAGAGGAAAAATGAGCATCTGGTTGTCTGTTTGCGCAAGGTATAAAAAAAATGTAAAAAATGTGGGTGAGAACAATAAGTAAGTCGGGCTGAGACAGAGGGAGTTTGTGTGTCATTGCCCATGTGTCATCCTCAGCTCTGTCAACACATGAACAGCATGACTGTTCAAAAGCCTCGTGATTGGATGACGCACGTCACAATCGCCGCTGCCCAATTAAGCTTCAGAATTTGTCTTGTGTCCTCCCAAACCTCCACTAAAGATTTTGGTATTTTTGGTATTTCTGCGGTCAACAAAGATCAAGGTTGTTGGCACTCTGTCTTGGTTTTAAAGTGGTGAATTCCAGGAGAATTTCGAGAATAAGGAATAGTACAAAATATCTAATAGTAACTGGATAATACATCAGGGTTATATGCCTCCTCCACCAGATGACTTTGAGATGACACCGCTAACCTAAGCTCTAGCTGTGTTGCTTTTCATTCTGTTGGTTTAACTTTGGTTATCCTTTTGTTTTATGTTAGTTCCCTTCGGGAAGGAACGTCAGGTTAAGTTGTAGTTATTCCCCTATTTGCCGTCAGATTTCAGTTAGGCGAGTTTATTGTTTTGTCTCTCCATTTTGTTTTCGGGGGCGGGGGGGGGAACCATACCGTTGTACATTGCACTGTTCCACTCAAATATTTATCCTATTTATAATATCGTCTACTATTGATCCTCTATTTATAAATGATTGCTTATATACTTGAAAGTCGATTAACTTCCATCAATGTAATTGAGCCATTTGTATTCATGAAACAAACCTTTGTAACTCTGTGTAGACTTTTTGACTGAGAAGTACAGTAAAGTAAAGTCTTTTTGAACTTTGAGTGAGGATTCCTGTCCTGTTTATATGTTATGTTTACCCATTTACTCCTAGACATTTTGGGTCGTAACATATAGTTCAAACTAATGTAATGTAGTAGTGATTGACTTTTAAAGGGATTTAATGAACACATTTGGTGAGGTCACAAGTGACCTTGACCTTTGACCCCCCCTTCTGCTATAACCTTTAATATTAATAAATGCAAAACATAATCCCCCAGGAAATGTTATGGTTCACATGCGGTAAGTAATTGACTAAATCTAGAAATGTAATAATTGTTATGGTCGCAGCACAATTTGCGGTACGCAAAATTAGACCTAATAAGGTGTGTTTGTATTTAGAAACAATGTTTTTTATTAGACAGAAACAAACGCGGTTATATACTGTACATATATATTATATATATAGAAATACAAATAATTCCTACATTATGTTCTAATTAGGAATTGAATGAACTGTAATAAGACACATTTAGAAATGAGGTTTTCTGCATCTTTGGTCTCGGGGGGGGGGGGGGGGGGGGGGGAGAGAGGGGTGGGTGGGATTGTTTGTTTTTGTGTTCCTTGCTTTTGCTGTTATGTGTTGTTTTTATGCGTTTGGTTTTCTTTAGTCATTCATGATGTTAACGTGTCTTATTGTGATTTTTGTCTTTAATAAAAATCATTTGATAACAAAAAAAAGAAATTTTACGTATTTAATCTTATCGTACCGTGAATTGAACACAAACCCAACTTCCATGCCTTCATTATCCCAAGGGGGGAATTCAGTGAGTGCAACATGATGTTACTATAGTGAGTGTGAGTGTCAGTCAGTGTAACATGATGTTACTACATGATACACTGTTAGGCTTCATTAGAAATAATATGTTCTTTATTAAATGTTATTTCTACTCACTCGAGGGGACATTTATCTGATACAATGGATCTGTACTGCCCAGGTCCACAGCAGTCCACAACAGTCTAAAATAAATGACAAAGGCTAATTCATTCTTTCCATTCTGACATCAGAGTACTGTTGTAATTCATCAAACGACGTACATACCTTTTGTACATTTTAAGATCAACAAATGCTTTGCTTTGTAAACCACTGTCTCAGTGTTTAGGCAACTATAGAGGGTAGGCGTGTGACATCATCATCAGTTAAGCAGCGTTCCCGCATAACTTTGCCTACTGAGTGGTAAAAAACTACTTTCTGGCCTCGACAGATCTATAGGCCATACATCCAAACAGAAAAGTCCTATCTGATTGCATGATTAAAACAACGTTAAACGCTGTTAAACTCACATTGGCACTTACTTTATGTATGCGCATGCCTTCTATAAGTACCAATAATGTACTGTAGGTCTCTTGGGCCTAAGAGTACTTCTTATTAGCGAGAAACTACAGAGTATAGTGCCCTGAATTAGGGTCTAACCATGCACGGCCTCTGTATGTCACTGTGACAGTAGCATGCTCTGCCAATGACAGTAGAATTTAACCACGGCCTCTGTATGTCACTGTGACAGTAGCATGTTCTGTACCCTCTATAAGTACCCTCTTTAAGTACCATAGTCTAACCACGGCCTCTGTATGTTACTGTGACAGTAGCATGCTCTGCCAATGACAGTAGAATTTAACCACGGCCTCTGTATGTCACTGTGACATTAGCATGTTCTGTAGCCTCTATAAGTACCCTCTTTAAGTACCATAGTCTAACCACGGCCTCTGTATGTCACTGTGACAGTAGCATGTTCTGTACCCTCTATAAGTACCCTCTTTAAGTACCATATAGTCTAACCACGGCCTCTGTATGTTACTGTGACATTAGCATGTTCTGCCTGACAGTAGAACTTCCTGTCATCCTGTGGTGACAATGATTGCAGTAGGATATCCTTCCCCTTGTAAATAATGATAAACAGTCATAACTCAGTATACACACACAGCCCCGGTCCACGCACGCACACACACACACACACACACACACACACACACACACACACACACACACACACACACACACTATAGTAGGCCTATATACACATGTATGGAGGATAGAGATAGACCTTTTTCATTTATTAAAATGAAATGTATTCAAGTATTATTATTTTTACGACATGGATCTGTAGGCTAGCTGTATAGAGCGTCGCAGTCCCGCCCCCTTTCATTTCCCATTCATTTTTCCACGTTTCAGAAAGTATTAATTTAAAGACCTTTAAGTCTCGGACAAAGCCAACTTGGCTCCTGACAAATCATGACAATAAACAAAACAAACTGGGCCGAACAAATAATTAGAAATAAGAAAGAAATAGGGCAGGCCGGGTACAACTATTTTTCTTGCGTGAAGCTATGTGCACTTGTAGATCTGCATCTAACATCTAATCTGCTCTTAAGGATTTAAGGTTTCATTTTATAATTATGGAAGTCAGTTGCACTGTGATGGTGCTGAAACCTTCCCCAGTCGTACATCACAGATACGGTCATAGTCTGACTCACGTCATAGAGACCGTCCACATGACGCCTGAGATCCACTCGGGCGCCGTTCCGCTATTAGACCCCGTCCTGTTTCAACAGCAGGTCACGTGACGTGAGGCACACCTTTATGCACATGCATTGCATAGGTTGCATGATGATGATAAAAGGCCTATAGTACCTTTGTGTTGTCAAACAGAATTGCTCTCTTGTTTCTGAGATGAAGTACTCAGATTTAACTCTTGCCACACAATGCAGCCTCACAGACGCCAACACAAATACAAAGAGACAGAGAGAGAGAGAGAAAGAGAGAGAGAGAGAGAGAGAATCCATGCTGCATGCGGTAGCACTCATATGTAATCAAGTGGTGAGTCATGCGCTTCTATCAGAAGACACAAGACACGCACGCGCACACACGCACACGCGCACACAGGCCCTGGTGGTCACTCTCTCTCTGCTCCTTTCAAATGGCAGATAAAAGAGGCAGCAGGCCACTGGGGACGGTCGGAGATGACAGAGTGACTCTGCTGCTCCACAACCAAACCGGACTGGATGTCACACCGGATGTGACCCACTCAGATGACTGCTGAGGGCGAGTCTCTCTTTACAAGCATCGCTCTTATTATTTGTCCGTGAGGCCCAGGACCCCAAATTTGGAGTCATCGGTCACCAATGAGGGGGAATAATTCCCATGGTGATTTTTGGGAAGGTACGGTATATACATCCATAGTGCTAGGAAATAATATGCTTTCTGTGTGTTATCACTCCATTTATAAACACATGCAAAAACACAATTTTCAAAATCTGAATGAAGCATTCTATACATCACGCTCATACTGATGGTTCTCTCTTATTATCGTTCTTTGAAAATTGGTTGGGATACAGCTCAGACTATATATTTCTCAGAAAGGTTGTTAAAATTAGCATATCTAGAAATGTTATCTATTACGGGCAGTGACAACATACTTCAGACGTACTTCTAACGTAGACGGCTGCTGCATACTTGAGATGCTTGGTCACTCACTCACTGGCCTATTTGCCCTATGACAGTTTGTGTCAGCATGAAAAGGTTCTTCTTCTTTGATCTACTGGCCGCTCTTTTGTCAAATTATATATTTTTTATTTTTTATTTTTTTTATAATATTTGTTTTATTTGGAAAGTGCAGTATAATAGTACATATAGCATTTCTACAAACGATACAAGAGCAGTTCCCAAGATTTTCTTCTTTTCTTTTTTTCCCACCCCTCTTCCCTCCCTCATCCCCCCTCCATGTGGCAACATCTCCAATGTCTCTGTATAGTATAGTCCTTTTTCTATATAAGACATCGAGTCCACACTCAAACAGGGACAGACACGGCAATAACACTTCAGGTGGTACATTTCAGGAGGTCAAATTATATTTTAAACAATTGACTGCAAATACATGCACTTATTACAAACTTATTCATTTTGAAATTGTTCATGTTCAGACAAACATTCACATGGGCTGCGTCCGAATTGCTAGGGTTGTTCCCTACTCCCTATCCCCCATACGGGGATCCAGACTCTAGTGGACTCTATAGTGATGATTTCGGACAATACTCCCTGTATGGGGAGCACCGACTCTGACGTCGATATCGGTAGAGGGCGCTGTAGTTCCGCGGGTTCATGTACTTTTTATTTGAATGAAATCCCCATTAGGTTTTTTCAGATCGCCTCATAAAGAACAGTTTGAAAAATAAACAAATCATCCCGGCCGTTTCACTCATTTGGATATGAAGAATCAACTGACTACAAGAAACCAATCAAAACGCTGCTGCTGAATTTCCGCTAGGAACAGACTGTATCAAATAAGTGACGTACTGCAGGCTGTCACCTCCCTGCAAGGACAGTTTGTAAAGTTATTTTTAAATTCATGAATGAATAAAGAAAAATAGGTTAATGAAAATATGTTTGCAGGCATTTAGGCCTATACTGTATATCTATGATAAAAAGGTTATTTTAAAATCATAGGCCCATTGTCAATAAATTAATATTAGGCTATATCCATTATCCAGCAATATGAAAACAGTGCACAACCTTGACAATATATGAAAATATCAGCAGCATGATTGAATCTTAACCACATGAACCCCCGCTAATCCTGGGGCGGGGGGGATACGGCAAAAATAGCCGATCTATAAGCAACGCACGACGTCCGTGTTGTGAGCTTGTATACTTTTACTTGGGTACTTTTGGTGAAGAATTACCAAAAGTAGCCGATCTACAAGCTCTGCTCACAATACGGACATGTGGTGTTAACAGAAACAGCAGTCCAATAAATGACTGCCTACACAAGAAGTTTTAATGCATTTATCACAATTCAATTAAATAATGTTAGATAGCATATTTTTTCATGGCAGGAATTAATGAATATTAATAAAACATATGTTCGGACACAATTAATATGTGTCTCACATGCATGTATTTAGCCTACGTTTGTGATAAAGAATCTCGCAAATATATTCTACAGCAAGCAACTGATTCCTCTCCTAACGTCATGCGCTGGGCCTGGGTGATACAATGAATCAGATTAGTAATACTATTGCAAATGAGTAGATTTATTATAAATAAAATAAAACAATTTCAAATAAATGCACAGATCATTTGTCTCGAGATCTGTAGCTTCGAGATCCGCCAGGGAAGAAAAGAGGGGAAAACGAAAGTTTAAAAAGTACATTTGTGTTGATTTCTTTCGCTGGTTCAACTTCTGCCTCTTCTGAGTTGGAGCGCAATCAGCGCAATGAGCGCATGCATGCAGAAGCAGCGCACGTGCGCAAACGCGTGCATGTGCGCTCAAGAGCGAGCTTGCGCAATGCATTATGGGGCAGATTTGCTTCGCTGTGTTTTTGTAGTGACCATCGGATGCTCCCTACAATTCCCGGTGCATTGTGGGATACTTCAGTCCACTACGTTAGGGTGCAAAAATGCTCACTACATATTCGGACACTATAACAAAATGGCGGAACCTCAAAGTAGTGCACTATATGGGGCATAGGGAATGATTTCGGACGCAGCCTCGACATGGTCAGGCACACATAGGAGCCAAACTAGTGCATGCCCTGAGCACCACCGGTCTGATTGCCTTCATAGCAAGTCTATTTCATAAATATGCTTATTGAGCCTATCTCTCTCTTGCCGAACCAGTACTCCAGTACACCAGTACAGTTTCTCTCTGCCTTGCTCTCATTCAATACCAAGGCATTTTGTTTTCTCTTCCGGATAAGTCTGGATGAAAGCTAGAAACAATTAACTGACCATGGCGAGCTCAACTCAAGGATTGGGGGGTAAGTTCCTGCGACATACCAGTCCAAGGGGTGTACCAACACTTTGAATGCACACCAGCAGAAGGAAACAGCATTAGAGCCTCCCCCAGAAGCCTGTGCACTGTATACCTCATGTTGATGCTGTGTAGTGTAAAACATACACAGGCTTTATGAGAGAAGAATCCACATTTGTTACTACAACGCACCCCCACCACACCAACCACCCCACCCCTCCCATCAGGCAGCTGAGACATGAAACCACAGGTGTCACGGATCGAGAGGTTTCTTTAGCGCTGTGGTGTCTCATGCGACTCACCACCATTTCTCATTTCCTGTTGGCCACGAGATTCCAGAGGGACCAAAAACAACGCCTTATGGCACCGTACCGGAAACACACGCATCCATCCGCTAATGTGTTTAGCTCTGCTATTTTTCAATAGCTAAAAGCATAACATAATGCTAACATTAAAAGGGGTTCCCGCCACAAAATGGAATGTGTTCGGGTCTGTCTTCCCCACCTAACCAGTTAAACACATCTGTACTTGGCCACCTCCTTTTTCAGCCAAATGTCTTGGCTGAAAATAGCCAATATTATACAAGCTCACAAAGCAACCGAGGTCCGACACACAATAAATAAATAAATGATTTGATTTCAAAATGGTTCGTTCAGGGACAGAAAACAGACCACAGCATATAGATCAAAGCCAGATATGGATGGAGCAGAAACTTGACACGTTCCCGTCGTCAACATCATCGCCCGTTGCGCTGTCATTAGCGGATTGCGTGTGTTTCCGGTACGGTGTGTGAGTGACAACAGGTGTCTGACGTCTACTGCAGGTTCTCACACTGTAGTGATCTAGTGGTCTAATTAGACCGCGGGGGAGGGGGAGTTCGCTCTGGGGGGTGCATGGGGTGTTGTTTGGCGTCATGTGAGTTCGAGTTTTTTATAGGGTGTGAAATAGCTAAAGGAATCTCGCTCACACATACACAGTACACACAGGTGCGTGCAGTCGAGCTTGCGAGAGCGCGCGCACACACACACACACACACACACACACACACACACACACACACACACACACACACCATTTCATCATGAGCGTTAGTGAGGAGAGGACCAATTATATGAAGATGGGTGAAGTCGTACTATTTTATACTTGTCGCAATTATTTCCTTTTTTTTACACAGAAAAAAGACGATCTACAAGATACTGTAGATCACAACTTCACACAATGCATTGCGTGAAATGTTTGAATTTTTTAAAACATTCGCAGGAGTCCTGCGACTCCTGCCCATGGATTTTCAACAGATAATTTGATCATATATTTATATAGGTTTTTATAATCGATTAAATCAATTAGTTTGATTAGCTTTGTATAATGTTTTCTCTAGCCTTAACAAACGTCCATATCTTATCATGTACAGTATATCTGTATGTATGTCTGTATGTCTGTACTGAGCCCAATAGATACGGTACTCTGATTTCATTGATCTCTCTCTCTCTCTCCCTCTCTTCTCCGTGAGCCCCTCTTCTTCTTCGCCTTCTCTAATGGAATTAACCAAAACAATGGAGCTTGCACAAAATAACTAATTCCACCCAATGTTTTACACCCGTGAACCTATATATGTGACAATAACGTTGATTCTGATTCTATCATTTTGATTCAAACCGTTGCACGCACCCTTACTTTGAGGCCTGGGTTGGTGGTGGACTGACTGGTGTGGTACAGGGTGGAGGAAGATGGAGGGTTAGGGTTAACGTTGATTCTGTTTCTTACTTTGAGGCCTGGGTTGGTGGTGGACTGACTGGTGTGGTACAGGGTGGAGGAAGATGGAGGGTTAGGGTTAACGTTGATTCTGTTTCTTACTTTGAGGCCTGGGTTGGTGGTGGACTGACTGGTGTGGTACAGGGTGGAGGAAGATGGAGGGTTAGGGTTAACGTTGATTCTGTTTCTTACTTTGAGGCCTGGGTTGGTGGTGGACTGACTGGTGTGGTACAGGGTGGAGGAAGATGGAGGGTTAGGGTTAACGTTGATTCTGTTTCTTACTTTGAGGCCTGGGTTGGTGGTGGACTGACTGGTGTGGTACAGGGTGGAGGAAGATGGAGGGTTAGGGTTAACGTTGATTCTGTTTCTTACTTTGAGGCCTGGGTTGGTGGTGGACTGACTGGTGTGGTACAGGGTGGAGGAAGATGGAGGGTTAGGGTTAACGTTGATTCTGTTTCTTACTTTGAGGCCTGGGTTGGTGGTGGACTGACTGGTGTGGTACAGGGTGGAGGAAGATGGAGGGTTAGGGTTAACGTTGATTCTGTTTCTTACTTTGAGGCCTGGGTTGGTGGCGGACTGACTGGTGTGGTACAGGGTGGAGGAAGATGGAGGGTTAGGGTTAACGTTGATTCTGTTTCTTACTTTGAGGCCTGGGTTGGTGGTGGACTGACTGGTGTGGTACAGGGTGGAGGAAGATGGAGGGCCCTCCTGCAGTCAGGACAGGACAGGGAGGCATATGCCTCCTATGCCCGGGGCTCCGTGCCAGTGGCTCTGCCTCGTCTTGTTATGCAGGCAGGGTTCCATGGAAGGCGTGGCGATGGCCTGACCTGTTTGGGCGAGACAGAGAGGATAGGCAGATGGAGAAAGGGATTGGTTGGGTTTTATGGAAACGGAAGGGTGCAGGCCAGGTCCCGACAGGGTAAAGGATGACTTGGTGGAAAAGAGGGATGGGCCCCTAAAAGGGGGATAGGTTAGCGCCGTGCCATATGAGTAACAACCACTCACTTTTATTATTATCCTCTGTGTGTGTGTGTGTGTGTGTGTGTGTGTGTGTGTGTGTGTGTGAGTGTGAGTGTGAGTGTGTGTGTGAGTGTGTTTGGGGGGGGGGGGGGTTGCTCTCTCTCTCTCCCCTTCATTTATTTTCATAATCCAGTTTTCTTGCTACCACCCTTTCCCTCTATTATCTCACTATTACCAATAACATTCCTCGACACACACACACACACACACAAATGCAAGCACACATACAAATTCTTCTCTATTTATTTTTCTATTTAACCCAAACCCAATCCCTATCCTTCAATGCATAATCCTAACGGTAACACCAACCTGAATCTTTTTGTAATTGTAACATTTGTATTCCGAGGTCAAGAAAAATGTCCAAGTCCACTATACAGTACTTGTGGGAGCATATGGTTGGTTCCCACAAGCACAGTGACGCACAAACACCCCCACCCCCCCCCCCACCCCCACACACACACACACACACACACACACACACACACACACACACACACACACACAGGCACAGGCGTGTGTGACTGTGTGTGGTTGTAGTTGCAATGAGTGACACACTGTGACGTGTCAGAGTCTTAACATGTATCTGTTGTAATGAGCAATCCTGTTGCATGCTGAACTCTTTCCAAGTTTCCAAGTCTTTTACACTTGAATACTGCTGTCGAGCAGAAACCTCTTGTCTCGTTATATTAACATTTTATGATTTTTATTTTTATTTTGTAAATGAATTCCCTACTTGATCATGTTACAGTGTCACACAAAAGTAGCAAAGATAGCCAACAAAACCGTGTCACTTTGCGAGTGTGTAAATCGGAATACTGAAAAGTAACATATCGTCTCTGTCGGGTGGAAACCTATACTTTTCAGGATTCAAATTGGAAAAATGGCAAGATCTACAAGCTCAAAACAAGTCACTCAAGCCATGTTTTGAGTTTGTAGATCTGCTATTTTTGATACTTTTGTGAGACACTGTATTATGATCAAATTAATAACAAGGAAAAAGGGGGCGGGGAGAAAAGAGAAACACCAAAGGTCAAAATGGATGTAAGATGTCTCTGCCCAGTTTCTTCAACAATAGGAAGAAAAACGAATATAAAATAGCAGCAACATCTTACATTCTTAAATGTTAATTCCAGGGTAATAAAATTACAAGAACAGTAGAACAGAGGATGCAGCAGATACTGTGTGACTGACAGGAATGTGTTCAGCTCCCAGAATGCCCTGCAGGCCCGCATTACTCACATTTATTACTTAGTGAGAGTAGCAATACCACAATGTAGAAATGCTCTGTTTAAGGAAAAGTCCTGTTCCAAGTAAAAGCATTAATGCATTGGCATAAAATTGTACTTTAAGTAGAAAAAGTACTCATACACACATTTTTAGATATAGATGAATACTGCTGTATATAGATAGATAGATAGATAGATAGATAGATAGATAGAAGAATAAAGTACTGCCTGCAGGTACATATATCAGTCACACACACACACACACACACACACACACACACACACACACACACACACACACACACACACACACACACACACACACACACACACACACACACACGCGCAACACCACGCTGAATACACAGACTCATGCAGGAACATACTCTCTGTTGAAACCAAATTGAATTATATTTTATGTTTCAGTTAGTTTAGTTTAAATTGCATTACATGACAAAACATTGAAATATTTTCTCCCGGTCAGGTTTTGGTCCTAAGGTTTTCATTACCACACTGAAACACGACATATGTATCACACACACACACACACACACACACACACACACACACACACACACACACACACACACACACACACACAGGGTCCATTTGTATTCTTGCTGAGTTAAATTATCTTTGAACTCAGCAAGAATACAAATGGACCCAATTTGGAACTGCAAAGGTACATTTATAAATTAACACTGAGGATTGTGTGTGTGTGTGTGTGTGTGTGTGTGTGTGTGTGTGTGTGTGTGTGTGTGTGTGTGTGTGTGTGTCGTCCCCGTGTCTCTGTCTGAGTGACACAGACTCATTGTGTTGTGCATATTAGAGGAACCCTTCTCCTGCAGGGTCACCATGGTGAGCAACAGTGGCACAAAGTCACAAGGAATGACCAGTGGATCTCAAACTTTCATTTATCAAGAAGCCCCAAATTGTATTATTTAGCAGAGAAAAGTATTTTCTAAATTAATTATTTTATGAAATTCTGTTTTATAAAATCGGTTCAAATTAAATCTATTAGTTAACCCATTCTGAACGGGAACCCCTTTTGGTGTTAGCATTATGTTATGCTTTAGCTATTGAAAAATAGCAGATCTACAAGCTCATAGCGCGCCACCGAGTGGCGCGCTACGAGCTTGTAGGTCTGCTATTTTTGAAAAATCGAAGAACGACTGACATTTTTAGAATCTGATCTCAGGTCAGAATAGGTTCATCAGACCAGTGTGTGTCCAGTGGAAACCTCGTATGAATCTGATCTCAGGTCAGAATAGGTTCATCAGACCAGTGTGTGTCCAGTGGAAACCTCGTATGAATCTGATCTCAGGTCAGAATGGGTTAACACCAATTATGCAATACAGGAGAACTGTAGAACAGAAGAGATGGGAGAGAGAGAGAGAGAGAGAGAGAGAGAGAGAGAGAGGGGGGGGGGGAAAGAGGGGGGCAGAAAGAGTGGAGATGAACGGTGTTCATTGTCAGCACCACAACCACTGCTTGACGGAACACATGACCTTGACTGCATAACAACAACAAGGACATGCAGCCAGCCCAGCACAAGCTTATTTTTTATTCTCCCATGGTTAAAATGTGTTCGGGTCTGTCTCTGTCTTCCCCACCTAACCAGTTAAACCCATTTTGACCTGAGATCAGATTCTAAAAATGTCTTCTACATCCTGACAGTTTTCAGAAAAAGCTATGTTTCTATGTCAGTCGATTTTTCTAAAGTAGCAGACCTACAAGCTCGTATAGCGCGCCACTCTGTGGCGCGATATGAGCTTGTAGATCTGCTATTTTTCAATAGCTAAAGCATAACATGATGTTAGCACCAAAAGGGGTTCCCGCCCCAAAATGGAATGTGTTCGGGTCTGTCTTCCCCACCTAACCAGTTAAACCCATGTGTACTTGGCCACCTCCTTTTTCAGCCAAATGTCTTGGCTGAAAATAGCCGATATACAAGCTCACAATGCCACCGACACACAATAAATAAATAAATAAATGATTTGTTTTCAAAATGGTTCGTTCAATTTACAGGAATTACTGCATGATGGAACATCTAGTGAGGCACAAACGACACGCACCAACATGGGGAGCTTCCTGTCCACTCAGTGGAGTGGGCGGGGTCGCATTTGACTTTAACAAGAAATAGACCTACTTTTTGTTTTTCAAAAGGAAACTCAAGGCATGATTAATCAGAAAGGAAATTATATTAAATTAGGTTCTTATTTTTTTCTGACTTTTTAATTTTACTGTTATATAAATGTTGTTATTTAGGTTTGTGTGTTTGCTCAGAAACATGCTGTACTGCATTTTATGATTTGTATTGTGAAGAATAGTCTCCACTACGGTGTCTGTCTGTGTGTGTGTGTGTGTGTGTGTGTGTGTGTGTGTGTGTGTGTGTGTGTGTGTGTGTGTAGACTAATGGGGATCCTTAATAAACCAAACTAAACTATGGGCTGGAAACCAGGCTAGGGACTTGTGTCATGATCCAAGGAATCCAGGGTCAATCTTTTTTTTTTACTGCATGACCCAATAGTTCAAGTCCAAAGTGTGTGAAGTGACCCGTTATGGTGCCACCTTGAGGCCGAAGAGATTTGGGGTGACGGTTCTTAAGTTATTACTGGGAGTGTGCACGCAAAGTGTCATGCCGCTCGGTCACAACGGTGCCAGTGATTAGCTGTTCACAGCAATAAAAAAAAACACAAACAGACAAATGCAAGCAAACAGACAAAAAATTGAATAAGAAGCACTATGGCACAAAATAGCTAATGTAATTACCGGTAGTCATAGCACACTGTGAGGTGCTTTGAAGGTTCTGTGTGCATGGGTAGTACGTCTAAATATTATATACCAATATACGGCATATATTGTTGTTACTGTTGGGCAGAAACCTCTATCTCCATATTTTTTCTTTGAGGTTTTTTGGTAAATTAAACGCCCTACTTGATCATACTACAAAGTATCAAAAATAGCACAAGCTTCTTGATCTGCTATTTCTGCTGATTTGAAAAGTAACAGCTTTGGACATAATATGAGGTTTCCACCCGAAAGAGTTGACGTGTATATGTACATGCTGTATAAAAATGTACATACACACATACAGTATAGCCTATGTATGCACATTTATATGTGCATATTTGTACACAGTACAGGTATCATGTACAATCTTGTGTGAATGTACTTGATCGAGTCCACTCTGTGTCAAACTCATGCATTGTATTACTACTAGTGGATGTGCCGATTAGACATTTTGGCCGATAACCGATATTACCGATGTCTATATGATCTCATTCTGTATTGAAAAATTATAATGATTTTTGTCCATTCTGAAGAATACATGTAACAGGCCAGGGTATCTGCACTGCAGGCTCGGGCAAGTCAGCTTTAACTTAAATACCTTTTATATTTAATAGTGTGAGCTTGTAGATCTGTTCAAGCTGTTACTTTGGGTTTGTTTATCTGTAAAGACAGACGATTAATCGGAAACCGATTAATTAATTCATCGGTCTGATTGATTAATCGAACCGATACCGATGTGTTCGGCGATTAATCTCCCATCACTAATTACTACACTGTAAAACCAAATGGATCCGTAACTGTACAATCTCAGATTAGAATTCCCACTCAGAATAGTGTCTATCTACTGTATATCTATATCTATATATCTACTGTATTCAGATTGGCTACTTCAATCCAACAGCTATATGTAATGAGCACTAGTGTACTGTGAACCCCTTGACCGGCCGATGAGACACACACACACACACACACACACACACACACACACACACAGCCTCTCACCCTGCTCAACCATCCAGTTACAAACTAATGAATGCTCTCTCTCTCTCCCCATATCTTTTGATCTCTCACATGCAGCGCGCCGCGCGCCACACACACACACACACACACGCACACACACACACACACACACACACACACACACACACACACACACACACCTGATCGTAGTGGAAACTACACCTTCAGACCACCAATGCACCTGCTATTCTGTCCCGCCTCCACTTCCTTCCTTGAAAGGGCGAGGAAAAACCCCAGTGTGGTTCCCTGTAGCTTCCCTCTCTGCCCACGCCTCAACCACCATAACAACATTTCACTTCACGCTATATAAACTTATACATAATATGTACATCAAATTCATACACTTTGACTATTTCTTTCTGTTTTATGTGACACTGTAGTATGACGAGGTAGGCCGTTAACTGGAGATAAGGGCTTTCTTCCTGACATCAACGATATAGCATATCTTCCAGACCCAAATCCATCATCCTATCGTCGCTATCTTACTACAATCAGTGTCACACAAAAATAGCCAATCTACAGCTTGTAGATCTGCAATCTTTCTGCCTATTCTTTTGAGGGGCGCTAGCCCCTCTTATATTCAGCTATTAGTGTATTTTCGTCTTACACAAACATTAAATGCCCATTGACAATGAATGGAGAATTATGTATACGAGCAAATCCACATGTCACGTCATGATGATGCATACGACGATAAGAGCACCCCTCACTTCACACAGGGTTGTGAAGTGAAGTGATTTTGGAAAATATGAGGTTTCCAGCCGACAGCGTCGTGAAGGACATTTGTAGGGAATTGCTTTCCTCTCCAGATAAACCCTCTGGCTGATGTCAGCCACTCCGTCACCGTGGTGACAATGACTCACGACGAGGGTCACCCCCCCACCCCCCCTTCAGCAGCACGCCCATCTCGTTATCCCCCACCAATCCCTTTCCCCCCACCCACCTGCCCAGAGCACCCACTATCAGTATCAACACTATCAGCATGGTAAACAGGGAGGTGTGTGTATGTAGTGTGCGTGTGTGTGTGTGTGTGTGCGTGTGCGCGTGCGTGCGTGTGTGTGTGTGTGTGTGTGTGCGTGGGGGGGTCTAGGTTATGACTCATGCGTCACATAGAGGAATGAAAGTGGATCAGAAGGAGAGAGATGACATTTCTTATAGCGAGGGACGGAGGCAGCTCAATGAGCTGCTAACACTTCATCTTTTTCTTATTTCATGATGCCAAGTTTTAATTAGGTGACTTCATGTAGCCACACAACCAGTCTGCTTGTGGACCCCCCCCCCCCCTTACAAAATAAGTGGTCAATAGTATTACTAATGGACTCCAAATGTGTGATAGTATCTATTCCAATGTGCTACTCATTTTAAATTATATAGTGTCGCTATTGATAAAAATCAATCCTGTCCTACCAAATTAATTCTGAAGAAAACCTAGCAGGAGGCAGTCCTGAGACAGTCATCACTGCAGCATGATCCAAGTCTGTTCAATGATTTTCACCATTTCATATGGCCGTCTCCATATATGAAGATCACGACACTGACCTCATCAAACCCTGGATAACCACACATGGAGAAGACTGGATCATCAAGATCTGCATATATGGAGCCGGCCAGCAACATCTGACCTCAAAACTCGAGCCCTTAGAACTCCATATATGGAGCTGACCTGTTCTGACATTCCATATGTTGATCTGACCTCATCAAAAACTGTACACTCAAGACACGCTCCATATATGGCCAGTACAGAATTCATTCCATATGTAGATCTGGCCTTATTATAATGTGATTTTCTCAGTGAACAAATCCATTGTTACAGTATGTCTATTAGGCTATAATAAAATAACAAACATGAGGGCCTTTAGAGACTCAGCCTGTCAGCCATCACAACGTTCATTATCAAGAAAGGCTGCCATGGCTGCCTCGTCAGGCTGTATTAAATGAAATAAAATAAGTGTAGAGTAGAGTAGAGTAGACACGTAAAATAGGGCCGGCATAGGTGTAGAGTTGACACAAGTGGTAGTAGGTTCTTCTGCTCTTCTCTACAGTATGACGTATTCATTTGGCATCTACGGTATATTTAAACCTTTGGCGCTCCCTAGTGGTTCATTTCTTAAACTGTCGCTGTTTGGACTTGGACTTGCAGTGTACAGTGTACAGTGTGTACTAGCCGCAATTTGCAACTCTAGATTTTTTTACAATTGGCTGAATCTAGAGTTGCAATAACCTCCATCGACTTCCTATGCATGGTTTTGGTTTTGCATTGGTTTGTGACCTCCCGGTCTTAAATTACGTTAAACTCACCAACATTGCAGCTGTAGTCCAAGCTTGAATTATCCTCTTTCGATCTGGTGTCGCTTGTTTATCATAAAAGTCCCCGTAAAAAAAGTTATGAGCTACTTTCTGTCCAAAATATTCCACAACTATTATTCCGAGCCGCCATCTTGGATTTTTTCAACGTGCCATAAAACAAGACGTGAGGGGGAGCGCTTGTTTAATAGTGTCCCTCCCTCCCTAGGGTGTCGGCCTCTTCTTTGGGTGTCTTACCTGCGCAGGTAAGATTCTATTAAACAAGCGCTCCCCCTCACGTCTTGTTTTATGGCACGTTGAAAAAATCCAAGATGGCGGCTCGGAATAATAGTTGTGGAATATTTTGGACAGAAAGTAGCTCATAACCTTTTTTACGGGGACTTTTATGATAAACAAGCGACACCAGATCGAAAGAGGATAATTCAAGCTTGGACTACAGCTGCAATGTTGGTGAGTTTAACGTAATTTAAGACCAGGAGGTCACAAACCAATGCAAAACCAAAACCATGCATAGGAAGTCGATGGAGGTTATTGCAACTCTAGATTCAGCCAATTGTAAAAAAAATCTAGAGTTGCAAATTGCGGCTAAGTGTGTACACACACACACACACACACACACGACCCCTTTTTCTTACAGGTTCTAACCTTGATGATTGAGTGTATTATTTTTTGATCCTCTTAGCAGATTTTGTATTGACTGTACTTTCATTGAACTATACTCACTCATTCTACAAACTGTTAATACAATCAATCAATCAATCAATCATTCAATCAATTCATCAAGCAGACGTTTGCGACAGCACAAACAAACAATTGAAGCTCTCGAGGGGCTTAACGTGACACGTGTTCTAACTATTATTCTTTGACATTCTAACTAGTGCAGTGAGAATCAAAATAAAACTTACATATTTCCCATGCCGATCTGAGTCAAGGGTCCACGATAAGATGTAGTACTAGTATGAATGAAACATGCGTCAAAGTAGAAAGGCAGGATCCCACGTCCATTTTCAAACGCTTCCCCAAGTTCCGCCGGCCTAGTAGTGGTAGAAACTAGAAAGTAGGCTAAATTACGCTAACGCTAAAGTACGCTAACTCGAGTATGCCTAATGTACTTAGTTACAACTTAGCCGGTGGTATTTATGCTACTGTTATGTTTTTACGCAGCTTCGACAACGTGGAAGAGATGTTTGGCTTCATACTTCAATGGCGGATGAGGGGAGACCATTGCTTCTTTCCGTCCTCTAGGTGGCAGCACCTCCCCAGTTTACTAGTATGAACAAAATGTCTCTGCTCTTGGTAAATTCTCTTTCGATAGGCTTTAGGCTATCAAAACAAAACACAAGTACATCTTTAAAAACATTATGGGACACTGCATACGCAAACTCATCCCAATGTGTGTGTAATGACCTGGATTAAAGCAATGCTGACACTTTTCATATAGGCCTAGCTTGTACTACTGCTTGTGCTCATAAAAAATAAAAAAAATACTGGGATACATTTAAGCATTAATCTGAAGGTTCAAGTCTGGTGGAAAGTGTGCGGTATCACCGGTATGCTAATATTGTATTCACAGGTGACCGTTTCCTATGTAATCTGTATATTCTGTATAATATCTGGCCAGGACCAAATTATCCATTGGGCCAGTGGGGCCTTGGCTCTCCGGGGCCCTACTGGGTTTGAGGACCTGAAAAGGGCTTCTGGGGCCCTTCTTTGGCCATTGATTTTGTTAAATTTAGGTCATTGAGGGTTACTCAAATGTAATAAACCCTTTTAAACTTTCCGGGACCAAGTTTAATTCTGAGAACAAACACTGAAAGGGAAATTCTTGGCCGAAACCGAATACTGAATATAGGAAACATTTACCATACAAGCATTGTAACAATGGTGTTGTTAATGTAATTAAAATATTACTGAATGGTTAATTTGTTGTAATCATTATGAGACGACCAGGGCCTGTAAATTATAATACCGGTAGCTGAATGTCCTTCGTTTCACTCATTTTCAAGATGCCAATAACACATACATATGTGACATAGTTTTAACTAACACAGATGTCCATGCTGGCTGAAGCTATAGACACGTGTTTAAAAATGACATCTTGGTTAATGATGTAGGGCTATTTGTGCGTTCATAATATTGAAGACAATTCATTTTCTCTGTGCAAACGTCTTCAAAGGCGCGCTGAGGTTTTGTACAACCTGGGAGGTTGTGCCTCTGATGAGTTTTTTCACAAGCTGTGACCGCTAAAAGAAGAATACAGCATGTGTTGAATGTTTGTGTGGTCTGACAAATAACATGTCAATGTTTGTAACCCTCCCCACAACACCCCTAATTCAATGTTTGTAACCCCCCCCCCACAACACCCCTTCAGATCCCACACGCACAAAACCTAACCCTCCCCACAACACCCCTTCAGATCCCACACGCACAGAACCACACAAAGTATTAAAAGCTTGCGCAGTACAATCCTGACTTTTAATTGAACCCTGACAGTGTATAGTCTGACAGCCGACAGGCTTCTTTTGCTTAAATTGGGACATTTGGTATATAGTCTTTTTTTATTGGCCTAAAATATTGTCTATATTATCCGTGCATTCATGAATCCACTTGCTGACCGGCTGTCAGTATTGGTCAATTTTTTTATAGGCGTTTGTGACCCTACCATCCGGCAGGCAAAATTGTCAAACTTTACTTATGCTGTAAGTAGCATGTGACATGTCAAACTATCACCAGCAGGCTGTCCAACAGTTTCTTCCCCCAAACCATCAGGACTCTGAACACTCGCCACATATTGCCCCCAAGGATAGGATGAATAGCACTTTACACACATGCACTTTGAATGCATCAGCACTTTTTTCCTGCCAATGTTGTCTGCTCCTTTTATCTTCTTAATGTTTTTTTTAACAAGGCCTTGCCTCTTTTTAATGTGTCTATTGTTTTTAAATGTGAAGCACCATGAGCCATGGAGAACGGTGTTTTGCTCCCCTGTATGCCCAGTGTATATTTGTGGAAGTAACAATAAATCTGATTGATTGAACTAGGGGGTTTCATGATTCTGAATCCATTCCAAGCATTAGTTTAGCACAAAAAAACCCTCCTTGGGCTTAAAACGGCCATAGACGTCATGACAAATGTGATGAGGTCAGCACATTTTGGGCACATTTGGGCAAGTGGCTATGGCTGTTTTTTGCCCAAGGAGTGTATTTTGTGCAAAACTAATGCTTGGAATGGATTCAGAAGAATCATGAAAAACCCCTAGTTTGACATCACAAAAGTTGATACTGATTTGTACGAGTATTAGGTGGTGGCTCAATAAAGGGCCTTAAAGGCTAAGAATAGCACTGAAGAAATAACAGGCACAAACAAATACGTTTAGCAGGGAACTCTTTTGATAGCAAACTTATTCCTGTACATACACAGACGGAATTTTAAAGTATGTTTGACCTCAATTAAGTGGATAGCATTTTAGAGAGATAAAATACTTTGGAGTCAGGTATGACAATGTTTTTTTTTTTATTGTAAGTATTGCATCTTCAACTTACACGGCTAGAATCCTCAACAGAGTGCATGTTTTACAAAGGATGGCCACAAGTTCAGAAACAACAGGGAGACTTCCCTTAGTGGGATTGCTTGGTTGAACTACATTGAACTCAAGGACCCGCTCATTCAATCTCCCATGGTGCTGCCCCAAGACCCCAACATCGGATAAGGGTTCAAAAGAAATTGTGCATGTCCACTTTTTCCAAGTTAATTTCTTTACAAACTGCAAAGCTGGAAATGTTCATTATACTGTATATGAAGCCTTGACTAGATTGTATTCATATCCTTAACAGTAAACGGAGTAAAAAAAAAAAGAACAAAGAATCACAATCATCAATGTGTGACTTAATTGTCTTGTTTCACATTGCAGCTTGATGAGAAATAAGAAACCCTGTGCTTCAGCTTATAAGAAGCCCTGTGCTTCATTATCTACTGACTCAATTTGTAGTGTAAATTACAACCAATATTATATATATTTTTTAATAAGAGTGGATGTCTACGGTATAATGTTTTCAATAGCAAAAGATTTCCAGTTTTGAACTTTGAAAAAAACCTTTGAGTGAACTGAATTGAATGAACTTAACATGAACCGAACCCTGTTTAACACAGACTGATCTGGGGCAAGGCGTACTCATGCACAGCCACAGAATACACACACACACACACACACACACACAGTCACACACACATGCGCACACAATAGAAGTCAGACATTAGTCTAATAGTATTTGCAAAAATATATACATGTTTCTTCTTAGCAGAAATTGCTGAAGTTTTGTGAGCTTGTACAGCAGCTATTTTCTCGGAATCTTTGCCTCTTGTTAAAAATGCCCGGAATAGGGACGGTAGGGTTCGTGTGGTTAAAAGTATTATTTGCAAGTACTATTTGACCAAACTCTTTGTTGTCAAACATGGGCTCTTTTTCCTCCTCAGCAGTGCAGATTCATAAAACTGACAGATCAAACAAAAGACACTGGGAGAAGATGAGAGATTAATAAATCGAGGGGGGCAGAGTAAATATAAACTGCCCCTCAGGGAGACCAGAGGACACCGTGGGTGTTTGAGGTGGTTTGGCGTTTTGTTTGAAGACAGGAGCACCAAAGCGGTGACCTTCTGAGATAAATGCCAAGTCCAACAACCTCAACGTTAAGTTCCACCCCAGAGGTTATATGTCAAAATATACACCATAATGATCTACCTCTGAGACACACAAGGATTTGTTTTTCTTTTACTTCTTAAATCCTCGGGTGGAGGCCTTGTAAATGTAAGACACATGTTGTCAGCTAAAACATTAAGTCTAATAGAGACTACAATCCTCCTAATAAGAGGAAAAGAGGACTTTAGACCCCTTTATTGGGTAGTAGCCGGCTCAGAATTTGCCAGTTAGACTTGGCTATTCATAAGCCTTGTCCAGAAATGCCCCCTAAACCCGATTTATACGGATATGTCATATCTTATGACACTGTAGCGAGCGTAAAATAGCTGATCAAAAAGCCCACAACGCATCACAGATCCGCCACACTGAGCAAAATAGATCTCTATTTTTGGCACTTGACCCCGTCGTATAACAAAGTACAAATCCGTCAAAGCAGACTAGGTCAAGACACTTCAGAAGATTTAAGAAAAGAAGAGGACAGATACACATGTGAGCACAACTCCGAAAGATGGGGGTCCGGCCATTTTGATTAAACCGATTATTGTCAAGTGGGCATCTGGACAAGGCTGTTAATTCCAAACAGTCGAGGCTCACCACTAGGAGCAGCTTAGGGGCCCATTACATTTCAAGTGTCTATCAAATAAAACATCAGAAAAACGAAATAAAAAAAACATAACATGGCTACATAACTTTTTTTTTTACCCCCCCCCAAAAAAATGAAAAGAAAAATAATCAAGAAAAAAAAGGAAATCCATCACATATACAATTCTTAAAATTAGGAATGAGGAGATAGAATCAAGGAGAGAAGACGACAAAAATAATATAACTTATCTTTTTTTTTTTTTCATGCTTTACTTTTTCTGAATAGGAATAAATATTTAAAATTAAAATCAATTCAGGGCGGTGTTTATTTTTCATGTGGTGGGGGGGGGGGGTACTCGGGTCGAAGTGCAATTTGAGGGTGACCTCAGTAACGATTGCGGGGAAGGGAGGGGGGGGGGGGGGGGTAGTCAGTGACCTCTTTAACACAGGCAATAATATGCCCTTTTTTTCTCTTTCTTTTTTCAAACCTTAACCACCTGCAGTCTTAATTTTGGACGTTTTTTTATAATTTTCCAAAAAGGTTCGAATATTTTCAAAGATTCTACGATGTGACGCCATGTGAGTTGGTATAGATCGTCTTTTTTCAATATACTTTTAAAATAGGGAATAAGTGGTTAACTCCACAGATCACCAGAGGAATGCCATACAGCGTTTTCATTCATGTAAAATAAAAAAGGAAATCCACAAAAATAAAATAAAGAAACATGTCTAATAAATAATAAAGTGTGCCACGCAGACTCAGCATTCATGAACAAGAAGTCTTTGAGCGTGGCCTGGATACAAAGTTGTTCTGATTTAGTTATCTCTTTTTGTCTTGAAAAGTAACTGTTGTTTTTTTTAGGGCAGCTACAGAGTTATAGTAACTTTTGAACGTTTCAACCAGCAAAATGAACAAAGTAATACTGTTCATGCCACATCCACTGCCACTCTGGAGAAGATAAAATCTGTCCAAAAATATAATTTAAAATGCACAATAAACACAGGTCAAAACAGCAACAGAGGCAAATAGTTCTATCCATGAGCTCTACCATGTTTTCCTCCTTTTCAATTTCCTTTTTTTGTCTTGAATTTCTTAAGCTATTTGTATATATGTACAAAAACAAGCAAGTCGAATTTGCTTTTTGGACGGTTACACACACACACACACACACACACACACACACACACACACACACACACACACACACACACACACACACACACACACACACACACACACACACACACACACACACACACACACACACACACACACACACACACGCACAGCTATGTGTCTTTTGAGAGAGAAAGAAAAAAATAAGTTCAAACTGCGGAGACAAAAACAATGATGAAGAGTTATTGCTTGTTACTGCTGGAAAGAGGATGGACATCTATTCCAAAGTCTATTGAACACATTTGCTTTTTTACTTCTTGGTTTTTGTGCCGTTTGTCTATGGACAGCTCTAAAGTAGGCGAGTGCACGATAGCTTGTTTGTAGCTGCTTGTTGAGAAAGAAAAACAAAACACATTGCAATCTCCACTCTTTCAAAATGCACCGAGCATCCACAGATGATGGGAATGTATGTGGTTAAACCCCCCCCCCCCCCCCACTCCGATCGGATGGAAAGGGAAAGGGTCATGGCAGATTCGGTTGATTGCTCATTGTTTAGTTATTGATCTGCTTTCCCATTGGTTTGTTTCACAATAGCACCAATTCAAGTGTCCAAGTTGCCGCGGTGTCGAGCAGAGGTAACGAAAGACATAAGACAAGGTTTACGATATATTTAAAATAAAATAGGACACGTAAAAAGGGGCCAAACTATTTTGATATGGCAAGTTAACCCACAGTTCGCCATTGTCCAAATTACACTTGTTCTTATTTCTTCAACCACTTAAACCCTATACTTAGTTGACCATATTACCAAGGGCTCTACCCTAGGCCCCCTCTTGTTTTCACTATACACCAAATATCTTCGCAGAAAACAGTCCATCTGCGAGTTCACAACGCGAGTTGTTGTGCGCTTGTAGATCTGCTATTTTCTCAAAAGGTCACATTACGGATGCTAGGGTTCAAGTGGTGAATCCAATTCCAGCAGAAGACAGAGCTGACACGGGATCAGTTCAACACCCTCACACACAAACAGGGACCACAAATTATTACTGCATTATGGGAATCTAAGTATATTTTGGATCAAATCCAGGGGTAGCATGTCAAAGAAATGGTGGATGATTGTGTTGAAGGAAATGTCTGAAGGTAACATTACGTCACCCTACAGAAAAAATATACTACCGTGTGTGTGTGTGTGTGTGTGTGTGTGTGTGTGTGTGTGTAATTCATACCCTTCAATAAAAGATGGGTTTAAAATCGAGATGATGATGATGCTGATCAGAGATTTTCATATCAACCCAGTCTATGATCTGATCTCTCTGTAAAATAAATATCGACTCTAAAAGCACTTTGCCGTCTCGAGTCATGATGTCAGGATCATCAACTGCAATTTTGTTGTCTCTGTCTGGGTGGAGTGCTGGGTCCCTGGAGACAGGGCTGGCCCAGGGCTTCTGCTTGGAGAGGAGGTGGTGGAGATCTGTGGGTGGAGCAGCGTATGGGGGAAAGGCGGAGCAAGGAGTTGGAGATGGGACGGGAAGTTTCCAACGACAGGCTAGAACGACATGGGAAAGCGACAACACCCCAGCTTGGGGCCATCATGGGTGTCATCAGAGGTAACTGGATGGATAGGCGGGGCGGGCGGGCGGGCGTGATCTGGAGTGTGTGCGGTGTGGATGGAGGGGTGGGGACTAGGCGGGCCTCTAGGAGGAGAAGGCAAGTTTGACGCTGCAGGAGGAGTAGCCCTCGTCGCTGGCTACACTCTGCAGGCTGCTGTGGTCGTCTAGGTCGCTGGTGCTGGCCGTGCTCACGCTGTCCATCTCTCCATGGGAGAACTCTGTGCTTTCCACGTCCACCTCGATCTCCTCTGCAGACAACAGGGGAAGGGGGATACACAATTTACCAACGTACAATAAACAAACATTTTACTTTCTTATTGACCTTCTGCGGAGAGAGGTGAAAATGCCGTTCCCTAAGCGGCTACCATTAAGGATAACATTGCTGTTACGCAGAACCCTTACGTCCCCATAGTTCTGTTTATGGTGGGGTGTTTTTTTGTTGTTGTAATGCACAACTTCATCACACAAATAGCCGATCTACAAGCACAAAACACTTTGTTGTGAGTTTGTAGATCTGTTATCTTTGCAAAATCTTTTATATAATTTTATTTGAAATGTAATTCCGTCTGTTGATTTTAAATATAAAAAAGTAAGAAAAGCATTAACAATAGCTTGTGACTAAATAATACTCAAATAACATTGGATCCATTGGAGTACATTTCCTGAAAAGTAATGGGTTTGACATTGGGGGGGGAAAAAAGCTTCCCACCAGTTCCCACCTTTCCAAAAAAAAGACTATTAACCCATTCTGAACGGGAACCCATTTTGGTGTTAGCATCATGTTATGCTTTAGCTATTGAAAAATAGCAGATCTACAAGCTCATAGCGCGCCACCGAGTGGCGCGCTACGAGCTTGTAGGTCTGCTATTTTTGAAAAATCGAAGAACGACTGACATTTTTTTTTAAATCTGATCTCAGGTCAGAATGGGTTCATCAGACCAGTGTGTGTCCAGTGGAAACCTCGTATGAATCTGATCTCAGGTCAGAATGGGTTAACTAGAGCTGCTCACCTTGGTCAGAGTCAGAGGGCTCGGAGCAGAGGGTGGAGCCCACGCTGTCCATGCGTATCCTCTCCCCCTCCACTGGGGCCCCGGGGCCGCCCTTCAGCAGGTCCAGCTGACGCTGGAGGTGACGCTGCTCGCGCTCCAGGGAGTCCAGCTGGTACTGGCTCTTCCTGTCCGCGTCTTCAAGTTTCTGTCCAGAGGAAAGCGTTTGGGCGGGGGGGCAGAAAGCAACACTGTTAGGCCGGGCGGCTGTTAGGCTTTTCAATGTTGATGATATCATGACAAAATGCGCCATGAATCAGGCTCACAAACGCAATTAAGAGGCAGGTGTACTTGGTTGCATAACAGAAAATGAAAATCTACAAGTTTACAACATGCAAGCTTGTTGTAGATCTGCTATATTTGTTTTTGACCATCTTCTTCACCTATAATGACATGCCCAAAATACGGACGGCCGGTTGATAGAGGTTAAAGAGACAGCAGAGAGTCCTATCCATTTCAAAGGCCTGAAACCCCAGCATCAGCATTCAGTCACCAATCCCCCATTGTGTCCTTTCAATCTTTCCAGCAAAAACAATGGCAACTTTCTTTACCTGCATTGTTAACAGCGTGGTAACTTCTATGCCAGACCCCCTTTGTTTACTACTAGTGTCTCTACACAACGGGTAGCAGCTAGAGCGCTGAATGACACAGCCACATGTCAGACCCCTCCTCGCACCGTGTCACGGCCGCCGCCAACAGCGATGAACGCGACTCCCGGCGACCAGATGAAGAAGTCGTCCATAGCTGTTGAGTCATGACTCAAGTTGCAGCAGCAGCAGAAGGGGGAGACACGCGGTAACAATTCAGGCTTTGTGCCTCTCCTGATTCTGTGATGTCAACACAGTCACACACTTGGCTTTCCACGTGCAAGCTGCTCCATCTCACGCAGTCACATGCTTGTGTTTTTGTTTTTTAAATGGATGGGGAGAAGCATGAGGTACTGTAGACATCAGGCTGTCACACAGTGGTGTGTGTGTGCGCCTCAGCATTAGGCTATACCAAGGCAGTCAGTTAACAGTAACTAAGTGCTGTTGACTTTTGTCAATTTCACAGCTACTCCAGAGGTGGAAGGTGTATTCCACTCAATTTGGAGGGTGAAAATGTTTGCCACTCGCCATTCTGGAGGTTTAACCACTTAAAGCCCTATATACCTCATTGCATGACAAATAGGAAAAAAAGGCAGATTTAGGCTAGAGAGATTGTTATGATTCACTTGACACTCTGGCAGCTAGGCCAGACAATACATTTTCCGTTTCTGTTAAACTGAACACAATGTGCTGAACCATTTACTTCCGGTATTAGCACCCAATACCCAAATACCCAAACTATCAATCAAATGTACATAGCTATCTTCTATTTTCAAAACCAAAACAACTGGGCTAGTTAGCTAGCTGAAACTATCAGGGAAGCTAAGCAAATATTCAATTAAAGTTGAATTCCGGATTAACCATTTTCTTACCATGTTATCAATACCCAAAAACGAGTGGTAGAAGTGAAAAATGTATTACATAATTCCATGTAGCATGCACGCTACGGTAGGTCATAGTCTCATTTGCCTTTCTTACAGAAACCCCTTTTGGACAAAACACTGTGCATCGTATTTTGTCATTATGAAAGACGGATGTGTAGGGGGGGGGGAAAGCGCTTTCAAGCGATTAAAATAAGAAATGTAGCGCATGACCCAGCGTGCACGCTCACAGCTCCGGTGGGCTCCGTTTGGAATTATGTAATCAAAGTTTCACCTCTATCACTCGTTATTGGATATAATAACATCAGATTAACCCATTCTGACCTGAGATCAGATTCATACGAGGTTTCCACTGGGACACACACTGGTCTGATTAACCCATTCTGACCTGAGATCAGATTCTAAAAATGTCAGTCGTTCTTCGAGTTTTCAAAAAATAGCAGACCTACAAGCTCGTAGCGCGCCACTCGGTGGCGCGCTATGAGCTTGTAGATCTGCTATTTTTCAATAGCTAAAGCATAACATGATGCTAACACCAAAATGGGTTAAGGTAAGAAGATGGTTAATCCAGAATTGTCCTTTTTTTTTAATGTTTTTTTTGTGTGGCTTTCGCCTTTATTTTATATATTTTTATGGAGGGATAAGACAGTAGGCTGACAGGAAATGGGGAGAGAGATGGTGGGGAGTGACGCAGTAAAGGCCGTCGGGATCGGGAGTCGAACCCGCGGCACACTGCCAGACTGGATTACCAGCCTAGGTGCCTGGACCGCTGAGCCACGGCCCAGGCCCGGAATTGTCCTTTAAGTGTTTACTTTGGTCAGACTTTGATATCATATTTTTGTGCCCCCCGTTACCTTTATGTGATTTTTGGCCTTGTTGAGCAGGCCCAGCGTGGTATGACGGTTGCAGTCTGGTCCCAGTGGTATGAGTGACTTCAATCGCTCCAAACACAGCCTCAGATGAGCTCGTCTGCAAAGAACAGGGGAGACCAAAGATCAGATGATGCAGTCACAACATGAATCAGCTTGCAACGCGTTTTGTGCATTTGGTGTAGACAGGAAAAAAAAGAAGCAGGCCTAGTATAGAGCTGAACTCAATTAAGTATATTACACATTGTGATTTTACTAGGGGGTTCATCATGAAGACATTAGCCCAAAACCTATGCCTTGCTCAAGGGTCAGATTTCACCTTTCAGTCACAAATGTTGTGCTCTAAACTTCAGGATGAGCCTTTTGATTGCACGACCCTAATGGGACACACACAGTTCAAGAGACGTCTGCGGAGACATCACACATTAGTCATGTCATGTTAAACCTTCCACAGATCCATTACCCTTCTAGTCAGTGGTACACATTCCACTCTGTCTACTTATAGTAGCCCGTCTCGTCTACGCTACAAAAATGAAGCCGTTTCAGCTGAGAGAGGGACAGGATAGGTTGCACCGGCATTTCCTGTACCCCCGCCCACCCGGGCTCCCACCCTCCATCATCTTGACAGTCCCCGTTATGTCCGTGACTGCAGACAGGAGCCCGAGTACTATCTTCCCAGCTAATGGCCCAGAGTTGAGAGGTAAAGGGAGATAATTGAGGCCATAACACAATCAGCAGACCATTAGCAGGGCCTACTCTTTCAGCCCGGCCAACACGGCACCCGCAGTCAGGAAGACAGTAGGACTCAAAGCAGTGGCCTGAGACCCAAGGACACTCCCCCATTAACCCATTCTGAACGGGAACCCATTTTGGTGTTAAGCATCATGTTATGCTTTAGCTATTGAAAAATAGCAGATCTACAAGCTCATAGCTTAGAGCTTGTAGGTCTGCTATTTTTAGAAAAATCGAAGAACGACTGACATTTTTTAGAATCTGATCTCAGGTCAGAATGGTGTTCATCAGACCAGTGTGTGTCCCAGTGGAAACCTTGTATGAATCTGATCTCAGGTCAGAATGGGTTAAGGAGGGGGGGGGGGCTCAATGACGGGGTAACAAGAACACTCGGCGGATTTACCCTTTTTGCCGACTTCTCAAGACAAGTCGGCAAACCGTGGAGAATATTCGGCAGACTCTTAAGAAGATTCGCCGCGCGACGACTCTTCTTCAGATTCTGCCGAATATTCTCCACGTTTCGGGGCACTTTCAGCAGCTGCAGCTGCAAGTTTCTGAATGTTAGCTACTGCTAGCTACTGTGCTAACGATGCTAAAGCAACACAACCAATTTTTTTTATTAATCCCGTGATCGGGACGGGACGGGGGGGAGCTGGGTGGACCGCAGTGTTTGTTTACAATAAAGTTTCAATAGTTGTCACTGTACAATACTTTAAAACAGTTGTCATGTTGCACACAATCAATTTGGTCATAGCAGCCGCTGAGCCGCCTGTAGCCTCTCCTCTCCAAGCAGCAGCCCACAGTGCCTGCACCGTGAGACCGCAGTGAGAACGCTATAGCATTGCAAGAAGCTAAGGCTTAGCTGCTAAGCTAACACAACACCAGCCATGGTGGTGGTGATGTTAGCTTAGCGTAGCGTAGCTTGCTGCTGCTTGGCTGTTCAACTTCACTTCATCTCTGCACAGCGCAGCAATAGCTTTGCTTTGCGCTTGCGTTAGTCAAAACTAAAAGCGAGTGACAGTGAGACGAGCATGTCGACCGTAGCAATGAATGGAGACCTATTTGGAATGATTAAATCCATTATTGGCCTGGAGAAAGTTACAGCCGCTCCGCCTCCTCCTCCCTGGCACGGTACAATTAGCCATGTGCTATATGACGTTTTGTTTACCCTGCGACAGGGACTGAGAGACACTTGTGAAAGCTGAATGCTTTTGCATGCTTTTATTGATCTGCTGTCTGATCAGCGTGCATGATCATCATGCAGTAGCTAGATGCGCGCTCCAGTGCCGAGATTTCTTCCCGTTTCGGCGACTCTTCGTCACTTTCCGTCCGAGTTCTCAGACAGAACTCGGACCGGAAAGTGACGAAGAGTCGGCGAAAGGGGAAGAAATCTCGGCAAAGATGAAGAAGAGTCGGCGACCCGAGTTCTCCAGTATTCAATGACGGGCCCCTCCGAGGAACCCACTAGACTAGACTCTCTGCTATGCTCTGCTCCTTTGACTACAGGCTGTCTAGATGTGTATTGGAGACATGTGAGTGCTGGCTGAGCAGGAGTGTGTGTGTGTGTGTGTGTGTGTGTGTGTGTGTGTGTGTGTGTGTGTGTGTGTGTGTGTGTGTGTGTGTGTGTGTGTGTGTGTGTGGAGGAGGGGAGGTTAAAGTTATGCATGGCTAGTCCTGATAAGCACATGAGAGCAAGCTATTACCATCGTGCGTGTGCGTGCGTGTGTGTGTGTGTGTGTGTGTGTGCGTGTGTGTGTGTGTGTGTGTGTGAGTGTGTGTGTGTGTGTGTGTCCTGTTAAACTATGTGGAAAAACAAGTGCCCTATGGGGAGGGTGTGTGTGCATGTACAGTACAGTTTTTTTGTGCCACCAGAAGTATTAAGGGGACAGTCAGGAGATGTGTGTGAGTGTGAGTGTGAGTGTGTGTGTGTGTGTGAGTGTGTGTGTGTGAGTGTGAGTGTGTGTGTGTGTGTGTGTGTGGGGGGGGGGGGTTAACGGTGATAACTATCAGTCTGTCTCTGGTCGTCTGAGTGTGTAATCACTTCTATTCATGGGGCCGAATGGAGCCCACATTCAGTCTTTATCAGCGAGCAGTCCATCTATCTCTCCGCCTCTCTTATCCTAACCCTGCCACCAGCTCCTTATTACTGTGGCCCCGATCGACACGCACGTACGCAGATGACATGCCGCGATTAATCACACACATTGCCTGTTGCATGGACGCAGGCTAGGACGGGGTGAGGTTCAGGACACACAGTAGCAGCAGAGCGGTGAGGCGACAGAACAGCTGACGCAGAACGCACACGTCGTACCCAGGGCTCATAATTGTACAACACACACCTTACTTAACCCATTCTGACCTGAGATCAGATTTAAAAAATGTCTTCTACATCCTGACAGTTTTCTGAAAAAGCTATGTTTCTATGTCAGTCGTTCTTCGACTTTTCAAAAATAGCAGACCTACAAGCTCGTAGCGCGCCACCTGAGCTTGTAGATCTGCTATTTTTCAATAGCTAAAGCATAACATAATGCTAACACCAAAAGGGGTTCCCGCCCAGAATGGATTAAACCTCTTTAAATCTGGTGTCTAGGGCATCTTGAAATTGGATTTAACCACTTAAACCCTCCGGAATTAGTCAACTAGGACTTCACCTGAGTTGGCCCTATACAATCTTTTTTTTTCAGACGATTTTGTAACTCTTTTTTCACCCGGTGCCAATTGCCTAATCCTCAGAGCCCCGAACTGAGCTCATCCTTCAATGCCTGAGGAGTGATCAGGCTGCTTCTTATCATCTGACGGCCACGCTACACCAGGCTTTTCTCGTGCGTTTACTCTAAACGCGCGGACCGTGCGTGAGTAAGCCAAATGCCCTGCATGGCTACATCGATCTGTCAGACGCGCGGCAGGTTTGTGCGGGACCTTCCGGGAGGATATATAGATACGTGCGCATGGGGGCATACGCACGTAATTTTTTTTAACCGATCCTATTTTTAGAGAACGCGTAGGATGGCCCGCGGTATCCGTGCGTCTGGTGTAGCTGGTATCATTGACATATATTGGTCCTATCCAAACGCACTGTATGCGCGCAGTAAAGGCATACGCACGCGCGCAAAATTGCCTGGTGTAGCTTGGCCGTGATAGGGGGGAGTTTCCCCGGTAGGACGTGGCCGTCGTGGCGCGTGGAAGAACAACCAGTTCCTTTCCCCTCCATTAGGCGCCCTGGCTGACTAGTACTTTATCTGACGTCACATCTGCAATTCTGGGCCAATGTTCCTCCAAGCATATGGATGCTGCGGTTAAAGTTGTTAACACAAGCTCAAACCGCGTACAACACACAAACTATCATAACGCCAATCTATCTGAGATACACACACGACGTACACTTTTGACTGACGAGGCAGCTGACTAGGAGGAGGGCACAGCAGGACAGAGAGTCTGCAGACACGTCTGAACATGTCAGTCTGCCTACATTACATGCCTGGGCGTTGAGTGAACAAACTCCAGACCTACTACTCCTCACACACACCACGCCACCACACATACACAACCAACCACCGCCTTCTTCACTCACTACTACTGCTGCTGCTTCACTCCCATGCAGATTAAAACTCTACAACCAGACCTCAGATAACCTCCACCAGGGCTGCAACTATTGATTGTTTCCTTAGTGATTTTCTATTAATTGAGTCTTAGACGCATACGTATATTTTACATATCAACAAATCAATGCAATAATAATTGACTGAATTGATTAGATACATTTTTAGGAGAGTACCGTCCAGTTGATGAGAGAACCCATAACAGTGCTTAGGGTAGACTCAGGCCTTCATTAGTCCATGTGGTGCGGGCCATGAATCATGTCTTTTTCAGCTGAGTAAGCGCGAAAACCACCAACACCCTTCCACGCCCTTGGTGACGACGATGGCAGACAGTGTCGCTACGGTTTCTCCAGTCTGCCGCGTTCTGTTGCCTCCGAGACACAATGTCTGTCCTCCTCCCGTACAAATGCTATAGTTTACTGCGGGATGGTAGCCTTCAAAACTGCCACACACACACACACACACACACACACACACTGTGCTTCTGGCGTGGGCACGGTCGATAGGCAGGCCTAATCTCTTGTCTGCATTACAAGTGGTTCTGCGGAATGTTATGATTTGAGGTAGCGAGGGCACAGCCCAATGGTTGGAGTCAGGCAGGGCTGGAGTGAGAGAGGGAGAATGAATAAGACAGGATGGTACTGTATGTACTGTATGTACTGTGTGTACTGTATGTCCATTACCAAGAACATCAGTCCAACATGGGAGTCTGTGCGAACATCATGACCCACAACAGGTCACGTTGACCAGTTAAATGTCACTGACAACTAAGGCCCTTTTCCAGCTGGTGTTGTTCGCCAGAGAGGTCAAATGTCCCAATGCCTGAACATGCTTATCATTTAGACCACGGGCCAAAGACTTTAAGCTTTTTGCAGCTTACAGTACAAATGGCTTGAGCCTAAATATGCTTAAATATCTGCATTCTGCAGCCAGAACCTCCTTCAGCCAGAACCTCCCTCACAGCAGAGGAGGTACCATCCATGGCCACAGATTCAGGACGGAGGAGGGGTTACCCTTCAAGACTGGAACCCCTTCCTGTCTAGTCTGTTAGAAGCCGCAGGTTAACTCATTCATTGCCTGCCAGAGGTTAGGGACGCTATCTAAGGTACAGACTAAAGACGTGACATCACAGGCCATGGCTACGTCAGAGAGAGGAAGTTAGCATGGCTAGCCTAGCATTTCATTCAGCAAGCTGGGATAAAACAAAGTGTTCCAGCCAGTCACAGCTCATTGTCATTAATAAGGCTTATTGATCAGCCACAAATAGAACGCAGGCTACTGTTAGTCAGCATTAGTCAATTCCCGTTGCTTCTCACTTACCGTGTCCAGAACCAATGAATGGCGTTTAATTAGCATTACTTTAGCGTGAATGGGAGACTCTCTGTGTGTTTGCGAGATTACATAACACATGGCCAGTTGCTACCAGGCAGACCTATGCTCTGAATTGTCACGCACAACAGGGGACCTCAAATCCCCTGCTGCAATAAAGCAACAGAGCAACAAACAGGCCTAAATTTAACTCTTATTTACTAGGGAAGGATCCAGAGATAGAGAGAGAGAGAGAAGGGAAAAATAATACCATACTGTTTTCACAGCCGAACGGGGAGAGCATCTGGCAATGAGTGTGTTTATTTTGATGGTCACTGTTGTATTTACAAATGTCGTCACATTCATGGCAAAAAACATGGTGACCGGAACTACGTCATTTTGGGCAAGTCTCCGCCCTTCGCTCGTTCCCTATGCCGCTAGAACAAGATAGCTTAACCGCTTTAACCCTCTATATTTAGAATTAACATGGCGCTATACGTGCTTCACTCTTTTTTCTCCTCTACACCACATCTCTTTGCTGTGTAGATTTTTGCCTAATGCTCCCCTAGAATAGGGATTGCTAGGGTTTTTTTTATAAGTGAATTTATGGAATCTGTTCAACTTTGCAAACATTGTTATTAATTTGCACCTGAACTAGCACGTATTTCACATGTAATAATAGGCTGTGTGTAAACAGCTATGTGATTGCGCTAGAAAATGTTGGACGGAACAGACCGACAAGAGTGGATTATACAAGCAGCGTGGTCACAGCAATGGCTGGCAGGCTCTCCTCACTCACAGCCAGCCTTCCTTTTCCTCCTGAGACAATGTGACGCTTCCACTCCTCGTGTGTGTGTGTGTGTGTGTGTGTGTGTGTGTGTGTGTGTGTGTGTGTACGCATGCGTGTGTTCCTGTGGCCTCTGTGTTCCCGACAGGCCCAGATGGGTACACAGGCGGGCAGCTCTGCTGTGTGAGCAAGCAGCCAGCTATAACCCTGGGTCACTGCGCCAAACCTTTTCTTCCCCACTCCCGATATCCATCTACCCCCCACCGCCATCACATCCACCCCGGATAACCACAGGTGTCTCTCTCTCTCCGTCATACACCAGCTATGCCATGCTAGGATCCGTTCACCCTGCCTGCCATAATATGAAAGTAAAATGGAGCTCTTTTCAAAGCCGCATTTTGAAGCCCACCCCCTTTTTTTTTGTAAGGCAGGCCTGCCTCACCCCAGCTCTTGCGTATATATGCATGCACTTACTCTCTATTCAGTTTATGTGGAGGAGGACACAATCCTGCTCGCCCACCCACTCCCCCTCTCTGCTTTCCATTTGGACGCCCTGTACAGTTTGGAGGTTTAGAGCACTAGAGAGGGAGAGAGATGAATACTGCTGACAATATCCTAAAAGGAAAGCCCAGCTGTATACGTAGCTCAGACAGGTGACAGGTGTACTTGTTCTGATGCGGCCATGGACATGCTTGCCCTGCTACGATACTACGCTGCTGTAGCTGAATGTTTATTTTGTTATAATAGCAGTCTATTGTGTGATGATACTAAAGTGATCCTCACTCACTCACGCATAGTGTGGCCTTTAGTACACTGTAGGCATAAAACCACCCTGTGATTGCTTATGTGCGATAACGACGTTTTAGAATCTTATGACTAAAATCTCATGACTTCCAACTTAACATTGATTTGTGCCTAAAGAGAAATAGGAAGTTAATAGATGAAATACTGCACTGCTCTCAAAAGCCTTGCGTGGATAAAACCTTGCATGGTTTAAGGCAGTGTGCTGAAAAATCTCCACTAGTTTCCGCACAATTTTATTTTATTCAAATTCCCTCGGAACTGACACGGTTAGTCAGTGTGAAAACTGGAAGGAAAAGCTATGGCTTGCCCTAGATACCCAACTTGTGGATAAAGTAAATAATGAATGACTTCTCAGGCCATCCAAGATGTCTGACATAATTACTGGATGGGCTCTTAAAGGTCAGATTTAACTGACCAATACACTTACTCTTCAGCAAAAACCCTGCTTTCTCAAATGCCTTTAACACATGTACACTCGCACAAGCACGCACACGCAATCCCACCCCCCGTTTGACCTACTTTTAATCCACATGAGAGAGAGAGAGAGGGGAAATATGACCCTTCACCCACTTATCACACTAATTACATATCACCAACCACTGTTCCAACCACTGTAAATCTACTAAACTGACATGTAGAAGGAAATTAAGATAGCGTTGCATTAGCAAATTTACCGACCAAGGAAGAAATCACACAGGACTTCTTCTCGGACTTGGCTGAAGGATGAAGCCTCAATTTATGCTCCACCGTATGGCGGCGAAAGTAGCCGATCTATAAGCTTACGGCGCATCACGGAAGAAATGACTTGTGGGCTTATAGATCGGCTATTTTCGTCGGCACGCGACACCATTGTATGACGGAATATATATCAGTGCTTATGAGAGGGTATTACTTTTCTCTTCCCTTCTCCCTACTTTGCAGTGTCAAGGCTCATTTGAGGCAACCGCAAATCATAATTCACAGCAATAACTGGAGCTATTACAGTGTGCCCCATGTAATACAAAGCTCCATTTAAACGAGTCCAAGGCCCCTTCCATCGAGCACGGCGTCCAATCAGCAGTGAATTATCTCACTAAGGAAGAGGAGAGCAGTCCAATCACACAAAAGGTAAATAAACAGAAGGGACGGTTTCCTTTTCCGTGATTTTTGAGTGTATTTGTTTTCAAAAGAGGCTAAGTCCATAATTCTGAAGCTAAAAATAATAGAAGCAAAGCAGTGTTGCCTTAGCTCAGGGGCCTGCGGGGACATCACATGTAGCCACACCCCGAGATCAGAGGGAAGGGAAGTGCACGTGAGCCGCCGTGCCGTGGCGTGGCACACTGATCTATACTAACTCTGCAGATGGTCACATACAATATACATGTAGAGAGAGCCGGGCCCAGCCCACTACTCGCCATACAACTTGTCTTTCATATCAACTACTCAGTGTTGTCATGTACGTGTGCCTTCAATGCATTCATACATACATACTGTACATACATACATACATACATACATACATAGGTGCACTGTACTCCACGCACGCACGCACGCAGCTTGGGAGTATTACACATGCATGCACAGACACATGCACAACATGGACAAGCAACATGCCAAACAACGGTTCTCTGTATTTGCTCACCATCTTTGTTTACTGGTTGGCTAAGTTAACACAAAGGCAAGGGTTGTTTTTTTTTTCCTCGCAAGGATGGACCATGATTCCCTGCTTTTCTCTTTTCTTTCTGTCCCTCTTTTACGCAGGGGCCCTTCTGGCTCCCTCTCGCGCTCTTTCTCTCTCTCACATGACTGCTATGCGTTTGTAGCCTTGGTCACATGGATTTTCATACAGACAGTACAGTGGCACCTGACTGAATAGTGAATAAGGGGTTGTTGTTGTTTGTTTATTTGGATGAGAAGAAAAATGAAAAGAAAACTACCACACTCTCTAGGCTGACTGCTGGAATCGTCGTCAAACAGCTAAAAAATAGCCTGGTTGCAAAGCTGGACTTTACCATATTATGTGCCTCAAAAACAACCATAAATAGGTTACAATTGTATAGGAAAGGACTGCAGTTAGAAACCTATCTAAGAAGATGTCAGAAGAATGGTCCAGCTATGGCTAGCAAAAACAAAATTGGAGAAAGCAACAATCAAACAGTCCTTGAAAAACCACATTGTACGCTGTCCTCTGAAGTGAGTATACATGCACTCATAAACATGCGTCTATGGTTTGACACATGATGACATGCTAGCATAATGTCATCAACAGCCACTGGACAACATGTCCAAGATGTTCTCATTGCTCATGGAAAAATTAAATTCATGCACTGGGCGATGAATTCAAATGACAGTCTGTGTTATCGGGACAAAGGTAAACAAATGAGGACTTGAGAGGCTGTCTTTACAGTGAAGAAAATTGGTCAGAGTCATATGTTGCCCGATGGTGACGTGCTAGCTAATCCGTCACGTTTCTCGGCTCCCAAACATTCTCTTTCTCACACACACACACACACACACACACACACACACACACACACACACACACACACCTCAACTGCTGCTGTGGACTGACTTCTCTCCAATGAAAGACCAATGCATTTCTCTTCTCTTTTATGAAACATGGACAGATGGGATAGACGGAGAGGGAGGACTTCTGTCTGTTCGTAATCTGCCCAGAAACTAGCCTTGGGAGCCGACACAGATGAGTGATCTGGGCTGGGTTACAGTAGGCCAGCCAATGGCCGATGTCCTAGTGATCCTTTTCACCAGCTGATCTCTACAGAAGATTTTCTATTCAAATGAAGGACAAAAAAACTGGACTAACTGAACTAAGCCTGTTTCTCTGCCAGTTTGATGAGTAAAGTCTCTTCAAGCAAATTCAACCACTAAGCGGTGGAACTTTGGGACTGTCACCCCCGGTTGTGTCACCCTTACCGATCAGCCAGGTGGACAAAACACCAAAGGGAGACCTGCAGGAAATGGGAAAGACACCAACAGCCCGCCAGGAGAAACTGAATCTAAACAACCCCACGTGAACGCTGCCTTGGCTTGTGTTTGTATAGCATGGTGCCCCACACCTGCTGCCCCACCAGTACAATCAACCATTGAGCGTACTGATGGCTAATTGGTACATTTGACAAACACAGTTGTGGAATGTGAAGAATGCTCACTTTCTCCTGCCCCCCCCCCCCCAAAGAGAGAGAGTGTGTGTGTGTGTGTGTGTGTGTGTGTGTGTGTGTGTGTGTGTGTGTGTGTGTGTGTGTGTGTGTGTGTGTGTGTGTGTGAGAGAGTGATTCTGAATCTAAACCTTATATACACTTCATTGCAAGTTGAAAAGTAGTCTATGAATCTACAAGTTTGTTAAAAAAAGAAAAAAAACTTTTCAACTATAATGCCATGCCAATGGGGACTAGGTTGGTGGAGGGTGTGTAGAGCCCAGGATCACATTAGAATTAGATGATTGACACAGGGGTGAAAAATGGGTTACAAAATCGTGGGATAAAAAATATATTTAAAAGAATAATGCCATGCCAAAAATAGGTGTGCCAGAATTGTGGTTAATTATTCTCAAAAGCTGCATTTCCTTTTTAGATTCACAATTCACTTGAATTGTTGTGTTCTCAATCTTTTCCAAAGACTCACATGCTGCTAAGAGAGTCCCACCTTCCTGTGACTGGCTATGCGGACGGATGGGAACGCCGCCGGCGGGATTGTTTAGTCTAGGATCGCCACTGGAACTCAGCTTGGAAAAACATCAGCGAGATGCGGGATTTGGAAACCACACTGAAAGTGTAGGAGCTACTATAATAACAGACTAATGGGAGGCTGTAAACCCCCCCAAAAAAGGGAGGAAAAAAATCAAATGTGTGATCATAGGGGAACCCCTCTTGCAGCCAATCCCCATGCGGAAAGGCTGGTAAATAACCCATTCTGAACGGGAACCCATATTGGTGTTAGCATCATGTTATGCTTTATGCTATTGAAAAATAGCAGATCTACAAGCTCATAGCGCGCCACCGAGTGGCGCGCTACGAGCTTGTAGGTCTGCTATTTTTGAAAAATCGAAGAGCGACTGACATTTTTTTTAAATCTGATCTCAGGTCAGAATGGGGTTAATCAGACCAGTGTGTGTCCTAGTGGAAACCTCGTATGAATCTGATCTCAGGTCAGAATGGGATAAAGTGCAGCACGGACGGACGGCAGTCATTACTGGGCAGACCGACACCGCCCGCCGTCACGCCAACACACTGACGCCATGCCAAGCCACCGAGAGGCATCTGCAACGACGCATAGCAACAGTGAAGAAGAGGGAGAGGGATGGGGGGATGCATAGGAAACCAGAAGATCATCAGACAGAGAAGAAGAAAGATGACTGGTTAGCTTGAGAGAGAGAAAAAAAAAGCTGAAAAACCAAGCCACACACCCCCCCACACACACACCAGGCTGACTAGGAGGGGGTGGGGTGGGGGGTCCTGCCAGCTGTGCGGTATGTGTAGCAGAGCCAAGGGAGAATGGGGATGAAACCCATCACTGACACATGGATTAGTTCACACGTGCACACTGCCTTTTAATCTGCTCCACTGACAAAGGCTTCACTCTCGGAGGGAGAAGGGAAGGGGAGCGAGAGAGAGAGAGAGAGAGAAGTGAAAGAGGTAGAGATCACATGCCTTTAGTTGGGTTGTCCAAGACATTGTTTTTCTTTTTCAACGGCGCACGCACGCAGGCACGCAGGCACGCACGCAGGCACGCACGCAGGCACGCACGCACGCAGGCACGCAGGCACGCAGGCAGGCACGCACGCAGGCACGCACGCAGGCACGTACGCACGCAGGCACGTACGCACGCAGGCACGCACGCACGCACGCACGCACGCACGCACGCACGCACGCAGGCACGCAGGCACACGATTCCAATGCCCTTCTATGCTCAAAATCAAGTGTCTCCACTTCCATTCATTCATCCATCCATCCATCCGACCAGCTGCTGACCTGCACCACCCACTTCTCCCCTTTGCTTGGTCCTGGCGACCTGTCCTATAGGTCAGGACGAGAGAAGCTTTGGATTAAACTGCAATATGGCTTCTAAAACAGGCCTGGTGCAAACCGAGGGCCATTCAGCCAGATGTTAGCTGCTCTGTGCGAGGTGTGTGTGGGATGAGGGTGGGGAGGGGGGGGGGGTTCAGTGCCCCTTCAGACCACATCCTCTCCACAGCCATGTAGCTGTGCAGAGAGGCTTTGGTACGTCCAATGGGGATAGTAATCCAAACATAGCCCACACTACATCCTTTTCCCACAAACACACAAATGCAGAGACACTGAGACACTGAGACACACAGTCACACTGAGACACACACACACACACACACACACACACACACACACACACACACACACACACACACACACAGTATGCGTGCAAACTCAACAAGGTTAGGTTAAGTTGATTTACACAATTTTAACAAAAGTTATTCCATGTACTATTCCTCCAAATACATGATACACAGTATACTGTATGTTATGCTTCTACAATATTTTTGTTCGTCGTCCACAGCCTGCATTCAGGGAGAGAAAGACATGAGATAGTCGGGAAGATCTGCACTCTCATTGGTGAGTTGCTAACATCATGGGGCACCAGGATTGGTCAAAAGCGTGTGGTGTTTTCCCCCTTTTCCCCTGGCTGTGAGGCTAAAAATAGACAGTTAGATTTAGCCTAAATGAATATGCCGTGTGTTGTTTTCCACCCAATAAGCATTTTTCTTTTTTTCTTTCTTTCTTTCCTCACTTCTTCTGCCTTTATTTAGGTGTGGATATAGTTCAACGTGGCCACTAAATGACTAAGCAGCATGACTAACTACCAAGCGAAGGAACATAGGAGCATTCCATCCTGGAACGCAATGTAACAACAGCATGTCAGTACACTTATGCTAGCGTGGGCTTATCAACAAGTCTGCCCCGCCACCGCTACCGTTAATGGCAAAAAGGTAGCGTAGGAGGACGGTCCGAAGGGTTGTTATTGCAGGGTGAGAGACCAGAAAGAACACAGGAGGAGTCTTGATATACTTTTCCTCCTCGTGCCTAAACTTCACGGCCTCTCTCTCTCTCATTCAAAACAACACACCGTTGCTATTTTCGGTCCTTCAAATTAAACAAGCCCGTTGAGGCTATAACACCTTGGGCTCCGACCTGCTGACTAAGCCTGTATGCCCGCCGCCCGGCCCTGTTAGTTTGCCAACACGCTGTCCTTTCACGGAATGCGGTGAGGATGCAGTTTACTGTATAAGGGCACAACAAGGAGGTGGCAAGATAACCAGAGTCAAAGGGTCAGAGGATCCGGGGGCAGAGAGACCCATCAGTAAACTCCTCAGTGTTGATTAAAGTCTGAGAGAGTACAAATGAACTCAATGAACTCTGGGGGCTTCGCTGCGTAGTCAGGGGGTTATGGGTGAGCCTGTGTGGGCACCGAAAAAAGGTAAACTAGGATCCTCTGAAGTGTTCCTAAAGCCGTTTTTGGAAGTCGTTTAACCCTGAAATGTGTGCGAGTTGCTGTAAATCAGTTGTTGGAAGAAATGTATCTTGGGTATAAAAGCCAGTGACCTACTTTCACTAACAGCAGCAATTATTACCACAATCACCAGCATTTGAGCGGGGCTCTGGTGTTAATTATATACCACCCTGGTACTGGTTTACCCAATGTAGATCACTGTGTTAATTACAGGTTAGATTGTCCCCTGTGCACCACAAACTGACACACAGGGAGAGCGTATTATTAGGTTTGTGTGCCACTCAAGGCTCTCTTGAGTCTGGTGTGTTCGACCTATCCCTCCTCTCATCCCATCAGCCTGTCAATGACTTCCTCCTGCTCCGTCACCGTCAAAATGAAACACTGGGCAGGCTAGCAGGGGCGTGGGCCGACTGGCACTGGACAACACCATGCAGGGGAGCAGGCTAGCAGGGGCGTGGGCGGACTGGCACTGGACAACACGATGCAGGGCAGGGGCGTGGGTGGACTGGCACTGGACAACACCATGCAGGGGAAACGTGCCCCGAGTAGCACGTGTGTGTATGCTCCATCAGAGCTCTGGCTGGGCTCGCCAGACCAGAGATCAAGTCCCCTAAGCCGCTTTCCCGAGCCAAGAAAAGCTTACAAGTCGTCACGTTGGAGGAGAACAAATGGTGCCGGTTTTAGGCCCTGCAGCGAAGCCTCAGAATAGGCCACACTCACTGGGCAGACAACGGAGAGGCTGCATCAGCAGCAGCACATCCAGAACACATGGAGCTGGGGCTTTATAAAAGTGTGGCTACTCATCCCTGAAGGCCTAAAACAAACGGTGTTAAGTTTATAGGAAGAATGAGGCGAGGTTTACTCTAAAGCAACATACCACTTAAAACTATTGGGACACCTTACTCTTATGAATCGATTACAAAACCTTTTTTTTCCTCCTCAGGGTTTTATTTACTGATAATTAATTAATTTCTTCACTTCCTTTCAGACCCATTACCAAACAGCTGGATATATTGAGCAAAGGAGGATGTAAAAATGTTCATTGTATCATGGATATCAAACTATCTGGTTAACTCATTCATCGCTTTTAAGAAGTGCCAAAAAGTCCCTAAGCGCCAGTCTCTATACATTTTTTTATTTAATTTAAATTTTCATTTTTTTGTTTAAAAAAAAAAAAAAAAAAAAGATTTTTTTTTTTTTTTTTTTTTGGTCCAATGTTATACCCGTCTGAAAAAGACGACAAAGACGTCGTTGGCGCTGTGGGAGTTGCTAAAAAAGAGGTCAATTAGGTCGTTGGCAGACATTGAGTTAACTGAAGGTCATTACAATTGTTGTGAATAACACCTCCAGTTACTCATCTTAAAAACACTCATGACTCTATTGGTCAAGATGGGTCCCCCTGTCCCCCACCACATTTGACAGCACACTTAACAGCTCACGTAATGACAAAGTAGGCTGCATCTATAAGTGGAACGGGTTGCGTGTGTTTTGCACTTTTTGTAAGGGGAAAGAGTTTTTGGAAAGAAAAACAAAAAACTGGCAGGCGAGAACACCCACACACCGATCCAATGTCGAATGTAAATGAGGCGTGACCATCTTCCTTTATCCCAGGCCACCGACACAGAACAAAACAATACTAAGTGGGGCCTCAAGGTTGCTCTTCGCGTGTCACCTTAACCACATAACATAACATAATGCTTTAGTTAAAACACCAAAAGGGGTTCCCGTTCAGAATGGGTTAACTCAGGTGAAACCCTCAGGAGGAAAAAAAGACATTGTAGATTGGCTATTTCGTAAATATGACTTGGAGGTATCCGTGTTAATATTCCACAGAGAGCCCACACTGAAAGGTGTTTGGCACAGTTTACACAAACTCAGCTTTTTAAAGGACAGAGTGGAAAAACTAATATTGCATATGTGACCCTGCCATGGGCAGCTAAATCTGTCACTGTCTTTATTATGGATGATTGATTGACAAACAATATGAAAATGAATAGGTTGATGACCGTTGACTCCTTTGGATTTTATTGTAGGGAGTAAAAAGCCTGTCATATCGATTAACCCTAAATAGACTTTTTTATTATTATTATTATTGTCTCTCCTTTATCTACACCCGTGGTTTCCTGTCTTTCTGCACTGACATACCGGTATCTAAAATAAGACCTAAGAAAAATGGAAAAAGTTATCGGCGCACCAGCGTGTAATTCCCTCATCCTGTGTTATACAACTCAGCCTCAACATGACTAAACCACGACTGGCCTTAGCTGGGGCATAATGTGAGCAAATCCACCATTTGACACGTTTCAAACAACAATGACTTAGTGAGAGGACAAGGTGATGAAAGGGGTTGTTTAGAATAGCAACATTATATATAGTGGCGGCATACAATTCTGTTATATCTGTTCCCACAGTCCAGATTTACGCTCAGAGAGTTAAACTAACAATGAGGACTTTACCGTGTACTGTTAAACCTAACAGTGTAATTTAGTGGTGACATGTGGCAGTAAAATAGTTTGTTATGCGGAGCGTTGATCAAAGTGGCAGGGCCTCGGCGTTATCTTTGGTGGGCTGCATGCACTATGCGAGCATCTGGAATGTGAATTTTTGCAACCAAAAAAAAACCCTTTCATCCGAGTCCTGTGGTCTTGCCCCGTCACGACTCCAGCTCTTTGCAGAGAGGTTATCTGGTCCTGCGGTAGCTGCGGAAGGCGAGGCCTTCACAGCCGCAGCGAGATGTGAGGGTCTGATAAAAGTGTTGCAGTCAGAGGCCCCTGCCAGACTGGGCCGTAAAGGGGCCGCCGCCTCCAATTTACAGCACTAGAGGAGTCTGCTGCGATGGAAAGAAAGACGGGGCTGCCCCACTCCACAATTACACAGCAACATCCTATGGGTTCATTTGGACTCTTAAAGAGTGTACATTTGTACACTCTCAAGAGTTACAAATGGATAAATTAACACTGTGGATTTTACCGTGTATGGCGTAAGCCTCACACACTTGACTGCACAACTATGCCTGACACATATAGCTTACGGTGGGACATGTGCTTAACCCATTTTGACCTGAGATCAGATTCTAAAAACGTCTTCTTCATCCTGACAGTTTTCTGAAAAAGCTATGTTTCTATGTCAGTGGTTCTTCGATTTTTCAAAAATATCAGACTATGAGCTCGTAGATCTGCTATTTTTCAATAGCTAAAGCATAACATAATGCTAACACCAAAAGGGGTTCCCGCCCAAAATGGGTTAAAGGGGAATTGGATTAACTGCTGGCAAGAAAAGAAAAAGTGGGGATTATAAGTGATTTCGACCTAAAGTGTGCCTTTCATTTTTTTATTTTTTTATAAATACAAATAAAAGATGGATTTTCTATTTCTTTCTTTCTTTTGTGATTGGGCTGGAACTGAAATCCCAACAACTAGCGACGAACAGAGCAACCGACAGCAGAACTCTCGACAATTTGGCTGGATAGTCAGCGTCGATACACATAATATACATAACAACACATTTGACAATATAAAGACGGAAGTATGGAAAAATCAGCAAAGCAAGATTAATCAATGCATCCCTACAAACAGCAACTCCAGGCTCAAGGTGTTCAGCTGAACAAACTAAAGGACAAGGACTTGTACCGTACTGTAGGTGCCTCATCATGACTTGTGCAGTGTTGCACAGAACAGCATGTTCCAGGCCAGCGCCTCCGTGAGCACACCAAGCACGGATCACTTTATCTCTGCCACATCCCACACATGGTGGTGTCACATGGGGTGGCATGGAGGAACACTGACGAAGCAACCTGTGTGGGTGATGCTGCACTGTTGCTATCTGTATGGACCAGTTGGGCTTCTGGCTGGCCTCATGGGGGGGGGGGCAAGGCAACGTATACTAGCATCAATCATGACGCATGAACTCTGTGTTGGACTATATTTAACCACAGTAACGCTAGCATCCATATTCTGGGCATGTCACAATAGGCAAACCTTCACAGAGAGCTTGTAGACCTTTTTTTGTGTAGAGGAGAAAAAGGAGAGAACCAAGTATAGACCCCTGCCCTAGGGTACACGGGTCAACAAAGTATATTGATTTTAAGCGATAGTTAACACACTGTACCCACATGCCTGGAGTGGAGATAATGAAATGGAAGGCGGTTGTTGTTTTTTTAATTTACCATAAATCCTGAAAGTCTAGCCGTTCTTATTTATGGTCTGGAAGTGAACCCTCTCACAGCACGATTGTCTTGTGAAACTACAAAGCCAAAACACAGACGACTAGTGCCCAATGTGGGCGGTGGAATCACAATCTGATAAGGGCTTCTACTTAAGAAACCACTATCTTTTGTCTCCACCGAATAAGCAGTGGCTGGCAAACCATCACACGCCATGGCCTACACTTATTTCAATACGGCACATTCCTAATGGTGCACAGATGCTATCTTGTGAAGACTGAAAGAATGAAAAATCCAAGTACTTTGACGAAACCCATGAAAAGCAAGCATCTAGTTGGGGCAGAACCCCCCCCCCCCACACACACACACACACACACACACACACTCACTCCAAAGACATCTTTACATTTCAACAAGCACTGAACTTTGGTCTTCAGTTTCAGCCCTGCCTGTATGCACCCTTGCCTTGTCCATGTAACTCAAAGCCCATAGCAACCACACTGTTGCATAAACCCATGCAGAGCTGTGACTCAGGAGTGTTAGAGAGACAGAAAGAGAAATGCCCTTAGCTGACTGAAACTAGGTCGCCCTTTACTTTTGTTTTTAATGACCTGTTGAAGAGGCAATGCTTGCTTGTGGACACTGGCTAAAACCTAGCAAAGTAAGAGTACGATTTGAGGAAGGAGGTGTGTGTGTGTGTGTGTGTGTGTGTGTGCCGTGCATACAGTGTACTCAAATGAAGTAACGTAAAAGTGGAAGGCCAACTCACCTATTCTTCTCCAGCTCATTATGTGTGGACCTGCAACAATAGAAAGTAGAGAACATGTAAACACTTTTCAGCCTGGCAGTGTAAATGTATCCCAAGTTTTCAAAATGTAGCAACATTTTTCAAAAATAACCGACCTACAAGCCCACACACACATCCCATCGAGATGCATTGTAGATCGACTATTTTCGAATGGACGTGTAAAATAGGGCATAAGTGGTTAATAACCACTAGCCTAGGCTAGACTTGCATTGCATGTTCAGGTCTATTCACTCTTGGAGCCTCATTCTGCACAGTCTGGCTAATATACATATAAGCTGTACAAACAAAGCCCAATAGAGACGCACTGAATTGGCTTTGCCTCGTTTCAATGGATTTATTAATTAATCCCAAATGAGACAAAGTCAGGGCCAAGTGCAGTGCAGCCTTCGCACAAATGCTAACAAACTCCCCAGTCCCACCTTCCCCACATGACTGTCAGGCCTGCAAAGTTGCACTACAAAGCCTTGACTACAACAGATCTGTGTGTGTGTGTGTGTGTGTGTGTGTGTGTGTGTGTGTGTGTGTGTGTGTGTGTGTGTGTGTGTGTGTCAGTCACACGCACACGTGGTGCACTGACATAGTACATACACTGGTGGGTAAGTGTGAGTGCACACACGGTAGCCAGGGTTCAGTGCTCTGTTAATAATGTAAAGTGAATCAGCTGGCCCCTAAGAGCTTCTTTGTGTGGAAACACACTGAAGGGGCACAGGCCCTCCTCCTGATACATAAACGGCTGGGTTCCTTCCTCGCCACATAAAGTGCACTGCACCACGGGGACAGGCTTAGGGGGAGGAACCCATTTCTCCTGGGTCATGTGATCATCAATTCTCCTTATTGGGGATTTATGTCCCTCTCTCACTCTCTCTTTTCTCATCTTGTATTAACATGACAGCCTGTTGTGCTGTTAGCAGGGGCACAGGAAATATAGTGACGGTAGTGGTGCTAGTGGTGGAAGGGGCGTAGGTAGCCCCAAAACAAAAGTAAACTAATTTAAACATTTCTTTGGTTCCTTACAAAATAATAAAAAAAAAAAAAAGCTTGTGAGATTAGTCTACATGGGAGTTGTCACCACATAAGAAAAGGAGGCTTTTTGTGTTCAATTATTTATACCAATAAAAACACCACATGTCTCGGTTAGAATACATTACAGTACTTGTAGTAGGGTATGCAAGACTGGGTATCAACTCAACTGTGACAGTACATTTAATTGAACATGACAAGATCTATGGCCTAAGAGAACTAGCAGCTATCACAAGGAAATCATGTACCTAACTAATAAGCTGGCCTGCGCCATTACCAGAAAACCCACAACTGCCGTTAGCGTTCACGACACGTGCATGTGTTTGACAGGTCGCGACTCACATATTCTACAACTGTGTGGCAGCTCCCCCTGTAATACTTATGCTCTGAATAGGCCAACCACACAAAAGAATCAATGTATCTTATATTAATCTAAATGTGTCACTGTCACACAACCATTTGTCCTTGGAGCCCAACTTCAACACGCCATGTTAAGAGCGTGTAGATAAAAAAGAAACAAGGTCTTTCACTAGTCAGGTTTTCACCTGACACATTTTGTGCAATGTAGGACTACCTCCAAATAGACAGGGCCTCAAGGGGGTCCCGGGCATCAGGTTGGGAACCACTGATCTAAGCTACTTCATCTGTATGACAGCCCCCCCCCCCCCCCCCCACACCTTGCATGCTCTCTCTCTCTCTCGTGAAGCTACCATTACTCTGAATCAGTGGCATCTCTTAGCCCAGCCCCCACTACAGCCAACAGTGAAGCACCACACACAATGTCTTTATACGCTCCAGCAGAACCCACTCCGAAAATTCAATCTAAGTCGCCTTGATTTTATATGCTCTTTTATCATTGTAAATGTAAACCCGTTACCCACCTCCCATATCATCTATCAACACGTCAGAATCTCAATGACAATATAAACAACACTGAGTTGTTCCGCACGCATGCTTGTGTATGGGCATGCGCGCACCAACACTCACACACGCGTGCAACACACAGGCAGCAGGTCAATGAGATAAAGGCGACCCCGCTGTAAACAGTAGGTGAAAGGACAGACTGAGATAAGCCCATCACTTTAAGCCTCGCATGTCACAAAGGAGGTGGCCTCACCTGGAGCAAGCCTGGACCTATATCTGATCGTGACTGTTGCCATGCAGAACTAGGCAACGTGAGTGAGTGAGCGTGCGTGCGTGCTGCGCTGATGAGTAATGCACGGTTCCTGTTTGTGGCTTGCCTGTTCCTCTACATTAATATTAAAAAGCTCTGAGAGACAGAGGAGGCAAGGCTTCCATTTGATACATACTAGTTGTCAATGGGAAGATTCATGTAAGCACCATAGTGTGGCAAGTGAAATCACAATGCATCGCATCAGCTGATTTATGCATGGTCAAGTCGAGAGACGAAAATAGCCAATCTCCCAGATCAGAACGTGTCACACGCCCTCGCATACGAGCTTGTAGATCGGCTATTTCAGCACACAACTCTGGCTTTATCAGAGGAGATTCTTGGCTGCTGTCCCTGTTCCCCGATGCACATGATGTGGCAACATCTGATTTGTTATCACACATGATTACTACATGATTACTTACACACTCAAGCTACATGATAATTAAAGACATATTAAAGCCAATTTATTTTATGTTGACCATGCACCTTATGTATATTTGACACCGTGTCTTCTTGTTATCCAACTTTGTTATTTCAGATATTACACAGTAAAAGACATGCTGGATGCACAATGCAAGAATAATTCAACTACACTTTTTTCAATGTTTCAGAATAATGAAACTGCAAAAAGACCCTATATAGCAAATATATAACCGATTGATTAATAACGTATAATTCCTCAAAGATCTCCAGGTATTTGTGTTGGAGGATTGCAAGCCGAACTTGCCATAAATAGCAGCTTTTCCTTTTTAGGGATGGTGATAAAACTGTCACACGCTCCCACACTGTAGACAACAATGATGTCATGTGAAAATGTGGAAATTCCTCACGTCAAAAATAGACTAACAAAACGCATTATGTACAACAATAAAAAATAAACGCGTTTCAGTCGCTTGTGGAGCAAATGCGGCACATTGTAAAGGATTGTTCGTTCCGTTCTGTGGGTGTAACTTCTACCCTTGTCCCTAGCAGCTGCAGGCAGCTTGACAATCAGCTGATGAATGCTAGCGAGCTGTTGATGCTGCCTGCTACCAGTACCTACCCCCACTAACACACACGTTCACTAAACCTACGATTGGATTTTATTATTATTTTAAAGACAAATATTCCCAATAACGTCGTTTTATGACTGCATACAAACTTAGCTTCGGCTACTAGAAAAATATATTTTCCAAAACATGCTACTAGTACTAAGGAAAAGCATTGATGCTTTATACTGAAACCTAATAAAAAACAGACAGACCTTCAAGCAAACAACACGTCGCTTCAACACGTCGCTTAGCGACGTGTTGTTTGCTTGAAGATCTGCTATTTTTGGTTAAGCGTTACCCTAGCACGAAATTATACATTTTGCGCAGAATTGTTTTATTAAGCATTTAAGACGAATGACTTTGATTGAATATCAAGGGCTGTCACAAACAGGCATATGCTCAAATAGCAGGAAAAGGGAAACTTAATTTAAAAGTCTTACCTGTTGTGGGTATTGTTGAACTTCTTGTTTCGGAATTTCCTTTGCCGCTGGTAATTATTATTTGTGTTTTCATTTGAAGGTAACGTTGAAGCGTATCCGTGTTCACATTCTGTTGGGATGAAAAAAAAAGCAGAACGGTGGTGGTGAGCTTCACGTCTCATCGCAGCAACATGCAACCATGCAGCCAGGGCTGCCACGTAAACACAGACACAGTCGCACACTCGTTTACATGTACAGAAATAAAATAAATGCAGTGTATTTTTTTAACCATTCTTAAGTTCTTATCAGACCATGGGGATTCCACCATTACCTCTATCTCTCCTTTCTAGATATTCCGCAGCTTCCAATAATAGCTGGATGTTTATCACCTGAACAGCCGTCATAGTACTTTGCCTATGGATTAGTGTTGGTTTGTTTTAACGTGATTGTATAGCGTGATCTTTCCAAAACAACTGGTACAACTGATCAATGTTGAAATGTTCGATCAGTTTTTACACACACGATGTTGCTTTGGAAAAAAAATCTTGTTCAATATATTCGCTGGCCCACGAACAGCCTTTGTCGAGAGAGAAAAACAAGCCAGTGTTTTCCACCAGCTTACAAAGCTGCAGCCAAAGCTTCACAGGGCCTATCATTAAAAACGATAAAACCAGTGTATCAAAGTACTAAAAGTGTCTTAGAAACACGATAACAAATTTTACAAAAAAAAAGGTATAAAAACAATATAAAATATCCTAACAGCCCAGAGCCAGCAAAGTCCCTGCTGCTGTTGCTCGTTGCCTTTCCTCCCAGTTTGTTTACCTAGGTTTCTACAGCTGGGGGGCGGGGACCTCCAGAGAGAGGGGGCTTGTCAAACCGCGAGGTACCCTGGGAAACCGAGTCATTGAATGGCCTGGTCCATTTAACACAGGCATACAGGCCAACTCGACACCCTGCAGTTGTGTGTGTGTGCGTGTGCGTGTGCGTGTGCGTGTGCGTGTGTGTGTGTGTGTGTGTGTGTGTGTGTGTGTGTGTGTGTGACTGTGTGTGACTGTGTGTGTGTGTGTGTGTGTGTGTGTGTGTGTGTGTGTGTCACTGTGTACTAACTGTACTTATGTTGTATGTCAGTTTTATTTGTTGCTATTCGGTTAGCAAAATCATATGGGTCAATAGTCAACTATTTTACCTTTGTTTATACAAGTAAAATCCCATCTACAACAGTATGTATGTGGTTCTGAAAGTGGGTTCAGGGGACCTCCCGGGGCATTTGATGGGGTTCCAGGGGTCGACACCTTTATACAGGTCTGTATAATGGAACCATTCTACAATCTCAGTGTTATGATGGGGGTCTGTGGCCTAATGGACGACAAACTGGGGGTCCTTAATATTAAAAAGATTGAGAACCAGTGCCACACCATGTCATACATTACAAGATACAGTAAGCCTAAAGATAAGCCTAAAGCGTATCAATCAATGGAAGCTTATGTTTTGATTAATACTGTGGGTAATGATGATGATGATGGGAGAGTTTTGAAACCGGATGCTACATGTGCAAAAATAAAACATTGTTGGACCCAGGGCCGGTTCTGGGGGGTCCTGCACAGCCAATCAACAGTTATAGGGAATATATATTTTTATCGTTTCTGATTGAGTGGGCAGTATTTTTAAGGGTGCTGATGGAAAAAGGGTGACCTACTGATGGTCAAAGAAGAAGAAGATGGATGGATGGATAGATAAAAAGATATGATGAATTGATGATGCATTTCGGGAGGTTTGGAGATTTTACCCTGCAATTATTATTATTTTGCTATGCAGTGCATGCAGGATTGCCCCCCCCCCCCCCCCTATATTTTTGTGCCGCCCACCCTAGTGGGGCAGTCTAGAACCGGCCCTGATTGGACCTCAGTTTAGCATGGCAAGTGTCCCTGTCACGGTTTCTCTCTCCACAATAATCCCACAAATCCTACAAATCCCATAATTCACCAGTGTGGTAGGGTGCATGTGTCGGCCGAAGCCAGGCCCAGCAACACATGACGTCACTGTCAAGAAGGCACTCGATTGGTAGCAGGCATTGACAGGCGTGAGAAGCGAACTTGCTTTCGGCCAATCATGAAGGCGTTTTGCGCCATGTGGAAGCCATGCGAAAACACCCACAAATATAAAACCAGGAAGCAAACAATCGGTGAAGAGGGGGGTAAAGTACCCAGTATCTGGTGCAACATATGCATGTTACAGTATAACATTTAGCTAAACGGCCACAACGTTAGTGCAATATGCATTAGAGATTAGACAGTATTCAATTATTCATAACAAATATCTTTATAAAGATCATCAACGATGACAAGCAAATCTATTTCACATTACTTGCAACTGATTAGCAGAACCACAATACTAATAAAGTAGACTATAATAATAAATAATAATAATAATAATAATGATGATTATTATTATTATTATTATGATGATGATTTTACAGAGAAGTAATCTGCTACGACATAAAGGCAAGGGCGGTTCAAGCTGCCCAAATGTCAAAATATAAAACCACACAAACTAATTAAAAATGCCGTTTTACAACGAGGTGTCTTCATCTAATTTCATACACTGCCTCACTCAACATTCACTAGTAAGAATGGCTGTATAACTCTATCGATTAAAGTTGTTTTAACCAAAGCCTACGAGGACACAATGACATCATCCTCAACTGGGTTGGAGGGCGCTGCAATGTGGTCAGAATTTATCTCACAACGGAGTGGCTGCCAGCATGCACACCCACACACACCCAATCATTATTATCACTACTCTACTGCAGGGAAATATGATAGATAATTGGTTTGCTTTAGAGTGCAGTTGCAAAGTGCTGCAATGTCCCACATGCATGATGCATCTAACGAAACATAGTTTAAATATAATTACACTAGACCACAAATAGGTTATTTACCCCTCCAAAATGTAATGTTGCAGATGCACTAGTTAAGTGCGCACGGCATAGACATTATAACAGCCTAGGCTATGGTGCTTAGTTGAATGAACTCAGCCCTTTGTTGTCTGAGACTGTGTAGACAATGCAAGTCTTGTTTTCGTAAAATTCAGAAGCAAACGAAAAGGCCAAAATGCAACACAATTAAACTCACTTCCATCCTTCCTTTCGGCGCTCTCAATAAAGCTAGCAGCCTCCAGCAAAACTTGCACATTTTTCAGAAAAGTGTTGATCTGATCCATGGGGGAGTCTTCGGAATTGAAGACGTCATTAAAAGGGCAACTAGACATGTCGAAATCTTGCTGATCCATGGACGTTTCGGAATCAAAAAACACTTCTTCGGTCTTCAGAGACAGACCTCTTCTTTGCCTCTCACTTTTGGCCATTTTCGTCCTGGTTTATGTGAAATCAGACTACTTTCTTAGCGGAATAAACTCTTGAGGCAGCAGCTGCCAGCCAGACCAGTACTGTAGGTAGGTATGGGTTAGTGTGAATGCGGGCTGTAATGTGGAACAGCGGCCAATGCCTGTCTGTTGCGGTGCGTGGGGATTCTGAGCGCCCGGCCTCCCTCTGCCTCAGGAGCTCCGCATGGTCCTTGCGCCTGTAGGCTCATGCCAAGCCTTTTATTTGAGCAGCGTGAGTGATGGAATAAATTATGTACAGTATATATGTACTATTTAGCTTAAAGTTATAATCTCAGACTCTCGCATTCACACTTGGTTTGCCTTTCTCTTGGTTTAGTGTAGTCGTCTTCTTAATATTTGTCTTATAATTCACATTACCGGTATGTTTAGTACTATTTTAAGTAGGCTAAGAAGTATGTCTTTGATAGGCTCAGCTGCCATGATAACCAAATTAATTGTCCTCTTATATTTACATTTTTTAATAGAGAGGAGAACAAGTAATAATTGCTAATAAGTATAGCGACGTCTTTCTCATATGAGTGACAGGACTGGTATAGGACAGGACTGAGCGACTGTGCTAGACCTTAGCCTTGATCTCAGCAGACCTTTGGCTTTTCCACAGTGTCTGTACATTTTGAAAAGCAACATGTAGAGACAGCGGCTGCGGTACCCCCTCCATCACTTCAAAGAGCCACCGGCGGGCCATGATCTGTTTGATGTAAAGTTCACTGACAGAAACTTTCAAGTCCAACGCACACAGAGGGAACCTATGAAGGTCCGTCCCTCTCTCCCCTGCCCCACCTCTCCTCCCTCTGTGAGCAGTAGCAGCAGAGGAAGGAAAGGAAACCTGTCTGAGTGCTGCCCTGTTTGGAGGTTGAAAGGTGCCATTGCTGGTGTATTTACGAGTGGATTTCTAAAAGCACCTGGCTACATCCTCTTTAGAATATTGGGCCCACTTCCTATTTGAGGTTACTGGGTGCTTAAAAATGGCCCTTTGCTACTGTACCGTCCGTCCGTAGCTCTGGAGCGACGGAGCCTGTGCCAAAAAGATGATTAGTGATAGCTTTTTCCACTTCAATAACGGCCACAGTAGGTCACAATCCCTCGTCTGACCAGTACGGCCTTGTTTTCAAAGGTTGCGCAGTGGAATGCTGCAAAGTCGGGGGAGTCACACAGTGGTCACAGTTTGAAAAACTATAGGTCCAGGCTATGTGTCCTGTAGCCACACAGGCACTGTTGGAAGCCCTTAATCAGGTCAAACTCGTCCCTCTCGCCTCTTGGGCTTTGATTCCAATTCAAGGCAGTGCTGTGTTCCTTTAATTAAAAGGTAACTCCCGTGTCAAATCAAGGGTCTAGCCTATTCATAATGGCTCATGACAGCCCAAAGCAGGGAGAAAGGGACAAAGGTCAAATATTCAATAACAGGAGCTCATTCTTCTAACTCCAAGTGGCAACCATAACAACAGGATTGCAATGAGGATAGTCTAATTGACTAAATCTGCCTTCAGTAAACAGTGGAACTGCACTTATTGTGGCACTGAAGAATAGTAATGATGATGATGATGATGATGATGATGATGATGATGTGGTGGTGGTGGTGGTAGTGATGATGCAATGATAATATGATTTGACTATGCTGATAATGATGGCGATGACAATGATGTGAGACAATAATTACCATATTAACAACGTATTCTTTCCAGAATGTGACAAGAGGTAATGTTTTCATCCCTGAGCAAATCACTTTCTTTGCTGGGAGCAACCCGCTGGGTGTTTTTTCAGAACCATTCTGTATTACTCTTGAGTCGTCATCATCATTTATGCACACACAGCCACAGTGGATTGAGGGCATAATAGAAAATCCAGCAACATTGAACTCTGAAATCTTCTGTCTGCTTACGGTGAGGAAGAAGATACGATGACAGAATATAAACAGACAATCATCAAGGGTCGTTACTGCTTCCTGTGAAACTCAGTGACATTATCATAAATGTCACTGATTTACATCATTCCCAGGGAAACACTTTGGTGTGTGTGTGTGTGTGTGTGTGTGTGTGTGTTCATGGGTAATTAGAAAACTTCCACAGGGTGTGGGTGAACTTGGTGAAGGCGAAATACACAGGAAGAGAAACCAGTTGAACACAAAAGTCTTGAAATAGAGCAATAGTAGAGATTGTATGTATCGTCAATAAGTGTCTTTTAGCATTTAGCAGACGCTCTTAATCCAGAGCGATTTACATTAAGCAAGAACAAAAAAGCATGGCAATACATCACATACATAAAAAAGTAGCATTCATGAAACATGTGTAAGCTAAGAACGGTGGAACAGTGGAATCTCTATATAATGAAACTATACACTATATACTATTAAGTGCTATGACTACATAAAATGCAATTCTAGTGCTGTCTACGTAACATGCTATAAGTCTGTATAAAATGCTATCTAAGTCTACGTTAGTGCTTATCTAAGGGGCTAGGGCAAGTGCTACGGACCATGATGGAGTCTGAAAAGATGCGTTTTCAGACAACGGCGGAAGATTGGGAGTGAGGCTGCAGTTCTGATTGTAATGGGAAGTGCATTCCATAGTTTTGGGGCCAGAAGGGAGAAGAGTTTGGGACGTGTGGAGCGTTGTCCCTGCGTTTTTAGTTAAGGTACTTCCAGCTTCCCTGGGTTTGTAGGATTCTATCATACTTGCAAGGTATGGGGGAGCCATACCTTTGGTTGCTTTGAATGCCAGCATCAGAGTTTTGTATTCTGTGTGGGCAGCGACTGGGAGCCAATGGAGGGAGCGGAGAAGGGGGGAGACGTGTGAGAATTTTGGCTGGTTGAAGACCATGTGAGCTGCGGCATTTTGGATATCTGTATAAAATGCTATCGAAGTCTACAAAAGTGCTATCTAAGGGGCTAGGGTATGTGCTACGGGCCAAGATGGAGTCTGAAAAGGTGGGTTTTCAGAGTTCAGACTACGGCGGAAGATTGGGAGTGAGGCAGCGGTTCTGATTGTAATGCATTCCATAGTTTTGGAGCCAGAACATGCAGGCAAGCTCTGTGGAATGACCATTTGTTCTGATTTGAGGCGGCGGAGAATACAATTAACACAGCTGACCTTTTTTATGGCATCCTTCTCCACAAAACGGCGGATCACCTACCTTTCTTCTTAGGATTCACCTACATGACCTTTTGACCAGATACTATTAAGATTATAACCTCTTTGACCTCAGTCCAGTCGAGCAATCTTATGCCAGGTGCAGGCTACTCATCAGAGGTTCAAGTTTGTTTCGGAGAAAAGCATCACTACGGTGCCTAAACATGTCACTGTGAATATGGATATAAACTCAACAGAATATTCTTTTTATATATTTGTTAACCACTTATTCCTTTAAAAGGATCCCTGGCTCATAAGACAAATATGGCTTAAAACATTATATTTTATTTCTTTCATAAATAGAGAATCTTTCACTCAATAGGAACTGCTCCTGTTGAAAGTTGATGATGGCATATGACATCCATACATTCCATATGGTCTAGCCCCTATGGAATGTATGGAATGCTTATGCTAATAAAAAACAACGTAATACTTCCTAAGGTTAATATGAGCATCAAAGCAATATTTTAAATAATTTGTATTAGCACGTGCATTCCATACATTCCATAGGCACACATGGACATATGACATCATCAACTTGCGATGGGAGCAGTTCCTATTGAGTGAAAGAATCTCTTTTTATGAAAGAAATAAAATATTGAAGGTGTTTTTATTATTTTAATTTTAGTTGTAGAGGGCAAGTATACTGTTTTAAAGCATGTTTGTCGTATTAGCCAGGGATCCTTTTAAGTGGTTAACAGATATATAAAACCAATCTTTTCAACAACATCTGCATAATGGATATGGGTGTATATCTCACTATGGAGCGGAAGGTCTACACGCTTGGTTTCTCATTGCCGGGAGGTGGAAGGTTTGAAGATATGCTGTCGTTTCTATTATCTTGTAATCCCCCCCAGATGGTGTCATTGATAGGCAGGTTACTGAACTGTCCACTCCACAGCCCACATCTGAGACGTGAGATGAGAGATTTGAGTATATAAGGTGCCATCTTAAAATGAGCATTAGAGAGGACCAATTATAGGAACACAAGGTTGAAAAGGGGTGTCCCTTAAGTGTCCCATGAAGCCCGATGAAGGGGGATGCCAGGTTTGAAAGTGGTCAAAATGGGCTGTGTTGTATGAGAAGAAGGAAGCTTAATTGGGTGTTTGCACGTGGCGGTGGCTGTGTGCACGTCAGCTGCAGAACTTCCCTGCCGTAAATCAACCTGTAGTGCCTCTCTTTTGTTTGAGTGGTTGTCCACTGGTGTGGTCGACAAGGCTCCTGAAAGGGACCCTCGTCCTGACCTAATACCCCCACTAGCAACCCACCCACCCCCATCATTTGTTCTCCCTGGGGGGTTAAGCTTAAGCACATGACCACTGTAAATGTCTCCCCTCTGCTGTTGTTTGTCTCTGGGGATCAATTACATGATTACTATAATTCCATGGCTTACATGTGAACCAGTCATGGTGGCTCGTTGAACACACACACACACACACACACACACACACACACACACACACCTGGCCTGCAAATCCCATCTTTATTTGTCACAGCCACACAACAAATAGCTGCCACTGTGTTATGCTTATATTTCCTTTGTGCTTTGGAAACTGAGGGCAGGCTTGCACAGGTGTGTGCATGTGCACTCTGTGTTTGTGTGTGTGTGTGTGTGTGTGTGTGTGCGCGTGCGTGTGTGCGTGCGTGCGTGCGCGGGTGCGTGTGTGTGTGCGCGCGTGTGTACGTATGTGTGTGTGTAGCCTACTGTATATATATAATTGCTATCTACAAGGCCTTTACAGACATTTATTGTAAACCCCATCCATCTTGAGGAGTGAATGCTGGCTGTGTGAACAGCGGCGGTGTGATGTGAGAGTGACAAAGTGTTTTTCTGTGGGACCCCTTCGTTCCACTGACCTTGCATTGACACCACTAGCTATACAGTATGCTAGCGTCAGTGTGCTTATTTTCCCAAGGGCCTAAAGAACAGTGTGGGTCTCTGCTTTGGCAGTGTTTTCTATAGTTACACCTGTTGGTGCCTTATATGTCACGTCACACTGAACACTCTTTCTTTCCCACTTACGCAGGTGTTCCGGCTGGGTATATTATGGTCTGACTGAGCCAAGCCTACTTTAGGAGGCCAGGAGCACTCAATTCTCTCAAATCCCAATGTACCTCTGTAAGGCCTAAGCCCTGAACCTTCACAGATGTGATTGATGTCACCTGGCTGGAAGTTGTTCCTTCCATATTATTGCCACTAACCCGGGGGATCCCAGAAGGTTAGTGGCAATAATATGTGTGTGTGTGTGTGTGTGTGTGTGTGTGTGTGTGTGTGTGTGTGTGTGTGTGTGTGTGTGTGTGTGTGTGTGTGCGTGCATGTGTGCGTGCGTGTGTTCCATGTTTTGCTTCGGCAATGTAAACGTATGTTTTCTCAAGCCAATAAAGCCCTTTGAATTGAAAATTGAAAATTGTGTGAGGTGTCACTGTTTTACTGTGTGTTTTGTTTCTCTGTATGTGATCTGGACCGAGAGTCTGTAATAAAGATTGAATATCTGTCCTGGAGTCAAGCACAGTTGTTAAGCACGAGGGTTGTAATGGCCCCTCGTGCGACACCAACCAGCATGCTGCAGCGGTCAATATGTCGTACTCGGACATGAGGACCTAATACATACAGACCTACACACATAGCTGTTCATTGGAGATGGTGTGCGCCGCTCAAAAAGGAGCAGGCCAAGTATATAAACCCCTGGGGGACACTTGTCAACAATGTATAGGCCCGGTTTAAGTGGTTAACAACGAGCCGTTTCAGCGGGGTTCTAACACTGGTCAAGATGCTAATCTGTCTTCCATCAAGATAACAGTCAGGCTTTTTTGCTTTTGTTATAGGCTGGAGCTGCGTGGCCCCTGGGAAAGGCTTCCTGGGTATTATCTGTGCTCCAGGATATTCTCAGCCCTTCCTTGTGATACAGTATCAAAACAACACATTATATGGCAAGACCGCACCCAGTTCCTCAAATCAGCGCCGCCGCCGTGTTGTGTGTGTACTATAGGACTCATTCTCAAATTCTGAGAATTCTCATTCTCAAATTCTCCCACGATCTCTCTAGGGATTTAGGCCTACATTTTTGAGGGGCGCTATATAGCCCCTGTACAGGTTTAATGTTTGTCTTTAGTTCAATGTTTGTTTTGTAAATGCCATTGATGACAATGAAGGGAAACTTTACGTCATAATGTGCCTTATTATGTCATATTGTCTCTTTATTGTTAATGGCGTTCAATTTTTGTGTTGGCACCGTTTGTTTTACATCACCATTACATCACCTAATCAACATGAGGTAGACTTTATATTAGCGCCCCTCACTTCACACGGGTGTGATTTTCCAAGCCCATATGGAGCAATAAATTATAGACAGATTATTGTTTCTTCACATTTATCCCTGGAAATGTATATGCAGGTTGACACTGTTTATGTGACGAAGAAGGGCTACAAATCAGGCATCAGAGACCTTAGAGGACCTCAAACATGCACAGCACACATTCTGTTGTAGTTGGACAGAAACCTGTTAGATGAGAGAGTGACATTGCCCCTCCCTTGGCGATTGCCCTTTGGCTCATGGTGACCATTGTTCCAGTCTGTTCCCAGGCACTGACATCTGGTGACAATGGCCACGGCGGGAAAGAGGAAGGGGAACGTACAAGTGTGCGCACATGTCACGCACACACACACATACACACAGACACGCACGCACGCACTCCAGCCCCCCCCCCCCCCCCCCCCACACACACACACACACGCACGCTGGCGCGCTAGGGCTTTCACTTTTAGTGATTTTTACTAGTTGACTAGTTGACTAGTTGCCTAGTTTACTAGTCGACTAGTTGTTTAACTACCTATTATGTAAAAACCAAAGAATAAAATAAATAAAATATATATTAAAAAAAATATATATTTGTACATTTAAAGCTGATAATATAATAATATAATATTAATATAATAGTAAGCAATAATATCTAAAAATTGTAATGACCCTTTTATTTTTTTGGTATTCAGACAGCCAGCAATGGGTAGAACGATCCCCCCCAAAAATGTGTCTCTGTGACACATCTAGGAGACGCAATCTGCATTCAAAGATGTTCCCAGAAGCTTTGTCATTGGTCGACAAAAACCCGGTTGCAATGACTAACCAATCAGGAAGCAGACAGGCAAATCGACCAATGACAAAGCTTCTAGGAAAATATTTGAATGCACGCACACGCACGCACACACACACACACACACACACACACACACACACACACACACACACACACACACACACACACACACACACACACACACACACACACACACACACACACACACACACACACACACACACACACACACACACACACACACACACACACACACACACACACACACACACACACACACACACACACACACACACACACACACACACACACGCCAATATACAACCAATCAATCATGAACACAGAAATAAACAAACCCTATGCACTCAACAACAATGTAAGTGAAAACACACTAAAACAATCTCTCACACTCTTGGAACCAGATGAAAGGCATGAGAGGTCGACGTACGCATGCGCAGCCGGGTTGTGTCCCCCGATTTGTCTGTGGGGTGCCGTGGTACGTGTGTGTGTGTGTGTGTCTCTGTGAAGAATATTACAATATTGGTGTCCCAAAAAACAAGTGCAGAGCTTGTTGTGAACTTGTGACATCACAGACATGTGTAACCACTTGTATATGTTACGTTACGGGGACATCTCACAGGCCTCTCCTTCCTATTGTATAGTCTCTAGAGGGAGGGACAGTATAGAGGTCTGAGGTAATGCATTCACACAAACAAATATTCAATAACAACTTTGTTGTTGCCAGACTGGGAAAATATTCGGGGAGTGTCCATCATGGCCTACTGGCAGCGTACACCGTACACAAAAAAGTTTGGCGCAATGGTTTGCAAAAAAATTACCCCGAACACGCAGACACAAACAAGACACAGACAAGCACACAAGGGAGAAAACCTAATCCCTCGCCCCGCCTTTGGCTGGCAGAGATGGTAAACAGCACTGTACGTTAAAGGTGTTATTTAGTAGGAGTAATTAGTAAGGCGTAATTAAGTAATCCTCTGTTGTGGTCCTGTAAGAGTTTCCTCTAGTAAGGGTGGCGTTACAGTTGAATCGCTTCACTGTAAAATACATTTTCAGGCCGCGACCCCCTAAAATAATCATATTTAAATGGGGTTTTTTTTTGTGTGTGGCTTTCGCCTTTATTTTATATTTTTTATAGAGGGATAGACAGTAGGCTGACAGGAAACGGGGAGAGAGATGAGGGGGGGGGGGGGTGACATGCAGTAAAGGCAGTCGGGATCGGGAGTCAAACCCCTGGCACACTGCAAGACTGGACCGCTGAGCCACAGCCCAGGCCTAAAATAATCATATTTGAACTGGGGAGCCCCACCCTGACAAGCACATGGAGTTGAGGTGAGGCATTACATTATAGGACTCGGTTCCACATATTGCGAAAATAGCCGATCTACAAGCTCGCAGCGCCTCGCTTTCTTTCCAAATCATGTGGGGATGTCTGTCCCTGGAGGTCCCGACCCACAGGTTGAGAACCACTGACATAAGCAGCTGTCCCAGAGAACAGGGCACCATGCAGTATCACACGCCATGTTCTGGAGTTTTGTAAACACACAGATAGAGAATAACAAGTGACATTATGTGACCAGAAGATCTGTGAGTCATAACAGATAAAGAAAGAAGCAGAGTGGAATATTCAATAAGTATACACACAAGACAACATAATGTTCTAAAAGGCACATTACAACAGCCCAACAGCGAGGACATCTTAATGAGAGCCAATCAGTACAGATATTGGGAGTGCCTCATGCCAAGTCTACAATATAATGGGATTCCGGTCATCTTCAATCAAAACAAACAATCAAAACAAGCACATGCACACACACACACACACACACACACACACACACACACACACACACACACACACACACACACACACACACACGCACAGTTTCTCAAAAACTGGCATTAACCAGGAACAGCGCGACAGAGAACACGAGTGGGGGAGACACACGCTCAGCACGCCTCCACTTAGTTGTCCATGTAACTATGGAAGGCACACATACCAGTCTGGGTGTTGTTTGCTGCTGGTCCCAGTCTAACCTGTCATTTACCCACGGGGGCCCGCAGACTGTTGTCTCTGGGGCTCCACTGGAGGAGTGGCACCACACTCCCCCTAAGGCGTCGTACACACATAAAGAACAACTGTGCTGTGCTCTGCCTGTGTTTCATGGCCTGTGTTTCTTTCCAATGGAAGTCACGTGGTTTGACCAAACAGTTGTGTGTGATGGGGGCAATCAAAGTTGTTCTTTATGTGTGTACGAAGCCTCAAACAACACACACACAGCACACACACACACACACACACACACACACCTACCTCCTAACCTACTCCTCTGATGTGGGATGGTGCCCGGAGGGCCCTGGGCAATGTGTCTCCCCTGCAAATTAGAGAGGAGGAGAAGATGATGATGAGAGAGACAGAAAGCGACTGAGACTGAAAGGCAGAGAAGAAAGAAAGAGACAGACAGACAGACAGACAGACAGACAGACAGACAGACAGAGAGCAGGTTGAGAGAGCTAATGATGTGACATGGGAGAGATGCTGTGGGAGGAAGGTGATATGACATCATTCAGTTTACTTGGTTACGGCTCAATCTCACTGCCTTTGATTTTCACACAGTCTGTTGATCTCTCGCACACACACACACACACACACACACACACACGCACACATGGTGTCGCGTCCTTCTTTGCCACTCTGGAATGGTGGCCTGTGAGCCCTGGGGAGACAGCAGGGCTATAGCTGTAAAGTGCACACTGGAGAAGAGCTGGAGGAGAGAGAGGAGAGGAGAGGAGAGGAGAGGAGAGAATGAAGGAGAAAATGAAGGTAGAGAATAGACTGCTGTGGGAATCGTGCTGCTGTCATTTCCTGTTGTCACCGCTCCCATTTCCTGTCCCCAAGGATCTCCCTGGCTCCTCCAGGCACACAGTACCACAATACCCCCCTTTGTTTTGTGTTTATGTCCCCCGTTGGGTTTGTTAAATAATTCATTTTCGTCATTATAAGCGCTTCCTTCAATGCTCTGGTGCTTTGCGAAAAAAAACCCGTTATATTTTCAGTTGCAGGCATAAACAACTGTAAAAGGATTGTGGCCTAACTCCAAGGAGCCATGGCACGCTTGTTGATGAATGGATGTCCGACCTTTACACGGATGAAATGCATTGGGCCAATGGTGGTTTAACACAGTGGTTCCCAAACCTTTTCATGTCAAGGACCCCCAAAAGGATACTCATTAGCCCGCGGACCCCATTTTAAAATATATGCCAAGGACCCCCATAAGAGAAGGTTCTTACGGCAGTGATTTTCAACCATTTTCATTTCAAGAGCCCCCGGTTTGACATGAAATACGCTACGGTCCCCTATTTAATGGCATTTCTATCTCTGGGACCCCAATGTATATTGTAAAATCAAGTAATCAAGTAAAATCTGAGTTTAACAATCACTGAGTTACAGACCCATAAGGGTCCATTTGGTTCCTAATTATCATTTAGCTGGGGACTCCCTGGAACTCTCTCCCCGGACCCCACTTTGGGAACCACTGGTTTAACAGTTAACACATACTGCATGCATGTTCCCCATTCCTCCATCATCTTTCCCTATTCTGTGTCTGTTTATCTCTCATGTGCTGTTTTATCTCGTCCTCGTCCACCTCTATTCCTTCTTTCTCGCCTACATGTGTTTTTTCTCCCCGTTATCCGAGGCAGGAGGAACACTTGTGTACTATAGGTTGTACGACAGAGTATACAACGACTGGAGATACAGCTTGCATGACGAGCAGCAACCTTTCGTTGGGGGCTCTCTGATTTCATTATTTCCATTATGGGGAGACTTCCACCGTGGCAATCCCATTAGGATAAGACGGGGCCCAGCGGGAGAGGGCGTGCTGCCTAGGGGTGAAGTGTGTGTGTGTGTGTGTGTGTGTGTGTGTGTGTGTGTTCGTGCGTGCGTGTGACAGAGGATAACGTAAACAAATTAAAAAGTGGCTTCACTTTACCGGGATTTGTTGAGAAAGGTTGAATTGCAAATGTTTGGGTTGATACTTTGCTGAAGGCTGTTCAGCTTCTGTTCCACCGCCCGGAAAAGAAAGACAACATTATTCATTAGTCATCAAAACATGCAGGAAAACATTTGACGAACATGTGATGCCTGTGAGGGTGCAGGAGGTACACTGGTGTCTTTTGTACACTGCTATCTTTTCATTTATAAATCCATCCTTGGACTGCTGCCCAGATCCACTTACATGTTACATAAACAGTGCAGCTGTAGCCGACGCTCCCAGGCTTCAGCGTTCTCTCCTGTCTTCTCCTCCATACTGAACATGCCTTTTATCAGGAGGTCCCTATAACAGAATTAGTTATAGCAATCGCCAACATTTTGACCACTTTATCCGTATTTTATATTTGGGCTATTTTTTTTATTTTTTTTAATGTTTTTAATCTTGAAAATGTTTTGAAGATTTTGAATTTGCCATAGATTTTCTTTTACACAAATCTTCTCTTCCGGGGGTCCCTCCCTGGCACAAAACACTTTCAGATGGGAGTCTGCAGCCAAATACAGTACAATTCGTCCTACTCTACATCAACCTGGAAAAACCTGGCAGGAACTGAAGCTGAAGCTGGACCCTCATGATAAACATTTTTCTTATTTTATAAAAGCAGGAGGTGTGCACTTGCACATTTGTTATAATTTTTCTAGTACTTTTTGTCTGTCTGTGTGTCTGTCTGTGTGTCTGTGTGTCTGTGTGTCTGTCTGTCTGTCTGTCTGTCTGTCTTTGCATGGATTACGGCTGCTGTCTGACCAGGTCTCTCTTGATAATGACGGAGACACAATGAGATTGCCTTTTAAGAGATAAAGGAAAATAAGAGTTGTATCGCAATTTTAGAATGTAAGCAAATTATGCTGATACAACACCAACTTTGATGAGGCTGTATGCTTTGTTTGACATTTCCTGGAAAATATATACAGTATAATAAGCATCATAGCTCCGTATCAACAACATCAACTGAGCTGATCTAGAAACTGTTTTATGATGATGCAAAGGTCATGTTTGAGCGAGTCAAACACATGATCACTTGCACAAATAAAGATGACGTGATAAGAGCGTTTTGATGATGGAAGGTAGAAAGGTGTTTCTCGTTAACACCAGAGATACCATATTATTCATTTATCCACATGGCTATCGTCTTTTTTTGCGTTAAACAAATTACAGAATGCACAGTAATAATCGCTTGGTGAGCTTGTGGCGATGGAGATTCCGCCTCCTACAAAAACCAATGTGTCGATCAACTAAACTAAACTACACTTATAGGCTCTCTAAACATATACAGTCAAATCCTCAGCATTAATTACTATACATTAACTCAGAGAGTAACCAAATGGTTACATTTGTACACTCTCATAGTTAAATGAACTGTATTTAGCATACCGTTTAATGCCGGCACCCCCGTTCATGTAATGGTGTTTCTCTGCTAACTTCTGTGTGGGAGGGAGAGAGAGCTGGGTTAGAGTGATAGATAGCCCATGAATCATTGTTTACGACATCATCATCTGGAGGCTGGGCTGGCTCCCACCCCAGTACTCATCACACTGACAGTTTAAACATCCCATTTAGCGCCCCCTTTTTAATGTATATATGTATGCCAATGCAAAGGGGGGGGGGGGGGGGGTAGGTCAGAGGGGCCCCCATTTGGTCTGAGAACACAGCAGACAAAATGTACTGACCTAGACACTGTGATGACCGCTTCTGTTCTGCTCGTACGTGGTCCTCTGTGTTTGTGTTTGGAGGACGAGGTGGTCAGCCCTGGCAGTATGTATGGGGATTGGGGAATGAAGCACACCTGCCTCCAATCATCCCGTGTTTGGCCGGCCTCAAGGAGGCCTACGTGTCATATTGTGGTGTGGTGTGTACCGTTTGTTGTGAGTTAAATCAATGTATTTGATTATTTTAAGTACTGGCGTGGCCTCCCATGCTTGTTAATCGTAGTCGGGTTAATGACAAAATGGAATCTCGTCCGCTTTGGAAAAAAATGGGGTCATGGAAGGGGTCATTGCAACAACAGTATATGTCTACACACACAACACACACACACACACACACACACACACACACACACACACACACACACACACACACACACACACACACACACACACACACACACACGCGCACACACCAGCGTGCCCAGATTTGCTGCGGTTATTCTGCTGATGCTGTTGATCCGCATGTTCAGGTTTTGGTGGCCAGCCAGCATACTGAAGGCCGGCCGGGTTATCGGGTTGTGGGTGAAGTGGGCTCTCTCTCACAATCTTCTCACCTAAATCCTCATAAGTCTAATGTGTCCGTCAGCTAAATAGATGTCCTTCCTGCCTGACATGATACATATGTGACAGCATGTATGGCATATACAAACTATACAACATGACAAACATGAAAACAATAAAGAAATCACAGTCACGCTGTCAATTCCACACTGCGCGTCATCGTCTATCTTCTTAAGTTTCACATTGCAGGCACACAGCATGTGCACACAAACACACGCACGCACGCACGCGGGTCGCACGCACACACGCACACACACACACTTTTCTTAGGGCCGCGTCAAATGTTATTTGAGCGCAATGTTTATCATTTGTGTTTACAGCACCAAGGTCAATCATCTAATGTTATGTTACGTAATGAAAGCAGTAAATCAGTGTGCTCACTGGGTTAGAGTGCTTCAGTCTGCTTAGGAAGAGGATCCTCTCTTTTGGCAGAAAGACAGTAGAAAGAGGATGCCCTTATAGAGCTCTGATGTTTGTGGATAAGTAGGTCTCCGATGGGCCCTCAGGCTGAGGCCCCGGCAGAGACAATAGGGACCACAGCGAGGTGGAGGAGAGGGATCTCAAACAGCTAGGACCAAAACTAGGTCTTCCATTCACTGAAACTTAGGGACGCCCTTCTTACACACAGACAAAGAGGTAGGGTGGGGGTGGGTGACTGACTGACTGACTGAGTGTGAATGAGTTTATATGGACGCGGAGAGAGTGTGTCTGTGTGCATTAATGCTTAATGTATGTGCACACGCATTGGGGACTGCACAGATTTAACACGCGTGCGCACATACACGTGTACACACTCACGCACGCACACACACACACGCACATCGAGTGAAAGAGTCGTTAGATAGTATACGCTTCACAAGTGAACTATGGGTGCCCCTCTTTCTAAATATGTCTCCCCATTGAACATCTGTGCTTTATCAAAAGCAAATTCGTTCTCTTCTATTCATCTGGCACTCGCATAGCCCCTGAATGGAGATTCCATGTGCATTGTTAGGCTGATCTTTAGCCCTCTGGTCATGAACCCTGCTCGTGATATTTTACTCCTGGGGAGCTTCTAAAATAAAAAAGTGGAATGGGCTTTAGTGTCTCGTTTCCATGGATGATTACGCTTCAGATGTGGCTGAGGTTTTTCTTTCTTTTCATTTAATTTCATCCATTTTATTCTCTGTGGGGGGCGTCTGGCAAGCAAGAAGCATTTCTCTTTCTTTTTATCCCCAATATCACAATTGATATTCATAAATCTGTATTAAACATGTATACGCTTGTTGTATGAATAGCAAAAACAGCTAAGTTTTGTCTTTTTTTCCCACCTATAATCACCGAAAATATAGGGGTGTGAGGATTACTGTAATGTGGCTAATGTGCGTTAGTTGAAAACACCTTTGCCAAAGTGTTATTGATGCCTTGAACAATATTCAAACATTTTCTTTTGAGAGGGCAGGACAATGAGCTATGTGAACAATCTCACTGAGTCAATTGACAAGTCAGACACACACAGAGACCTCATTGTACACGATGTGATGAGAGAAACTGAGGACAAGAAAGCAGAAGAGAGAAATGTTGATATTTCATACTGAGAGATGAACACCAGCTGCACAAAAAACACAAAGGACTGCTTCAAACTGAACCCACATTCTCCTTCCTTCCTTCCTTCCTTCCTTCCTTCCTTCCTTCCTTCCTTCCTTCCTTCCTTCCTTCCTTCCTTCCTTCCTTCCTTCCTTCCTTCCTTCCTTCCTTCCTTCCTTCCTTCCTTCCTTCCTTCCTTCCTTCCTTCCTTCCTTCCTTCCTTCCTTCCTTCCTTCCTTCCTTCCTTCCTTCCTTCCTTCCTTCCTTCCTTCCTTCCTTCCTTCCTTCAGAACGGAAAGTGAAATAGATGCAATGATTGAGCGAAAATGAAAGAGAGAGCAAGACAGAGAGGTGGGGGGGGGGGCAGCTAGACCTCTCCTTTATTTCCCACAAAAACCTTTCCTCACTTTTAGACTCAGTCATGCTGGTGTGTGTGTGTGTGTGTGTGTGTGTGTGTGTGTGTTGGAGAGAGCATACGTGCGTGGCAGACGTCTGTGTTGTATGCCTGTCTGCGGACGGGTGTGCGGAGGAGAAGAAAAGGGGGTAGCTCTCCCCGCAGACAAAGGGCGCAGATGGTTGACCCCTCCTCAGCTTTGGGGCGGGGCCGCGGGGTGCGAGGGCGACGCCTGCAACAGAGCCTGCCCTCCCATGGAGTTCATTTCAGCTCCCCACAGAAAGACACGGCAGAGAGGAGAGGAGAGGGGGGGGCCCTGCTTATAACAAGAAGGGCTTAGAGACGCTCTCCACCACCACCCCCACAACGCCCCCTCACCCACTGGCCCGCGACCCTGCGCGCCGACTAGCCAGATCACATGGGCACCAATGAAGGTGGGAGCAATGAAGTACAGGGGGGGAGAGAGAGAGAGAGAGAGAGAGAGAGAGAGAGAGAGAGAGAGAAGGGAGGGAGGGAGGGAGGGAGATCAAGGGAGAGAATGTGTGCGTGCGTGCGTGCGTGCGTGCGTGCACGGGTGTGATAACACTTTATTTGTCGTGCATGTGCCACATGCACATCAGTACGTGGTACCGTAAGACATTAAAGCTAATAGGATGACACCCTGGAGACTTGTTTCCATTCTAGTCCTATATGTATTAAATTCATCAACATAGCATACAAAATGTACACAATAATACATGTCCTCAACAAATACAAACACTATGTACAGTTTGCATTAATTTTTTTGTATTTATATTAATGTTTGTATTCATACAGTAATACCTTTGGGTATCAGATCAAGGTTGCTCCCTAGTGTTGTGACTGTGGGTGCCACTGACTTTGGAGAAGCAGTTATAGCTATGAGGGTATTGAGGTCAATGTCCCTTTGACCATTTATCTCCTACCCCGAGCCATCCCAAACTATCAAATTGTGTTGGAATTAGGTGGGGGGGCTTAAGGCAGAGAAGTAGTCGGATCCGTTTGTTTTGGGAGGTCCGAAGCTTCGTTTTGAAATGACATGGAGATGTTGGAGAACCAAGAGGTGCAAGCATCATCAAAATGGCATTGAATGAGGGATTCAGCCAAACTCAACACTGAGAGCACCTTGGTTTACAAAAGAGGACATATCCTGCAAACACATTTTGTTCTTTGATTGCCATTCTTTCGCCCGTCAGTTTGTTGTCATGAATATACAGCCCAAATAGGTAGTCTCTACTTTGCCTGAGATGATTGTAATGACTGCAATGATGATGGAATGGAAGGAATGGTGAGAAGAAAGAGAAAGAGAGAATAGAGTGACAATCAGTCTAGCCTTCATTCTCCCACCGTCTCCAGAGAGAAATGGAGAGAGAGAGAGAGAGAGAGAGAGAGAGAGAGAGAGATCAGGGAGACAGAGAGAGAGAGATAGAGAGGTCAATCAAAGCTTTATCTCAAAGATTGTTTTCGCCCTTGACAAAGACTGTTTTATTGAGCCATTGGCACCAGCAGCCAGTGATGTCAGCATCCCTCCCCCTTGACCTGCTATAGAATGCAGCCACATGGTTTTGTTATATTAACTTGACCTCCTGCGAGGAAAGAAGAAACTAATCAGATGGTTAGATACCAGTTTCATGACCACAGCCGCGACAACAGAGGACGTACCATTTCTCTGATAAGTGATAGCAACGCGTTAGCCGTTAATCGCCGTTCACCCACCGCGACGTTTACTCACCCAACCCGGCATGTCTACAACCAAGGTCGACGTTGGCCTGAGTGGACATGGATTTGATTGAGGGCACCATTCGATAAGGGATAATCTGAGGGTGATAATCTGTGGTACATATGGAGAGATATACTTGTGGCGGGGGTTTGGGGAGGGGGGTGAGCCGGGCATACACACACACATTACACAAATACTGTACAGTAATTCCTATGTAGTACACAGCAGTTAGTCGCCTATAACCCATTGACCCATATTCAATCTTGTAGAAGAGGGAGCCTATATTGTGACACTGAAAGGCTTACAATGGCTTATCTCAAGGGACCCCGGGCACAGTGAACCGCCTGTCAGGCCATTCTGTATCCCGAGGATTTGGCCACAATGTGCGTATTATGAACGGGCAGTGGGATGGACGCAGGCTCTTTGGCAGCTGCACCACGCAGCGTGCACAATGTAAAGAGTTTTGTTTTGTGTATATTAGCATTAGATTTACGACGGTGTCGCGGACCGAAAATGTAAACTCACCACGCGTCGCAAGACGAAGCATAAAGTAGGCATCAGAGAAAAAACAAGGGAGGGGGGGGGGGATTGTTTGCATTTTTAAGCGTGCACTGTTATGTGTGTATCATGTGCATGCGTGTTTTGCGAGCGTGGGAGACCACTGTACAATGTAAAATAATAGTTTTGAAACAGCATTTATTTTACAACTAAAATCTTATTATTATTCAGCAAAGCGTTTCGAGTACAGGAACTCTTCCTCAGGCAGCAATGGTTAGCGTGCAAAATCATGTCAACATGTCTAATGCCTATGGGAAGGGGCAAGGGAGGGAGGTCACGTCATAATCACTTCAATACACGCAGGTGTGGTATGGGTGGGGTCTGTGATAAATACGTCAGTCAAGGCTGAAAGCCAAAACTAATCAGGGGGGTTGTGAGAGTCAATAAACACGTTAACACTAAGTGCAAATGCCACCTCTCACCTCCTCTTATCTCCTCTATTCCAACTTTCAGTTCACACTCTTCCTTTCCCTTTCCGCTGTTACATCCCCCAAATCGTCTAGGGAATGAGGGGAGTAACAGTAAAGATTAATCAGGGAAAAGGGAATCAAGAACGACAAGATGACAAAAACGCATAAATGTTCAATGTATCCACTGTGACACAGTTCTGAATGATGAACTAAAATATCCTGTCTAGTTGATACAAGGACAACACATCAACAAACAGACTTCCTTCAAAAGGGAGAGGTCACTGCACACCAGTTCAGCGCACCCACGCACGCACGCACGCACGCACGCACGCACACACGCACGCACGCACGCACGCACTCAACACTTGATCACTAGGTCAGTTGTGTAAGAGAGACAATACACAACAACATAAACACGCTCTCTTGAAAAGAGAGTACATAGTGTAGCTATCCAACACCGGTGCACATGCACACACAACTAGAGCAGCAGCACATTAGCTCAGTTGTGTAATTAAGACGCAGCCTCCACACTGTGCTGAACGCCCCACTGGCCCCAGATCAGATCTGAACCCTAACCCTAATGCTGCATATATTTTGTTAACCGGGGTTCCCGACTCTGGGTACTGTACTTGAGCCCACGTTTTCCCCCTCTACACCAAATTGCTTTGTCAAAAATAGCCAATGTACAACAAGCTATATCAGCTCGTCCATCTGCTATTTTAGTCTAATAATCACCTATCTGGAGTCGGAACATGTGCAGAATAAGGACGCTATAGGGTTCATTTAGTTTAATCAACTGGTGAGTTGTGTTCAGTCACTCAGTCACAGGAGCGAACAAGCAAGACGAACGCATGCAAACCACTACAGCCACTGGTCCCCTGGTTTACAGTTAACTAACAGTCCACAGACCTGCTCTTTTTGTGAGCGTGAGGACCTGGGTTTGAATCCAAACCCCCCTGTCTCTCCTCATTCTCCTTTAAAAATCACAGCCGTGTGAACTGAGTGGTTCACACCCCCCATCCTCCTCCTTCTCTCTCTCTCTCTCTCTCTCTCTCATTAGCAGGCAACAGTGCAGCACTCTCTGGCACACTCTGGCACAACAGCGCCCCTACTGGTACTAATAGTCATACTGGTGCTCATTAACGTCACATGACCAACGGACACGGACATTGCTGTTCCTTGGAGTGGTTGCACCACTCAAAAACTAAACAAACAAATGTAAAACAATTAGGTCCTGAAATGAGCATGGAAACACACTCCCTGTATGAAGCTTGAAAAGGTTTAACCTTCAATGTGAGTTGAATGTACAGTAAACGTCATAGACTTACTCACAGACCTCAAGTATGGCCTTTCTTGTTGTCGTAGGTTGGCCTTCTTCGTCATCTGAGCAGGCTCTGTCTTCACAGTAAACTGTATGTCTGTCCCTTCAAAGTAGTAGACAGAACACAAAACAGAACCCCATAAATAAACAAGAACAGCATCAACAGATCTGCTCCAGATTTAAATGTCAAACTCAACTAGACGGAGAAAATTCGATAACAGTTGCTTATTTATGCGTGTCAAAATATCTTAGATACTCTGTTCTGTTCAGCAGTTTCTACACTGTATTCGTAGGCTATACACAAGGTGAAGTAAAGGTCCGTATTTCCACCTGGCCAAATGAGATGTAGACCGCGTCACCAGACTAGTCTAGTCTCGCACCTTCCTACCTACATGACTGCCTGCCTAAATATGTCCCAAACCGCCCCCTAAGGTCTTCCACTGCTGGCCTGCTCGCTTTGCCAAAAAAAATGGCAACTAAAAAATACGGGGAAGCAGCTTTTTGCTTCTACGGGCCGTCGGCATGGAACAAGCTCCCACTGTACCTTCGTCAGGCAGCCTCTGTAGACATTTTTAAAGCTCAGCTCAAGACCCACTTCTACAACATTGCTTTTAATTGATCTTTTATTTTTTATTTTTGTTATTCATGTCCTCACTGTATTGCATTACTGCTTGTTTTTAATGTTGTTGCCTTGCTTTTCTTTTATCCTCCATTTCTCTGTAAAGCACTTTGAGCTGCATTTCATGTCATGAAAGGTGCTATACAAATAAAGTTTTATTATTATTATTATTATTAGTCAACATGCCCATAAATAAACAGCTGCCTATGGAAAATGCCATTGTGATTTGTGCGGCTTTGTTCATAAACTGCACACATAGGCTATAACTTACTACCAATATTTAATGGACAGGGATGCCACACATAATTCATCTCTATATGATATAGACTATATATTCTCTCAAATTAGTCGTTAGTTGAGAATTGCATCACTTATATTTTGTCTGAATAGCAAAGAACAATGGGGGAAGGGCATCCTAACTATGCATTCATGCATGCATTCACTGCTGGCTGAGGTAGAATTCTATATTGTTGTAGCACAGTATATGGTTAGCCTTCCCTTCCTGTGTTCCTATATTGCTATTAAGTGCACTACTTGATAGTGCCATTAAACGTTAAAGTTCTTCTGAATGTGGATGAGTAATAATATGAAACACTTAATCTTCATAGTTGCAGACAGTCACTCCTTCACTTTTCACTTTCTTTACATTTTCCCTTTGTTTACTTGCCCTCCGCCCTACAACACAACCCCATTACCCTGCATGTCACACCCTGGTAATGGAATGGTCACGGAGGAGCAGTGCTGTGAAGTATCTAAGTACATTTACTAAAGTACTGCACTGAAGTACAAGCTGACGGTTATTTTTTTCTTCCCATTTTAAATAATTTTTACTTCTACTCCACTACATCTCAGAGGCAAATATTGCACTTTTACTCCACTACAATAGAGGGTATATTATGTGCGTAATGCCATCATTATCATACCCAGGAGTTATGCGGGAACAAGTAACTGTGTGGCAGAAAATCACTTTCTGGCCTTGACAGCCCATACATCCCACACAGAAAAGTTGCATCTGATTGCATTAAACAATGTTATAAACTCACTTTGCACTTTACTGCCGTTGCATTGAGGCTATGTGTGACCGTTCTATTCCCTGGCTCTCATGCAACGTGGACCAACCTCTCCTCTGTTACGAAAATAAAAATAACGTTTCACCTACTCACCAATACAAAGGCGGGTTGTGTCATTAGAAAGCCTACTTTCCTTAGTGGACGCACTCTGAGCCCCCCCCACCACAAGCCTTTGTATTGGTGAATAGGTAAAACGTTCTTTTTATTAAAGGGACACTTGAGATCAGATTCTAAAAATGTCAGTCGTTCTTCGATAAATAAAAAAAATAGCAGACCTACAAGCTCGTAGCGCGCCACTCGGTGGCGCGCTATGAGCTTGTAGATCTGCTATTTTTCAATAGCTAAAGCACAACATGACGCTAGCACCAAAATGGGTTCCCGTTCAGAATGGGTTAAAGGGACACTTCACCCTTTTTGCAAAAAAATATATGTTAATGACGTTTAGAAGCTTTAGATCACTTTCCCTGGGGGTCTTTATGTGTGTAATGTGTGGTTTTAGATATTTTAGATTGTAGCAGTGAGCCTGTTGTCTCTGATGTCATGGACACTGGTCTCACTACCTTCCTGGACTACAATTCCCATAATTATTTGGTGCACTGCTCCTCCTTGTGGATAGGGGGGAGAGCTGTCTTACTGAGACAACATGTAGTCCAGGAAGGAAGTGAGCCCAGTGTCCATGACATCAGAGACAACAGGCTCACTGCTACAATCTAAAATATCTAAAACCACATATTACACACATAAATACCCCCAGGAAAGTGATCTAAAGCATCTAAACGTCATTAACATATATGTTTTTGCAAAAAGGGTGAAGTGTCCCTTTAACAGAGGAGAGGTTGGTCCGCGTTTCACGCGAGCCAGGAAATAGTAGCCTCAATGCAGGCAGTAAAGTGCAGGAGGCTATGGACCAGAGCTATACTATAGCTATGTACAGCTCACAAAGCACGTTGTGAGCTTGTAGATTTGCTATTTTTTTTTTACATTTTGAACACTTTTTGCATAATGAGTACTTTTACTTTTGGTATACAAGTATATTTTGATGCGAATACTTTTGTACTTTTACTCAAGTAAATGTTGAATACCGGACGGCGGGGACCTATACTTGTAACAGAGTATTCCTACATTGTGGTATTCCTACTTTTACTTAAGTAAAAAAAAAAAAGTGTACTTTGTCCACAACTGCTGAGGAGGCAAGTCTGTCTCTCCACCACTTCACCAGCCTCACCACATTCCACACAGCTGTTCTCGTCGCCCTTCAAAAGTCCACTGGCCGGCTGGAGGAAGAGAGAGATGGACAGAGAAAGTAGGTTGAGAGCAACCAATGACCTCTTGGAGGAGACATGACACAGAGGAACAGACATGGCAGAGAGGGAGACAGAAATAGCGAGGGAAGGACAGAGAGAGAGAGAGAGAGAGAGAGAGAGAGAGAGAGAGAGAGAGAGAGAGAGGGATGAAAGTCTTCTCAACAGGGGGAGAGTTCTCAGGACGGCAGGAAATAACCCATGGTGTTTTGATTTTCAGTAATCCTTTTTTAATATCGGGTTTTAGGATAGGGGAGTGGGGGGGGGGGGGGGACATGGGAAGGCAGAAGGGCAAAATAAATAGACAGAGAGAGACAAAAGAGGGATCCAGGCCAGACAAAACGATGGTGGCTCCCGGTGGGATGAGTTGGTGTCTGTGTACATAACACACATCTCAGGCGGTGAAAATGAACCGTATTAAGAGAACAAGGGTCCATATGCTCTGTGTCGCTAAATAAACACTGTTGGCCTTCACGGAAATGTAATGACTTGTTGCCTACTATATACTGTAGGTGCTTTCTGCATTTGCTAACATAATTAATGTCATGCCAATTCCAAGAAATACTGCGGTTTCAAGAAAGAAAGCCACTTTCATTGAATGAAACCTATAACCAATACATAATGTCTTTATGCTTTCTGTTCAAACTAACCAACAAGGAACAATAATGACACTAAAAGAATCCATTTTTAGAGTTGGACTCCTTGAACCTTGTAACTTGCAATGAGATAAATTGTCTAGTGAAGGAAAAAAAAAAACCTATAAATTAAAAATGTCAAAGCATCCTTGTAAAGTTTTAACCCAGGCCTTGGCCTTGCAGGGTTGGTGATACCAGAGGAAGGGATCAGCATTACATTCCCAGCCATTTATCAGTGTCACTTAGGGAAATCCAAACCTCCCATTAGCGTTCCATTGTAAATATAGTGACTGAACACAAAAGAGGATTACCCCACGAGACACGACTCACAGTAGCCCAGTTGTACCTTATTGACCCCCGTTACGGTCGACGCACCCCTTTTGTTGGCAGAAGTTGCAGGGTTGAGGTTGAGGGGGCTGGTGGAAACAAGACAGAAGAAAACAGAGGGGGGAGAGAGAGAGAGAGAGAGAGAGAGAGAGAGAGACATTGTGCTGTCTCCATTAAATGCATTGTGAATGCATTGTGAGGAAACACAAACATCCTCCTGCTTTCATGGCGAGGCGGGTGACCCCCTTTCTCAGTGCTGGTGGTGAAATACGTCTCCCGTCCCCGTCCGTCCGTCCCCCCCCCGCAAACACACACTTCAGGCATATATTTTGTTGTATGACGTGTCGTGCACGTGCAAAATTATTTTGGTGCATCGTTTGATGAAGTTATAGCTAGGCCTCAAGGGATAATTGCATTTCCTGGAGGTCAGAAAAGAAGGAAGAAGGGCAGGAACAGGGGTAGTCAGTCAAGCAGAACATACCATGGGTGCCATCTGCTCCTCTGGCTCAGCTTAACTCGGCACAGTGTAAAGTCAGTACAGGCCAAGGAAATCAACCCCCATGTACCCAATATTCTAGTCCAGCTAGAATAGACCAAACAAAACCCAGTCCCGTACCGACTGAACAGACTGGTCCGAGAGACCAATACCCCTCTAGTACAGACAGTGTGGTGGTCCAGTTCAGTTCAACAAAATCTGACTCAGCATATAATCCTCCTGAACGGAGAGAGAAACGTACCGTAGCAGAGATGACCTTGCAGTGGATCCAATCCCACCACTCCTCAGCCTCATCCTCCTGCATCCTTGCTGAGCCTAGCATAGCCACGTCAAGCCTCCAGCTCAGCACATTTCAGGGACTTCATCTCTTCCTTCCTGGTTCCCATTCCCTGGTGTAGAGATAGAGATAAGTAGGGCAAAGGGCAGGGCTTGTTTTCTGCAAGCGACTCTGTTGTACAACAAAGTACTGTATAAACTGGAAAAGGTGCCATGAGGTCAGGTAGGTTATTATTATGGCCTGAGTAGCCTCCTGGTGGCGCTATAATATAGGCCAATGTGAAAAGGGTGCCATTTCGTCTTAGGCTTTTCACTACAATCGGACACTGCATTCTTGATTTGAATTCTAAAAATGTGTTTTGCAAAAATCGACTTGCTGATGGTGGCGCTATAACAGGCTAATGTGAAAAGGGTGGCATATCTTCCTCAGCCTGATATGCGTGCAAACTTTAATGCTGCGTTCATGATTTGATTAATCTTGATCAGTTATGTTATTGTGTAGCGTATTTGCATGATTTGGAACAGAATCTGAAGGACTAATATAAAAAACAATAAATGGTGACATTTGTCAGGTGAAACAAGCGGCAGCATGAGGTCAGACTCCCATTGGCTTAGGCAGCATGAGGTCAGACTCCCATTGGCTTAGGCAGCATGAGGTCAGACTCCCATTGATGACTAGGTCACTTAAAATTCAGGTTTCACCTGACAAAAAAGTGTTTAAGAAAAGGCGGCCTCCTGTGGCGCTATAAAAAGCTGATGCAGGGCAGAGGTTCTGCTCTGTGTGTGTGCACACTGTAATATAAGTCTAAAATACTGATTACACATCAGATCTGATTAGGTCAGAACTGATTAGGTTAGATCTGATTAGGTCAGACCTAACCCATGGTAAATGTTCATATTAACCAATGAGGAGCATCCCAGTCTATTGGTTCACAGCGATTCATATTTATATTTTTACACTGTCTCTTACGTATATCTTGGAGGATAGGGTTTTACTAATTTAATCTTCCAAACTATAGAGTGGTGAGAAGATCAACTTTAGCCAGAGATGATGATGTTTCAGTAACTCTGGTAGCTTCAGTATTGAGTTAAAATCTGATGGTTAAAACAAAGGTTGAAGCACTATAGTAAACATATACTGTAGTTTTTGTTTGTCTCTGCAGCTCTTTAATAAACAGGGAAAAAAAATTGCATGTGGGTTGGCAATTTCAGCTAATCAGGAGAAAGTACCCATTTAATTATCAGTTTAACTTTTATAGTGTTCTATTTCAAAATGTGTCTGTCTGCACAATTCTTTGTTTTATCACGTAGTTATAATTTAACTTGTTCATCTTGTAATCTGTGAGTTTGATTGGTATCCCCATAGATACCAATCAAAGGTATCCTTCAGCTCTCTGGGGGCGTGTGTATCTCGAGAGGAGGCAAGCTCTTGTGGGGAAGCATATAGTGCAGGGGTGGGCAACTTTGACGATGGAGAGGGCCACTATATTTCCACACTCACTCCCTAGGGCCATATATTACTGTCGTAGCAAAAATAGCCGATCTACAAGCTTTAAAAATATATATTTTTGCTATATTCGAATTGGAATCCTGAAAATTTACATTTTTATGTAATTTAAAATGCCTTTAATTATACGTGTGTTGAGCATAGAGCTACTAATTTAGACTGAAGTACAGTAATTAAAGCAGGTCATGTTTGCATGTTGTGGAATTGTAAACAGCTGGAATCAATACTATATCAGTGTTCTGATATTAACCTGAGGGCCACAATAAGTGAAGGTGGGGGCCGCCAGTTGCCCACCCCTGATATAGTGCAAGCATGGCAAGCTTCTGCATGCGTCACAGCTAGGAGGAGACTTTCGGTATAGGCCAATCAGACAGGCAATGTAAACGTTTGTTTTCTCATGCTAATAAAGCTCCTTTGGATTGAGTTGATAGGTCCCGGAAAAGACACACTGTGATTGGCCAGGAGTGGCCGCGACGCAGCACGCCTTCCGCACTTCCGCTTGTCTTCCGCAGTGCGGCCAATGAGGCATCTATTGGTATCCCGACCTGACAATGTATTTTCTGTTTACCGAACAAACACTCTATACACACTTTAGTTGTTATGTCAATTTATTCCTACCCAGTACCCACATACATTTCTGTGTTGTCACTGCTGTTGTATCCTACTAACTCACCTAGCAGTAAGAAGCCCCGACTGGGAGGATGGAGGACGTCGTAGACCAGAGCATTCGTCCTACTCCTTTTGCCTCACACTCCCTGCGGACTGCAGGTGCCACCCCAGTCTGTAAGATTATACACGTAGTGACAATTATCACCCTTCCCGTCCAGCTTCCTTCCCGCGAACACGGGACAGTTGTGTTTGTGTGGACGGACGCTCGACAACTCCAAATGCACCACGGTTGGATTCAAACCCACTATAACCTCCACGGTGGAGGGCAGGCACTTTGCCACTGCGCCACCCAAGCACCTTTTTAACACTTGCTTTAACACCTATAATATAACACCTATTGTTGTGGCTCTTTTGTTGGTTCTAAACACAAAGCCAACAAACCCACTGATTCACGTTTACTTCCATTAAAGTGCAGTGACATTACATTACATTACAAACAGCTCCTCCTGGCATTGCCTCTTCTGTGTTGTCTGTCTGTTTGTCCACCAGGTGCATGCCGCTCCCCAATCACCCAGGCCTACTTCTGCTCTCCATCAATCAATTAGCCCTGGGAGTGGGGAGGCGTACCCAAACAGTAAATAACAGAACAGTGAGGATGGCTTCTACACCTATACGATGCTATAAAATGATCAAATGATCAAACATTTACATCAAAATCTCCTAAAATAATGAATTCAGACAAACAACGAACAGTATACAAATATACATTTAGTGGATTCTGAAGGGGATGTTGGAGGGAGGACTACAGATCAATTGCCAAACGATGTTCAGTGGTGGAAGTTTTTTTTACTTAAGTAAAAGTATCATTATCAATACTGAAATGTAGAACTACTCCGTTACAAGTAGAGTAAAAATACAAAGATATTGGCATCAAAATGTACTTCAAGTACCAAAAGTTAAAAGTACTCATTATACAGAATGTCCCATATTTCAGGTTTTCAAATAAAAATCTTTTGATGCAATGCATTGTGAGCTTATAGATTGGCTATTTTCAAATGGCCAAAATAGGGGTGAACTGTATGTTTTGTAAATTTTCTAATAATTAAGTAAAAGTACAATATTTGCCTCTGAGATGTAGTGGAGTAGAAAAAAATGGAAATACTCAAGTAGAGTAAAAATTCCTTAGAATTTTACTTATGTATTTGAGTACATGTACTTAGTTACTTTAGTTTACACCACTGCAAATGTTTATTATAATGAAGGCTCGTCTAAACAAAAAGAGAGATCTTGACAAACCAGGCCGAAATGGGATGCTATTGATTGGCTATACGCAGGATTAGATTTCCAAACAGCAATAGGATACAGGGTGATTGTTCTGGTTCTACAATGGGAGGAGTTAGTGACAGAGTGGCCTATAAATAACCCATGGCAAGCTTGTTTGGATGAAGAAGTCAATAGCTATGGGGGAACAAATGATACTGGCTAAAGGCAATCTAATCGACTGATTCAATCAGGCAGACACTGTATTTGTACTGTATATCTCTTATTACACCCGCCGCGCACACACAGGGCACACAGTAATTGCTAGCATATGTCTGTCCGTTTGTTTATTTGCTTTTGTTTGTCCCCCCCCGTGATGAATGAGTTTTAATCTGATTATGATCAGACCTGGCAGATGAGCTGGGGGCAGGGTCACGACGTGCATGCAAGCATGTGCAATTGATATTTCAGTAGTTAATACTGTAGGTCAAAGTTGAGCCGTACATGCTTATACATACATACAGTGCAGTGCATGCAACTTCCTTGGGAGCACATGTCTTGTCATGGCAAATGCCTACAGTTCTTTAGATCCTTCAACAAATAATGCTTCCAACCAAGTAGACATGCAGGACTTACTGGTGTTATTCATTACACACAGTGTGCTTACAAGGGCCAGAGGGGCACCTCTCCACCCCCCAGCATGCATACGTCTGTTACTAAGCAGAACACTATAGCCTACAGTGTGTGTGTGTGTGTGTGTGTGTGTGTGTGTGTCATAGGCGGATCTAGAAATGATGGGCCCCTGGGCCACCGTCATGCAAAAGGGCCCCCCCACCCCCCCGGAGCTTTTTTTTCTCCTTCTCGACGTGCCGCATACTGTCTGCACACGTGTACGCAATACGCATATGCAACAATTATGACATATAGGCTTGCGATATTCAGAATTTACAGCAAGGGATTGCTTAAAAAACAGCCACAACAAACTAAGCCAAATAAATGCAAACTGAGGGTTTAAACATTTGCAGTAATGTACCGTATCATGATGGTGTAGGACTTTTGGGGTTATTTTAATGACACAAATGAATAACATTGTTAATAACAGTGACAAGTACTTTGTGTGTCACTGTTATTCACTGTTACCCCTTTTTGGGGGGCCCCTGAGCTTGAGCCTCTTTGCGGTCACCCGGATGCTCAAACTCAGGGGACCCCCTAGCTCAGGGGCCCCAACAGACCCGTTGGATAATCCTCCCCTGTGTGTGTGTGTGTGTGTGTGTGTGTGTGTGTGTGTGTGTGTGTGTGTGTGTGTATGTGTGTGTGACACGCACCTGTCCCCTCCATATGGCATTGTGGGGCTGGGTTTGCATCCAAACGGGAGATAATCTGAGATCTTTGATTTTTTATTATTAGCTGCTTCTGTTTATTACTAGCCAAGTAGTAATCTTGTATCCAGATATCATTAACACTTGGTTTAATAACAAACATTATTTCATTCCATTTCAATGAAACAAACATAAAATGACATTAATTGTGAGTTAAACCTAAAACTCACCACAAACAGTGTATGAGGAATGGCCAACTCACACACTGAGCAAACACTGGTCTCCCAAGATTCACCCCTTTCCACTGAGAAACACATTACATTCACAACATTATAGTAACCTCTATAAAGAGATCAACCTTACAACTTGCTTAATGTAGAATTAGAAATAGAAATACAAAGAAGCAGTACTTACAGTACAAAGACACAAAAACCCATATCAACCAAGTTGATAATAGCTAGTTCAGCTTTCACCTCTTGTTTACAATCAGCAAGATCTTCTCAAAGAATCCCCACAAATACAGGTTGCTTCTTATTATTCAAGACGTTTTTCAGTGTAACCCTTGACCCCCAGAACATGGCACTCTTAAAGTGACAGTGTTCCTGGTGGATTTACATAGAACTACAGGCATATATGCCACTGGGCTACAAGAGTATTATACTAAAAACACTCTTACTCAACTCCAGGAGCTACTTAATATAACCACAGACATGCACTGTTGCCTGCACCCCAAGCAATTTCTTCAAACCTCTCAGGGTTAAGTGCTCAGGGACACATCAATGTTGTTAGAGGTGTGTTTTACTAGTGCTGCTTTTCCCCCCCAACAGTCTAGACGGATTCAAGTAAACAACGTGTCAGCTCTAAGCTCAATTGCCTCTAGACCTTAAAATCTACCATTGAAAGGTTTCACATTTATCCCAGAGACAGACAGTATAACAGAGACTTTGTTTATATTTGTCTTTCACACCATAGCAACCACCCAGATAAAAACCTGTGTTTGCTGTTGTTGTTGTTGTTGTTGTGAATATGTCAATGTGGATTATCTGACCCGGGTCGCTGTCATATGAAAGGGGGAACATGGGTTCCTCTACACAGGCTTCGATCAGGATACCTCACTGGCCATGAATCATGATCGGAGGCACACTAAGACCAAGAATACGATGGCAGGTGTTTGAGCAGGGCAAAAAGGATTATGAAGGACAAACACCACCCCAGTAACGGACTGTTGTGACAATGTGCACTGGCTTTATTTTTAACATGAGGCTATCAGAGCCCTAAACAAAGATAAGCCCTGTCACATACCTGTCACATGATACTGACATGACACTGACCATGATACTGACATGACACTGATATGATACTCATCATGACACTGACATGATACTGACCATCATACTGACCACCATGAATGACACTGACCATAATACTGACATGACACTGACCATGTTGCTGACCATGATACTGACGTTATACTGACCATATACTGACCATGTATACTGACCATAATACTGACCATGATAACCATGATACTGACGTTATACTGACCATATACTGACCATGTATACTGACCATAATACTGACCATGATAACCATGATACTGACCATGACACTGACCATAATACTGACCATGATAACCATGATACTGACCATGACACTGAACATAATACTGACCATGATACTAACCATGACACTGACCATGATACTGACCATATACTGACCATGATAACCATGATACTGACCATGATACTGACCATATACTGACCATGACACTGAACATAATACTGACCATGATACTAACCATGACACTGACCATGATACTGACCATATACTGACCATGATAACATGACACTGACCATGATACTGACCATATACTGACCATGATAACATGACACTGACCATGATACTGACCATATACTGACCATGATAACATGACACTGACCATGATACTGACCATATACTGACCATGATAACATGACACTGACCATGATACTGAACATAATACTGACCATGATACTAACCATGACACTGACCATGATACTGACCATATACTGACCATGATAACATGACACTGACCATGATACTGACCATATACTGACCATGATAACATGACACTGACCATGATACTGACCATATACTGACCATGATAACATGACACTGACCATGATACTGACCATATACTGACCATGATAACATGACACTGACCATGATACTGACCATATACTGACCATGATAACATGACACTGACCATGATACTGACCATATACTGACCATGATAACATGACACTGACCATGATACTGACCATATACTGACCATGATAACATGACACTGACCATGATACTGACCATATACTGACCATGATAACATGACACTGACCATGATACTGACCATATACTGACCATGATAACATGACACTGACCATGATACTGACCATATACTGACCATGATAACATGACACTGACCATGATACTGACATGACACTGACCATGTTGCTGACCATGATACTGACGTTATACTGACCATATACTGACCATGTATACTGACCATAATACTGACCATGATAACCATGATACTGACCATGACACTGACCATAATACTGACCATGATAACCATGATACTGACCATGACACTGAACATAATACTGACCATGATACTAACCATGACACTGACCATGATACTGACCATATACTGACCATGATAACCATGATACTGACCATGATACTGACCATATACTGACCATGACACTGAACATAATACTGACCATGATACTAACCATGACACTGACCATGATACTGACCATATACTGACCATGATAACATGACACTGACCATGATACTGACCATATACTGACCATGATAACATGACACTGACCATGATACTGACCATATACTGACCATGATAACATGACACTGACCATGATACTGACCATATACTGACCATGATAACATGACACTGACCATGATACTGAACATAATACTGACCATGATACTAACCATGACACTGACCATGATACTGACCATATACTGACCATGATAACATGACACTGACCATGATACTGACCATATACTGACCATGATAACATGACACTGACCATGATACTGACCATATACTGACCATGATAACATGACACTGACCATGATACTGACCATATACTGACCATGATAACATGACACTGACCATGATACTGACCATATACTGACCATGATAACATGACACTGACCATGATACTGACCATATACTGACCATGATAACATGACACTGACCATGATACTGACCATATACTGACCATGATAACATGACACTGACCATGATACTGACCATATACTGACCATGATAACATGACACTGACCATGATACTGACCATATACTGACCATGATAACATGACACTGACCATGATACTGACCATATACTGACCATGATAACATGACACTGACCATGATACTGACATGACACTGACCATGTTGCTGACCATGATACTGACGTTATACTGACCATATACTGACCATGTATACTGACCATATACTGACCATGATAACCATGATACTGACCATGACACTGACCATGATACTGATCATGATAACCATGATACTGACTATACCCATGTCAGTATCATGAGTACCCAAGAGCACCCCCCAAGCCCCCATACTTCTGTGTACATGCACCCTGTGGGCTGTACCACCCCGTTGAGAAAGACTACTTTAAATAGACCAAAGATTAATTTAGAACTGTAGCTCAATAGCACAAACAGTGGGATTAGGGGTTTCGGACTATGCCCTAAAACTCATGGTAGTTAGTAGTTTAAAGCGCTTTGCATAAAAAGCATCCACTTATGCTTTTGCGAAACAGAGCTTGACACAGAATCAGGGCGATCAGTCACAATCTGTCACTGGGGAGTGGGGACAGATTGTGACTGAACTGAACATTTAACTGATGCTTTAACAGCGGAGTATAACAGTGGAGGTGTCGCCAACATGTTGTTTACTCCTCGTCTCACACATCAAATTATACCTCACACATAATGGCAGGCATCTGGGGAAATAACCCACTGTACTCCCACACTAAATGAGTACATCACATTGCGTGTCCGTTTCCGTTTATATTTAAAAACATCTTAGAGTGTGTTGATGGTATATATATAATGCCTGGACAAAACGTTGTTTACCAGCTAGTTTACCAGTCCCTTGTTGTTTAATTCACTGATGATTCTCACACTGGGGCATTCGTCTGAGACGTGGGTTGTACTCCCCCCCCCCCCCCCCACCCCCCCAAAACGGACAGATCATGATTTCTCCTCATCCCAGCAGGGCATCCATCTGGATTTGAGTAGGCTCATTGTTTTGACACTCACAGCAGGACTCCGTCTGGAGAGGGGAGAGCTGACCAGGTTGTAATTGCATTTAGATTTCACTTTGGTTGACTACAGCCGTTTAAAAGTGTGCTATATATATATAAATGTTAAATAATGTTTGATCTGAGTTTGATTATATTTGATAGATTTCATTACATTTGCATTAGATTTCAAAGTACAAGAATGGGGTAGGATGCCATTTTAGAAACATTGAATTGATAAAAAATAAATTAAATTATATGTTGAAACAATACCTTCAAGAATATTTGCATTAAGTATTTCTCTTGGTTTGGGTTCATGTTCTTTTTTTTTCTTCTTCCCTCCATCTGACGGTTGCTGGTTCAATCTGTGCCTCAAGTGAAACACAGCTGTAGGTAACGCACAGGAGCATTATTGCAGTGCAGGAAGGTACATCTACAGTGCCTACCAACTCTGCCAAAGTGTCCATGAGCAAGGCATTGAGCTCCCAAAGTTCTCCAGGGGTGCTGCATTACACTGAACCTGTGCTCTGACCACGTAATTGTGACAGTAGGTCGCAGATTACGATGAAAACCTGCAAAACCTGTCAGTCAGTCAGTCAGTCCCCCCATGCACCAGCACTCGTCCAACAGTCTGCCGTCACCCAGGCGGCTGCATGCACACAACCTCGCCCTTTCTGTGTTCATGAGTGTATTTAGGAGGGTTGAGCAAAAGGCAAGCAAGTAATATTCTTATTTTGCTTTTGTAGTGAACACGTGCTTAGTTTGGACATTGATCTATCTTTGGCAAATAAAAACCCTCATGGTTGTCATGAGACACAAAATTACAAAGAGCCAAAAGAATCATGTACCATTTATTGTTCATAGCAGAAAACTTACCAAATAAAGTGCCACATATTGATATCACATTCCTTGATGCCAGGACAAGAGTTAAACATAGTATTGCCATTAATAGACCTATTTGGAAGCGTCACTAGCAATATGCAAAATATGATATTAAGAAAGATACAGAGTGCAGAAAACTAAAAATGTGAATGTGTTATCTCTCTCCATTCCATAGTGTTTTCACTGTTTTCTCTCCTATTGGTCAAACCAGTGCTTGCTGTTTTTGTCAGTGCACAGCGGCACTAGAGCTGAATCCAAGGCTACAGACTGTCTGAGACAATCAGAAAACACTATTTTGGTTGGAATAAGAATACCGGCACAAGCCATGGGTAGCTACTCAACCACCTAATACCCGTACAAGCCATGGGCAATTTCCAATTTTCGCAATTTCCAATTTCCGCAATTTCCAACATCCTACAATTTAGAACTGTAGCTCAGTAGCACAAACAGTGGGATTATAGGGGTTTCGGACTATGCCCTAAAACTCATGGTAGTTAGTAGTTTAAAGCGCTTTGCATAAAAAGCATCCACTTATGCTTTTGCGAAACAGAGCTTGACACAGAATCAGGGGCGATCAGTCACAATCTGTCACTGGGGAGTGGGGACAGATTGTGACTGAACTGAACATTTAACTGATGCTTTAACAGCGGCGTATAACAGTGGAGGTGTCGCCAACATGTTGTTTACTCCTCGTCTCACACATCAAATTATACCTCACACATGATGGCAGGCATCTGGGGAAATAACCCACTGTACTCCCACACTAAATGAGTACATCACATTGCGTGTCCGTTTCCGTTTACCGGTACAAGCCATATGGGCAGCTAGCTACTCAACCACCTACCGGTACAAGCCATATGGGCAGCTAGCTACTCAACCACCTACCGGTACAAGCCATGGGCAGCTAGCTACTCAACCACCTACCGGTACAAGCCATATGGGCAGCTAGCTACTCAACCACCTATAAGACAGTGGTCCCCAAACCTTCCTGGATCAGGGCCCACTTGAAACCAGCATCGCTGAACTAAGACATACTAGAGTCCTGATATTATGCTTGCATATTTTCTCTTTCACATCGGAGGATGAATGTAGTCAAGGCACATTGGCTGTGCAAACACAAATATTCCCCCAGTTGCCTGGATATAGTTTATGAACAGTCTATGTTCATTGTTCCATGTGCAATATAAATGCCATTTTGTGTCAAAGGCCTGTAACTGGTTTGCACCAGCATGGAATATAAAACTCTAGAGCCCCCTGTTGTTCTGGGAGAGCCTGCAGTCTCAGATTGATTCGGTTCTCGACTAGAGTGAAGCAGACTCACTTTTAGACCAGACTCTTTGGTGGCCAAAAAATGAACATGTTGGCATTTCTAAACTGGAGTCATAGCGGTCATTATCAAATTATTGACATTACATTCTTTCGAAACTTTCCACTACGTCATCACTTCCCTACCTATCGTGTGGCACTTCCCATCAATATCTTCATTTAACACATTCACTCTCTCATTTACACATAGGATCCTCTGTCACTGTGCCATCAACTTTAGATTGATATGGTTCATCGAACCGTTCTCCAGATCCATAATTCATTATCTTTTAACATCAATGAGAAAGGCACCACTACTGTTTCTGCTTGGTCACGGAGCCACTATAGAGCATAGGGCTTTTTTAAATAGATCATTGTCCTGTAGCATCATTACAATGTCATGGCTTGAGAAGCAGCATTACATTTGTCACAACTGAATCATGTTACCTGATGTGTACGCCAATATACTGATTGGTTTATGATATGAGTTTAAATTAAAATGAGTGTGCAATGGGTTATGCTCAACTTAAAAAAACAGGGTGGGTTGTTCATGGATGTTCAATGTGAATGCCCCTCTGGTTTTCACAAACATGGAGAATGAGCTTCCATTTCTTAAAATACAGTTTTATTTGTGAATTTACACTGATTAGCAGTACATCTAAAAAGCAACTCCATTAGATAACCATTTATATAGGATTTTCACAGGTCACAAAGTAGCTTGGCTCATTCTGTCATGCCAAAGAAAATGTATTATTATTCTTACAAACAGAGAACAAAATGGTGGACAGAGAGGCATTAGTAAAACAAGGTGCAAACTGTTGGAAATCAGAACAAAAATAAAAGAATGCAAATGCACATTCAGTTAATCCGGGAGCAATTTACGCTCATAAAATGGTTAAAAAAATGAACAGAAAGGAGACTAGTGCTGTCTGTAAACTAAAAAGGGAAAAATAAAAGCATACTGTGATACAAATGGAGGATGAGAAGGGGAGAAAAAAGGTTTCCAGGAAGAGAAATGAGTTTAAAGAAAAGGACAGTTTGAGCAATAAAAATATGGTGCATTAATGTCAGGTTCTCTTTACCCTTTTCCACACGATATACACTTCCACTTCCCAACTGGCTCACACCTTCTCCCTCTGTCGCATGCCTGTAATACCAAGCTAAGCTCTGCTCAGAGCTAAAACAAACTGTTCTTGTTTAACACAGTTAAAGATGTACACTTTAGCTCTGTGACCTTCCCTTCCCGTGATCTAAATTCCAATAATTTCACATTGCTCGCTGGGATATTGGTGCATCTGGTACAAAACGGCTTAATTATATTTCAGAGGGAAGGATGTGTGACAACCAGTTCTTTTTTTTTTTTTTTACAAGTTCAGCTATGGGTCATCCGATGGTTACGTCATGCACACTTTTGTTTTTGTGAAGTTACACGAGGGATTGAAATTGAATTGATTGAAATGACAGGGCTCACTGAGAAATCAAATTAAAATAAAAACAAACAATATTTCCTCTTCATAGCGTTGCCTCAAACTGGTTTCGGGTAAATTGGGATGCTTCAGTTCACGATGCAAACAAATACAAAATTGAGTGAGTGTACAGTAGAAGTATATATCCTCAGTTATTTTATCAGTTTGTAACTAATACAAAGAGAGTATACTAAATGTAACATGTTACATTTATACAGTATACTCTCTAAAGTTAAATTAACACTGAGGATTTTACTGTGTGTTACTGTGTACACAAATGCAGACTGTTTGAGAGACTGCAGGGGGGCGTTTGAATGCAGTCATTGGGGTAATTGAAGAGCTCTCCACAGCACGGTCCCTTTGATGCCAAAGTGGACTCATAGAATATTGGAGAGAGAAAAAAAACAATATGGCTTAAAAAAAACACACACACACACACAAAACACACCAAACAACAATGCTGTTTCATGCTCATGGCCAATAACTCAGGTTCCAGCTAATGGCGGATAGTCTTACGTTGCATTTCAGCACCAGCTTTCTTATGCTTGTTGAGTACATTACAATCTTCCAAGTGTAAAGACCAATGAATTCCTAAAACCGTTCCCTGTATTTCACAACTAGCTTGTTGCTTGTTCCAGCAAAAACCCTTACCAATATCAAACACTCTGATTCACCGGTGCAGAGACCACCTGCAACTACATGGTGTTATATATATATACCACAAGAAAAGTGCAGCACAATAAAATAAAAATATATAGTTTAAAAAAATCTATAGCCAACACATCCAGTTTTCATATATCTGTTATATAGTAATATTTTAGTTATCTGATGTCTACAAGATAATTTGAGAAACCAGGCATCACTACAGAAGAACATGGTCAGCCATATAAATTCAGATTTCTTGCAAAATAAACATGCTTAACATTTTGTATTCTCTGTAAAAGTATAGAAATGAGTACAAAATAGAGTTGACTAATACCAAATTTCTGTGTTCAATTAAAAAACAAAAAACATTTCATGAGATGACAGGGGGTAGTATTCTGCTCCAAAGAAAACCAAAACAATGATGCTTCACTAAAACGTGATTTTTGTTGTTTTATCTCCGGCAGACGGAGAGCTGTCTGTGTGTCTGTCTGCAGTTCATCTTACAAACGTCTAGGCCGATTAATCAGCGAGCATCTCTCTAGTTTACGCTGGCAGCTGGCCAAGGAGGACCTCACCTCAATTCTGAAATACGTTTCAAATCCAACAACAACAACTATGTAATTTTTTTTGGGGGGGAATTTATAATCGCAGTGCAAGTGTCCCTCCAGGCTGTGGGACGGGAACTGGCCGATCACAGCAGGCGATTGGATTGGATAAGTGTCCCGCCAGGCTACAGACCTGGCACTATAGAGACAATCGCAGACATGCAAGATGTGATGGCTGTGTGTTGTTGCTGTATGAGCAAAAACATACCCCAATTAAATGATTATCGCAACCGACGTATAAACAGATAATGCTTGTTGCAGTACATGCCCGACTCTTCCACAGAGTGCCTAATGACGCATACACACAGAGAGGAGAGAGAGAGAGAGACATAGCTTCCCGTCACTCTGTCAAACAATACGAGGCTGCTTTCATGTGGGGTTAATTGGTTTTCTTCGACTGAGGAATTGGCAAAGTAACCCACGGGGCTTTTTTCAGATTCCTATGTGAGGAAGAAGTTAGGAGACGTATAAGAGACTCATCAGGCTTCTGTCTGAGTCATTTCCAGCGCACCGGCACATGCTCCGTTTTGAACCAAGGGCCACGCTGTGAACCAAGGGCCACGTTGTGAACCAAGTCACACCATGTCACAAATCCAGTGGCACGGCGTCCTCCTGGTGGGAAACCACATACAAATCACAGCACTATGTGTTCAACTATTAGAGAGAAATGCAGTTTGGCGTCGTTTTGTCAGACAGTATCAGTATTATTATAAGGGCATGATGCCTCCTGGTGAAGATGTGTGCTCTATCGAGTGCACCTGTCTATTATTATTCTTTTTTTCTTTCTTTTCAGCGAGGCGACGTTGAGATGACGAGGCTAGCACATTAACGTACGACATAAACGTGAGATGGTGCGAGTCGTCGTGTCTCCCACGACATGCGAGAGCTCCGTTGTCCACAGTACCGTACGTACACGCAGCAGCACTCCGCGTCACGTAACCATGGCATTATCGCGCTACAGCGCAGGTAGCAGGAAGAGTGGATGGCAACAGTTGCATACAGAGAAGCCCGCTTGGGGGCGAATAGAGACAAGCTGTGTTGAAGAGAGACTGAAGAGAGAGAGAGAGCAAGGAAGAACATGGTTAAAGAGAAAAGACAGGAAATCAACGCAGCAATGGCTGCATTTCCATGACCAGTGTTCCAGTGTGACCATCATTTCATGTATAGTCTTTATGGTCAGTGGGGTTCACTATCCAGAGTCAAGTGACTGAAGAGCACGTAAAATGGAAAGAAAAAAGGTCATTTCTGTACGCCGAGACTCCACATGTGCAGTTTCTAGATCACTGACAGTGCCTTTATGGACTTGTAAAATTTATACACAGCGGTTTAAAAATTCCATTATCAGCCCAGGAACACACAACACACACACAGGATGAGCCAGTTACTCAGGATGAACGGGGGGTTGTCAGCCAGAAGAGTCCATATTACTTCTGACTGGAGCCCTAGTAGGAGATAACGTATGATTTAGACAGGCTATGTACCTTGGGATGTGCTGGAGCTTTTGTAACCCCCCTTTCCTATTCCCTATCAAACAGTCCAGCACTTTTGCAGGAGCCAAGACTCTTTTTTTAGTTTTTTGAATACAACCAATTCATATATATTTTTTTAAATCTTTTCTCCACGCCCCAAAAAATACATTTTGTACATAAAAAGAACCATTTGTTAAAAACAAAAAGAAACAAATACAATTAAAAACAAATGATGATACAAAATAAAATAAAAACAGACACTGAAACAGACAAAAAAAACGAAACAAAAAAAAGATGCTGAATAAAACCCAGTTTATACTTCATTATATGACGTGTCACGTTTTCTTTGCTTAAAAAATCAGTTATTTTTTGGGCGAGCAACAGTGTCGTGCAATGAAGTATGAATCAGGCCCAAGCCGTAGGGGTTTCCCCCCTACTGCTACACTGCCCTGCCCTCCCCCTGCCCTGCCCTCTGCCCTCCCCTGCCCTCCCCTGCCCTCCCCCGGCCCTCCCCCGCCCTCCCCCGGCCCTGCCCACCTCCCACCTGTTTCCCTTTCAGGCCTCCGTCTTCTCCTTCTTCTTGTTCTTCTTCAGGAAGGACGGGGTGCGGAACTTCTTCTTCTTCTTGGTGTTGGGCGACTTGGAGGGCGAGCTCTCCAGGGAGAGGCACTCCTCGATCTTTTCGCCGGGGGAGCGCACCGTGATCTCCACGCTCTCCACGCTGGTGGTGAGCGCGCTGACGCGCTTGGACAGCTCCTCGTCCACGTGGGCGTGGCCGTCCTTGCCGTTCATCAGGCCTGTGTGGTTATCTGAGTGAGGAAGGGAGGACAGGTTAGAACGAGGACGAGGAGGCCCTTCCTTCCTACTCCTACCAACGGCCGACGCTGAAGGAGGCCACGCTTGCTACCAAAAACACTATACTGGAAGCCTCCAATGTCTTAACTATAAATGCACCAAGTCTCTGTGTGTACGTCTGCAATCTACGTAACTCGATAACCGTTCGCCCCACCGACTTCAAATTCGACACGCGCGTTCCACACCACCACAGGTGTTGAGTCGGTCGGTTGTCGGTCCAAGGCAGGTGGGGGGGGGGGGGGTCTTTACGCAACCTGACCGTCGTCTTAAATCACGCTTCAAGAAGCGGCTTGACGAGATCCTCTCCGTCGCCAAGACAGAAGCCAAATCCCCCAAAATGTGGAAGCCATTCCTGGCACTGCTGGACAATATTTGAATAGGTGTCCTGGATGCCTGGCTGCTATGGTGCATCCTTCACGTATGGACTCTAACTATGCCTGCTTATTTATGGTCATCATTCCCACCCGTGTGTCTAGTTAATTAGTCTTTGTTCAAGCATGTGTTGTTTTTATTTTTCTGTCATTTCGTGTCCTGCATTATCCAACCAATTAAATATATTAAAACAATCAAATAATCAAATAATCGAGAAGCACATACAAATAATCAATATATATATTATTTTTAATAAATATCCGTAAAAAATATTGTAATTGATTTTCCATCCCAGCACATCTGAAACAAAATGCAGTGCAGCCACCAGGAAGCAGCTCTGTTAAGGAATGTTTGATGTCAATAATTAATAGAAAGTAACTGCCCTTCTGCTTTTATCCATACATACAAAAATCAGGGCATTCTGATGTTCTTGTATCTGGATATTTAATGTGGAGAAGAGGCATGGCTAGCGGTTTTAGTGATACTGTGGTGAGTAGCATGCCCAGACGTGGGACCAGACTGTGTTCCTCTGGGTGTTTTGTATTTTGTCTCAATACTCGTACACAGGCCAGCAGTCCGCCCTCTTTGACCCCAACGCCGTCCCCGTGCTCTACATATTTGGTAAACCCCCAGTGATCCGATAGCCCTAGTGAATGTGACCGCGCTGGCTCCACCCCACTCCATTAATGATTATTCATGTCAACAGTCCATTCCTCTGTGATGTAAGCCCATAGTAAGAGAATGGAGGCCACAGGCATCCTGTTACTACACTAAATAACACTCCTTTCAGGACCTGCTCGGGCTATTTTCATCTGGGACAATGGACACAGTGTGACATCAAAAGCGCCTTGCACAACAATTGACCCATTTCTGGCCACAGAATGACATCAACCCGTTGACCTTGTGATCGGTGGCGTCTTCTCATGTGGTTTTGTCTGTGAGCATGTGTGAGCATGTGTGCATGTGAACTGCCAGGAAGTCAATCAGAGGCCGTTTTATGTTTTAAGATATTTTTAGGACCTTTTTGAAGACTTTTTGTTTTTGTACAAGAGATAGTTGAGACACAGGAACAAGGGCATTGAACCAGGGCGTCGTTTGTCAGGGCACATTGCACCCACGTGGTATGTGCCCTGACCACTTGGCCACTTGATTGATATTGCTCATGGCTGTTGTTGTCGTTATAGTTGTGGTGTGTACCCTGCCACTTGAGTTATGGTTTTTTTAATAGACACCTTTATAGTTATCGTTCTTGGTGTGGACTGCGGATGTCCACACTTGGCTCTTAAAGAAGAGTACAGTAACGGCAACACTGTCTCTGCTTAACACATCTATATATATACACAGTACACTGTAGCTATAATGCCGTTGTCCATGTAGCGTGCATTGCGTGGTTTAGTACGGTTACTGTGTTGTAGAGGCAAAAAAAGAAAACAACAACACATTGTGAGGAAAGTGTCTTGGACGTGGGCGATACCTTCTTTAGCTGGAGTGCTTTGTGGGGACTGGGTGAGAGACAGAGACTGAGACAGTGTGGAACCGTCGTCGGAGGTTAGTTCGTGCTCGCCATCTGCAGGGGGGTTGGTGAGAGGGGGGTGCGAGGAGGAGGGTAAGGTGAGGGGGTTTGTTGGGTGTGGTATAAGTAGAGGATAGATGGAGGGTGAGGTGAGGGGGGTTGTTGGGTGTGGTATAAGTAGAGGATAGAAATTGTGGAGGTATAGGTTTGAGGGTGAGAGATTAGTGAGAAGAACACACGTTAGAAACAGGCCATGCACAGATTCTTCTTTCTCTTACTTTTTCAACCACTTTCAAACTGCCAACCACTTTCAAACTTTGGGCATGTCATTATAGGCGGAATATCGTTTTTAAATGAAAGAAATGAGAAATTCCCTAAAATAGCACAAGTGGCAGATAAAGTGGCTCTTTCCATTATTCATTGCACGACGAAGTATGATAAGCCAGTATGCTAAGGAGTAGTTCCCCCCCCCCCCCCCCCCCCCCAAGAAATGACTTATTTTCTATCAATTAAGCCCTGAATTCATGGAGATCATCTTTGTCGCATTCCTTTTTTTTTATTGGCTTTCGCCTCTATTTTATATATATATCTTTTTTTTCTGGAGGGACAGACAGTAGGCGGACAGGAAATGGGGAGAGAAATTGGGGGGGGTGACATGCAGTGAAGGCCGTCTGGGTCGGGAGTCGAACGCACGGCACACTGCCAGACTTGGACTATACCGGCCAAGGTGCCTGGACCGCTGAGCCACGGCCCAGGCCGTCTTTGTCGCATTCCTGAGCTGTCATTTTAGCGAAAAACTAAATAAACCTCCATGCATTCAAGGCTTCATGGGGTGTGAAACTGATAGAAAATAAGTCATTTTTTTTGGGGTGAACTAACTCCTTCGGAATGCTTGTCTGTCGGTCAGTTGGGGTTTCCAGGACATTCTCAGTTCCCAGAGAGCTATAGCCTCTCCTGACAGCTCAGCATGCACCGACACCGTGGTGTATTATTGCGTGGCTGACAGCTCAGAATGCACCATAGAGTATTGCGTGGCAGGGTAGGTTTTTTTGCTCCTACAAATTTGTGTAGTTCAGCATCAGCCAATGTTCAAGGGCTCTCGTTAATCACGGCTGAACTCATGATGAAGCATAACGTGTGGGCTGCGACGCTGCGTCCACAATTAAATACGTGGTCATTATGTTTACAGCCCAGCTATGCTTTGGAGGCTTCATGAACCACTTTACATCCCAGTTATCGATGTCGGTGGAAAGGAAACCGACAAAACCCTTCTTTTTAATTGTTACATTTTTTTGTTAGTAGTTCAAATAGCCAAACTGCAAAAGCTCACAACGCATCGTGGCGCATTGTGAGCTTAATGTGCATAGTATGCTATTTTCACTACTTTCGTCCGACACTTTTGTATGAAGGGCATTAATTGACAAGGTTTTTGCCCGACAGCAACAAAACGATACATCGTCATACGATGGATATCCAAAGTAACCGATCTGCAAGCTCACAACGCGCAGTGGGTCTGGTAGATCTGCCATTTGTGAACATTTTGAATTTTCTTCCTCCTACAATGACGTGCCCAGAATAGGGACACTCTTACACTGTATGGTCCTTAGCATTTCTTATGCACAATATTCCCATTCCCACTTATACAGTATTATCATGTTGTTAATAGTTAGCATGCAGAGAGTCATACTCATTCGTATATTACAGCATACACACAGTACAGCTCTGTACTCTGTGAGCTCTGTAAAACAAGCAGGAAAATATTTCATGTTATACATTCTGTGCATCTCATATTATTTGCATCAACAAATACAAATCTCACTGATTATCTGCCATGTGATCCCAACAAGTGGGACGATCATGTTTATCTCAGAGAGTGACACACACTCCCAACAAAGACATGCTTAGTGAAAGCTGGCCTTTGGTTGATTGTTGAATAGCTATGAATACAAATAAGTAGTTTTATTTTTATGGTTAAAAGAAACAATAAATCTTATTGAGTGTAGGTTCTTTACATTGTGAAAGGTTTTCTGGTTTTCTACCGGGATGTGTTCTCATATGTACTCTAGCAATAAAATAAAAGTTAAAGTTAATAAAAATTAAATTACTACGTTTAGTTTGCTTGCCTTTTTGATTAAAAAAATCATTTTTTTTAAAGGGCACCCATACTGAACGTACAGAACTCAACCGGATGTCCTTATTTTGGCCATATCGTCATCACCGAAAAATGACAAAAAACTTTAAAGATTTCCGAAAATAACAGAATGACAAGCTCGCAAACGTGTTGGCACTGTAGATCTGCTACTTTCACTATTCGTCATACGACAAAGGCCTCCTTCATAATCTTTATGATGACAGAAACCTCTAATAACTTATTTTTTTCACATTTTCATCATAAAAAAGAAGCCGTTTTGGACTTGCAAGGTTTCCACCCAACAGCAACGTATATATATACTTTATGTGTGTGTGTGTGTGTGTGTGTGTGTGTGTGTGTGTGTGTGTGTGTGTGTGTGTGTGTGTGTAGGCTAGCCATGCGTCAGGCCGCTCCAGACGGTCTCCAGCCTGTGTTATGATTGGCCACCGGGGAGGCCTGCATGGAGCTGCGGGGGTGACAGTGTCATAGCAACCGGCTCCACTCATGTGGCGGTGGTGTGTGAGGACCTGCTGTCAGGCCATCTTTAGTCACACACACACACATACACACCCGCTCAAACACGCATACATACGTATGGAAACGCACATTCATATACATGCTGCACACGATCACATCTATGAGCAGACGGACGCTCACTCACTCTCGCTCAAACACACGCGCGCAGCCGCGCACACACACACACACACACACACACACACACGCGCGCACACACTTGTGGTACTATGCTTGTGAGGACATTAACATTTGAGCATTGTGATTTTCTTTTCGTCCCAGACGTTAAGTCGAAGATAGCCGATCTAAAAGTTCACAACACGTTGATCAGCTATTTTATTTTCATTGTGTATAACTCTAACCCCAACATGAATATTTAACTAATTGTAAGCCTAAACCGTATTCATCCGCCAGTGAGGACCAGGAAGGAACAGTTGTCCTCTCCTCACAATGTCCATTTCTCAGATTCTACTATACTTGCAGGGACATTTGGGACCTCACAAATATGGTAATACGAGTACACACATGATTGACTAACTGCAGCAATACATGGCCTGCAGTGTAGTGGACGACCCCCCTCAGCATCCATTCATTATTGATTTTTCCTTTGCTTCAATGAAAGACATTGGAACAGAGGGCTAATATAATTAGCATCGACCGCTCTCCACAACCCTGTGCGCGTGCGTGTGTGCATGTGTGTGTGTGTGCGTGTGCGTGCAGGTTTAAGTGTACATGTGCGTGCTTAGAAATGCAAGGCAGCGTGTTAGAATATATAGAGGTTGTCCACTGGGAATGTTGCTAAGGAGACGTTTTACGGTAAGATGGTGCTGCTTGGCTGGGCCCTTGTTTGTTATTGAGACAATAGGGACGGGCTGCCTCATGTACATGTACGTGTGTGTGTGTGTGTGTGTGTGTGTGTGTGTGTGTGTGTGTGTGTGTGTGTGTGTGTGTGTGTGAGAGAGAGAGAGAGAGTACAGTAGGCGTGTTCATGCATGCATTAACCCATTCTGAACGGGAACCCGTTTTGGTGTTTAGCATCACGTTATGCTTTAGCTATTGAAAAATAGCAGATCTACAAGCTCATAGCGCGCCACCGAGTGGCGCGCTACGAGCTTGTAGGTCTGCTATTTTTGAAAAATCGAAGAACGACTGACATTTTTTTAGAATCTGATCTCAGGTCAGAATGGGTTCATCAGACCAGTGTGTGTGTCCAGTGGAAACCTCGTATGAATCTGATCTCAGGTCAGAATGGGTTAACATATAATTGCTGTCAGGCAGAAACCTTGCATCTCCATATTTATACTTCTTATGGGCGTTTCTTTTGGTAAATGACTTCACTTCATTGTATCGAAGTGTGTCGAGGAAAAGTAGCAAAAAATGGCCAATCTACAACAAGCTCACAACAGGCCGCATTACGGAGATCTATTTTCGATACTTTTGATTGTGATTGTGAAATGTGAAGGTGGTTAACCCATTCTGACCTGAGATATAGCGCCACTCGGTGGCGCGCTATGAGCTTGTAGATCTGCTATTTTTAAATAGCTAAAGCATAACATGATGCTAACACCAATATGGGTTCCCGTTCAGAATGGGTTAAGTCTGTCTGTGGGTTTTATACACGTATATTTAACCAATGAGTATGAACAAGACCTTGACTGAATAATAATAATAATAATAATAATAATAACTACGTTAGATCTATCAGAACGCGCCAACACAGGTTCCTTTTTCTTTTGAATTTCCTGAATACTAACGTTTCTTTTTTTGTTTTCCGGCTCGGAAAACAATTATAATACGATCCTCCTGCAATCGTTTATGGGCTTTGGGTTCCTGTGCATGGTGTTTGTGTGTGTGTGTGTGTGTGTGTGCGTCCACTTGGTTTATGTGCAAGCATGGTGTGTGTGTTGGGTTTATGTGCATGGTGTGTGTGCGTGTGTGTGTGCGTGTGTGTGTGTGTGTGTGTGTGTGTGTGTGTGTTAGTGCGTGCGCGTTGTACCGTTGGGGCCCAGACTCCTGCTCTCGCCGCTCTTCCGGTACTCGGCGAAGGGGTTGGGAGGCAGGGGGACCATCTGCTCCTCCTCTGTGGGCACGTATGGCTGGGGAGGAGGAGGTGGCAGGGACAGGAGTTAGCAAGGGAGCAGGATCATGCACACACACACACACACACACACACACACACACACACACACACACACACACACACACACACACACACACACACACACACACACACACACACACACACACACACACACACACACACACACACACACACACACACACACACACACACACACACACACACACACACGCACACACGCACACGTGCACATACACTCACACTCAAGTGTTTCCGGACAGATATCTCGTGTAACAGGATTTCATTACCTACAATTATACAATGGACAATTTATTTATTGTCAGGCAAGTGGGCATGACCTTTGGTCAAGTAGAACATGGCCTATACTCAAAGTGCCTCTGAGACCTTATAGTGTCAACTGTCCACCGCCGAAGGCCTATTCATACTCCAGCTTTAGGTGACAAGGTGACCACCGAAAACTACAACATGACGTCACGCCGCGGTGGTAAGAGACTCACCGCTCACCCAAACGCATCTCTGTTTTTACTAAAACTACAACATGACGTCACGCCGCGGTGGTAAGAGACTCACCGCTCACCCAAACGCATCTCTGTTTTTACTAAAACTACAACATGACGTCACGCCGCGGTGGTAAGAGACTCACCGCTCACCCAAACGCATCTCTGTTTTTACTAAAACTACAACATGACGTCACGCCGCGGTGGTAAGAGACTCACCGCTCACCCAAACACATCTCTGCTTTTACTAACCACCGTTTTGGTGGTCACCTTATCACCTAAAACTGGAGTGTGAATTAGGCTTTTAGTCTGCCTTTTTCTCTCACACACACACACACACACACACACACACACACACACACACACACACACACACACACACACACACACAATATTGAGCACACATATTGCACATGCACTCATGCATACACGCCCCCACACACACACACACACACTTTGAGAGACAAACATATAATCAAACACATAACGCACGCACACACACGTCTCTCTCTCTCTCTCACACACACACACACACACACACACACACACACACACACACACACACACACACACACACACACACACACACACACACACACACACACACACACAAACAGACAGAATTAGGCTGTCACACATGCCCACTTAATTACAGGGCATGCAAGCAGTCACACAATGAAACAAGAGAGCGTCGACCACATTACACACACTCAGTACTTATTTAAAGACGTCTACATCTACTATACGCATTCACATGAAGTGACGTGAAATGCAATGTACAGACTCTCATGTTCAATATTAAAGAATGACCATAAAATGGGCTCCCCTGAGAAGAGAACCAGACAGTTCACTGGGTTTTAAATGAGGGGGAGTGGTGTCACATCACAGTGAACATGAAAACACACACATGCCCACAGAAAACGCCTGTGGAGTGACAGGCCTGTTTAGCTCAAGCATGATTTATATACGTTGGTGTTCGGAAATAGCAGATCTAGCTGTGAGCTTGTAGCTCGGCTATTTCTGGCGCACGACACTGTGCGTGTTGAAGTATGATTCACACCTTTGCTGTGTACAAAACACACAAACAGTCATGCTCTGAGACTTTATCTCACAAAAGAAAAAACACAAAGTATAATAATGTATATAATAATAATAATAATAAAAAGAATGTCATTCCATGTTACTAAAGGAACACACAAGCAGGCATCTTTTTTAACCCCCCAAATGTTCAACTAAACCCATCAGATGCAAACTGAAAAATACATTAACACCTGTAGATATTTACCATTATATTTATTCTCACTGGGTCCTTCAATGCAAAACACACACAAAACCAGGCATGAAAACGTTAGAATCCAAATTTGTTAAATATCCCAAAATGTTTTATGTTCTAAAACCTAGAGTCCAGACTCCAGGTTTTATCTGTATGTTATTAACCCTTGTTGCAGAATGCATGCAATGACTCCATCTACTGGTGATATGTGGTAATACAACATTAGGTGAATTATAGTTCTCTCTTTGAGAAGATTCAGATCAGAATAGAAATTATCAAAGTTACTTGTTCAATCTCCATGTCATCTACAGTAGATTCTACTCGGCACAGAATAGCCATTTGTTACTCTTTTTAACAAATGCCAAATGCTTTAGCACATTCATGAAACTACATTTATTTATTTTTGTAAAGGAATGCCCTACTTCGTCTTACTACAGTGTCACACAAAAGTAATTAAAACAACATTGCGTGAAAGCCAAAGTGGTTGAATCTCTATGGGTTTTATATTGAACGCATTTTTTTTGATCCATTGGAACACAGGTACCTTTCCCCTGAAAATAACAGTTTTTTGGATATAGAAGCCCAACAGCAACCATACCATATTCGTTGTGATGTGGATGACTGCCAAAACTGGTCCGAAAAAGCATCTATTCTATCAGGAAACTACAAGTGGAGTTGGATATTAATTGAGGGGTCATGTATACACTGCTGCCGCTATTCTTTTTTCTCCTCTGAACATATAGCTATTTTTCTACTCTGTTGATGAATTGAATATATAGGATCACAATCCCCAGAACCTTTTGTGTTATCCTTTTGGCCTAAATGTTTCACTGTACCTCCGTGCTGTTTACATGTTGTGACTAATAAAGTATTCAATCCAACAACTCACATGTTCATTGACAGATATTTACATTTGAGAGATGAAGGATTTAGACCAAGTTACCAGCAGCTTTTGCAAGTAATACATTGTGTAGGGCTGTTCGATTTGTTTCGAGAAATTAAATTAGTGCTTTGCAAATGTTAAGTTTGATTCAAGAAATGTACCTACGTGACAAACTGTAATGAACTAGGTTAGCATTAGTAATTGTTACATACATTTGGTGTCTTTCTATTATATTAATCAAATATAGGTCGAGAGAACGGACTATTCCATTGGTTTATATTTATTGTGGACTGATGGTATTGCTGCAGTGTCTTATAAAGAGATGTAGCACAGTAGCACAGCATGCTACGTCGTCCCAACTCTCACCTGTCGTGGGGGATCAATGGGGATGCCAGCCAGGTGTTGGGAACGTGGTCCTGACGTCATCATGTCATACCTGTTCTGGTCTCTGATCTGCGACAGAGAAAAAACAACACAGTCGATGGCGTCAAGACTTGTGTCATAGAGCCAGCAAAGACGCAAAGGGCGGGAACCCCTTTTGGTGTTAGCATTATGTTATGCTTTAGCTATTTAAAAATAGCACGCCACCGAGTGGCGCGCTACGAGCTTGTAAGTCTGCTATTTTCTTTTTATCGAAGAACGACTGACATAGAAACATTTTCAAACAGACATTTTTAGAATGGGTTAACAGTTAACGCATAGGTTCTCAGAGTGGGGTCCGGCTGTCCCCGGACCCCACCCCAGGGGTCCTTGGGGTGGTACCAGGGGGGTCCCCAGAAAGAAAATAGAATAATATAGAGTCACAATCATTTTAACCACTTTAACCCAGTCTCAGGGCGGACACTCTAACCGCCAGGCCACTGAGCTGGTGTACTGTAGTGTGTACTTTACTTAGCTAAAATACAATTATAAGTGCTGCTCACGGTGGAAAGCAGCCAAGCAGACAAAGGAAAAAGAAAAGTAAAGTCCTATTGACATCATCATCGACCAGGTCAATACAATAAGTATTATGTGAGCTTAAAATAAACCAGACCCATCCACATTTTTCTAGGCCCAGTCATTACACACCTTCGCCACCTGTCTTTGGCTACAGTGTTGTATGACGGTACAGTGACCTCAGAGGAGTGTTCAGTTCAGACTCACTTTGTTTCTCTTCTGCTGCACTTCACTGGGGTCTGTGTTGAGAGGGACAAACTGATTGGGGTCTTCAATCCTGATCGGGGTGCCCGTCTCCTCCGCTTTCATCCACTGCAGAAGAACAAAGAAGAAGAAGGAAGATCAAGTTCAATCTATCTTCTCTAACATTATTACGCATTGGGAATCAAGAGTGTCTCTCACTGTCCATCAAAGACCAACTAGTGTTTTCCCCAAAACTCTAGCTAGACTAGACAATGTCCAACTTTGCTTCCCTCAAAAAGAGCCACTTCACCCCTTTTGCAACCAGATCTTATTATTATTATTTTTTTTTACAGCAAGGAAATATTTTATTCATCAATTTTGACTTCACAACACACATAAGAGAAGCATAGGGTAAACAAAGTATCACCATCAGATTGAATAAAGCACCGATGTGGGATATCTCTGTGCCTCATACGTGTGCACCATACTTTAGGTGAATTTTTGTACTTTGTTACACAGACTTTTCCAAAAGTTAATAACATCACCTAACCAAGGATTCATGTTGCTATATACATGTCATTAGATTGTACTGATGTTTGCCTATGTCTCTTGATTAAAACAGTGGTTTTCACATGACCTACTGTACCTAAAGAACTTAAGAAAATGTTGTATGACAAAAGGTTGCAGCTTCCTCAGAACCCTGACTTTAGAAATACTAGGAGAAATTGGGGGAAAACGGCTGCATGGGCTTTCTGATTGATGTATGATTTCAATTTCAGCAGCCATGTGTAACAGAAGTGGAGTGTTTGTTTTGTGATGAATTGCTTTTACAGCTTCACCCAACTGATGCATGATACATTCCCATTCCCAGGCGCCACAAACCACTTGGCTATTGCCACCTATGTCAAGGGGGTGTAATAAAACAAGGTAAATACATTTCGAATATTACTATAACTTAAACTCAATTTTTGTCTCTAGCATCTTAATGATGTTTGGGAGACAAGAAACACTTTCCATGTGGATGATTTGTGTTTTTAGATATTTTTGTATTTCAAAGTGTCTGTGATGTCATGGACACTGGTCTCACTGCTGGATTACTACACTGACCAGAATGCTTTGCTGCACTCACCTTACTGAGACAACGTGTAGTCCAGGAAGGAAGTGAGATTAGTGTCCATGGCACTTTGAAATACTAAAATATATAAAAAAAAAACCAGGAAAGTGTTTCTTATATAATATTATGCAAATCATATTGACTTGATTTGATGCTACATTCGTACATGCTTGATGAGGGCCAATAAGATAGTATGACATGCAATTCTACATTTGACCAATAGAGGGCAGTCTAATACAAGATCTAAAACAAGGGGAGTTCAGGTCCAAATCAACATGACTTTCTGAGCAGAAACACCATTATAATCCACACAAGCTGGCCATTGATATAATACATACAATCTGTGTCATATTAATGTTGAAATGACATCCCCATTTCACACTTTGCACATTTACTGAGGGGGTATAAATGTAACCATGGGTGGCCATAGCTCAGGTTACAGGTTCGAGAAAGAGGGGCGGGGCGAACCGAGCACCCAAAAAAAGGAGGGCGGATCTAAAATCAGGTTTCGACTCAAACGAGTCTTCATCAGGGCAAGTAGTCAAAGTCCCAGGTTCGGTTCCAGGCCTCGGCAATGTGTTGAAGTGTCCCTGAGCAAGACACTTAACCCATAACAGCCCGCTGCTGTTGATACTTGGATGAGGATGTGTTAAATGCAGATACCTCATTTCACTGTGTATGCAAGTATAGAACAAACCCTTACTGCTTAGTTACATTTGTTAACCCATTTTGGTGTTAGCATTATGTTATGTTTTAGCTATTGAAAAATAGCAGATCTACAAGCTCAAAAATAGCAGAGGCGCGCTACGAGCTTGTAGTTCTGCTACTTTCGAAAAATCGAAGAACGACTGACATAGAAACATAGCTTTTTCAGAAAACTGTCAGGATGTAGAAGACATTTTTTAAATCTGATCTCAGGTCAAAATGGGTTAAACTACGCATGGTCTCACACACACACACACACACACACACACACACACACACAGACTCACCATGGTGGTGCGGTTGTGGTGATGGCGGTCGTCGCTGGCCTCCACAGCGACCTTGGTGTAGCTGTTTGGGGAGTTGAGCCAGCGCGTCTTCTCCCGCTGCTGCCTCTGCTGGAGGAACTTGAAGGGCAGCCGTGTGGCGCCCTCAGTGTCCTCGTCGAACATGAAGGCCGTGACGGTGGCCGGGATCTCCACCTCGCTCTTGTGCCGCGGCTTGTCCCGCACGATGGGATGCCGGTAGGCGTAGCCCGTCCTGTAGCCCTGGATGGAGAGAGAGAGAGAGAGAGGACCAAATGTTAAAGAGACACTCTGGTACAACAGGCCTGGATGGAGAGAGAGAGAGAGAGAGAGAGGACCAAATGTTCAAGAGACACTCTGGTACAACAGGCCTGGATGGAGAGAGAGAGAGACACTCTGGTACAACAGGCCTGGATGGAGAGAGAGAGAGACACTCTGGTACAACAGGCCTGGATGGAGAGAGAGAGAGACACTCTGGTACAACAGGCCTGGATGGAGAGAGAGAGAGACACTCTGGTACAACAGGCCTGGATGGAGAGAGAGAGAGAGAGAGAGAGAGAGACACTCTGGTACAACAGGCCTGGATGGAGAGAGAGAGAGACACTCTGGTACAACAGGCCTGGATGGAGAGAGAGAGAGAGACACTCTGGTACAACAGGCCTGGATGGAGAGAGAGAGAGACACTCTGGTACAACAGGCCTGGATGGAGAGAGAGAGAGAGAGAGAGAGAGAGACACTCTGGTACAACATAGCCTGGGTAAACCCACTCCCCCTGAGGGGTTTACCCAGGCTAGGTACAACAGGCCTGTGAGAGCTGTGGTGGAACGCTCTGTTCATATTAAATCCTCTTTAAATGATTATGCTGATACGTCTACGATAAGGCTATGTCTGTCTGTTTGTCCCGGTTTAATCACAAAAAGCGCTGTCTAAATGTTTTAGATCGGCGGTACTCAAACCTCTTCATTGTAGGGACCCCTATAACTCTGAGAATGTAACATGTGGACCCGTTATCCACTGTTCCACAGAGTTACAGACCTGTAAGTGTCCATTTGGAACCCCCTCAAGAAACCCTGAAGGTCCCCGGACCCCACTTTGAGATTTTTTTTTTTGTTAATAGGATCAATGGAGGCCGGATCATCCCAACTACGGGGTCATATGTCATAGATACATCATTCATGACTGACTTCACGGACTGGCCACACAAAGTCTGAGATCCACATGAAGCCAAGACGTTGTTATTTTATTATCATCATTACTTCTTTTCAAACTGAAAACCTTTTTTTTAAGTCGATAATATCATCATTACAGACTGAGTTGTCCAGACTACGTATGAGTTGGCCTCAACCGTGCCACTGTCCACCAAAAGCCAAATAATATCATCATTACAGACTGAGTTGTCCAGACTAAGTATGAGTTGGCCTCAACCGTGCCACTGTCCACCAAAACGGCAACAGGATTTACAGACCCGTGGTCCGGAATTAGCACTGTCAAGTTTGTTTTCCAGTTTAATCAATAGAGAGGGGGTCAGGGGCGAGGGAGAGGGTCGGGGGCGCTCCCCATGCCCTCAAAGGGAGAGAGGAAAAACAGTGCTGTGTGACCAGAGGGGTTCCTGGCAACACAGAGGACACAGTCAGCCCAGCCATTTCCTGTCTCTCACCCACTACATCCCCTCCCTCTGTCCTCATGTGTCCAGTCCTCTCACACTCCCATCTCTCCCTCACATGTCAACGTCCTCCCTCTTGGCCCACATTCTCTCCAGACCATTTTCCACCATAAAAAGGATATTCTATTCAATTCGACCCCGACTTGGCAGACCAGCGTATAGATCCCCCATTTTACGGTGATGTGCAAGATTACACAACTCGGTGCGTATTCGAGCGCCCAACTGCTCTTCCAGAGAAAGGCTCCGTTTATGAGGTATGAGAGACGGCAACGATGGAAGAACACAAGGGGAGAGAGGAGCTGGTCAGCCGCTCAATGGACCAGACGAGCAATGAATCATCGAGGAGGGAATGAGAGGAGAGGAGAGCAAGAGAGGGAGATGGAGAAGGGGGAGGAAGAGCAAAGAGAATGTCAGAGAAGGAGAGAGAAAGAGCCATACAGGCAGAAAGAATAGATTAGAGACCCACTGACACAGACTGACAGAAAGTCAGTCAGCCGGATTAAGACGCGGCGGAGGGTTTGTGTTGTTGAACCCTGCAGACAGACAGCGATGGGATCCGCTGTGTTTCTGTGTTTACTGAAACTCCCACCGTTCTACGTCCCGAACCACAGCCTACAGGGACAGACACAGCTGCACCGCTGGACCAGTGACGCACCTTCATTCCTCTTTAATCATCCACCCGCTTCCCCTCCCCTCCCCTCCCCTCCCCTCTCCCCACTCCTCTTCTCATTCCTGAAACAATACTTCTCCCCCTGTCTTTTCTGGCCCTCTTACTCCCATGACTCAATCTGTCTGCGAACATCCTCCTTGGAAATCATTTTGTGTCTTTGTTACGCCATACGTGCTTCTCCGTCACGTCATATTCCGGTGTCTTGTTTACACGTTGACCCACGTGATTTCCTATTAAGTGCTCTTGGTCTCTGGCAGTGTTAGCTAAACACTGGGTCGTGAGGACTCATGAGTGACCAATGTTTGGTTTGAGGACCCATTCTTCTGGGTCGTGATTAAATAATAAATATCCTATTTTGTTCCACATTTGTGTTTGCATGAATATTTAAGACATTTTATACTTCATCATACCCCCCCCCCCCCCACACACACACACACACACACACACACACACACACACACACACACACACACACACACACACACACACACACACACACACACACACACACACACACACACACACACACACACACACACACACACACACACACACACACACACACACACACACACACACACACACTTATTCTTCCCCCCACCCCCACTTATTCTGGGGAGAACATTCGCCCCAAGATAGAAAATCTACAAGCTCACAACACTTGTTGATCAGCTATTTTGGTGTATAGAGGAAAAATGCGGCCCAAACACAGTTATGAATTTGTAGGTACGGTTTGCTGAGAACGGAGGGCTTACGTTCCCATGCAGCGAGGCTAACAGACTCACCAGGTTATCCCTTACGTTCCCTGCAGCGAGGCTAACAGACTCACCAGGTTATCCCTTACGTTCCCATGCAGCGAGGCTAACAGACTCACCAGGTTATCCCTTACGTTCCCTGCAGCGAGGCTAACAGACTCACCAGGTTATCCCTTACGTTCCCTGCAGCGAGGCTAACAGACTCACCAGGTTATCCCTTACGTTCCCTGCAGCGAGGCTAACAGACTCACCAGGTTATCCCTTACGTTCCCATGCAGCGAGGCTAACAGACTCACCAGGTTATCCCTTACGTTCCCTGCAGCGAGGCTAACAGACTCACCAGGTTATCCAGCATTCTCATCATGGACTCAAACTCCAGCTCGCCGAGCTTCCACTTGTGCTGGCTGCCCATGTTCACGGCCGCGGCGCTGGCTACGTCAAACACTCGGGTCTTGTACTGTTCTCTGTCCAACACGATCAGGTTGTCTAGGGTGCCGGCACATGAGATGGCATTCACCTGGAACCACAGGGTATAGGGTAGATAGGAGAGAAAGAAATGGAGAGTTATAAAAATGCTGTATGAAGTGTGTAGGAGCCGTAATATGTTGCATTCTTTTTTTTTAATATATTTTTTATCCCACGATTTTGTAACCCATTTTTCACCCCTGTGTCAATCATCTAATGTGATCCTGGGCTCTACACACCCTCCGCCAACCTGGGGAGAGCAACAGACTTAACTCACGCTTCCTTCATGCTTGAGTGTCCAAGTTGCTCCTTTACACCTGACAGGGGGGAGTTTCCCTGGTTGGACGTAGCACGTGGAAGGAACACGTTATTCCAACCAGTTCCTTTCCCCTCCATCAGGCGCCCCGGCTGGCCAGGGGGAGGCAGTTTAGAGACCAGGATTACTGCATGTTTTTGTGAGGGTATCTACCCTAGGGGACACGGGGAGAACATGCAAACTCCACACAGAAAGGCCCTTTCGCCAACCCCGCCTTCGGGTATGGGCACTGATGATATAACTGTAATATGTTGCATTCTAATGTGATATTATGATTGACGTAAGGTATGTCACTTTAATGAGCACTGCTTCTTAGGTAGTGGGTGTGTCACGGGGGCTGGGGCGCTGCCACTCTAGTTTTCATGGCGTTTACCTGTCACTTGAGGGTGAGGGAAGTTGGATAGAGAGAGGAGGTGAGCGTGGGAGAAGACATTTCTGTTGACCGTATCAATCGCACCTATTATTCACCTTAACAACCACGTTCAGTTATAGCTAAAGCCTGGGAACTGTTGTGACTTACGTGTGGTGACAAGAATAAACGGTAAAACCTATACAGCTGGAATGGACCTGAATTCATTGCGTGCGCGTCATACAAGCGTCTCTTTACTCTCATGTTTAGCTCCTCGCGGCGGCCTATAAACGGCCTAAATCTAAGGGTATGCGGTCACACGCACACATGTTGGAGGGGGAGTAGCTAACGCTAGTAAAGGCCGTCAACCACATCAACATACACACACCACAACATATGGCAGTTTACACACCGGTTTTGTGTGTTGAAAAAGTGAAATGCTGGCCAAGTGGGGACAACTACCCTGTCCTATTGTTTGAGGCCCAGTCAAAGTTGAACGTCATGCTTCAGACATGTTGAAAGCGACACACATCAATGCCATCAACACGGGAAGCTCAACCCCTTTGCTACCATAGACGGGAAGTGAATGGGATGCTAACGATTTTGATGTGGATGTGTGACCAGTGCCAACACACCCATTAGCCATTAATAATTCCATTAGCCGTGTTGCCGACATTGCGGCGTACTATATAAGGTCATTTAAGTTCCATGCCCCTTTACATGAGCTTAGCATTAGAGAGAGTAAATATGCAGTAAATATGCATTGATTGACAGCCGTTGGATATTTGGCACGCAGACAAACAAAAGCATTTCTTGGGGCTGTAGAGCTTCGTAACCACAACACTAAGTCTGGGCACATGTACAGGAACATCGCACAGGAACATCCTCAGTGCTAACGTAACTCTGAGAGTGAGGTCAAACAAAACACCAGACCACCTCAAAGAACCTCTGGTCTCTCTGTTTACTCTGCCTCCTCCATTTAAGGAAGACAAAAGGCCCGTGTTTGACAACAAAGAGGGTCCACTCCACATGCGGGAGGAAAGTGTGTGTGTGTGTGTGTGTGTGTGTGTGTGTGTGTGTGTGTGTGTGTGTGTGTGTGTGTGTGTGTGCGCGCGCGCGCGTGTTGACTTGTTACCATACTTGTGAAGGCCAAATGCCAACACAAGTAGAGTATTAGTAGAATTTGAGAAATAGACAATGTGAAGCCTAAGAAGATGACTCAAATGGCTAATGGTTGTTTTATGTAAAAAAAATAAGTATTAGACATACATTTAGGAAACAATAAAATGCCACAGACAGACAGTCTATGTCCACACTATTGATCCATAATGTATAAATGATAGATAAGGGTTCAGGACAACGAGGCCTTTTTGTGGAGGGGTCGGAATTAAATTTGTACTTAAGACTGTTTTTCGTCTGTGGTACTTATATTGAGAATTAAGCATTTAGGGCTAGGGGCTTAGAGCTGGAGTTATATGCCCATTTATACTGAAGTTGCACGCATAAGGTTGCACCTACAGTATAAAGTCAGCCTGTCATGTTTATTTCACGCTTCTGTAGATCCTAACCTGTACAGGAAAACAAACTGCCAAATCGGCCTATGGGTTTCATGTCCATTTAAATTAGATTAGCATTAGAGACAGTGAATATAATAGGTTGACAGGCCTTGGACATAATTATGGCAAGGAGAAAAACAGAGAAGCATTCCTTTTTCTTTTTTTTCTTTTTACAGTAAAATGGGCATTTTATTGATTATTTAGAGCGAGAGTACGCCATGTAAGTGCACTTGTGGCTCCAGAGCTACGGTCCTTAACCACTATACACATGCACAGTAAAATCCTCAGTGTTAACCTAACTCTGAGTGAGTGTAAGAATGGAATAGAATGCACCCGTAGGGATGCCTCTCCTTCACCAAGACCACAAACTGGGGCATTTAATAACTAACCACTCTGCCAACATGAATGGTATGTAGATGATTAACAAGACAGACAAAGTCAAACTAAATATCGGTGACTAGAAATGTCTGGGAAACACTTTTAGAACAGTGGTTCTGTGGTTTGTTTTCAACCCTTTTCATATCAGCGACCCATTCTTTATTCTGCATTTGAGCCACAGACCACCATTTGATGGATTTTAGCCTCTCGGAACCAAGACTTATAGACTTATAGAATATTTTGTTATCGTTGGATCGATTCGTTAGACAATTCCATGGTGTATTGATGTGGTACCACTAAGAGAGATAACAGGCAAACGATCAAAATAACAATTCTTCCACATTCTATTAATGTGTAGACTTCTTGTAAATTAAGTAATGCAGATGTTTAACAATAATTGAACTCTTTGAGAGCTTATACAATGAAACCAAATGGACCCATATTAAGGGTCCATTCGGTTTCATTCTACGCTTGAAGAGTTAAAGACCTATATAAGGTCCATTTGGTTACCCATCATTTAGCTGGGGACCACCAGCCTGGAACCCCTTCAAGGACCACTGGTGGTCCCTGGGCCACTGGTTGAGAACCACTGCTTTATAAAGACTGACTCAAATATACAGGAATACACAGTTATGAGACCAACGTGTTTACAAAAATTACATACATAATTCCTATGCCTATAAATCACGTCAATCATAGCCGGAGGGTTTATTTTTAGAAGCTAAGCTGGGCTTTAGTGTGGATTAAGCTTTTCTTTCCGATTCAAACAGGGGATTTGGTGTCCCTATTACAGCAGGGGCAACAACCACTGCTCTAATATCTACCATATTTACAACGCCGCGCGAATAAATCCATGCAATAATGTGCACACACAGTCGCGCGCGCACGCGTCCCTTGTTAAATTCCAGATCACCACAGTTATAGTCTAACCTGTAGTTTACACTTTGTCGTACGAGGTCACTCACAACACGTGGCAAAGTCTCACGGTGCAACATGTTGTGAGCTTGTAGATCTGCCATGTTCTGCCGTTGGTGGAAGCCCATTAGTATCAGAGTAATCAGACCTCCTGTGTCTCTTTTAACGTGATTCTCTCATCCGTCCTACCACCTCGATTCCCAATATTTGCCTTGGACGTGGGACTCCTGTGGCAGTGTGCAGTGTAACATCATTGCAAAGAAATGCTCTCTCTGTCATATGATTAACAGCCTTGCTTTTGATGTTTTTCCATAAAAGGGAAAAGAGATGATGTTTTGTGTTAAAAATGTAGCTAGTAAGTATGAATGTGGAAAAAGCGACTGAGGAGATCAGAATGCCTTTCATAATAAACAAAAGACATGGATTCATTGATGTTGGTTTATTGAACCACTCAAGTCACTTTGTTTTTGAAAATATATGCCTGGTTAGTGTTATGGTTCTAACTCATAAGTGTGTGTCTGTGTGTGTGTGTGTGTGTGTGTGTGAGTGTGTGTGCGTGCACGCACCTGGATCTCGCAGGCATAATGGACGTTGTAGATGTAGTGAAAGGCCTCTTCAATGGTCTCCCCGAGGGCTACGACACCATGGTTCCTCAGCACCAGTACCTATGAAACACACACACACACACACACACACACACACACACACACACACACACACACACACACACACACACACACACACACACACACACACACACTTATGAGTTAGAATGTCAGCGAACATACTGCATAGGCAAACAGTTGAAAACGATCTCTGCTCTGACATTGAAGCTCGTTTTCCACGAGTCCTAGAACCGCACAAAGATGGTCCTTCCTGGGTCAGATGGCATGGATGTGGGGTCGGTGTGGGTGTCAGGAAAGGTTCTGTCACTCTGTGTGGGTGTCAGAAAGCCTCACGAGCCCAGATACAGTCACGGAATCGCTGAAAATGATCCGGGGGTCAAGCGGATTGCCTGCTTCCGTCTCGTAAATCAAATTATTCCAAGCATAGGCGATATAAGTTGTGGCCCTTTGGGCGCCTGGCGTAGCCGTCTGGGCACCTATAGGCTGGTAATCCAGCCTAACAGCGTGTTGTGGGTTCGACTCCCGATCCTGACGACCTTTGCTGTGTGTCACCCCCCCTCCCTCCCTCTCCATCCCCATTTCCTATCAGCCTACTTTCAATCTATTAATAAAGTCAGAAAAAGCCCCCAAAGATATCTTAAATATATATAATTTTAAAGACATTTAAAAATATTTTTTCGTGAACGTGAATGACAAACAGGTGACAGCTTCCTACCTCAGCTTTAGGGACGTCCCAGACTCTATATAGCATTCAGTGATTGTGTAATAGTGGTCTGGCTGTGCGGGACTAGAGTCTCATACCTTGGTTGAAGGTCCGAGGGCCTTCTGGAGCTCCAGGCGTTCCTCCTGGTCATCTAAGCTGCCCTGGTAGTTGTAGTAGGCGATGTCTCCCAGGATCAACGACTCCTGGGAAATGGGCAAGATACCGCACTTCATAGACGACACCTGGGAGAAAGGGGGAAAAAAGTATTCTCATTCTGTTCTTTTCAAAAAGCACTTGTTTATTTACTACTTCTACTGTATCATCCATAATAATTCACAGGAATATATTAAATGAATCTGGTGACTGTAGCATTAAATGTAATTCAGACGACGGCAAAACTAAGTAGGACTTAAGGGATTTAAGCCATTGCTTCAGAACCTCTAAATGTCTTACATGTAAACATAGTTCGCTGTTGGTCAGTGTGCACTGATTCACTGAATAGATAATACATGCATACCCTGTGCTTCAGGGCACGCTTGTTTACTCTCCAATTAAAGTTAATTACATCATTGCACTGTAGAGTGTTTCATTCAGTGTTTTCATCCAAAAACATTTATTGTGTCAGTGTCTATTTAAAGACAACCGTGCTGCTGTTTTGCTCATCAAAATCTCCCTGAAACACTTTAAGGACGTCCTCAGCCGCACTCATCACCGACTGTGATGTCAAGATGTTTTAAGCTTAATTTAATTTGTCTTTAATCACAGGCCTGCATGTTACGACTGCAACTAATGAGATTAATAGTGGGTACATCCCGCTATGACACATCCATGAAAAGCTGTACATTAACAGCTGTCATGTCTAATTGTGAGTAATCAGCTTCTTCTTTGCCCAATCTAAACCAATGATTTGTATTATCATTAATACTTATTAAGTTATTATTGGGTAATATTTGAACGCTATAATTTTTTGTATGCAAGGCAGGCATCTGGAAACAGATAATGTAGTAACGATCGTCCGGGCCTTGCTTGAAAACCGTCGAGTCATTTCTGAGCTCGTCACAAGAAGGGTCCCGTCACTCAGACTCACGGCGGCCGTGGCAGGAGTGTGCACGTGGATGATGCAGCGGACGTCGGGGCGCATGGAGTAGATGGCGGCGTGGGGGCTGAACGCGGCGTGGTCGATCCTCAGGTTGGTGGAACCCTGTTCAATCACATCCCCGATTATGTTCACCTTCACCTGGAGAATGGCAACGAATAGACACGGGGTGAGCATGAGGGACACGGGACTACACAGAACTATCACTAACTCAAATGGATGACATGAACGCATGAGATCCCATTACGAGTGATTCTTCCTCCCAGTCGACTCCAGTCCTCAGTGCCAGGGAAATGATTTGGAACACTAGCAAGAATCCTGGGCTGGCCGGGCCAAAGTGGACATGATGTTCTTACTATGACAGTTCAATTACCAACCAATTAGCAGTTAATACAGTTTACAGATTACTGTGCAGGAAGGGAGCCACAGAGAGAAAGATGAGCACAGACAAACAGGAGAGATGGGGAGGGAGATTAGGTTAGGAGCTGTGGTGGTGGACAAGAGAAAACACAAACAAAGAAAGGGAATAAGCCAATATCTGGTCCCTGGGTGAGGGACTTTCAATGCTTCACCCAGCAGATGGCTGCTTAAAAAGGAGGGCATCTGTCAAGGTGTTTAGTGTCTTGATCTCTGACATGGAGACTGGGACAGTCAAAACGGCCTCTCCCTAGGCGAGAGAGAGATGGATATCTCTCTCATCTTAAACATGTTAGGATGAGCACTTACAGTAGAAAGTACATGTGACATGATGATGTGGTCTGGTTAGTCCGCCTGTCAGCAGCAGTGAGTACAGTCACTACTCCCAGTGTAATTACTGGACTGGACGACGGTGTACGGTCGTGACACACTCCAGGACCTACACGCTGACACGTTTTGAACAACGTGAAGAGCATCTGCCTGTCCGGACTCAACCAAACAACAAACAGATTGATGGAGTCCTCTCTCTCTGCTTAATGACCTTATGATCAGCACCATGGGGACCTTTCTGGAGGCCACATTGGAGAGGGATGATTGATGGCTGCGTATCGATCGTTTACACCCCTCAGGGGGAAATGAATGCCAGTAGGAGGAGGAGTGTAAATAACGACCTGTCTGGCTGTACAGTCACACACATGCATGCGCTCACTAACACATACACACACAGCTGTCAGTTGGTTACTGTACCACTCCACTGCCTGGTATATACAGTATACACCATCGTACGATGGTATGCTACGCCGAAAATAACAGGCCTACAAGCTCACAACACGCCACGATGCGACACAACTTTGAACTTTGTAGATTGGCTATTTTTGGTATGGGACATCACCTTACAACGTGTTAAACAGTTTAAAAGTCCTTTAAATTGCAGGCCTGCATTTGCTAACCAATTGATCGTTCCAAACATCAGAGACGTCTATCCTACTGCACAAACACGAACACTAAATATAAAATAATTCATAAGAAGTGTTGTGAAGGAGAGTTGGACACGTGATGCGAGTTAAACATGCGATAACATGGGGTGCAGCTGATATCGGAGTGCAATGAGGCCCTAAGATAGACTAAGGAGGACTCGTTGAGCTGTTGGAACACGGAATACGATATCCCGGAATTCCTCTGTGAGCACCCTCCTAGTTGAACAAATACGACAGCTTGGCTTTGACTGTGTGGGACCCGATACAAAGTTGATCACTGTAGTGACAAGATGGCAGAAGTTGCCTTTAGGCTTTGATCTAGGATCAGCCAAATGCACTCACATTTCACCATCTGACACACGGGCAACTGCCATAGATATACAGTAGTATACTATCTCATTTCAATGAAACTTCGTCGCCCATACTCCCCCTCTACTGGGAGGGAAAGAGAATAGATATTCCTCTCCTCTCATGGTAGAATCTCCCTCTTTCCGAGGTTTGACGACCTTATGGGCCCATAAACATTTATGCGTCTGCGTCACAAACTACCTGCATTATACACATGCCTGTTCAGCTCATGGGTTGAGCTGGACTCCACAGTAAGCAGAATGCAGTTCTGCCAGCAAACAAATTAATTACATTCACAATGAAATTAAGACTCCTGGGTCTAATTTTATTTAGGGCACCTGGTGAATGTATACAATGTCCTTGACATCTAATTCAATGGCTTCAAATCGTACCAGGACTACAGCATACAGAGATACGGTTAAATACATTTTAATCAACCCTCAACGTCGCTATTTTGTGGATGTCATTATAGGCAAACTTATAACTTTATTATTTATGAAATAAATTAAAATTAAATGTGATGAAATCACATGAACTAGGGCTTAAGTCGTTCAATGGATTAAGTGGTTAACTGTCCACAATATTTGGAAGGGAACCATTCATCACTTGCATAGAGCATGCAGTGTTCTTTGGGCAAAACATTTCAGTCCAGTCTATGGACTGTGTGTCCCATCCCATTCTCTAGAGGGATACAAGATAACAATGAAACTGTTCATTTGCAAATGTGTTTACAGTATGTAACTAACTATATGTATATGACAATGTATTGCGCTAATATCAGTAATATTATGTATCGGTCTTCAACCCCAAAAAAAACTGTATTCATTCAGATTCCCACACTGAGCGAGCTAGAGAGTTTCTGAGTTTCTCTGGGAATAGAACTCCTTGCAGATTACCTCTCTCTCAGAGACAGAGAGATTGAGAAAGACAGATCCAGGTCTACGGGGTAATTCTTGAACGCTGCTATTTTCCTCTACAACGCCAAACGCGTTCTGAGGGAATATATGCGGTGAAAATAGCCAATCTACAAGCTGGTAGAGCAGCCAATTTTTCTCCAAAGATATTTAGAGCAATCCATGAGAATACACTACAGTTAGCTCTGATTCATATCCTTCTACTGCTTCTACGATTCTGCCCTGCAGTACAAGGCTGTGGGACTTCCCATTTTAAATCTCAAATCGAAATCAGACCAGCCTCTCCTCTTTGGCGTAAATAAAAAGAACGTTTTTGCTATATTCACCAAAACAAAGGCGGGTTGTGTCAATAGAAAGACTACTTTCCTTAGTGGACGCACTCTGAGCCCCCCACCACACGTATAAACGGTACTTTTTGGCCAAAAAGGGATTTTTTTTCACCGGAGGAAAAATATTCTCTATGAGGCAGTTCTCTCGGCAATATCAGTAGAGGGCGCAGCGGAGTAACTAAAAATGTTTTTTTTTCGGTGGAAACAAAATCCCTTTTTGGCCAAAAAGTACAGTTTATACGTGTGGTGGGGGGCTCAGAGTGCTTCCACTAAGGAAAGTAGTCTTTCTATTGACACAACCCGCCTTTGTTTTGGTGAGTAGCAAAAACGTTCTTTTTATTTACACTAAAGAGTAGAGGCTGGTCTGCATTCATGCGAGCGGCGGAAGTTGATAGTAACATAGCTCTAATGCACGCATTAGAGCTATGGACCAGAGCTACACTACAGTCAACTTTGTATATGTGCCCTTGGGAATACGATCAACATCAAGTATAGGGGTTAAGACAGCCAGGCCTTCCTCAGTCACCATAGCGTCCTCTCCCTGACCCCGGCACAACCTCTCACACTACTCCACTACAGGCCAGACCATTTCCTAATTCTCTCTCTCTGGAGCTTAAATGAACTCTCTGAATGCTCTCTCTGTGAGTTCAGACTCATAATCATGATAAACGATAAGCGATGAAGAGCAGACAAAATGAAAAAAAAAAAGAATGAGATTAAAGCCAAGAGAAAAACAGAAAACAGATAACAGAGTCATGGAAAACAGGAGAGCAATATGGAGACTGATAAAGACAGAGAGAGAAACAGATGGGCAGACACACACACGCCAGACCAGAGTCATAAGACCTCTGGTATTATAGTCTACTGAAGTATTTCTCTTCACCAAGCGACATGAAGGGACTTTTTCCAAATAAGTAGTGCATGTTAACAATCACTTTATAAAGATTATTCTAAAGTTACAAATCTCACTTCTTACCGTACTTTCACTTTCCATTATTTTCTCTCATTGGTCCGAACACACACACACGCACGCACACAGTAGTACAGTACGGATGTTTTGTACATTCACAAAGAGGAGAAATGGAAGAGAAGGAAGCAGTTTGAGGCAGAAAGTTCATGGAACTTAAACATCACACACGGTCCCACTCAAACAGACATAGATTTGGCTCTGTGACTGCCGCCGACGCTGCTGGCTCCACGGTAGCACAACAACGCACGCCAATTCCAGGCTCGCACCTTTAATACAGACCAGCGGGGCATATTAGCCGTGAAAGATTCCTACATTGAACAAACAGGCGGTGTGTTAATAATAAGGTGGCTAAAGACCGAGCTGGCACGGCAGTCAAAGAGAAAGCGAAACACAAGGCTCTGTCCTTCAACAGCTGCAACGTTGTGGTCTTATAACTATAGTACCCACAGACAGAACTATCCCTGCTCACAGAACCACACCAGCCACAGTAAAGACCCTGCTTGGATCTGTCCCAGACACACAAACTAAAAATATTCTAATCTAGTTGTTGATCATGTGACCTTATATTTCCCTGGGCCAGCCTATACGTCTCCGCTGTTTCTCGCCGTTTGACATTACGTGCAAACTGGGGGAAATAATAATAATAATAATAATTATTATTTTGTACTGAAACTTTCAAAGCAGTTACAAATTGCTTAAAAGACAATTAAATACTAATAAAGAATTTCCCTTAAGATACAATTTCAGGAATAAGTTAAGTAAAAATCACACACGTGTCAACTGTCAAGTGAGGGAAGCTCTTATCATCATACATTATTATTATTATTATTATTATTATTATTATCATCATACATCATCTCATTTATCCTCAACACCTACGTACTTTGCTCAGCCAATCAAATCATGGCTACACACAAACAGACAATGCTGGGCATAGGAGGGGCTAGCGACACTCAAAAATATAATTATATGACATTAATGGTTCCCATACTGTACCTACTAACTGTATGTCATTCCAGAATGACAATACAGTTCGACAATAATCATTTCAACCCCAACACTGGAGACCATTCAGCAAATAGCAGATCTACGAGCTCCCAATGCGATGCGTGCGCTGTGAGCATGTACGTATACATCTGCTATTTTCAGCAAAGATAAATGGTAAATGGTGCATATATATATAGTGCTTTTATTCAAGGCGCTTCACCCAGACACACTGGAGCCGGAGGAAACCATGCAAGGCTGCCACCGGTGCACATCGGGAGCAATTAGGGGTTCAGAGTCTTGCTCAAGGACACAACTCTGGGGGAGCCCGGGTTTGAACTGGGAACCTTGCGGTTCCTATCCGGTCACTCTACCCCAAGATATTTAGTGCACACTGAAAAGAGGATGGCGTATAGTACAATTATAGAGCTCTGGGTGACTCCGGTCAACTAAGTATACATAGGGTTTAAGTGGATAAAATAGCTTTGAGGAGACAAACATTGATAGCGACTTCCTTCAAGGTTCATTTCCCCCTCTGTTCAGTCATAACTAAGACACAGGAACAACATGTCAGCTGTGTATGAACTTCAGCCTAGTTCATTGCTGCTGCTGACAGGCCTAACAGGTCAAACAGTCAAGGAAGGAAGGATGCCAGTCAGTGTTACAGCTCATCCATCCAGGTGTCACTAACTCATAATGTTTGACACCTGTACACAGACTGCGATTACATTCAACAGGTGTGTGACAGACATAGAGAGCAGAGAGAGAGAGAGAGAGAGTGTGTGTGTGTGTGTGTGTGTGTGTGTGTGTGTGTGTGTGTGTGTGTGTGTGCGTGTGTGCGTGAAAGAGGGAGTTTCCACAAAGAAAAATGTGTGTGAGGGAGTGTGTGCGTGTGTATGACTATGTGTGTGTTTCCAGATAGAGAGAGTATGACAGAGTATGAGAGAGAGAGAGAGAGAGAGAGAGACAGAGTGTGTGTTTCCACAGGTGTTTCAGATAAGCAGAGGAAGGACGCCATGATAAAGATAGACAGATCATGGGACCAATGCCAATGTCCACCCTATGGCCTGAGCACTGAACCGTCACACACTTTAATTAACATCACCTGTGTGTGCGCAGCGAAAATGTGCGCCTGCAAGAGGAGCTCCGAATGTGATAAATGAGGAACTGCCACATTCCCCAAGACAACTGTCGTTGTCATTACATGGTAATGTGCCAGGTCCTTCCATGTTTTGTTTAGTTATTTATACTAAGGCCTACTCTGGGACCATGTAAGTGGCGAACGTGCAAATTGGGAAAGCATTACCCACCTGGTTATGCAATACCCATACCCAATATCCATTGACGGGTAACCCTCTTGCGGACTTAATCGGAACACTCACTACCATCTGCGAGTGTGTAAGTATCATTTGAGATTGGGCCAGAGAGAATTACTTGGACATACCAAACCTCTCCGCACCAAACATCTGTTGTTCTATGTGGCTGTTCCATGTGGTTCTGGTCCAGAGTTTTGACTAGTGAACCTCATACTTTGTTGAGCAACAAATAGTAAAAATAGCAAATAGCGCCAGGTTGAAAAGTGTGCAAAACATTTTTTGTTGCTAGTGATCTTGACCTTTTCTACCTAATATTTGATCATCTCTTTGGAGGCAGCCTACTGATCATTCCAACCAATTTGATGAATAATAATTAGGTGGATCTAACCTCAAAATGATGTTGCTATGTATGTTATGTGTTCATTTAATCCTTTAGGGTTTAAAAATGGACCAATGACACTACTATGTTATGGGAGTGTTTTGCATGCAGGGTAAAGATAAAACACAAAGAAGGAGCAGAGGAAGAAAGCAGTAACAACTTGTTACGAACAAGACTGAAACTCTGAGTCACTTTTTTCTTCATTCAGTCACACAACTACTGTCTTGGCATGCTCCCCCACCTCCTGCCAGCCTATAGGAGCGTCCCTCTGCTCTGAAACTAGACCGAGACAAACAGCCTGAAATGAAATATAAATATTTGCTGGCATTTAAGAGGAGACGGGGAGGCAGAGACAGAGGTGTAGCAAGCGCTCTGTCAATAGTATACAGGAGATAATAACATGCTAGGCAAGTCTTTGATAAACAAGGACCGTTGGCCACTGACACACGCACGCCACGCACGCTAGCTATGACGGGAAGGTGCATCCCCACTCACAACAACCTCAGGCACTAGAATTCCCACTCATGCGTTATGAGCTCATTTTCGACATTACTTCACATATTCATGTGTTTCGACACGTCCTTTTGATAAGTTCCTCTCAAATACACTCAGCCATTGTATCGTACTGTATGCCAGCTGATCCTGGCCTTGAAGATATCATCATCATCATAAGATAGACTGGCAAGCAGAGAGTATAATAACCTTTTATCATCTACAATCATCTTGGTTTGGAGTCCATGTGGAGGACAATCTTATTTTAGCCACATGTTCTCAAGCTCAAGCACACACACACACACACACACACACAGACGGAATGAATTTGTAGACAAACTAATGTCATGAACGCACATGAACAAAAACACGCACGCACGCACGTAAACACAGTCGTGCCAGCGTAACATATGAGGTTATGCCGCGCCAAACCACTGAAATGTGGTTACACAAACATATCAATATTACTGGAGGAACTAGCAAATATCTGATTGAGCAGAGGGGAACCACACAGTTCTGACCAGTTTTCTCAGCTATGGCCACAACTTCTTTAATACTGTGGTGAAATGTTGGCAAACACACACACACACCCTGAGCATGCTATGTCTGATATTAAGCAAGGGATTACACAAGACAACTGGTTGAAAGGAAATTGCATAATATTTCTCTTTGTTGAAATAGAGTAAAAAGGGTCAGGCTTTATTACATATAAATTGCCCATGAGTTTCTGTTATTTGGCTACATGGATATAACAGAAATGTCCATATTAAGAGGTGTTTTGATGTTGTTTTGAAATAAGCTGCTAATGGCGTAAATATAATTAAAGTCATACTGAGTAATATCTTTTTTCCATAGTAGTCCTTTTGGCGACACCGCTTGTAGCTCCGTTGCCTGTTTGATTGATTGTGTGAAAAGTTGAAAATGTTCATGAAGAAAGCATGTGACGATCACTCCTTTGAAACTCGGGTTGTGAACACAGCGCTCCGTGTCCAACCACTTATTAATTTGAAACAATTAAGAGACTGTTCCAGCTCCGGTTGGTTCTTACCAGATTTGCTGCAGATGCCTCTGCGAATGACAGTCCTCTGGGGAGGATGAGAATGTGGTCCTGCTCTTTACTGACACGACCCTGGAAGAAAGCGAAAATTAGCTAAAATAATCCTCGCCGATTCTAAACAGATGCTTTGACTTGGAAAAATAAGCCCCATCAGAATATCGTCACTGCCAATACATCTGGAATGAACATTAGGAAAGAGTAGAGAAAAAAAATGACCACTCTCTCATTACATTGTGGCCAATTCTGTCACATAAAGTCAGATTACAGATGCATCAGTATATGGGATATTCTGGGCCAACACTGGTACCAATGCCCTTCACCTGTTTTTATTGGTTTTATTCTTATTTTACTCGTTGTTTTCTAATAAAGTTGTCATTTTATTATGTTCCCTCCCGTCCCCCACACATGTAAAGCGTCTTTGGGTATTAAGAAAAGCGCTATATAAGTCCCAGATATTATAATTATTATTACCTCACTATCTTGGATGGGAACCCCTTTTGGTGTTTTAAACATTATGTTATAATTTAGCTATTGAAAAATAGCAGATCTACAAGCTCATAGCGCGCCACCGAGTGGCGCGCTACGAGCTTGTAGGTCTGCTATTTTAGAAAAATCGTAAAAATGTGGCGCAGATCTTTGAATATATATTCTTTCAAAGTGACTGTTTTTAACTCAGATCTAAATGGGTTAATGAGAACAAATTCAATCATTTAGAATATGAACAGATAAACATGCATCTATTTCTAATACATTTTAAAGTACATTTCTCCCAATGGAGTGGTAGTTTAGTGGGGCCTTACTGTGATGTAGGAATTGGCAAAATGGGCCCAGCTGAACAGGTCCACCAGTCTGTAGAGGCTGGCCAGTTTACAGCGGGTCTGCTTCTCCCCCTTCACCATGGCGGTAGATTCCACCCCATACATGTCATTGATGGGAGTGACACTTCCAAGACCTTGAGGGGGAGAGAGAGAATGAAACTTGGATCAACACAAAATGTATGTCTTAACCCATTTTGGACTGACGTCGATTAAAAAAAAAGGCTTCAAAATCCTACATTTTCTGAAAAACCCATGTTTCTAATCTATGTCAGTGGTGCTCAACCTTTTTCATGTCACGGATCCCCAAAATTATCTCTATTGGGCCACGGACCCCCATCTCAAAATATGTAGTTCCAGGGACAACCCAGAAGCCAATATTTTAGTTAAAAATGTTCGCTCGGAAATTTATATTCAAAGATTTGCACGCTATGAGCTTGTAGATCTGCTATAAACACCAAGAGGGGTTACCGCCCAAAATGGGTTAAGGTGACAAATTTGTTAAAATATTGTACTGTTCTAGGTGGGGTTTCCTCAGTGTCAGTTTCCTTGACATCTAGAGACACCTATATACTGTATATACCCACATATGGACATATTGATCGGATTGACTTTCTGGGCAACCGCATATCATCAACAACTCTGCGACGGGAACTGAACCCCCTGGAGTCCTTGGCGATATGCATGCCTGATGCCTCCCATATAAGCACACGACCATATGTGCATAGCGGACGGTTATGACTCAGTCATAGTGCACTTGTGTTAGTTATATCGCACTAACATGCTCAACTATTTATTAAACGGTTATGGTTTCTTTATTTTCACACACATTTTGTAACCCATTTTTCACCCGGTGCCAATGTAATCCTGGGCGCTACTCTCCCTCTGCACGGGATCTTCTAGCTGTGAGGCGACAGCATTACCGACTCAGGTCAAAATGGGTTAATAAATTGCAGTTAGCCGGTGTCGCTAAGTGTTTCCCCCTTACTTGCCTCATGACTCCAACCAGTGACAATCTTTCTCATTTATATGGCGTTGCACGGCCCCAAGTAGTACACCTACATGCTCACAATATGTCGCATCCATGGCACTTCGTGAGCTTTGAAGATCTGCTATTTTAAGCACGCGACACAGTCATGTAACAGAGTATGAATGGGGCTTTTCATATTTTTACCATCCACTGTTACCCTCGAAATACTACACAGCACAGTATACAATAATATTTGTTTTGTTTTATCATCCTGGTAATTTAAACCACACTGGACAGGGATGTATCGCAAAGCTTTTTCCTCCCAAAGCTATACCTGCATGAATGACTTATTCTTCATCATAAACAACTGCAGTAAATTAGTAAGCAGCTGAGCTAATAGCATTCTAATTACATTTTGCCCTTTCATATATTATCCATGAGTGTAGCAAATGGCCTTCTAGACACGAGATAACCAGTACCATTGAGATAACATTAAATTACATTTTTATCCAATCACATACGGTACTAGCCAGTGCCTTTGACTGTCAAAATGGTATTACATTCTATCCTATGCTACCTGTGCAGTTTACACATTAGATGACTCTCATGCTACTCAATGCTGCTCAGATATCATCAGGCCCTCTTCACAATAAACGTTCCTAAATTCAATAATCAAATAAACATCCCATGTTACTGTGTAATACATTACTTTTATAAAACGCTGTCCTGACATGTTCATTAGACAGGAGAGTGGCTCTTCATTGAACATATTGCAGAGGATCTAAATGAAATGGTCATATAGCTCTCAACGTGGAAATTCAATATTAGTGCCGCATTCCGAGGCCCAGATTGGAAGCAGACTTCACATGTGGAAACCTGGACTGGACCCGAGGATCAAAAACCTAGGAAATATGCATGACTCTTCCGGAGTCTGTGTGCTGGGACATCTGTGTGGTGTGTAGGTGTGTGTGTGTGTGTGTGTGTGTGTGTGGGTGTGTGTGTGGGTGTGTAGGTGTCTGTGTGCGTGCGTGCTCGCGTGTGTGTGTGTGGGTGTGTGTGTGGGTGTGTAGGTGTCTGTGTGCGTGCGTGCTCGTGTGTGTGTGTGTGTGCATTGTGTAAGGCTAGTTGTATATTCATGTGCACGCAGCTCACGTGAACCTGAGGGCTAAATTGATGGTTCTCAAACTCAAACTCTTTGGGGGGGGGGGGGGGGTCCCCATCTAAATCTGTTAGTATAGCATCACAATACTTATAAGCACTTTATTATATGTTATGCGTTGGATATTTTAAAAATATACAAGCTCATGTACATATGCTATGTTTTATTTTTATTTTTATGTGATTTTGTTTCCCTCAACACAAATCTTCTATTATGAGGGTCCCTAGAACAACATATTGTACCACTATGGACTACTCACTGAGGGGGGGTGATGGGGCGTACCACTATGGACTACTCACTGAGGGGGGGTGATGGGGCGTACCACTATGGACTACTCACTGAGGGGGGGTGATGGGGCGTACCACTATGGACTACTCACTGAGGGGGGGTGATGGGGCGTACCACTATGGACTACTCACTGAGGGGGGGTGATGGGGCGTACCACTATGGACTACTCACTGAGGGGGGGTGATGGGGCGTACCACTATGGACTACTCACTGAGGGGGGGTGATGGGGCGTACCACTATGGACTACTCACTGAGGGGGGGTGATGGGGCGTACCACTATGGACTACTCACTGAGGGGGGGTGATGGGGCGTACCACTATGGACTACTCACTGAGGGGGGGTGATGGGGCGTACCACTATGGACTACTCACTGAGGGGGGGTGATGGGGCGTACCACTATGGACTACTCACTGAGGGGGGGTGATGGGGCGTACCACTATGGACTACTCACTGAGGGGGGGTGATGGGGCGTACCACTATGGACTACTCACTGAGGGGGGCCTTTTGTGGTTGCTGAACTGGAGAAAGTCCTGCAGGGCCTGAAAAGTGGAAAGGCAGCAGGATATGACAACATCTCTCCAGAGTTCATGATACATCTTGGCCCCCGAGCCCTAACCTGGCTGACACAACTCTACACCAGAATCATACAGACAAACTTGATCTCAAAGAAATGGCGGACAGCTAAAGTAATTGCCATACCAAAACCTGGCAAGGACCACAAATTACCAGCAAGCTACCGCCCAATCTCCCTACTCAGCGTCCCCTTCAAAATCCTGGAACGCCTAATACTACAACGTATTTCTCCAAGAGTAGAGGACATTCTCTGTGTGGATCAGGCAGGTTTCCGCAAGAACCGCAGCACAGGAGAACAAGTACTGGCCCTAACCACCTTCATCGAAAATGGTTTTGAGAACAGACTAAAGACAGGTACTGTGTTTCTTGACCTCACAGCAGCACTACTCACTGAGGGGGGCGGTGCTGAAGCCAGCCACTGAACTGGCCATGAAGAAGTCTGCGATCTGTCTGAGAGCCAGGAGGCCAGTGGGGTTGTTCCCCTTATTCATCTGCTCCTGGATCAGCCCCTCCAACTCATCTTTAAAGGCCTGCGAGAAAGACAAGAGAGAGAGAGATTGATTTACTGACAGAAATGCATATTATATAGACGAACATATCTGTCAAAAGAATAAAACACACAAAAAATCTGAGTGCCCTGTGTTGTGGGGGTGGGGCGGTTGTGGCAGAGACATACAGAAAAGTAGACGAAATAATAAGTACATTCATACAATTTCCAACAAAAGCAGCTAAGAACTACTGTACTGCACTGTATTGACTGTATTGACCCTGTTATAACTCTACAACTTATCATTTTAATTAGGTCCATAGTCTCTTTGGACTCCATAGAGGGAGAAAGAGAAGAGACAGACAGACAGACAGACAGACAGACAGACAGACAGAAAGACGTGTTAATCAGAGATTAGAAGGGTGTTGCCTGACAGCACGCTGGCTCAGGATTGGCTGGGTGTCTAACAGGTTGGGTCAGGATTGGCCAACTAGAGTTCTCGGTTTATAATCCTTGTGTCCTAAAGTCCCCTCTCTAACGACAGTGGTCGCCACAACAACTGAGCACGTGCAGACATAATATGCATATCTGTCTCTCACGCAAAGACAGAAACCAAGGGAGGCACACACAGTGCTCTTCACAATGTTCACATGATAGCATGCCCCTTGGGACTTAGAAACATGTTTACCTGCTAATAATCACAATAAGACAATAAAACCTTTCAGACATGCTCTCGCACCTTTGTCTACCTGCTATGACTGCAACAGGTTCAGAGGATGATCCACACACGCACACGCACACACACACACACACACACACACACACACACACACACACACACACACACACACACACACACACACACACACACACACACACACACACACACACACACACACACACACACACACACACACACACACAGTCCATCCATAGAAAGGAATACCAGCAACCAACCAGCACTCACTTTGTATCCAATAGAATTAATTCTTGTTTATTTAGGTTTTTTCCCCGAGCAGCAAACCGGGAGGCCTTCCTCAGCGTGATTTACGCTCAGGAAGTGAGGAACTGACTGTCTCTACCGTAACCGTGCACCCGATACATTATTCCCGATACATCATAACGTTGAACTACTGAACTGAGTCCTTGCTTTCTCCTTTTCTTTCACACACACACACACACACACACACACACAGTTTAATATTAAGCCACTGGGCTCACAATGTGATCTAACAGAACCATTACTGTCACATGACTTATGGGGGAACACATGATACCATGAAACAAATTGCTATTGGAAGAGATGAACTGTAATCATGCACCATCATATCATATACCATACCATACCATACCATGGGTCATTTCAACAAATTAACTGCAGTGATTTAATGCAAATGTAAAACTTGGAGATGGGCCAATGGGTTCAGAAGTAGACTTTAGCAGAAGAGCTCATGTGGATGGAGAGAACAGTGTGCGATTCAGAATGAAACTAAAGCCGTTGGGCTACTTTTGTTTCCCGGATGAAAAGAAAGAAAGAAAAGAATAATGGATAGCAGTTCTGAGTCAGGAATGAGCAAGCCAGGTTAATTCAGACAGGCCGAGAACCCTGTGTGAACTGTCTGGGTTCTGTTATTCCCAACCGTCACTGATTAGACGGAAATTATTTTAACGGATTTGTCAAATTGGGAGTTTGTTTTAACCTGGTCGCAAGGGGGAGGTGAAATTACTTTTCTGCATCGACTCAGTCAGCAGATGGCTGCTCAGATGGACTGTGGAGCTGTTTAGGGGTGTAGCTTGTAGATCTTTTTTTTAACCAAATATTTGAATATATAACATTTTAACTCAAATCATTGCTTCAGGAGGTCCCTGGCCTGCACAACGTTTTTTGGAGATGAGGGTCTGCGGCCAAATACATACATATCATTGACATGAAAAGGTTTGAGAACCACTGTCCTAGACCCAAGGCACAATTTGACACAATTTAGACCTGGCGAAACTGAGGGTCGAACGGCAACCTTCCCATTTCCAGATGGCATCTGTAACCACTCAGCTGCAGCCACCACCACCAACTTCAGTTTACAAGTGATTTGGGGTCCATAAAATAACACGGTGATAAGAGCTGAGATGGAAACTTCAGTGGCGAGTTCAGTGGAGTGAAAATAGGACTTGGCAGCATTTTCTCGAATATCACTTTCCAAAAGAAGCACATCCAATATTCCTCCGTTTGATTCATCTGTGGGACTTAAAGTCGTAAACCTAATTTATTCTTCCTGAAATGCAATACATTGCGTGACAAAAAAAAGGCCAATGCGTCACTTTAGGTTTTTCAGTTGGCATTTTTTTTTAAATCTCTGCTGATTTAGTACTAGTACCAATCATAGCAATTAAGAGCAGGGGGTCGACTATTTTTAAAAGCAACAGGGGAGCAGTTAGGGGGGGTCAAGGGTCTTCTTGTTCGGGGACACTTCGACCTGGCGAGCCACGGGTCGAACCGCCGACCTTCTGAACCCCAGACGGCCTCTCTAGCCACTCAGCCATGGCCGCTAAATTAGCCATTACCCCCCCCCGACTCTTCTTGCACTGCTGATGGAGTGGTCTCACTATACATAAAAGAACTGCATCCCCGACACTCACTTCCTCATCTGATTGCACCCCCCCCCCCCCCCCCCCACACACACACACACACACACACACACACACACACACAGAGCCTGGAACAGTCCATTAGTGTGGTTATGTGGAGGGGAGTCTAGGACACTGATTGTATGCTTTTTTTTGTTAAAAAACTGGGAGCCCCCCCCCCCCCCCCCCCCTCTTCCTCCTGTCAGAACACATACAGTCCCAGAGCGCTGCGGGTTCTGAACCCGAGCCAAACATTCCTGTGTCGCTAACGGAGAGGTTGCCGTAGCGACCGGACCCGTCCCGGACCCTGCAGTGCTGTGGATGTGTGACAGGTTTTTGGCTTTGTCAATTTACTTCATTATTTTTTCATTCCGGTCGTTTCTGCACGGGAGACCGTTGTCTGTTGCCACCGCGGCCGCAGTGCAGACGCAGCGTTCAGTGGATTCTTGCACACGCAAACGCTGCCTGCAGTCTATTCGTCGGACCTATACCGTCCGGGATCCTGTGTATCTGACTTGACTATAGAAATGTCTTTGTGTTCTGTTTGAGGACACTCTCCACATACACCAATGCTCTGAATGGCAGAGATGCTGGAAAAAGGCAGGCACGTGTGGACAGCTGTACGCTTAAACATGTACAGTACATACTGCAGCAGGCAATTATATTAGAAGTGTGTAAGTGTGTGTGTGTGTGTGTGTGTGTGTGTGTGTGTGTGTGTGTGTGTGTGTGTGTGTGTGTGTGTGTGTGTGTGTGTGACTGTGTGTGCAGATTATTCCTCCACACAGATTTCAATCCCATCTAAAAAGGTTAATCCTATCTCATTAACTGATGGTTAATATTCCAGTGAAACATTTAACAACATATCACACCTTTTCATTCATTCATTTTACACCATGGCGGTGTGCCCGTTTCCCCCGTCTGGCACCTGCATTCTAACCAGGAGAACAAAGCTCACACCTAACCTCACAACCTCAAAGGCCGTTCAAATTGCATTACATTCCCCTCTCCTACTAAATCTGACACAAATAGCTGTCTAGCAAATTGCCTACCAGATAATTCCCCATTTCCAAAAGATTAAACAGATCTAGTCTCCTGTGGCGGGAAACCACAATCCACTTAGATAAGGAGATAAGGAAACGGTTTTCATGACTTCTTTGAAATGACACACAATGTTACATCAGAAGTCAAAGACTTAAGTTTGAGGGGGGAAACCCAGCCAGAACCATTCTCGTGAAATGATTGAAACAGGAGAAGATATCCGTTTTTTATGAACCCGGTGTGCTTACAGGAAAAAAGGCCAGGTCACTCTGACACGGAACAAAAGAGGTGAACTATAGATGATTGTGATGGAGCCAGCAGCAACACCCACTATACTTAGGGTGTCCATTGCATCTTCAGATAGTGTCAGTAATATGGAGACAGGAATGGGGTTAAAAAATGGTATGCCGTAAATTCCGTAATCATTCCTTTGGGGATACGCATTTCATTCTCTGTATATATATACAGTCCTGATCCCAACATCACCTGTTTTGGTGTTAGCATCATGTTATGCTTTAGCTATTGAAAAATAGCAGATCTACAAGCTCATAGCGCGCCACCGAGTGGCGCGCTACGAGCTTGTAGGTCTGCTGTTTTTGAAAAATCGAAGAACGACTGACATAGAAACATGGCTTTTTCAGAAAACTGTCAGGATGTAGAAGACATTTTTAGAATCTGATCTCAGGTCAAAATGGGTTAATTTCATCACAAGATTTTCATCATTAGGTGCATTAGTATTGGTCAGAAGGGTAAGCACCAGAAATACAGCACATTAACCCAATTAATAGTGTATAAATGAACATCACAGCTCTTTTTCCTGTTTGCTGTGTGCTATTGTTTATGAGACAGACGACACCACTGTAGTGCACTGCAGTCAAGCGTGGGAACGGAAAAGCCGGCTTCGTATGACTTCATTGGAACATAAGGTCGATTTGACAAGTCACCACTTGTACGCACGAGTCAAACTGGTCCCCAACTCCAGCTGTGACGTCCTCGTAACTTGAATAAACTCTACTATTGTTTTTTACTTTAAGCCTGCTCAGCGCTCACATTCACATCAACAGAAAAGCATTGTCTTGTATAAACATTAATCCTTCATTATGCTTTTAAATATGGCATCTGTTCTGCAGGGTATGTCCACAATCTTTTAACCAACTTTCAACCTGGCATTCCTATTTTGGGCATTTGTCCAAAATGTTGAAAGATATTTGTAATCTTTTGAACATAGTGAATTATTTATTTTGATTATTAGTACCAGTCATTGTCAGTAATGTCTTGATATATCTGCCCTGTGCAATTTTTTGTTCCTATGTTCGATGCCAAAAACAATGAAATCATCCATCAATTTTACAGACATAATTCTTATTTATGTTCCGATGTTAAAATGCCAAAAACACAATTAGATCATTAATCACAATTTCTGTGACAATTAATCCTCAGCAGAAATGCCACGGTGACAGCCATAGGCAGAGAGACACAAAATAAATCTTCACATGAGGTGTGTGTATTCCTCTGGGTTGGGCTACAGGCCACTAACTTACATCATACATCATATTACCGTTGTCAGGCAGATAAACCTCTTATCTCCATATCCTGACTTTGTGTTTTTATCGTAAATGAACGCCCCTATACTTGATCATACGACAGCGTCACACACAAAAGTATCAAAAGTAACACATCCACAAGCTTGAAAGGCGGCGTGAAGCGACATGTTTTGAGCTTGTCGATCCGCTGCTATTGAATCTGAAATGCTGCAAAGTGAGGCCTCTTTTAGACGGCGACCATCTCCATATAACACGTCAAAGTCCCGTTGCGTTCTCATTTTTTTGGACCATTTACATGAGAACGCACACTTGAATGAACACGCTACAAAGTGCATGCATATATATGCCAGGTCGCTAGGTGGCGCGTGTCCTTGTGGGGTCCGTGTGACGCAGCGCATATATACCATAGACATAAGTCACGCATGCGTAGAACTACTTCCGTTCTTCTTCTACACAGAAAGTAAACAAACGTCGCGTCGTCATCACACCTCCAGCAAACCGGACTATCCGACATGGTTGTTGTTGTTCGTTTCCCCTAGCAACTGACGCATGCCTATGACACCATGTAAAAACGTAGGACACGGGGCGAGCCGACCAGAGCTGACGTAAGCCATGATGTCACAAGTTTTGCGGATCCACTGTTTTGCCTGTTTATATGGAGACCATAGGAAACGGCGTTCTAAAAGATTTCCACTCTGGGAGGTGGTTTCACTTCGTTGCGTTTTCACCTCCTGTGAACACGGTTCTCGTCTAAATGACAGCAGCAAACGATACTTTATTTTGCCGTTTTTTATGAACACCATCCTCGTGTAAAGAGCACCTAAGTTTTCATTTGGACATACACGGTTCCCACCCGACAGAGTAATCCTGAAAGTGCTGCAGCTCCGCTGCTGCGGGAGGCTCTGCTGTGTGCTCACTCAGTGCCCAGGAGGAGATGTAGTAAAATGCCAAACCAAAACATAGAGAGACCCGCCAAGTCACGGCGCTGACATGAAAGATGAGGGTTTTTAAAGCCTGGTCCCTGGAGGATGCTCAACCGCTAATGTTCCACAGAATGAGACCTTCCGGACCCGAGAGAGGGGGAAAAAAAGGTGGAAGAAAGCATAACAGTGCAAGCCGTGACATTTGACTCACGCGAGGGGGTTCTCAGCAACACCCACCGTGGTGTCATAAATCACCCGATGGGCTCAAAGGGTATAACTAGACTTGAGAAAAATAAAATAAAAAAACCTAAAATAAATCACCTTCAGGAATCCAAAGGTGTGGCGTGTCAATTTACCACTTGGAATCACTACAATTACTCCCAGCGTAAAGGGGTAAACCACTCATTTTTAACATTGAAATATGTCATTAATATACCTTAGACTTCTGTTAAGCCTAGAACTGGACTTGGGGACATGTGATCAGTGTCACACCCAAAGATGTACTATGCAAGCCAAAACGTACATCTTTGTGATGTCACTGATCACATGACATCACCTAGTTCTAGGCTAAACAGAAGGCAGGGACTTTTTTTTATTACTTCTACAGAACAACTCTAAGGTATATTAATGACATAGTTGAAAATGAGTGGTTTTCCCCTTTAACCACTCAAACCCTATATAAATCACTGTACACCAAATCTCTTCGCCAGAAACAGCTGATGATTTTCATGTTGTGCCCAGAATAGGGACGTTAGGGGTTCATGTGGTTAAATCAACAAAAGCTCTGGCCACGGAGAGGACAGGAGAGAACTGAAGCAAAAAGATGAGCAGAGTCTTAGAATAGAATCGGCATGTATAGAACTACAAGTCAAATTCCATCTGATTTAAATGTCACGTTTCTAAATGCAATAATGTGAATGATTGAGACAGAGAGGTCACGAATAGTCCCAAGGGCCATGAGGAAGCCTATAGATATAATGTTCTAGAGAGGTTTGAATTTGCAGGCAGTAACGACAATCGAACATTGAAATGCAATGAAAAGCCACAACAAATCTCCAATTCTCCAATAAATTGTAATTAACTGTGTCATGACTTTCCTTTGAATTGCCCCTCAGAATGTGGACAGCAGGATGTTGGCCGTTTGCTCCGCCTTAGGCCCTCCTCTTCCGGCGGCGAGCCTATGTTTTCATTCCCACTAACAACAATGTATGTACGTTCTGAATGCCCCTGCCGACAGATTCAGTATAGCGTAGCTCGGAATCTGTTCTTGACAGATCAGCCATCAACTAAGCAACATTGACTTCAATCATAGTTCCACAGCAATTGTAACTTAATTGCCACCAATCATTTCATAAAAGCAGGTTATCGCCTAATGGTGGATTTCTCATTCTTCTGCATTGTCACCTTTCCAAAGGAAAGCACAAGTTAAAAACAGTCCGTCTGCCAGTGACGGACGCAGCGCCACAACACATGAATCACGTGTGTTGTTGGTCCAGACCTGCCCCGTCTACACTATACACACTATATTCTATTCCAGTCTTTAAATATAGGCTTAGAAACCTGTAATCTGGGACTGCTGCTGCTGCTGCTATAGCCCCAGAACACTGGATACAAAACAAACCAAAAGACAGGAGGAGAGAGACAGAGAGATCCTTTGTAGTCTCTTCTCCGTCATGCAAGAGTATGTTATGACGAAAATAGCCAATCTTCAAGCTCACAACGTGTCGCCTCCGCGTCGACTTGTGAGCTTGTATATCGGCTATATGTCCGATGTGCGACGACGCGTGAACAGGTTAAAGAGGAGTGGCTGGAAGACGAGAGAAGAGCGCACGTGTGCTGTGCACATCCCAGTGATGACACATCATCTGTTTTATTGTTGTTGTTGTGGTTCCATATGAGAGGGCACAGGCCTGTCCTCGTGGGAGGGTCTGGGGAGGGGAACCTGTTACTGCTTTCGTTCAGGGCATCTGAACAAGGGCTGGCTGCCTGGCTCCCACTCAAAACCACATCAACCAAGGAAGAGATCGTGTTACACAACCACCACATGTACTCACAGTCACACACACACACAATCCCAATCTCTAATTGGCAACACTGATCAATACCTTTAAGACACACATATTACACACTGTACACGCACGCACACGCATGCACGCACACAGTGCACACAGCGCGCACGCCGCACACACACACGCGCGCGCACACACACACACACACACACACACACACACACACACACACACACACACGCCCCATCATGTTTGCCAGCCTCTTGCCTCTCCAGACAGCTGGCAAAGAACAGAAAAGCCCGCCGAGCACAAACCACAGTGGGCATGTGTAGAATGTGGATCGTATTTAGGGCTTTAAAAAGAACAAGCCAAACCACCACGGCCATGCCATATCAATCATGTACACATGCATCCTGTATTACTGTACTTTGGGAGGATAATCAACTACATCCATTCTCTAAAAGCCTTCTCCCTCAATAACACAGGCCTATAACCTTCACCTTTAGCCCAATTATGACGCTGAAACCGAACCTCCGACGTTACGTTACAATACACCCCCTTTTCAATTGGAGCTCTGTCCGTATACTGTCCAATCTTCAAACGTACAAAAAAAAGAGCAAAGTGATGTGCAACATTTTCAAACTTGAGGTCCCGTCGTAAAATTCTGTTAATGTGCACTTCAGCTATACTAGACCCACCTTGAGTCAATACCGCTGAGCAAATACTTCTGATAGCATAAAGGAGTTTAAGGGGTTGGTAGGCATAAAACAGAGACTAAATGGTGATGTAACAGTCCAAAGGGCGGCATAGTATAAGAGCACTTGGCTTCAGATTTGCCCTGACATCACTGTGCATCTCTTTCTTTATGCCTATATTTATTAAAGTGGAGTGAGTTAAAGGTAGAGTCAGTGATTTCACTCAATTCAAATATCACTTATTTTTTGGTTTGTTGTGATAATCCTCTCTACTATAGTGTGCTGACCATATAAGGAGTTCCTCCCTGTCCCCAGTTAACCCCTGGGGGTCAAAAAAACCGTAGGTTTAGTTTTTGTTCTCTATCCTGATTGGATGAAAACTTCACTGACACCCCCTTTAAAGTGAGGACAGGAAATGGGAGAGAGAGATGCAGGGAATGACACGCAGCAAAGGCTGTCAGGACTGGGACTCGAACCTGCGACGCACTGTCAGGCTACATTGCCAGCACTCCCCGGGCCAGCACTGTACATCTCTGTACAGCTGGGTTGATGAAGCATGAGATGAGTTATAATATGCATTAGAACTCTGAGTTTAAAAAAAAAATGAAAATCATAATTCTGTAATTTTATGTTTTGAATGATGATGTTTGCATTATCATTAAATAAATCTTTTTTTAAAAGGGAAAAAAATAAAGTGCATTTTTGCACTTTCCGGAACTCTCATCTCAATTGAATGCTGTTTTTTTGTTTGGTTGGTTAAAATGACAAGTAATAAAGGTCTGTGATTATGTATTGTTTGTGTGTTTTGTTCTACAACATACCTGTAAAACACATCAGTGAAATGAGTGAATGCAGAAGTTTGAAGCATCTAAAAAAAAGCTTGCTTACAAGTGCTCTAAATGAGACTTCAGAGGTTGTTGGGGACATCACACGTCATCGTGATGGTGATGCTGAAGTCGTGACCGTGGTGCAGTTTGTTTATAGCCTAACATTAACTTTTCACGTCTGGCAATTGTAAGATTTTCAAACGGAACAAAACATCTGCCAGAGAGCTTAGTTTCAGCAATATTGCACACTTGCACACACAGTCCAACGCAAACATCCACAGAGCATGGATTTAATTCTGCCAGGGTTAAGAGTTAAGTCCCATCAGAGCCATGCATGCTAAAACATTGCATTCAACAGTATACTGTAATGTAAGACAGTAAGACACTAATATGGGACAGACAAATCTACTGTAAAACTCTGCGGGTTGAGAATTGCATTTCAAAGACATGGAAAAGACCATCACCGCATTAGAAACAGCCCGTTCACCATGTAACACTAAAGCTATTGGTAAAATAGACGTCATACGATCGGTTGCCTTTGATCAACATGAACTGAGACCAATAACAGCTACATTTCAAACATAATCGTCTCTGTCGGGTGGAAACCTCATATGTCTCAAATTGTTACTTTTCAGGATTCAAATTCTAAAGTAGCAAAAGCTTCGGATCAGCTTGCAGATGTGCTACTTTGATGTTTTTGCGTGGCGTTCGGCTGTAGTATGATCAAGTAGGTCGTTAATTGATTTTGACCTGAGATCAGATTCTAAAAATGTCTTCTACATCCTGACAGTTTTCTGGAAAAAAAAGCTATGTTTCTATGTCAGTCGTTCTTCAATTATTCAAAAATAGCAGACCTACAAGCTCGTAGCGCGCCACTCGGTGGCGCGCTATGAGCTTGTAGATCTGCTATTTTTCAATAGCTAAAGCATAACATAATGCTATAACACCAAAAGGGGTTCCCGCCAACAATGGGTTAATTCACGGAAACACAAAAGGTTACGGAGATGGGTTTCTGCCCAACAGCAACGATATAAGAAACACAATCCGGGCTCAACGCAGGAACTTATTTCTATTACCAAGAAAATATCTCCTGCTAGCCCATTGAGCTATTTGCTTCAGCAGAGCAGAGGACACTCAATCTGACCCAGGGTGTGGTACGCTGCGGTTATATTAGGGTTCACTTCTAGACCGCTGACATCCAGCCATGCCTCTCCGAACATTCTCTGCAGACCCACATGCACGCAAATTGTTAGAGCCAGACCTATTTTTCTCTTTTTTCTTATGTTAAATCTTCTACACGCTCTAAAGTTGAGAGCGTGTAGCTCGTTGCGAAGCGTTGTTTAGAGTCTAAATAACGCTTCGCAAAGAGCTTATGCATGTTTTGTCACACTGTGTTTCAATTGTATTTAGTGTTGTAAGTCAAATCAATACAAATGCTTCAAATTGATCAGAACTTTTTGCACTTTTTGACTAAAATCAGTGAAAACATCAGTAATTGGTGGTCTAGGATTCACCAAAGTCGAAAAATGAAATGAAAATCCGTCATTGTTTGGCTTCGGGCTCCAACATATATAGACTCATGCTAGTAGACATAACATGATCGCTTTCATCAGTTAATTTACTCACAGGGCTCTGTAGGATCTGTGTGACACGTTTCTTCTGCTCCAGGACGTTGAAGTCCTGCCGGAGGTCGGGCGACATGTTCCGGGACCGGATGTACTCCGGGTCGTTGACGTCCACGCGGTCAAAGTAGCGCTCCTTGGTGCCTCCGCTGGGCGGGGGAGGGGTGGTCACCACCTCCTGACTGCCGTCCACACTCATGCTGGGTCTACCGCGCTGTGCTTCCTCCTCGCTGGCGCTCCTCTTCTCACCTGTAGCAGGAGGAGGAACAGGGAAAGGTTAGGACAGGTTATATCGGTTTCCCCTGAAGACATGGGGGAAACAGTGTTCCTTTTATGACTGGGCATAAAACTAAATTGAGCACTTATTTCAATAACTTTTGACAACCTATGGCCCGTTTGAGGCGTGGGCGTTCAGAACGGGCCAACTGCTATACCGCCACGGCATGGCCACATCCTACTACCAGAATCAGAACAGGGTCGACGTGGTGTCGGTTGGATCTTAGCTTACCAGAACTCCACTTGCCTCCAAACTTGGCCCACACTATTCATAAGTACTCTGCCTTGGGTCTAAGGCTCATTATCCCGCCCTCAACGTCTGCACATATTGTACAGTTAATATGAAACGCATTATTCAGGCACATTCAGCCACCTCTTTTTCCCATTAGGACAACTAGTCTGCGCAACGTCATTAAACAGCAACACGCACCTATGGTAACATCCCTCTACACGCCACAGGTTTCTGCGTTACACCTTTTCTTCTTTTTTTTCATGGCGCTAGAGTGAGAGCTTCTAGTGCAGGGTTATTGAGAATAATAATAATAATAATAGTGCAGGGTTATTGAGAAGCGCTCATCCGATTCACTTCACGCTTTGAGGCTGATTGGATGAATGCTATTTGAGATATGCAAAAAGTCCGTCAGACGGTGAGACAGACAGACAGACAGACAGACAGACATAGAAGATAGATTACTATCACATTACATCTGTCACATAAAAAGTGTAGAAAAGTATGCTGGCGCCTGTCCAAACTATTCATGCAAAATTATACAATTTGTCTATCTCTTTGAGTTGACTGCAGATGGCAGCTGGGCAGCCATCAATCACCACAGTCATCCAGTTCAGATGAGTGCTGAGAGGGAGGGTGTGTATGTGTGTTCCATGCAGTCTAGTGCCAACAGAACCACATACATATGCTCAATTTGCACATTTTCTCAGTTACAAGATGGTTAGAATGCGCACATGTGCACGCACGCACACCACATGCACGCGTGCACACACACACACACACACACACACACACACACACACACACACACACACACACACACACACACACACACACACACACACACACACACACACACACACACACACACACACACACACACACACACACACACACACACACACACACACACACACACACACACACACACACACACACACACACACACACACACACAAAATAAAGCCACACCGGCAGGTTCATGATCTCCTGATGAAGCATTCAGCTCTGCCTACAAATCACCTGCAAAGATACGAGAAACTCGGAGCAGAGAAAGCAGAGAGCTTGTCTGTCACAGTCGTAGCAAAGCATTTTTGTTGTTAGGCCAAGGATAGAAGAGACCAATAAAGTTATGAAGGAAAAAACCTGCAGTCCTGCACTTGCCAGCGTTGTTTGCAAGTAGTAGGATAAAGTGTTGAGAAGTGGTGGGGCTAATGGTATGGACTGGCCTATAACAGATGGTGGACATGGGAGAGAGACAGAGAGAGAAGACAAGAGAGGATGATACAGTCTCTGTTTGGGCTTTCCAGCGGTGACTGCTTTCATAACCCCGCTGACCGTGTGACAAGAAGTTTAAGGTTACTGTGGCAGGAGGGAGCATATCTGGTTTCTTTCTTTGATTCTCTGTTCCTTTCTTACTATTTCTTACTATCCACTTCTGTGGGCGAGCTGGTTGGGCTTTGCCGTTGCAATGCTAAGCTGCTCATTCAGGTCAAATGCCACTTAAAAAAAGATGGTTGGGATTAGGAGACTGAAACACACAACTTTGTGGATTGGATTGGGGAGCCTAGCCATAGATACTATTATATTATGCATGAGCCATTAGGTCCCTTGCTAGGCTGCAACAGCTGCAGCTAGTAGGCAATACTGTTAGCAGTCTTATTGAAACGGCTTGTAAGACCCATACAGAGTGGCACTGGAAACTGTATCTCAAGCAACAGTGCTGTTTAAATCTGAAAGTGCACTGAATACAGGATTATCCAGATTTACATGAAAGATTTAGTTCCTTCCGTGATTGACTAGAGGTGTATATCTATCCCATCTGTGCAAACTATATACAAATTAGGCTCGCGTGGGCTATTACACTTGAAAAGTGAAAGCTCCCGGAAGCCACATCCAATTGACTCCATACATGTTGGGCTTTGAAATGAAAACCCGATTTAGAAAATCTATGAAAACCAGGGCATACTTTCCCAATGTCCAGCTACTCTTGTCTTGAGCAAGGCACTTAACAGCCACCTGATCTAAAACACTGTTTCCTAAATAGTGTGGATACATGTTGTGGGTACTTTTAGTTTTTTTATTGTTATTTCAAAAGATTTTCAAAACATGTTCAACAATTCACAATTTTTCATGAATAAAAAAAACCCCATTTCAAGCATTTTTGAAAAGAATCTCATAAATAATACCTTAAATTCGGGGGGGGGGGGGGAAATACATTAAGAGGTTTAGCATCGCGAAACCTTGCGAGCTCAATCTGCTGGAGAGACACCAAATGTATCTTTTGGGTCTTGAGCTAAAACGTTTGGGTCCCACTGATCTAAAAGAGCTACTTAGAGGGCCAACGTGTCTGGCTGCACTAGATGGCTCAGAAGAAAAGAATCCTGCACACCATCTTGTTCACTCACAGCACATATATACACGTAATGGGAATCAATGTTTTGTTCCGGAGACCGTCATCAGGTTGTCTTGATCAGATAACCGGATGTGAAACGATTCCCATGACATAGTTTTTGTGTAAGTGAGCAAAGACAGTCGGCGGGAATCCTTCCTGCTACGGCGGTCGGCCCTCGGTCTCCTCCGTCACACCAGTGACTTTCACTCCTTCATAATAATATATGATGTCTATCTGAATGCAGTGTGTGGAAAAACAGCATTCATGCTTAACCCATTCTGACCCGAGATCAGATTCATACGAGGTTTCCACTGGACACACACTGGTCTGATTAACCCATTCTGACCTCATGAGATCAGATTCTAAAAATGTCAGTCGTTCTTCGACTTTTCAAAAATAGCAGACCTACAAGCTCGTAGCGCGCCACTCGGTGGCGCGCTATGAGCTTGTAGATCTGCTATTTTTCAATAGCTAAAGCATAACATGATGCTAACACCAAAATGGGTTCCCGTTCAGAATGGGTTAGAAAATACTCTTCACAAGAATTGAATATTCTACCAATGCATGATCGATTTAATAATAAAGTATACGATTTAAAAAAATAATATTAAGTAATTATAATTTAAATCAACCAATCGATTAAACCACTATTTTATACTTCATCGCATGGCGGTGTCCTACAAAGATGATGAAGATGGCCAATCTACAACATTATAGATAAATTGTAGATCAGATGTGCAGGAACTGACAATGTACAAAATAGTTATGTTGCTCATGCCCCCTTCAAGCCAAAGCCTGGTGACCAATAGGACGGTCCCTCTGAACCCGAGATGGAAGGAGAAGACAATCCTACAATCTATATGTTCTCTTAAATCACTAGATCCATACAGGAATACTCTATTTATCTCTCTATGTATGGTGTCCCTGCTATAGCTGAGATTTACATGGAAACGCAATAAGCCCAAAGACTCTCTGTAAAGTGCAGACAGCTGGGTGGTGCTGCTGCATGTTACATAACCTGATATTGAATTCATGGCCCTGCCAGATCTGTTCTGCATACTGAGTGGGCCCTGCATAGTGCAGGCAAATGAACACTGACAAAGATATATAGATACAACATTCGCGTTAATGGGGCAGCTGATGCCAAATTTCATCACTATTTGTAGCCACTCATTTCAGGTATGTATTATGCAAGTCCTCAAAAGCCCTATAGTCAGCTCTGAGGTGATATAATGCATGAAAGCCTATCCTTTAGCAGCTGGGCTGTTTTTGGGCTCGGTGCCCTCCTCTACTCTCCTGCACCAAAGCAATAATGCACATGACTTTTATGGTGTGGCCGTAGGCCAAGCCATCCTCACAGTGGGGTCCGGAGACCGCCAGGGGTCCTTCAGATGGGTCCAGGGGGTCCCCATGCAAAATTAATCATGTCATTAAACTATTGTTTACACCAGCAAAAAGGTAGCCCAATGTAAGAATGTATTATTCAGATCATCATAGGTCTCACTCTCTCCACCGTTACCTACAGTGGCCAGGTGGTCACTGTATGAGGGTCCACGGTCTAATACATATCAATGTGGGGGTCCTAACATGACAAGTGTTGTCTTGCACTGTATGTGTACACTACAGTATGTCCACTCAACAGTAGACCAATCACAACTCATGCCGCTATACGTGCATGACAGTGCAGAACAGCAGCATCTCTGGCCATGAAAGCCTTAAGCCTTAAGTGAAGTGAAACTGACAACAGGCTATCAATCAATCACACACACCTTTTGTTGTGTGGAGAAAAATCCCTGTTGGAATCACAATGGTATTAATAAAGATGATCAGGTGGGAATGCAGGGTGTGACACAGAGTGTGTTGAATAAAGCTAACCACGTGACCACGAGGGTCCATATTCTGGTGAGAACATTCGGCTAAAACAACTGATCTACAAGCCCATGAAGGGTCATGTTGTCTATGTTCGCCAGAGAGAAAGGAACAGAAAATAACATAACTCCCCCCCCCACACAATTGTATAGACCCGTTGGGGACTGTGATCACAACTGTGATCTGGGACTGTGTATACAACAAGATGGATGATGGTTCAAAAGGTAAAGAAAAGGAGACACCGCTATGCTACACTTGATTAGTGTATTACGCATTAATGGCTGCCATTATTAATCAACCAAACTCTATGCAGATACACGATGACTCAGCAAGAGAGACTGTATCAAAGTGTGCTGGACAGGTAGAACAGTCGTGTCGGGATGAAACAGCTGCAGCATCTCCGAAATAAAAAGTTACAACACACGCACAGCTACACACGGCGCCCACACATTTAGAAAACACGCGTGACGCACACAGTGTTTATACACCGCAAGCCAGGCCTGCATTACGGCTCTTTCTCATGTCTCATGCCAAATGTGGAGTGACAAGATGACCCGACCACAGACAGACACTGTCGCACGCCCCAAACCGCTGCTCCTCCAGACCTCCAGTCCTCCAGTCCCTGTTCACTCACATCAGCAAAACAGGGCCTTGGCACGTGCCATAATTTATCTCTAGTTAACCCATTCTGACCTGAGATCAGATTCGTAAGAGGTTTCCACTGGACACACACTGGTCTGATGAACCCATTCTGACCCGAGATCAGATTCTAAAAATGTCAGTCGCTCTTCGATTTTTCAAAAATAGCAGACCTACAAGCTCGTAGCGCACCACTCGGTGGCGCGCTATGAGCTTGTAGATCTGCTATTTTTCAATAGCTAAAGCATAACATGATGCTAATACCAAAAGGGGTTCCCGCCCAGAATGGGTTCAGAGGTTAATACAATAAACTATTACTATTACTGTCACTACAATGTCTGAGGAACAATAATGAACACATCTTTATGTACTGTACACAAGATGTAACAATAAAGAAATCTGGGCTTCAACCCTCTGCCAATTCTGTCTCTATCTATACTTCCAGGAAGATGTCTTCCACAGCTGTGTTTCCTCTCACACCCTGGGTCAGGTCCAGATGGATCCATTAGGGGCCAAAAGTCACAGTTCAACCCTAGGGCTGTATACGATTAATCTAAATACTTAATCAAAAATCACAATTTTAGGTTTTACAATTATGTAATCGTCGTGAGACTAATTTGAACGTCTTATTTGGTCAGCTGTTGCACTCTCCTCCTCATCGTTACACAAAGGGGAAACATCGGCAAAGATTGTAAACATTTTTCAAAAATAGCAGATTTACAAGCTCACAACACAAGCATTACGAACTTGTAGATTTCATTAGACACTTTTCAACCTATCTTTATTTAATTGGTCCTCACTAATTATCATGGTAAAATGGCAACAATTATTTCTACTCGGTCTGTATCTCATAGGGGGAAACCTGTCGGCCAGTGACATCATCGATGGGGAATCCAAGCTAAAAGAAACGGCGGCTTTTTATTTTTTTAAACCTTGTTTAAAAAAAGAAATCTGCCTAACGATGATGTCACATGTGGACGCCGGGTTTCTGAAGCTTTCCCGTTTTTCCTCCCGGGTATTTTTCTGAACTGCCCACAGCCCTCCCATGACACAGACAGAGTAGTAAAAAAATTGTGGTATTTGGTTGAAAAGTGGTGAAGCGGTCCTTTAAGTGATTAATAATCCTGTCAGTATACAACCCATTTGTCAACATCGGATACTCCAAGGAGCAGTTCTCATTCTCAAGTACTTGGCGGCAAACTACTTCTCCAGAGTAGGAGATGCCCAATGTACTCCACCAAAGGGAGTTCCTCTGACCCCCCTCCCCCCAAGTTCAAGTCACTCAAGGTTAAGAATGCATTCTACTACGCAGCCACAACACAGTGTAATGCTCTACCAACAGCCCTGACAAGTTATATAGTCCCTCTGAAAGTTTAAAAAATGACATAAAATCATCACTTACATCACCTACATTATTTTGGTAAGCTTTTCAGTGGCATCCTCCATGTGTCGTATCCCCTGCTTCTATGTTATATCATGAACTGCTTAAAAAAGTTTATTTTCTTTTGTATCGTCTGTTGTACTGTTGTTTTTGTCCAGTTGCTTGAGTGTCGAATGTTTAATGGAACCCAATGGAGACACGCCTTTTTTTTTTTTTTTGTGTCTCATACATTTGCCATCTTTTTCTAATATTTTTTATCCCACGATTTTGTAACCCATTTTTCACCCCTGTGTCAATCATCTAATGTGATCCTGGGCTCTACACACCCTCCACCAACCTAGTCCCCATATATGGGGGACAAGGGGAGAGCAACGGACTTGAACTCATGCTTCCTTCATGCTTGAGTGTCCAAGTTGCTCCTTTACACCTGACAGGGGGGAGTTTCCCTGGTTGGACGTATAGCGCGTGGAAGGAACACGTTATTCCAACCAGTTCATTTGCCATCTTTTTAATGCTTCCAAGTCGGCCAGGACACCCATGGCCCAGGAGCACTGGACCCATTCAAATGGCATTATAAAACTAAATGAGAGACGCCAGTCACCAGAGGCATTGTACTGCTGTAAATGTGTCAGTAAAATATTCAATAAATCAATCAATGTCATCATGATGCACAGCAATACCACCACATTCACCATTACGTACCATTAGCACTGTCAGTCATAAGCACAATGAGAAACAATGTTCAGCACTGCAATCAATGATGGTTCATCAATAAACATGAGTAATGCATTCAGCAAAAACTAATCAGGATAATATAAATCGCCCCTAGTTCACTTCAAACTCAATCAGGCACTGACTGACATTGTCTTTCAACACCAAATCAAATCCAAATGTCATGGACAAATATTCTTTAAGGAGTTAACATGCACCACAAGCACATTTTAAGAAGTCCGCCAAGACAGGAATATAAATAAATGACGCAGGACCAGCTGGCCATTTCACAAAGGTTAATGAAATAGAGCAGTAAATAGTAAACACAAGCGTAATTGATATAGACTCCAGTGATTTGTGCCGGCTAGACGGCTCAGCCTGTGTTTGCTGAAGAGCTGTAGAAACTGTGACCGCAGCCTGAGGCAAAGGTGACCACAACAACCTCTCACCCTGTGACCTATAGTGACCCTGGTTTGCTACCCCCCCCCCCCCCCCCACACACACACACACACACACACTGCACACACACACACACACACACACACACACACACATCTGTCTGATCTGTCCCTCCAGGCAAAAGGTGGCTGTCTCTCTGAATATTCATCACAAGTGTTTGCGGGGCGCTGCTGCTGTGAACCAGTTCTCAACACAACAACTCTTTGTTTACAAGGTGTCGCGTCAGACTAGCGTGCTAGTGGTTGCACAGCTAAAACACAAAGCGAAGCCGTTTCTCACAAACAAAGTAGTATTGACTAAATCAACTAAATGTGTCGCTATATTCGAGTTATCACTGTAAAGAGGTGAGCTTATGGACACCTCGACATCACAGCCGGGGCCGTGAATCCAACCTGATACCTTCCTTTTCCCAGGCCGCCTTTCCATTCAGCTATGGCTACCTCATACTAGTATAGGTTAACCACCATTTTCTATACTTTGCCGTACGACAGTGTTGCGTGGCCTAAATAGCTAATGCTAATGTTTGTGTGATACTTTCAGAACGTGAATGAAGCAGGCGGTACCAGTAACGGCATCCATGGGGCACACATGGTACCTGTACATCATTCGCGGCAATGTCAACAAGAAGGAGGCTACACATACACACCTGCACGTTCATGAAAGATTCACTCTCTCTTTCTGTCTGGCTCTCTCTGTCCCACGTCTTACACACCGTATGACACCTGACACACAAACACAAACACTCACTCACCCACACGTCCATTTCCCCGGCTCATAGTATCCCTATCATGCCTGGGGGACGCTTCAAAGCCTCGGCCTGTGTCCCTCTGCTAGTTGCCACTTCTAAAAATAGACAGGGCGCCTTTTTGGCTCATCTTTCGGACCCAACAGTAACAATACCAGGAAAGATTCTGTACATTGGCTAATTATATCCCCCCCCACACACACACACAAGCAAGCATACACACCCACACAAGGAGGCGTGTTCCCTGTCCAACAAGCAAGCCAGAGACAGGGAGTGAACAGTGAAACTTACAGTGAAACTAGAGAGCGCAGGCTGAAAGTGTAGCTTCAAAATATACTGTACCAGACAGAGGATTTACTGTGACATGTTATACTTTTACATTGATGTGTCGGTGTGTAAACAGCTGGTGGGTAGACGAGGTCTCCTGTCACTTCTCCCATTTAGATTCTCTGGCTAGCCTGCAGCACCAGAACTGTTATTATGACCGTTTAAAAAACGACAAAGCGGTTTTCGTCTAATCGGTACGACTGCACGTATTTGTGCTTTGGGTGGGGATATGAAGCTAACCTCTAATATAAAATGTTTAATTATTGGTCACATGCACTTTATAAGCACTGTTGTTGTTGTTGTTGTTGTTGTACAGGGCTAATGACTAAATCCCATGCATGCACCTCCTCTGTGGTCTACTCTGAGTACATAGAGCCAAGCCTTTGGCCCAGTCTGAGTCTGTGGACCAGCATGTGTTTGTGTGTGTAATATGTGAAAGTGTGTGTATGAGGTACGTGTGCCCAGGGACCCACACAAGGATGGAATTCCCCTACAATACAAGATGTTATTGGGATCATATCTCTGTCTCTGACACACAGATGCAACAATCAGGTATATGAATAAAGCAGGAAAATAATAGTGATCTCCCATTCAAAAAGAAGCTGGTCTTTGTATGTCAAGTGAAAACATGAAGGGGAGGAAAAGAAAAAAGATCACTTCCCTTCCAGCTGCCAAACCAACCACCCAACAAAAAATCTGATAACCAGCCGCAAATAACATAACAAGCATTCCCATATGCAATCAAATAATTGGAGACCAACCAACCTTGTAGTTCCTCGTCAGTCAGTGACAGAGCAGGCAGTAGCAGGCAGCAGAGTCAAAACACATGTCTCTCTCTCTCTCTCTCTCTCTCTCTGAGTCCCTCACTCAAATTCCGCCACAGTCGGTCAGTCTCCCATACAGAAACAGAAAGCCGGGAAGCGAGAGAGAAGGTGGCAAACGACTATGAAAGAGCCACACGACAATAAAGAAAACCAGTTGGTCCACTTCTCCCTTCAGCTCTGTGCGAATAGATTTGGACTTTGGAGAGTATATCCTCTTTGGTTCTGTGTAGCAGACTCACTGCCGGTAGAAAACAAGACCTTCTTTCTCCCCCGACTGTGTGTGTGTGCACTGCTCCTTGGCTGCCCCAGCCGATCACCACTGATAGATATCAACAGCTGTGAGTGTCTGTGTTCTCAGAAAACGTGGGCGTGTGTGTGTGTGTGTGTGTGTGTCACTGTGTGTGTGCGTGCCGTGTGTGTGTGTTTGTGAGGAAAAGGAGCTAAAGCGACCACGCGACATGGGTTTAATCCCGCCCCGCCCACTGGAAGTAAGCACACACACACACACACACACACACACACACACACACACACACACACACACACACACGGCTAGACCAATCAGAGCTCAGGCTCACACACACACACACACACACAGAGACTCACCAACACCCCTCCTCCTCCTCCTCCATATCCTACAGTCTCACTCTCTCTTTCATGTGCTTCCCTTCCACCGTTTTCAACTCTCTTCTTTTATCCCGCTCACTTTCTTTTTGTCTCTCTCCCACATTCCACACCTCTCTGCTCCCCCTCTCTTTCATTACATCCCCCCATTCACATCCCTCCCCCCGGGCCCCCCCTACCCCCAGGCGACTGTATTAAAGGTCAGGGTTTATATAATGGGCGGGGCGTGCTGTATAGTGCACTCACTGCACTCATGTACACAACACAGCAACGCAACGGGCAGCAGCGGCTCCGTCTAGAAAGATGTCCTCCTCAGTCCTGTGACTCCTGTCCACAATCTTTAATTAAATCAATTAAAAGATTCTGTTTATCTCACATACAGGTACACAAGAGTGCACATTCTTCGTTGGTGTCACTGTCATCCCCTCGACATTGTAGGGAAAAAAAGAAAAAGCTAATTAGGCGGTGTTTGGTGCAAAGACAGAGCAACCTAACAACCAAAACCAGAGAAGCAAGAGTCTAATAATAGAAATATTGTGTCACATCTTCTGGTGCCTGGCAGAGCTCCCATCAGCAGGTTCATACTTCATGCAGTCAGCCAGCGTACTGTCAACAACCACGTCACGAAAGATGCTGTTCGTCTGCGTCTTCCTGTAAGCATATTTAAATGTGGATCTCTTTACAAACATATCCGATAAAGTTCTGTCTGTCTATCAAAATGAGTATGTATCGCATGCGCAATGCTTGCTTATGTGACAGTTTTCCGTTATACGACTATTATTATATTATATTGGCTTTACCGTTGCATGATTGTGTTCGACTAGACGAGACGTACACGACTACATGGCAGGTTTCTATATACCGTACACAAATAATAAATACACTACACCACACAGGAGGGTCACAAACACAACCATGACAGCCTGACTCTTGCTGTGCCTCGTCTCTCAACTCTCACGGACACTTCAATCACGGCCAATAACTCTGGCTAATAAATCTGACAACAAACAAAACAACCAAGAATGACTCGCTGACAACAGTTGACCAACAATACAGAAGACAAATAAAAAGCATGCAAAAAAATACCACATCTGGGCAAACCCTGCATGACCAGAGAGATGAGATCAGTGATCACGCGCCATAGAGTTGAGAGCGGGTGAGCAAAACGATACATGTGGATAGAATGTATAGAATCGCATAACAAAGCTTTACATGTGTGTGTGTGTGTGACTGTGTGTGTGTGTGTGTGTCGCCTTAGGACCACTGTGTCGGTATGTGACACATGCCTTTTAGAGGCACGTAACACATGTAACACCTTTGGTTCAAAGGAAGTGGCCTCCATGATTGAGACATTGACGCGTCGTTAACACCTCAGTGAGAGGTGAACCTACAGCGGGCCAAAGGCTAAGGTCAAATGCGGGGAGGTTCACCTTCAACTTGATGATCACACCACAGGCTCACAGGTGTGAAGGAGTGGTATGGGTGAAACCCTTTATACCGTACAACCTTTCAATGTTTTGCAGTTACGTAAAGAATTGTCATAAGAATAGAGAAAGAAACAAAGGAACAGGACAACAATGAGGTATGTGTGCCACTGTGCCCCCCCATCCCCCTAAAAAGGGGGGGGGAGGCAGAATATCAGTATCTTGTGCAAGACTTGTGGGAGCCTTGAGGATAATATAGAATTACATTCTAATGTAATACTATTAAGTGAATGTCATTTTGTTTTTTTACCATTCACAAACAAAAAAATTGATGTGATGAGTAGGGACATGACAATAGGAAACATATCACTATGGTACTTCATGAAAACCCATCTACATCCTAGTCTGAGTCAGTATGGGTTGTGTTTTGTTTGTGTGTGTGTGTGTGTGCGCGCGCATATGCGTGTGTTGCTGATAGCGGCATTACATTATGAGGAGTATTGTACATTTTAAATAATGTAATTGTAATGTAATAACATGTAACATCAGCTGTACAGTCACTAGCATTTAATCACATACACTAACGTGATTCCCATTTACTGCGAGGGAGCGTGCACATGCACACACACTTGTCTGTGCATGCACATACACAGTTGGTTGGTACCTTATCTTAATGGCACAGGATGGACTAGTGATCAGGTTAAATAGACAAATGCATGTGTGTGTGTGTGTGCGTGTGTGCACGCACGCATGCACGTGCACACACACACACACACACACACACACACACACACACACACACACACACACACACACACACACACACACACACACACACACACACACACACACACACACACACACACACACACACACACACACACACACACACACACACACACACACACACACACACACACACAGCCCCTAGCTAGCTACATCAAGGAGGCCATGTGTCTGTCTAAATTGCCATCACATGTAAATGTGTATATTATTGCCAGATGTCATGGCTTACCCATCACATGCATTGCACTGTACTCTTATGCAACATATAATGTTAAGATAGTGTGCTCCTCTCATGAAATGGCTTGTTTTTCATGCCTTCAAAGCTATATTACTATATAAAAAAATAGAACTATAGAACTCCACTGTACTGGTCTGGTTATAAATCCTCAGAATCATAACAGATTTCTCGACCTCACAAGTCACTCGGCTTGCACAGCACACGTGACAGGACACGTAACCCGACAGCTTTACCCCCGCATGCCACTCATTGAAGCCATCTGAGTAGCCATCATCTGGGTGAAGGCGTAAGAACAGCTCAGAGGCCTAACCCACTCCACATCTACAATACATTTAACTGCTCAGTCTCAATGTGTATTCAGGCTGCAAGGCAGTACGGTAGAATCTCTGCATGCACGGTTTTGCAATACAGTACCTTTTCTCATTTCTGCAGACAGCCTTCGTATCGGCATCTGCAGTGCAGAAAATCTACCCAGTAAGGAGTGGCAGAGAGAGGGAGACACAGAGAGAAGCAGGGGGGGGGGGGATCTCTCCTCATGGTGATTCAGACTGAGAGGTCAGTATATCACTCAGCACTTTCGTCCCCCTCCATCACAAACCCAAGCTGGCATTGCTAGGCCTGAGTCAGGGGAAAAATGCACCCAATGCCCCTCCACACACAATGCCCACTGCTCAAAGTGCTGAACAAGCCACAACTCTACTATAGAATCTTAACAGCGGTGGTGAGTATTTGTACTAATCCTAACTGTACTATGATTGTATAATACAACACACAACCATAATAGTGTTCTTAATTCAAGTTGTACCTATTGTCTCATTTATCGATTGCATACGGTAGGTCTAAATCCATATTGAAAGTTGATCTACATTGCAGAACTAAACAAGATGTAACCACTCAAACCCTATGCTTATTTGACCAGAGTCGACCAGGTCTCTATACTCGACCCTCTCCTGTTTTCGCTTTACACTAAATATCTTTGCAGAACAGACAAGGCAATCTACAAGCTCACAATGCATTAGCGAGCTTGCAGATCAAAATGTCACTGTATGTTCGCCCGTCCTGGTGGGGTTAAATTCACGACCACCCCGCCGGCGCTCTTTCAAACCCAATTCATGCCACAGTCGCCCCCTCACAGCATCGTTTCTAAGAAACCAGGCGTTAGTGTATCATTATGCTAAGTGTATCTCCTAAATGATAACTAATCACGCTCTTCTTTAAAACAATAACTTCTGTGATTGCTCATCCTCCTCTGTGCGCCTGTGTGACACAACTCAAGACTAAAAAGTCTAAACTAAAAAAACTAAACAGAAACATCTGAATGCGTGTTTTGTAATCTGTGGTCTCCAAGCAACTGTTTTTCAAAGCCTGGTGAATAATGACTCTTTTGCACACCACGCTGCAAGCGAGCCCATCCCTCTGTTTTAAGTGAGCCTCTTACTGACCTGACCCGTATGATAATACAGTCAGTTAACAAAAACACAGTACGGAGGAAGAGCTGGGCGCCCTGCTTCTGGGATCCATTTAGTGAAAGCCCTGCTATCAGCGTTCACTCAGTGTTTCCCATCAGACGCCAAGCTGTAACAGCAGCGGACGGAGTGGAGTATGTCAGCCGATACTAACCGTTCAGGAATGCAAACACTTGACCTCATCACTGGGACCGGTGTCCCTTTAGCAAGAACAACAAAATGGCCTCCTCGGGTGGTAGAGACGTCACAGGGGAATGTGACAGATGTGGTAATGCCTAAGATAATAAAAAACATTCTGGATTAAATGTTTTTAAGGCCACGCCACTGGAATAATAAAAAAAAGGTTCCACAGTTTTTTTGTTGTTTTGGAGTCGACCTCTCCCACATCAGATATGAGATAACAGCTTCAGTCTGAATGGTCTAGGGGCAAAACACCATTTTGATCTTGTGATTTCATCATGCACCATCCTGACCGTTCTTTATGAAATATAACGATAATGAACATAGAGAAGCAGCGTTCAGTTATTCTGAGAACTCCTAGAAAACAGCAGGTCTGCTACAACTATCAGTTGTTTTAAAACCCGGGCCGCCACCGGTCAGCCTGACAGCGCGCCGTGGGTTCGAATCCTGATCCCGACGACCTTTGCTCCGTGTCACTCCCCATCTCTCGCCCCATTTCCTGTCAGTCTATTGTCCGATCAATAAAGGCATAAAAAGCCCCAGAATAAATCTTAAAATTATAATAATTTAAAAAATATATATATAATAATAATAATAATACTATTGCGTTTTTTCGCCGCTTTTAGTTTTCAGTCAATTTTTTTTGATTATTCAGTTTCACTGTAATTTTAATCACTTACATTATCTTATCCTGTTTCATCCTAATTTAAAGGATTTTGGAACTGGTGTCGAAATGTGCTTTACAAATAAACTCGCCATGCCTTACAAAATTGGGTCAAGTTTATGTGGGGGCTGTGGATGGAAGGGCCTTCCAAATAAGTTCAAGGGTCAAGGTCTCTTTATCTAAGTATGTGAGAGTAACATTATTTTCTTCTGGCTCCTCGTAGTCGTAGCAATAGAAAATAAGTAATAATAATATTAAGAAACAAAGTAACAGCTCATGCAGGCATTTGCACTACTCTTGCTTATGTATACGCGGTATAGGCCTGCTTATAATTCACAAAGATTTAGGACACCAAAGTTGGCAATGGGATAGTCCAGTGGTTAGACACTAATAGACAGACAATTCTGTATAGCAGGAAGCCTGTACCAAATTCAAGTTCAGTCTACCACGAACACAATATTCCACCCACTGAATCCCGCGAATAAAAAAATTAAAGACAAAAATAGTCTTTAGGATAATGCTTTTTACAGCCTGGTTTTGCGGTGCCCTTGGTGTCTTGTCAACAGTCAGTTACCATGACAACAATGCATGCCATGCTATTACATAAACATGGCAACAAATTGAACCTCCATTGGCCTTAAAGGTTAACTTCTGTAAGTTCACCTTTAGGTATGTCGCCTACTGTTCAAACACAGAAATGTGCACTGCACACAGATTACGCACACCTAATTCTGTCACTCCCATGTATATTTGGTCGTTTTATTATTGTAGGGGTTGAACCATAAGTAGCCATTAATCCATGTTTGAGTTGTAAAGAGGTCTTTAGAGTGGTTCTAATGACTAACGAGCGTAGGTTCACTTCTACAGGGATCTGAACAAAGCTGTCAATGTTTGAGCAAATGGACTCATTATCTGAAAGAACACAAACACAAGCAGATGCATGCATGCATGCATGCACACACGACACGCAGTCGCGCACACGCACGCACACACACGCGCACGCACACACACACACACACACACACACACACCACCCATAAATCTGCACACAGACGTAGGCTATACATCCAGACAGACACAGTCATTACATTGCACTCAAGCATGACCAGGGTAGTCTGTCTCTGCCAGGTAGAGAGACAGCGGTGTAAACCTGAGGCTGTGGAGAGCGAGGCACCAAAGGAAAGTTTGTTCAGGAGCCATCATTACTGTTTCCCTTCCTCTGCTCAGAAGGATGAAATGAGCCTTGCGGCAAGTGCAGATGACCCACAACAAAGAGAAGTTATTACCCTAAGATACTAGAGTGAAATGTACTACTGCAGGTCAAGTTCAATGGTGTTTACACAGCTCTCCTGTACCTTGAAAAGAAAACCAAGTTTGGATTCAGGAAAATTTTAAAGATTTTATGGCTAGTTAGTTATTATAAAAGATAAAAGCCTGGCAACAGTTAATTCTGATTGACCCAGTTTTCAGGGTATAACTGCCTATAAGCAATAATAATTTGAATGACCTTTTTATTTTTTTGGTATTCAGACACATCTAGGGGCCGCAATCTGCATTCAAAGATTTTCCTAGAAGCTTTGTCATTGGTCGATTTGCCTGTCTGCTTCCTGATTGGTTAGTCACTGCGACCGGGTTTTTTTTCGACCAATGACAAAGCTTCTAGGAACATCTTTGAATGCAGATTGCGGCCCCTAGATGTGTCACAGAGACTACATTAATTTTGGGAGCGTTCTACCCATTGCTGGCTGTCTGAATACCAACAAAATAAAAAATAAAAAAGGTAATTAATATTTTGATATATTATTGCTTATAGCAGCTTTAAGTTAAAGATAATTTAGAACATAAATAATAATAAAAAACATGTTTTCAGGCTTGTTCCATTTGTAATTTTCAGAATGGGTCTGACATCATGTCCCTCAAAGGCACATCACACAGAGCTGTAGCCTATAGGATCACACCTCAAAGGCACATCACACAGAGCTGTAGCCTATAGGATCACAAGCTTTCACATCACACAGAGCTGTAGCCTATAGGATCACAAGCTTTCTATTAACAACCGACATGAACTATAGGGGTGTTAAAGACGCGATCATTTTGCAAGTAACCCAATGAAACGTCTCAGTTGGCACAGCTGAAGTGATGCCAGTCAGTGTTGAAAGTGGTAAGTGGACAAGACTATAAGTACAGTTAGAGGATGAACCAACGTCATTTTGGTGTGCTGCATATGGGAGCATTGTGGATTTAGCGTTACATTATGATGGTGAAAACCAACAGTGGTAGATAAAATGGCGACTGGTACAGTCAAGCACTGCAATACATTTAACTTACAGTACTAGCAACAATACTTCCATGATGACACATTTATGAAGAGATCACCTTACTATGTCCGTGAGAGGAGGAGAGAGTAGGTTAGGAAATACGTAGCATTTAAAACAGCATGCAGACAGGGCGAACTCCATTTTGTAACTATAGCATTTTGGGGTTTAGAGCGAAAGCAGGACTACGCAGCTGTGGAGGAAGGATGCAGGATTTCAGTATATGATGATTAACACAATATCATCCCTTCTTGCAGACACTTCAGCTACACAGTAATTATAACTTTATGAACAGACACGACTAGGAATTGGCAAAGAACTGTCCAATAATGTTCACACTCACGCTTACCACAGACAGATGGGCCTCATTAAAACACATACGCAGTGTACATGTGTGCTTGTCAATAGGTTTGAGCAACTATTCTCATGTCATCACAATAAAAATAGACACCTCCGTTATCCATTTTCAACATTTCTGAAAGAAAGACAAATCAATGAATTATATCAAAAGAAACATCTCGCCAAAGAATTCCCAGACGCTGTTGCGGAAGCTACTGTGTGTGTGATCGGTGGCATTATTATCAACAAGGCCTCTGATGAAGTCTCGGGGTTTACTCTTTTCTGATAGCTGCTGTACGTTGTTTGCATGGCGTCTCTTTGTGTAACTGAGCCCTGGGGCTGTTCTCAACAAAGCATTATATTATGCAGTCTGCACATTGCCGCAGCTCTGATAGCAATCAGAGCATTTTGACTACGTAGCATGCATATCAAATCTCTTCACTGCATGCAGAAAAGCACAGATACACAACTATCACACACACACACACACACACACACACACACACACACACACACACACTTTCCACACTGTTGGCAACAGGATGCCAAACACACCTCAGGTCAACACAACAAGTAGGACAAAAAAAGAAACAATACTATCACTTGAACTAGTTTCCATTGACCCTTCAGTCACAAACAGACAAAAAATTGGCAGAATGAACTGTCAGGCAAGTTGGAAATGTATGCCAAATCAAATGATCAAGCATATTCAAATCATATATGCTTTATATTACATTATGAAACATGAATCACTGAAAAACACAACATTAAAGTGGTGTTACCCAGCCAGCACACACACACTCACACAGCACCACTAACAACTGTTTCACTACAACATTCAGTGTGGAATGTTAGCAACCGGAACAACCGTGGCTTATCAAGATCTTGGCTTATTTAAATGTCAGGTCTGGCCATCTGCCCTCTACACTATACACGCAGCTTCCTGGTTATGTCACCCACATTATAGCTGATTATAATCACACCGACACAGACAAACATTATCTGTTGATGTCCTAAAGGCCACCAAGAGGGTACACTTTTTCTAATATGGTGTGACACATTGCTCGATTGCAACATTGACATAAAATCCATTGGCCTATACTTAATGTAATAGAGTGTTGTTTACATCATGTCTAGATATGTCACAACACGAGTCACGACTCACTAGTCATGAGCTTTATACGCGAAGGTCATATTGTCCTTGATCAAAGGGTGCCAGCACGCCATTATTCAATATTCATACATCTACACCAATGGTTCTCAAACCTTTTCATGTTAAGGACCCCTAAATTGACACTAATTATCCCGCGGACCCCCATTTGAAAAGACATGCCAGCTGACGCACCCCCCGCACCCCCCCGCCTCTAATTCTCGTTGCATTTGGCCGTAAGATGACACATTTGTTAATATGATTATGGCAAATAATCACAGAATGTCACTGCACTGAGAGACAGCAGCTGCTGTATACTCCCACAGCTGCACTATACATCTCCTTACAACAGTGGTTTACAGGATTGTGCCGTTTGTGCTAAATAACACCATAAAACCACCATTACCCTTTTCATGTCACGCACCACCTCAGGGGCGTTGGCGCACCACAAGAGGTGCACGCACCACAGTTTGGGATCTACACCAATGTAATTGAGATGCAGTCCTCCACATTACTTAGCTAATAAAACCATTTAGAAGAATGGTGAAAGTCCTACAAGAAATGTAACACAAAGAAACCAAACAAACCCTGTAGACGCACAGCCCAGCACACGGCACACACCCACACACACTCCCAGACGCTAATCACACTATAATTACGGCTGTTAATGACAGACCCATCGAGTCGGGGTTTAACAAACCCCTGTTGCTTCAACCACGCAAAACAAAAACAATCCCTTGCCGGTCCCATTTACTTTAAGTGCTACCGTATGGACTCACCACCGAACACTGAGGAAGGCCAGACATACCCGTGGTCATATAGCTGCTCCATGGCTTCCCATCACCACAAACGTTCATCATGAGAGAGATGAAAATGTTCTCAAATCTCCAACTGACATCGATTCTTCGTTGAAAAGGAGGGTGGTGACACACGCAGTCACAACAAGGTCAAGGGCCATTCTTGATCATCTTCAGCCTCAGACGGTCAGACCTGTCTGTGTCGGCATATTCATCGCAGAGGAGTGGCACGCCCAAATGCCTTGCTCAGTTGTACTAGTTGCCAGAGTGCTAAATGTGATTTTCCAAGTCATTTAGGGAATTCTAAATATTAATCATGCTGCCAGTTCCCACGACTGTAAGCGTTCTTAACCATGTGCATCCTTTAATACCCGTTCTGAATATATGAACACCAAATGATGTACAGTGTGGGTATTGTGATGTAATAGATCACATGACTGATAGGGATGGAATTGTTAACAGATGATCTTGGGAAGTTGGTTTGGGCACAAAGGTAGGCCAATGTAATTATGTAAGATGGACGGATGGATGGATGGATGGATGGATGGATGGAAGGATGGATGGATGGCACGGGATCTGTGTTCCCCCTCTGTCAAGTGGTGGATTATATTATTGATATGTTCTGATCCAACAGCTATAAAAGTACACAGTAATGTAACTTGGGATTTTAACCAAATCATCCAAATGGACCCGCTCATTACGAAACACAAACACCTTTAGGCTACTGGGAAAGTACGTGTGCATCACAGACTAGTGCATGTGTGGAGGACGGTCTGGTCGATGACGCACGGTGGAGGAGCGGGGCGGACAGTGTGGTAGCGAAACAGCACATGTGTTCACGTTAGTTCAACGTTGTGGCTGCTAAATCCTCCGTCTCGGGCGGATTGGGTGTCGAAAAACCCCTGTTTGTGTTTGTCTGGCAGTGGATGAGGAGGCGGGGATGCACACAGTACACGGTTTAAAGTAAAAAAATAATACTGTGTGTGTGTGTGTGTGTTTATTACATATACATATATATATATATATTTCTTAACTTAAAACCGTAATGGCGTGGTTTCGACATGCCACAAAGAAAGCCAGTGTAACAGAAAATGAAGATAACCCGTGGCTTGAATTTGCTTGTAAAGGCAACAGCTGTTGTGTATAACAGCCTTTAATAAATGAGACCCCTGGAGATGTTGTGCCTGCATCTCAAACCTCAGCTGATCGAGGCTCTGCAGTACAAGATAACACAGCTTTATTGTCCTGTAGTTTTCCACAGTTTGTGGTAGTGGTCGAAAATCACTGTGCGTTTGTGCGTGCGTGTGTGTGTGTGTGTGTGCGTGCATGTGCATGCATGTGTGTGCTTGCGTGCGTGCTTGCGTGTGTGCGACTGTGCGTGCGTGCGTATCAAGTAATTGTGTCAATTTCAAAAATCATGATTAACTGCAATAACATTTAACCCACTTTGGGCGGGAACCCCTTCAATAGCTAAAGCATCATGTCATGCTTTAGCTATTGAAAAATAGCAGATCTACAAGCTCGTGGCGCGCCACCGAGTGGCGCGCTACGAGCTTGTAGATCTGCTATTTTTAAGAACGGCTGACATAGAAACATAGCTTTTTCAGAAAACTGTCAGGATGTAGAAGACATCACATTTTTAGAATCTGATCTCAGGTCAAAATGGGGCATGAAAGCATCTGCTGATTTTGTTGTTTGTTATCGTGTACACATGAGGGTAAAGAAAATACAGAAGGGTAAAAAGAACATGGCGGACTGACCTTACATACTGTAGTACACTGTGATGTAAGCATGAATGTAGCTGCAGCTACTGACTTCTGTCAGTGCTTGTGCACGTTGGCACACCTAACACACCCATTATTTATTTTACTAGCTACAGCTGCGTTGCTCACATCACAGTGTAAAATAAGGACATCCTGCCCTGCCATGTTCTTCTGTACTCTTTAAACTGTAAAAGGAAAACAAAATTGGTTCCCAAACTGTGGTGTGTGCACCCTGCACTGTGATGCACGAGCGCCCAGGGGGTGCGTGACATGAAAAGGCTAATGGTGGTGCTATGGTGTTATTTTAAATATATGAACATATACGCCAATATAATATGGCAAACCCCTATAGGCCCAAGGGTTTCATGCAGGCAAAAATTCAATGCGATTACGGTATGTCAGCAGTTCATTTCCGATGCAAATGCCAGTGGGAGGAACTCTGACCTCATGAGGGTGACGCTCATGTCACCATGACTCAGCCATAACCATATAAGGAGTTCCTAAAGCAGCAGCTACGCTCAAATATGGAGTGTTGTGTGTTGTTGTGTATGTGTCGTCATGACATCAGGCGCAAACAAATAGCCAGCTCCATATATGGGCACAGACTTGACTGACAGACACAGATCTATGGGCAATTGGGCATATCAGCATGCTTGGACTTACTTCCTTGAACTAAAAGGTTTGGCATGTGATTAGTGCAGCAATTTGCAAGAATAGCCATGGACGACTGGAAGAATGAACATGAATTAAAAACCACTCAATTGCACCCATCTATTTTACTCCCATAGACATCATTCCAACTGTCTGTAGCATGCACTGCCTCAGTGTGTTTGAACGTACCCATTTCACAAAGACGGGTGTTTTTAGTGGAAAACCAAAATCACATGGCACATCCATAATTAGGGCTTTAATAAATAAATATGCCCTTTAACGCTTCGCGTCAGAGTCCATCTACCAGAAAACCTTTTGATATGTACCATTACATTTCCCTCAAGGAAAAGTAGGCAGGATTTCCTTACACTTGAATGTATTTTTACTATTAAAAAGACAAGGATACCAGTAGATTCATCCTGTTTGTGTGTTTTAAAACCTCTGCACATAATCCCAGATTGTAATCTGTTTAGTGTCAAGTGGTCCTTTGGTGATAACAGGGGAGTGGGAACCATTTGCAATAGCATGAAAATGCAGAAACAAACACCTGATGTGCAGAGAATAACAGGACATGGGGTCAATGTCCGGCCAATGTCAACTCATCTTCCTCATTTCAAAGCCAACACAAATGACCGATTGACACCAGCAGCCGACTCAAACATATCTCATTTCATGCTCATGCTGTACATGAAATCAACTTATTTAGTTACATTTTTCTCATTCTCAGATAAGGATGCACTTGTACTCTGTTGTCACTCAGCCATTGGCCCTTGTGACTAGCCTGTGGTCGGCCTGTAGGGGTTTCAGGGAGAGATCTGGTGTGGTGAGTATTTGGGAACTATACTCTCCATTACACAATCCAAGGAAACAGGCAAACTCAATATGTTGGGGTGTGTGTGTGTGTGTGTGTCTGGATGAGCTCATTCTGCATGGAGCAGAACTCATTCTCACACACACACACTCACAACCCACCCCTCCAGCACACACGCACACATGCTTATCGGTACACTACACACACTGCAGAGTGCAGACACACGTCCGAGTCACCCCCACACCACAGTTTCCATGGAAACCTCAAACAAACAGTCCCGTCATGCACGCTGTGACCCCTCCCTCCCGGGGCGGGCGGGGAGGGAACGGAGACAGCAGAACAACAGAGAGAGAGAGAGAGAGAGATTGAGACAGAGAGAGAGAGGGAGAGCAGCAGTGAGAGAGATCACAAGGGGATTCCAGAGCGGCATATGGTTCACTTTATACACGCTCCAGATTTCATTCATAGCGGAGACATTTAAAAAGATAACACACACACACACACACACACACACACACACACACACACACACACACACACACACACACACACACACACACACACACACACACACACACACACACACACACACACACACACACACACACACACACACACACACACACACACACACACACACACACACACACACACACACACACAACACTGGAACCCTGCTCCATATGCAAACGTTTAACTGCCGCCCATATATAGGTCCTAAACTGATTTGTGGCTCGACTGTGTTGAACCCTGTACCATGTCCATGACTGAAGCATGCGATCATGCTGTTCCACTACTAAACCCTTCTCAAATTGGGATGAACGTTTAAGCACAACATCAACCACTTCAACCCAAGCGTTCCTTTTCTGAGCATTGGTGAAAATAGCCGAGCTATAAGATCACAAAATGTAACTCCAAGCGTAAATAAATTCAATAAGGACGCTCTCTGTTGTCATTCACAGCTTTAGAGGTGAGCACTATCACTGCCCCCGACACTTGTCATTCTATTTTCAGCATGCAACAAGCAAACCACCTCCGTCCCCAAAGCCAAATTCCAATACCCAAAATCTCGGCCACTCGCTCACTCACACTCGATGACTCCAGCAGCATGGGCGTGTTATGGTGAAATTGGTGTCCTGCCGAAATATGTGACCATCTTGTGGACTTCACACAACTTTATACGTGGCCTAAATACAGCTAAATTTAACTCTGCTAATAACGAACTACAACGATTTACATTCAGACACTGTGATTACGTGATTGTACGATTGTCACATATTTCAGCAGGTCACCAATTTCACCGTAACACCACCATGCTGGAGTGACCGAGTGTGAGTGAAGGAGTGGCAGAGGAGATTTTGGGTATTGGAATTTGGCTCAACTCTCCACCTTGTCTCAATCGTTTAGTGTAGGAAGGAGGTTCATCTGCACTGCCACCGTTTACTGTTACTTTATTGTTACATCTTGTGTACAGGTACTGTATACAATAGTAAAACTTATTTTTGTTTCAGACAATGCAGCAGCATAGATAGAAGGTATAGAATAAAGTGTGCAAGAAAGAGCAAACAACGAGTAAAAAAAGAGTATCATAATAGGATACTCTTTTTTTAAACGCTAGCCGCTAGCTAGCTACAACAGGGAAATCATGCACATGTACACATACACATATTATGTGTACATGTGCATGATTTCCCTGTTGTAGCTAGCTAGCGGCTAGCGTTTTCCTTTGACCTGTTGGCTGTTTCGCTCTGGTTCAATGGGGAAGGGGATTCTCACTATTAAAAGTTAATCATGTACATTAAATGTAAATGGAGTCTAATCACCAAAACGTTATCTTTTATTCAATAAAGCTTATCATTTGCAACAACCCTTTATTGAATTATAAGCTTGTATATCGGCTAGCCCAGGGGTGTCCCCATGGGCTAGATGGAAAAAAGGAGGCCAAGTATAGAGCCCTGGGAGACCCTGGTCTCCAAAGTATATAAGGTTTAAGTAGTTAAAAGTCGATTTTCCACCCAAACTCTAAAGAGACCACCTCCACTGTGAACTTGACCATGACCTCTTGTTTGGTGTCCCACTTGAAAGGACACGATTTCTAAAAGAGTGAGAGGAGTTGTGAAAGAAACTCCTCCAACTGCAATCCCACAGGCCCTTTGTGTCTTCTGCCGGAGCCTCGACGAGTCGACGCAGCGACCACACAGAGCCCAGGGGCCCCAAAGGGCCAATTCATCCATCGGCCGGCCTCAGAAACGGTTAAAGAACAAGCCAACAATAAACCTGCGGCTTCCCATCAAAGAGAAGGCTCCTTATTGAGGTTCGGGAAAACGTTCAAGGTCAATCAAGGTTGAAGACGCCCACATTCAAAGAACAAAAGGACATTGGCATTTGGCTGTTTAGTCCACCGTGGGCTCTGGGCATAAACCCTGACCGCTTGACACTGTGGCATTTTCCAGCGTAAAGTTTCCAAAGACATTCATCCTGCCGAGATGGAAATGTGTTACTCTACTGACACTGGAGAGGGGTTAGAGGCCAAATTCCAGTCAACCAGAAGAAGGGGACAAACCTTTTTTTCTTTTTCATTGTCCACCGTGGTGATAGACTAGGCAATGTTGTTGTCAAAATAAGCCGACAAGACTGATAGCAATGGGAAGCTAAACAGAGGGAAGGGAAAAAAATGTTTACTGTAATGGAATCTGTGTAATCAGTGCAAAAATGTTGAGGAAACTTATTTGGCTTTCCCCGTCAGAGTTGCTGCATTTATCACCGTGCTAATGTTAGCAGTAGCAGCAGCTAAGCAGTTAAGTACTCTTTCTGAGGAGCTTGTACCCGATCCAAAACAATGGCATTCGTGTTCCAAGTGCCAAGAGGATCTCGCTGGGCGAGTTCTGAACAAAAATATACCCATGATGCAGCAGCGCATGGATCACAGGCTGGATTCCAAATGATTGGAGTGTAACCACGGTTTGAAAGGGCATTTCTTCCCTTTTGAGAGGGCATCGCACAGCACCACTCCACCAAGCAGGACGGGGAAGAAGCACAGCGTCCGTCTCAATGAGTCACTATGCTGTGACCCCCTCTCTCTCTCACCCCACTACTCAATGCCATACTGTCAGAAAACAGAGAGAAGGGGCCTCAGGAACCGGTGTGTGTGTGTGTGTGTGTGTGTGTGTGTGTGGCCTTGGGGGCTGACACGTTTTTCAATACAAATCATCCATCATGGAAGGATACGTGTTGGATGGACGCAGACACACTGATGACAACCACAGGGTCAGACATCTTGCTGGATACTAGCGCCTCAGGGTCCTCCTATGTCCTTCCAACAGAACATTTACTAGCAACATTGCTAGATTTAAACTGAGATGGCAGTGTGAGAAAAGTCTGGCAGACTGGCAATTTATACAGTATAACGGAAGACATGGCTGAAGTGAACTTAGCGGATTGTGTGGCGTCATCTGGGTCGTGATATCACTTTACCACCCAAATGACCCTATAGGCAAGCGCTTGTGTGCATATAGATTCTAAAGACATATTTATAATTATTCAGTATAGTTACACTAAGTTGACTGGGGGTTGGCTTCATCCTATAGTTGCTTGATAATATCTTCCTCGCTTGATGAACAAATGACTAATAATGTTGTTGAGAAGCCTGGCTAAATTCAAGATTAGATCTTTATATTAGAGGCCCTATAGTGTAGTTTAAACTTAATGAACTCGATTTGTGATCTAGGAATCTGCTTCCACTTGTCTCTGATCCTTTTAGTCTCTCTATGTCACTGCCCTATCTTTAACAGCCTAGTGAGCCTACAGCATTTCAGTGATGTGTGTGCGTGTGTGTGTGTGTGTCTGTCTGTGTGAGTCGGAGAGAAAGCGGAGAGAGAGAGAGCACGTAAGTTTCCTGTGAGGATGTGAGAGGTCACAACTTTCTGCTGAGACTGTGCATGTGGTCGTTGCCCTCGTGTATCTCTGGACGGTAAGACCATGAAGCCGTCGTACGTCTTTCAGAGGAGGGGATTCAATAAGCGTGAGAAAATCCCATCCCATCCGACAGCAGCGAGGTTATTGACCGCTTAGTACAGAGGGACCACTTTCATCTCTCAACAGATGAACCCCAGTAAGGTCAAACTATCAGCGCATCTCTCAGAACCAAGATTACGGCAGAAGGCTTCACTGAGCTACACATAAGATTAAGAACCCTGGGTAATTAGACCACCAAAGAGGAGAGTGCTGAATAACAGTACACCCAACCCCCTGAATAACAGTACACCCAACCCCCTGAATAACAGTACACCCAACCCCCTGCCTAGGATGTAATATTTGTGGGAGTGACCACACATTGTACTGCCCAAGGATATGAATGGATGCTCATTCATTGTCAACTAACTCTGAGTGTGTGTGTGTGTGTGTGTGTGTGTGTGTGTGTGTGTGTGTGTGTGTGCGTGTTTGTACAACTGAGGAAAAGTGGCGTGGCCAGCTGTTTCCTTACACACCCTCTCATTCTCTCTGTAACACACGTAAATCTCCATCCTCTCCAATCAGGAAGGACTTAAGGGATGTCCAAAGGGCAGTCAGCGTATCGTTGTGGGCAGCTTATTGTTCTTACCTACCAATGTATGGGTCTCAGCGGAAACTTGGACCTAGTGATGCAATCGGGCAGGAAAAGCTTGTGACCCAGAAGAACCTTCTATAAACTGACCCAGAGCTGAGGTAACATCCCACAACAGAATAGATTTCTTTGAACTGTTCTCTTTAGGGCGGGCTGTAGCAGAGGGTGTAGAGAGGCCGTCTGGGAACCGGAAGGTCAGACTTTCGACCGTCGAACAAGACACTTAATCCCCAACAGCTCCCCTGTGTGTGTGCTCATCAGAGCCATCTGAGCAGCCATGTGCTGGGTGAAGCATGAAAACGTTTCATCAAGTGTCTGCTATGTTCAGAGACGTCGGTTTCTAAGAAAGCTGCTTATGGGAAAAGCAGAGTGCTAATTATTAGTCACGATGTTCCACTTGTTTGATTTGTCTGGAATGCTGGATTCAGACATTCTTGACTTGCAGCATGCCAGTCAGTGTCACTGTAGCACGCGCCATTGTCAAGTCAGGAGCATACCAAGGGATCTGATGACAAGGATCTTAAAGGCACTTCAAGGCAAGGCTCTGCAACCTTTTAAGCAGCAGAGAGAGGCCAAAGCAAAAGGGTAGAAAAAGGCTTGCCGGGCCGATGAAGGACCATAAAAGCAGGGGGGGGGGGGGGGGGGATTATCTTTTCAACTTTCAGGATTAGATGTCTGATCAGTCTCTCGCGGTGCTAAAGATCACTCAGACATTTATTCAAGGAAAACTCCTGCGGGCTAATGGTAACTCAGAACTGCGCTGCGTCAGTGTACATTAGCATCAGGAGATTGCTGGGCTCACTGGTCTACATCTGGGCTTCAGAGTGGTTTACATTTTTGGTATAAAATGCCATGTGTGACACTGTTGCCTTGTCAGAGTGATTTACAATGACGGAACAGGTATGTGACTTGCTAAAGAAGACAGTTGATGTGACACATTGGCTGCTCTAAAGGTGAAATCTTTGTTCTTTCCGTCTCCATATTTCATTTAAAATGAATTATAGGATCATCTGTGTCAACTGGAGCTCTGTAATATCAAAGTACTAAACTTGTATCATGAGATATGTAAGCAGACCCTTGGATCTGTGGCAAAGGTCGCTGCCGCCTTGTTGAGGGAGAATGAGCATTAATGCTGGAATGGAGATGTAGTTTCTCATGTTACGCGTCAATTAGCCGGCAATCTGTAGACTAGACAGGGCAGGTGAATGCAGCCATCAGCCCCGGGGTTTCCATTGTCGGTTTCAATTTAGACTGATCAAACGCAGAGAGGGAGAAAAGGGGAGAGATACACATTGAATTAGACACACAAGAGAGAATGACCTCATTGGAGGCCTGTTGGTGAAATCTGTCTTCTCGCTCGAGCAAAGGAGTCTATAGTTGGTGAGAATCCATCTTGATTGGAGTCAATAATGGTCTGATATATCCATTGGCCGTTATATGGACCATAATTTGACTTTTTGGATGACACCGGTATCTGCAGTTATGTAGATATGTGACAAAAAAAGGCCCATTAAAACACTTAAAAAAATAGCCGATATACAATCTCTCAAGTGTTGTGATCTTGTAGATTATTACTATTAGTATTTTCGCCCGATGACAAGTCCAACATTGTGATGCCAGATTCAAAGTGATTAACCCATTCTGAACGGGAACCCATTTTGGTGTTAGCATCATGTCGTGCTTTAGCTATTGAAAAATAGCAGATCTACAAGCTCATAGCGCGCCACCGAGTGGCGCGCTACGAGCTTGTAGGTCTGCTATTTTTGAAAGATCGAAGAACGACTGACATTTTTTTAGAATCTGATCTCAGGTCAGAATGGGTTCATCAGACCAGTGTGTGTCCAGTGGAAACCTCGTATGAATCTGATCTCAGGTCAGAATGGGTTAATAAAACTTTCAACTGGATTAGAAAATTGGAGGGCTTCGGATAGGACTTTTGGGATCGACGCCGGACCCAAAACGGGCATCGGTCGGGCTCTAGTCTTGAGGAAATTCTTCGGCTGTTCAAGGCAACACCGCAGCTATGTGCCGGGAAATTCACCCAAAAACACCCATCGCTTTTCCTCTTTTGTCTCCTCAGACTGAAAGCACACACCACACACCCACGCCTTGCCCTGTCCATCCACACTATGATGTCCATTCCCCCCATTGCTCATCCATTATCAGTGGTTGTCAGATAAACTGGAGGGGGAGTAGAGGAGGATTGGATTGATGGGAAGCAGAGAACAGAGCTACAAGTCACTGTAGTCCCATGAAGCTCTATACAGCGCTTGGCCATACATTTTCTCTATAATCAGCATAACCTGAGATGGGAGCTGTGTGTGTGTATGCACTGTGCAGTTGTGAAAAGGCTCCGTTTACAAGGTGTCTGGTGGAACGATAGAAGCCAACCTCCAAGTAACTCACTCTCACACGCACACGCACACACACACACACACACACACACACACACACACGCACACGCACACACACACACACAGGTCTGTGTGGTGAGTGGTGATACTCTCCAACAAAGCCTCTTTCATGTCCTCCTCTCTGTTTAACTAATCTGAAAAAACACCCACTGTCCCACGCAGCAGGGAGTTCTGGGACGTGTCTGGAGAGACCAGCATGATGGGATATTTCCACATTTCAGACGGGGGGACTGGGAAGATTTATGGATGGTTGGTGTGGGTGATGTAAAGTATGACCATGTATCGCATATAGCAGAAGTGACCCTTTAAAAGGAAAATAAAATACCGTCTGAGGACTCTTGGTATTGTCGGGGCCACTGTACGACTTTAACAGAGGGGATGAGGGGGGAAAAGAAGACATGTGATGATTTAATTATTTCATTAAGTGACATCAACTGCTCTGTAAAATACTTAAGAAAAAGAAAACCAGCCTCAGACTTAAAGGAGCATTCAGTGATTTGGTAACACTACACCAAGGTCCGATCATGATTGGCGGAAGGCCCTTCTCTATCCTGATTGGATGAAGGCTGGGCCACCTAGCCAAAAACGAAACCTAAGGCTTTTTGACCCCAGGGGTAAACTGGGAACAGGGAGGAACTGGTCAACAACACACTAGTAGGGAGGATTATCACAACAAAACTAAAAAGAAGTGATATTTGAATTAAGTGAAATCACTGAATATACCTTTAAATGCAAAAGCAAAAGGTGCTCGGTGGATTACAGACCTCCACCCAGGTTGAAGTTATGGTGCCACGTCCTACTATTAGCCTTCAGAACTTCAGAAGTTATGAGTTATGGTGCCACGTCCTACTATTAGACATCAGAAGTTATGGTGCCACGTCCTACTATTAGACATCAGAAGTTATGGTGCCACATCCTACTATTAGACTTCAGAAGTTATGGTGCCACGTCCTACTATTAGACATCAGAAGTTATGGTGCCACATCCTACTATTAGACTTCAGAAGTTATGGTGCCACGTCCTACTATTAGCCTTCAGAAGTTATGGTGCCACGTCCTACTAGTAGCCTTCAGAACTTCAGAAGTTATGGCATATGGCCTACACACCCACACCCACTACCATGCAAAGGTTTGTGTAAACCTGTTCATGACAGTCGGACATAGCTACAGACAGAAGGGGTGAAAACTTCGTATTGGCTGGCGGAGGTAATGAGTGAAACACGGTTGAGGGAGTCAAGTGTGTGTTCTCGAGTATACTTGATTTTTCCTGCGTAATAACAATAAAGTAAATTATTCCATTTCTCCCTTTCTTACGCTGCTTTTCCTTGTTTTCACTCTCATTCACTCTCTCTCTCCTCCAGGCTGTGTGTCAATCCATCCGTCGCTAATCCTCTTCCTGCATGGCTCACTGAATCCTCAGTGTTCATTTGTCTGCCTCCTTTGTTTGTCTTTTCAGTGGTGTCCGCCTCGCTCTTCTCCCTTTCCAGATATCCTCCGATCCTCTCATTTTATCCCCCTTCCATCACATCCGTTCCATCCACCTCTATCCATCCACCTTCATCCTTGCCCATCACCATGACTCCACCCCTCTCCCTCCATTCATTCATCCTTCATTCCCCTCCTCAGGTCCTCCTGCACAGACACTCCTGTGTAAGGACAGTGCAGCATTCCACGGACTCCGCCCCTTCCAACCCATGCAGAAAAATAAATAATTGTCCACATGTTGTGCTGGAATTTTAATGACTTCCATAGCTCTACTTTGTCTCCCTTCCAGAAATCCAGGCAGATTCCAAAGAAGAAGAAGAAGAAGCTGGGGGAAAAAAATCTGGTAATGACGTTGCAAAAACTGCAGACTGTGCCAAGTGGTGACTTTTGATCCGATGCTGGGTGGCTGTCTTCAAAAGAAGACAGCACCAAAGGCAGTCCTGAATGCAAAGCAAAACAAGAACATTTTGGGACAATGTTTGTTAGCCCCCCCCCCCCCCAGTCTGATTCGAACTAGGGTTCATCTCACAAGGAGCATGTGGTCCAGGCACTAACCATTCAGAAAGATATCTGCCTTAAAGGAATGGAAATGTCCTTATCTACACATCCTCATACCAGTTGAAACAATTCTTAGTCCCAACAACTCACAAAGACTTTGCCGGCAACGTATTGTCCAAAAGAACCAAATTCAATGGTGAGGCCTTTATAAGTACAAAACAGGTCCAAAATTGACCCTAACCGTAGTCTATACAGCATACAGGTATATGCAGTATATTGCAAGTCTTCTGATGCCAAACAAGCAGATGTTTTCAAAAGCATTCACGCTCTTTCCATGTGTGTGCAATGTAGAAAGTAGACCTCTGCGTAGGAGTGTAAACATATGGGGGATATGTTGCCTTCTCAATGAGCAGAGGATGAACACATCAGTGTTTGGCTTCAGAAGAGTTGGATTGGGTTGCATGAGAGCTGCAGAGTCATTTCTGGGTGACCTACTCCTTTAATTAAAAAATAAAAGTATTTTGTCAGGGGGAGTAGCATGAAAGAAAGTCAACAATTTTCATATATTTTTGACTTGCTGTCGCATGTAGACAGACTCTGGCAGAAACTCATGCCAGCCAAGTACTATATTATAAAAGAGAAAACAAAACATTCATGTGTAAATCCACACATATGTCTGTGCTAAAATAACTATTATTAGGCTATGTGTAAAATCTCCAGCTAACAAGGAATTAGGGCCCTGGAGAGGTTTCCTGACAAATTCCTCAGGAGTGTCTTGTTAATGGTACTGTTAAGTACAGGTACACAGTAGAATTCTGTGTTAATGCACCCATTGACTCTTGAGATAGTATAATATAAACCAATCTACAGTTTTTCGCAGTGCATGTATGTACTCCTTGTGACAATATGAAATGGAACAAAACAGACTTGTACACTCTCAGAGCTAAAATTGAGTGACTAATAAGTCAATTCATGTCTAATCAAGACACAAAACTAAGGAGAGATCCATGTGCATTGGCGAATAAATGAAATGTTTGTATGCTATCCCACTTTCAGCATGGCCTGGACTGAGGAACCCTTCTCAGTGACGTGTTCAGAGTAACACACAAGAGCAGGAAACTGATGGGATTTCCAGGAAAATAATAATCCCCACTAGAAATGACACAACAGTGTCTGAAGGCCACCCCTCCCTTCCAAAAAGTGGAAATTACTTCACATCTACACGCTTTAGTCTTCCGCATCATTAACGTCAATAATCCATATGAATACATTCTCCATCGGTATCGGGAACACCCAGGACCAACGTTTACATTACAGAACCCTTTCGGCCATGTTGGTTTTTCATTCTCAACCCAAGACCAGCTGTGGAGGAAATGACAATACAAGGGGAAAACAAAAAAGATTAATAACCCCCCCCCCCCCCCCCTTAGTCCCACCGACATCTCACCAGCTATCCCCAGCCGGTCTTTTCTCTCAGCGTTACTCCGTCACCTCCGGTGATCTTACTGCTCCCTCGTTTCAACTGCGGGGCTGTGGCCCTTGAATCTTGAAACGGATACATTGCACTCTCTCTTATACACGCTATGTGCTACGGACTGCACACAAAATCAAATGTGCACATGCACTGGAACTTGTCTCACACACCAGGAATCCAGGCAACATCCTCTGAGCTGCAGCCCACAACGAGAAGCAGGCCTTGGGATGTGGGCCCATCGGAACTCCCCATATATACTCCCATGCTGTGGCCCTAGAGAGCATGGTCTGGCTCAGGGCCAGGGCTTTGTCAATCACACTCCTCTTTTGTCTATTTGTTCAGCGTCAAGCCAGGAGCACAGGGCTTTGGTCCTTACGTTGTGTGTCTCACAATGGCTTTTAGGCTTTCATAACCCGGCCCGAACCATCGTATTCCAACTGTGTTGAATGAAAAAGAGCCCGCTGTCGTCTTCCGCTGTGTCAGGAACGAGAACAGGAAGCCGACGGCGGGATGCTGCCATTGAGTTTGTCTCTTTCTGATTCTTTCCATCAACTGTAGATTAGGAAAATATGTTATCTTCGATTAGTGTCTTTGTCACAGACTTCAGATTCTGTCCCAGCTTTATCTCTGCTGTCTCTCTCTCACTCTCTTTCTGAGCAGTGCATTCTTTTTAAGAGGTGCCAACCACTCCAACATGTGACTCTGTCTGCCTGTTTGTCCCCCCCCCCCCCCCAAACTGACATGAACAGCATATTGGAACTCTTATTTGGATTGTGTACCATTAGAAACACAACAATTCTTACTTGATAATAACTTACTATGAGTATGCAGTACAATCCAATGTCCTTATCAAGAGTTAAATGAACAGGATTGCAGTGTTGCTACACATACTTTTTTACACATACTTCCACTCTTCATCACTTCATGAGATTTAAAACCAAACATACATTTTAGTCTCAGTGAAATCATAGCTAGTTTTACATGTAGCTCTACTCTGATGTAATTCCCCTGATTGGAGGAGTGGAACATCAAACTCACTCCCTTCTCCAAGTCCAACGCACTAAATTACTTCCAGGCTTAAGGAAGGAAGGAAGGAAGGAAGGAAAATTAAAAATACAAAGTAACAAAGAAAGACAACATAAGCAACACAAACAAAGAACAGCCAGTTTGTAATGTGAGTTCTTGGTGATGAAACCAACGCGAGAGCAGGGAGATGGGGAGAGGAAACCAGAGGTCTGCAGACCAATATGTACGCTTGATCCACAGCACCAAAGTCAATATTTGCAAGGACAGAGAAGCTCCCTGTAAGTTGACGAAGTCATTGTTTTTGGCGTTCGAAAAGCCAGTGTGTGAGTGAGAGAAAATGGACTAACTATTGTTAGGTTGGAAGCAAAGAAGCAATATCCTTCCTCCTGGATGTTCCATACTCTCTCGATCCTCTACCATTTCCCTGTACACTGCACCATAGAAACGACCATGATCCCTAGACACCACTACCATCCATAGAAACCACGGCTACCTCTACCATACATACATACATACATACATACATACCACTGGCACTACCATCCATTGGTAAACAATGCCATATTTACACGGGTTCAGTGTTGGCGGCGTGCAAAACCTCCCTGCATCTTCCTGGGTCTCATTTTGTTCCCAGAACCATGCTTTTAACGTCATTTAATTTGTTGGGAGGCAGATAATATTCCCCGTCACTCAACCCCAGGCTCGGCACAACGATGTTATCTGTGCCAGGACAGGGAGGGACGTTGTCCTCTACAAAAGGCTGATTGAACTGAGACTGCATGAGACACAGCAGTGACATCATTGGGCTCTATATCTATATAAAAGGGAAGAGAAAAGCAACTTCAGGTCATAGCAAAGAAAGCAAAATTACAGGCAACAGGCCAATGAGGTCACACACATGACCTTTATCAGAAATGGGGTGAACTAGAGAATAGAAGGTTGGATGTGATGATCTACATTGCATCACAACATAATAATGGCTTATACAAATTCTATGCATTTTCCTATACGAGGTCAAGGGGATCGGTTACCGCAAGGCAAGCTTGCTTACCACAAACAAAATAAAATAAATCTTTGCAACAGATGTCACATTTTGGTGAGGGCAGGCTTGGCAAAGCACTCCCACGCCCAGTCCCAGGAACCTTGACCTGACAAATAGTGATGTATATTAAGACTTTACTGGCGTAGCAGTCCGGGCACCTATAGGCTGACAGCATGTCGAGGCTGATTTGCAGAGGTGGAAGAGAGAGAACACCAGACATGCCCTTGTATTGTGCCAATTGCCTATCCTATCTTTTCCTCCATTATATGGTCCATCTTTCTCTTTCTGTATTTCTCTTTCTGCCCTTCTCCTTTATAGAGAACACACATTCAGTTCAACACCAACAGCACGACAACCACTGATCCTCAGCCAGTCATAAAAGCGTGAGGCAAAAGGGGAATGGGGATCGATGTTTACTGTTCCCTCAGGAATCTAAGAACCTAAGTATTAATATAAAATGACTAGACCATTTGTGAGAAACAACACAGCACCGGATCTTAATCCAGTGCAGGGGGAAATTGAAGATTAGCTCACTGCTCTCCCTATGAATATCAAGCCTCACCAAACTACTCAAAGCTCAGTAACGAAAACTACCATGGCCAGTTCAACAGTGTGAGTGAGTATGATGGAGGATGCATAGTTATGCTATTCCCTTTTCTGGGAGGAAATGTGATATACAGAAGTTACAGTTTGGATCAGGTGTGTACGCACTAGGCACGCACGCAGTCACGCACGCACACGCACATGCGCGCGCGCGCGCACACACACACACACACACACACACGCACACACACACACACACACACACACACACACACGCACACACACACACACACACACACACACACACACACACACACACACACACACACACACACACACACACACACAGTACAGGCTGAGCTATGTACAAGCCTATTGTCATACTGTAGCTCATATTTAAGGCATTCTAGGGGCCCTGCCCAAATACATTTGGTTCAGCTTAGCACTGCTGTCCTGCACTATTCAATCATACTGAAATCACCACAAGAAAAAAAAGAAAATACAAAGAAGAAAAACAAGTCTTGGAAAGCTTCAGCATGGCCGAACTCTGGCAGGAACCGTTCTTCTTCTTCGACGCAACATCTCAGCAAACGTAACTCCCCCCCCCCCCCCAAAATACACAGTTTTGGAGAGTGTAGATATATAGTTGTATACGGATACATTTACCCGAATCTGCTACAATAACACATAATAAACAACTCTCACATACACCTTAATGCTCGGGGAAGCCTTTTCCTTTCCTTTCTCGAGAGCAGAATTAAGTGCAGCTGACTCAAGACAGCTGGAAACCATGCTGTATGACATAATCTGAGGAGAACTAGCCAAGATATCACACACACACACACACACACACACACACACACACACACACACCACACGCACGCACGCGCACGCACATACACGCACACTCTCTCTCTCTCTCTCTCTCTCTCTCTCCCCCCACCCCCTTTGGGACCTGCATTTCACTTGTACATGTAGTACTATTAGTGACAAATAACCCCTCTAAATTCTTGAGGGTCATTTGTGCTGTCACACTGGGGCTATACCTCACTATCAGAGAACACTATTATGTCCACGGCCTCAGACTCAGTATGGGGTAACGGAATAGCTCAAAACATTCCACCGATTTGTCATTTAAAGTATCTCATAACCTTGACCCACGGTTCAGGCATAGAGCGCTGCATTCCCTTGGAGGTACAACAAATGCTGCTGGAGAGGAAGTAAAGTCAGGGAGGATCGCAAATCATTCTACCTCGAGCACTAAATATTTTCTTCAACGTCTGATGAAAAACGAAATGGGGAATATAATTTCTCGAACTATGAGAAAACTGCTAAGAATGTGAAAAGCGGAAAAATGAACAATTTCTATGATAATGTTGCATTTTATTACTTCTTTCAAGGGGGTTGAAACAAATATTTGACTGCTAAAATAAGACTTTGTTGGGGCAATGAACCCATGCACCGCAGTAATATGTGGACCAATATGAGTTATTGGACCAATAGTTATGCAGCATATTACTAGGCTCAATACGTACAAGCAAATGTTGCACTGACAGTTCAAATCTAGCTCAAAAGAAAGAGCTTTTGTCTTTGTGTTATTGAGTGTGCCTATGTCACAATTTATTGTATGCTCAAACCTGCATGTTTTTTCATTGCCCACACAGTTAGGACCAGCTCAGTGGCCTTGTGGTTAGAGTTTCCGCCCTGAGACTGGGAGGTCGGGGTTCAATCCCCGGCTGGGTCATACCAAAGACTCTAAAAATGGGCGTGGCACTCAGCATCAAGGGTTGGAGTCCCTGCGACATACTAGCGTCATGTCCAGGGTGTGTACTTGTACATCAAGCTGCCTCACGCTACAGAAACAGGAGATTATAGGCGCCCGATATGGGCCTCATGGCTCGACAAGGCTACACAGATAGGCTAATACACAATACCTAATCATACAAACACAGTTGCTTCCAGTGCTCTAAGACTTGGTTGGTACCACGTATAAAAAACGATCAAAAACGACAAAAACAAGGTCCCTGGCACCCTCTAATCCAATTTGAGAGCCAGATCGTGGTCACAGTCTGCTGTCAGCTAAAGCGCAACAACGGATTTACATCAGAATGAATTCCTCGCCGAGTCACATTGAGGCACGTCGTTGATGCAAAATGCCAAACACCTCGAGCTATATGAATGACTCCTACTGTACGCACAGCAGGGTAACATGGGATCTGAGCAGAGGCCATTAGACCACCCTATTTCCCATCATTATTCAGTTACCCAACGATGAAAGAAAGCCATTCATAAGAGCACCCAGAAAACAACACCCAGAAATAGAACCCGATTTCTTTAATGGCGTCCTCCTATCGCCACTTAGGCAACGGTAAGTAAAGAGACACCTATGAAAAGATTAACTAAACCACTTGACTGCACAACTCCTCCCCTTTCTTTTTTTGGGGGGGGGGGGGGGGGGGGGGGGTGAGAGACATAATTATGACAAGCAGGACCACTCGAGTTCCTGAACATGCTTTGCAGGAGCAACACTATTTTTAATTTTTGTCAATGCATATATATTATACACCAGTGATACGTTACTGAGTGAAAGACAAAAGTACAAGTAACCTGTTGCGTATGCATGGCCCACATGACATGCAACAAAACAGCCCCCTCAGCACACTGCATTATGGTGCCCCTCCCCCCCCCCCCCCAAGGCATGCTGACACTTGAGAGCATGGCTCCCTTTATGCGTGCAGAGAGCCATCCAAGGCCCATTCACAGCTCACAGCTCAATGCTTTTTTCACTTTCACACACAAAAAAAAAGAACTTTCAAGTTTCAAAGTGAAAAAGGAAGGGCGAAGGGGGGTTAAGTTTCTGGCATCCATGCATTAGCATGCTATAGGACCAACGGAAAGAAACTTTCACGGGGAAATTCTGAATCTTCTTTATTACCATACCGGAAAAATATGGTAGATTGAGTCTTGTGAACAGTCAAGTTTAGTACTAATCAACATTTCTGCAGGATTTGAACCGCAGCAGTGCGATAAGGCGTGCTGGCAAGAGAATGCACAGTAAAATCCTCATGAGTTGTAACTCCAAGAGTGTTACAAATGGAGTTAACAGAGAGAACACTGAGGATTACTACTACTGTTTTAATCTCAGCATGCACCATTGCACCAGTACTAAACAGATGCTGTACAGCAAAAAGCATGACTCACCTGTTGTGACACAGCCCAGCAGCTAAACGTTTAATGGAGTCTTCAATGATCAATCCCTTCACTTCAGCACACAGACAGCACAGATCCACCTGCAGTGCAGTGACTAGTACCACCGTTTTTCACTCTCTCTCCCACTCTCTCTCTCTCTAACACGCCTCTCCCATTGTAACAGAGCACAGCACAGTGGGGAAACCCTCCCGCTTCCTTCACGCTCCTCCTATCTCCCAGTTTGTTTCTCTCTTCTTCCACGCTCTCTTTCAAGCCAAGGCAGGGGCTGGTCTGTCTTCTTTATCTGTTCTCCGTGCAAATCGCACCACTGATAGAGAAGCATTTATCTGCTGCAGCTGAGGAGGACTGGCTGGCAGACTGTGTGTGTGTGTGTGTGTGTGTGTGTGACGTGTGTGTGTGTGTGTGTGTGTGTGTGTGTGTGTGTGTGTGTGTGAGAAGCTCTAAATTGATGGGGGCTGCTGCATGTGTTGGGGAGGGGTGGGTGAAGAGAGGGGTGTGGGGGAGGGGCAGTCATGATTAGAATTCTCCTGGACTAGTGGACACAACACACAAAACCTGCACGCACGCACACACACACATGCAACGCACACGGCTTACAGATGAAATGACACAGGCTCCATGCCCCCCACCCACCCATGCAGAGTCCTTTGGCTGTCTGTCGTTTAAACTTCTCTGGGACCTTGAGAAGGATTTCACAGCCCTTCCTTCCAAATGTTTGTGTTACTTGGCTAAGTTGGCTCAGACTTGATAGAGAGAGAGGCGCAGAAAGAGCACAGAGAGGTGGCTAGTAATGAAACTAAACCAACTGCTCTGGAAAAGCTTTTCTGGTTCTTTCTCACTCTCTAGCTTGCATATACACCACACGTTGTACATGCTTGGTTTATGGAACCACTATGCAGCACAACTGGAACATGCGTGTGGCTTGCATGGAAATCAAATCTTAACTCTGGAACTGGAAGTACCTACTCTCTCTCTCTCTCTCTAACCTCTCTCCCTACTCTCTCCTTCTCTCCTTTCCTTCTTTTCTTCACTCTTTCATACAATCATCATCATTGGCAAGTGTCAACAAAGGGCCAAAGCCAGCCATACCCCACTGCTTTCAGCGAGCTCTGACAATAAAGGCAAGGGAATGTCCCATCCCCCCCCCCCCCCACACCAGGGCCCCCACTGACCTCCTCAGGACTTCCACTTAATCCACTACTTTCCTAACAACGAGGAATATCCAAAAAGATCTTGAAGGAGGACTATACATCTAAACAAAGTGGGCGAGGGGTTGTTGTTGTTAGAAAACAATTCATTCTTAGAGAACCCTTAACTATATTGGTACGCTTGCAAGTTGCAACATATGTTAGAGTTCAAACACTATCACTGCAACAGTGACACCAATAATAGGATACAACAGCATTGACAACACAGAAATGTGTGCGGGGAGGAATTCATTGACATAATGACTTAATGGAGAAAGAATATTTGGCTACTCAAAATAATAGGGATACACCCGATGTATCGGCCACATATCGGTATCGATATGTGGCCGATATCGATATCGATATCGGTATATATATATAAAACTGACATTTACCGATGGCAGTAGCCGATCTTTATGAGCTGTTGTTAACCCATTTAGACCCGAGATCAGATTCTAAAAATGTCTTCTAAATACTGACAGTTTTCTGAAAAATCTATGTTTCTATGTCAGTAGTTCTTAGATTTTAAACATCGGCATCGGCCAAGAATTTCCATATCGGCGGATCCCTACTAAATAACAATAAAAAAGTGACACCAAAAAAAAACGACAAGTCAGTAAAAAAAAGTACCCCGATTTACAACCCAATTAAGACGGTTTCTCATACAATGTTTTTGAGTTTGAGGCCGAGAGTTGAACATGACATCATTGACATGGCTGGTTAATGGATTTTTAGTGTTGTCACATCGTTGTGGTTAGGTCAATTTGTTAACTCAGGAGGTACAAAAAGAGGCCAGGGGAATGACATTAAATTAGCATGTGAATGACTTCTGAACTCCACACAGGGTACACACGCTGTCCACATAAAGTTCAGAACAAGTCTTTATCACATGGAGGAGCTTTGCTTCAATCCTACTCATCTTTTGACTCTCTTTTCCTTCACTCTGATTATTACTGACTATTTATTTGCACGATAACCAACCAAAGGAAATAATAGTGAATGCCAGCTGCCTCCATGACATCATTTCATTGCTGGATTTTCAACTTTCAACTTTTCAAGTGTGAGCTCTGAAAAAGCCCTTTGAGGAGGGCCCTCCTGTAGATTTCGTTGCAGTAGAGTAGACCATTCATATGAATTCAAAAGGGCACTGCTCTGGGCCATGGCTCAGTGGTCCAGGCACCTTGGCTGGCAGTCCAGTCTGGCAGTGTGCCGTGGGTTCGACTCCCGATCCCCGACGGCCTTTACTGCATGTCTTCCCCCCATCTGTCAGCCTACTGTCTGTCCCTCCATAAAAAATATAAAATAAAGGCGAAACCCTAAAACATTAAAAGAAAAGGGCACTGCTTGGCATTTAACTCTTAACGCAATCCACCCATGCTCATTAAGCCTCCATTTCCAAACCATTCCTCTGGTGGAATGAGGTAACTGACGTTCGGTGCACTGTAAAGGCGGGCCATGTGTTAGAATGATTTGCAGTCGATCATCACTGCAGAAAACAATCTTCCCACCGTCTGTGGTATCGAATGCACTTTTAATTGCCACTTCCTCCTTCAGACGTGCATCCATTTGGCGCTTGGCTTTACTGCCGACGTGAGCAGAAAAGACACATAATCACAGGCAAAGAAAATAAATGCTTTTCCGCTATATAGTCCACAGCCAACTGTCGTCAGAAAGCAAGCAAGCAAGCAAGCAGGCAGTTCTTAGATGACCCTAAATCAATTTCTAATCAATTATTCAAGTTGAGAGAAGGGGATTGGGGTGGATGCTGTCCAGGCCAAGCTACTGTATATATATCCAGCTGTCAGACTCTAAGTGGCAGGGATTCCCTGCTTGCTGTGTCAGTGTGGTTTAGTGTGGTTTTATGTTAGTCAAATCTGTCAAGGAGGAGAGGATCAATCCCTCGTTGGGGATGAAAGCTACCAATCTGCCACATTGGAAACTATTTACTGGTAATGCCATCATGTTGCGCTGGGGAGGACAACATATTGTCGTCTTGTCTAAAGTAATTTACAGCTAAAACAGCTAAAAGACCTGTATTCACCACGCAGATGTTTCAATCGTCCTTCTACCCCACTCAAATCAAGGCTGTGAAATGTCTAACTGTGACATAACGGTAAGTACGTTTGCAGGTGAATCAAAACATGCTAATCAGACAATGCTATCGAGTTCTACTTCTTACTTACACCCAACTAAAAGTTCTAAATAATTTCAACATCTACTCCTAGCAAAGACTCGGCATACCTGTCCCAAAATAAACCTGTCTTTGCTCTGCAGTCCCCGCTTGCATACGGGCTGGAGATGCCTGGTCTAACATTAGTGCATAGCTGAGTGGAGTGGAGTGCAGATTGCTCTCGCCCACAGCATTCTCCACCAGTTAAAAAGGGATACAACTTTGGATTATTTATGAGCAGGGATTACTGGTTGTGACTCTCCATGCCGAGTCCTTCAGCAAGAAGTCAGAGGAAAATGAAGTACTGTAGCCAGGCAGAGGGTGGCTGGTGTGTGTGTGTGTGTGTGTGTGTGTGTGTGTAATGCACGTTAATAAGCACCTATCATTATAGGAAATTACAGTGCAAGTTGAACAGTGTAAGCTTTATAGTCAGTGGAGATGTAACTCTGTGCTGGATAACAATTATGTCACACCACATAGTATACTGCAACTGCATGTACTAGAATACCCAAGGCGGATTTCACACAGTGCGTAAATCAACAAATTGCAAAGCACTTGCCCGTCGAAGTGCTTCCATTAATACACACACCGACATATACTTTTGTGCAGATTGTGCACTGCAGCCACAGTAACCTGAATGGACAGGCCTCTTCCCATCAACGTGGGATACGGGCACCGCCAGCGATCCTAGCCCATTCTGACCTGAGATCAGATTCATACGAGGTTTCCACTGGACACACACACTGGTCTGATTAACCCATTCTGACCTGAGATCAGATTCTAAAAATGTCAGTCGTTCTTCGATTTTTCAAAAATAGCAGACCTACAAGCTCGTAGCGCGCCACTCGGTGGCGCGCTATGAGCTTGTAGATCTGCTATTTTTCAATAGCTAAAGCATAACATGATGCTAACACCAACATGGGTTCCCGTTCAGAATGGGCTAGAGGAGGTTCCAGGTGGTCCCCAGCAGGGCTCAGTGACTGAAAATGTTATCAAATTGTGTTCCGTGGCCTAATTCATATCAAACTGGGTCAGTGCTATACATGCATCATAGTGTTACTGTACCCCACTCCACTGCTCAGCCATGTGTGCAGAAAATAGAAATTCCTGGCTCTCACATGTCTCACACACACACACACACACACACACACACACGCGCACACACACGCACACATGCCACACACACAGGCTCCATTTTCGTCACCGCTAAACTCCTTATCCCTAAACTTCTTATCCTTTTTTTACTATTTTGCAAAAACATTTTTGAATAGTTAAAATGGCCCAGTCTACAAGCTCATGTGTCAATGTTGTAGATTGGCTATAGTTGAACTATTCAAAGTTTAGGGATAAGGGGTTTAGCGGTGACGAAAATGGAGCCCATAGTAGTATAGTATGCAATTGCAAATCAGTAAAATGTAAATCATTAACATATCACGTGGATTGGAGAAACTATAGACCTTTATGTTCACTACAGATAACATTTAATATTAATAATTCATGTGTAAATACATTTCTAATAACTGGAAAAAACACGTGCAAATGGCCACAAGCACTAGACTACATTGGTTGTTCAAATAATATATTTCCTAAGCTAATGAATATGGCTGATTCATGCCCTGGGGGTATCTCTTGCCCCAATTTGGGATGTGGAATTGTGGATCGTGGGGGTTTAGGCAGTGAACTCGCTTGACCTCCCCGTTATGAATATAACGCCATGTGACAGAGGTACGCGCTGTAATGTATTTTTCATCAGATCAAGAGCTGCCCTTTGTGAAATTCACAATATAGCAAGGAATTCATAAAAGTAGGAGAACAAGAGAAAACTGGCTGCAGGTACTGTTATGTAGCCCCAAAAGTATTCATCATAGCCATTAAAGGAGAATATTTCAAATTCAATTCACTTCATTTAAAGTCTTGACAGTCAGTCAATCATTTGTACTGTATGCAAAAATTATAGTTGCATTAAGACCTTAGAATAGGTCTTAATAGGACCTTAGAATGCATGCTGGTCACAAGTAACAACATAGGCTAATAATATACATCTGTTTTAGGTAAAACAATAAAGACAAAAATATCTCCTAGTATGTGACCTACAGACCTAGTCCTCCTAGGATCGCTCAAACATTTCAGCTGGAGACCCAATAGAGAAATGTAGTGTTTCTCAGGGACATACAAAACGCATTAAAATCACGTACATTCACATACCCCATTATTTAAAAAAATATTATAGTAAAGGTAACAAATAAAAATAAAAAGCAGGATATACTTGCAACCCTGAGCAACTCAAAATGGGTCGTGACCATAATGTTATGGAACCAGTGGACTAGTGAGGGCCAATAAGACATGAAATAAATCTGACGTTTGGAAGAGGAGACCCACTGGGTTTAACATGGAGACAGAAAGGGAGGAACCCAGACAAACATATCTTATTGCCAACTAGTTAGTTACGACACCCATTCCACTCAACAGCACAGATTATTTCCACGCCACGTGCCAGAGATTCAGGAATGATGACATGAGATAAAAAACAAGCATCGTTTCCACTCCTGCCGGTCAAAATAAAATAAATGTGAGATGAGGTATTGGAGAGAAAAGCATTTCTAGGAAATGTGTGCAATAAGAACACATGATTTTTATCCTCTGCAAAAAACAACAACAACAACAACAATGTTTTTTCAGTTGTGGATTCCATCGTAAAAACAATTGATGTAGGAAAGGTTACTGAGATACGATCAGTGCCTGGTACACAGCAGGTTGTTATAACAGCCCATGGGTGAATTATCTGGAATGCTGCCATCTCTTGGGGAAAGAAAAACTGGTTGGAGCCTTAGCCATTATTCATAACTAGAGGTTCACATGTAGAGTTCGTGCCACTACACAGCCCTCACACCTACGTACATCGCACAGCCGATCCAACCAATATGTCTGAATCATAGTGACAGGGGGGCTTGTTAAGGCATTGTCTGGATTTTCGGTGGTGGGGTGACCACCGAACTACAACATGACGTCACGAGCCGCGGTGAAGAGCAAACCACCGCCACCGCTCCAGCCCTTCTCTCTGTTTTTACTCACCACTGCTCAACGTTATTTCAGCTCCGGTGGTCAGCTCACCACCGGAGTGGTGGTCACCTCACCACCAAAAATCCAAACTATGACAAGTAAGACGGGCAAACGCGTGAAGCGAACGCAGCTCGTGTGTGTGCATGTCCGTCTGTCTGTCTGTCCCGCTGTTACTGTATATGTGGACCTGGCCCCTTTTGTGCCCATATATGGAGCTGAGTGATTCACAAATCACTCAGCTCCATATATGGGCACAAAGGGGACACACACACACACACACAGACATGATCTGCTAGGCCTCATTGCGAACGCAGTGATTGCGAACGCAGTGAGCACTTACTATGAGACCTAGCAGATCATGTCTGTGCGTGTGTCCGTGTGTCCCCCCTTTGTGCCCATATATGGAGCGATGGAGTGATTTGTTTGTGATTTATGCAACACACTCCATATTTGGACGTATAGCTGCTCTGGGGACTCCTTATATGGTTATGGCTAAGTTAAAAACTTAACTTAAAAATAACTTAACTTAAATAAATAATAACTTAAAAATAAATCTTAAAAAACCCCCAAATATGTACGAGCTGCATTCGCTTCCCGCGTTTGCGCGTCTTACTGGTAGTAAGTGCTCACTGCGTTCGCAAATAGGCCTTTAGAATACCAGTCTTTCTGCGTCCCTTTTTTGCCCATATATGGAGATCTCTGTATCTGTCGTTCTCGGTCTATCTGTGTCCCTTATCTCCATATGGCGATCTCTGTAACTGTCCCTTTGAAGCCTCCACAAACGTACAAAGGTCCAAGTAGTTTCTGATGTGGTCGGCTCATGTTACATCAAGTGCCATTCGTGGCATTCTTGTGTAGATGCCATCCAGGGCCATAGATATCCTACTATAAATGCACCACGTCTCTGTGTGTATGTACGTGAGTACGTCTGGAATCCTCGTCACTCGAGAAATGTTTGCCAAGTTTGACACACACACACACACACACACACGTGTGGGAGTGCACACACTGCACTCCCACAACAGGGAGTGCAGTGCCCGGTGCCGAGTCCGTCAGATGTCGCCGGTTGTCCAGAACCAGCACTAAAGCCTCTCTGCCCATGCTCCGGACAGATCAACAAATCAAGATCACCCCTAGATCTCCATATATGGAGCTGGCCTGTTCTGAGATCACACCTGATCACTCCCCCCTCAACGGGCACTGTTCACCCATAGATCTCCATATATGGAGCTGGCCTGTTCTGACATCACAATGATGCGCGACCTCACCATTAATTAGCCAATTGATCACACCTGATCACCCCCCAACGGGCACTTGTTCTAGTTTAAAAAGCGATGCCTCATTGGCTGCTGCAGTGCATTGGAGTGTTGAGTCTCCCAACGAAGGCGGAAGTCAAAAGGAAGTGCAGAAGTCGCACTGCGTGCGTCGCTGCCACTCAAGTGACTACTGGCCAATCACAGTGCGTCTTTTCCGGGACTTCAATCCAAGGAAGCTTTATTGGCATGAGGAAACATCATCATTTATTTAACCCATTCTGACCTGAGATCAGATTCATACGAGGTTTCCACTGGACACACACAGGTCTGATTAACCCATTCTGACCTGAGATCAGATTCTAAAAAATGTCAGTCGTTCTTCGATTTTTCAAAAATAGCAGACCTACAAGCTCGTAGCGCGCTACTCGGTGGCGCGCTACGAGCTTGTAGATCTGCTATTTTTCAATAGATAAAGCATAACATGATGCTAACACCAAAATGGGTTCCCGTTCAGAATGGGTTAACTCACGACCATGTTCACATGGTATGGAGCACAGATTCATATAAATACTATACAATACAGACATGGCAAAAGGCAGTCATTATTTGAAAACAGTGGAAGAACATTTTTCAGAAAAGCACCCGCTTTGTAGGTTTCTTTAGATTTTAATTTTAGTAATTTTTGTCTGAAGTTCATAATGCTAGTATTCTTACATTCCAACATAACATGATACTCATCTCCGACTCCGTTTTCATTACATAGATTACAAATCCTCTTTCCAGTGCTTTATATCGGCCAGTGACCTTTGGGAGTCTTGTGTTGTTTAACCTAAAGTTACGAATGGTCTGTCTATACTTACTACTTATGGTTTTCACATAACAGGTATTTTTCTAATTTAAACTCTTGTTTGTACTCAACGTAAACTTTACATGATGTCATATTATTAAGTTCACTTTGGCCACTTTTGCAAAAACTGATCTTTCAACTTTTCGCTTCAACCAGTGAATGTTTGGGCCAACCAAACGTAAGACATACCACAGTCGTCCAATATTTGCTTTACCTGTGCAACCCGAGGTGACAACATTTACACCTGTGTTAAACAGGTTAAGCAGACAAGCTTACATTATTCGGCTCAGTTTACTCTCTCATGTCAAACAAATGTTTACATTGCTAAAGCAAGTGCCGCTAGGAGTCGTGCCTCTGATTGGACTACTGAACGTCCCCTTGCGTGATGCTTCCGCGATATGCTTCGCAAGGAATCTCGGAAAAGCTGGCCTCCAATGCCTCCAAGAGAGACACGCCCGAGCCGAAGGAGGCGTCTACCTTTTTATGTCGACGTCCAATTGAGCAGTATCGATTCCACTGTAGCCACGTACACATACAGCCACCTCTTGAGGTCATCTCCCAAGTCCCATGTCACATTTCCACACTCTCCTCATCCCATACAAGGCATTCCAGGCAGGTCGCCAGTGGACTACTTTCAGATGCAGTTCTCTCAAGGAAATTGAAGTTCATGTTGAATATTACTCAATAAAAACTCTGTGTCCAGCAGCATTATCAACCGTACATGGAGCACCGGTACTTAAAAAGATAGCATGCCATGCAGCAGACTTTTACTATCCCAGTGACAAGGGAAGACTACTACTGCATTTGGACAATTCTGAAAAGACGTTTAAATCATAATTCGACAAGTCTGAAAAGCCAACATCTTCATGGGACCAGACAACATCAAAACACTTGAGTACACGGCCCAAAATGAAGGATCTTGTCATTAACTTCTACCAAACACAGTATGCTACAATGCTTGAGAGCAACAACATTGAAGTAAAACAACCCTAAGATAAGGCCACGCCGCCACAGACTACATCAACATATCTTATGTTGTGACTAGTCTACTGTTGCATGGAAGGTTTTAACTAGAGTTGTCCCGATCACGTTTTTTTGCTCCCGATCCGATCCCGATCATTTGAGTTTGAGGATCTGCCGATCCCGATATTTCCCGATCCGATCACTTTTTTTTGCTCCCGATACAATTCCGATCATTTCCGATAATTCTTCCCAATCAGATACATTTTGGCAATACAGTAAGAAAAAAAAAGGGACTAAAACGGTTCCGAACTGCCGCCCCGTGTCCGAAACGGTTGAGAAATGACAGAGTTACTGTGTGCCGGTCCCTCTACTGTACCCTCTACTGTACTGTACTGGCACACACGAAATCATCATATACAGTTAATATGGGCATGTGTTTGTGTGCGTGTGTTAGGTTGCACACAGGTGGTGAAAAACAACCATGCTGTTTTCATGCTCATACCCAGCCAGCCAGGCAGGCACCCACACACATAAGTCCAAGGGACTGGCTTGCACCACTCAAAAAGTTTATTTATAGCATTATCTTTTATTCTTTTTTTAGCATATATTATTTTATTAGACATTTCTGCCTTTTCATTATTTAAAGGGGGAAAAAAAAACATATATTGCTATTTTAATGTGCCTCATCATTATGTTCAAGGGAAAAAGAATGCACCTATGCGCTCACACGTGGTGCAGAGTCGCAGCACATGCAGGGAGGAGAGGAGAGCTCACTGGGGAGAGGAGGGATTCCGTGTTGCACAGAAACATTTACAAAAGTTTACAATAAAGATCTCTGCATGAGATATTATGCTTATATTATTAGAAGAAGGGTTTCTATCTACAGTCATGGATTGGACATAGAGTATTTTGTTGGGACTTTTCAGACGGAATGTTCTTCTCCTGCTCCGGGTGGACAGAGCAACAACAACGAGTTGTTTTTGCTCTCTCTCTCCCTTTTTAGCACTCAAACAGCGAGTGCAGATGCAGAAGCAGATCTGAACAAGACGGTGCTTAGAAGCCTGTTGATTCGAGGTTACTCCGCTGTGTGTGTCTCTGTGTATGACGATCAATAATTATTCCACCGAGTGGTCTTTGCGAGGGCTGGATTCTCCTCATCTCTCTCTCTCTCTCTCTCTGTGGTTCCTTCTTTTTAAAAGTCGCTTTAAGCGTCGGTTGTTTCAGTGCAGCCGCTGCCGCTTGTTGTCGTTAGCTTTCTGCTATTAGCCTACTAGCCACGCAAGTTACACGAACGTCGCCATTCGTCGCCAAATAGCAAATCTACAAGATCACAGCGCGTTGCGAAAGCAACTCTTTGTGAGCTTGCAGATCTGCTGTTTAGGGCCAACGTCACTGTCGTGCGCTAAGTTTTCCTAGGAGCAGCAGCAAGAGGCTGCTTCGAGAGGAGGATGTTTTGTTGTTATTAATTATGAACCAATCTGTATTAAAAAACATAACTAAAGACTCGGGAGGATGACTTTAAGACTTATAGATGGTCACGTTTCTTCTGTAACGTTAAATACAATTAAGAAAAGATTTAATAAAAAAAAAATATATTATATTTAATAAATAATTTTTTCCCGATATTTTTTTCCCGATCCCGATCTTTTGAAAATGACGTGATCGGGCCCGATCGATCGGGAGGCCGATCGATCGGGACATCCCTAGTTTTAACGTCTGTCAATTGTCAAATGTGATATGCGCTTTCAGGCGGATAGCATGGACGAAGATTACCCCTCTGCTAAAACACTTACAACAGCATCCACTTACAGTCCAAGGAGGCTCCCTGGCTGTTCCTCTCATTATTTAGTACATGCGATGCGAGCCATAAAGCAAAGAATGCATATCATATCTCATATCAAGAGATGAGGGATTTATAATGGTATACTATATGGTAAAAAATCACTAAAGGCTGATGGTGGGACTGCAAAAAAGTACGAACTCCCAAACTGTCTTTGTTGTTAACATTTTCATCCATCCATCCATCTTCAACCGTTTATCTGAAGTCGTGTCACAGGGGCAGCAGTTCCTGCAGTGGAGCCCAGACTACCCTTTACCTCGCCACACCAGCCAGCTCTGACTGAGTCGTTCCCAGGGGCCAGCAGGGAGATACAATGCCCCGTGGCTTCCTCCCAGCTGGGCATGCCACTGATGCCAGGAACATCTCCCCGGGGAGGCGACCAGGAGGCATCCTTATACTACCGCCCCAAAACCACCTCAACTGTCTCCTTGCTAAGCAAAGGAGCAAAGGCGCAACTAATCTCTCATGGATGCCTGAGGGAGATATCAGTCACCCTCTTGAGAAAACCCATGTCAGCCCCATGCACCCACTGAATATTGAATACTCACCCCTTGTAGTTTATGACAAATCCAGCTTGACTCGACTCCTACCAGGTCGTGTAAGCTCTGACGACAGAACGCCAACTCTATAAAAAGCATCCTATCCACACCTTTACCATTCCCCTCTATTTTTCTGCCCTCCCCCTTTCACCACTCATGTCATGAGGAAGTTCTAATGAATCAGCCTATTGAGACAAATGGAGCCATGAACTGGCCTGACACAAACAAAGTGTGTGTGTGTGTGTGTGTGTGTGTGTGTGTGTGTGTGTGTGAGGTGCAGTTCAACTTTCCCGGCCAAGGACAAAGCTGTCGTTTGTGGGCATTCGCCGCTTCAAAGTCCTCACATGCCACCAGAGCTGAAATGACTGCCTAATACTGTATATGCATTTGTGCATATTTTATGAGTTACGATTGCATATAATGCTTATGGGTCAATATTTGTATATATATATATATATATATATATATATATATATATATGTGTGTGTGCATATTAGTGGTGTCAAAAATTATCAATTCAGCAATGCATTTAGTTTAGGCTATCTTTTGTTGGGCGCCTAAGGACACATGATGACACACAGAATGGAGTCCACCCTAAACTCACACGGGCAGACACAAAGACACTGTGACCACCCTAAACTCCACCACTAAACCATCGCCCAGACACACTTGTACAAACAACTGGTGATAAACCTGGAGTGATATGACTGCTGGCTGGTTATGACCACTTCAACCAGACCAGAACTCCACTTTGGTCAATAATATCTTGACGGTTCATATTCAAAACTGCTGTGAAACACACACACACACACACCGCCCACTACTGGCAGCTGTTGCGCATCAGAGAAACACCCCTTCTTATTAACACTCAATCACGGGTAACCACAAATCATGGAATGTTTGTGCTTATTCTGTATGTTGTGTGTGTGTGTGTGCGCATGCACACGTGTGTGTGTGTGTGTGTGTGTGTGTGTGTGTGTGTGTGTGTTGTCTGCCTTAGAGTGAGATAGGGAGTGTCTGTGTGTATTATGTCCGTTTCAAAAATCTAAACTGTTAACTTAACTGTATGTCTCTATTTTCTGTGTGTGTCTCCATCTGGGTCTGAGTTTTCCTCTGAGCTTATAATGGTGCGTTCACACGGGCAGATGCAAAGACGCAAAGATGCATGGGAGTATCATTTGGAGCAGCGCTACATGCATCATTGCGTCTCTGCATCGTCATGTCGCTGGCTTCCATTGACAATGAATAGTAGACCACAGTGTCTTTGTGTCTGCCCGTGTGAACGCAACATAAGCTTACATAACGCGACCTTGATAATTAATCTAGCACCGTGGTGAAAAGTATTGTGCAATGTTATCTTCCAGGTCAAGGTTGCCCTGCTTCCTATGATTGATATCCAAAAATAAAACGCTCACATACTCTGAGGGCTTCATTCCGTCACGCTGAGGGCTTGGTTCCGTCACTCTGTCTATCATCATTCATTCCGTCACGCTGAGGGCTTGGTTCCGTCACTCTGTCTATCATCATTCATTCCGTCACGCTGAGGGCTTGGTTCCGTCACTCTGTCTATCATCACCATCACCTTTGAGGTGCCTTAAGTTCCCACATCATCAGCCCCCCTCGTGGAAGTTGTGAAAAACCAAACCTCACATCAGCAATCATCTCATCTCATTGCAGGTTAAGTAGGTTTGGCTGTGAATGTCTGTCTATTTGAATGAGACACAGACAGATCTGGCATTTGCACACATAAAGCGGCTGATCAAACAGATCTGTCTGTGTGTGTGTGTGTGTGTGTGTGTGTGTGTGTTCAGAGACACAGACAGAGAGTTATGCCGACATGCGGTGCGCCATGCAGCGTGCAGTGTTCGGGCCGATGGGAGATAAGGGCAGTCGTGATGCCATGTAAATGATTAGAGCAATGAGAGCAGACAGACAGACAGGAACACTATGCTATTGTCATGCCAGCTCCCTCTCTGCCACTGCCACGTCAAACGTGGCCTCGGAGGACACCGCTGAATTTATGCACACATCAAAGTATCACAGTCGCCTCCCCCTGGCCAGCCGGGGCGCCTGATGGAGGGGAAAGGAACTGTTTGGAATAACGTGTTCCTTCCACACGCTATACGTCCAACCAGGGAAACTCCCCCCCTGTCAGGTGTAAAGGAGCAACTTGGACACTCAGGCATGAAGGAAGCATGAGTTCAAGTCCGTTGCTCTCCCCAGGTTGGCGGAGGGTGTGTAGAGCCCAGGATCACATTAGATGATTGACACAGGGGTGAAAAATGGGTTACAAAATCGTGGGATAATAAATATACTCCGGGAGGGAGTGGACGGTGACTGGAGTGCATGAGTGCTGCCTTGTAGATGTGACATCTACTGGAACTTACACTGCACGGTAAATACGATGCATCATGCCTCGTTTTCTTATCATGTTTAAATTATTTTATTTCTTCATTCATTTTTATCAGTTTTATTTAAACCACATAGTAACTTTGTTTAGAGCTACAGTATACCAAAAAAAAGAGTATAATCATGAAGTTGATTACGTCTCTCTAGACTGCCAGAGAAAATATGGGTGTGGAGAAACAATGGTCTTCCCCTCCCTCGCTAACAAGCACTGAGGTCACCTTGAGCACCTTCCCAAAAGCCCCCGTTGTTCCTGACAAGCTGCCCAGTGGCCAAATGTAGAAGGATGAGATATACTGGAGCTGCTCTTGAATGTCAATGTCAAGCAGAAGCAGGGTGCTGATGAGAAAAGCACTATTAGTGTAACTCTGAGTGTGCAAAGCATGGTGGGAGAGAGGAGAGAGAATAAAAATGTACACTTGGGAAGGATGGTTGGAAAGAAGACACAGAAATAACAAAACAAAAAGTGCTCCTCCAGGTCAGACATCTGGTGACTGGCCGCCCTGTTATACTACAAGCAGCACTTATGCTTGCACGTTTGGTGGGTTTCTGGCTTCTTCATAATGTCATTTGTTGAACAAAGTTGCGCTGCAAAAATAGCCCGCAAAAAAAGCCGATCAGCCGATCGAATGGCATACAACAAAGTATATATATCTGGCTTTACAATCCAACATGTCAGCTGTGAGCAAAAGCATTTTAACCTGGGTTTACAGGACACTAATTCAATCTTAGTTCACCTTCAGCATTTCATCCTGGTGCAACACTGACACACCATACAAAACTATCCCACACAACTAATGAAATCAGGCCAGAAAAAGCATTGATTCACCCAAAAGTAACCCCCTGTCTGAAGAGTGTACACACCCAGTCAGTGATCAGGGAAGCCAATCTGATCAAGTACATTAAGTCCCCTGCTCTCACCCCTCCACCAACCCTTGCAGTTACTGCCATCAGGTTGATCACAAATATACTTGTGACAGACAATAAAGTCAAGTTGAATCTAGCCTTTGCAGCAGGTTTCAGGCATGATTCAGTGTAGACCTCACAACCCTGGAGAATGTCTGGTTTGTTTGTTCCGCCTCCCTTCCCTCTCTTCTCTCCTGGATATTAGTCACATTAGACTGCCTTACAGGAATGGAATACATTAACGAGAGAGAGAGAGAGAGAGAGAGAGAGAGACACAGAGAGAGAGACAGGGAGGGAGAGAGAGAGAGAGAGAGAGAGAGAGAGACAGAGAGAGAGAGAGACAGAGAGAGAGAGAGGGAAAAGAGGGAGGAGAAAAGGCCATCGATATCTTGTTGGACGGACTACTATTTGTTGGTCTAGTCAATATGCCAATAGATGTATTGACGGACATCAACACTAAAGCCCCGTTATACAGTTAGTCCTACATACAGTAGCTGCGTGCCGACTGTGAGCTTGTAGATCTGCTTGTAGGTTTTAGGTGTACGACACCAGTGTGCAACAAGTATAAATCAGGCATTTAATAGATCCCTTCTGCTAACGGGGGCTAGAAATCCAAACTTACAAACCACAGAGAAATGGAGCTGTTGTGGATGTTGTACTTATCTGACCATAGTTAACTTGCATTAATCGCAGCAATACTTTACTATGACACAAAGGAATGAGAACGGTCACAAAACCAACAATCAGGGCAGGATATAGTAAATCACACAGTGAACTATGTATGCGACTCATTAACTGGATTATGACATCAGTCATTAATCCACTTTCCGTTGCTGTTCAATTTATAAATGGAGCTTAGCCAGATGGCTTAGTTGTCATTTTCCCTCTAAAATTGCATGTACATGAATAAATCACAAAAGCACATAACGTCATTAGCGACCAATGAGACGGACATTATTATGAAACACAAGAGAGTCTGACACTAATCAACAGAATGCGGTTGGCAGTTCTTCAAACAAGATCATATTAGATTAGAGAACTTTAATATCCTCAGCGAGGACATTTCAGACTACAGACATAGAGTATAAATACATATACACGAAACAAATTAACTTGAACACAATTCAAGTAAAGTTGTAAATGGCGGACACGCATTCAGGAACATCCGTTTTACGTGCAGTCTACGCCAAATATATTTCAAATGCTCCGGCCTTCTCCAGCCCAACAACATCATACATCACTGACCACAGCGGTGTATGTCTGGTCAGCGGGGCTGGAAGTGACCGTTTGCTAGGGCTGGGCAATAGGCCTATGTGACAACACGATAAATAATACAGTGATGCATTCTGCATCCTTAACAGCACGCAACCATGTCACCCTCCCTCCGGGGGTCCTGGGATGCAATACTGTACTCAGTACTGTACTCTAACGTCGTTGAAGTAGGACTTACTTGCTTGTAGATTGGCTATTTTTGCTACATTTTGTCACTGCTATATCACAATATTATTGACATTATTGCCCAGCCGTACTGTTTGCTATAGGCCTTAAATCTCTATAGATGAAGATTATTTATTAATGTTCAAAATAACAAAAATGGTTTTCCATACTGTTTCCAGGCCTGTGTCAGAATCCTGACAAGTCAGAGAGAACAAAGTGTCCAGTGGAGGGTGTATTGCACACAGACCACAGTATAACCGACTCGTATGTACAGTATACGTATACAGTATACCATTACCTGCATCAGCCAAAGATACAGTGCACAATATGTACAGTATGTCCGAGTGATAATCTTTCAGTAGTACATTCATTCAGCCACACTAACCTTGGTAAGTCGCGCATGGGGACACAGTGCAGCGATAGGGGGAACGCCAGCTGTGGCCTGGCTTACTTTGCAACACCATCCCCAGAGCTATTCCACATAATAAGACACGTCAGCAAGTGTCTCTGTATTGTTCCCTGGCCCAGCGGCCTCCTGTCCTGGGCAGCAGGCCAACCTGGGCTGGGACTAGTGGGTAGACAAGAGCGATGCTCTAAAAAACTATCCCAACCGAACCGAGAGACACATTATGGAAAGAAAGAGACAATGACAATGGCAGATAGAGGGGCCAGTCCTATACACTGTAAACCCCTCTGTGTTCATTTAAAGCTGTAATCCTGAACAGATTCCAATGAGTATAACTTTTATTTTGACCAATCCTGTTCCTGTATGAAGTATTTATAAAGTGTAGACTTTTTTTCTTCTTCTCGTGTACAAAAATAGCCCTCTAAAAGATCACAATGCTCTGCTACTTCTGGCTGACATTCCCTCCAGAATAATCCAATTTAACTAGGACATCTGCAGTGGTTGGAGATGGTCTCTCTGTCTATTCTTTGAGAGTATGCCACCGACTGGCTGACAAGTAGTACAGCCTGAAGCATAAATGTAAAGAGGGGATTGCATCTTGGATGAGTGGTAGATGTATAGTCTTCCACGCAGGAGAGGAATATAGAATTTAAGGACTGCAGCTATGAAATGATCACTGAAGAGTTGACTGTGTATAAAAAACCCATTTTGGGCGGGAACCCCTTTTGGTGTTTTAAACATTATGTTATAATTTAGCTATTGAAAAATAGCAGATCTACAAGCTCACAGTGCGCCACCGAGTGGCGCGCTATGAACTTGTATGTCTGCTATTTTTGAAAAATTGTGAAAATATTTATTTCAGAAAACTGGAGGATTTAGAAGATTTCTATTTAATTTCGAGGTCAGGCCGTGAGGAAAGGAAAAGAAAGGGAGAGTGTTTGAGAGAAGGAATGAAGGGGAGAGTGGAACACCACCACCGACTGCTCTGGTGTGACTATGAACAGTCTAACTCTAACAGGTATGAAGGGATTATCACAGCACTGTAAACGTTAGTACACTGCAGCAAGCAAGTGGGACTTTGCAGGCTTCGAGTACAGTTGACAAAAGAGTAAGCGAAGGGAAGTGTTTCAGGAGGCAGCTGTGGTCGGTGGCGTGTCCGCGTGCAGGAAAGGCAATTAAACGTCTCATGTCCCGGTAGGGCTGGCGGTGAAATAAGCAGGTGTTTTCTCACTATCTTACTGTTATGTGGACGGGATAACAACAGCCTCCACTGAATTGGACAAAAAAACATCAGCTTGAGGATTTAGTAGCGGCTAAAGCAGATTTTTTAAATGCAAGTGTAGGAAGGGTGTTGTAGCGGTTAGAAAAAGACAGCGGTTGGAAATGTGAGCGTTTAGAAAAAGGAGCACTGGTAGAGTTAGGCTAAAGCTAAAGGTTCTGCTGCTGAAGCCACAGCAGGCAGTGCCACCGTCATTCCTTGACATGCGGTGACACTTGACCCTGCATACCTTCCTTTGAATCAGGAGCGGGGCGGCACGGCAACAGAAAACTATGCTGAATGACATTAAGGGAAAGTGAGGGTTTAGTTTCTGGTGCCTATGGGGGAGGGGACGTTGCTTTTACCGCTTCAGCCAGCAGATGGATGCTCATGCTCAACAGACTGAAGGACAGTTTCTACCCCAGAGCAGTCATAGCTCTAAACACTGACACTTGAACTCTGACACTCGACACTTTATGAACTAAAAGGACTTACTGTGCAATATGCGTTAAATGTTTGTATTTTGTGTTTTATATAGAGTATTATGTCTTTTGTTTTAAATGCACTGATCTGGTTTGCAATTCAATTTCGTTGTCTCGTACAATGACAATAAAGATATTCTGATTCTGATTCTGATACCAGTGACACAGCTATGGTTGCACCCTCTAGCTTTAGGAGTTCAAGTGAAGACCCGACCCTTTAGGGTTAATTTTTTTACACTCAGCCAGAGTGAAATGAAAACTGATAATTGTAACTGTGCTTTCATCCATCATGCTGTGTGTTCTTAATAAACTGAGGACAGTAAGTCATCGTATGATGAATGTGAACGATCCTTTGGTCACTTCTCCCGACCACAACGGAGAGGGGGGGGGAGAGACGAGCAGCATAAGCCTGTCACCGTTTCCCCTACGGAATTACTTCCAGACCAGTAAAACGTCTGGCCAGGACAGAGCCATTAGGTTACCGCCGACTAAATCCATGTCATTTGTTCAAGGTTTTCCAAAAAGCGGTCAGTCTCAAGACTCCTCATTTATTTTACTTAAGTTGTCCTTGAAAGGAGCACGGAGGCGCAGAGAGAGAGACTGACGGGAACTCTCCACTCCACCTCAAAGCGTAGAGGCTACATTTGACATAAACTGTGGAATGCACTTCCCATTGCAGTCAGAACTGCAGCATCACTCACAATCTTCCGCCGTAGTCTGAAAACCCACCTTTTCAGACTACATCATGGCCCATAGCACTTACCCTATACCCCCTTAGATAGCATTTCTGTAGACTTAGATAGCATTTGATACAGACTTATATAGCATGTTATGTAGACAGCACTAGAATTGCATTGTATATAGTCATAGCACGCCATAGTACATATGTATAGCATAGTAGTGTATATGTATAGTTTATATGTATAGTTTCATTATATAGATATTCCACTGTTCTTTCTTTCTTAGCTTACGCATGTTTCATGATAAATGCTTTTATGTGATGTATTCCCATGCTTTTGTTCTTGCTTAATGTAATTAATGTACTTAATGTAAGTCGCTCTGGATTAAGAGCGTCTGCTAAATGCCTAAATTGTAAATTGTAATTGTAAATTGACATACCACTGACTCTAGTGTATGAATGCTAATGGTGTAAAATAACCCTCAGGTCAGTTGACGTGTCAACTGAGTCAGTTTGACGTGTCGACCCAATATCAGGTGTTTTACTAGTTTTAAGTCGTTAAAAAATGTAGTTTGTTGATGTTGTAATCCTTACCTCTCAGGGGATGGATGCCCGATCCGGTCCTACAGTTAATGCCGTCTCAGCAGCTAGGATGAAAACAGACAAAACACATGATTACTCTCTCTCTGCGTCCTGGTCTTCCGAGGCATGCTCTGTGGGGCTGGATACTGCAATCCAATAAAACACATCATATTTTCTGTCTGAGGCTCAGCACTTTGAAAACAGACAGTGTAACAATTAGATGCAGACTGTATGTTGTTTGGTTTAAATATCTGTATTTGAAGTCTTTCGCACAGACGGAAAACACAAATTAGACCTGAAGATGCAAAATGAAAGGGGAGTCTTCTCCCTGTAGTCTCGCCAAAGGGCAGCGTGAAACCTTTTCATTTGCTTTGAAAATATATATAGTTTGTGTGCAACACAGACTAATCAAAATGTAAAGAACTAGAATGATACTACAGTTGTGTCAAAGTTTGATGCTTGCATTTGACTTGTGAAAAGTGTGGGAGAAAAAAAATAAACATTTCCCTTTTACCCTAATCAACTAGCTGATGGAGATGTATAAACATTGGTCTTATGAAACCCACACATTATTTCCAGGAGGAGATTCTGTTGGAAATGGTCTTAATTCATTCTCTCTCTCCAAGGGTTACTGTATCCATTTGTAACTCTGAGAGGGTACATAATGTAACCGAATGATCCTCTGGCCCATCGGGTTATATTGGTACCCTCTCAGAGTCACATTAAGCTGACGCTGAGGATTTCACTGTGTATATGAGCCCCAGAGGTGTGTGTGTGTGAGTGCTATACTGCTCACGTGTAATGCATGGAGGTTCCTCTACGTGTGTGTTCTCCTCTACAGTTTCCACTGTGGGAGTGGGCCCGGGTCTCAGATTGTACAGCAGGCCTGTAGGCAGGCAGCCTGAGGGACTTGACCTGCCCTTGATAGCCATCTCTGTCCTCCGCACAAACACCAACTGTGTCAACACACAGTATGGAAGACGGCTCCCAATAGGAGCCCACAACGGGCTGTACACGAGGGCTACGGGCCGGCGGCACGTCACATGTGTTATGACTAACTAACGGTGCTAACGCCCACATTCCAACGTAATGATAATTGGCTATTAGGAAATATGGAATTTCAAAGAGACGTGCCATTGGCCACGGCTGCCTCAGATGTATTTTAACATATAGCATGCCACTTAGTGGAGACTATTTGCAAGATGCGGGAGGGGTTTCCCCCCCCCCTCCCTCTCCATACCAAGATTCTAATAAAAACAATGTAAACTATTTTGTTCATTGGGGTTTCATCAAGCATAATAGTCATTTTTGTTAATCTAACAATCATAAATGACAGGAAAATACATAGATTTCTGTCAGGTAAGGTAACAACAGCCTTTACTCTCGCACGTCTTCCGGCGTGTACAGATCATGACACTGTCAAGTCAACCTCCAAGTCAACCCTGCATGCATGCGCCGCCATATTCTATATGACCACATGTACAAATTGTATCTGAATGCACAGTCTGCAGGGGAGTCAATAGAGTTCAAGCCCTTAGCATTGATCTAAAGTGACGTGCTGATCATGACTCGTACAGAGAGAGACATTGTGTTTGTGCCTCATATCACATTTGCATTCTGTGGCTTCGGCTTCATTTGCCCCGAGTGAACGACTACACTGCAGGCGGACAACAAAGGAGACAGACCAGCACACTTACATAACATGTCCTGCTCACAGTGTGTTGTCTGTGTTCCCAGACTGATGCTTTAGATCGGCGACATTATTGCACCAATTATATAAACCCACACAGCCCAATTCATCCCAAAGTCCAAAACCAATTAGGCTACTGTTGAAAAATCCTGTTTGTGAGTGAGTGTGTGTGTGTGTGTGTGTGTGTGTGTGAGTGTGAGTGTGAGTGTGAGTGTGAGTGTGAGTGTGAGTGTGAGTGTGTGTGTGTGTGTGTGTGTGTGTGTGTGTGTGACTGATAATCTGTCAAACAGGGAGCACTTCCAGGTCGTCAACTTTTGAGCTTGGAATTCAAGACTGGCAATAAGGCACACTGCTTCATTAAAAACGGAAAGACGGGTGATGTTAATTCGCTTCTCCGCACGCACCCATTAATTGGATTTGTTCAGGGGGGCTCAGAGATACGCTGTGACAGCAACGCCACCCCGGGTCACGGATGGAGGAGACACAGTCTCCACAGATGTGAAGCGGTTGGTGGACATCACGTACATTCCCCATGACACTGGCCTTTTTCTGCTGACTGTTGAAGTGTTACATAATCTCAGGATTTGTCCCGTTAGTGCTAATGAGGATAATTAGAAGATGAAGGGAGGAAGGCATATAGAATAGGGAGAGAAAGGGGAAGAGGGAAATGGAGATAGAGAGTTGGATGAATGAAAGAGATCAAGACAGACGATGGTGAGCAGAGTCTAAATGAAGCTTCAATAAAAAAGGGGTCAAAGTATGTTCCTCAGTAACCTGCCCAGTTTGTGTATTGGATGTCATTCTCTGCGACACAAAAGACAGACCCAAGGACAAGCCTGTCAGGAGCGTGTTCACTGAGCAGGAAACGTCAGCAGACAACTGTCTCTGCAAGAGTGACAACTGGTTAAGTTAAATCATTGTCAACTGCATTTACTGAAGACAACATGGAGGGGTACAACCCTGGTGGAGAGCTTTGTAGAATGGAAGGAAAACTACCACCTACCAGCTCAATTTATAGCTGGTGGTCTGGTGGACCACCGACAGAGAAGAGGCCTTCAGCTCCCATCATCACCATCCAAGAGGAGGAGGTGGAGATGGTGGACCCCTTCCACCACAAGTTCCTGGAGTACACATGAACAATAAACTAGAGGGAGGGCCTCTACCGTAACATGAACAACACAAGCTGAGCAAGCTGGTGAGGAAGGCTATCTCTGTGGTTAGTTAAACTGGATAATCTGGAGGTGGTTGTAGTCTGTAGAGGGGAGGATAAGGAGGAAGATGAACTCTACTCGAATTAACCCCTCTCACGCCTTATATCATGGGTTTTAAACCTTTTTCATATCAATGTCCATTATTTATTCCACATTTCACTATTTGATGAGATTTAGCCCCAACATTTAAAGAATATTTTGTTCTCATTGGATAAGATTTTGTCCACAATTCCATGCTGTATTGATGTTGGTACCATAGGAGAGACAATAACAATTCTTCTACATTCTCTAATTGTGTAAACAGTGCAGATGTTTCGCAATAATGTAACTCTTGAGAGCGTAAAATGAAACCAAATGGACCCATAAGGGTCCATGATGGAGAGTTACCAACTCTCCATCGTGTATCTGGGGACCACCTGGAACCCCCTCAAGGACCACTGGTGGTCCCTGGACCCTGGGCCACTGGTTGGAAGCCACTGCCTTATTATTATTATGATGAGCTAGTGTGGTGGAGGGGCGTCTTCTTCAGCCACAGACTCATCCATCGTGCCTCTGCACAAGACTGAACCACTCGGTCAGTACGTTTGTCCCGTACGGTAGCCCTTAAGCTATACATGTCCCCATGCATTCTGTTCTGTCATTGGACTAATGACTCTGCTTACTCTGGCACTTACTCTGGCACTCTCTTTTCATATGTTACTTTTTGAACCCAGCACCTCCACGAAGTGATGTGCGTATTTTACTATAGGTGCTGCTATAACACCTTAATTTCCCCATGGGGATACATAAATGTACTACAGCAGTAACAGTACTATGTACAAACAATAATCCTCAACTAATGCAGAATCTTGCCGTGATCCATCAATGCAAAATAACTACAAATAATGGCATCCATAGTTGTTGTACTTGTATTTGAACATTGATTCAAATATACAGTGGCTGAATGAAAGTGTTTTGGAGGGCTGCGTGAGCTCACTCTCAATTCAATGTTTAGGTTGTCCCTGTGCTGCAGCCTATGGCCCACTCGTCAGAAAAGCAAATGGGGGTCATGATAAAAGGTAGATTATTTTCCCCTGATAGCAGCAGTTTTGCAATGGTGTGATTCTGTCTGTGCTGCAGTCCACTCTAAAAGGTCCCTAATCCCTCAGATAGTCTGTCTGCAGCCCTCCACCATCACACAAACCTCATCCATCACACATACAGGCAGTGATGTAGACCAGTGGATTTCATCACCCTTTTCATATCAAGTAGGGAAAGAGCGATTATCTATCGGCCACGATATTGTGGCCGATATGGACCGATGTTTTCCTCTCTATGTAACGAGGCATAAATTAGGGCATACAGTATGTTTCTCCCCCGAGTCGATAAATATTCTTAAATGCATTTAAAGAATGCCGTTTTGTGTTACTGTAAATTGAAATGAAATGAAAAATATATAATTTTTAATATCGGCTATCGGTCTCTTTGATCACTACTAATCAGTATCGGCCATGAAAAGCCCATATCGGTCGATCCCTAATATCAAGGCCCATTATTGTCTCCACCAGGCCGAAGGCATGGGGAGAGAGTATGTTTTGCACTCCGTTCGTGTGTGTGTGTGTGTGTGTGTGTGTGTGTGTGTGTGTGCGCTTGTGTCCGTCCGTCCGTCTGTCCGTCTGTGTACAGCTAATCTCCGGTACAGTTAATGATGCATGTAGACCAATGGTTCTCAACATGGGGTGCAGGGAACCCCAGGGTTCATTGGGGAGGGGGTCCCAGCTAAGTTACTGATAGTTACTAGGAAGAACGCAAATGGACACGTATGGGCCCTAACGCATAATCAAACTGGGGGTATTTCAAATTAAAAAGGTTGATAACCAGTATACTGGTCCAAAGACAAAGTCAAAGTTTTAAAATTGAAGGTATTAGGTCACTACTTAAAATGTGTTTTTATAAAAGATGTGAATCGAGATTCATTGTCTAGCACAGTGGTTCCCAAACCTGTTCATGTCAAGGACCCCCAAATTGACACTAAATAGCCCGCAGACCCCCCATTTGAAAATATATGCCAGGGACCCCCATGAGAGAAGACTTTTATGGATCTAGCAGTGATTTTCAACCCGTTTAATTTCAAGGACCCCCAATTTGACATGCATTAGTTTACGGATCCCCATTTGATAGCATTTCTATCTCTGGGACCCCCACTTTATATTGTAAGATCAATGCTAATTTAACTCTGAGAGCATACAAATGGAACCAAATGGACCCGTTAGGGTCCATTTGGTTCCATTTGTATACTCTCAGAGTTACAAACCCATAAGGGTCCATTTGGTTCCAAACTATCATTTTGCTGGGTACCCCCTGGAACTCCCTCAAGTACCCCTGGGGGTCCCCGGACCCCACTTTGGGAACCACTGGTCTAGCATTCTGAACAGGTCACAGACTCTATGAATGCAGTGAGTGCAGTGCATGCTGAACGGATGTATATACCCTAGCTGAGGGGAGAGAGAGAGAGGGCACATCAGTGTAATCTGGATGGCTAGAATAGCATTGCAGGCATGGAGTGGAGACAGGCACTGGGTCACAAAGACAGCTGCTCTTAAATCTGGAGTGCTGCATGCAGGCACACCACACACAGATGCATGTATACGCCATGCACTGTACACAAACAGGACATGCATAATGCCAACATGTTTATGAACGTGTTGGCATTATAAAGACAAATTCTCCTAGATATTCACCCCATGTCAAGAAAGACAAATGTCTCTACCAGTTTAAAAAAACGTGACAAAAAGAATTAGTATTTAGCCATTTCTATTTTAAGTTGATTAGTTCACTTGCCCATCATTTTGGCTGCATTCATGCATTTGCCATGAGAACGGCAAATTCATTAACATTAATTTTCAAACCATGTCAGATAATGATTTGGAAGTCAAAATATGTTCTTGGTGTCACACTGAAAGCAGGACAGAGGTAAATTAAGGTAATAAGACAAGATACAACGTTGGTACCCTACAGCTTCATGGTCGGGAATAACAATTGTGGAAGATACAGCAGACGATTTTGATTCACTTGCTCTCATCAATCAACCTGTCCATCTGTTACTCGATCCAACCCCACCCATACACATGATTTTACCCATACAAAGTCAAAGTCATAGGATTTGTCACACGTTAGTAGTTACCGCAGTGAAATTTGTTCGCCGCATTTGACCCATCTCTTGGAGCGGTGAGCCGCAGCCAAGGAGCGGTGAGCTGCAGCCGTGCCGCGCTCGGGAATCATTTGATTAGTAGATTTGACCCCCCAATCGAACACTTTGAGTGCCAAGCAGGGAGGCATTTTGTCCCATTTTTACAGTCTTTGGTATGACCTGGCCGGGGATCGAACCCCGACCTCCCATTTTCAGGGCGGACCCTTTAACCACAAGGCTACTGTCTCAACTTTTTTAAACCATTTAATCCCTATATATGACATTGACCAGTGTACCCCAGGGGTCTACACTTGGTTTCATCTTTTTATCACTCACAGAACACTCGCCTATTACAACATGCCAAGAACAGGGACCCCAGGGTTCATGTCTGTCTCCTTCCATCCACCCTTGCATCTCCTTCCTCTATTACTGTACAAATAAATGAATCCTCTCTTTCCATGTCCCTTCATCTCTAATCTACCTTCGTTCAACCAGAGCATGACGTGCAGAAAAGGCTTCCAATGCAAGGCAGGGTCAGCTTAGGAGGGGAATCCCACCCAGCCGCCACACCTACCAAAAGCCCCTGAACACACACACACACACACACACACACACACACACACACACACACACACACACACACACACACACACACACACACACACACACACACACACACACACACACACACACACACACACACACACACACACACACACACACACACACACACACACACACACACACACACACACACACACACACACACACACACACACACACACACACACACACACACACACACACACACACACACACACACACACACACACACACACACACACACACACACACACACACACACACACACACACACACACACACACACACACACACACACACACACACACACACACACACACACACACACACACACACACACACACACACACACACACACACACACACACACACACACACACACACACACACACAGAAGACGCCCCGTGAACCCAAAGCCCAAGTTCATGATAATCCATTTAGCCATTTTATACAAGAAGAGTCTTTGTTTGTTTGACGAAACACCACCAACCGGATGGTTCTAAAGACAGGGCCGTTTCCTTTGAGCGTTTTCCCCAAATCTCCAAGAGGAAGGCAAAGAATTAATCTTCTAATATCTCAAATTTGCAGTTGAGATTATCATCTGAGACGTTAGATCACACTCAGTCATTACACAATGGAGCTGGGTGATATGGACAAAATCAAATATCTTTTGACAAAATACCTCGTTCCCAAATAGCAACAAAAAAAAATCTTCTAGCTCAAGGTGTGAGCTTGTAGATCGGATAACATTTTGACAATTTTATAAAATAAAAATCACACTTGTGTGAACTGAAGATCATCATAGATCACCACATTCCGGCCAATCACTTTTGGCGTCCTCACTGTTTAAGCCCTCAGCCAATCAAATCATCGCTACGGGGTACACACAGAGTAGACACACAAAGCTGGAAGACAAGACGAGACTTGCCATGTAGTTCTTTCAAAATTTGGCGGTCAAAGATGAGAGCAGTCCTCTGTCTCTGCCTCTTTCCTGTGGGTGGATGAAGTCTATCTTAGCAGATCACCCACATAGCTGTATAAAGCGGAAGGACTGTGGGCTGGCACCAGTTCATAAGAGGTAGCATATACTAAGTACTAGCCTGGACCTGATCCTATGAATCAGTCTGTTTGTGCTAGTTACGTCACGTGAGGACTTGAATTTCACAAGTTGCCTCGTTGGCGCAGCTGTCTTTGGGGGCTGTTTTGCTAAATGTGTGGATTGCGTTAGCGGTTAGCGCCTGCAGCAGTCATTATTTCAATCTTCACCGTAGATTGTTCCAGACCAATCACAGCGGTAGTCGTGTTGCTTGAGGGCATACATGTAAATACGGGGTAACGGCATCAGTCCACAAACTCACGAGTCCAAGCAGAGGACAATATAGCTCTCATGGATATATACGGTTTGACCATTCTCGTCACAGTTCAGTATGTGTTTTGTCCTGTCGTGTTTACTGTATGTATATCCTCTTTCTGTGGTGCTGCATGACAACCACATTTTTCTCCAGGGATCAATAAAGCACAGTATCTACCACCCATTTACCTGCCATGTAGTATCCTGGACTAGCACAGTATCTACCCATTTACCTGCCATGTAGCAGCCTGGACTAGCACAGTATCTACCACCCATTTACCTGCCATGTAGTATCCTGGACTAGCACAGTATCTACCACCCATTTACCTGCCATGTAGTATCCTGGTCTGGACTAGCACAGTATCTACCACCCATTTACCTGCCATGTAGCAGCCTGGACTAGCACAGTATCTACACATCTACCTGCCATGTAGCAGTCTGGACTAGCACAGTATCTACACATCTACCTGCCATGTAGCAGCCTGGACTAGCACAGTATCTACCCATCTACCTGCCATGTAGCAGTCTGGACTAGCACAGTATCTACACATCTACCTGCCATGTAGCAGCCTGGACTAGCACAGTATCTACACATCTACCTGCCATGTAGCAGCCTGGACTAGCACAGTATCTACACATCTACCTGCCATGTAGCAGCCTGGACTAGCACAGCCTTCCAAGTATCACTGCATCACTGCTACAGCTGTGCCAATGAAAATATTGCTCAGACTTGGCATGGCGGACACAATGACATAAGCTATGATGATTGCCTGTGTTGATTCAATCTGGACAGAGTTATAAACGGTAAAAAAAGGGGGGAAAGCCGAAGATTAATAAGATTTTCTTGTGATAAATCACAAGAAAATGTTCTTGTGATTATTTTTCTCTTAAAAAGAAAACTGCCTTCGCAAACACTAACGTGTTTTCTGTGCCTGATCCTCAGTTAATATAGAGTGCTTCTAATTACATAATTGCTTTTTGGGGGTTTTCTGTGTTAGCCAACCCACATGCACATTTGAAGAAAATACTGCAGGCTTATTTGTCACCCCCCCCCCGTCGTCGTCATGGAGTAGATTTTTCCAGCACAGAGCGACTTCACACAGCCCTATGGTGACATCATCTTTAGTTGCATCGCCACTTCCTTTAGCTGCAAAAAAGGATGACATCACCGAAGGTGAAGATGATAATAGTGAAACACTAGAGTATATGACATCACCCGGATGAAAGACGCAACAACAATGGTATTCAGCTGTCTTGAAATGGGGCATTAAATGGACTCCCCCTACCTTTATAAAAAAACACGTTATCTATTTTCTAACTTCACTATCAGTGTCCATCCTGAAGGACAGAACAAAAGATCTGTCCCATCTTGTCATTTCCTCCACAGAGGAAAGGGAAATGGGAGTCCTTCGTTACTTCCTGATCATGTGACGTGACAGGGGCCTGGGACATGTGACATGACACGAGAGACATGTAAACAGGTTATCTATCCCATGTCCCCATCCAGATACATCCTTTAGTGGAAACTCTCTCTCTCTGTGTGTGTGTGTGTGTGTGTGTGTGTGTGTGTGTGTGTGTGTGTGTGTGTGTGTGTGTGTGTGTGTGTGTGTGTGTACGGCCGTCCTTCAGGAGGAACTGACAATAAAGTGTGATTGACATGGGTATCTGTCTCCTGGCGCGAGGAGCTACACAGTAAAATCCTCATTCATCTGTTTATAAGTTTGCGAATGTAACCAAATGGACCCTTACTTACTGGGTCTCACAGTTAAAGGAACACCTTTTAAACACAGTTTACATGAAAGCATGTAGTGTTAGCCCCATCTGTGCCCCTCCCCCTTCGTTGCTACAGCTTGTAGCTTGTCACCTAGCTAGCGCTGACATCCAGGACTGAGGGGAGGGCGTGGTGTATTCTCATGGGGGAGAGAGTTGCACAGGGGATACCGATGCTCAAATAACCCATGATTGCAGAATCAAAGGATCAGACAAGAGACATAACAAAAGCTTCAGGACTGAAAGGACAACTAGAAGCAGGTGCTGCTGTCAAATTCTCCCCGTCGTCAAGCCAGAGAGATGCAACAACAACATGGTTTTGAGCGGGTTTCTTCTAGCATGAGGATATAGTTTGAATTATTAAGTGCTTTCCACAGGGAGAGCCGCCCTACACCCACGTATACTGACACAGCTCGCAGAAAGAGGTTCAACACGACGCGAGCTGGAGCGCGTGCGTGCGTGTGTGAGAGAGAGGCATGAACGTGACAATTTCACAGCATTGTGCCTATACACCTCTGCGCCTGTCAGATTGCCCGTGCCCCGCAATCTGACCGCTCGGCTCTCATTAAAGATGTATTACTAGACGTGTCAGTTGCTTCCCGTGTGAAACAGCCTTTACAATCGCATGCACAAAGCAGGCATAATGATTTAAGCCATTTAGGCCTGACGTCATTTTTCTTTTACAGTTTTCTGTTTGTGTAGTTTCTGTATCAGTAGGTGCTCAATATTTCATGTCAAGGACCCCCAAAAATGATATGTAATTGGCTGCCGACCCCCATCTGAAAATATGTCTAGAGTTAAAAACGTTTGCTCTGAAAGAATATATTATATTCAAACTTTTGTGCATGCACATTTTCGCGATTTCTGAAAAATAGCAGACCTACAAGTTCATAGCGGCACTCGGTGCTGCGCTGTGAGCTTGTAGATCTGCTATTTTTCAATAGCTAAAGTATAACAAAATGCTAAAAACACCAACAGGGGTTCCCGCCCTGCAGAATGGGTTAAGCCACTGAGCCAGTGCTTCTCAGCTGTGTTTACAGTAAGCCTACAGTGGTTTAATTTTGGCTTTCGATTCATACCTCTGATTTCTGATTATTTTTTATCTTTTTTACCCATTGGGCTTTTCGAGCTAAGGGAAGCTCAAAGTTGTTTTAGGTGGAACGGGAGGATTTGATAATGGCAGACACATGTCTAGTTAAGAAACGTCTGGATATATTTTGGTGTACAAAAAAAGAGACCATCTGTGTGGTCTCATCTGTAGTAAGGCCTCCTTGTAAGAACAGCTGACATTCAGATACCAAGATTTGTTTATCTTGACTTGAACCCATCAAAGAGCACCTTGTTCAGTCTACACTGAGGACGCCAACTTGGCTTCTTCTTAGGTACATTTTAGCGTAGGTGGGATAGGCAAATAATGGTTTATCTATAGTCATAAACTTCATATTTGGCTGGGCCACAGGCACAGAGCAGGTCCAGCCCTATAAAACTCAATGTGGGTGACTGAATTTCTGATGAAGTTAAGATGTGCTGATTAAATCGCAATACTGGAAAGGAAGGTGATATAACTACAAATTGACGTCATTCCGAGCTTCAGGAAAAGGAGGTACCAGAACTTCTCTTCGGAACCCATGCACCTCCAGATGTCCTAACTCGCCAAACTATAATTAGGGAAGCCTTTCCAAACCACAAGATTTTATTGCGCTTAAGTCAAACCATTGGTCGCCGGTCGGCCGGTTGGCCTAACAACGCACAAACTAAAGGCAGAGTAATTGTCCCTCCAGTCCAGTCTGTGATGTAGACCTGCTGCCATCCAACTTTCAAACTCACTTAAAAAACATTTCCTAAGTCGTTCCTCGCTAACGCAATGCCAAAAATACGTAAGTGATTGTGTAAAAAAGCAATTTTATTCTATTATTAGTACAGAGATTAGCATTGATGTTGTGCCCTGTTCCAAACATCTAGTGCTTCCCTCGTTCTGTGCATATACAGTGGAAATGCTGTGGAAACTTTCTGGATACCCGTTTGTCACACGTGTATCTTAATCCTGGGCCAATTGCTGAAGACGTAGGTAGATCGGCATCATTCTGTGCCACTCACAAAGAATGTGCATCACATTCCTGTCTTGGCTGATGTCCAAAATACACTGGGGTAGGAGTTACTGCTATCAACGGCAAATTACCCAACAATGAAGCCAACCAGATTAGGTGCAGAGCTCTCAGCTGACTCAATAGGTATAACACAACCAGTGAGCTTGCCAAGTGCTATGCCATTACATTGTGAAACGTGATACACAAAAGATAAACTCTGCATCATTAAATGTTTCAAATTGTTTCCAATCGAAAATACACCATTTTTGTGACATCATAATCCTACCCCCCAATCATACAACAACAGCTGTGAGTGATGCTTAAGTTCAGGTGGGTGGTGCTAAGTTGAAAACTAGGTATACTTAATGAACAATTTTAACACTTTCTGTACACTTTTAAAAATGCATCTTCCTCCTAGTATATTCGTAGTATGATGAACATGTTTTAGGAGGGAACTCCTCACGGCACTCCATCTTTAACGCGTATATACTGTAAAAGGCATGGTGGTGGGTTACAGTACACACAGAGCCATCTAATATTGAGGGGGCAGAAAACAGCCCGGTCACGTGGTTCATGTACCGTACTCGCGCGAGCCCATAGACTCCAATGCATTCTGTGAACTTCCGGTTGTCCCCATTCGTTGTCCCCATTCAACAGAAGTTGAATGGAGCCAGTTTCTGTTTTCCTCCCAGAATTTTCCCCAGAGAGGCTGGACAGCAGACGGCTGGACTTTGAATTTCTCTAACTATAAACTTTCATGACAGCAGAACAGCCCAAGTAACAAATATAATTTATGAAAAGCTACTACATTGAAGTCTGTTCACAGAAGTTGTTGTAGGCTATGTGGGGATTATCTGACGAGGTACCATTTGAGTGGGCAAAACCTTACATATACTAAATAATACTAAATTGTTTATAGGGTCAATATAAGTAAAATAATATAGCCTTTCTACAGGAGTATCTTTTTATATTTTTCCAAAAAGAATACAAACAGCCAATAGCATATTGCAAAGTTATCCCCCTCACTGGTGACAATTCCGGGAGGAAAAACGGGCAAGCACCGGGGCGATGAAGTGAACATGAAGTGAACGGAATTTGCGTAACTCTGTCTTACTCTATGGCTCCGAGTACACATAGCCAGTGTCTATCGGCGGTGGTGCTGAAGTAGTACAGAGTGACATGTTCTGTCCTTTGTTTGTCATTATTGTATCCAACTGGCAATTGTGTAATTTAAAAGACGCTCGTCTTGCGGCCTGCTTGGCTCAGTATGTCATTGTGCTCATGATGTCAGCTATATTACAGTGACGGTCATATTATCCATACCTAGAGACTGCTTCTCGCCTTCTCCCACTCTGTGCTGCTGAGTGTAGCTCTGCACCTGCAAGAAAGACATCACTTAGCCTTGTTTTATGCTACAAACATAAAATGGCATATCGTTCAAATAAAAGGTTAAAAGAGTGATTTAAGACGTTTAATCCATGTCTATGAACTTGCCACAATATCATTTTTATCGTATTTTATATTGTTAAATACATCTTCACAATAGAAATAAGCTGAGATCAATCCGTATTAACGTGTTATTATATGCTCTGTTGATTAATTTAATTCACACAATAGGAACACAATGGAACAGGTACCCACTCCCCAGCATTTGTTTACTGTACTTCCGTGCTGTTTACCGTACATTTTTTACTAATAAAGTATGCAATCAAATCATCTGTTTGCATTCCCAGCAGTTCACAGTAAGGCCAAATTTATATTTAGCCGCTCACTTAAAATTGTAGATCTACAAGCTGCATCGCTTTGCCGTTTGCATGCTTGTAGATCTGCCATTTCAGGAGCACACAACTACTAAGTATATGTGGAGCTTAACTTGTTGTTGCCTGTCACAATTCATGTACTTTTTTTTTTACTATGCCTAAAAGGCAAACAGACATTTCTATTCCAATAGTTAATACCAAAAACACAATTTAATTGTTGTAGTTTTGTATTGTAATGTCATAATCGTGACAGCCCGAGCTTAAGAGTTAAGTGTATCTCACTGGGCTTGCCAGAAACACCTTAGGGTTACGGAGCACAACGAAACAGTGTGGCCTGTTTTGTCTGTTGGACTGTTGGTATGTGCACAAGCCCACGCACACAAGAGACATACTGGCACACTTGGCAATGTCACTGCAGAAAATTAGAACCTATCTCACCTCCTGACTGCCATCAATTAAACTCTGAATAAGCCAATTTCACACATCATATGACAGTAATTGCTACTGTATACAAACATCTGTCTACATTCTACAAAGCAGTCTTTTTTTCCTGTTGCGATGCGTCACTAAGCAATGCTGTCATGTTGTGTTGGCTTGTTATTTTTGGCGAGCGCCACCGCTGTGTGTGACAACGTATAAACGAGGCTTTAGCCTTCAGACATTGATAAGATAAGGACAGGACAGCTTCCCTTCAGGAGCCAGCTCAATCAAAAAATATATAGGCCTATAAATATCTCATTTGTAACTACAGACTGGGGAGTGGGGATGGTAGATAGGTTGGGTTTTCTTTACCAGTCGAAGGCTAAGTTTATGCTTATTATTTGTATTTGCTTTATTTTTTTCACCCCAATTTTGCCAAATGATTCCTCCCCACACACATTGCTGTGGATTGTCACTGCTGTTGTATCCCACTGGCTCACATGCCAGTGAGGCGCCCCCACCGGGAGGACGTAATGAGAAAAAGAAGAAAGTGTGCAGGTGTTTTTGATTCTTTGATTTGTATGCATATCCACTTTTAGGTGTGCAAGAAACGTTTAATGACCATTAATTAACCTGCCTTAATCGAGGTGAGAGCAGCATATTTCTGTGTGCATGTAAACAACACACTCATGTAGTCTCAGTCTTGACTAGCACACTTTTCTGTGACAGACACTTTTAAGAATTATTACCAAATGATATTGCAGCCAGAACTGTTCTTGGGACATGCATGTACTGATCTGCAGATTTCTAAGGGAGGGGTTGACAGATGTACACTGATTCGTTTCGCCATCAACGGGATATAACGCAACAATCTACCGACAGTAACTGACAGTAGAAATATGAAGGAATGGGTGGGGTGGTGGTGTTTCCTATTTTATATCTAATTAGCAGCCTGTCCTCATGCTTACACTCGATATGGTCACCTCTATAATGAGTGGAACATGGAGACTGAGCAGGCTGAGTGACAGACAGGAGGACAGGAGACAGATGGAGGGCCGGGGCATGAATGGCCCTCATGGCAGTGCACCTGTGGTGCAACACAGTGCGCAAACTAAGCACAAAAACAACTACGAATTTGAATGGTCAAAGACAGAAAACAACAACAACATCATCAACAAACACCACCGCCCAAGAAACACTGCTGTTAAAGGAGAATTCCATGCTAGAATGCTTTCTTATCTTTCTTTGTAGTTGTTACGTCCCCACCAAAGGGGTCCAGGTGTTTTTTTGTGCAAAAACTCCTTATTGGCTATTTCCCCTACCATAAGCCCTCAATGAATTGCATTGCATTGAATGGGAATTGAATGGGGCTATGGGGTGTTATGCTAGTTCGCTTATTTCCATCGAAAGAAGTAGTAAAGTGTGCGGCTTGGGATATTATTTACATTATGAAGAGAGGATATATACAAAGAAATTATAATTTTGAGCAATGGAAATAAGCGAATTAGCACAACACCCCATAGCCCCATTCAATTCCCATTCAATTCAATGCAATTAATTTAGGGCCTATGATAGGGGAAATAGCCAATAAGGAGCTTTTGCACAAAATAACACCTGGACCTCTTTGGTGGGGACGTAACAACTACAAAGAAAGGTAAGAGAGCCTTTTAGTATGGAATTCTCCTTTAACACAAACAACACAACTGCTCTAGTAGACTAGTATGTATGTATGGCATGTACACAAACAAATAAACATGCCCCCAATTTCCCAAAACACACAGGCATCCGACAGTGCTGTGGTGCCTGAGGAGCTATTCAGCAAAACACGACATGCGTCACTAATGACAGGATTGTTACTGCGGAGGGGAAAGGCACAACAACAGCACGAAACTGTATCTATAGTATCTGTACAGTGAGGTGCTTTGGCAAGCTGAAACGCTGACCTTAATGAAAGAGAACACAACAGACCTAGGCGAATAGACCTAGATGTAATCCCCATGGGACTTCAGACTGCCTATCTTCAGCATATGGAACTACAATGTGAATTATGTATGAATAAATGACTAAGTTTTAACCTTTATTTAACCACAAAAGAAAACACATTGAGACAGAAGTCAAATAATGTTATAAAACTCTAACTACCAACAAATGGCCCATAGCACTTACCCCACCCCCTTAGATGGCAATTCTGTAGACTTAGATAGCATTTGATACAGACTTATAGCATGTTATGTAAACAGCATAAGTGCATTGTATGTAGTCATAGCACGTCATAGTACATAATGTATATCATAGTAGTATAGATGTATAGCTTATATGTATAGTTTCATTATAGATATTCCACTGTTACTTTCTTAGCTTACGCATGTTTCATGATAAATGTTTTTATGTGATGTATTCCCCATGCTTTTTGTTCTTGCTTAATGTAAATCGCTCTGGATTAAGAGCGTCTGCTAAATGCCTAAATTGTAAATTGTAAATTGTAAATACAAGGCACAACATTTAGGACAGACAAATAACATTTGTAAACACAGTACCCACTACCTAGGAAGCTCAAGAAAAGAACAGGAAGATAAAATGAGTTGACCAATAAAAACTAATGTAAAGAAAGTAACAAAGTTTGCAACTAAACTAATATAAGACTAGAGCAACAACATATCCTATACGTCGAAGCAGGAGGAGCAGTGTCTGGGAAATGTGCCCGGTCCCATACCAATCCTTTTAAAACTCACTAGGGGAATCACAGAAGCCAGTTTGAGTCTGGTTTGTAGGTCATTCCAAGACCAGGACCACTTTTTCAGCTTGCGCCAACTTGGTGGCGCAAGCAGAAAAAGTGGCCCTTGGCTTTAGCTTCCCTGTGTTATTACAAAACACTGCAAAGTATTTGATTAGTCTGGAATCTGGATACTATACACACCTTAAATGTATTCTGTTCACACTACCATAAGATCGACACAAACCTCCACAGTGTTAATATTTGTGATTCAGTCTCTGGACAATTGACATAGAAATGACAGGTGTCTGCAATTGTAACGCAATAAACGCACAATTCTATTTATGTTCAGGTTTTTTTTTTTAAACCTGTAAACCAATGAACGAGCAGGGTGGGTTCATGATCCAAGTATCTGATGTTGCAGCCACACAGTAAAATCCTGTGTTAATTTAAGAATGGACCCATGGAGCCATTTTACTGTGCATACAAATAGTTGAGACTATACAGTTTTGCCTGACACTGTATATACTTTAAATATGTCCCGTCTCTAGGGCTGACTCCACTACGTGCTAAAAACAGAGAAGTGACGCACAATCATCTGCCAGCGCTCCCATTATAGCACATTGTTTAGTAACATCACATTAGGCTCCAATGTCAGCTCTGGATATTTCAAATTGGAGAACAGCATCCTGTTAATGCTAACAACAATACTGTCTATGTCAATAGTATACATCAGGGTGCATTTTGCAAAATATTGTGTTTGTTGTCATGATTTGTCACGACAAGAGTTGGCTCTGTACGACGCTTATAAGGTCTTTAAATAAATACGTTTTGAAATGTCTATGGGAAAAATGCATTGGAAACTATTTCCTGGGCCTGGTGTCGTCATGAAAGGGGGCGGGACTGCAACGCTCTATAGGCCTAGGGCAGTGGTTCCCAAACCTTTTAGCCCGTGACCCAAAAGAGAAATTAGACCTTTGCCTAAACATTTATTTTCTAATTTATGGAATTTCTTAGATTTTTATTTATTCACGATTTATTCACACATTTTTCTCTCAAATAATATTTATAAAACAATTGTAGAAATCAAAAAATAAACGGACCCAATTTGGTAACCCAGGTAACTCCAAATGAACCTCAACGTCTAATGGAGGGTCCAATGAGGGTCCATTGGACCCTCTCAGGGTCCCTGGACACCACTTTGAGAACCATGGATCTCATAACTAAAGCCACTTTGCTGCCTACCAGACAGTGTTGAATGTAGGCCAAAAGACAAGCTAGTGGTTTATAGAAATACTGTCACCTATTTGATCAATTCTCTTCCAATGAGAACTTACTATTTTATTCAGACACCATAGCAATTATTAATAACTACTCACCAACACAGCTTATTTATTTTTATTTTTTTGCTAAGTGGTAGTGGTGAGGTAAAGAGGATAAATTAGTATGCAAGCTGACCTAGTTAAGAGACACGACAACAGTACATACCCACAGAACCAGCAGGAGTCTCACCAACATTGATTTGTCACTGGGTGGGTGCACGATGTGACAAATATGATGGTGTGCATGCGAGTGTGTGTGTGTGTGTGTGTGTGTGTGTGTGTGTGTGCGCGCAACTGTGCATGCGTTCGTGTCCCACAAAACAGGAACTTAGCATGGGCGTGCCTGATGAAAACAGTGGCAAATGATGTGGTAAGTTTAGATGTTTGGTAAGGGAGGCAATAAAGCATGTTTCCTGCACAGTGCACACAAGAGTTCATGTGCAACAGTTTACATACAGAGGGTCAACATGGCTTAGTGACAGTTAAGGACACACAAAAACAATCAACCACGTGGTCCGTCTGTCTAACGTAACAGGACACACACACACACACACACACACACACACACACACACACACAAGATTACCACTTACCAGTGGCTAACATGTGTGCATACTTTCAAACAAGCCGCTCGACACAATTAAATGGCCCAAGAATCCAAGATGCCAAGAACTATTATCACAAAGTATGAGCACCTCAGCACCACATCTTTATTGCTTATCCATTCAGCAATGAATGCACAATGCCAACTGGCATGCTGCGCATTAAACAGAAGGTCAGTTACAGGATGAGATGATCAATGCATGCATGCTGGTGATAGAACAGCCATATCCTGCCTGCACACTTTTACTGTCTACTGCCTGAAGATTCTGTGCTGAATGTTAATGTGCGATTCATGGCACAAGATTGATGCATGTGTGTGTGTGTGTGTGTGTGTGTGTGTGTGTGTGTGTGTGTGTGTGTGTGTGTGCGTGCGTGCGTGCGTGCGTGCGTGCGTGCGTGCGACGTGCATGTGTGCTTGCTTGCACTCTTGTGTACAAGATTTATGTTGTGCAGTGTATAGTGACGCTTTTATAAGAGGGTAACAAAACAGCAGATAAATGTGACTCAATAAACTACATGCAGCACCACACCAGAACAAAGATGGCTGGGCTGATCACATACCACAGAGTTCAGTAGGGAGCACCATAGAGCTGGAGTCTGGAGATGGTTCAAATTACGTAAAATACACAAACACATGACAGAACACACAAACAGACAGACAGTCAGTGGTATCTACATAACACACCCGGCATACACACACAAAAATAGCTCCATTTGGGCATCCGGGTGGGTGGTGTAGAGGTTAAAGTTCAGTTCCTGGCCAGTGGCCACCACCAGCAGAGATACCTCCATGGTGCCTCCGGCTTAAGTTGGCCGGCCACTCCAATTAACACAAACTCGGGTCCTTGAGTGTGAAGCCAAGCCGGCAGGGGGACGGCGATCTCTGTCGCTGCACTAGTGACTCCTACAGGTTGGTCAGGCACCTGTTCAACAGGGAGTGGATCTGGGAGAGATATAGCGTGTTCCACCCGCAACGTGTTACGCCCTCCCAGTGCAAACTCCTCACTATCAGCAGCTTTGTGTGTATCGCAGGAGGCATGTGCACATGTGGTTGTCTAGTACACTAGTACAGTAGTACACCCTCTCGTAGATCAACAGTAGGGCTTGGCAGTGACAGGGCCATGGTAAATACTAAATGCTCTCCAGAGATCCCTTGATAACAGAGGAATCAACACCTATAAAAGGTCTAATCTGTGGTGGCTGAGTGGCTCACACAGCTGAACACATGTACAGTATGTCTGCTTTACAATATGCAGAGACCCTTTCTTCAAATGGACACACTGTGAGAAAAACTAACTAAACCAGTTTGGTCACGGTATAACTAGTACAACTTCAACCAGGACAAACATGGTGCACATGTACACTACTAGTACATACACAATCATGCACACAACCATGCACACACACACACACACACACACACACACACACACACACACACACACACACACACACACACACACACACACACACACACACACACACACACACACACACACACACACACACACACACACACGTGTGCTGAAATCTGTCTGCCTTTGCCTATGAAGAGATGCAAGATGACAGTGACTCCGTTGGTTTAAACCATGTGACCTGGAAACCAACCATCTAATTAAATTTTCATATTAATGTAAGCCCTGAGGGGCATCTCTGCACCCGACTGGCAACATCCTCACTGTAAACAAAGCTGGGCCAAAACCTGCATACCACTCACTAGTCACTACTCACTACCAATGGGAGATAAAATCAAGTAATACGAGTCTGATGATATTATGAGACTACGGTATGTTAACGTTGGAATACGCTATTGTACACCAGTAAATTAATTACAATGAATTGTAACTTGGGCTGACATACTGTATAAGCCTATTCCTTACTGATGGGATAAATAGTGCAGTGGACTAAACATTCCCAAGTATAGGATAGCTTAACAAACACCGGTCCAGAATTCATTATCTCTACAGTCTGACCTTCAGAGACACTTTAATAAAGCGACTGGCCTGGGGATCAAACAGGCCGCTTTCGGCTACAAAAGCTAATTTGGACCAAAACTTGGCACCTCTCGCTCTCCCATGGTCAGAGGCTGACCCCATTGCCATCATGGCACTGCAGTATCTATGCGAACGCCTTTTCATGGCTTAGGAATCCCACTTCTGGCCTGTGAAGCTGCACCAGACAGACAGTGTTGCCTTGTCAAGCACTCTGCCTCCATGCACAAAGGCGTATGCAATATGCAATTATGCATAGCCTTTATTAGCCTACATATGCAACACACAGAATATGTAACGCATAAAATCAATACGCAAGTGAAGCATGTGTGTAACATAGTATGCATGTGACCCTCCCCCAGCGCACGCACGCACACACTTTTTTTGATGAATTAACACTCCAGACTTTGCTGTGCGGGTGGGTTAAAACTAAGTAAGTCAGATGTCGTCTAAGTCCAATTGGAATCCTTTCAGTCCACCCACATCTGTATAAAGAGGTTATTCTAACCCCACCCCCTGGCTCTGGCAACCAAACAACAGTGAACTATAAACAGTACACACTCAGCCCACACATAACAACACATCAAACAACTCCCTGGCTATGGATACACAGAAATACACAGAAAGAAAGAAAGATAAGGAAGAAACAAAAATCTAGACTTTAGAACGTTTACAAGGTGTTTAATTCACCTCATGTACAATCTGCTTGCCTCCACCTCTGCCATTAAATGCATGCCAAAGTGGCCAGTAAAAGTCACAATGTTAAAATGTGTTGTGTTACAAAGTTGCCCCTTGAGTTTTAAGTCTTTCTGTGTATCATGGATTCTTTGTGGCTTCACTGCCCTCGACCTATCTGATCTGGGGCGGGGGTGATCCAAGTCCTACAACCACAGGTCTGTCTGCTGGCTGTTCATTCATTCATATTCATACACAGATGGTGGAGGAAACCAAGGCACCCCAACCTGCACATCGGGGTTCAGCAGCGTCTTGCCAAGGACACTTGGAAAGCAACTCTGTGGAAGCCCGGGAACTGTTCCCAACTGTTCCCACTGTTCCCAGGTTCCCCGGGAACTGGGAACCTTGTGGTATGAACCTTCTGGTTCCCATCCGGCCGCTCTGCCGGCCACTCTACCCCTGAGCCACTGCTGTCCAAGCAACTACGGTCAACGATAGTCCACAGTGTTCCCCCTGTTTGAGTTAAGTGAAAATGTCCTGTATAATTTACAGCCGCAGTACGGTACTACAACCTGAGCAATGGGCATGTAATCATTATATGCTAATATTTCAATAAAAAAGGCAAACGGAGAGGAGAGAGCCCCCCGTATAGAGCCCCTTGTGTGGACCCCAGTGAGGGTTTAAGTGGTTAAGCCTCATATCTCCATCTCACATTCAATATCAAAATAAATCTGTTTAGTGCTTAGCTTTGAATTTGCATTCATGCAGTGTATAAAAAATAGTTGTTTCACTGGGCGTTACGCACACATACTCAAGCACTCAGGTATGATGTGCGAGCCTGACCAATGGAGAGGGCCCTCAGACCTGGCTGACCAATGGAGAGGGCCCTCTCAGACCTGGCTGACCAATGGAGAGGGCCCTCAGACCTGGCTGACCAAACGCAAAGCTGCAGGCTGAAGGAAACGAGCCAAATGAATGACAGATGAAGTCAAAGCCCCGGAGAGAAAGAACAACGCCAAAATAATAAAAACAAAGCCCGCCGACACTTACATACACAGGCATTTATGCGCGCGCGCGCACACGCACACACGCGCACACACACACACACACACACACACACACACACACACACACACACACTTCTAACAAAGAAAAAAAAAAGTCCAAGACTCAATCAATTTGCAGTGTGTGGAGAAAGCGAAGCCACATGTTTTTCATAAGTTCTCTAACAGAGCGGGGTGAGGTAATGATGATGTCATCTCTGTCCTCTGGACAGCTTCAAATTAATATAACTGGGCTGCATTCACTTTAAACACTTTTACACACACACACACACACACACACACACAACACACTCAAAGAGTAACAGTGTACATTTACACACATGTCGTGGATGTACTATAGGCATGTATCTAAATATGCAATTATGAATTTACGCATGCATAGTGCATACACACATACATACTGTACATAAACACATGCATACCTACATGGTAACGCTGTGCATAATGGGCCCCCATGTCTACTATGATACATTATAAACATACCGGTACTTATAATGTAGAATAACATGGTTTATTATACACTGTAATTAGTTATAAGATCTCATAACTGCATTTTACAATGTATTTATGAGAATGAGTGCTTATTACTTTACAATTGTGTTATAAATCATATAACAAGTATTTATGAGTGCTTGTAACTATAATAATATAGTTATAGTTACGAGTAAGACGCGCAAACGCGGGAAGCGAACGCACTCAGCTCCATATATGGGCACAAAAGGGGCCAGGTCCACAACAAACAAATCACTGGCCCCTTTTGTGCCCATATATGGAGCTGAGTGATTGCTGATGCAACACACTCCATATTTGGATAGCGGGACAGACACACGGACAGACAGACAGACGCACGCACAGACATGATCTGCTAGGTCTCATAGTAAGTGCTCACTGCGTTCGCAATAAGCCATTTACAATGCATTACAGACATGGGAATGGAATACATAGCTAGTATAAATGTTGCTGTTGCCTATAGCCTTTTCTACGTCGTTATTATGATTATCAGAGCTTCTCTACTCTAAGCCCTTTAACCGCCTTTTTATTATTCATTCTCTGGGTCAAATGGACCACACTGGACATCCTACTTCCTGCCTCTTTGCATGTACCGTAGAATTGACCAGGCTCAACAGCATCTTGCATGGCTGCAAAGGCATTCGTCAGAGAAGAGAAAATAAACAAGAAAGAGTTCAATGTTCAAACAGGCCAAGCATCCATTACAATGTCCAACTTGGAAATGTGTTTTATTTTCTATGTGTGCATGGATTTTTTTTTAAATATCTTAACACTAGGATAACGTGTAAGGTTATCAGAACGAATGCACTTGAGTTTGTTTAGGCCTATGTTTTTCAATATGTTAAAATTGAAATAAATAATAAATACAGCATCACTGAGGCGTGACTTCGGGGAAGTATTCACCTTCCCCGGGACATAGAAACATTCCTCTTTTCCCAGCCAAGGCTGGCAATAAAAGCATCTAGCCTCCCAACATTCCCTTAGCAACTGCAATATTCATGAGTACGCAAAACCCCAAAGTAAAAGAGGAGGTTAGATCAATGTGGAGGTGGAATAATAAATATATGGAATATGGATCATGTTTGCATTTTCTATCTGCACAGTCATTGGCTTGGAGATAAAACAACAACAAAAACAACTCATATGATGTCCCACAAGCAGTTCAAATTAGACCCTCAAATCTTGAGGGAAGGCTTTGGATATCAGGTCCTCCATAATATGGTGAACAATCACCAGACTTTAAGCACTGGGAACCAGAGAGGGGAAGGCATCTTGGAGCACTGGCCCTCCAGACAATTATCATATTTGTCTTGGCCTTTTTGACATCAAAAGGCCTAGCCCTGGTATGAAACTGATATCCAAAGAGTCATTAGAAGTTGAGAAATATCAAAGTACCAGAGCAGAGGTGGTGTTGTGCTCTTGAGTGTAATATATGAGCCAAGATCGAGGGGGAATAGTTCGGAGAATAGTCTGGAGAATAAGCGTGAAACAGAGGGAGAGAGAAATAAATAGTAAATGAATCTGCGCCTATCTGTTTAGAACAGTGGCTTTCAACCCTTTTCATATCAAGGTCCATTATTTATTCAGCATTTGAGCCACGGACCACCAGATTTGATGAGATTCTCATCAAGAGATGCTCACCGCTCCTTGGCTGCGGCTCACCGCTCCAAGAGATGGGCCAAATGCGGAGAACAAATATCACTGCGGTAACGTGTGACAAATCATCACGACTTTGACTTTGTCCACAATATGCTGTTGGACTGTTGGCACTATAGGAGATGTAACAGGCAAACGACAAAATCAAAATAACAATTCTACGTTTTCCAATTGTGTAGAATTCTTGTAAATTAAGTAATACAGATGTTTAACAGTAATTTAACTCTTGAGAGCATAAAATGGACCCATACGGGTCCCAAACCATTTTACGCTCTCAAGAGTTAACAATCAATAAGGGCCCATTTGGTTACCAACTCTGCATAATTTAGCTGGGGACCACCTGGAACCCCGTCAAGGACCACTGGTGGTCTGGTGGTCCCCGGACCACTGGTTGAAAACCACTGGTTGAGGACTTTAGGCCTATTTTTTGTAGTGCTAGAGTGATAGACCTGATAGTTTGCCATTATACTTTCCACTGTATGTGAGGTCCCTTCGTTATTTATTTTTTAAGTTTTAGTTTTTCGTTTAGCCTCGATAGTCAGTAGACAGTGGAGAGAGACAGGAAACACAGAGAGAGTTGTGGAGTGACATGCAGCAAATGGTCCGGCCAGCCGGGAATCAAACTAGGGACTCGCTGACAAGCATCTGAGCCCATGTGGTACGCGCTCTGACCACTCGGCGTGGCTGTCAGGTTGTTGCACACAGGTCCCTTCATCCTCAAACCTTGTAGTTGTATTGGTTAACCTATAGGTGGCGCTGTCACCATGTGTCTGGACCCAATCACAAATGACCCTACAGTACACCAGTGTTTCACCAAACCTTTTAGCTCAAGACACAGAAGAGAAATTAGACATTTGCCTGACCCAAACTAGTGAAAAAAGCATATCGACCAGCGCACAACGTTTCGCTTTAGTGCCATGTTGTGTCACTACTTCTTAAATGTTATTTTAATTTAAGGAAATGCATTTGATTTGATTTTGGGGTTTTTTATGTTGGAATTGACCCATAACAATTTGGCCGAGTGCTCTATGCTAACCATATATACACAATGTTCACAGAAGTAACAAAAGCAAGACATTGTGTGTGAGGTGAATGTGTATGTACATTGACTACTATATCGCTCAGCCCTACCCACATTTAGTTTTAGGTTATTTTATCGGCCCCACCTGACCTGATCTAGGAACACCTGGCTGCCTCCTCTGCACTCCCAAACTTAGGACATGTATAGTCACTCAGGAATGCAAATTCATAATTACAGCGTGCATGATGACAAATGAACTGGGCCTAACATTCCTCAACTGCAACTTAGCCACATTCCTTTCACAATTTGTGATGATTGGCCTAAACAGTTGTTGAATTTGACCTATTTAATAAATAGGTCAAAATTCAAATAAATTGTATTTATGTGTGGAGCCACTGACCAATATCTTGGAACCTAAATAGGTGATCAATAAGCTAAGCTACATGTGTCCGTTTTCATAAGCTTGGCCCAATAATGATCTACAAAGAAATGTGGTATTAACAACTGGACTTACAGTATATACAGGAGATGAAAATAAATGATGTCTGTCCTCTAGTCAGATGGACTTTATTAGTAGTTCTTTAGGCAAATCTTTTCAAATTCTCAAAATGTTACCTTTAATTACAGCTCCACCATCAGGCTGATTTAGGTCATATTTGTTGTGCAACTTTCAGTTAATGTTGAAAATATACATTTTCAACCATTGAATAGTCAAATAGACCATGGCAGATAGAGAAAAATAAAATGTGTCATCAGTTCCCTCCCATAGAATGAAAAGCAGCAAGTACTGTCAAAATATGATTTTCAAAAACCTGTGCAGCATGATAGATTGATAGACTGATGATTGATCAGCTGATTGGTGAGTTTGCACAGGCACAGGCAGATTTTGTTTAGTAGTTAGCCGCGGTCGTCGTCTTTGCTCATTAATGCTGGTAGAGAACACACGAAATTAGCCCCATATGTGCCCTCTCCCTACGCTCATTCTGTAGCTCCGAGATGAGGTCACACACTAGCCCCCTCCCACGCGTTTCAGGAACGGCCTTCAACGGCGCAAGCTTCCGCAGTGTACATTTCTTATCCTTACCACACCATTAATCCAAAACGTGTATGGACAATGCAACTTTACACTAATTCATACATAGGAGCGGCGCAGAAAATCCCGCCGCTCCTATGTATGAAAGCCTTTACGTCCCGTCTTTTGTCAGTCGCTTCCATGTTTATCAAGGAAGTGTGCGTGTGCGCGTGCATGTCGAGTGAACTGAAGTCAGTTGGAAATTTCGACCAGGGGAGGCGCCGGGGAGGCGCTAAAGCTTTTCAACTTCCTTGATAAACATGGAAGCGACTGACAAAAGACGGGACGTAAAGGCTTTCATACATAGGAGCGGCGGGATTTTCTGCGCCGCTCCTATGTATGAATTAGTGTAAAGTTGCATTGTCCATACACGTTTTGGATTAATGGTGTGGTAAGGATAAGAAATGTACACTGCGGAAGCTTGCGCCGTTGAAGGCCGTTCCTGAAACGCGTGGGAGGGGGCTAGTGTGTGACCTCATCTCGGAGCTACAGAATGAGCGTAGGGAGAGGGCACATATGGGGCTAACACGAAATATGAAACCACACACAGGTAACGTACTGTCTACTACTAACCATGAATTCATTCTTGAGAAGTTGTAAAGCATATTGCGCATGATTGCACAGCCCACTAAAATAATTAATTTAACTTTTGGCAGCCTTATTATTTAATGCTGCTTCTTTCATTGTCATGTCACGCTTGGATAATTTAATGAAGTAGCCCCATGAAGTTGAACCTGCCAGCCCACATACATAACTCCAGATTAGCTGCCATATTATTTATTATCATGTAGCCTACAGTTTGACACGGGCACGGAATTATGGATACACCAAACCAAGCAATTTCTTTTCAGCGAGTCTGAGCAGTGAGCAAAAGGGTATAACATCAAATACACACTCAAATTGACAACATTCACTATTTATGAATATCTAGAATAATAAATATAATACTTAAAATGAAACCATACCTGTTCTGGTGTTTAAGTGAGCAAAAGGAGATGGAAATGTGGAATCAAAAGTGCGTCCACAATACCGCAAGCAAGTGTTCCCACTGTCCCGAGAGATTCCCGAACCTTGAGTTGATTCTGATTCAGGATTTGAATTCGATGAGCACGTTGTTGTGCGTGCGCCGCGTCAATACTGGGTTTTCACAGACATATAAATGACCTGGATTGTTGCAAGAGTTCTCATGTAGACGACGACTCGCCCAGCCACATGGTCTATATATCTAGTAAACCGGCTTATACAGGAAGTCGGGTTCACTATGTGACAGGAAGTCATTGTGTCCTCTGTTTGGGTTATTTGAATTAGAGGCACGTTTTTAGCAACCACCTACTCTTGAACACATGCGTTGCAAACCGGACTGTTGTTTACATTACATTGTTTTGATTATGATTTCACTAGAAGAAGAGTATATTACAATGAGTTATTTTAATGGTTCTATTTTAATAGTAGCCTATAATCTAATAGCTATTTTCAGCACAATGTAAGCATGTTCATTGAATTTTATGCAGTGTATTTCAAATACTTTATAAACGTTATTGTTAAATGCACACTTGCATCCTTTGCTTCGAAAGCCAATTTAATTTATATTTTACTTAGAATAATGTAAAAAATAAATAATGTACTATATAATGACAATTACAACAATAAAACCTAAAATCAACCAAACTACACAGTACACTGTCTATGTAGAGTTTGCACGCCATCTAGTGGACAACAAGGCTAAATTGTTCATATACCAACTGCTGCTTAAATACTACTGGTTGGTTGGTTGGTTGGTTGGTTGGTTGGTTGGTTGATTGATTTGGAAATTGTTTGTTGAACTCCTCTGGTGTTGTGATTGTGGACTTCGTTGACAGAAGTATTTAGACAGGTACATGGGTATCGTAGTGGTGTAGCGAATCTTGTAGACCAGGCCCATTGCAGTAGTGGGTAGACTCAGTGAGGTCTGCAGGTGCTGCATGTTGCCTGCAGTGTGAAGGCTGGAGACTGAGCGAGGACTAGTGTGGGGTGAGTTGCTGGTTATATGTGGCACAGCTAGACTGTGATTGGCTAATGAGTTGAGTGGTGTGATGGCAAACACATGTGTGATTGTGGATGCAGAGGCTGCCAGTCAGACAGCATGCAGATAATTCACAACAGTCGTCAACCCTAGCCTATCAAAATGGGCAGGGGTGAGGTGGGTTCTGGGAGTAAGGCCTGCTGCCTGACCAGTTTGCTTTGGGATGTCTGTAGCCTTGTTTTAAGGGCCTTTGAGGTGCTGTGGTATGATGAGGCGCATGCATAGTCGAAGAAACCTTGTACGAGGGCTCCTAGGGTCTTCAAGGTGTTTTTGTTGACCAATGACCAGTGAGGAGATCCTGTACAGGAATCTTGTTCTTTGGTTGACTTTTTTTTTATTACATTGGTGGCCATTATATCACTTGAAAGATTAGCCTCCAGGATGAAACCTAGGTAGGTAATTTCATGTTTTCGTGTGATAATATTGTCACCCACTAACTAGGGTTTCTGAAAGTAGGAGCCATGACTGTTTAAACAAAAAATGTTAACACTTACCCCACCTTTAAAATGACATACATTTAAGGTGCTGTAAAATAAGGATGTAACTCCTGAAACATGAAATAGTTTAAAAAAGCTAAAAAAAAAAAAAAGCTTAAAAAAGCTAATCTGGACAAAACGAAGTTACTAAAAGCAACAATTTATTGATGGCGACACTAGTATGACAGATTGTACTTCCTTGTTTTACTTTGTTATCAAATGTGACGTCATTATAGCACCATCACCCTGCATGCTGCACCCATGCTGTGGGAGCTCGGACTTCAGAGGAACGGTTTCAAGACAACTTCCTCATGTTTAGAAATCTTTTCAAGCACATGATGTGATCAGGTAAGATACATTTAACCCATTTAGGCCTAAGGCCGATTCTAAAAACGCCTCTAAATCCTGACCTAAGGTTTCTGAAAAACTTCAAATATTTATATAGCAGCATCAAAAAATTTACATTTTTGAATACTGTACATACTGTACAGAACCCAAATATGGGTGCCCGGCCTGAGGGGGTAAGATACCAATAGGGGTTCCCGCCCAGAATCCAATGTGTGATCATTCTCAAAAGCCAAGATATGCACTATGCAGGTGTAACATCTCAAGGTATGTACAAGTGATAACAGAAACATAACAGACACACACAATAGGTTTATAGATATCGAGGACTAAAACGTTTGGATAACCTAAATGGAAACAAGCAAAGGACTTTATTCTGTGATATCCTTTCGGTCTAAGTGTTTGACTGTACTCTATTTATTTATTTATTTAACAGGGACAATGCACATTAATCAACACGTCGTTTAATCCACGTAAATGGGCCAGAGTTAGCCATAAACTCATTTTCATCTGTAGTCCCTGAGCAGGCTCTTAAAAGTGGTAAAAGGGTATCCGTACAAAAACATACAATACAAAAGACGTCCAACCAGGGAAACTCCCCCCTGTCAGGTGTAAAGGAGCAACTTGGACACTCAGGCATGAAGGAAGCATGAGTTCAAGTCCGTTGCTCTCCCCTTGTCCCCCATATATGGGGACTAGGTTGGTGGAGGGTGTGTAGAGCCCAGGATCACATTAGATGATTGACACAGGGGTGAAAAATGGGTTACAAAATCGTGGGATAAGGAAAAGGAAATTCCGTTTGATTGTTCCTGCCTGATGACTACAAAACAATACTACAACATGACGTAATGATATCATCCGCTCCCGATCGGATCATACAGCACTTTTGAAACAGAGACCAGGCTTTCCTCCGAGGTGGAAAGCCTGGTGAGGCGAGGTTACCTCTGTAGGGAGACTGTTCCGATGATGGGAGGCTCTAACAAAGAAGACTGTTTTACCAAACACACTACATCTGTTTGGAACTTCGCAGTAGTTGCCCTGGTTGTTCTGGCACCACTGTCCCTTCCATCTATAAATGTTTCAGTGGTGAGTGGAGGTGCAAGTCCGTTAAAAATCTGTGTGACAATTTAGCATCTGCAAAATGTTTAAAGCTATCTAAATTCTAGATTCTGTACGGTTTACATTTCTGCCAATAAAGTATTCAATCAATCAATATAAACTATATCTTAACAGCTTATAGCCTTTTTGGAATGCTGTCCTACAGTATATGAGCTGTCCCTTATTGAGTGATTGATTTAAGGCAAGACGGTATTATGGCCACTGTCTAGTCTATTAGTTAGGGAACAACTGCAACAACTGTTGCAACAACTTGCAACAACTGTTATTCCTTTTTTGCATAGGTGCATTGGATTTGTCATGATTCAATCACAAAAGCTACATTACGTTATTTACCAGTTGTCTGCTTGACCTCTAATTGTACGTTTGTTAGTTGCATCCTGTTGCTTTGGAAACTCACATAAATGCTGCAATGTCTTTTAAGGTTGAGAAATATTGCTGATTGACTTTATAATATATGTGTAGCAGCCTTTTTCATTTTGATTTCATGTAATTATCCTTGTTAGTTTAGCATACACTTCCCAAGTACATTTACTGTATTGACATGGAAAATGAGACTTGGTGGGACTTTTATTTAGCTTTATTTAGTATTATTACGGTAAAGATCATCAACACTTCTGTAGGCCGATCAGAAAAACAAACCAAAGTATTCCATATTTATTTATGAGTGAACCAATACAAATAAAACAGACAGTATGTCTGTGGTGCTTATACTATTCTGTTTAAGTTCAACCCAGCTACCTTGTTATTCCCCGCCTGTTAATTTAACATTGTTAGGTAACAGGTAAAAAGAGTACACCAAGAATGCGGTTTACTAAGTAGGCTATAGAGGGTTTAAGTGGTTAACAATGAAGAGTGTACAAATGGAACAAAATGGTCCTGTGAGGTACACTCTTCAGTTAGATCAACACTGAGGATTTTACAGTGTATATGTCCCTCTCAGAATGTACGTCAGAGTATAAATACATGCCTACTGGTACTGTATGTGCCCTGAATTGTGATTCTTGCTTCTAGTGCAATCAGTGGTCTAAATGAGCCAAGTGGAAGACCTCCACTATGCCACCTGCCCTCCAAAGTGTGTAAATGTAACGTCACATTGTCATTAGAATGTTTTTGTTTTGACAATATTTGGGGGCCCAAATACAATATCCTCATGTCGCACAGGTTGATAATCACTGACCTACCTGAGTCTTACAGGACTGCTATTTTTAGAGCACACGTGCACCGTGATTACATAACGTGATAGAAGGAACTTGGAAGAGGGCAAGGACCTATATGTGTGCCGGTTTGACTCAGAAAAGAAAATGAAGGGAGGGGAATTCAGTCAGTTTTCATAGCAATTCAATGTGGGAAAAAATAATAATGTGTTTCCACTAATTGTGAGCAAATATCTTTATTACAGGTCAAAGGCGTTTGGCCCGGAACAGCTAGGTTCTGTTCCTTGGTCATGGCTCTGCTAACCTGAGGGTGGGGACCTTGTGACATGTGATATATTTAACTGGCCACAGTGACAGTATTCCAAATTCAGCAAAGGAGTGAAAGCAATTATAGGAACAAACTACCGGTACTACTACGAAACCAAATGAGTAACCATATAGTGACAGCTGTTAGTTTCGAGTTCTGCTATGTGATTGAAGAACATCAGCATTAGTTTCTCATTTATTCACTGCACAAAAGGTTACCTGTCATATAAGAATGCATGGAGTGCTGGGTAGGGCTAGGGTAGTAGGGTACACTGTAATTTATCAATTTGTAAGAGTATATAAATATAAACAATTGGGCCGTTAATCACATTTATATTCTCTCAGATAAAAAAAAATCCTTGGTATTGCATGAACACAAACCTGAGGGACATGCTACCTGGAACTAGCAGCATGTTGATTGCCTCCCTCCCGTTCTTATTTTCTAGGAAGTCAACGATAAGGGGACAATGTTGTTCCTGGCTCCACCAATCACAGCCTAAGGTGGTCAATGAGGTCGGTCTGCGGGCTGAGAAATGGAGAAGCTCAAAGGCACACATAAGGCAGCTGCACACCTCACTGATGATGAATACACCCTCACAAACTGGCACACACTCTGAAGAGCACACACCACTTTTGCATTTGTGGCACTGAATATTCTGTCACACCCCTTTTTTTTATTATTTCCCTCCATTTAGATTTAGATGGCTGGAAAGAATATCTTTCTACATATAGAAAGGATAACTACATAGGACAACGCAATATTCTTCCCTCTTGTTCTGCACTCTACACTTCTGCCAGAATGTGCCTTTCAGCATTAACCCTGTTGTCTGCTTTACTTGGTAAGTATTTTTTTCAAAACCTGTCTGATGTGATGTGAGCATGTGAGAATAGCACTAGCAGAGAAAGTTTTATTTTTGTATTCAGCTTTTTCCTAGATTTTCTTTTTTTTTTTCTTTTTGGACTTTTTACTTACATGTGTGTATCAGATTGTTGTTGGTTTAAAGGGGTTTTTATGTTAACAGAGAAGGGATTATTCTAGAATCTAGAGCCTTACAACTTCCGACCAAAGCAGGTTCCATTATCTGATCTTCATAGGATGCCAACATTCTGCTATACCGATGCCAACATTCTGCTATGTGTTAGAGTCACATAATAGTATGGAATTTTAAATATCTTTTACCTGCTTTTTTGCTGGGATATAATGTTACCTACCTTTCAGGTTAATCCTCCTGCTGCAGTAAGTAATCATTAGTGGGTTTTGCTTTGCATGGCTTCATTGGCACAATTAGGGTTAGGGTAGTGTCACATAAATGGAAATCACAATACATTGGCTCATGGTGGTGTTGGCATCTTCAAACAGTTGGATAGATACCAACTGGAGGTTACAGGTGGGATAAAACAACACAAAAAGCTGTGTGATTTAGATCTAAATTGTAGACTTGTTGATAGAAAAGGGTATAGGGTAAGTGATCATTTTTGGTTTTATTTTTGTTCAAAGGTTAAAGCACTATATATTCCAAGGCATTTCGGATAATAACATCATATCCTGTGTTTGTAAAACGTATAGTAATCATTGCTAGAGTGATTGTTCAGATGGGGTCTGTAAATGTCTGTAACATGTAAATATTGAATATTGACAATTTGGCAGGAATTGAGCCACACTTGAACAGTGCTCGTCTAGTCTACAGCAGTCAGCATATAGACTCTTATTTTAATAGAAAATATTACCCTACCTTCATACATAGCCTAACAGCGTATATGTCAAGTCACAGCAAAACGCTTGCTGTGTGTGTGTGTGTGTGTGTGTGTGTGTGTGTGTGTGTGTGTGTGTGTGTGTGTGTGTGTGTGTGTGTGTGTGTGTGTGTGTGTGTGTGTGTGTGTGTGTGTGTGTGTGTGTGTGTGTGTGTGTGTGTGTGTGAAGCAAAACAATCTCTAAAAATAATCTCTTGGTTTTTTTCAGCTTCTATCTCCTGCACTCTGTTTGAGGCTCATCTGAACATGGGTGCAGTCACAGGGCAGGTGAGGTTGGACTCCACCTCCAAGATAGCCACTGTGAATGTGTCTGGTGTCGGAACCTGTGTGTCTCTCAAGTTGTCCCTTAGTGAATTTCCAGTCATGTATGGCCATTTTGTTGAGCCTTGTTCTGAAGCTAACATTGGATCTAGTATCTTCACCTTCACCACTGATTCTGCCTCAGGTTCGACAGTCAACGTGCGCAGCCTGTTTGAGCAGAGGTCAAACTTGGATGACCTCTCACTGACCTTGGAAACCTGTAATGGCACTAAAGTCTGCACAGTTGTAGGTAGCGGTCGCACATTCAAAACGCTTCAGGCCAGATTTTTCCGCCCCATCGCTGGTGATGTCTACATCAGGCTAAACAAAGGAGCGACCCGTGTCAGGCTCCTGGCAGATCTAGCTACGATTGGTCAAGTCAATGCCTCAAAGACTAACATAACTCTCTTTGGATCAGTGAGCTCTGCTGCTAATTGCGACGTCATTCTTGGAAGCCTTGACCCCTCAGCATTGACCCAGTTGGGTGTCCTGAACGTTGGAACCCCTCTACAACTTGTGAAGTCCCGTTTAGACCTGACTACCTTCAGTACCAACACTGCCTTCCTTCTCATGCAAACGGAGAAGGAAGGTTTCACGTGTGCTCAGATCCATGAAGTGCAGAACAAGGAGGTGAGTGCAGTGGTTGATATGAGAGGGATCAAAGGCTATTTCAAATTCCGACAGGCTTCACCATTCGATGTGACAGAGTTCAGTGTCAACCTGACTAACTTACAGGGCAGAACATCAAAATACCATGTCCACTTGTTCCCCATGCCTTCAATGAGGGCCCCACCTGAAAGCCGGTGTAGTAACGACAACGTAGGCGATCATTTAAAGCCCTTTGGAGTCATCCGAACCCGTCCGTCATACCCCAAGGTGCCTGGGAAGACGCACGATAAGTATGAAGTTGGCGACATCAGTGGTAAACACGTGTTACTGGACGGCAAAAATGAGTTGGATATGGTGTTTAGAGACTTCAACCTTCCCCTTTTTGGGCAGAACAGCATTTTGGGCCGATCAATTGTGATCCACACGCCAGAGGGTACCAGGTTTGCGTGCACTAACATTGGTTACCCAGGGGAAGTGATTGTAGCAAGGGCCAGGTTTCGGAGTCCGGTGGTCGGCGAGGTCCAGTTTACCCAGCTGAAGAACAACCCATTGTCTGATCTATCAATCTTCTTCGATGTGAATTATGGGAGACCAGATACAAGCACCACCAACAACCACCAATGGCACATTCACTTAGATCCAATCAGCTCAGAGAGGGACAATGATGACGGACACTGTGGTCTCACACAGACCCACTGGAACCCCTTTTCTATTGACATAACAGACAGCAGCTACCCTCTCCACTGTGGTCCCCACCACCCACTGAGCTGTGAGGTGGGGGACCTCGAATTGAAATTCAGCCCCATCCAACTGGGCACCAGAGTTGGCGGGGTGGAGGGAAAATACTTCTTCACCGATACCACTGCCTGGCTGCAAGGTTCGGACTCTATGATGGGGCGGTCGGTGGTCATTCATGACGCGGGTAGGAGCCTACGCAGGATAGCTTGTGCCAATCTCACTCTGGTCCGTCTCCCTGTAGCAAGCACTGGCAAGTGGTTTGGTGATGGGCCCGGCAAGGGCCAGGTGCAGTTCTCTGAGCATTTCCCTCTGGGCCCAACGGTGATGAACATGTCCATGACAAACCTAAAGTCCATGGCAGGGGCCTACTATGTTCACCCGGTGCCGATCAAGAGTGGCACTGCACAGCCCTGCTCTGACGCCATAGCTCTCTTCAACCCATTTCACATGAACACGTCAGACTCTCCTGCCCCTGGGACTGGTACTGTAGATGAGTATAAGACAGGAGACCTCGCTGGGAAGTTTGGGATGATGACGGGTCTCGATGAAATGCATCATCTGGATGTGGACAGCAGCCTGCCGCTAACTCTAACTAACAGCATCGTCGGGAGATCGCTGGTGATTCAACATATCGATCAAAGCAGGTGACACAGTATGTGTGAATGTGTGTGTGTGTGTGTGTGTGTGTGTGTGTGTGTGTGTGTGTGTGTGTGTGTGTGTGTGCGTGCGTGCGCCCGTGCATGTACAAGTTACATGTGCAGCACTTGACCACTTAGACCCTATAATTCTTTTCCCTATGTTCCCCCTGTTCGCTCCCTTTCATGACGACACCAGGCCCAGGAAATGATTCCCAATGCATTTTTCCCATAGACATTTCAAAACGTATTTATTTAAAGACCTTTTAAGCGTTGTACAAAGCCAACTGGAGTCGTGACAAATCATGACAACAAACTGGACCAAACAAATAATTACAAAGAAGAAAAACAAGGAAAAAAGTGTTGTATAACCTGCCTTTTTCTTCTTCTTTCTAATTATTTGTTCGGCCCGAAAAGTTGTGTTTGTTGTCATGATTTGTCACGACAAGAGTTGGCTTAATTTGTACGAGGCTTAAAAGGTCTTTAAATAAATACTTTTTGAAATGTCTATGAGGAAAATGAACGGAGAATCATTTCCTGGGCCCTGGTAGGGGGCGGGACTGCGACGCTCTATAGGCCCTCTCCTTTAGACCTCCACACCAAAAAATAGCAGATCTACAAGCTATATCTTCTATCTATCTATATACGAGTAAGACGCGCAAACGCGGGAAGCGAACGCAGCTCGTACATATTTGGGTTTTGGACGTATAGCTGCTTTGGGGACTCCTTATATGGTGCCCCCATTAGGTATGGAAACATACCTGAGATTCAAAACAGATAATTAAGTACTGTTTAAGGAATGTTTCACTGTTCACTGTTTCACTGTGTTGTTGTGGAGCATTTGCTATAACAAAGTAGATAGACTAGACCCCATGCAGTAGTGTCATTGCTGTAACTTGGTATCTGTAATGTGTTCTGTTGCTGCAGGGTGAACTACTGTATGGGTAGCATTATAGTATAATCGATGCCTTACAGCCCCCCCCCCCCCCCCCCCCCCCTGTCTGTTTTGGAATGAGGGAACATAGGGCTGAGGGAACATATAGGGCTGAGGGAACATATAGGGCTGAGGGAACATATAGGGCTGAGGGAACATAGGCCTGAGGGAACATAGGCCTGAGGGAACATAGGGCTGAGGGAACTTGGGTACGGTCCCGGGAACATTATCAAATAGATACAGTCCTCTAAATATCTAAATATTGAATCAAGAAACTTAGAAACAGCCTGGGGTGTACACAAAAGCATGACATGTAAAAATGACTCCCATAAGTGTTTAAAAGTGAAATTGTAAGCCCATATACAGTAGCCTCTATTGGAGAAGGATCATGTCTTAAGTCAAATTAAAATGATTAAATTAGTAGCTTAATCAGTTGTTTTCAGCAAGCGGCAATCCATTATTACACATGCTTACACTCTCAGTGTTAAATTAACCGTGATAATTATTTTCAGATTATGTTCGAACATCATTGATGTCCATGAAGCAGACGGACACATGGTGTTTGCCAAGGCTGAGTTCAGCGGTGCAGTGTCTGGGACAGTGAAACTGGTAAGAACATGCATGAATGCATCTTTACTGAAAGATGCTGTAAAATAAGGATGTAACTCAGGGGTGCCATGGATGAAATAGTTGGGGTAACTTAAGTTAATCCATTTTTTGAGTACCTGTACTTTACTTATTATTTTTTATTTTTCAGTTGTGGAAAAAGTACTTACATGTTTTACTGAAAAACAACTGAAAAATAAAAAATAATAAGTAAAGTACAGGTACTCAAAAAATGGATTAACTTAAGTTACCACAACTATTTCATCCATGTTTATGGATTGCGTTGGGTAAGGGCAATGGCAGAAATGGTATCGATTTTGCCACAAGTCTTAACGTTTCCAGCTAATTGCACCTGGCTCAGGTCAATAATCTTCTGACTGAGCTTTGTTTTTTATTTCACAAGCTGAAGTTGCCAAACCAGGTGATGAAACTGATTCACTTAACCAATGTGGTCATTTTCTGTTGACAAAAGAAAAACCCACATGGCGACTGGTATGTGTCTATATTTATGTCTCTGTAACTAAGTCAACTGAAATTGAATACTTATTTCAAGAGACAAAAAATATGTACAATCAAAATGCATACCATAATACCCTAACTTTAATAGAGATCATTGGCAAGAGTCTGAGAGCATATAGTGTTTTATTAACACCAGCTGGCAGAGTTTTTTTTTCATGGTAACCTTTTGGAACTGAAGCTGCCACCAAAACATGACAGGCCAATTCTGCTGTGCTGGACAGATGGTGAATTCATTAGGGCTCTGGAGAGTAGTGCTAGAGAGCAATGGGATGCAGTGAATTACTGTATCTTTGCATCAGTCTATACTTGCTGCTGGAGTCCAGTGGTCTTCCAAACTATAGACAACTGCTCAGGGGAACAGCTGTGTCTGTCAGCCCACTCCAGAAGCCCCACACTGAGCTCCGATGGGAGAGCACTCAGAGTGCTATATTTCAGTGGTTCCCAAAGGATGTGCTGAGGCACAGTGACAGTGGTGTGCCTTGGGATACTGTGACAACGCACATTATTATTGTAATATACAACTAGACAGAAGGTAATTATATGAACCTCTTGTTATTTCCTATATCAGTACTCATTTCCCAATACAGAGGCAAATTCTATCATATATTTATTTGGAAGGGACAGCATATATTAATGAACACCACACAATGCTGTGTAAATTTGCTAATGTATCCATTTATTCCATCCATAGTCCTCATACAATTTGAAAATACTTGTCACATGGCATCCTAACTGACACTGTGGGAGTCATCTCAAGCCAAAAGCTAGGAAGGGAAAGAGCACACTACGTCACTATGGCGTGAAAGCAGAGCTCCAGTCTGGACCCATGCAGGGATGCTATAAAGGGGGGCGTGGAGGCCATAGTCCAGGAGTCCCAAGTTGGTGTCGGCTAGTCCACCACTCTCGCATCGAATTACATGGATATCAATATGTTATGCAGAATATGATCAGATGTATTGGATATCAATATATTAGGCAGAATATGATCAGATGTATGGATATCAATATATAGGTAGAAGATGATCAGATTTATGGATATAGCCTGCTGTAAATATCTTAGGCAGAAGATGATCAAATCTATGGATATGTGTAACCTGCTGAGGGTTAGGGTTTTTATTGAAAAATGTAGTGTTGAGATCAGGAAATTCTCACTGACTTTGCTATAACGCCAGTTCGATGTACTTTTAATTGTGTATTGCAGTCTCAGCTGACATTTGATGATGGGAGCAGCAGTGATGTTCAACTGGAAGTAGACCTCCAATCATCAGCCAGAGAAGCTGTAAGCACAGACACACGGCTACATGCTACAGTGCAAGGACTACAAGACATAGTGACACATAGATGCAGATACCATACTGTATGATACTGTAACGATGCACAAATGCATATACCATACTCGCACGCACACACACACACACGCACGCACGCACACACACACACACACACACACACACACACACACACACACACACACACACACACACACACACACACACACACACACACACACACACACACAGTACCTAAGAATATGCTTCAAAGTAAAAAATCCATATCTTAACTCTGTTTGACAACATCAGATCACCTCTGCTTCCTGGTTCATCATGGAAAACCGCATCAGCAACGGCCAGTGCAACGATGTAACCTATAATCCTTTCAATATGATGTCTGTGGTAAGAACAACTTTACAGTATATTTCCTCTGAATGAACCAGCTCTATAATACCTACCTGATACTAGAAAGCAGATCATTTTGTCCAAACAAAAACAGGATGTGTCTTACGGGATGTGATGACTTATTATGCCTCATGCTACTAGCGGACTAGCGGAGTATGTACACTGTATAACGGCTATAATTCCACTATTCTCCTCCTTAGAGCGCCAGCTGTTCACCTGACACCCCGTTGGGATGTATGACGGGGGCCATGACCGACAGACATGGCAATGTCAGCTTGACAGAGAGACAACTCTACACTGATGTGAACATCCTGCTGGCTTGGGACTTCACAGGTACAACACTGTTTACTCTCATATGACTGTTTACATGTCATACAACTGTGTTACAGACCGAATATATCAACCTACAAGCTTATAGATCAGATATTTTCACATGCATCACCATTGTAAGACAAAGTTAGTACAAATTGGGCTTAAGGGTCAACATTTAAACTGATTATATAAAATGTAGAAAGAAAAAAAAAGAAAAATCTTGTGGGTTTCTCAACACTACACCACTTTACTTTGTAATGTTACATTTAATCTAAACACATGGATTGATTTCCATACAGTCTTTAGAGAGACATTGTTTTAGTGAAGTGAAAGCGTTTAACTGACAAATCAGGCTCTTTGACTCCACTGAGTATAAGTGTTTATACAGCTGAAGATAAATGCTTAAAAGCATGCAGGCTGCTGCCTCTGTATGAAGCTAACATAAGATCATAAATTAACAAGTAACAATTTATTATTATGAGAAGATGGAGTATCAATCACACAAATTAAACTCAGAATGTTGTTGTTTTTTTTTTTAGTTATTCACAGGTCCATGCTTCTTAAAAATGATGGAGACAATATTTTGGCATGTGCTGATATCCTGCCAGAATCCCCTTCTGCAACACAGATGTTCCCTATGGTTAAATCCTTCAGCAGGTTAGTATAAACATCCTACTTTGCATTATTGACTGACCTTTCCGAGCAATCTTCGTTTCTACTGTACTCTCACCTATGGTCATGACCGAAATAATAAGGTTGCGGATACAAGTGGATAGAACCGAAATATCTCCCTTAGAGATAGAGTGAGAAGTTCAGTCACGCGAGAGAGACTCAGAGTAATGAGCCAGCTTAGGTGGTTCGGGCATCTAGTACAGTTGCATCCACGAGCGTCTTCCTAGGGAGGTCCTCGCTACATGTTCCAATGGGAGGAGACCCCGGGGCAGACCAAGGACCAGATGGAGGGATTAGATCTCCACACTGGCCTGGGAACACCTATGTAGCCCCCAGGAGGAGGTTGCTAATGTTGCTCTAGTCCAGAGAGGGAAGTCTGGGGGTCTCTGCTGGAACTGCTAGACCCGACTCTGGATAAGCGGTTGAAGATGGATGGATGGATGGAAGGAAGGATGGATGGATGGATAGATAGATATTGCCATTTCCATGATCCCTCTGCATCTCCAGGGGTGAAAACATAATTTCTACCCTTGGCCTTTGGCCTCACAGAGCTAATTGCGAACGCAGTGATTGCGAATGCAGTGAGCACTTACTATGAGACCTAGCAGATCATGTCTGTGTGTGTGTCCGTGTGTCCGTCCCCCCTTTGTGCCCATATATGGAGCTGAGTGATTTGTTTGTGATTGACGCAACACACTCCATATTTGGACGTATAGCTGCTTTGGGGACTCCTTATATGGTTATGGCTAAGTTAAAAACTTAACTTAAAAATAACTTAACTTAAAAAAATTACTTAAAAATAAATCTTAAAAAAACCCAAATATGTACGAGCTGCGTTCGCTTCCCGCGTTTGCGCGTCTTACTGGTTATGAATCATAATAATAGGTCAGTAGCGTTACTAGCGTACATAAAAATGTAGTAGTAAGTAGTACCCGGGAGCAGTATGGGTTGTCTTCTGTGAGGAAGAAGCCCAACAAACCCACGGTGAAGCCTTTAGGAGGGCCATTCAAGCCTCAAGCGGAGCCTGCGGCACCACCAAGGGCAAGGTGGAGCCTGCAGAACCATTGCAGCTCGAGAATCCACCATTCCTGGACCTGGTGAGAGCAGGAGTGGACCTGGTAAGACGTAGGAGGGGCCCGGACAGGAGTCAACCCACAGAGCCTAGTCCTTAGAATGGTACCTCCCAGTCCCGGCAGAGTAGTTCAGGAGGAACGGATTGTGTGGACCTGGTTTTTCCCTAATGGGACTGATCGAGGGTAGCTACTTGGACGTAAGTCGGGACTTGATCACCCCGGCTGGGTATGGGCATGGGTATGGGCACTCACCTGAGTATGATATGATGTTGGGAGACCCGAAACCCCCGATGACACGCTCGCGGCACGTGTCTAGATCTGATACATAGATCTACATGAAGGACACCGCGAGTATTGCGATCAAAGGTCATTATTGGTTTTTGGTTATTGGTTTCCTTTTCCAGATTTGACTTCCGTTCGAGGGTGGCTGATGTCCTTGGGATGCACAGATCAAGAGTCACCATCATATCTGGGTCCCCTCTTCCTGCAGCCGGTGGCACGTGCCAGAAAGTGACCTATTTCATATCAGGTATAGGGCTGACTGCTGTTCCACATACACAACAACACACATTTTACAAAATGTATGTCCTTTTCAATTAAATCCCCAGGTTCAATTATCTTTAAGGCCCCCCCCCCGGGCCTATGCTACATGCACAGAACAGGAAGTTGGGTGCTCGAGGCATTGGTGTGTGTAAAGAAATCAAGATACAGTAGCACCTTTTATTATGCAGGATTTATAATCTATACCCGTAACCCTACAGTATTTACATGATATGTCAAAAATCTCTCTTTTAGTCAAACGGCCAAATTATAGCATGGGCCTTGTACTATAGGCTGAGGTGCTTCCATATTTGAGCGTCTACTATATACTGTACATTTTAATAAAATGCCAAAGAGCCCTTCAAGGGCCCCTGGTAGTCAAGGGCCTCTGAGCACTGGCCCCTTTTGCCCCGTCCATGAAGCCTAATTGATACGGTGTGAGCCAAGCCATGGCTCAATGGCTTCTGGCTCCAGTAGTATCTACCAGTAAGACGCGCAAACGCGGGAAGCGAACTCAGCTCGTACATATTCACCATGACTCATGCGTTCGTGTGTCTGTGCCCTTTGTGCCCATATATGGAGCCGAGTGATTTGTTTGTGATTGATGCAACACACTCCATATTTGGACGTAGCTCCATATATGGGCACAAAGGGGGGACACACGCACACACAGACATGATCTGCTAGGTCTCATAGTAAGTGCTCACTGAGTTCACAATAACAGAGGTATGTCATGATCCATGAGCCGTGGCTTTGCTGTAATAATTTAGGCTTAATATTTTATACCATAACTGAATGAACTTGAATGTGTTGAAATTCAATAGCACATTGCCAGTAAGACGCCCTGAGGGCGAGAAAACAACAGAGCTTCTTAATACGGCACAGCAGGAGTTAAACTATTATTCTGGTGCCAGTGAGGTCAGATGTAGAGTTGCTGGCCGGCTCCATATATGCAGATGTAGGTTATGGAGTTTCCTCATGCAACGATCCCACCACATGCTCAACACACAGGAACGGGCCAGCCTCAAGCCTCAGTCAAGCCAGATGAAGCCGGGGGCGTGGCCAACATCTTGGCCAACACGTGGCGAGTCATGCTCTGCCAAAATATTGACCTGAGTACACCTTAGCGAAGGATAATAAGCTAGCTGCTATTGCTAAGAGCATGAATAACAATGCTACAGTACATACACATCTAAGGGTATTCAAAATGAAATAATTGCAACATTAGCCAGCATGGTTCTTTGCAGAGATCCAGACAAAATATTAAAAAGCTGACTCTGCAGGATTCTTTGTATACTATTGTACTTATACTCACAATATTAATTTGAAAACTTTAGTTACTAGTTACTTTGTAGATTTTGATTATTATTACAAAACATACATTACCCACTTCAGCCCTACATACATTTTGGGTATTTGAAAATAGCCAATCTACAACCTCACCATGTGTCACGATGCGACGGATTGTGAGTTTGTAGATTTGCTATTTTCAAAAGATTATTATCGACAGGGCCATTTCAGAAATGGAAAACAGATTCTCAAAGAAGAATTTAGACCTAATGACAGCCATATCAAGCCTTGTACCCTATTCTTAGAGATTTCTAGACTCCACCTTGTTGGAGCCTTTGCATGCTCTTACTAGAACTGGAACAGACTACGCAACTCTGAAAAGGGAACTCTCATTGTTGCAAAGCCAATGTTGGTCAAGTTATGTTGTCCAAACGAAACAGACCTGGCCACTGTGTCTAAACACATGAAGACATACGAGAAAGCATTTCCTGTGTTGCACAAGTTGTCCCAAGCCCGGGTAAATGCAGAGGGCAGTGTCAGGAAGGGCAATTGCGTTAGCATACTGTTGGTCAAAGAAGGAGAAGATAGATGAACTGATATGATCTGCCCACCTTAGTGGGGCTGGCTAAATCCGGCCCTGTTGACCTCCATATATGGATATATCTCCATGTATGGCTATGCAGGTTTTGATGAGTTCAACGTCGTGATCTTCATATATGGAGACGGCCATATATGGAGCATGTCACGAGGTGTGACTGACGGACAGACTGACTGACTGACTGACTGACTGTTTTGCAGGTTTTGCAGACCTATGGTCGCAATTATTTCTTAGAGAGAATCTCCAAGATTAGGTTTAGGTTTATTTTGAAAAGCAGTTTTATTTTGTGGGTTGTTTGGTGAATTGTTCTCGTAAAATTAAAATCAACCTACTATTGTCCTGTCAGTAGGTTCATGCCAGTATATTCCAGTGTAGATGGAAATAACCAGTATACTGAAAGCCAACGATAGCAATGGCAGAAGAATAACAAGGATCAAGGAACACACAATCACCAGGAACCAGGTGAACCGTGTGAATTATATAAATAGCATGGTAATATATTAGTAATGTGTGTGTCAGCAAAGCATCACACCCCTATGACTGTTATGTACTGTATGCAGACATTTGGCTAGCTTACCGGTTATTATTCTTTTGCAATGATGCAGAAAGAAATTCAGACCCATCACTATAAGCACGGGCATCTAGCACCCTTATTACGGGCTTAAGCTAAGTAAGTTAAGTTATGAAGGATATAGTGTTGACTCACCTGTTTAACATAAGAGCAACCTTAGTAGTGTTTCAACAAAAAACACAGCCAGCACAAACTGTAAGACTGACACGTATACTTTGATGCACGATGGTGTCGCTCTCCAAAAATCTGTTGTTTTCGCCAAGCCAGTGTTGTTTTCGTCGACTAAAACTAAGACGAAAAATGTTCGTCGACTACCTTTTTCCACTGAAGAAAACTAAATGGAAACTAAATTAAAACTATGCTATGGTGACTAAAACTAAGACTAAATATACTGACAATTTCGTCAACAAATAAAAACTACACTAAAATGTTAGGAAGGGACTAGTGGACAAGAGATCCAGTATAAGTCATTTTACACTTGGTTGAATGCTGAAAATAGCTGATCTACAAGCTCACAACGCGTCGCAACGCGACGGGTTGTGAGCTTGTAGATCGGCTATTTTCAGCAAGTGTAAAAACACTCATTACGACGGCATCAAAACCCGCCAAAATACATTTTAGTCGACTAAATCAACTGTAGATTTAGTAGACTAAAATCTTATGACATTTAGTCGACTAAAACTAGACTAACACTAAGACATTCTAGGTGACTAAAATGTGACTAAAACTAAATGAAGTTTCAGTCCAAAGACTATGACTAAACTAAAATAGAAAATTGCTGCCAAAAACAACACTGCGCCAAGCAATACCATCACGAGACAAAGTATGAAGCCTAAAGCCTAATTCATAATGTGACAGCCAAGCCATGGCTCATGGCTGTAACATTGTACATCAGTGTTCATTATTGTACATCAGAGTTTTCAGTTAAATTAAATGAATTGCACCAGGTAGGGCATGTCTGGTGGTGCGGCCAGGCAGGACCTGAGTTGTCTCGCATTTCTGCCCTTGGGATCCTGTCTCTCAACGCCATCGAAACACCTTCTAAATAATGCCATGGGAAAGAAACGTAGTAGGCTACTGTACTGTAATGCATACCACAGTAGTACAGTGAAAAGTGCAAAACAACATAATGTAGTCCAAGATATTATAATATCAGTCAAAAATGAAGAGCAAAAGGTTCTTTGTCCAAATTAACACAATGGCTTTATGTTTTTGTGTGTGAGATCAATTTAATCCATGGGAGTATCTGTAAGTCTATACGCCTGGGCTGTATAGTCAACCTCAAAGTGTTGTTTCCATTTTCTATGGAGCTTTTTGTTCACTCTGCCCTTCCAAAAGAGGCTTGGGTCTGTCCTGACAATGGACAATTGAAAAGCTTTCTAGGAAAAAATAAAAAGATTGTTGGGAAACCTGATGCTATAGTGTGTGTATGTGTGTGTGTGTGTGTGTGTGTGTGTGTGTGTGTGTGTGTGTGTGTGTGTGTGTCATTTTCATAGTTCACACAAGATTGTACACAATAGCTCTTCATCCTCATTAAGGGTCTCATGTAAAATTACCTGTAGGTGTTTCATTATAAAATGATGACTGATTTATGTTTACGTTTATTAAAGGATTCCCATTACAGACAGTCTAGTCTTCCTGGGGTCCTGAACAAAGCAAATACAATACAGATGTTATACAACTAAAAATACAAATGAAAGGAAAACAAACAATAAAATGGTCAGTCCTCTGCTAAGAAAAACTTAACCTAGACCCCTCCACCCTGAATAAATATAGACCTGTTCCTAAACTCCCCTTTCCTTTCCATTTCACCTGACACTCATTAACCGACTGGAGGGGGTTGTGGGCATCTCTGGTGTTGCCCTTCAATGGTTTGAATCCTATCTGAGCGGCAGACAGTTTTCGGTCGGCTTCCCTCGCCCCGTTACACTCAGGGATCCCCCAGGGATCAATCCTAGGCCCTATCTTTTTCTCCCTCTACCTGCTTCCCCTAAGCGAGATTATCCGTAGACACAATATAACATTTTATTTCTATATGCCAACGACACCCAGCTTTATCTTCCCATTGATCTTCACAATAAAGACAACTTGGCCACCCTCCTCAAGTGCCTTGCTGATGCTAACATTTTTCCTAGAGCTTAATGACGCTAGGGCCCAAATAGAAAAAGACCTAAGGGGCTGTATTTTGCGTGTCTTAAGTACCAGGTCTTATTACTTAACTGGAGGCGTGGTTAATGCTCTTTGGCCACTCAGAATAGCCAAATGGCATTGATCACGCCTCCAGGTCTTAAGTAATGAGGAGACACATTCTCCTCATTTACAGTCGACATGTTTGCAACTCAATCTTGTTGCAGGGTTCTTTGACAATTAACCTTTTGGTTGTGCGTACTGATGACCGCCCATAACTATTAGTGTGGTTACAGCTAATGCCGTACATTCGCTTTTTGGATTTCCATGAAATCAAAGGACTACTTTAGACTTTGGACACAATAGTCACGCAGTACAACATACTGCGTGTTAAATCAGCTGCCCAGTCTGCATCACTGTATGCCTGTAACTCTTCACTGTTGCATTACCTGTAATACAACTCTCTGTCAACTGTACCTTTTTACAGTGACACATTGTTCTTCTGTTGGCTTAGCGAAATACTGTTATTATGTTTACTTCTGTTCTTGGACAGATACATTTAACTACTATGAACCTCTCTGTACCTTTTGGCATAATTTCTTTAGCGTCAGTAAAGGATGTTCACTGTACACTGTACTAGTTTTGTCTCAACATCTCAAGTATCATTTTCACTCTGTTGTAAATCTTAACACGGCTGTCCTCATTGATCATAATCAATATAATTTTATGTCATTTAAAGGTAGGGTAAGTGATATGTTCTTGTTACAATGAAGCGTTAAATAGTTCTATATTCTGATTGCTATAGAGTTTTTGTTCAGTTACAGGAGTCTCCCATCTCTTCAGCTTTTTAGAAAACAGAAAATGTATTTTCAGGTTAGTGTATACCAATTTTATCCAATCAGGAGAGAGGACTCAAACAGCTAAAGGATAAACAGGTAAAATTAGCAGAAAGAAAGATTAGCAGAAATTTGGTCACCCATCTGAAATCTATTTTCTGTTTATTAAAGAGACTATAGAATGCCAAAATATATAACTTTCCCTACCTTCTTTGTTGACTTGGCCAAATTGGAAATCTTTATATTTAGTCTACTAGGTTCAAAGCTATATATTGGTTTATATACATTAAATTCCATATATTGTATGTATTCTATACATGTATTTTCACAGGCAACCACTCTCACACTGTGATCGAAAAAACTAAAGATTGACGTATTCCAGCTATACATCGCACATGCGCAAACACACACAAACACGCACGCGCGCACACACACACACACACACACACACACACACACACACACACACACACACACACACATACGCCCAATTCATGGTGCAACAGCCAACATTTGCAGGAATCACAAGGCAACCTTGACATGAAACAATAATACAAGAATAGAAAAGGAATGGATGATACAACCCACAGTAATCATTGGGGAGGATTTCAGCCCCAATATCTTTTGTATTACAACGCTTTTGTGTTTTGATTAACTTTTGTCCATTTTTAAGCCTATTGTTGATGGTTGAACATATAACTTCCGCACCATTGTCAGATCTGATACGTTTGACCTTAAGGGCCTTTGTCGGCAAGACATTATTTTGTCAACAATGTCAACAATGTTCACCATTTGGAGAATTAAACCAACATGGACAACGTATTATTCATATGAAAATGAAACTAAATATGGAATATTGCTGAAGCTATTACATATAATAGACATTTGGGTATATGCTAAACCTGTGTTTTTTATTGAACCGTGAATTTACAGTCTTACGTTTCCTCAAAATCGATAGGTACAGTAGCTTTAGAAATTAACTTATTCAATGTTGGTATAATCATATACTGTTCATACTGTAACTTTCTTTCCCCATTGGGCTTAACTTGCTGGTCTGATTGTTTGGCATTGCTTTTCATGTATTGTGTGTGTCCTATAGGGGATGTCAGCAAGGAAAAACTGGACTCCGTCAAAAACAGTGAGAAGATGGGTGCGTTCCAGGAATCTGAATTGTGCACAAGTAAGTACAGTATGATCTGTGGCTAACAGCCATTGCCAAACATAAAGACATCCACATCAACAAGTTAAACAACTTATTTTAGGCAACGGTTGACATCAGTGACAATTGCCATTGTTACTCATCTCATACCAAAAGCAAAACAACAAAGCGACAGCCATCCATTTCTATCCATTTTGGCGCATGGCAATAACGTCATGCCAAAGCACAACCTGAATTTAAGCAGAGGCAGTACAAACTTAGATCACAGAAGGTCTACAATATATTTATATTGTTTATTTTATGGGCTCTCTCCAAAAAAAAGAAAATCCCCCCAAATATATATATATTTTATACCGTGACATTTTGTTTGATACCGTACCATACCATACAATCTCATACCGCTACATGCCTGATGTGTGTATACTGTACATCGGGGTCAACCTAACACTTATGTATAATTAGATGCCGTACTTCCATACTGCATGCTGCAGTATATCAAACTGATAAGATAAGACATTGACGCTAAGCCCTAAGGGGCTGTATTTTGCGTGTCTTAAGTACCAGGTCTTATTACTTAACTGGAGGCGTGGTTAATGCTCTTTGGCCACTCAGAATAGCCAAATGGCATTGATCACGCCTCCAGGTCTTAAGTAATGAGGATAAGACATTTATTAGTATTAATCAATTATCAACCAATTATTAATCAAATTATTATTTGATTATTGATCCAGCTGGGAAAATGCAGGCACCAAACAGATAACAGGGCAAGAAAAATGTACACAGCATGATATGACGAAAGTATTTTATTTTGCTAAATAACTTGACTAATTTTAAATCTTTATGATTTAGCATCCCCTGGGAGTCCTGTAGAACCTGCAAGTGCTGGTCTGTTGCTCACACCTGGAAGATATCTTATGGCTGTTGTGATAGCTGTGGCCTTGATTCTGTCATACTCATCTTGGACTCAGCTGTAGCCTGTAGCTGCACACAGATTCAATTATATCATGCACAACCATTGAGGATACTCAACATTCTACAAACTGTGAATGCATTAATGGCTGTCATGATGATTGCGACAAAATATGCATTATTGTCAATCAAATGAAAATTGTGTCTAGCGATATATTTCTGAGAGCAAATTATTGTCCTTTTGCCGTTGAATATTTGTGACCAGTTTTGACTGAGAGACTGCCATCGTGCAAATTCCAGCTTTTCACCATAGGAGGAAAAACTTTTTTTAAATTATTTTTTCCCCAAAATGAGTTAATAGCACAGGCAGACTCTTCACATACTAGAGCATTTATGAAATAAATGTGAGAGCTGAAATCGACATGTAAATATGAAATAAACATGTAGCTAGGTGTAATGTTAGAGTCCACAGAAGTGAACCTTTCAAGCCTGTTTTCTCAACTCGCTGTTTCTCTGCAAGACATTACTCTATAAGCCATATCTTCAAAACTGGTGGGTCAAACTGAACAACCAATATGTCAAATTGAAGATTTACATTTTGTTTGATGATTCTCTGCTTTCATATGACATGAAAAAAACGAAAATTCAAAAGAAATCCAATGGCAGTCTCCCATTCACGGTGGGTCACATTTGTTTCCCTATTTGCACATTGTACATATGGCTTCTTGGATGTTCTGTGTGACCTGATATGATGAATGTAGCTGGAAAAGTCTTTATTTACCCCCACTGTTGTGTTGTCTGAACAACCCGTTGTAATGCAATGCATGGTGAGCTTGTAGATCTTCTCTATTATGAACATTTTCCTATAGGGAATACAAATTTATTTTCTCCAATCTGTATGGTTAAGTATGTTAATACATTTAAATATATGGTTGTATTTGGTCTCCCTTCTATTTAAAGCGCGTGTTGGACACAACCTTTGACACGATCCTTTTTCTGGTTTGACACAATTAAGGTCCCTGCACACAATTGTTCGGATTCTTTGTGGCGTTTCTCCATCGGTTTTCCGAAAAACGTGTCCAGTGTGCAACCACCTTTACTCTCCAGAGCCAGCAGGCAGGCTCTATTAGCTCAGTGGTAAAATTGTAAGTACTTGCACAGGAGACTGGGGTTCAAAACTGTGGTAGAATAAGAAAGTTATATACTGTAGTGTAGCTTTAACATTTTTGCCTGTATGACCATAGACTGCCAAAAATAGGGATGTCAGACAACGTGGTAAAAAAGCAAGGTTATAGAATTTGCCTGTGTGTTGGGAAATTAATGTGCACAATTGATTGCTATGGTAAATAAAACATTTTGTATATTTGTACATATTGCAATAATAATTCATAATTGTCTCAAAGTCCCAAGGCCCACCTGGACTTGTTTCAGGGAACCACTTGTGTACCACTGCTGTACTGTAGTTCAGTTCATTGCTCTAGGCATGTGCACACTCACTGAACCATCCATAAATTAATATCCATTTTGTTTAAATCCACGGGAATTATGTGAATAGAAATATTGTAGTGATTGTATGGGGACTTTATTCATAATTCAAGTGATTCAATCTGATGGACATTATCTCAGAGTTCGTCTGCGGTGATGTCATATTGCTTGCTGTGCCTCTAAGCAGTCGTGGGAAAAAAATAAACAAGTTGCACGGTTTGTGCACTCAAAGAGAGAAGTTGTACTCATATTATTCCTGCAGGAAGCAAACCATAGTTCTAGAGACCTCTCAGTGCCTGCAATCCCCCAAGAACACACAAGGCAGACAGAGCCTCCTGTTGGCTCTGGCATAAGAGAAAGGACCTTATGCACACCGCCACTACAAAAAGCTTGAATTATCCTCTTTCTGCAAAGTGTTGGCTAATAACACTGATTTATGCAAAAAAAAAAACTCAACATTTTAGTTAACGATATGAAGGTATTCCTGTGGAAATTAGAAATTTTATACAGAGTAGCCTATGTAGAATGGGTACATTTCAACAAAAGTACATTAATACAAAAACTACTACGTAAGTTAAAACCAGAAAAAGCACTAATTAAGGCAAAGACTAGTTTACATCAGGGTCCTCCATTTTCAATTCATCACAATTTAAATGTAGACAGTTTATGATTGGATTTGGAGACCATATATTAAACATTTATGTGGATAATTTGTGAGAGTTGAACAGTTGAAATTGTTTCTGTTTTTGGGTATTGGATGGATCATAATGGACTGTATTATTACCCTCAATCTCTATGACATTTTGATCCAACTTGAACATCGCATTGTTATGGATGGATGGCTCTCGATCTGCACTCGCTCCAGCCTCCAGCAACATCTTTTGTGCAGCTAACACTTATTTTAACAATGAAATATCACTTAAACGTAGGCCCCTTTACTGTGGTTATTACATGTTATGTCTGCATCATACACACGAGACGGAAAACAAAACAATACAGAAAACAACACTTCCCTACTGGAATATTCAATGAAAAGAGAGGCGAGTCTGGATCCCACCAAGCCTACTGGCAGAAACCACGGTCACGTGACCAGAAACGTCAACGATTAAATGGCAGCCTCCTGTTTTCTAAATGAACACAGGGTACCATTGGTAAAAGAGTGTTTTTAACGAAACAATTGCATTTCTAAGGTAATATTGGTTACTTTGTTTGTATAATGTTACAGCCACTGCATGTAAGGTAACTCGTTTAGTTTGGTAAATTTTGCGCGTCGCGTGGCTCCGCGAGCGAGCAACGGGATGTTGTTGACAAACGGGGGAACGAACATTCAGTCCACGCCTGTCTCTGCACTCCATTGATGCTATTATTATTATGATACAACAAGGCTTATGAAACTCATACGAGAAATCTACCAAAAACAATCATACTCATTTTAAAGATCGGTAAATCGTATATGAACACATCCACAAATAAAATAAACAGCGACCCAATTTAATTCCTTACATCAATTCGCCCAAAACTGCAGGGACCGATATTTTGGTTGAAAACTAGCGATCGTTTACATGACGACGCTCGTCCTTCACGAGCGTCATGGCGGAACCTGTACGCTGTTTTGCGCACCTTGATACATTAACAAAGCAAACGTGTACACAAACGTTCAGATTTCAAATATAAAGGGCTCACCTCCGGGGCCACGGATGTTAGAATTCTTCACGGGTGGGTATTAGCACCCCTGCATTCAGTTTTCTTCAATAAAAAGCATTTTAATCCGATCGGTGGCCATTTTCTCAAAACGTTACATTGTATCAGCGTGCAATACACCATCCAACCGATAGGGGGGCGTAGATGAAGCTTATGGCGAAAACACTGAGAAACTGGCCGGCGGTCGGATAAAAATGCATTTTATTGAACAATATGGAATACATGGGTGCTAATACCCGCCCGTGCAAAATTCTAACATCCGTGGCCCCGGGGTGAGCACTTTATATTTGAAATGTGAACGTTTATGTAGATTTAACGTTGTATGTAAATGTAGCAAGGTGCGCAAAACAGGGTGAAGTACAATCATGACGGTTTCATAGTTGAAAACCGTGAACGTCAACAGTGTGCGGCCTATCTCATTATAACTTAATGTTGGCTACATATTCTTCATAATGTAAATAAGCAGCTCTGAATGCAGACATTCATCCATTAACACAGCCAAGCTGGTAACTTGTAAACAATAATAGCATCAGCATGCCGAGAGCCAACCAATGGGCTCATCGAGGTGACGGTCACGTGACGGGGGGCCTGTGATATTTATTTATTAACTCTATGGTTAATTATTGATTATTATTTTAACTATGGTTATTTATTATGATTATTAATTTAACTATGGTTATTTCTTTATTTAACTGGTTATTTATTTATTAACTATGATTATTTATATGACACATACAGTCAGTGTCTCACTTGAAGCTTTATTGGCATTAGAGAACATACATTTACTGCCAAAGCAAGTGTCAAAATATAATAAAACATAAGTGTCAAAATATAATAAAAAAAACAGTTTAAGAAAACGGTGAAAGTATACAGTGAGTGTACAGCAACACACTGGGCTATGTCACATTGTGTTATGTTATAGAGGCCAGGCCAGGGTATATCTTTTCGAAACAAATAGCAGCAAGGTTTTGCAGTCACTTTGGGACAATTAATTAACAGCATTTTCTTCCTCAAAACTATTAAATATTATACTATTAAATAGTATACCTCCCCCTCCCCTCCTCAGAAGCTCTGTTTATATGTGCGTGGTTGTATTCCATTGGCTAAACTTATTTTATCGCAACAGTTCGCAAATCTTGCTGTTGTGTTCGCACATTGTTGTAATTTCTCCCAGTAATTATGGGAGTTTCTAGTTATCTTCATTATTACAAGAAAATACAATTAAGGAACCATCACTGATGTGGCCCCAGGGTAGGGATGAACATTTTATCAAATGGGGATCCTTGTAGAGTGGCCGAAAGCATATCAAATATTAAAATATATATATATATGAAAAAGGTGAAAAAATGAGTGGGTCTATGGATAACTTCATAAATAATGTGTATTAATATTTAAGATTTGTAGCTATTTTACTACAACCTAGATTTACCTATGGACAGGGACACACAATTTACTTTGAAGCAATTCTTTAATGTTTAACCACAGATCTTCTCTCAGACTTGGTGTAATCAGCCTATTGACTTTGAGACAGGTTAAAGATCCACTATTCTAGGGTGTGACTTTGAACTCTACTTTAAGACAAGTAGGCATTCTAATCCCCCAGTCACTTGAAGTCAACATGGGCTCCCTACAGACGGGTAATCTTATAATAATTGTTTATTTTTTTAGAATCATAGTGATGAGATTATGTCTGAAGTGCATTTTGCTCAATATGGGGACTATAGTTGGTTGAAATTGGTGTTTGGATGTCGGACGTTATTGCCAGATTGCAATGTGTCTTACTGCTGTGAACCACACAAGTCTGAACAAGTTTACATTTTAGACTCATCCGCTATTTAAGTATACCAGTATTGTAGTATTGTCTACTAACACTTAAAGCTACAATTTGTAACTTATTTTAATGAATATAACTTTTTAATTTTAACCAATGCAGTTTAGATTAAATTCATTGATACAATTTAGTATATCTGCAGTGGTTGGGGGTGGTCTCTGTCTCCCTGCTCTTCCATAGAGGGTGTCCTACCATAGAGTAGGACACCCCTTATCCCTAAACTACTGTCTTTTTCTTCTTCTTTTTTTACTATTTTGAAAAACATTTTTGAATAGTTAAAACTGCCAATCTACATCGACACATTCTGAGCTTGTAGATAGGCTATTTTAACTATTCAAAAATGTTTTTCAAAATAGTAAAAACAAAGGCAAAGTAGTTTAAGGATTGTCGTCATTGCAATTACCTTTCTCCATCAGGAGAGTCATAAAGCTTGGAATCTCTAGCTATAAACTCTTAACAATGTAACAGGTGATCTTGGGATCAGCATGCAGATAAATAATTCTCACTTGTGCTCAGTGTGCACACTTGAGCGAGCACACTCACTTCAGCGAGCACACTCGTGCCCTCACTATTTATTATATAGTATAGCCTTCAGTGGCAGATTTAGGAGGCAAACCCTAGTATGAGGCCGTCGGCGGCCGTCAGGTGTGGCTTATGCACGGCTTGAGGAGGTAGATTTTGTTATTTAAGTCGGTGGTTCTCAAAATCAGTGACTCAAGGATCCTCAGGGGTCCTTTGTCTTTTATCTCATACAATCAATCAATGAAGTAATCAGTCAATAAATATTACAGATGCTTCGATCAATCGGCCACCGATCGGTGATCGGCCGATATTCACTCCAAATGACTCGATCGGTGGTCGGCAATTTCCCCTATCTGGAGAAACCGATCTTTTATATAAAGTGGTATAAAAGTCATATATATAGTATAATATCATTTTGCATCTTTGTGACATGCCTAAACATTCTCCCCTTCCTCCCCACACACACAGGAACAGTTTTGACATATAATAATTTTGGAAATATTCAACATTTTCCCTTACGCACAAGATCGGTATCGTCCGATCATGAGAAAAACAATCGGTGATCGGGATCGGTCCCAAAAAACCTGATGGGAGCATCCCTAAATATAATATTGAGTGTGCATGTGCACACTGCACTCACCACTACAGTATACACTTCGCATTGCACCCAATCACCCTCCCCAAGTAATATAACAGAATGAAACGTTGTCTTTCTTCATCCAGACGAGATCATGTCTCCAAAGATCACAGTGGAGCTGCTCAGACGGCTTCGTCAGGTGATGAAGAATGGAAAATACTACACTGAGCCCATCCAGGCCTACATTGTTCCATCTGGGGATGCACATCAGGTTTAGTAACATGTCTCTCACACACACACACACACATCCACACGTCAGGGTGGGAGAGAATTTTGAAAGTTGCATGTTTGTACAATTCTACCTTCTTTTTATGCTGAGAAAATGGGGGGGATTTGTGCAATGTACATTTTGCTTCCATAACAACATTTCTCACGCAATTTAGAGAGATCATCAGGTCAGACTATTGCAGACAAGGCAAGACCTTGTATTTTGCCTAATGCTTTGCTCATATCGTCATGGCCATGTCAACTAACATGAGGTGAAAAATTGCACAAGCTTTGGCTGTTTTGAAAGCCAGGCTAGATAAAGGCAGACGCCTTTTGCAATACAGTTGCAGGTAAAAAGGTGGACAGTGTTATTGTGCTTAGGCTATTTTCCAGCTTATCTTCTGCAGCATATAGTTTATTATATTGCTGCTTGTGCATATCCTCAGTCACCTCTGTCCTCTGATCAGCAAACACTACTGAAGTGTTTGTCTGAACTTTAGAATAAATTATACCCTTTACAGATGATCATTTATCGCATTTCCCCTCCTCTTCATCTACAAACCGTGATGTGTGAAGAGCAGCAGATGAAGTAATTAAGAACCAATCAAGCTTTGACCACTCAAAGCTGATTATTAATGACAATTTTTTTTCTCCCTCTCTATCCCATCTCCCTCTCTCAGAGTGAATACATTGCACCATGTGACTGCAGACGTGAATTCATCTGTGGATTCAATGGATCTGCAGGTGTGTGTGTGTGTGTGTGTGTGTGTGTGTGTGTGTGTGTGTGTGTGTGTGTGTGTGTGTACAAACATGTTTGCTTGTTTGGGTGTGTGTGCATGTACAAAACTGTGGGCTCAAGTAAGCTAAGAGAGACCCTGCGAGTGTTCTGTAATAATATTACAGCACACTCTAATCTATTCTAGTACAATTCTAGTAGCAAGGATCACATTTGAACACATTGGCCCTCATTTATCAAAGTGGTGTAGACTAAACAAATACGGCGAGATCACTGCAATTGTCAGCATTTATCATTCCATTGTGCCCAGGGCATCGCTCCACAGATTTGTTTATAGGATAAAACCTGACGCTCCAAACCTGTGCCCAGCGCATGTGATCTTCATGCTGTGGATTTATTTGGGCCACCAGGAGATCGGATATACAGTATATAGCCATCCCAGCACATACCAGCCTTCATCCATACTGTATGTTTATGCAAGAAACTCCTTCCTATTGGCTTTCCAGACGTTGTTTGGTCATATTCTGGTTGTTCATGCCGTAAAATCGGGGCGTTTCGAGAATATTTTAGGGCATGTTGTTATTAACCCATTCTGACCTGAGATCAGATTCATACGAGGTTTCCACTGGACACACACAAGGTCTGATTAACCCATTCTGACCTGAGATCAGATTCTAAAAATGTCAGTCGTTCTTCGATTTTTCAAAAATAGCAGACCTACAAGCTCGTAGCGCGCCACTCGGTGGCGCGCTATGAGCTTGTAGATCTGCTATTTTTCAATAGCTAAAGCATGACATGATGCTAACACCAAAACGGGTTCCCGGTCAGAATGGCTTAATGACGGTCGGTTTCAGCCATGAGATATATCAAAGCACAGACCAAATGTACGCTAGGATTGACTATACGATCGCTTACTAAATGTGGACTTTGGTGTAAACTCATTATTGTGTTAAAATTTAAGATTTGTTGTACACTCCATTTGATAAATGTGGGCCAGTATCTACTACTCTTAAAGGATTCTGACCTAAAGCAGTCATCGTGAATCAGCACTTTTAACAAGGTTGTGGAGAATACTGGATGTGTGGGATAGCATGGGACGAGGGCGGGCGATGTTGTTTCATTGAGTGGGTAGCCCTTTATTTGGGCAAACAATGGGCAATTCTTCACACCACTGTAGTTCTGAATAGAAATAATGATCGGAGCAAGTTTTACCATTGTTGTTGAAGGAATATCCCGTTACTGGCAGGGAACCTGATAGACTTCTGCCAAATGTTGTACCTGGTTGCTTGGAGTCTTGTCCCTGTACAACGTGCTATCCCTATTGTGGGCGTGTCATCATGAGCAAATGTTTCCAAAATCTTCAAAAACGTCAGAAGGTCGTAGATCTACAAGCTGTGTCGCATTGTGTGCTTGTGTAGCTGTATCAGCTATTTTACACATTTCTGGAATAGGTTTTAAGTGGTCAACCCACACTTCATTCACCTGTAATGGTGGCTTTTGCAGCGATCCGTATCCGAGTATACTTAAATTGGTCCCGGGAACAGTATGCAGCATTCACACTACCACGACATCTGCCAAGTGGTCCACAGTGCACCCCCGGGACCATAGTGTGAATCTGCCTTAACCCATTCTGACCTGAGATCAGATTCATACGAGGTTTCCACTGGACACACACTGGTCTGATGAACCCATTCTGACCTGAGATCAGATTCTAAAAATGTCAGTCTTTCTTCGATTTTTCAAAAAATAGCAGACCTACAAGCTCGCAGCGCGCCACTCGGTGGCGCGCTATGAGCTTGTAGATCTGCTATTTTTCAATAGCTAAAGCATAACATAATGCTAACACCAAAATGGGTTCCCGTTCAGAATGGGTTAAAACAGTTATATCGTTGAACAAAAGTGCTGGAAATAATAATAATAATAATTTCACTGAATTGACCCAAGGAAGGCAGTGGTCTGATTTTGAAATGGAGTACATACAGACGGAGCATGCTGCCATGCCTAGCTCTGTGTTAGCAAATGGAACCTTGAGGATCAGGAAGACACTCGAATGGGTCTGATCATAGGATAGGGTCTGATCCAACATAGAGCAAATGTAAGGGGTTCCATTCCTGAGATGGCTTTGAAAATGAACAGATACCAGTGGTTCCAATGGTGGATCATGAGTTTGGAGTGCTACTGTATATGGAGACATTGGTGGAATACCTCTCAAACAATTACAGTGCAAGTTCAGAACTGACTGGTGTATCGGAACTTTCTAACTCCAAGCAATTTGGATAGTTTGCTGTAAAAAGTGAGTTTCCTGCAGTAGTTGTGTGTGCTCTGTGTGACAGGCACGGCCATTGTGACAGAGCAGCATGCAGCCATGTGGACAGATGGACGCTACTTTCTGCAGGCCAGTCAGCAGATGGACAACAACTGGACCGTCATGAAGATGGGTAAAGTTCAACTCTGTTCACCTCATAACCATATGAACCTCGGCATGCCTTTTCTGTGCATGTCATAATCGAACAGTATGGGACATTTTTTTTAACCTGGGCATTTCACAGAGTATAATATTGTAGCGGTTTGTTGGGGCGAGCTCGCGTCGGGGTGCCAGTCAGAGACCCAGTCTGACAAAAAAGGTTAAATAATAACAGCCCCAACAACCGTACAAGGGATAGATAAATAATAATAATAATAATATATCAACCCCTGAACAAACAGTAGACACACAAGAATACCATAAACAAGCATAAAGGAAAGACGCACACACAGAGGACTTCATTCAAGTGAGCAGTGTATTGTAAACAGTGAACCCAAACCCCAAATCAAATAATAAATGTTCACGGTTCAATGTTCCATGTTCAATGTTCCAGCACGCAAGCATCAGTATCACAGTTTGAGAATGTCCCCCCCCCCCCCCCAAACAAAATAAAAGAACGAAACAAAGTCAGTCCGACGTCAGATAGTCACGGTCAGAGCGCTGTGTGTGAGATCGCTTACTGACAGGTGATGACGCGTTCCGTACGTTTCCTCATCATACGATCCAGAGGACACCGTGTTGTCAGCGACGCCAGCGCCAACCGGGCGTCGGACGAGCAGCCACGCTCCGTCGGGGAAATTCCTTCTGGGTTGATGCTGATTAATCCCACTGTTCACGAGGCCCCGTCTGTCTCTCACCAGCCAGAGGTAGGCTGCACACAGACACTATCTGCGGGCGTCCGAGGTGACAGCTGTCAGAGACGCCAGCTCACTTCCTCAAGCTCGCTCCCGTGCCATTCATCCATTTTCGTAGGACCTGACGTGACGTGCGTGCGTGGGCGTGTGCGTGCGTGCATGTGCGTAGGAGAGCGTTAAAGGCGCAGAGCGCCACAATATGTCAGTGTTACTTGTTCATTGTATTTTCTTTTTTTATCGTGCTCGTCTGGTTACAATATATGAAAAGTAGTTACACTTTTTGTTCACAGCACACACTGACCATTGATATTAAATCTTGATGAAAGGCTAGGCACTATATAAGCTACACTTTTTTCGGTCCAAACATGTCCTGTAAAATGCTTTTGCGGCTGTAATAATCATGTACATTGTTGTTTTAAGACCGAAATAAAACTATTCATTCAAATATTGATGACGATAGTTAAATAGAAACGTTTAAATCCGAAGGTACATTATGTAGTTGGTCCTTGGGTGTTTTAATACTTTCTAATATGGCCCCCTTTGCAAAAGGTTTGGACACCCCTGCTTTAAGGGTATGGCTTGCAGATAACGCTAGCAAACTATACTGCACTAAATTCCCCTGCTACTGCCCCAGCTCTTCTCCAGTCCACGGATGATCCGCTCATAGTACCTACCAGGCTGCTCTGTATCTAGTGGCTCCTTTTAAAACCCCAACAAACGTGTCCAGCAGAGTTGATCCCTGCTCAACGAACAAACTCATCCTCTTTTTACACCTTGATCTCCAATAACCATCAAAATGCAAGAAATACAAGAACCATTGAGCTCTCAAAAACTTTACTATACTACATTTTATTTGATCAAATCACATGGCCAATACCCAATATTCTCTAACTAACTAGTAAAGATAGCCTTGAGCTTCCCCAATGAATTGCTCCTCTTCCTGCTTCAAGTAAATGTCTTTAGAAACCCTTCCAACATGAAGTCCTCTTGCAATTAGTTCAGAATGCTCCGGTTTGCCTTTTAACTGGGTCCAAAACATTTGATGATTTTAACTTCCCTACACTGGCTGCTGATCACTTTAAACATTTTGCTCATGGCATACAAGGCCAGGTCGGGTCTTGCTCCGTCTTACATTTCTGATTTGCTCTCTCCTTATGTGCAAACATGTAGTTTGAGATCTATTTTTTTCCAACACATTTGTCGCAGAAGTATAAATTAGGCATTACTGTATAATGTTTGTCACATCTAGGATTGAAGGAGACTCCAACTCAGGAGGACTGGCTGATCAGTATCCTGCCTGAGAACTCCAAAGTTGGCGTGGACCCATGGATCATTGCTGCTGGTGGGTAGCAAACCCCCAAACCCTCCCCGAACTGATATTCAGTCATCATTCCTATTATACCATTATTCATACATTTACAGCTCTGAAGACTAACACCACAAATATTAATGTACACACTACACAGCCTAATGTACAATACACATTTACATTGCAAACATATACTGTATTAGACTGAACAGAGATCAGTCAAGTGGTCACTTCTTTTCACTTTATTGTAATGTATGCTTATTTCAGACCAGTGGAAGAACATGTCCAAGGCTCTGAGCAGTGCAGGGCACTCTCTGGTTGCAATGCAGGATAACCTGATAGATGTTGTATGGGAGGACCGCCCTGCTAGACCCAGCACACAGCTCATCACCTTGGGATTGGAGTATACCGGTTAGTGTGCATCTTTGCACATTTATGGTACATATTTGGATGGATATAGATTTGTTGTCGTGTCCCCTCACCTGTGAATTCTACCACACCATCTGCAGCAACTGTGATGGCAACAAACAAATTGTAATAAAAAAAGGTATAAAAAATAAGGAATAACCAGGTGCTCACCGGAGATACAAAAGTGACATGGTTAAAGGAGAATTCCATGCTAGAATGCTTTCTTATCTTTCTTACCTTTCTTTGTAGTTGTTACGTCCCCACCAAAGAGGTCCAGGTGTTTTTTTGTGCAAAAACTCCTTATTGGCTATTTTCCCTACCATAAGACCTCAATGAATTGCATTGCATTGAATGGGAATTGAATGGGGCTATGGGGTGTTATGCTAGTTTGCTTATTTCCATCGGAATAAGTAGTGAAGTGTGCCGCTTGGGATATTATTACATTATGAAGAGAGGATATATACAAAGAAATTATAATTTTGAGCGATGGAAATAAGTGAATTAGCACAACACCCCATAGCCCCATTCAATTCCCATTCCATTCAATGCAATTCATTTAGGGCTTATGGTAGGGGAAATAGCCAATAAGGAGCTTTTGCACAAAATAACACCTGGACCTCTTTGGTGGGGACGTAACAACTACAAAGAAAGGTAAGAAAGCCTTTTAGTATGGAATTCTCCTTTAAAGGTGCTCACGCGGATCAAATGGGACCACGGCATAGAAAGAATGAGAGCCGATCCGGGCATTCAAAGATAAAAGGAGGAATAACCGCTATTTACCGTTATCAGAGCGCCCTGATGAAGACATGTTATGGTCCAAACATGTTGGCAGTTGCCTTTTAATTAAATAAAGGCTATTCCTCCTTTTGTCTTTGAGTGCCCGGATTGTCTCTTTTTTTCTAAATTGTAGTCCAAGTTTGACATTTGTTTCCTTATTTGCTCACAGAGACATTTCAGCTTCAAGGGTTGACACTAATGGTTGCCTGACTGCCCAGGGCAAGTGGTGTTTCCTTTCAGGTTGCAAGTGCATTCCGTCTTCACTCTTCATTAAAACTAGCAGTTGCTAGTTGTATTTTTACATATTTTATAATGGACGTCATTGTACGATTTACTTTCGGGCAAGTGGGCATGACCTTTGGGCAAGTCGAACATGACCTGTACTTGCCCGACAGGCAAGTGCCTCTGAGACCTTAGTGTCGACCCCTGACCTGCTTGCTGTGCTGATGACATTAACGAAATCTCTCTTACTTTCTGTTGTCCCTGCAGGGGATAACAGAACCTGACACAGTTCGTTATGAAATGCTGAGTTGTTTTCTATGTGAATAACAGTAACTTACAAATGTAGGCGCTAATGGAACCAAGGTTGAGCATTTGAGTCCAGTTGAGCTTGCGACTCCAGTTGAGCTTGTTTGATATGAATGCTCTCAGGGCATCTCAGGTGCTTTGGATAAAGACACCCACATTACATAATACATTGCAAATACTGTGACTTTTTTCCACAGGTATGTCTTGGCAAGACAAGATTACAGCCCTCCGAGCCAAGATGACAGAAAGGAAAATCACCTGGTTTGTTGCCACAGCCCTGGATGACATTGCATGTACGGTTACCTGCACATACTGATCTTTGCCATTTCTGTTGGTGAATTCGTGAAAAATATGCAAAGAAAGTTAGTTGAGACCACTGGCTTTGGTTTTAAGACTTTTAACGTAATTCGTATGGGGGAAAAAAAAACAATGGACTCATCAGCGTCAAATTTCTCATGCATGCAAATGATGAAATATCTCGCGCATTGTTGTTCTTCCTATAGGCCTATTGTGATTACATTTTAAATGTTTAACTTACTTTTATGATGGAAGTCGCTGGTGGTCAGATAGGGCTGAAACCTTCCCAAACATGGAGCCATTATGTCACAGATGAACCATAGGTGACGTCATAGACTGTCTGAAATCCACATGAGAGCCACACTGTTATTAGACCCCATATTGTATACGTCAATGTTGATATCTTATCACGATCCAAGGACCCCAGGGTGCAAGGGTGTCTCTCCAAATGCCCGTCTAAGCACCTCATTAACATGGATTAATGAGCACTTGTGCCTGATTGGTTAGCTTGAGTGTTAGCGTGTTTTTGTGATTTTTGATTGCCATCAGGTCGCATTTGCACAAGAGGGTTCCATTTTGGGTTTACCTTGAGGGGGACCCATGTATGATTAGTGGGTGGTTGGTGGTCTATTAATAGCGGTGATATCCTACTCCTACATACCCATGAGTTTGTTTTCAGGTTTGACAGGAATACATTTGTAAATAGAATGGTTTTCACAAGACCTTTTAATACAATACATTTGTAAATAGAATGGTTTTCACAAGACCTTTCCACTCCACCAAAAATAAATGTAAAGATTTCATAGCAAATTGAGTCCTAACGCAAACATTTTGTATCATAATGAAGGCATAATCAAAGCACGTGGACCCTTAAATCACCATTAACGCCATTTAAAAATGCACAAAAATGAAATCTTGCTTTTTTCCTTTCCCCAGGGCTTTTCAACCTCCGTGGGTCAGACATTGAGTATAACCCTGTGTTCTTTGCATACGCTATTGTGGGGTTGAGCACAATAAGGTAAGCTAATATAATGTAGCATTCTTATAGCATTGTCAAAATAGTTTAGCTGTTTACCATTCTGTTTTCCTCTTTCTTTTTTCTTTCTTTTTTGATTGATTGTATTTTATGTGTAAAAAAATAATTAGATTGGTTAGATGACATGATGATGACAGACAGTATTAATCTTTGGAAATTCAGTTGTCATAGCAGCACCGCAGTATGGATGAAACAAAGATACAGGTAATGGTAGAGTAAAGCACAGAACTGTAACAATATAAGAGAAGATGACTTGCCATCGGTCCTGGGTTATAGATTGGTGCCTGATGCTAATACGCTGCTGTATTCTTTTTTTATTATAGTGTCAAAGTGGGTAGTCGAATGTCCTGCTCAAGGGCACCTCGTTGTCAGTTGTATAGTCTGACCGAGGCCAGATTTTTGGGTCCGACCAAAGTAAAATCGCCATTTTATTTTTTTTTGTATCCATTTGTAACTATGGGAGTGTAGAAACATAGACTGAGTTCAATGAACACTGAGGATGTTACTGTGTACATTCTGAAATGGGGAACCCCTTTGATGTGCAGACTGTTTGTGGACCTGAAGAGGCTGGCTGATCCAACGGCGAGGCTCCACTTGCAGTTGGACTCCCCCAGCAAGCCTGAGCTGAGCGTCAAGACGCACCCGTATGAATCGGTCTACGCTGAGCTCCAGGCCATCTGCGCCTCCCTGGGCCCCAAGGACAAAGTGTGGATCTGTGACAAAGCCAGTTGTGCCCTCACGCAAGTTATCCCCAAGGTGAGAGAGAGCCGCTATACAAGCACGTTGCATGTGATGTTTGACATAATCGCATGTACTTTAATTTTTCACTGTACCTTGTTGTATGTAATGTTATTTCACTATTAGTATTTGTTTGTTTTCACTGCTCTGGTTTCTGGGTCATGAGTTTTTCAATAGGTTCTCAAAACATTCTGCACATAAATCATATTAAATTAAATAGTGCTATTCTTTGTTATTGATTGACTGTGCAGTGTTGGCCCCATTTAGTTTGTTACTTGTCTAACATTGTCATACAGAAATTCAAGAGCTTATCTAAAATGCTCTAGACAATGTTGCTTTCTGAAGTCTTAACAGATGGAAATGTTTTCTCCTAATCTTTTCTAGATTCACCGTGCTCCTATCCCCTACACTCCACTCTGCCTGGCCAAGGCAGTCAAGAATGCCACTGAGATTCAAGGCATGAGAAATGCCCATGTAAGAACCTTTGTACCGCCTTAAAATCCCAGTCACACAGCAGACCTGATATCTAATCATTTTTGTTGTGAAATCTCTGTAAACTCATCTGTTATATACATGTATAGTGTGACATGTACTGTGTTGACAGTTCCTTATTTATCTCCCCACCAGATCAAGGATGCGGTCGCCCTTTGTGAACTATTTGCTTGGCTCGAAAAAGAGGTTATTTGGTTTCCAATACTCTGTTACTCCCATAAACCTGTACAGCTGTATCATTATGGGACAGTGGCATCATATAATATCTGTTTCTTTTGGTTCATAGATACCAAAAGGCACAGTGACTGAGATCTCCGCTGCCGATAAGGCTGAGGAATTCCGCAGGTTGGGTTTCCATTTTCACCACATTCATTTCAGTTTAACTGGTTCAATGAATCTATTTGAGTTCATCTGAGGTGAATATAACATGATTTTCCATGTTACTGTATAATTCTAATCGGAAATAACTACTTTGTCAGATTTTAGAATGTTGAATTAGTCACAGAGGTTACAACACATGGGCTGAGGAATACACAGTAAAAAGTAGTAAAAAATAAAAGCACCTGTGTGCTTCCTCTGGATGCCTTTTTAGTTTAGGCAGTGGGTGCTCCGCTATATGAATTAAATACTGATATGTGCATTCAAAATACACGATACACAATTAACTCTGCAAGTTTGAATGATATATAGTAGTATTGTATGGGTTTGTCTACCATGTTTTAGCAGGGGCTAAAACAAACATTGATTGTCTTTTGAAGTCATGCCGCCATCTATTGGTCACGTAAATGCACTGCTGCCTTGAAACATTTTCTGAAAGGATGTCTTTTTTAGTCAGCAGAAAGACTTTGTCGGCCTCAGTTTCCCTACCATCTCCAGTGTTGGTCCAAATGGAGCCATCATACATTACAGGTCAGTCACTTTATCACAACGTATAATTTAATGAGTGCCTTGGCTGGCTCTGCTTTGAATATCTGCTTGTTTTCTCTTCTGTAGACCCCTGCCTGAAACCAACAGAACACTTTCCTTGAATGAAGTCTATCTGATAGACTCTGGAGCTCAGTACACGTAAGCATTAAATCCGACAGCATTATCGACTGTCCGACTATACGACTGTCATTAGACCGACGACCTACCTCAAACCCTAAAGTCTGCAAGCACGGAGCAGCGCACGTCCGACTGTTGTTTCCGCATGTCGTCCTTTGTTGTGTCTAATCTGTGTACATCATCCCACCGTTATCTTATCGTGTATCAAAGAATGAATGAATGTGGTTTGTTGCAATTTGAACCAGTGTTTATCATCCTTTTTCATCACAGCGATGGAACCACAGATGTCACCCGTACAATGCACTTTGGCATCGCCTCTGCTTTTGAGAAGGTAACTTACTTCCTGCCTGGCAGTGTGCCAACGGATTGTGACTGGCTGCCATCAACAAATGTTTTTAATTGTCCCCTGTGTTTGTGACGTATAGGAATGCTTCACCTATGTGCTGAAGGGACACATAGCTGTCAGTGCTGCGGTTTTCCCCAATGGAACCAAAGGTACAGGTGCACGTACACCCTTTGAAGTACACGTATTGCATTCCATTGTTGGATGCAGTCTCAACCGCATTGCATTGTTTTAATTCGTACAGTAGCATTGCTACTGCGACAAGCTTTCCACTCCCATCAACAGATGAGGCTCTTTTGAAATGCAGCTTGTTTAAATCCACAGCGATGCATGAGTTGTTATCGGCATAGAAAATCTCACTGTGAACACTGTTCAAATTTTTGTACCCAGCATTTGTCGTGTTACTGCATGGGTGGAATAGGCTCTTCCTCTCACTCCCACTGTCCCTCTTCTCACTCTTCCTCTTCCTCCTCCCCCCTCCCTCCATCCCTCCCTTTCTCTGTCCCTCATTCCCTCTCCCCCTTTCCTATCCCTCTCTTCTTCTCTTTTTTTTCTCCCCCTCACTGATCGAGCTCTGGACTACCATCACATACCTCCCTCTTTCTCTCTCTCTCTCTCTCTCGCTGATTTGAGCTCTGGTCTGACATCACACACAACAGCAACCATCCCTAACAAAGACAATTTGTGCTGACGTCAACTATTGTCCAACAAAGCCAATTTGGGAAAAGTCGGTATTGTGATAGTTTTGCCCATAATTGGGCCTGGCCGCCACAGCCACACAACTTGAATTTAGTAGATGAAGTATAATAATAATAATCCCTGTTCTATCTGCCTGTACTTCTCTGTTCACCCATCTCCGCAGGTCACTTGTTGGATTCGTTTGCTCGCGCAGCACTGTGGGAGTCAGGCCTGGACTACCTGCATGGCACAGGACACGGCGTGGGCTGCTTCCTCAACGTACACGAGGGGCCATGCGGGATCAGCTACAAGACGTTTGCTGATGAGCCTCTGGAGGCTGGCATGATCGTCAGCGATGGTATGTCCTAACACACATACTGTAGTGTACAGTACCACATGCTGCACATACCCTACACCAGTACAGTATGGACTGTACAGTACCACATGCTGCACATACCCTACACCAGTGCTTGCCCAATGGTGTGCCATGAAACGGGTGTGCCTTTTAACCCATTCTGACCTGAGATCAGATTCATATGAGGTTTCCACTGGACACACACTGGTCTGATTAACCCATTCTGACCTGAGATCAGATTCTAAAAATGTCAGTCGTTCTTCGATTTTTCAAAAATAGCAGACCTACAAGCTCGTAGCGCGCCACTCGGTGGCGCGCTACGAGCTTGTAGATCTGCTATTTTTAAATAGCTAAAGCATAACATGATGCTGACACCAAAACGTGTTCCAGTTCAGAATGGGTTAATTTCGTGACCTTCACACAGTATTATTGACATACTTATATATATATATAGTATAAAGAGTGAATGTCTACTAAATCTGATAAATGCGGCTGCCTATGTTTTGTTTTTCTAGAACCTGGATACTATGAAGATGGATCTTTTGGCATAAGAATAGAAAATGTGGTCCTTGTTGTGTCATGTAAATCCAAGGTGAGATGTTCAACTAATCTATTTGTCTTTAGGATTTGTGTTTAATTTTCACCAGTTTACCAGGTTTCACTGTGTATTGTTAATGTATTTGTTTATCAACACGTCATTTTTCTAATCCATGTACTGTAAATGGGCCAGAGTTAGCCAAAAGCAAATTTTCATCTGTAGTCCCTGAGCAGGCTCTTAAAAGTGATGATAAAACTATTCATACAAACGCTGCAAGTGTGTATTGCACAAGTGATGGAAAAATAAAAAAGATCCACATTTGTTAATATTATAATACGACTGACGGCTGGCAGAATTTCTAGAAAATATGGCTCCCAGAAAGATGAATAATCGATGAAGCCATGCATTTTTGGATAGTTTATCCTACATAGATACTGCACGTAATTGGAAGCGGCAAGTAAATCGCCTTAGATTGAACAGGGACTTATACTGTTTTCCTTTTTTATGTCTTCAGTACAATTACAGAAACAGAGGCAGTCTGACATTTGATCCTCTTACCCTGGTGCCCATGCAAGTGAAAATGATGAACACAGAGCTGCTCACAAAGAAAGAGGTGAGGCATTTCCAGTATTATTTTGTTAAAAATGTGAAGAGAATAAAGCACCACTCATCTCCGAGGTGCTGGAGTCACAAAAAGATAACGAAGAAAAAATAAAGGGAAGCTCCGCACACTCAAACCTGTGCACAATCAATATATTTATTTGCAAACTTTCGGTCTATACTGACCACCTTCAGTACCGGTAGGTATAATTTATTTAAATTGGTATTTAAACGTAATTCCACATACATCCAGTACTCGACCACGATCATTTATTTACTTATTCAATGCATCAAACAGAATCAGAAGAATACCGCATTCTGTATTGTGAGCATTTGTACATAAAATACTCTGCATTTGACCATTGTCGTTGACAAATACCTTATTACCTTCTATTGCCATCGGACACACATCACAATTCTGTTCATGGTTTGCTGTAGGCGTGCAACAATTCATGAAACTACTCCATTTAATGGAATATACATTTTTGTTTTGAATAAACTCATTGATTGGGGGGGGGGGGGGGGGGCTTAGTCAATCTACAAGCTAGGAACGATTCGCAATGGATTGTGAGTTTGTGTTTTTGCAATCCTCCACAAATAAGTATAAAAAGTGGTTAATCAGACTAATCAATTTAATTGATCATGAAGAAATCTATTAAATCAACAATCTTAGAAATATTCCCGGTGATTCATTGATATACAGTACTGTATTATAGAAAAAAATATTAAAAATAAAAATAAGCCCCACCAACATATATAGTATGTGGGTGGAAAAAATATGGGACATCTACCAGATGGAACAAATTACTTATGCCCTGAGGCTTCAACCAAACATATTTAGTAAAAGGTGGAGTCCTGTACTGCCTCTACTGATGAGGTAGCAGGCTTTCGGAATCTTGAGTAACCAAATGCACTTCTCTTCAGACCTTCTAGTGTACCCATACACCTTCCTCCATCTCCAGTATGTCTGTTCCCAGTATTGTTTACCTCCCATTGTTGCCGTCGCTCTGTCGTTTTTGTCTCGCTGTTTTGTTTTTTTGTTTGTGAATACTTGTAAATGTATGTGAAGTTGTTTGTGTGTATGAGTGCATCATTTATATATCCTGTAAAAGTATAAAAAAAAAAAAATAAGGAATGCACAATAAGTCATCCATAGAATAATCCCTAAAACAAATCATCGATAGTTGCGGCCCTGGCACCTGACGCCCTGCGTTGTGTCCTGCAGTGTGACTGGGTGAACGAGTACCACAGGCAGTGCCGGGAGACGGTGGGAGCAGAGCTGGAGAAGCAGGGTCGCAGAGAGGCCCTCGAGTGGCTGATACGGGAGACCCAGCCAATCGCCTGAAGATAAATCAGTGACTGACTCTTTAGCGAACCAATCATGTTGCCCCTGGAGAACGATCGACAGCTCTGCAGTGATAATCGTTTGTTTTCTGGTCATTTTCTGGTCGTACCTATGCTTCTTTTGTAAAGTGCACCATGCCGCTTTTTGAATATACATTGGATTAAATGAAAAATGGAGAAATACATAACCGTTGATTTTGAATTGAAATGAATGTGTGCATTGTGTAAATTCTATCAGCATCCTCTCAGTGTTCCACTAAAGCTGCATGTAAAATATCGGAGGGTCCAGGACGATGCCGCTGGCAGGGTCTTTGGCGTATTCCTGGAATGACGGTGGCTGCGGAAGTGCAGCCTGCTCCTCCAGGCCACAGGGGGGGTCTCTGGTAGTCTCCTCGTCCTCCAGTCCTATAGGCAGGGGATTACTGTAGATGTAATAGATTTTGGAATTGTCCCAGGCCCGTTCAGACTTTCTGAAGAGGGCAAAGGGGTTCATGAAGCTGGTGGACCTCTTCACCGCTTTGACTGCCACTGGGCTCACCGGGCCATCCCGTGTCACTGCACTCTCATACATGTGAGCTCTCTTCAATTGCCTGAAATGGAGAAGATGACTCGCTTAGCCACTTTCAACCTGGTGTCTCTATTTTGGGGCATGTCATAATCAAAAATCAGATCTACTATACATCCCTAGCCGACCTCGTAGATCTTCACTATTCATCGTACGTATAATCGGGCTTACTGTTAAATTGATCTTTCACTTTCAAAAATGGTTGGGGTCATCTCTGGATACTCTGGATTTTAAGAGCAGTTTTTAAGTTACTTGATTCACATTTGATATTGATCATTTATATTGATATTTATCAGACACGCCCCCCTTCCTATAGAAACACATTGTAACGATGATAGATTCATCAAAAACACCTGTCCTTGGTTCTGGTAATATTGTCCTCCTTATACGTGAGGGCCAAGTGCATCACTTTTTTCATTTATTTTTAAAAGTGTTATAAATATCCCTTTAAATGGTTAATGACATTAATGAACTGAAAAGACTGTACATACCAATGAGTGTACATACATTGTCAGAGCTGTTTATGATCTAAACTGACAATCGAAACTCGTTCTGATGTTTCGTGGTGTCGAGCAAGAATGGCACTTGCTTGCCAACTTAACTTGGCAAGCAATCAATGGCATTAGAAAGGAATTTGAATATAATGCAGACATCGAAGGAAATGCTTACTTGTTGCGATTGTAGCAGACAGTGACACAGTACAGACCAGTAGAGCAGAGGATACACAACGCCAGAGCAGTGATGACAATGTTAAATACCTTGAACTCTGAGAGAAAACAAGACAGGAGTTCCAGTTAGCTGAGTACTATCTGTAAATAATTCAGTTGAAAATAAAAGAGTAAGTAACAACATCTGGCTACTTTGTATTCTATGTAAAGTCAGTAACTTTTCATGGCATTCAAACATGTGTTTAAAAGAACATAGTTTTATCCACTAAAGTGTACTGTAGTAAGATGTTATTCCTTGTTGACCTGTTTGTTAATCTTAGAGCCTGGAGCAAATATGCCAACTTGTTTAAGCATAAGAGAAATAATATAGCAAATCAAACATTTCTTGGTAGATTAAAATCAATCATTTAAAATATGAATTTCTGTAACAGACCAAACAGAGCTCCGTTCATCTGCTGGTCAGTAAATCCTAGACCGTCAGTCCTGTTCATATAATCCTTTGCTACCGCATTGGTTTGGTCCTGTTGATTCCCATTCATGTTGCTGCCATTGGCTTCCAGTTCCAACACCATGAACTGAGACAACTCCAAGCCTCTCTCCCTGATTTCAATAGACCCCAGAACCATGTGATTCAATCAGCTTGACTCAGTCACCGTGGAAACGCTCACCTCCTTTGTCACCGCCTCACTCCTCGTTGGACCCCTCTCTCTCTCTCCTCCACACCCCCTGTTTACTGGTCATTATTCTCTTCATTTTTGAGGGCCCGTTAGGGGACTGAGGGAGATGCTAGTGGGGGTGGAGGCTGGTACTAGGGCCTCTGAGTGTTGTACCAGTTTACCATGAAGGACTACACCATCGCCAAATACTGTACTTGACGTCTAAGAAGTTAAAGTTGAACTGTATGAAAAAGGAAGGGATGTCCGCACACTGAATTGTAGTATGACGAAGACCCACAGTGGTCGAAACGTTGTAACAAAATAAAGAATTTGCCTGGGAGCTACAATTCAGTGTGCGGACATCCCTTCCTTTTTCATTGTATGTATTTTTGACCAGCACCTGTAGAATTTCTGGAGATGTGCGATTGTGCGTGCTTCCTGTCGTATCCTATCTCTAAAGTTGAACTGTATACCAGTTGTTACAGAAGGTGTTTTCTTAACATTTCCACATATATATAAGTATGTATAAAGTTAACCTAAAGTGTATTACCGGTATCACATCACAAGCTTAAACGTGTGAAATAGTGGGTGATTTCTTTTTCATACAAGCTTCCAATGATTTTCACTTACAAAATATTGTCATAAGAATTTAGAGAATTTCTGTAAAATGTCACAATGAAATAAATGTGCATCAAAAAGAAAACTCAATTCAAGCAATGCAATTTGATGACTAATGATGGTATTTTCCTCATTTTGTTCATGATCATGAAAACCTGGATTATGTTTTGGAAAGTAATTTTGCTTGCAGAACAAGCAATCTGAATTTGTACATTGTTGAGCCATCATGCCCAACATTAGATTACATGAGCCTTTCATTTGACCATGAAATTTCACGATGTGTCTGTTTTGACAATTTGACAATGATGCATGTATTGAAACATTGCAGACATGGTAACATATGTACAGAGAGTGTCATTACAACCGTTTCAACTTCAAGTATATTTTCAGCATCACAAGTTTACAGGTGTAAAGGAATGGGTGAAATTATCGTGTATAAGTTTCCACAAATTGCAGTTACAAAATAGATAATGATAAAAGGGAAATGTCAAAGCAGAACCAACACTACAAATCTACATAATGGAGAAAAACTTGGTAACTCAGTCTCTTGTCTTGCACAAGAGACATCACTTTCAAAGTTGTTTTGTGGCTCAACTAATAACCTTAATAGCCTCCCGAGGGCCGTGTCATCCCCCCTTTAAAATTCCTTTTATATGGAATTCTGTTTATAAACATTTTTCAGTCAGAGTATTATTCTCTCCATCCTCGCTTCCAGTCATCCCGGTTCTCCATACATCTGGCCAGTTCGTTGGTACTCTGCGCTCCTGCGTCATTCTTGAGTACATCCACATATGTTAGTGTGGGACGTCCTTGTGATCGATGCCCGTGTGTTTGTTCCCACAGCACTAATTTGCTGCCTGGCAGTTCTTGATGTCTTTGGCAGTGTCCTGCATGCTAGTCTCAGTCTCCTGGCTGCTATTTTCTGGCTCCATAAAACTTGCACTACAGTCACTGTTGATAATGTGCTCAGTGCTCCCCTCCCTGGTGTTTCATAGTTCCACTATCTTCATATCCATCACCGTTTGAGTCATGTGGTTTTGGGACAAGAGTGCAGTAAGGCAAATTACTAAAATAAACCCTAACCAAACCAAGCAAATCTCTATAAATAATTAGACTGAGGCAGACATGGTTCACAGGTCCAGGGTCTAGCTGCCTGTATGTATGGTGACTGCCAAGTACAAATACTGTGACAAAGAGAGCATTCTTCACTGTCATTATGCTTCAGTTCACTCTGGAACATCACTGTAGGTTGTAAACTAATTAGTACTGACACTACAGAGGTAATGACAGCATTCTGTCTCCCATTTGTAAAATTAGTTTAAGTGTGTAACAGTTAAGCTATCAATTATAATTATATAAATCACAATATTAATCAATATTAATCAAATAATTGATTTAGAAAAATATGAGATCTACACACTGTGTGTGAATTTGTAGATTGGGGGTATTTGAGCAATTTTAGCTCAACTGTACAGACCTATACAAAGCATAAATCATTTTGTTGATTATTTAAAGGCAATATTCAATTAAAACTGTAATCATAGAATAATCAAGGAATAAGAGGATAATATTTGTTAACTTGTAGGTAGAGTTGACTGTATTGGACCGGACATTTAAGTGGGGAATATGGGTAGGCTATGGATAGGATATTATGATATAGCCTACTGAGCACAGTGAGTATGACAATTAATTGAAAGTTTAGTTAATTATTGGAAATTATTTGAAAGACAATGTATTATATATTTCTGTAATTGATAACTTACACTACAGGCACCGTCTGAACTGTCCTATAATGTAATAAAGCCTCACCATCAGACACTCCAAATTAGAACAAATTTGGAGACAGTATTCTATACGGGCCACTGAGAGATAAATAGAGAGACAGAGGAATGTTTCATAGACCTCCCCATTGAGGAATGTAATTCTTCACCTCAAGGGAAATAATTTATTTTTTCACTTCATCTAGTGTCCCCGAGTGTTGGGGAAAGGGTTATATTATCTTGATAACCTCCCACTGCTTAATTTGACTGTTTGACTGTCTGCCCCAGTTGGACAGTCACTATCCTGTTTTCACAAGTCATATATTATTACACCCATCAAAACAAAGCATGATAGTATCTCTATACAAAGGATAATAATGACTTGATAAAACAGACAAGTTTAAGTTTAAAATGCTGTGTAACACCCACTAGATGTCAGTGTTCTCCTCTTTATCATTAGATTAGGTCAACTCTCATAAAGGCATGTATTTCTGTTATAGAGACAATAATAATTATATGTACTAAAGATGATGAAGTAAAAGATAGAGGGGAACTAAAGTGACAAGAAATTCATCTGTGATTTTGAGACATCAATATTTTGTTTTTTCTTTTTCTTGCTGTTTAGTTTGAGGGATATATGTGCGTGGCATTAGAATTGTGTATAGTTTATTTGAGTGTGCCAGTATTCCTAAATTTAGCCTGCCTGCTGCTCTGTGGGATTAGATTGGGGGTATTTCTATTTTAACTGTGTATTTTTCAGTTTCCTCTTGGGCTAAAACATTTGTGCTTATATGTTAACACTGCTATAGGATTAGAAGTGTGATTGTCAGTGGGACCACCCATGTTCTAAATGACTAGTAGTGTGGGGCCGATTTATGAACGGGCTCTCCTGGACTGTACCCCATGGGCGAAGGCTGCTATAGGGGCCCCAGGATAAAAAATAATAATAATATCACTTTTAAACCCGATTCATGCTTTGTAGTAAGACGTCATTGTGCACAGGAAATTACCGAGCACGTGACTGTGCGACAAAGTCCAAATCAAGCGATGGAGTTTTTGATGTAAGACCTGGTTGTGTGTGTGTGTGTGTGTGTGTGTGTGTGTGTGTGTGTGTGTGTGTGTGTGTGTGTGTGTGTGTGTGTGTGTGTGTGTGTGTGTGTGTGTGTGTGTGTGTGTGTCACAACGTTGCTTGTAGATAAGCTATTTTCACAATTTGTGCCTCTTTCTAATATTATTTGTCAATTTGGCCAGTTGATTACCTTTAATTCACTAAAGGTCTTTTTACATTTAATTTATTTTCTCTTTTTTTAGGTCTTAAAAGTCCTTAAATTGTCACTTCACTGTCTGGGCAATCAATTGGCCATGGCCAGAGGCCCAGAGCCTTATCTGGCTCCCTTGGGTTATCTGCGAGACTGCGACACATGCCGAATTTGATTCTGTGCATTTATATATGGATTTCTCAAACCTGTGTTGGCTGATAAGCAACAGCAAAGTAGCTAACCTGCAGCACCAGTCACCTCTCCAACTCATTCAGAACAGTATTCACTATACCAAAGTTAAGTATAAGTATAATAGCCACAGACCAAGCGTTGAAGTTCTAATCTACATCCTTCCCCTGAATAATTCCTTCTAAAGTTGGAGAGGATTCCTACAGCAGAGATCCTGCTGCATGCACACTAGTGACGTCATGTCTGAACTAACTGGGCCTGAATCATGCCAAGAACTAATTGTGCGCAACCACTGCTAATCTCCAGGAAAAAGTACCGGTAACATTATATTCTGCTAATTTTACATAGGATCAGCTTAAAGACTTCATGAGCAGTGACGCTATAGCTGCTTCTTCCTCTACTGTATCCAGTCAATTTTAATCACAACATCTTAACCTCTCCCAATGTATGTCTTATAGTTAGACTTAATGTTAGACTGCAGTGAACATAGTAGTAATACGCTAGTTGGCTTCATTGTGTTCACCTTGATGGTTATTTCTGTCAGCCTGTAAGTCTGCTGTCTGTCCATCCAACATTCTGTTCCCAAACACATCTGGAAAAACAGCTGGAAGTTGGATTACCATGAAATTTACTGTGCACCTTTATGCTCCTCTAAATGTTCTGATGAATTGAAAATGGTGGACCCTGTTGTAAACAAGTGTAATCATGGTTATCATGGTGTCGTCCGACTCCACAGTAACAGTTTTTGAATTGAGTAACTTGTGTTTTTGTTTGAAATGTACCCATTCTGCATACTGTTAATAAATACTTCAATGAATCAATCAAAACTCTGAGGATGACCTCTTGATCTTGGTGAGCCCAAGTTCAAATGGCCCTATTATTGCCATGAAAGTGTGCTCAGCAAGGCACACTTGCTGAGCATGGTGGATGGCCCTTAACCATTGAGGAATTCAATGTAGCCTCTAGTGAAGCTAAGGCCTGAGGATCACCATCCTTAGGCCTTAGCTTCACTAGTGGGAACTGGGAACATAGGCCTAAGCTGGGAGGACAGTTTCGGTTGGTTAAAACCGTTTTGTTCTAATGGGGTGTTGCTAGTGCGGGGCTTTTAGACTATTATTAATTGTGTTGAAATAAAAATGGTGTGGTCAATTTTTAAGGTCTCAGTACGGCCGGCATTTCTTAAAGTACGACCAGGTGTCCTTTATGGAGCATCTCCCATCCCACTCCCTCCAATCATCCTTCATTCTACTCAGCCTTCATTCCTCTTCTTCCTCTCTGTATATTTACATAAAGGCTGGTGGGGAATTAGAGTTCTGATGTGATCTATTTGTTCTGATACGGTTCAGGGGGAAAGTTCTCCCTTGATTTATGACACTTGTCAGCAAACATTCTTAAAATACTTTATTTAATACACGCCGTGGCAGTCATATATATGTGGCCATTGTAACTGTCCCAGCAATGGGTATTTTGTACTTTTCTATTTCTATTTTTCTATTTCTAGTTTCTATTCTATTTTATTGCTCACATTTCTGAAAATGTATATGTGAACATTTTGTAGGTTTATTTGGGTACATATAGATGCATGGTGATATAGTGCCATCTACTGTGCTCTGTGTTTGTGGTCTATCTGGTTCCTGGGCAGGTTGAATTGGGCTCACCTGCTCTAAATCACCTCGCTCTAATCACCTCATTTAAAGCACCTGTGGGTCTTGGGCATGTCAGATCAGAACATACAGAGCAGAGCTACAGAGAGGAGCTCTCTCATGTCAGAGTCTGACATGACCTGACAAAGATAAGATAAGAGAAATTAATATAATATGAAAGAACTTAACTGAACTCCTAGATAATCTGTACAGAAGGCGCATACGGTATGTTCCCTGTTTTGCTTGTTTCTGTAAAAGTTTGATTGCCATTGTTTGTTGTTTGTGTACATTTTATTGTGTTTAGATAATAAGGACATTCATATCTCATTGTTTCATGATATTTAAAAGTATATTATGTTTTGTTACATGGGAAAATAAAAAGACCCTTAGAGACATCAGTCGGAGCATTGTCATATTTCTGCCACGGATAAAGATGGTTTGGGAGCAGTTATAGCCATTTTGTATTGTTAGTTGTCCCTGTGACTCCGCATCACGCCTCAGCATCACAGCTGAGATTGTTACCCTTGTTACACTGCCACATAAATGTGTGAAGAAATGTATTTCCTGTCCTGGTATGATTATTGAAAGAAAACGAAACATAACCCAATACTGGGTGATAATACAAGCCAAGGGAATATATTAATAATATGAATGGTTGAATATTTAACCCCGAAACCGAAATGTAATGTAAGGAAAATATGTTTTGTTTTGTGTTTTGGTGTTAAACCATTGTCATTAAATTTCTGCTGGTTACAATATAGCACTCGACACCAGGTATTCCTAAACTTAACCTCAGTCAAACTATGCCTACACCTAACCTTATACCCAAACTTACACTCAGTAAAACTATGCCTAAATCGAACCTTATTCCTAAACGTAACCTCAATAAAACTATGCCTATAGGGCGAACAGGTTGGCAGTGAACTTTCCATTTACAAATAAATGAACGGTGAAACTATATTGCAATGCATACACTGACTATAATAAAGACACAGTTCAGTTGCCATGGAAACGATAGCATTTATCTAACTAACTAACTAACTAAAATAAATACGCCATGTGACGCCGTTTCCTTTTGTGATCCTGGTCTACATTGCTTGGTTGATTGATTGAAATATTTATTAACAGTTTGCAGAATTACAGTACATTTCAAGCACAACTCAATACAAAGACTGTTAACTGTGAGTGGACGACCCAATAAACCATTACACTTGTTTACAAGAGGGTCCACCTTTAGCCTACACATGAAATGAGACAATGGACAGGAAAGTATATACTAGCCTACTATATGTACTCTGTGAACTTGTACACAATAAAAAACCCTCGTTTACAGGCTGACAATGAAGAAAGATCACTGCCCGTTATGGGTTTATTATCACAGATCCAGCACCTGCTGAGGACCCTTGAGTAGACCCCAGTTGAGTCAGAAGCCATGTTTACACATCTGATTTAATGACTCCCGCTGTCATCACCGTTCCATCCAATTAGGTCTGTACAACATGGCGTCAGGGTTCACAGCAGGCCCCGGTGAAACTCCACCATATATATCAGAGCCTCGTTTATGCTGCATGGCCCATAAAACACGTTAATGTGCTTCCTCTGTGAGGCCGTCTGACCTACGCCCTCACCTTACTGTACTGCAGAGGGAATGCAGTCTGTGTTAAGTCCAGTCAAATGTATCTACAGTGCAGCGGACAGGTTTGTCCTTTACCGAGAAACAACAGACTTGTGTGCGCGCGCGTGTGTGTGTGTGTGTGTGTGTGTGTGTGTGTGCGTGTGTGCGTGTGTGCGTGTGTGCGTGTGTGCGTGTGTGCGTGTGTGCGTGTGTGCGTGTGTGTGTGTGCGCGTGTGTGTGGCCCAAACCTCTAATACTATAAGTAAACATATGGACTGTGTGTAGTACTGTAGGTATAGGTATTAGTCTAGACTCTGTATGTTTCCATGTTTTCGTATACTTTGACCTAAACATATCCAGCAGAGATTTCCTCCCCGTACTTTAATTTTCTTAATGAAAATGTTTTCATATACAGTACGGAAGCCTATAGCCCTATTTAATAAAACATGATTTCGAGGATTCTAGAAATATCTATTCCAATCTTTGATTTCCTGTAGCTCAACTAAAGTACCTCCTGCTGCACTGATAGTTCTTGGTGAAAACCTGTAATTCTTCTAGGTAGGTTTTACCAGTAGATGTACGTAAAGTAGGCTATTTATATTAGCACACACACAAGCCCTCAGTTTATTATTATTATTTATTCATAAAAATGTCAAACTTAAAAAAAAAAAGCTATATGTTTAAAAGAAGACAACCCCTATAAATGTGTGTGTGTGTGTGTGTGCGTGTGTGTGTGTGCGTGCGTGCGTGCGTGCGTGCGTGCGTGCGTGCGTGCGTGCGGGCGGTATTGTTTTCTTGCATGTTTTGGTTTGGGGAATTGTCCAATACTGTAAAGGACAGGCCATTTCCTATGATGAGATCAGATTCAGAATGAGTTACACACTACAAAGCTAATGCAGTCTGGTGTCATAAGTAGGCCTAAACGTCTCATTAATTTTATCCATAGAGTATTGTATCAGCTGTAATGTCTTAACAACCTGAAGACTTCCCTCAAGGGTTCTGGTTTTAAAACGTCAATATAATGCTCTTGTAGATGCTACACGTCTGTATGCAATAATATAGTTTTAAGGACATTTGTGATGTCACAACTACTCACAAATCCTAATGTGTAACGACATCTCTGATTGTTGAAGCTCACGTTACCATGGAAATGTTTACCACCTCCCATGAATGTCACGTTTCTATGATCCCATAGCCAGATCATAAACTATAAGACTATAATAAAGACCATTCAAGTCAAAAAGAAGCAAGAACGATGCTTTGGCTGGAAGCAAATTTGGAAGGCTATGCATATGCGCAATTGTTTATGAGAAAAGTAGTGCCTTCAATCTTAAAATACTGTATGTGTCTTGTAATACTTTGTCTTTGTTATGGTTTCCAATTATATTTATGAACAGAATCAAATGTGGTCATAATTGTCAATTATAATTTATCAGGGCGTTGGTTTGATTCCAGGAAGGCTTAAAACTCTTCATATGAGGACTTTCTGAAATGACTATGGAGAAATGAATTGGATTTTTACTACATGGTTTACGAAGAAGTACTATCTTTCTAATAGAATAATGCAGTACTTTAAACCAGGCGTCCCCCAACCTTGGGTCCACCGACCCTTTTGTGGTTTGCAGACCATTCAACTTCCATTAGAGATAGAATTATCCCAGCCCACACAACTGCTATGACAACTGAATGTCCCTTGTGGGTCGGCTTTCGCTTTGTGGGTAAAACGGCCATCTGGTAGGTCACCGGTCACCGGTCCTGATCTACAGTATATGTCCAAGTGTCCCTTAGCAAGACAGTTAACCCCTAACTGCTCCCCCCCGATCGATCATCATAACCATCTGACCAGCCATGAGCTGGTAGAAAACTAAAATCTGAATTTCTCCCACAGGACAATACCGTAATCAAATATTGAATCTAATAAAAGTCTAACTCTAACAAGATACCCATGTACCTGTCTAAATAGTTCACACCCACAATACCAGAGGGAGTTCAACAAACCATGTTCAACCCAGATTCGGCACAAACAAGGGACTACATTCTTTTCGCTCCTATGCCACCAAAATGTGGAACGCCCTACCAACAGCCATTAAGACATGCAAATCCCTTGACTCCTTCAAAACCGCTCTCATAGGGCACCTATGGACGGCTGCAATTCGAAACTGGCCCCTGTAAAATCTTACATGATTTCTTGTTTTTTTAATATATAAGTGTATATTTGTACGTAATAATTTCCACAGCTGTAGCCTACGTGTGCAATGGGCACGCCGACTCACACACACACACACACACACACACACACACACACACACTGTGGCAGAATTTGGTAAACGTGCAGAGTGGCCTGACATGAACATGAGGAATTTAAAAACTGTTAAGACTGCACAAGGGTTAAGATCATTTTATTATTAGTTCCTCAGAGTGTTTGTATGTTTTACAATTATGTTACTTTGTACATCTCTGTTACAAGCTTCTCTGAACTAATTATCCCTCGTGGATAATAAATATATTTGAAGTGGAATCAAAACAACAAACATGTAATATGAAATGCTAAAAGAAAATCTGATTTAAATTGATCAGAGCCTAAAATCAGAGGTCATTTATTTCCAGCAATGTGTCGATAAAGATTATTCATGGCGCCGACAACACGTTGGAACTTGGAACGTGTCATCGCTAGCCAAATCACCAGTTATTTGGAAACAAATGATCTCTATGAACAATTGTAATCCAGTGTCTGCTCCAAACACAGCACAGAGGCTAGCCGCATCAAAGTGACAAATGACCTTCTGCTTTCCTCTGACACTGGCTTTTTCAACATCCTCCTCGACCTCAGTGCTGCCTTTATCATAGTACCGTCCGAAGTCCTGACGTCACTCACGCTACCCCTGGGTCATGAAGTCTTAGTTTTATCTATTGAAAATCCCATGGGGAAATCTTATCGCATACTGTAAGAACTGTTCCAAAAATGTGCCCTTGATTCTGTCAGGTATGTGGCTGTATCATTTATGAAAATGACTTACATTTGATAACATGATTAGAGATTTATTATTATTATTATTATTATTATTGTCTTTGCAGTGTCAGACTTTGATTCTCTATGAACCATTCCACACTCATCTCACGCCATGAATCAAGCTCGGCATAAACAACTGCCAACAATCATTCACAACTCCTGTCTCCCATGGTGTACCCCTTGGCTTGGTTATTGGCTGATATGGTAAGTTGCATCACGGTTCAAGAATTATAGGTAAAAATGCAAAGCGGCTCAGTACAGCACCACCACGAGACCAATTTGAAATGTTTGGAGCGGAGTGTCTTCCTCTGCTGCCCCTAGTGGAATTAATAAAGTTCTTTGAAGTTGAACATTACATTTTCCCTTGCATCGTGAAATAAATTTATAGGCAATATGAAGTGAAAACACATTCCTGGAACTTGTGATTGCTAGCCAAATCATCACATAGGCCTATGTGGAAACAATTGACCTCTATGAACAAATTCAATCTCCAAACAGCACAGATTGTGACAAATGACATGAGTTCACTTTATATCCTCATATCCTCATGCTCTTCAACATCAGTGCAGCATTTGACACGATTAAATAGCCTTTGATACCATTCTTGCCTTGAATCCACCCTTGGCATCACTGACAATTAAAAATATGTTTTTTTAGCTCCCTGCTACCTCTCCAACCGCCTCTATCACCATACCCCCTCTTGCTCCCTCTATCTATGTGATCATCATCATCAATCATTGTAACTGTCCCAGTAATGGATATTTTCTATTTTCTATTTCTATTTTCTATTCTATTTTATTTCTAATGTGAACATTAGAGGTATGTTCATCTGGGTACTTTGTATTGCATGCCGTGTGTGGAGCTGGTTCATATTGTGACGTGTTGAGGGCGTGCAGGAAGAGCCCTGTGAGGAGCATTAATGGGAAACATAATGTGTGTCTTCTAGCATCATTTAAATGCTTAATAATTTGTAGTTTTAATGTGCAAATAAAACTTTTTTTTCATACTCTAGAGGATACTCTTATTTTGAAGAGATCGTCCACCGGAAGTCTTAAATCTGTTCATTAGATCTGTTCACTAGACGCTGCCCATTAAGGGCACCTGTGTGAGCCGGCTCAGGCAAACGAACAGAGTTGCAGGGGTTCACGTTAAAGAAGAGTGTCGTCGAAAAGACAAATAAGAGAATGTATAGTAGCTCCTAAAGAATTGGCAGAAGGCGCACACGGTATGTTATATGTTGTTGGTTTCTTTGTTTGTAAATCTTGTCGTATAGTTCCGTTGATTGTTTGTGTACGTTTCAATTCATCATGTTTGTTTACAATAATAATAATCCGGAAGTCATGATTGACCGACAAACAAGGACATTCACATTGCAATTTCACGGTGTTTAAGAGAATGTATGTATGTTTTTTGTTACAGTTTTCACGTTCAACATGGGAAAATAAAAAGACCCTTAAAGACATCAGTCGGAGCGTTGTCATATTTCTGCTGCGGGAGCCGCTACAATCATCATCATCATCATCATCATCACCACATTTATTTATACTCGGGAATACAGTATACAGTAAGTATTATTAAACATCTGCATTACTTAATTTACAAGAAGTCTACACAATTAGAGAATAATTGTTATTTTGATCATTTGCCTCACATATGGTATAGCCTACCACAAAAATACAGCATGGAATTTTATTGAACGACAACAAAGTATTCTAAGACAAGTTTTGGGTCATCAAAATGGTGGTCCGTACGTGGCTTAAAGATGGAATGCTGTGATAAATTTGCCAATAAAAAATTGCCAATAAAGTAACCATGACATAAACTCATAAAGGATTGAAAACCCCTGCCCCAAATACAGTCCAGTGAATTGGTAGACACTCCCTGAGCAGGCTTTAAAAACCTCCGGTAGCCACGCCCCCTACCCCCTCCACTCACAACATCACCTGCAAACAGACAGACAGGACCTTGGTTTGGAAATAAACAACTTATAATGTAACTTTACACCTTGTGACCTCATGGAAGTTGAGTGGAGTGTTCTGGCTTGTTAGGGAGTGAAAACTGCTCAGTCACAAGTGTGTGACCGTTTGAAGTTGAGAAGTTAATCCATTTTGTTCATAGGCCTACTCCATTTGTTTTTATTGTGCAGGTGAGTTAGCTACCTACAGTATGCTACGCATTAACGTGCGCGTGTGAGAGTGAGGGGAGGAGGGTGAAGCAAAGGTGCTTGAAGTGCTGTGTGTGTGCATGGGTCCTATATATTAGAATAATATACAGAGTACAGACACAGCCATGATTCATGACTCTCGTATTTTGAAGTAACTGCACCCTGTTTTTGGCGAACGCTGCATTTACAAGATTTCCGTATATATAAACATTCAGATTTCAAATATAAAGTACTACAAATTTGTCCCACGGGTGTTAGTTAGTAGCAGCTCCAGCGATTAGAATTTCTGCATCCCGCGTTGTTTAATAAAAAGCATTTTTATCCGAGCTGTTATTTTCCCATTGGCTTTCAACTACGCGCCCCTATCGGTCGGGAGGAGGGTGGCACTCGGTGTGTTCGATATAGGTACTCTGACCGCCCTGCCAATACAGACTAATAGGTGAGTGCGCTCCCGGTGTGCAACTGTGGATTTCCCAAACGAACCCCGTTTGAAAAAAGTAGCCGGGGCGCTCGGACAAAAATGCTTTTTATTAAACAACGCGGGATGCAGCAATTCTAATCGCTGGAGCTGCTACTAACTAACACCCGTGGGACAAATTGTCAGTACTTTATATTTGAAATCTGAATGTTTATATATACGGAAATCTTGTAAATGCAGCGAGCGCCAAAAACAGGGTGCAGTTACTTCATGACTGTCATGATAATCATCATGGCAGTCATGTTTCAGGGCTAATACAGACACAATGTTTTGTTTGGGGTGTCACAGCAAATCCTTGTATGAAACTTCATTCTAAAGTGTTTACCATTACCAAGTGTTTTATTGCGGCCAGATTAAAGCTATAAGCAATAATATGTCAAAAAATGTAGTCTCTGTGACACATCTATAGGGGCCACATTTCCTAGAAGCTTTGTCATTGCCAAGATAGGAAGTAGACAGGCAAATCAACCAATGACAAAGCGTCTAGGAAAATCTTTGAATGCAGACAATGTGTCAGATGTGTCGAGACAAATTCATTTTTTGGAGTGATTTACCCGAAACAATATTGCTTATAGCAGCTTTAAACGATGCACATTGCAGTCTACCATTCATTGTCAATAGAAGCCAGCGACATGACGTTGCAAAGACGCAGTGATGCATGTGGCTGCTCCAAATCAACTCACAACATGTACATCTTTGCATCGTTTCATCTGCCTGTGTGAACACACCATTACAACCTGAATTACACAATTTATTTCAATGCCTACTCTAGTCCAGGGCAGGCAAGTCCCCACATTCCTTCCAAAAAATAATGTATTATTATTTTTAATTATAAAACTAACATTCCGTATATGGACACTATCATGTATACTAGGCTGTGTTGTTGTGATTGTGACACGGGAGTATACAGCAGACTATCTGCTTGCCGGTTGTGGTGGGCTGGTCTGGGCCAAATGTCTGGGCCGAATTCTTGACCCAGTCCAGCCCTGTAGGCTATGTGGCTCTTGGTCAGCTCACTTTCTTTCTTTCTACCTTACTTACCTTACTTACTTAAAGCTTATGGTGGCTCTCTCAACCTGCTCCACAGGTAGTCAGGTACACGAGCCAGGGTGATGACCCCAGACCCCAAGCTCAGCTTCTTCTCAGCCCTGAGTCCATTCAGCCAAGAGAATGAGGGTGGTCAGTGGCAGCCATTGATACTGGGAGGAAAGTACTGGCCAGCTAGCCAGATGTATGGAGGATGGAGATGACTGGAGACGCCGCTGGAGGGCTCATCATGAACTGAAGAGACGGAGGCTCTATCTCTCTATCCATGGCTTCCAAGTTCGACCCTGGCATCACTTACACAACTGATGGAGTCAAGTAGAAGACGGCTCAAGGTAGGAACTTGTTTTTTGCTTCTTTGCTGCTGCTGCTGCTGCTTGTGTTGTATGCTGTGTGTATACTAGTCTGATTCAAGCTGGTGTACTAGTACTGTCATTTTGGGACCCAATGACTGGGTGGCAATGAAACATGTTCAGTAACTGTTTGTGGCTCTGGAATTGAATGCTGATGTGAATCTAGTACAGTTTGTAAGCTGTGTTGTATCTGTCATTGGAGGTATGTGAGTTGTAACAGGGAACAGTAGCCTATGTGTATGTGACTTCAATAATTCGATGAGTGAATTTGCTATTTCCTTTTTGCTAGAGGTTTTGGGCTTTGAAAAAACAGCCATCTACTGTATGTCTCTATGTAGGCCTATTCCTTCGTCTCTTTCTTTCTTTCTTTCTTTCTCAATGTGCCTAAATGCATGTGTATTTTATTACAATACACATGCATTGTGTGGTGGAATGTCAATCAGAACAAGTGAGTGTGTGATTGTCTTGCAGAGAAATGCATACGGCATAGTGAGGTGACATCTTCATTTTCGTTTCTTTTTTTAAGATATTTTTACTTAGACAAACGGGTCATACAAATCTTTTTTCCCCCCACAATGATGCAAAAAACAAAGACAGGACAACAAAAGCAAAAAAACATAAAATACCCCACCCAGTACCCACACAAGTTCTGTATAAATGAAAACACGATGATAGAATGACCCATTTTGTTACCAGGACGCAATGATGGTAATAAAGACAAGGAACCCCATATTTTCTCAAATGTTGCTGGGTTCCTCCTTACATTGTATTATTTGTATACAATCTTTTCAGGCCTACAATGGGAAGTTAACTCGAGAGGGAGAGTTTTCAGATTTACAGTTTTGAAGAATACATTTTTCCAAGCTGCACCAGCCAGCAAAATAAAGTATGACATCTTGATTTTCCGTTGAACTGTCTTCTTCTGGGAATCATTGATTTTGAAGCATCTTTTCCTAACTTATCAGATCACATCGTGTGTGCAGCCACCATCTGTAATTCACATCTGTCAGTAAAACTCTACAGTACCTACAGTACCACCACTCCAGCTGTCATAACTCTGTACAGCCCTGGCAGTTCATCTCAAGCACCTCAGTGGACTGTCTCAGCCCTACTCAGTGCACTTTTGGCTGGGCACCAAGGACCTGTTGCCCCCTTGAGGATATCCAGGCATGTTCTTCTAGCTGCCAGTAGTAAAATACAGTTTGGCAAGTGGGCCTTGGAGACATTGTGTGGGAACCGCCTGCTGGCCAGAGATCAGGGCACTTGCTGTGAGTTTAGACTCTGCCCGACTTGACTTGTACAGAACGATATGGTTTACTTTGGCCTGCGACGGACACATGCCATGTCTTGTTAGCTTGTAAAATACGCAGAGACTGAACATCAAAAAGGAGGAGTGTCTGAATCGAAAGATTCAGAGCATTCATCTCAATTAGTAGCTTGTTGCATACACGAAAGAGACACATAGTCAAGGGGATAGAGAGGGGTCATTCTGTCCCCTCTTCAGTCAATGTGTGTTTTTTAACCAAATTCTAGTATTATACAGTGCTGGAGCTGGAGTGACATTTGAGTGAAAGCCTGTAATGTTTTAGATTAGATGAAAGTGCTTGAGCCACGACGTCCACTCAAAGGAACACACTGGCCACCCTCGTAACAGCCTTGCAGATGTGTGATGCAAGAGGAGGGTCCTGTTGAACTGGCTTGTTTGTTTGTACAGTGTATTTTTTTAGTAGTGCAGTGGAACACTTTGCTCCCTCGTCACATTGTAGCACTTAATGTAATTGGGTCACACTTAATATGAGTGAACACGGAGAAGGCACCAGTAGAACCAGACCACCCACTGTTCTAATTCTCTCTCCCTCATCTGCTCTCTCTCTCTCTCTCTCTCTCCATCTCTCTCCATCTCTCTCTCTCTCCACCAGGCCACCAGGAGGCCGACTTATGTGAAACACAATAGTAAAAAGGAAAATTATCTTTATATTACTCCTACCCATTTTGTCCAAACATCACAAACGTTCTTGACCTGCTCCAAAAAGCAGCTCAGAGGAGCACTTTTTCTAGTTCTCTGACTTCTCTCTCTGTCTTGCTCTCTCTCTGTCACCCTCATGCGTGCTACATATTAAACAAACACACACAAACACAGTGGCAACAACACAAGTAAACCTGTCAGAACAGCACGTTCGTAACATTTGTGAAAGTTCAAGTTCAATCTGTGAATTCCTCATTCATCCTCAATGTGTGTATTTTTAAAGCCTCAGCGGCATCCAGCAGTACTCTTCACTCTCTGGGTCTTTGTGCTTTCACGTTAGTCCAATAACACTTAGTATTGCCACATGTAAACAGTATGGTTTGCTATTTCCTGTAGTGAGACGTCCTGATAATCATTAATATTATCGTATCCTGATTTTTGGGGACCCTAAAGTTATTACTGAGATGTCCTGAGACAAACCTGATACCAAAGAATGTAAACACCTAATCTCATTTACTAACCACTTAAACGACGACTTCATCACTTTTCAACCTATCTTCATATAATAGGTCCTCACTAATAAATAAATAAATACAATGTCAAAAACCAAATCTACTCAGTCTGTCTCATAGGAGGGTTGTGCGCAGTTCAGAAACCCTTGTACCAGTGACATAATCGATGGAGAATCCAAGCTAATAGAAACGGCAGGCTTTCTATTCCTGAAAAGTCACCATGATGTCATCATTCTCGTGATGATAAACGATGATGCCACTGGTAGATGGGTGTCTGAAGTGCCCACCCACAGCCCTCCTATGAGACACAGGCTGAGTAGAAAAAGGGAGGGTGTGTGCACAGTTTCACGTCAATCAGGTCAACAGGGGAGATTAGCTGTTCACAAACAGACACAGACAGGGTGCAAAACATAGTCTGTGGAGTGTGAAATTTGGTTTTTGGTTGTGTATTTGTGATATACAGAGAATCTATATAAACGTTCAGGTTCAGGTTTATTTGTCATTTGTATAGATACAGAGTATACATACAATGAAATTTGTTTTGCTCAGAGCACTCTCAGTCTTACATACACAGGACATAAACAAACATCTATAGTGCAAGAAAAAGCCTGACTGCCTGAGGGTAGAAACTGTTACTGAGACGGGTGGTACGAGATTTGATGCTCTGGTAGCGTTTTTTGGAAGGGAGTAGTTTGAACAGGGTATTTGCGGGGTGGCTGGTGTCTTTACTGTCTTCCATGATGTTATGGGCTTTTTTCATACAGCGAGTGGTGTAGATGTTATGGAGACTGGGTAATTCTGTAGTGCCGATGATTTTAGCTGCTGTTTTAATGGTCCTCTGCAACCTATTGCAATCCTGAGCGGTCGTGTTACCGTACCACACTGTGATACAGCCAGTTAAGACACTTTCAATTATACAGCGATAAAAGTTCACTAGTCCTTTTGTACTTAAGCCAAAAATTTTAAGGCGCCTCAGAAAGTACAGTCGCTGCTGCGCCTTCTTGAGGTGTCCCAAATATAACCTCAATCAGATTGAACTGGTATCTAGATTATTCTGAACATGTTTACATGAAATATACTCATCACTGTCATGACCATCCCAGGACAGAACAGTACTATGCTGTAGGTCCCCTCTCTAATTTCATTCCTGCTGTGGTCTTTTCTTTAGGACAAGGGAGATGGTGTGTGTGTGGGTGAGAGTGACATAGGGGTTAGCAGACAGCCCACACAAACACCATGTTCTCTGTGTATACATGCTGTCATCAGTCACTGAAGCACTTATATTTCTAGTACTAGAAATGTCATGTTTTAGCAGCTGAGTAAAAAGAGAGATGATAATTCCCATCAAATCTCACATTCATTGTCTTTGTGCATGGTGTTAAAAAATCAACAATCAACATGGCTTGTTTATTTCTTGTGATTTGAACTTCCATGTTTAGTGTGTGAGTGTGAGTGGGTGTGTTATAGCTTGGTCCTGTTATCTGAGAAAAGACCATCAGACATCCATTTATCTTTGTATGTATGACAAGCAGAATGGGGAGTCTTGGTCAAACAGTCCCTGACAGCCTTCTCCTGCCATGACTGCTGTTGGCCTTGTTACATTTCAATAAACATGGGTGGACACTGGACAGAATAGTGAAGAGAAGGTCTGCGGCGCTTCAGAAGAAAATACTGTCGAGCCAAACGGAAATACTTTCATACTGTTGTCATCTCCTCTCCTCCTCCTCCTCCTCTGTGTCTGGCATGGTACACTCACTGGCACAGTAGTAGAGTGGTGCAGGCAAACACATTCATCACATTATACAATGGCAGCTTTTATCTCCACAGCCCATGTCGGGGGCAACCTCTGTCTTGATCATATATTTCCATTAATGCTGTATTAACCCCTATACATGATAAGAAGGCTGCTATCTGCTGTACATCAACTCAAACTGGATTAACCTAAGCAGGACAGAGATGAGATAAGGTGTATTTGGAACTTGACAATGTACAGTACGTGATCCAGTAGCCTGTTGAACCCATACTCTAAATAACATTAATGTTGATTATATTGAGATTAACGAGTCATTTATTATGTGGTGAAGGGAGACAAATGAACAGTAACATTTTGAGGTGATCTGTCTACATTTACAGTTAAACTTTGGACATCTGTTTAATGTCTTAAAAAGTAAATCTGTCCAATTGTTGAAGTTAAATTCTCGCCGCATTGAGAAAGAAGGGCATACAACTGTAGACTACAAATCTATAAATATCTGCTTTGTGGTGTGTAGTCGTACCAAAATGACCTTTCACAGAATCATGTGAAATGCAGTAGGCATTTTAACCAAGTATTGTATTTTGATAGCCTTCCTGCCATTCTGAGAACTGGAAGAACTTTGACAGTGACTATTTAATTCAAATGGAAATGTCCTTGTCTTTTATTCAATACAATACTCCATGGACATTCAACACCAGCAGTCTCTAGTTTCTTTGAAGAAGACAACATAAAGTACAAGGAATCATACAAGATACAAGACAAAATAAAAACATTAAAACAAGGCTACACATACAATTGTGTCCAAAAATGTTGGTACCCAAGCATTTTGTTGAAAAATAATGCACTATTTGCCCTGAAAAGTAGTGAAACTAACTGAAGTGATACAAAACATTAATATATGCTTACATTTTGAAACTTGAAAGCTTTAATATCACTACTGGTTTTATATCGTATCATTGTTTTATCGTTATCAGTGTTGGGCATCGTTACTTTCGTAAGTAATGTCGTTAGGTTACTGGATTACTGCCCATAAAAAATGTCAATGCTTGCGCAAGTTGGTTACATACTTATCACATCACAGCCCATATTAATTAACTCTATGGTTAAAAACAAGAATGACATGCACCATACCGACCATAGACAATATCCCCTTTACAGCTCTCTCTTTATTAACGAATATAATTCGCCACAATCGCCAGCCTATACTACACTAGGACTGGACAGAAAATCAAGAGTGCCCCTACAGACAATATGCCATACTAATGAGGCTGTTGTGCTCCAACCAGCCAGTGCGCATGATGCCCTCTCCACGCCGCACACTGCGGCGCGCATGAACAACAGCTCCTCACGACCACATATGAACTAGAAAGTTTATAAGAATACTGTACTGTAGTACTGTAGAATGAGTATCCTCTAACCTGTTCATGTTATTTTGGGGGGGGGGCAGCTGTTGTTGATGATGAATGATACTAGCGTGAAACTTATACAACGCCGCCATGGAGGATCTACCATGTTTAACGTAATTCCAAAGTGTGTAGCCTATATTGTTTAAGTCAAAGACGCATTGTTTTTATGAACTTTGGCTAAAAGCATGTTGTGTTTAATCCATCACCACGACACCACCACCAGTCCACCATGCACTGCTTCTGTCATCATGGTTGGCTACAAACAACCGAAACAGATTTCCTCTTCCTCTTCAAAGTAAAGGCTACTTGTAACAATAGTTTTATTTCTTGAGTGAACTTGCAGGATGTATAGTACATCACGCATTGGAAATTAATTAACACAAAGGAAGGAGAAATAGACTCCGGGCAGTCGGGGCTTTATCATTTTTTAATCTTCCCAACAAAATGAACAGGGACACATTATAGTAACGGGATTACTTTTTTGGAAACGTAACTAAGTAACTAACTACTACATTGCAAAACTAACTCGTTAGGTAATTCCGTTATCAATAAAAGAAGCCCTGTTACATAACGCCGTTATTAATAGCGCTGTTGCACCCAACACTGATCACTATATATTGATGTATTTATACTAGCCTATGAGAGTTCAGTTAAGACGCAGGATTAATGTGTATTATATGATTTTACAGTGAGCTATTCGATGCACACAGGATAAATTAGCCATCCCCCCACACAACTTTTATTCTCAAGTGCAGCAGGGAGCTTGGGACACTCTAGTCCAAGAACATACATCAGCTGCAGATAACAACACTTACACTTACATACAGTCATGTACAGTCAGTCATACAGTATGCAAGGAATATATAGATGAATACAAAGAAAGCCTGACCATGCACATTCCCAAACACAAAGAGGAAAGGATGGAAATTTATATTAATGAAGTGAGAAAGACGGAGGACATCTTAACAGAATTGTGTCCCAGAGCAGGATGCAGGTATCTCTGCTTGTCTGGAAGAAATCACCTAATGGAAATGAAAAGACATGCAGCTCAAGTGGAGTTAGGAGGTTTTTAATACTTTTCAAGGGTTTGAACCAACACACGGATGTAAAACATCTGTCTTCCGGACAGCAACGATATACTAATGAGTAGAAAATAAGTTATATCACTTGGCAAGGTGTTGGTGTGTAATGCCAGGCTTATGCGTATAGAAGACTACATACTGTAGAGAATACAACCAAGAAGCTACAGGAAAGCTCCCAGCATACCTCAGCAGCTGGCTATTTTTCCATCCCATTTTGCCGCCCTGCAGCAGTATACTGTCTGCCAACTACAGCCACTTTAGGCCTTCTGCAGTCTAACTAATCCTAACACTGGCGGAATCAATAACAGCATTCCTCCCCCTTCACTCTACCATGGCATTACAAACAATGATCCACCATACAGGCTACTGTGGCTGTCTGGATTAAATGCACTCTCCAAGACTGCAGTGATTAGAAGAAGGATGGCTCTGTAATTTGACGTATTAAAGGAATCTGGATTATCCAATCGATTCCAATTGTACTGTACAAAGTATTCCTTCTGAAGTGGAGTTTAGGCTACATTACTTACGCACTAGCCCATTATACTTATTATTACGGTAAATTCCAATAATATTATGACCTTCTCACAACCTAACTGGTTTTCTTAATAGTAAAAGCAGCTGATGAGTTATGGTGAAATCCGGCAGCTACCACGATGACTCTTTCCAAATTAGGTGTTTCCAATTAAGGGGATATATCATTTTGGGTATTTGCCCTTTCTAAAATGTGTTTCCTGATATTTATGAAGGAGATCAATATCCGTTCTAATTCATTATATGTTTTTTGAAAATGGAACAAATTTCAAGAAATGGACTTCTAGGGCCCAGTTTGACATCTGAAAATGTGCAGTAAATTGAAAAATTGTTATGTTTGGATTTGGGTAATGGTTTGTTTTAAGATTGTTGTCACACGATAACATTTATAAAACCCAAACTGTACAAACTGCAAAGTACTGCATGATGTTTTAGAATGATAGGAGTCTGGCAACTAATCAATCCTTGTGTGGGTGATAAATATCGGGATTTAAGGTTCTGTTTCTGCCGTTAGGCTTGGCGTTGCTCCTAGTAAAGTGGGAAATGCCCTGAGTCCAAAAAAATGTTGGCATGGTCAGCGAAAATGATCTCTCTCTCTCTCTCTCTCTCTCTCTCTCTCTCTCTCTCTCTCTCTCGGAACAAATATTCCAAGAACAGAGATTTATCAACCAAGCTCTACTCTGAGAAAATGCAGAATCGACCATTAAGGTGAAGCCCTATCATTTTTTTAATAGAAGCATGTATGACACTATCTTACAATTTATGCATTTGGGGTCAGTGTTTCCAGTTTCATGCGCTGTAGCATATACAGCTATCCGTATATCTCTGTGAGAATGCATTGCCATTTTGAAAGTGCTCTTAAAATGGATCCTCTGTGATCTGGTCATGTAGGTTATGTACATGTTGGCTGGAGTGCCGGAGAGATGTGAGTTATCTTGGAACATCCAGAAAGCATATGGCTTTACTCCGGGTCGTGTAAAATTTCACCTCATCATGCATTCAAAAGTACACAGGTTGCTCTATGCCCCAACTACATTAATGTAAATGTATAAGCATTCCACTTTTATCATCATATCATATCTGTATTTGTATATGTCTATAGATATGGCTATGCTATGCAGTGGTATACTCCTTAAACAACCTGTCAGATTCAACTCAAAGTAACCTCTTGATCTGCAAAATGGATAAATTATTACATGGTTAAAGTTAGAAAACCCTATATTATACTTACTGTACTTCGTCATGGTAGGGCTCTATACTATAGTTTTTAATTTTTTATTTACCCAGGACAGTAGATGAGCACAAGTGCTCATTTTCAGCAACGCCCTGCACATACAGTAGAGACACACAGACAGACACACACATTAAAACCTGGGAGCTGACCAGTACAACCACAGTCTTATACTGTTGGCACTAAGCAGCTCCACTGTTGGGGGTTCAGTGCCTTGCTCAAGGGCACTTCAGCGGTGTTGGGTGAGTGATGACAATCACTTCCCAACCCAGATTTTTCCTGCCCGTCCGGGGAATCGAACCGGCAACCTTTCGGCAACAATGGCGCTCCTCTTAACCCTTAGGCCACCACTGCCCCAGGTCCGCTTCTTTCTTCCCTCAAAACTAAGTTGTTTTGCAGAAAATAGTTGATCTATAAGCTCACTACTCATCACAGAACAGCGCTTCGTGAGCTTGTATTGTATTGGCTGTTGTATTGTTACCACTGAGTGTTTGCCCCAGATTGGGATGCCAGAGTCCATGTGGTTAATATGTATAGTGAATAACATCAGATTTCTATGGTAACCGCAACTGACAAGTTGTGGTTTGACATTTTCCATCACCGTACTCTGGAGAGGATGTACAGTGAGAAAACATTTGATAAACAACAGATACAATTTATCCAATATGACATACTCCAAACTGAACCAAGCTTCATCAACCAACTTCATCGATTCTTGATTCTTGAAAGTGTCATAGATGTATTGACAATGGCTAGCACTACCTGGCATCCCTGTTTTGTGCATGTCATTGTAAGCGAATAAATGCATTGCATTCGAGATACCGTAGTATAAAATAATTAAGGGGAGATTCTGACTATTGTGATTATTCCCTGCAGCGTTCTATTGCTGAATTCATGAATATATGGCCTCACAACTCACTGTATCCATGCCTTATCACATCAGAATGCATGCCAATACCGTTCCCTTCCTAAACCACTTTCAACCTGCTGCAAATCTTCGGCCTGCACTAGGCTTTATGCTCCATTCTTCTTACAATCATGCCTGCTCCTGTTGGTCACACCATTCCACTTGTGTCTGGGAACCACAGGGTTGATATGAGAGTGCCCACATGACAAATAAAGATGACCCGGGAGTCCGGGACACATGTATACATAGGACTATGGGAAAAACATGTTGCCAGACACTCCAGAGGGATCATGTATGTGAAGGATGCAGGAGGAGCACCTAAATATAGAAAGAGAACTCGCACATGGAGGCGCTTAAAAGAATTTAGCTCCCTGCTGACTCGTATTCATTTCTCACAAGAAGACAAGATGGATTGTGCTAAGCCATCTTGGCCTTTTATTCCAGAGTTCAGGATACTTTATTGGCATGAATCGATTAGTTGTCAGTGTTGGCAAAGCCTGGAAAATAACAAGCGAGTAGGACAGTATTATTGAGTGGTGCAACCATAGGATGCAGCCACTCCAATGCCCAGCTTTGTCCGTCCCTGGCTGTGTGCCTGTGTCCCTATGTTTAGGGTACCAACAGGGGGCGCTGTTGCACCACTAACTTCAGACAGGTCTGATTTATAATACAAAATTAATTTTCCCAGGATGCTGCCATTTAAGTTTATGCCCTATTTTATACTTAGTTGTATGATGTATCTTTTGGAAATAGTAAATCAAAATCTACAAGCTCACAAAGCATAGCTTGTATATTGTATATCTGTTATTTTTTTTGCTATGTTTGAATGTCTTTTTTTACATTTTGAAGGACATGGCATTGGCAGTGGCACTTCAAAACCTGTGGAAGGCGTATTGAGACGTAGGTCATCAAACAATTTCAAAAACTGAAACGGTAAATGTCTTTTTTAAAGCACCGCTCTGACATTAGCCGAAGTATTTAACGTCATCTGGACAGGAGACCTTACTACGTAAACAGAGATTGGCCATGACCATTGACCACATTTATGAATATGACCTGAAGTTGACTGCATTTAACAGAGTCAAAGGAGCAAAGGAGTGGAATGCGTACAACGGTACAGAATTCTCAGCTCCGTCACAGCAGCCACTAGCAGCCAGGGGACTGTTTCAGATGCCTCTCAGCCTTTTCCTCTGATGCTTATAGCCTTTTCCTTCCACCCGGTAGTCTGTCCTCGAAGACACGGGCAGGTTTAGTCCTGGCTGCCAACCCAAACAGTGAAATTGCATATGCTGTGTCTCACGGTACAGTGAGCACGTCTGTCCAAGCGTGACGAGGGGATACAGGGAGGTATTAGGTTCTCATCCCCGGAGACGAGACACACTGGAGGGCCTGCACTCGTAAATCCTCTGCCAGATGCACTGGACTGTTCTGGTGGCGGTGTGTGTGAGACTGTGTGTGTGTGTGTGTGTGTGTGTGTGTGTGTGTGAGAGAGACTGTGTGTGTGTGTGTGTGTGTGTGTGTGTGTGTGTGTGTGTGTGGTGTGGAGATGCTCCTGTATTTTGACATCTGTAATTTGATTAAAGTTTAGGACCCCGGTTTGATATGCAATTGGCCATGGACCGCTATTTGATAACATTTTTCTCTGGGACCCCCAATCTACAGTACACCGTAAAAAGTGTTAAATTAAGTCCATCTGTACAGTGTACTGTACACACTCTGAGTTACAGACCACAGTCCATTCCTAACTATCAATCATTTAGCTGGAGGTCCCTGAAAGGCATCCCTCAAGGCCCCGGGGGCGTCCCCAGACCCCATGTTGAGAACCAGTGACATAAACCATCAACATCAAGTATGGCTAAATAGGGTTGCCATAGTTACCATTTTGCTCTCTGTGAGCCAGTTAGACCCAAGTTGGAGTCAGACTTCTGAGTGTATTCATATATTCTCTCTCTGCCCTCGGTTTCCTGTTTCTCCACATTCTCCTGCCATATATAAAAAGGAATACAATGACAAAATATAATGTTTTGAAAAAGGATGTCAAAATGAAGTGAGACTAATTTCCACTGCGGTCAAAGGTCAAGTCAGCAAATGCATTCATCATATACTATACTGTGTTCTTTATATGTCACAGGAAAGGATGTAGGTTCAATACTTTTTCATCCCGGGCTTCTGTCATCTCTTTATTATACTGTATAATTTACTGTAATACACAGTGTACTGAATGTTTTCCCAGCATTATACCCATGTTGTTCTCATTATGGAAATGTTAGAACTCACACAGGTTCGAGTCTGCTTAAGTATTATCCCACATGAAAATGCAAGGATATGTAACTTGATGGTCAATTGGTCATGAAGGACAATTATGTTCTCCTCGTTACAGCCCCAGGTGCACATTGTCCCTGTGTGACATGTGCAGTACCTCATGATAACAGATGACACTGTCAACTGGTACAGTTAACAACGTAATGGTTTCACTATTTATTAGTAGGAAACCTCAGAGGTCCTCTACTCGAGACTTGTATTTACATTAACATTTATATCAGAGCAGGAACATATTTTGTTATCAGATTTCTAGCAATTAAAAAAAAAAAGCAAATTTGTACAATTCTATCATTAAAGGGTTGTTAAAAGTTCTATTTTCATCAAAGGATGGGTGCTCAATGCTCATTCATCATGAGTCCGTGAATTCGCTAATGTATCAGAGTAGTGTATTTGGTTGTAGAGGGGAAAAAGGAAGCAGGCCAAGTACAGACCCCTGAGAGATACCGGAACAACGAAGTACATACAGGGTTTAAGTGCATGGTTAAATGCCAAATTTATCATTTTGGCATAGATAGAATACATTTTTGGCATAGATATTTGGTGTACAACTGTACATGGAAAATAATTGTCTAACTAGTAGGGTTTTAAGATTAATGCTTCTAAATAAGCATTGTTGTTATGAAGCTGCTTTCTAAGTGTTTCGTCAGACCACAATCAGTGATGATGAATGACGACAGCCTGAGTACATGTTTGTCTTCATGGAAAATTAAGCGTTCATTTCAGTCTGCGGCAGGAGGAGGATAATGGCCCTTATGAAGCGCGAAGCAGCGTTCACATTGCACTATTAGCATTACAAAGTGTTTTTTTATAGGATAAACACAGGTAGCTGCTGGTGCACTGCTGCAATCCATTTTTGAACATTACAAATTAAATGAAGACTGATTCATCATCTGTATTTGAAGTGTTTCAGGCATCATTGGGTCTCTAATGTGGTGTAATAAGAAGTCATAACGTAGTGTTATGATATCAGTGTAACTCAAGGGAGGTCAATGAGAGTTCCTACCTATTTCATATGCTGTGTATTTCTGCCATCTGGCATGGAGCCATGTTGACATTGTGCACATCATCGTCGAACATAAACAATGTAGACGCCAAACCAGAGAGGAAATGGCAGGAAGTCAGAGACTAAAGCCAGTTTATCCTGCCAAGACATTGTTAACCCATTCTGAACGGGAACCCATTTTGGTGTTGGCATCATGTTATGCTTTAGCTATTGAAAAATAGCAGATCTACAAGCTCATAGCGCGCCACCGAGTGGCGCGCTACGAGCTTGTAGGTCTGCTATTTTTTTTTAAATCGAAGAACGACTGACATTTTTAGAATCTGATCTCAGGTCAGAATGGGTTCATCAGACCAGTGTGTGTCCAGTGGAAACCTCGTATGAATCTGATCTCAGGTCAGAATGGGTTAAGTAGCGAGCTTAATGTTGCGACAGATATGTTTTATGAACAGGTAATGGTTAAGTAAGAGAAATGCTCTATGCGTAGGACCACTTAGGCCTAAATGGCTTCTGTACATTGAATAAATGTATTTGTGGTTGATATAATCAATCATAAATGTGCAGTCTTAGCTGTGGTATGTATGGTGGTTTGGCCACAACTGCTAGTCTTTTCACACTTCACTGAGGCAACATATGTTGGGCTGTTTCAGTTCCAAATGATGACTGACTCCACTTAGAGGATTTGTTTGAAAAAGCCAAGGTCAAACCTTGAGATAAACTGTAGGACCTGAATTCCACCATGGGTTCATAATAATTGGGCTGTGCAAATACCGCATATATGAAGAACCTCTTTCACAATAGAACAGAGGATGGTTCCACCATGTCAATTTTACTGTCAAATGAGCTGAGGAATCTTTCGGAGAGGACTATGAGTCACAAACAAGTGGCTCCGAGATGGACCTGGATAGAGGAGAAGGATGACTAAACATGATTGATTTTGGACAAGCAAGTCAAAGAAGTCCTCTCCCATGCATCCCTGTCTCTCATGGATACAATGAGCTCTACACACCCAAGTCTGGTTGAACATAAAACAGAAATGACCCCACGGCCATAAGGGCCTCGACTCCCACCACATCTCTCAGACACAAACACACCACTTAAAACACACTCAGACTGGGAAAACAAGGGCTTTCATAACAAACCCTCTGAAAGTCCTGTCATGGTACATCTAAGAAGTAGAAAGTGTTACTGCAACATTTTTACAATATTGTGTTGAATGCACACGTTCTACTTGTCATTAGAAGGACCCAGGGCCGTGTTGGCTTTGCTATAATCCCCACACCCCCCACACCCACCCCAATGCAGTCACAGTTGTGAACCTAGAGAGTTTATTATTATTGGAGTTAAACTTGATACTGCAAGTCTTTGGGCCCCATTTTAGCTGAATATGTGCAAATGGATGGAATTCTGGATTTGAGAAAATTGGTCATTAATTATTTCCCTATCAGTGCAATCAACTGTGACGTTAGCGGACAAGTCAACTTCCACTATTGGTGTGCTATTTTGCAAGTTCTCACTGTGGATTGAGTATCAGTGAAGGGACCGCACCCACTAGGTGGCTCACCCTAGTAAAAACAAAAGTAGCATTTCAAACAATTACATCATTCTATCATAATGATGATCAAGAATCGGAATCGGACAAAATTAATCGATTTAGACGTTATTGAGAATCAGGAATTCAGTAAGGTTTTGGGCTTGTCTTATCAATTCTCTTGTCGATTCTAGTGGGACCTGATGAGAGTCATGTCATTGAAATGAAATCAATTACTGGTCCAAATACATGTCGTTTTAATAATTTCTTGCCAACTATACCGGTAATACAAGTAGTATGAATTGAATGGCTTGCATGTGCATATTGCTTCAATGTTGCATATAGGATGAAGAAACATACTCTACCTTTCAATGTATGCGGAAAGTAAATGAAAGTGATATAGTGCCCCTGATTGGAGGAACCAATTTGCCAACAGCTGCCAATATGGAATCGGATTGATAAGCAAAGCAGGATCGAAAAGGGTGTCAACATTGATACAAATCATAATGGTAGTCAACTAGCCATGTTAACCACTTATAAGCCCTATATACTTTGTCATGCAAAAAATAATGTAGATATCCGGAATTAGATGAAAGTGATTCATTTCATTCTAAACAATAAAACAACTTTCCAAACATGTCATGGAGGATACAATCTTTGTACATGTTGAGGCTCTAGTAAAGTGCAGTATTTATAACTACCCATAAGACCTTTCAAAGGTCTGTGTTCATTGTGGTGGGATATCAACAACGCCATTAACCATCATGGAATGTAGTCAGTGAGTATTGATTTCGCCTTGCTCCGTGGCCCACTGCATTTAAATACAAAACTATGATGACAGAATAATGGAAACCAGCTGAGCCCACGCCATGGTTGGCACCTCGCTCACACGTTGGTCTTGACTCATAAAACAAGCAGCTGTGACTATCATAGTGATGCGTCTTTGATCAGAGAGAAAACATAATATAGCTCTATATGCCGATGGCGACCATTGCTATAGAGTCTGTTCAGTAACAGGTAGGCATGTAGCGATATATCGTATACCGTGATATATTGATACAAACAGGCCACAATATAAAAAAAGGGGGGGGGGGCAGGGGTAGTGAATTATAATGTGCAGTAATCCATAATCATATTCAAGGGATTTTTAGTGAAATTAGATTGTGTGTTTAGATTGTGACCAGCTGATGCTCGTTAATGCAATCAAGGAAGGCAATTATGTTTCTGCACTGTCAAATAGGTCTACATCTATTCTAGGATTTTTTTTTTTACATATTAAGGAAGCATGCAAGAGAATAATAATAAAGATGTTTCAGTCATTTGTCTGGAAAAATAATTGGGTTTATATAATTGTGAAAAATTGTATTGTGAACCTAATATCGTGATTTGAATTGCATGGTGAGTTAAGTGAATCGTTACCTACCTATAGTAACAGGGGTCACCCCGTCTCTCCAGCTCATTAGTAAACAAAAAACACATGTTCAGGACGGGATACCATGAATTGTATCCAATCAGGAGAGAGAACTCACAAAGGACATACACAGGATAAACAAGATTGAAATTGGTTGGAGGCAACCCACCTGAAAATGTATTTTCTGTTTATTAAAGAGCATGGAGAGTTACACTTACACTGCCTTTAAGCTTAATTTATGCACCTTTATTTATGCAAAATGACGTGTCACTCGACAAAAACATCCTACTGAAAATAGTGGTATATTTTTTACACTTCTGTGCTTTACTGAGTAATAAATATGAAAGAAAACATACACAGGCTAATTAAAATGGAACACATCCTGAGTGGTGGCGGTTTATAATCTCTTGGAGACGGTTATGAACTGAAGGCAGGTGGTGGTGAACAGACCCAAGGCGCTATATAAATAAATATAAATGCACCATTTATTTACCCATATGGTACCAGATTTGACCTCAAGACTCGGATCATGTTGGCCTATGATAATTAAAGTAGTGATCTGTTTCTGTAAAAAAAATCACACCGGTGTGAAGTGAGGGGCGCTCTTATCATCGTACAACACATTATGACGTAAATTCTCCATTTATTGTCAACAGGAATTTAGGACGAAAATAGCCGATTTGCTCGCTCTTATCATCGTACGTCGTCATGACGTATCACGTAACATCGATTTGCTCAGACACATATGACATAAATTCTCCATTCAGGCATTTAATGTTTATAGCTAGGAGGCCCTCAAAAAAATGCTAAAAAATGCAAAAACAAACAAAAAAAGCTCTATATTCTGATAGTAATCATTGCTAGAGTGTTTGTTCAGTAACAGGGGCCTCCCCATCTTTCCAATCGTATCTGCTCTTTTCCACTCACTTCCAATTTCACTGGTTTATCGTGATCCCGATTAGATCACATTAGTATCTCAACCTGAAATTCTCTTTTTCAGTTTACTAAAGAGATGGAGACATGATGGTGGGAGACATGTTTACTGAACAAACATTAGAGCAATTTCTGTTGGAATAAAGAGCTATGTAACACTCGTTTTGACAAAATAATATTACCCCTTGGACCTTTAAAGATCACTTTTATGAATGTAGCTCTTTAAGGGGCTCCTATGTCCAGTATTCAATTCTCAACTTTCCACCATTATGTGTAGGCTTCCTCAATTAACTCAGTCAGTGTATTATTCTTACTGGCTATACATGGAACAAAGATCGGATCTGACAGATCTCTGCTTTCAGTCAAATAATAAGTGAAGGTGTTGATCGTCCAGTTCATAAATCCGAGCAGGAACGGATAATTGACAGTGAGTTGACATTTATCCAAGGAAATGGAGGCTTGTAGACGTTGTTTGTGCAAGTGGCGAGATGCTAATCTAGTGAACAATGTATACTAGAAGGATATGGGTATGAGGGTGTGATAATAGATTGGCGTCAACTTACTTGAGAATTTGGGACACGTCTGGGGTCATTTTCACAGTTGCTTGATTCAATATGTAGACCATTTCAAACTCCATGTTGGACTCATTTTGAAAACACTTCCATGCATCGCTTGACAGAGTATAGTCCTAATGAATGGGGAGACTGTCATTTCTTAATTAGCTACTTAATTTTAAATGTCTGACATTATAAACAAAGACTTGTACATTGTGGTGTGGGTGATGGCTGATTTAGGTACAGGAAGCGCACCTGTCTGACATTTTGGCAATAACACATTTTAAGAAGGTGACGAAATGCAATTTAGGTGCAGATTGCATGGTCAGTAGGGGTCAGGATAGAGCTGCAATTACCAGCGTCCTTTTTCCTATATCCCCCCCCCCCAACCTCTCTCTCTCTCTCTCTCTCTCTCTCTCTCTCTCTCTCTCTCTCTCTCTCTCTCTCTCTCCCCCCACTGAAAATATTGTTTTGGTCATTTTTAATCAAAGCTGAAATACACATACTGTAGGTTTCTTTGATCAAAATAGGGCCAATCAAATTGGTTGAGACATTGATGAAAGCCACAGAGCTTCTCTTGTTGCCATCGTTAGATTTCCTGCAGAGTAGGAACTATACTGGATAAACTAGACTTCGTTACTAATGTTTGTCTAGAGTAAAACAGCCTCCCTCCTACCTTCTGAAAGTAAACAGGCCACACACACACACACACACACACCGTGTCAGAGGAGCCTTCGTGACAACATTAATGAAATAAAACATTCAGTGAAGCACAGAGGTCCAGTACTATTAATTTGATTGAGTCGGTAAACATTTTTAAGTTCCAAATGAGGACCCTGTGGACCTTGTCTTGGAGAGAGGTCTTTGTACGAGGGCCAGTTGGCTTCCATCTCCCTCTTTTATACCGAGTAACGTATAGGCCTATTTACCATGGAGCAATCACACTGGTGAGTAAGCGGGAATGGAGGAGAAAAATAGCACCCTTTTGTGTTTTTTACTCTTTTAGATGTCAGTGGTTCTGTGAGTGCAACGAAGACCAGAGACCACCTCTTCTGCTGTTGGATATTATTTCATGTTGTCTCTGCCCTCTTGATGAATGGCTGTTTGCAGAAGTCTCTGCAGTTTGTCCTGCTGATTACGACTCCTGCACAGGAGCCAACATATTTATTCTGCATAAAAATCCATATCATTGCTTTACTTTTCTCAAGTTTGTATAACAGAACCGTTCTTATTTTAAAATCATGAGTCTGATTTTAATCACAGCTGCATTTTTCTTTTCCCTTTCTTTTGTGGTGCTGGCCAATACAGAAAAAAGGTCTAAGAGAGACGTCCTTCTTTGACACACACTGTAAAAGGATTGGGTGTACGACTATATGCCTGGCCAAAGGCTAAGACCATCAGTTAGCTATAGTGATAACAGCTTTTTGGCACATTATAACATTGGGATCGAGATATTGTAACATTTTAGCTCTGCAAACACTATTTGCACCTGTTCCTAGCAGAAAGAAAGAAAGATAGAAAGAGAAACATCAAGAGTCACAACTTTTATATACACTTTATTCAAGTCCAATTTGAAACAAAACTAGTAAACAACTACCTCTGAGCAAGCTCAATGGAGGGAGCACATATCTCTGCAGCAGACTATGTCTAGCTCTTGGTAAACAAAACTTGACAGATGACAGCTAACCATGGTGGGGTTCCCCACTACAGCACACTAAATGAATGAAAGTGACATACTGTAGATAAGTGGGTTTAAACCATTTGATTTATTTGCTTTAGGGTCATTGTATAGTTACACTTCAGATTACATGTAATCTTGCTAAAATCTATAGCATTTTTTTGTTTACAAAACTAATTTATTTTAACAAAGGTAAAAGTTTATGAAAGTCACTCAACAAGTAAATGGCCATGTAAACTTTCATTCAGTAAGAAAAGGAAAGACCAGAATTTCAGCAATTCACTCTTGTGTGCGTATCCGCATGTCTCGGATCATTCATCTGACATTTATTTGATTTTATCTGAGAGTAATATCTTGTGGAAGTGCGCCTCCGCCAGTATGCTCTATTATGGTAGAGAGCTAGAGATAGCCTGGAGAAATAAATATCACACTCTTAACGCATTTCCTCTCACTGAGCCTTGTGCTACTGAATTAATTATCATGAGGATGGGAAAGGGCATAACCCAAGGCCTGCCATTCATGTTGGCTCACGTTTAAAACCGTAGTTAGATTTCCTATACTGGATAAACTAGACATTGTGTCTGAGATAAATACATATTTATTTGTTAAAAACACCCCACTGAGCAATAGTCGGCTATTAGAAGTCTGTCTAAAAACGGCCTGTAACTGGTCGTCTAAAATGCTCAGTGAGACATAATATTATGTGCTCTCACTTTTCCAACTGAGCATGCTTTTACAAAAAAGTGGAAAGTTTTCTTCCCTGCTTTACGGTAATATTGTTCTGATTTCCCAGTAATAGCTCAGTATCATCACGCTCAAGAGCAGTGAGAGAGAAACCATAGGCTGGGGTGAACAACGAAAGTGTGACCTTTTTGCTTTCAGCATGTCTCTAACCACAAAGTGACCCTGACATCCATAATTTCCTGGTACACCAGATTCGTAACAATATGATAAGTGTGTGGCTAGGTCAGGGACATCACTTTCAATCCTGGTAATCACCCGTAAAAGAAAATGCATTTTCCTTGTGGGTTAAGCGTCATACTTAAATATTGTGGAATGTAATAATTCACTAAATGCGTCATATTTTCAAAAGGCTCTTAAACACAAAACCATACAACCAAATTCTAGTTAAAGTTATGTCTTAAGTAAAAATATGCCAAAGCTAAACCAACAGGGTAACAAGTTACAATGTGGTTACTTCAAATGTTTAGTTATAGCACAAAATGTATGTCATGGATAATTGGAACGTTTTTGCCATAATCTTCGAAATTGTCATGCAATGGAGTTATGGATTAAGTCTTTTAATGAGGCCCCAAGTTCCAGTGCTACTTCAAGGGAACCAATTCTTAAAGTACAGGTTCTTTACGTTTTTCCTGCCATAAAAACCAGAGGTTACGCTTGGCTCAAAATAACTTTAATAACAACATTATGATGAGTTAGTCACTTCTAAGACCCACATTTTTTCATCCGTTCCATTTTCAAAAGGCTAGACCAACGCTATCTGACATCCATCACAGTCTTTAAATCATGATAAATGGAGATGCTGTGTAAGGGGAAACAGGTTCTCCTCCACATGGCTCAGGCAATCGTTTCCATATGAGATACTGTATGGAACACACATGCACAGGCGCACACACACACACACACACACACACACACACACACACACACACATGCGCACACAGATGCATGTTGAAGCCACACACAGTGGATGTGTGGTATGTTTTCATTCTTGGCTAATCTTCAGACAAACGTCAATGATGCCCAATTGTGTTACGTTGAATGATGGATCAGTCATTATGTCAGAGGTGGCTATTTATTTAGTTATTATCACATGATTATAGTATGCACTGAAAGGTCCTTTTTTGAATTTAGAGTGATTTCTTTGCATGCTGCTCTTGTGTGAGAGAAAACTATTATATAGCAAACACAAAAATACACATCCCTCTGAGTGTTTCGGATGAATCCTGGCTAATGTTAATTTGTTTCTGGATATATTGAAAATGTATCTTGTGCCTGAAGCTGGCACTATACGCAGCCTTGGATTATTCTGTTGATAATAACCCCCTTGGACATTTCACAAAGCCTGGACATTGTTTCAATAAACTATGTAGGCCTATTGTTTCTATAAGAGGCCTGGGTACTGTGAACATAGTATGCAGGTCAGTACTGGACCAGTTTCAGTACTGAATACTGGCCATAATAATAATAATAATGTAATAATAAACATACCAATAATATAGATTTACTGATCATAACAGGTACTGTAATTCTGAAAGACAACAGAAAGACACACCCATGAGAGATTTAATTCACACCCAAACCATAGCTTGGTATCTCAATATTACATCATCATCATTCCATTTCACTCCGGCTTCGATCTGATTGCATCTCTGATGCAGCTGCATTTTCCAATTGGAACTCAAGGGGGGGGGGGACGGGGGGGACAAATGGGACATCTTGTTTGGCTCAGACACAGTTGTGATTGACAGGGTCTTTCATGGGAGCTCTTTCCATTAAGGGGAGCAGAGCTTGACCTTTGACCTCAGTGGTGCGACAAACGGGGATAGAGGGACCCATGAGAGGAAGGCTAGGAGTTTGTTCACTGACCACACCCCTAGAGGTCAGAGGAAATGAGGTTCCGATGCTACATGGTGTGTCCTGTCCTCGGTCTGTTGTGCCGTTGACTTATCATCGCCATGATCTTTGTCATGACGATGAGACGTCATCATCTTAGTAGCGTACGCATCGGCTTAATTGATATGCCGAGCTTTGCTTCGTTTGTGCCACGTAATATGTAACTTAGATAGCATTTTATGTAGACATAGCACTCTATAGTGTATGTATACGTATTGTTTAATAATCTAGATATTCCACAGTTATGTTCTTAGCTTACGTATGAGTCTTGAGGAATATTGTATGTATCTGATGTATTACCATGTTTTTGTTCTTGCTTACTGTAAATCGCTCTGGATTAAGAGTGTCTGCTAGATGCCTAAATTGTAGTTGTCCAATTTAAGTGGCAGTGTGTGCAATGGAACAGAAAGTACCATACATGTGGTAATAGTGAAGGACGTGAATATAAGTGGCGACACAAAGCAAGATATGATCCATGTGGAGCTGACGAGCACGACGAGTTCCAAGAGTATTTCACAATGGGTGAGGCGTTTATTCCTGACTTCCATTGTTCACAACTTGCATAACCTCGAGTAAGCCAGTCTATCTACCTGTACAGACCTATAAGTAATCATCAACAGTGTCCTCTCTCTTACTCCTACGCAGCACAGAGTACTTGATACTTGATTAAAGTAAGTATATACATTATCATAGTACTTACTTAGAGGCCAATCTATGGCGTCAGTCATATACAGTATACAGTATATATTATTTATATAAAATTAATCCCTCCCAACCCACCCCGGCCTGAAAAGAAAAATAAATTACCAAAGATTTCAACAAAGACCCCAAAAAAGGCATTAGATACAAAATATTATAAATTTTATATGTAATGCTAGTTATATAATAGAGGTCCTAACTTGATAAAGAATATGGGCATAAAAGGACACACAGACATACAGATACAGAGATATTTGTAGATTTATAGAAATATTTTTGGAGAACAGCTTATCCGACCGATTTGGGCAATTCCGCATTGGGTCATCAGTGCCGTGATACACATGCTAAGTTTTAAATTGATTGGTTAAACAGTTAACAAGATACATACTCACTCAGTCACGCTCTGTTATGGTAGAGATAGCCTGGAGAAATAAATATCACACTGTAACCCACTTCCTCTCACTGTCAGAGCCTGGTGCTACTGAATTCATTATCTTGGGTCTGGGAAAACCATTTCATTCATAACACAAGGTCTACCATTTACATTTGTTCGGGTTTTAAACTCACTTTGAGATAATTAAATATCTTTGTGAAAACATAGTAATAGTCCAATTACACTTTTTCAGCTGAGGACCTGTATCATTCTGATTTCACAGTAATGGCTCAGTATCACACTCAAGAGAGAGAGAGAGAGAAACCATAGGCTGGTTTTAAGAACAAAACAGTGACCTTTCGCTCTCAGCATGATGTCTCTAACCTGTCCCTGACATCCCTAATTTCCTGGTGAAACAGATTCATAACAATATGAATAAGTGCTTGGCTAGGTCAAGGACATTCAGTACTCACTCGCTCACTCACTCACTCACTCACTCACTCACTCACTCACTCACTCACTCACTCACTCACTCACTCAGTGATTTATATGATTCTGTGCATTTATAGATAGAAGATGCCTGCTCCTCTTTATCATCATCATCATCTTTTGCCTCTTCTGCGGGACTATTAATAATGCTGTCATTTATAGTGTTATTTTTGGCAAAAGGCAATAGTCGTGTTAAATGTTATTTTCAACTGCAGAACACCTCCATAAGCGAAGTCTGATCAAGCCATCCTGAACAGTGAGTGGTGTTTGTTGCTCCTGTCGTCCATTAGCCCATGTGCTGTCTGCTTACATGCTCATGTGGTTTTAACAGCACAATAAACAGCCTGTGGCCAGTCAAGCCCCAGCTCCACTGTCAGAGACACATCAACACCACAGGAGAAGTGATAAAACATCTCATTTTCTCAGATGGTTGCTACATATGGACACATACAAGCAGTGGGAGGATTACTTTTCAAGATGTCAGTCATAACCTCTCAGAGGATGCCAGTCTAGCCTATACTCAGTAATATTAACTGAAATGTAAAAATCTGCTTGTGTTCTGTACATTTGGGATATTGTCTGTCTTGGAGAATTCATATCATGTGAAGAGATCATTTACAACAACACCTGCTCTTCTTATAATGTCTTAAACATAGCAGAATGTCTAAAATGTTTTTTTTTGTCAACCACAGGGAAAGGTTGTCCTTCAAAAAGTGATAAAAGGCAATAAATTTCATCAGGTTTATTACAATTTACACTGCAAGTTTAAATAACAGTACTATCAAGTGTTATGATAGTACATACACTAGTACATACAACTATATAGAACTATTATTTCAAGATGTGTGACATGTTATGGTAATTAGTATTATCTAATGTTTCATGTAAATAACTATTACCTGTATAAGTTTTGTTTTTGTTTAATAGTAGCGCTATCAGCATGTACTTTGCCATTCTTGTAATCAGAATGTTATCCAATTTAAATGTAATCTGTTTCTCCTCAACTTTGCACATACGACATACGTTATGCACACACACACACACACACACACACACACACACACACACACACACACCCATGGACTTATGGCCGGCACACTATTCCCCATTCAGAACCCATCACTCATCGCCGCATATAAACGCCTAAACCTTGACTTTCTTCACATTCAACAAAGGAAACCATGGATACAAAGATATTTAGCTAATTTGTACTTTGTTGTGTGTGTGTGTGTGTGGGTGGGTGTGCGTGTACGTGCACGCATCAAGAGCAGCTAAACTGTCAACAACGTTATTTTACTTCAGACAAAGAACTGTCGACTCGAGATAGCGATGTAAATAGTAGAAATTCTTTCTCTACCAGTTCTGGGATATTTCTCCTATAATGTCTGCACTTAGGCTCTTTAAAGAGAGACTTCTGATCCCTATCAATGAAGCTGGAATGTAATAGACTGAGTTCTGGCCCAGAATACTGGAGGACATTGTGATTAAGGTTTCACATATCAAGTTTCTTCACTTGAAACAGGGACACGTTTTGTCCTTGTTTTCCCATACAGTACTGTATGTAATGAGACATTTACCTGATATGTTTGTTAAATTGATAAATTACTTAAATGTTATATTCATTTGGTAGGGAAATGTTCTGTGATATTTTATTAATTTGACTAGACCAGTTAAATTAGTACAAAGCAGTTTTGTTCAGGAATGGTTAGACAATGAATATTTTTAATAAATTAAATATTAACACGTTTCTGTTATTGCTAGGGATTAAATCACAGCATGTCTCGCTTGTGTTTTTTCGTACAAATAGACCTACTGACTGACATATGTACCAAATATTGAAATAGCTTCTGGATAAAATAAAATTGGTGGTTTTGCCATGTGGAGCGAGTATACAGAGTGTTACCATTTACAAACTGGGAACATGATGTGTGTGACTGGAGGTTGAGGCCACATGTTGTGAGTTTTGGCAGTGAAATCTAGCATTATGACATGATGGATGGATGGAGAAGCTTGCTGGGATATTTTGGTATGAGTGACAATGTTTGTGTGAATTACGTTTGTAACGAAGGGGAGGTGGGAAAAGAGTTCAATAGGCTGTATTACGGTACTCCTTACACACAAGACCAAAGTGGTTTGAACTGATATATATATATTTCCAAACGTAGAGCTCCACGCTCTCACTACACACACAAGAAAATGAAAATGTTGTAATAATTATTGTGGCAGAATTTGTGGAGGGGGGGGGGGGGGGGGGGCAGGGTTATATTGTGTGTTATTCACTGAAGGAGGCACTAGGGGAAGAACTATGGGGTATCACTAAAATACACTTTTTATGAGGTACTACATATTGTGTGGAAAGCTGCCATTTTGGCTTGGGGGGTTCATCCTCTCAGGAACCTGCATGTGCTCGAAGGTTTTGAAGGCGCCGATACTGTGATACATCATATTTATTAGGCCTAGTAACAGAAATATCTTTAGATTATTATTATTTTTCCCCTCCTGTCCGAGGGGGAGCTGTGCCTGGGGGGAGGGTGTGCTCCAAATTATTCCAAAGGCTGAAAGATTACTGCAAATGGAACCGTCATACCAGCCATGTTTTTGAGACCTATATAAAGGCTATCCAGATCAGAGGAATGAGTACCTAACAATGTCGTGCAGCCACATTGCACCCCCCCTACTTCTTCTCCTTCTTCTTCACCTATAGGCTTCATTGGTTTGGTGCAGGAAAGCGCTGATCCCACTGGTTCTGGATCAGTAGGTCCTGGAATTCCCTGTGCAGATCAACAGGAAAGGAATCCTCTCTGTCTTCGGAGGCAGCTAAAAGCCTGTCCGTTTGAAAGAGTGTGTGTGTATGTGGGCTGGGGGGGTGCATCCCGTAAAGCTGTCGGCCCTGAGGGTGTCCTTTTTAACGCCAGACAGGGAGGGGGGGGGGGCGAGGCATCAGCCTCTACCTATAGCTTCACGTCTCCACTCACAACATTCCTATTTGCTCTTAAATGACAGTTTATGGGTAACCTGCCGGCCCTGGGGATCACAAGGGGTTTACATGTGTCCAATAAAAAGCATCGCTGTCGTTCGGAAGCACCCTAACCTCCCCCACCCACGACCCTCCAGTCACTGTCTCGGAAGACTGGAGGTGACCCCTCTAGACTCACCACTCATTTTCCTCCTCACACGACCTTCTCCATAATGAGTGTCATTCAGGACTGCGTATATCGGAGTGATGATCAGAGGCTTAGACTGGATTCTAAACCAAGACATGATTTAAATGTCATTCAGGCCTGGCATGGTTTGGGTCTTTGTTAAAGTGACATTCAGCCTATTCTGTCTGTTTTTCAGTTTATATTTGTCCCTTATTATGTTTCCCCGTTTCCTTTCATGAAAACTATACTGGCTAATTTGCTGTAAATTATTGCTCCTTGAAGGGGGTCAGCATGCATTCTTCCGGTCTGACTCGCTCCATTACTAACCCTAACTGTAAGCCACGTTGCCGGACTAATGCGCCGTCGGAATTACGAGCAGATCCCCCTTGAAGGATGATCGACCTCTACTGATATTGGTGACACCATAGCCATTCATCTAGTCTAGTGCCACCATTAGGCTAAAATGTCCATTTGCACACAAGCTATCTCAATATCCGATGGGCAGATTGCCATAAAACCTTCGAGCACATGTTCCTGAGAGGATGAACCCCAAGCCAAAATGGCAGCTTTCCACACAATATTATAGTATCTCATAAAAAAGCAGATTGCAGGATGAACTTGAGTGATTTTAGTGATACCCCATAGTTCTTCCCCTAGTGCCTCCTTCAGTGACTAATACACAATATAACCCCTCCACAAATTCTGCCACAATAATTATTACGACATTTTCATTTTCTTGTGTGTAGTGAGAGCGTGGAGCTCTACGTTTGGTCTTGTGTGTAAGGAGTAATGCAGCCTATTGAAGATGCTAGACTCTTTTTCCACCTCCCCTTCGTTACAAACGTAATTCACACAAACATTGTCACTCCACCAGCCCACACTGGCATGTTGATCGCTTGTTCAACATGCCATTTTATGCGTTCTCAATGTGCGTTTTATGCCTTGCCGTGGTCAAACTTTACGGTGTCTGACCTAATGTCCATCAAAGCAGACATGCCGGGGCTGTTTTGCACCCACTTCCCACAAATTGGAGGTGACAGGTTTAGATGGGACAGCTAAACCTTGGTTAGGGCCTTGCATTAAAGCTGCTGCTGGGTCAGTGCCATGGGTTTACATCCCTGGTTATGGTTTAGATGACAGATGAGCCCAGTTCCTCCCGGATCAACATGACTCCCACGTAAATCAAGGCAGCAGAGACACCGAGAGGAGGAGACGTCAACTCTTTGCCTTTGGAGCGCAGGCTTTGGTGATGAGATTTGGGCTTTTGTGTGTGTGTGTGTGTGTGTGTGTGTGTGTGTGTGTCCGTGCGTGCGCGGGGTAATTGGTTTCAGATTAATTTTTAATTGAAAGTGAAACCGAATAAGTCCTAAAGACCAAACACAAAACTATCAGTAATGTTGAACCTAATTATTGCCAGCTAAATGTTTTTCATTGCAGCATTCAATTTCAGTTTGTTTTTTGGCATTGTAGTGAAAACACAGCTTTAGCAATTCCAGTTCCAATCTGATCCAGCAGTTTTCATGGTCCACATTTTACTACAGGTATGATGTACGTACGACCATTCTTTGCATCTGTATGTTTGCATGAACGGATGCAGACTGCATATAAGCTTTAGCCCCATAATCCTTAATATTGGTATAGTAACTAACATGTTGGGGGGGGGGGGGTGGATTCAGGATTGTATGTTTATTCTAGTTAGTCGATTAATAGGGCATTATGTTGCATTTTCACAAGACACTGCCTCACATCTAAACAGTACAATCGCCAGTGTTAAATTTTGCTGTGTATTAATGGAAACCATGCTTACACGATGTACATATACTGTAGTCTTAAAGCAATGTTGTTTCAAACTCCTTTAAAGTAGGCTTTTCAGGATCCACTGAGAATTACTTTTTGACCTTGAAAAATATGCATGAAGTTTATGCAAGGCTGCAATTAAGAATGTAAAAATGCCTGCAGTGATTGAGTGATCCCCAAACGCTGCCTAAATGGAAGTCCCTTGTTCCATTATCTCTGCTTTACAAAACTAAACTTTATTCCCCAGACCCCTGAAAAGCCAAAGGCATCACTCCAAGCTTTTAGCAGAGCGCTGATTTAGTGGATACGGGGTTGGCTCACTGTTTAAACCCAGACATGAATGCTTCGCTACTCACTCTACAGCTGTGCAAATATGAATTGGCCTTCCCTAGGGGCCTATCCATTTCACAGATATTCATATTCTCCCAGAAGCAGATCGATTCTGGATGCAGAGTGATTTTGATTGGTGTGGTGTTTGTGCTTTTGTGCTTTTGGTGGTGTGGTACAGTGGGAGCGCACAGTTGATGTGAAGCCTGCAATGCCCGGGATTCAAATCTGGGTCTCCTGCGTGGAAAGCCAACATCTTAACCACTAGCCTAAGGGGAATTCCCTCTTGGCCAGGGGAGACGTTAAGCTTTTGGTCATCAAGCAGATCAAGGCTCTGAGCCTCTATGCTACTGTATAGCTAGTTCAGGCAACTCGAAGTAGCACGAGGTGAGCTACAACACCTATACACCATTGGTTCTGTATACAACACCATAGACCATTGGTTCTGTATACAACACCATAGACCATTGGTTCTGTATACAACACCATAGACCATTGGTTCTGTATACAACACCATAGACCATTGGTTCTGTATAGAACACCATAGACCATTGGTTCTGTATACAACACCATAGACCATTGGTTCTGTATACAACACCATAGACCATTGGTTCTGTATACAACACCATAGACCATTGGTTCTGTATACAACACCATAGACCATTGGTTCTGTATACAACACCATAGACCATTGGTTCTGTATACAACACCATAGACCATTGGTTCTGTATAGAACACCATAGACCATTGGTTCTGTATACAACACCATAGACCATTGGTTCTGTATACAACACCATAGACCATTGGTTCTGTATAGAACACCATAGACCATTGGTTCTGTATACAACACCATAGACCATTGGTTCTGTATACAACACCATAGACCATTGGTTCTGTATACAACACCATAGACCATTGGTTCTGTATAGAACACCATAGACCATTGGTTCTGTATACAACACCATAGACCATTGGTTCTGTATACAACACCATAGACCATTGGTTCTGTATACAATAGATGTGGATAGATCTTGTTGAGCTGGTCATTTTTAAAGTAGCTCTCAAGTCAAAAAAGCGTGGGCACCCCTGGCCTATAGCCTAATGGGTGGAGTGACTATTTAAAGAGAGTCAGAGAGTCTTGCATTCACCCGTCTGTGTGCCAGTGTGTCCACAGCTAATATCGCAAACCACTAGGCTGATTACCATCAAAATTGTTGTGCACACTGCTGGCTCGCCATGGAACCCAAATCCCAAATATGATTTGAATAATGTCATTGACAACTATGTTATTTTTTTGTTCATTTATAATCTCAGATCCACCATCCCTCCAAACAAACATGTGTCTGCGAGGCTATGGGGTGAACATACATTTATACCAATACCAACATATCCCGCGGACCAGCTTAGTGTGGTGCAGCTTCATATCAGGTTTTTTTTATATAGGACAGGTGGTGATTATGTGGTTGGCAGACTGCTCTGCCAGGTCCCAGTTCTTCATACGTATGTGTTTTAAAGCGGCCAACTCCTGTTTCAACCTGGTTCAGCAGGGTCCATTATGTTCATCATGCTGACAGGGAGTGAATTGAAGCAGAGCCAGAAGAAAACTGTATATTTGTATGCACAATAGATACAGATATTGTTTTATCTTTATTGGATGGCCACAGAAACTTGATGCCAAGGGGATGGACCACAGCTGGGGATAGCTGGAGAGGCTCAGGACCGAGATGCTAGAGGAATCTTTGTTTACACCATGGCCTAAACCACAGTTATCTGTCATGAAGTACAGTAGACTCCCACATCTGAGATATACTGTAACTATGTGTGCGTGTGTGTGCATGTCTGTTTGTTTGTATATGTATTTGTGTAGTGAGCACTTACTATGAGACCTAGCAGATCGTGTCTGTGCGTGCGTGTGTGTCCCCTTTGTGCCCATATATGGAGCTACGTCCAAATATGGAGTGTGTTGCATCAACAAATCACTCAGCTCCATATATGGGCACAAAGGGCACAGACACACGAACGCATGAGTCATGGTGACATCAGTGTGATGGCTGCTTTGGGGACTCCTTATATGGTTATCAGTGTGATGGCGTGGTAATTTATTCTAATTGTAATTGCAATTTACGATCTGCGTTCGCTTCCCGCGATGGATGATTGTATGTACAGTATGTTGTATGTTTTTTGCACAACCTACAGTAGGTAAATAAGTGTATAAATAAGTGTATTACTATGCACCGGCGTTTTCTCTTGAGAGGAAGGAAATGTGTTTGAATGTTGTGTTTGTCCATGTGTTAAGGCATGCCAGTTTGAGTTTATTATTTCTTATTCATTCTTCATTTAACTTTCAGAACATAGGGTGTTTCTTTAGTTTGTAAGTTTATGCACCTCGGCCCTTTTCCCGGTTCATTGTTAGTGTTACTCTCCACGTGCCCTGGACTATTTTGGCGATGTAATACAAATGCTTGGCACAGTGCTGGAAATTAGTTTTGTCGTGTAATTGATTGATCGTGACTTATTTAATCATAAAAGGAACTAGCATGTCTTCCTGCATCCTGCTCCTATACTGTAGCTCAATAATTGTAGCAGGTCACTAATATATTTCACTGTGCTTTGAGATGGACTTGGAATGAACCTGGCCATCAAATTGCATTTGTCTTTTTTTTTGCTGCAAACTACGCCTAACCCTAACCTATACATTTGTTGTACTATTGGGACGTCACGGTCAGAATAATAATGGGCTGTCGGACTAATGGGCGGCCCCCTTTTTTTCCCAAACCTCATTTGATGACATCATTTATACAGCTTTTGACTGAGGTTCTACCGGAACAACAGTCTCTTTCTTCCTGGTACCACGGCACACACTAGCTGTCAGTAAATAATCCTGTCATCCCTTGTAGCTAATTCCCTGATAAACGTGTGCCATGCCCTCTGCAACACGTCCCCCTGTCATTTTGTGTCTACCAGAGTCTGACCCCCAAGACTCCTGCTAAGTGTACCATAATTCTCATCTAGTCGTCATCTGGTCTGCTTTATACAGCCACAAGGAGGTCATCAGATCACTGTTACTCTCTCCACTATCTCTCCTCTTTACCATGTCTCTATACCCTAAGACACAATCTGGAAATCGGGTCAATTTGTACACTTTCAGAGTTAAATTAATGCTCAGAATCTTACTCTGTATCAAGGTTCTAATGCTTAATGTATGCTCCATCACACAAGTGTATAAATCGGTGTTGAAACCGTTCTGTCTCTCGTTGCACATCTTTAGTCTGAATTAGGCTCGTCGTGGCCATGCTGAAAGAGAGACCTACAATGACTGGGAGACGTGACGTGAGAGATGGTTTATAGAGCATACATTGTCTGAGGCAAATGTAGTTAATGCGGAAGAGAAATTTAAGAAGATATAAGGAATGTAGGAGAAATTGGAATGGCTATAGTTAAAGACGTTGATGGGTAACGCAAATAAAACATGGAAAGAAAGAGAAACATCGCCGTAGGCATTAGAGATCGTAGTCTGTGATCTGATAAATGGAAAGGACAAAATAAATAACTGATTGTGATGACAAAATAACATTGCAAGAGAAATATTGGTTTGTATGGCGACTTGAACTCAACTGAAGTGAATTTAATTGAAGAACTTAAATTAAATGACCATATATGTTGGTTTACAGAAACACTGTGCACTTGACCAAATAGCAGCTTTCTTTACCTCTTAAAGGTTTTTTACTGAGATGCTCTTTGCCTCTCTGTTGACCGTCTTTCAAAGATATAGGCCGGGAGACCCTGTCCTAAAATGCTACAGCAGATGTGTTACTGAGCTCATTTTCTTTAACACAATCCACAGACTTTATAGACTTTACTGGAGGTGCAAAGTGCACCCTAATCTTTCATGTCTGCGATTTATGGGAAACGGCGTCTCCAAAGTGGCATCTGTGTCTCGGAGTCTCGGAGACACATTTGTTCATTCTCTACTCCAAAGCGGGAGTGATGCTTTTGCAGACAAATGGATTCTGCACGTGGTCTTATTATCATTCCCAGTGGCCATGTTGAGGTGCTAACGAGAGAGAGAGAGAGACTCAGCCAGTTCTCTGGAGAACAGAAGGACCATGCAGGCTCAAAGCTGCTTGTTATCATTGAAGTGAATAGTGGTTGTCCATAATGACCATCTTCACATGCCTTTAATGGGACTCATCATAGTACCAAGAGTTCAAAGGTTGGTCACGAAACTTGGGAGAACTACCCCCCACTCTCAGCCTTCGTTCAATGGGCAGCTTCTTCCGCCATTGTGGATCGACCACTGGAACGAGATGTGCCACTGAATGATGTCTGTCCGTCCATTTGTGTGCGACGTGAAAACGGGGATTTGAAAAGAGGGTCAATAGAAGACTCCTGTTTGTTTCTTAGTGGTTTGAAGACTTGCTAACATTCTATATGGTGTTTCTATAGAAGCCACTTTTTTTGTCTCTGGAAGTCAGGGGGCTAGTGCTGGTCTGGAACACTCCTGGATCCAGTTGATTGTTCTGTATTTTGAAGTGGTTCGTGTGTGTGTGTGTGTGTGTGTGTGTGTGTGTGTGTGTGTGTGTGTGTGATTCACTCCCAGACCATTAACACTGTCGACAACATGGTACTGGTAGTAATGCTATCTGCTTCACCATATCCCCCCCCTCTCTCTCTCTCCCTCCTTCCTTCTCTCTCTTCTCTCTCCCTCTGTTCCAAACCCGACGCAACGCCAGCATCCACATTCCATTCTAGACAACCCTGAACAGTCCAAAAGAAGGGTGCAGAACTGCAGATACATATACGATACACATGTTTAAATAATTCTAAATAACTTCTCTAATCTCAATCATGCTCAAAGTTCGACCTAAAGCGTCATTCAGGAGTTTTTCTTCATTGCGGTATCAGGGATGCTGACAGAGAAGTGGTAATCTGTGGTATTTTATTTGATAGCAAAAGGGCCCTGTTTGGGTTTTCAGCTCCTAGCTAAGTGGGCTTTATTGAACTGAGAAAAAAAGAGAGGTAGTATAGAAGCCTGTATATGTAGTGTGTATGCCAACAGAGCCCCTAATCGTCAGACAGCGAGACATGACAAGACTCCTAAAACTCTGAGTCTGAACTCAAATAGATTGACAGTGACACAATGACTGAACCCATTAGATTTTTGGCACTCGTGTAGATGCACATTTTCTAGTTTTTCCACGACTGGAACTAGATGTTGTGGGTGTAAATGATGTGTTTTAAGTGTGAGTCAGAGTCATTAACTGTGGGCTGCTCATGTTTTACACATGCAGGCGCTGAAAGTATTTTAATTAAAAGCTCATTTTGGAAACTGTATTTCTACCTTTAAGGGAAGAATATGTATGAGTTCATTCAAAAGGACCCATTCTGAAAAAGTGGCATCATTTTGTCAGTCAATTACTGTACATATAACTATTGTTTTTCTTTAGATTTAGTTTCAATACTTTTGAGAGGAGGCATTTTCAATTATTAAATTTTTCATTTGAGCTGGGGAGGTGACTTTAATTAAGGTTTCAATGCAGCAACGTTTGGGTTATATGCTTCATGCTATTTACTGAAATGACAGACATGCCCTTAAATCCAGCTTGGAGCCTTGGACCAATTCAATATGTCTGTTTTCAATTAATACTAATTACAGCTAAATGACTCTGGCACAGTACATGAGCTTAGATAAATTGTTTGGACTGCGTTTGGATCAGTATATTGGAACTATCTCCTTAATACAGCTGCTGCGTGAATAGAATAATCCCAAGGCATCACATTTGACTTGCAAGAATCGAAACTTTCCACTGATTAAAGCAAACAATAGGGAAGTGAGAAATGGCCCGTCATGTGAAGTATATAATATATATATACTATACCATTGTATTCAATAAACCATGAATGAGATCAGTATTATGTTGCTGAATGAAATAAGAGTTCTGACTTCTTCCTCTACCCCAGTCGTTCCAAAACTGGGGTACGGGACCCTCATGGGGGTCCCCAAATAAGTTTGGGTGGTCTCGAGATGATTAGCTTAATGTGCAAGTTTGTTTTCTCACTCAACAGTAAAGAAACCAATATGCAGTAAGTGTAGGGTGTCTGCACGTGACTTTTAAGACCTTTTTAGTTAATACCAAAAAAATAAAAAAAATAAAAATTCAATGTTGACTTTTATGTCACCATTGTGGGGTTTATTTAAGAGAAGCTGTCAATGCCACCATTTATTATTTGTCAAACTCAGTATTTAAATAATGCTTCTGTGAAAAAAACCAATAAACAAAGTAGGTCATAAAATCTAAATGTTTTTTTCCCTGGATTCCTTGGGTCATGACGCATCTCCCCATATAGGCCACGCCCATTTGCGTGTAGATAGATTTCCCGCCATTTTGAATTTTGTTCAAAACACACTTTTTGCTCCTACAGATTTTGTCCAAATCTCACAAAAATCGGTACACATGATCTCCGGACCTATCCGATTAAAACAGCAAGCCCCAAAGTACCTCGGCGTGCGTCTGGATGACGGACACTGTCCTTCAGTCAACACCTCAAGGATCTCAAGGCCAAGGTGACATCCAGGGTTGCACTGATCCGCCGCATCGCTGGAACAACCTGGGGAGCCTCCGCTAAGACGCTGCGTATATCCACCCAAGCCCTGGTCTTCTCAGCAGCGGAATACTGCGCCCCAGTCTGGAGCAGAAGCCCACATGCAAGAAAGGTCGATGTGACAAAGCCTTCCGGATCATTACGGGATGCCTGAAGCCCACCCCTGTGTCCCACTTGCCAGTCCTTGCAGGAATAGCTCCGGCCGGCCTCCGACGGGAAGCTGCCACCCTCGTCCTGGCCAGGAAAGCCCAAAAGCAGGATTGGCACATCCTGCATGGCACCACCACAACTCCAGCGCCTCCAAGCAGACTCGGGTCTCGTCACCCCTACAACAGGGCAGCACAGGAGATGCTCAACACCACCCCTAAAGGTCATCTCCAGAGATGCATGGCTAGCAGCAGCGTGGAAGCAGGAGTGGGAGTCAGCCGGGCCCTCCCGCATGCATCGGTTCATCTGGGATCCAGGAGATGGGACCACACTGAACCGCTAAAGAACTGGGGTTGGTCGCTTCAATGCGTCATTGCAGAAGTGGGGATTGGCAGACAGTGGGGCATGTGAGTGCGGTGCCCCTGAGCAGACCGCCGACCATGTCATCTTCACCTGCCCCTTACACAGACCGCCCTCAGAGGACCATGTCATCTTTACCTGCCCCTTACACAGACCGCCCTCAGAGGACCATGTCATCTTTACCTGCCCCTTACACAGACCGCCCTCAGAGGACCATGTCATCTTCACCTGCCCCTTACACAGACCGCCCTCAGAGGCCGGCCTCTTTGACCTGGGACCAGAGACGCGGGCGTGGCTCCGCGACACCGAGTTGGACCTCTAACGTTACACAGAAGAAGAAGAAGCCTCAAACAATGGATTCCTCCTCATCTGAGGCTGGCCTGGGCAACTTGCACATGTTCTTTGGAAGAGCATACAGGCAGATGGACACGCAGACGAGCAATGTTCCAAAGGCAAAGATGAGGTTTATCTGGAGGCGAAACAAAAGGACCGAAGCCACGGTTGCGATAATGATGGCAGCCACGGAAGCGAAGTTCTTCACAATGTTATCCGTGTACTGTATTACGATGGATGCATACATACCCCCCACACTGGCCAAGCCCACTACTAACCACACCCAGGGTGTGTAAGCAAAGTAGAATCCTTTATCCCAGATGATGGTCCTGTTGGCCTCCGACATGAAAACGACAGCAAAGGTGATCGGGGTGCCAGACAGGTACAGCTGGATGTTTCTCACCCACAGGGACTTTGTTTTATGTGGACTCTTCAGTACCTTCTCAAAGTAAACGCCTGCAAGTCCAGAACACAGGACAGCGACAATAACGGCTCCAAATCCAACGAGAGGGTGTTGGTCCCCGGGAGTGACTTCTTCAGGTTTCCAATGGACAAGGGTGGCACCCGCGGAAAGCACTATCACAGAGATCCACTGGCGTGCGCTGAGAGTGCTGCGCAGCAAGTAAACTGAACAAAGGGCCGTGCAGGGTATCTTCAACTGGTAGGTCAGCTGAAAGGTGGCTGGGTCCAGGTTGCTCAAGGCCAGAAAGACCATGTTGTTCTGAAGTGCGTACAGCACCGATACACCGCACAGTTTCAGCAACTCTTTGGGAATGAATACATGTTCCACAATGGAGCTTCCCAGCCGTCTGAGACCGGTTTCCTTTGCCATCATGCAGAAACTCAGTAATAACTTAATGAGCTCAGCAGTGAACACAACAGTAGCTGTGACATACTGAGCTTGTCCTGTTGTTCTGGTGTACCGCACTGCCACTGCATACGACGCTGAGATTGTTGCCATAACGCCCAAGCAATATAATTTGAACAAAAGACCGGCCCGGGCGGTTCCCCGAGCTGCCTGTGCACGAGGCACCGTTCCTGGGTGGAGAGAGCCGTCGTTAGCCATCGTTCTTTTGTCGTGGAACGGGGCTGCAACAATGGGGTTATTAGAGGGTTGGTTCATCTCGATGCCTTCTCATTTTTGTAACTCGAGTCATCCATTATATATCCTACGTATGTCCTGTCATACTCCTGACGTCACCAGTCCATATATATCGGGAATCGTGTGCTTGTGCTTTTCCAACAAAGACATTTGTTGGATAGTTTAATTTATATGAATTAATTAGTGCATTAAATTTCCCCATAGACATTAATAATTAATTATTATTAATTAATAATTACTAAAATGAATTACCTTAGAAGTATACCGTTCGGCCTCATGGTGGCGCTATAACAGCCAACTTTACGTTTTGTGGTATAACTCTTGAACCGTAGGTCGTAAAATCAACGCCCATTTGCGTCTAGATAGATTTCCCGCCATTTTGAATTTTGTTCAAAACACACTTTTTGCTCCTCATCCTCCTACAGATTTTGTCCAAATCTCACACAAATCGGTACACATGATCTCTGGACCTATCCGATTAAAACAGCACAGTCAGAATTTAGATCTTCTGTATCGTTCGGCCGTAATCGTCTTCCGAAGTTAGTGGGAGGGGCCTATCTTACATAAAACGCCACAATTCACGCACGGAATGTCCGATCCATCCCAAATCTGAATCGCGTGTCGAGGGTGGCTTAATCAACGCGGAGCCAAAAGTGATTCCATTTTCGACGGCTGCGATGTAGGCAATCACACTTTGCAATTTCCCAGAATTGCCTCTTTCTAGTTTGGCTATTTTCACAATATGCATCTGTGGAACTGAGTCAAACTAAATGCAATGCCTACAATTATCATTGTCAAGTGCTTGTCATGGTGGGGGGTCTCCCCAGTTCAAATATGATTATTTCTTATTGTCCTGAAGGATATATTTTTATGTTATTTATATTTTGACATCTCAATTGTTTCCTGTACTGTATATATTACGTAATTTGATTATTACGTAATGATTGTAACTTTCCAAAATGTAATGTACATATTTGTATATATAGGCTTACTAAGGAAGGGGGCACGCACGTGCGCACACACACACACACACACACACACACACACACACACACACACACACACACACACACACACACACACACACACACACACACACACACACACACACACACACACAGTTACAGTTACAGTAGATCATAAAATCAAGGCTTTTGTTTTTAATGGCCTGTGATGACGTTCCAGCTGGTGGAGGAAGTGTGGAGGAAGTGATGGAGGAGACGTTGGTGCTAAGTGGATTGACCCATGCAGGCCATCATGATTAAGGTCATAAACAAGCTGCGGTCAAAAGGTTATTAAGGGTTATAAAGGTTCGTGAGGTTATAAGGAGCGGGTCTGGACAAGATTACCCGGTAAACGGACAGTATGCAGTTCACATTCCACACGGAATGTTTAGTCACGTAATTGGTTCAGATGAATTCAAGCTGACCGTATATGCGTCCTTTAAGACTGGACTGTCTGTCACAAACGTGTCGGTTTTATTCAAGGGTTTTAATGTTTACATGCACATATATTTGATTCCGGGAATCTTCATGGATTTAAAACAGTCACGATACGTTAAAGTTGAAACATAAATGTGATATGTGGATATAGGGGGAAGGATGTCGTTGATTTATCCTGATGTATACTCGGGTGTACTGTGAGCATGAATCAGGCTTCAGATAGCTTGGAGATGAGGAGAAATCATCCACCATTCCATAATTACAAAGACACGGCAGTGTTACTATACATGCTCGTGCTAGCCAGTACATTCCGCTGACTTCTCGTTGTGCTTTTTTGAGTCTGTGTATCAAGCTCGTGCCAATAGCAGCTCATGGCTGTAAGTATTGTACTTATTGTGAGGTTGAGCGTCTGTCTTTTGTCATTTGAGTTGAGCGATATGGAAATGGGATGAGAAATTTGTCTTTTTCCAGTATGGTCAACTTCTCACAGACGGTTCAGATCCAGAGGAATGAGTGACCCAGTTCATAATGGGAACCAGAGCGTTTCATCTTCCTGGCCGTATTCCACAGACTTTATTTTAGACGACAACATCTCTTTATCTCTTTCCTGGTCTCATGTTACTGCTTCTGGCTTCTGGCTCATTGTTCATTTCCTCTACACCTTTTATGCTTTCCTTTTTTCTTCCTCCCATTGTTATTCTTTCTCATATGTATTGGTCTCTCTCAGATTTATGTCTCTCTCAAATACGCAAACATGCATGCGCATGTACGTGCGCAAACACACACACACACACACACGCACGCGCACACACATAACATACTCGCACTCACTCAAAGACTTTCCCATTCATCAGTGGCTAATCTGTAGTCAGTCTTGAGGTGTTCAAGGACCACACGTTTGTAATGAGAAATAGCTCCTGGGCATAGAGTGAAAGACCCCTGTGTGTGTGTGTCTGTGTGTGTGTGTGTGTGTGTTTGTGTGTGTCTGTGTGTGTGTGTGCGTGTGTGTGCGTGCGTGTGCGCGCTCAGCTCATATGTACATTTAGTGTGTGTGCCCTCTCAGTAGTTACCACAGCTTAACTAACATAAATATTTGGCCACATAAAGACCGTTAGCTCAGACTTATGAATCATAAAGCTCATTAAATGGGAGTGTAAATAAACAGCAAAGTGGGGCCCCGGCGCCCCATGTCAGCCACCCCCTCCCCCCATAACTCAGTCTGGTCCCTGCCTGGTGTGGAAGGATGTATGCGCAGCCATGCACCTGGGCAGCAGGTCCCTGCAGGTCCCAGGGTATGCATCCAATTGCCAAACCCTGAGGTTAATAGCGTTCGCTTCGCGTTTAACCTAAAAACCAGTTATTTTATGCATAATATCTTCTTTTTCTCAATCCACGACCGTCTATCTACATGTGACACGTGTCTGTAGCGTGTGTGACACACATTAGTTCCACCACAGCTTCGGTACCCAGGGTTTTTTTTTTTCATTCACATTCGGCTCAAAAATGAAAGACTGGGGAAACGCATTGGAAGATCTGGGTTTCGCTAACCAACTGTTTTCTACCGGGGAGGTGAGGAGGAGGGCGGTGCAGGCGTGTACTCAGATCGGTGAACCAATATAGGATCCACCGCCGTGATCTCGCCTGCAACCTCATGCCCCTCTAGACCAGAAATCACACAGGCTGGGCCAGGCTCCCACCATACATTCATTAACCATCAACCTGGCCTCCCTGTTCTGGGCATGTCAATATAGGCAACATTTTGCCGCTAACCCCTCCTATGCCCAGCTTTGTGTGTGCGTGTGTACCCCATAGCGATGATGAATTCCGTGGCTGAGCCAAAATAGCCGATTTGCTCGTCCACATAATTATGACGTAAATTCTCCATTCATTGTCAATAGCATTTAATGTTTGTGTTAGCGCAAAATAGCCGGTTTGCTCAGATATGAGATAAATTCTCCGTTCATTGTCAATAGCATTTAAAGATGGAGTGCCACATTTTTTGTATTTTTCCAGTTTTTCCAGCGGCTTCAGTTCAGGTGGATCACCACTCATCACAAAAATCATAAAAGCATGATTTTAACAAATACTGTGCACTTTTTGGAACAAGTTCTTCCTCCTTATATTAAAATAGCACCCCTCAAAAAGTGAGGACAGAAAAGTGAGGACGCAGTGATGATGTATGAGGATAAGAGCGCCCCTCACTTCACACACTTTTTACATTTGCATCGCATGTGGTCTTTTTGTGCTGCTATTTTAGCTGCTTTTTAAATAGTTTAGCCACCCTCAGGTTTCTTCAGAAACGACACCTCTGGAATCGCGGAAGCGATAAAACGGTGAATTAGTTATCGTCTTAAAACGGTTGTAAAGTGTAGTAAACAGCTCATTTGACGGTCACCCTGGGGTCAGTTGGAAGCATCCCTGAGAGATGTTGTTTCTCTCAGAGGTGATTTCTTTTACAGGGCTGATCGTTAGGAAGGAGCCACACGGTTTATGGTGCATGGATGATGTGCTCATAACGATGACCAGTGGGAGGCAGGAAGAACGTGTGTGTGTGTGTGTGTGTGTGTGTGTGTGTGTGTGTGTGTGTGTGTGTGTGTGTGTGTGTGTGTGTGTGTGTGTGTGTGTGTGTGTGTGTGTGTGTGTGTGTGTGTGTGTGTGTGTGTGTGTGTGTGTGTGTGTGTGTGTGTGTGTGTGTGTGTGTGTGTGTGTGTGTGTGCGCGCACTTTATCTGGCACTGAGCACTGAAAGCTTATTTGTCTACAAGATGATTGACAAAGGGATCGACAATGGGAATACTGGCCTGATATGATGTGATTAGGGCGACCAGATCCAAACTATTAATTTGAGGGACAGAAGTATTGCTTTTGTTGGACATGGGGATGGGACAGGGTTAGGCAACGTATTACTTAAGTTGCTTTAAAATGCCTTGATGTCATATTTGGCCATAGGCCTAATATTTCCTATAATTTTATTATCTGACAATCTCACATTTTGTTTTAAAAATGTGGTCATGGGTGGTACTGTAGCCTAAGGGGATATTTCTCATGTTATTTGAACAGGCTTAAAAACACATCTTGCAGGAAAAGAGACAATGAGAGAGCTTTACAACAGAAAGCCAACTATGAGGGCATTTGAACACTGATGCCTGCCAGTCACAATATGAGACCGTCTCAATTTGTGGGACGCCTGAAAAATCCCACACAAAGGGGGACATCTGGTGATAGCACTTACCCTACCCGGCTACCCCCTAGCATTTCTGTTGACTTGGATAGCATTTGATACAGACTTATAGCATGTTATGTAGACAGCACTATAATCGCATTGTATGTAGTCATCATAGCACGTCATAGTACTGTACATATGTATAGCATAGTATAGTATATATGTATAGTTTATATGTATAGTTTCATTATATAGATATTCCACAGTTACTTTCTTAGCTTACGCATGTTTCATGATAAATGCTTTTTATGTGATGTATTCCCATGCTTTTTTGTTCTTGCTTAATGTAAATCGCTCTGGATTAAGAGCGTCTGCTAAATGCCTAGATTTTAAATTGTGATCTGTGATGACTCAACATATTCCATTTTGGGACAATTTAGTCTATTTGAATGCAAATTAGATTTGAAATTTTGAATACATAAATAATACAAGTTAAAACTGCTTGTAAAATAACACAGAAATAAATTACAAATGTAGAATTTGAGAAGAACTAATTTCCTGGTGTTTTATGTGGAAAAATAAAACAAAATTAAGATTTAGGATTTTGAATTTGAAAAGATTCAGTTTAGGGTAGGTTTATAGGCATATTTTTTTAGCGTTTAGGAGTTGGAGTCATCCCTGCGTTATACTTTGCACGCTGTTGTTGCAAAATAAAACGGCCTGTCTAGAAGCTCATCGAATTACGTGTCACCGAATTGTGATTTATGGTCTAAAAAAAAGGTAACCGTGATATTTATTAAATTGCCGTCCTAAAATGTTGAAGTCCTCACAAGTATAGTAATACAAATTCGTGTGTGCGTGTGCATCAGTGTGTGTAATGCATGTGTGTGTGACTGCATGCGTTTGTGCGCGCATGTGAAAACGAGGAAAACAGCATGCAGCGCATGTCTGTGTGAGCTAACCAGAAAGGCCAGACTGTGGTTCCGCCAGCGGGTGTTCGGTGCATTTAAGGGCACAAGTCTATGGAAGCCCATCCATCACAGTGAACATATACTGTAGGCACAGATATATAGCGTAGAGTAGACTCTGACAGTGATGAACTATAGGAGAGATGGAGGTTAGTTTGATGTATGGCCCATTATATTACAATCAAGGCGAACACACATGTCTGCAACCGACTTTTAGGATGTCTTCCACACCTGGTGCAAAGTTCCACTCTGCTTGTCTGCTGCTCTCAGGTGAAGAATTGTGATTGCCGTTTTGGCCATTTTCTTGTTTTCTTTTGTAAGGAAGTTTGCCTATGGGGGCACTATACTAGGTTGAAACAAGGAATTATTTTAATAAATCATATTCCAATAGAGTTTGAACTCCCGGCCAAAAAGCTTGTACTGTGGGAACTAGGGAAACTCCCCCCTGTCAGGTGTAAAGGAGCAACTTGGACACTCAAGCATGAAGGAAGCATGAGTTAAGTCCGTTGCTCTCCCCAGGTTGGCGGAGGGTGTGTAGAGCCCAGGATCACAGTAGATGATTGACACAGGGGTGAAAAATGGGTTACAAAATCGTGGGATAAAAAATATATATAAAAAAAAAAGAAAGATGCTGGTGCAGAAAGCACAAATGAGCTGGCCAGATGTATGGAGAACCGAGATGACTAGAGACGCCGATGGAGGGCTTGTTTGAGGACGGCATAGAGAGATGTGAACACATGTGTAGACCTAGGAATTCATGTTGAAATTGACACGTTGTGAGCTTGTAAAATAGTAAAATAGTAAAAAATGGCAAATAGGTTCAAGGATAAGGGGTAAGGGGTAAGATATAGCCCTTGTGAAAGGCACTGTTGTGCCGAATGTGGTGACCTATCAATTTCTGTTCCAGCGGGCGAGGTTTCCAGCAGACGAGGTCACGTGCTGTCAATCATCAAAAGGTCGCGCAAAAGTCACCTTTCCTTCCTGTCTATTTACCAGCCTTCGGCTGGTCACAGCCTGTGGCAAAAACGTATGTGTTTGTCTGGGAAACACTCTGGAATTCATTACACTGATGTGGCATCTACCTCTTTGATAAAAGAGATTCTTAGCTGACTAATAGTCAAGGAAATTATCACTAATCGATTAGTAAATTTAATTAACAAATGTGTATTCAAGAAATATAGTTTTTCAGGAAATTAACTCAGTGTGGGGAAACGAATTCACTACCAACTAACCTAGGGTGCGTTTGGATATAGGCACTGAGCGCACTGGTGCCAATACAGACCAATACGTGAGTGTGCTCGCGGTGCGTATTTCCGAACACACCTATTGTTTTGGTCCATGTATTGGTCAACTAACATTGGTGGTTTCCTCAGAATCTTTTATTTAATTTATTAAGGAGGCAGCCCTATACTTAGAATTGCCTCATGCTTTACGCAAAATCAAATGGAAGTCATGCCAAGTCTCGTTTAACATAAAAATATTTCAGTACATTTGCAGACCTAATAGGCTTCTGATTATAATCATATTAAGACTGCCATGTGCACACTCAATCACTGTAGCTGGAAGGCTGTTGTGATTGGACACCGCAGGCAAACGGCTCCTTGTAATAGAGTTGTAAAGATCACAAGACTGTGGTAATGAGGTCAGAGGTTGGGAAGAGAGAGAGAGATAAGGGAATAAATGAAGATGGATGAGTTGGAACCACAGGGTTCTGAACCGCACAAATCAAATATTCATTTTGGAAAAGGATTAAGGATTAGGTTACTTATTTCTACACAACCTTTTAGTGATGAGGGATGATGGACTTTGACTCAATAAGTGCAAGTATTAAATCAGGCATACTAACACCACCCGGACCAATTATATTCCAAAATACAAGATGTGAGTAGAATTCTATACATATCTTTCAGAACTGCAAGCTGACACCCAGGTGAAGAAATACCTGGGGTTAGGGTTTTGTGAACAGATTTTTGCCACTTTAATCACGTACTTCACACCATGGACGAATGTTGTTTTAGAATGTAGACACACAGGGCTCAGTCAGCTTCAGAAACGGTTGTAATGCAAGACCATTATGGGGAGGAATGTTACTTTTTGGTCATTCCTGCACATTTTCCATACAGTATGGAGAATTCTCCATCCTGTATATCGTTTATGAAAAAAAGCTGTATTTTTTGCAAGACATATAAGCGAAATATAAGCGCTTCATCTCTAGATCACATACATTATCAACATCATGACACTTCATATTACTGTTAAGATTGTAGATAGTGATAGCAGTTTGTTTTCCCACAGCCTCCACTGTAACATGATGATGATGGTCTATGCGTGTTGCTGATCACTGGGTCTACCATGATGGTGGTCTGTGGATGAACACAAGAGTGTTAGTGATCACACAGGCTTCTGAAGACCTCATGGGGTTGTATTCTGCAATAGAGGCACCAGGACTTCTTTTTCTCAAAGGGTACCTGCAGCCCACATGTCTTATCTTCTTCTCAGGGAAGTGAGAGTTTGCTGTAAAACCAACAGTCATTAGCATGACATAATAAACACTTAATAGTTTATTAATTTGGTAACATTCTTGGCCTGGAACATGCACGCAGGCTCTATTCTATACAACTGATACTAGCAACTGTTTATATTAAAATACTATATTTAATGTATTAAACTAGATAATACATATACCAGTATTGCATTTAATGTAATATGCGAGCCCACCTACATTCAAAATGAATGAATGTCAATTTGTCAAAAATGATGAAATATGACTGAAACGGAGCTCAGTATTTTCAGGCTCACCTCCCCAGCAAAGTAATCCACACATCGTCTTGTCAATCAATATCGTCTACAGGTGAAAACGAAATGAAAAAAACTCGGCTCTAAAACAAACTGCAGAAATAGTTTTCACGCGTCCCAATGCAAACACACTTTCAAACGGACCGTGTAATCCAGCCCGGCTATTTTCCTTTTCCTATTCATGAGGTATGTGTCTCTAAGTGCTACTGGCTCCCAGACCCACCTCCAGCAAACTCTTCTTTTGTGTGCCGCGGCACGGTCGACGTGGTGACCCGGTGAACCCCGTAGCGCGGTTAAGTGGGTCCTGATTGTGTGCATTGCAGAGTGGCGATAATGTCTACCAGATTCTCTCGTCACATACTCTGTGTGAATACATGCAGCAGTGAGTAGGCACACATAGTGGTACGCAGACACACACATGCCGAAACACACATGCATGCATGCACTTGTTTACTCTTTCCCCATCAGCAAACAGTTCAGTGATCCATTCATCATCATCCAGATTGTTTTCAAACAGCAGAGCAGCGCTTGTCAGCCTTCAGCCAAACATGTTGACAAGCCGATGTTTGAAACTGTCAGCAGCTTCTCTTTCGGACATGTTTGTCTCAAACGCTGGGAGAAAATCTAACCTGGCTATTGTTCAATTCTGCTGTCCACGGGACTCCACGCACAGCCCGGTTTATTAATACAGCTGTTTGCAGTGGTTCAGCTGCTCAGGCTGCTGACCCGGACCTCCATTTATGGGTTATCTGCTGTGAGTCCTTTGGTAAGCATTACACATCACATACTGTATCACCACGCAGACAACAGCACATACAGTATCTCCACGCAGAGCATACCTGTCCGTCTATCTATCTACCCGGCCTGTCCTCCCCAAACCGCAGCCCAATCCCATCCCACAGCAACCACTCGGCCCCTATCTTCACCCCTCTGACCCCTGCCTCCGCAGCGGTGAATTAAGCTGTCAACAGATGGCCAGTCCCACATGGAGAGTGTTGATTTAGTCGAAGATGGCAAAACAAACCAGGTGGCCTCTCCCTCCTTTCAGGATTCTATACCATTTCTTCTTTCATGTGGCTTTTGTCATAACCTTGCATATCGTTGCTGTCGAGAGGAAATCACCTGACTCCATTTTCGAGGTTTTTGATTCCCCCCCCCCTCATAAATCAGTGCTATTGAACACCCTTTACATCTGTGTGTTGGTTAAAAAGATATTGAGCCAAAAGTAGTAAAAGGCGCTTTGTACAAAACCTCTTAACTCCATTGGACCCTCGAACTGCCTGCTACTCCACCACCTCTCCCCCTCTCATTAGTCAAGTAATTGACAATAATGTCACAATACAAACTTTGATGAGGCAGTATTGCTTTGTTTTAAAAATATATGGTTTTCTTCATTTCCTGAAAAATGAACATATTGGAGTTAGGTGGTTTCTTCCCGACAGCAGAGATATACTAGTGCATGTACTAGTGCTTTTCTTCGTGTATATATTGTAGCTCAACAATGCAGCAGACTTCAAATTCCAATAAACTGAATCATGGGAAAATCGATCAGATCTAAACCTGGAACATGGCTTTATGGTTTTTTGCCAAATATGCACAAGTGAATGTGTATTGGGCCAAAAACTACCATTATGACCCCACTCAGCTCCACAAAACTATGTGAAACATATGATTGGAATTAGATTTGATATAGTACAGTGCATCCTGTATATAAGAAATAAAAGTGAAATAAAGCCATCATAAAAGATAATCGGTGCTGACTTTCAGTAAATGATATGACAGTTCATCTATCAGACACTGCGAGCTTCTCAATCACCCATAGGAGCCTTTTGAATCCCACATTAGCTCATGTATATAGCCGACATTGGAAAACATTTTTGGGAAAGGCAATACCCCTTCCCAAAACCGGTCTGTAATCTATTTCCTTGTTATTTTACAAGTGGCTTTAACTTGCATTATGTCCTCAAATCTTATTTGGCCTCAAATAAGCTAAACTGTCTGCCAAATGGCTTGATATAATTGATAATTAAGGCACACGGACGTGCCATAATGTCGAGTCATCATCACAACAGGCCAATATTCATGTCCCATTGGCACAAACTTAATCATCTTGTTTCAAGTCAAAAGACAATAAGCTTTTGGGCTCAGTGCCAGATTAAATGATTTGGAGAAATATGTTTGCGTCTCATTGTGGAATAAGTCAGCTCCACTGAGTTTTGCGGACTCTTATTTCTTTCTCCTGCTTCTCATTGTGCTCATCATCATGCTGTAGCTTAACTGATGCATTCTCCCACTGCTGGAACTACAGGATTTCCCAAAGGTTTTTGCCAAAGCAATGGAAACATTGTACCGACTTGCAGTGCCAAGGTCAACACTGGTCACTATCTCAGGCATGCCTATGAGCCATATCTCTACACTCTCCTGGGGTCCACCGATATTCATTTAGACACGATACCAATGGAAACTTTGTTTGTTTGTCTGTTTTTAGAAACCGTTCAGTGGAATAACAGGGACAGCGCAAGGGAATGGTCCTGGTGTGTAACTTAACTTGAACCATCTTCAGAAATGTGGTTTCAGAGTACTTCAGAGTCGTTGAAATGTAGACTATAGACTACAGTACCTTTGGCCCAGATACATCGGCTTGACGAGCCAGCATGTCCTCCATCGCTCAACTGCCTGTCACGTCTGACCGTGGCAACGTGATTCCAAACCACCATTTTGTTGTGAAAATGTTTATTTCTCTTTCAGAAGTGTCTGAGCACCGACTTTGCGTGCCCTATAGCTACTAAATCCCTTCCAAAATGACTCATTATTTTCATTCCTTTTCTATTTTCTACCACAAGTCTGCCAACAGTGTTTGTAATACGACGGTGGGAAAATGAGTTTTATACAACCTGTTGGCTCACGCATGAATAGAAATACATGCACACACAGTACGGTGTAACACAAGGAGACAGTTTTTAGGTGTTGGACTCCAAACTGGGCTTGGAGTTTGCCTTTGACAGGGTTCCGATTAGCAAAGAGGCTTACTGTAAAGGCAGCTGTCGTCACGCGGTATTCCCAGATAGGGATTCTGATGACACACACACACACACACCAGTCCTGGAACAAGTTCTACATGTGTGTGTGTGGGCCGCAATGGGGAGTAGCTTTAGGGAATTCATGGATGCCAAACAGGCAATGCAATATTACACAGTACTGACTGACTACTGATACATAAAGCACCTGTGTAACATTGCACCGTCACATTTTACTTATCATGGATTGTAGTGTCCATTAACCGAACAGATAGAAGTAATACTGATATGCGGCTACTAGTTACATACTGCCATACTAACACACGTGTGTGTGTGTGCACAAACAAATAAGCTGATATAAAAATGCACGTACCACCACACACACACAGACACACACACACACACACACACACACGCATGTGCACACACGTACGCACATACTTCACTACTTTTGTCTTTGCGCCCATTGGAAGTTTTCTTCTTTCATTGTGGGTGTTTTTTCTTGGGGATCCATTGAAGCCAACTGAACCATCTGCTGTTCCATTCAGTGTGACTGAGGGCCTGGCATCGTGTGTGTGTGTGTGTGTGTGTGTGTGTGTGTGTGTGTGTGTGTGTGTGTGTGTGTGTGTGTGTGTGTGTGTGTGTGTGTGTGTGTGTGTCACATCAAACACACCAGCCCACCGGCATCTTTCAATAGAGCTGTTACTAGATAGGTGTATGGACAGGTCATACTTGCGTGCGTGTGTGTGTTCAAGCACATCCATATAGCTGTTATTTGCCTTCCTTTGCTTGAGCCTGTATGTTACTCATGTGTGCATGCATGTGCGTGATTGATTCTATATTGAGTCCAATTAAACAATTAAAAATGGGTCAGAAGAGAAAATTGATTTCTATGAAAATGAAGTGAAATGAAACAGCCTGAATGTGGTCCTTTCTTTGTAATTCAAATGGTTGAGCATTGGCACTAAGAATCGTTTTATTATTTATGTTATGAAACAGCATCATTAGTCTTTTTATGTTTAACATTTCACAAATATGAAATAATGAAGCTTCACAGTGTTCAGCTAATTCATCCCGACGGCCCTTACTGCATGTCACTCCCCCCCATCTCTCTCCCCCATGTCCTGTCAGCCTGCTGTCTGTCCCTCTATAAAAATATAAAATAAAGGCGAAAGCAAAAAAAAAAAAAACCCATAAAAAATAAAAATACACAATGTTTACAGATGAAAGACTGCTCATTATATAATTGGGTAGACAAGCCAAGAATCTGACACCGATCTGGATGCTGATGGAGCTTACAGAATTATCCAAGTGTACATAACAAATTATTCTGATGTTTCTGGGTGGGACTGACCTCTGTCTGACTAGGAAAATGTGTCAGCGGGCCAGCGGCTGAGAATGGAAGACCTATTGCTATACGCCAAGGCAGTCACTGCTTTAGCCAGAATACTGACGCCTGATAGAAGACACATTGTCCATGCGTTTATTAAACCTTGGAACCGCGTGTTGGTTTTCTGGGCAAGTAAAGTGGTATAAGAGGTAACCTCGCTGTAACCTTGGTTTATGGGCCTGCTGCTGTTTAATAACCACCACACAACACTTAATGATCAGCCTTGTTTACTTTCCATGCTAGAACTCTACATTCAGACATATCGGCATGCAGACATACAGCTGAAGTAAGTACTAGTAATACTAAATTAATAATTATTCAATAATAGATAAATAATTTGAATGAAAAAGGAATATAAATTCTACCGTTACAAGTAGCAGCTGCAATAAGTGTGATATATCAAGAATTAATTCCATATCGTTATTGGATAAGTCTCCTATCGCGGTTCTCTACACGGTCCGCAACCACTCTGTACTGAATCTCAGTACTGTATGTCTTGTATTTCGTAATAACAACACGACTTTGATCATTTTCAACAGAAGTCGTTTAATCAGCGCTAGCCATGAATTCCTCGTGACACTTTCCTCTGGGGTGTTCTGTGTAGACTTTGATCTGTCACACTGGATCAAGTGTGAGGATTTATGACTGCATTCCATCTGGGAGCAATCTCTTATAGGGACTTGAAAACTCTCTTCTTGCTATCCCTCCTGAGAGAGAGAGAGAGAGAGAGAAAGAGGAGCCTGTCATGTTTTCACAAGCAGGTCATAAATTTGGGGGTGCTGAGAGGAAAGGACCATAATACTGTGCTAATGGGTTACTATTACTATATTACTGGCCTGAGTGAACAGAAGTGATCTGAGAAGCAGACGGTTCCATTCCTCAAAGTGAAATGCTGCTCCATGCAGAGCCCGCAATGTTTACCATACCAGATACATTTGAGTGGGATAAAACCACAAGATTAAAGGGAGGGATATTTTCACTAAACATCAGCACTCTGAAGTGTCTTAAAACGTTTTATATATTGCACGAGGCTTGCCGAACGTGAGTGCGCGGACTCTGCTCTATCATCTCTGTGCGCTTATAGAAGTTCATCAGAAAACAGCCTTAGGCCCTCGTTTTCTCTCTCCCATGAGAGGCAGTGGTTCAGTGGATGTGCATGAAGTCAACAACATTCCGGGACACAGTTTGAGCAACATCACATCTCAATTGTTTATTCCGCCACTTCTGAAAAATGTGAACATTTCATGATGTTTCTTTCTGACACGGCTCATAGATTCACCAAAACAGCAATGGAAAGGTTTTGATAATCTGGGGCATGTTGTCCAACGGGCCATTAACCCATTAATAATAACAACAGTGTGTGAACCACAACTATACAGAAATTGCTGTTGGATAAATGCCATACTGTATGCAATCAAACAGGTACTGTTTATGAAGGGCCATTATTGAACAAAAAACTAAAGATATTGAACCTATTATGTTAAATATGTTGCATCCACCATCCTTTGTAAAGCCCAGATTTTCTTTGAAAAGATTCTCAGGCCAAACATATATAAATGTAAAGGTTTTCATCATGGTTCTGGAATAAGTGTGTGTGTGTGTGTGTGTGTGTGTGTGTGTGTGTGTGTGTGTGTGTGTGTGTGTGTGTGTGTGTGTGTGTGTGTGTGTGTGTGTGTGTGTGTGTGTGTGTGTCCAATGATGCTGATGATGTATGTGTCTGGCGGGCGGGCGGGTAATGGCCTGCAGGGAAGAAGCTTGGTGATAAACGGGCATCTGTATCAAATTTGTGTGTGTGTGAGATGGGGGGGGAGGGGTCCAAGAGTGCGTGCATGCCCATGTTAGCGTGTTTAGAATATCTCGGCAGGTCAGCTGTAGCGTGTTCTCCGTTCTTCCAGATCCTATCAAGGCAGTGAACCGTCCTAGAAGTAGAGTAGAAACCAGTTGGCTAATGGCCTGAAAAGGAGCCTGTCTGCTACTGTGGACTGTGGATGGACACAGCACATGAATGGTAACAATATCGCAGAATAGGAGAAAGGAAAGTGATATACAGACAGATGAAGAGATTGGGACAGGCAACGAGACAAATGGTGCATTAGGACATTACGATATAGTCGGGGAAACCGGGAA